>NC_134397.1:19653763-20977091 GCF_050003625.1 Haematobia irritans
GATTTAAACGAAATCTCTACGTCCCTCATCTCTTTCAGCCATCATCTAACTCATAAGTGCGAATAAAATAACGTGCAAAAAATTCGAGCAAATGTTAAATACCTGAGAGCGTTTATGTGTATGTGAGTGGATTTGTGAGTGCAGTATATGGTCGTTATACCCAAAGAGTATTAGCTGAGAAATGTGTATGTGTGTGTGTGTGTTTATCATTCTTTGTGACAAATGATGACCAAGTAATTCGGCTAAAAATCCTTATATTTAATTCCATATTTATATTTAATTTTCCAAATCTTGATATCTTATTTTATTATTCAAAGAATATAGATCGGTCTTCCTCATCCAATGCCTTTTTCATGAGCAAATGTGCTTAGTATTTCATTTACTATTATTGATGTGGTTTATCAGGAGATTAGGGAATCCCATTATTCCCTCGTTCCACTGCACAGAAAAAAATTTCACGAAAATTTTTCATATTAAAACTTTAGTTGAGTTTTAAAAAATATTCAATTACGAATTTCATTGATTAAACAAATTTGTTAATTGAAACAAAAATCAATCACAAAAATCAATAGTATCTATTAATTTTTTAATTGGATCAATTAATTTCGTGATTGTATCAGAAAGAAAATGTTGTGTGTGACATTTCTTTCTTCATTTCCGACATTTGTAAAAATAAAGTCAGATTTTCTATATTTATAAAATTTGCAAAATTTAAAAACTACAGATAAATTTGTTTGTTAAATTTCATATCTTATGGATTTTTTCGTCCAGTTATGTGAAATTTATAATCGTAATCTTCCAAGAATTTCACCAGTAATAAATGGATATTATTGTTGTTGGTTGGTTGGTTTGTTTGTTTATTTGGCATTTCTCCTTATCAACACATCTCTCCGCCAACACAATATACCACAACCAGGGCTGCCAATTTTGCCGATTTATCGGCATTTTGAGAATTTTTACTCACAAAATGGACAATTTCGATTTTTTTCCCCGATTTTATCTATATTAACTCCGTTCATTAGACGCATAGTTTAGGGAGTTAAAGCTTTTATATTTTGAAGACATTTTTGAAAATATTAAAATAAATTAAAAAATTTTGGGAAACAATTCGAAAACAAAACATGGAGTTTTGTCAAAATTCGTACAAATAATCCTGATTCTTCCACAATCCACAGCAAACGTAGAAATTTTTAAGCAAAAAACTAAAATTAAATGATAGCTGGTGAATAATTTATTTGAAGGAATATTATGTTCCAAGAATAACCTACAATGAAATAACTCAAGTTGTTTTAATACCAAAATTGATAATGATTTACTCAGAATGTGCAAAATAAACTTTTACTAATTATGATAAAACTCTAGTACAATATAAACAAATAACTACATATAGACCAAAGAGTATAAATAACTAAAGAGGGTCGAAATCGCTCACTTACGATATGCCCAAATGCCATAGATTAGGGTCAAACATGCAACATGTTTTATTTACGTTTGATAACATGGAAAAATTATAAGGCGTGTTCTGCAATGTGTGTTAGATTTTCATTATGTTCAAATTATTTTTTCATTAAAAAACAAAACGAAAAACGCAAAAAGGGACCAAAAGAATACTTCTGTTTGCTAAATCTATGAATTCTATGTCCCAAAACATTCATTCGATAAGTTGTCGTGTTTTAGACAATTTATTAAAGATCGGTAAATAATAAATTTACTGTTTTTTTATGACAATATGACTTTAACATACTTAAGCAAACATTTCAAGGAACATCTGATTTGGTACCTACACGAAATTTCGGCTAAAGCTGAATACTAGGCTTAGCGTAAAATACTCCAGAAAACTTTCACTTTTTCACTAGATTTTCGCGTGAAGTTGTTTTTTAACATTTATAAAAATTATAAGAATTCACTTCTTAGTATAAATTAAAAAAAAATTTTGATTACAAAAAGAATAATTTGATTTTTCAAAATCGAATCGCAAGTTACCGAATCAAAACCATGTGAAAAGCCGTAGATAACAAAAGGGAATACGAAGAAAATGTTGGTACCGTTTTGCAACATGTTCGACCCTAATCTATGGCATTTATACGATATTACAAAAATGAGACGTGTCGACCCTCTTGTTTATTTATACTCTTTGATATAGACATAACAGGTTGGCTGATAAGTCCCCGGTCTAACAAAGAAAAACACATTTTTTTTGTCAAAATTCGTTTTTATTATTCAACATAGTTCCCTTCAAGAGCGATACAACGATTATAACGACCTTCCAATTTTTTTTGATACCATTTTGGTAGTACTCCTTCGGTTTTGCCTCAAAATAGGCCTCAGTTTCGGCGATCACTTCTACATTGCAGCCAAATGTTTTCCCTGCGAGCATCCTTTTGAGTTCTGAGAACAAGAAAAAGTCGCTGGGGGTCAGATCTGGAAAATACGGTGGGTGGGAAAGCAATTCGAAGCCCAATTCATGAATTTTTGCCATCGTTCTCAATGACTTGTGGCACGGTACTTTTTTCTTCTTCATATGGGGCCGTTTTGCCGCGATTTCGACCTTCAAACGCTCCAATAACGCCATATAATAGTCACTGTTGATGGTTTTTCCCTTCTCAAGATAATCGATAAAAATTATTCCATGCGCATCCCAAAAAACAGAGGCCATTACTTTGCCAGCGGACTTTTGAGTTTTTCCACGCTTCGGAGACGGTTCACCGGTCGCTGTCCACTCAGCTGACTGTCGATTGGACTCAGGAGTGTAGTGACGGAGTCATGTTTCATCCATTGTCACGCTAACGCTAATCTCTTTTATTATTTGCAAATGTTTTCTAAAAAAAAAGAAAATCTTGTTCGTTTAAAGTTCCATTCCTGAGAAAAGAAATCTCTTCTTTCAGTGTACCATTTAATACTAACATACTACCACTATTATATTTGTTATACTCTTGCTTATAGCAAGAGTGGCAATATTTTGCCACTCACTCATGGCAACGGTGTTGCCAACTCAATATGGCGGCTAGTGGTGAACATGTTTCAAGCGAACGTATGAATAATAACAAAAACGATAAAATGAGCTTTTTTGTCATATGGATGATTGAATACAATCACAAAAAAGAGAAATTTCATAGTAAACACGAGAGACTAGAGAGAGAGATTAAAAGCATAAGAGAAATATATAAACAAAAAAAAATTCTTTGGCTAAAAACAAATCGTAGTTTTTGATGAGGTCAAGTGAATTGAGCAATTATAGAGAAACCCAATAGTATTGCCAGATTGAAGAGAAAAGAGAAAATGTGTCAAGAAATATTGGTAATAAATCCATAATATAATAACAAGATGGCATCTATGAAACAGGTTACTACAGAGAGAATAAAAAGACAAGAGGACGAAACTGTGAAACGAAACTGCGTCAATAGGTGGCAGTCATGAGGAAAATGTCTCTAATATCATGCAGTTCTTGTCGGCGCTTCTCTCAAATATCATACGGTTTGCGTCGGCGTCACCCAGTTCAGTTCTCTGCCGGCTTTACGAAACATAAGGAAACTATGATTTAGAACCTACTTTGTAATAACAGATATTCTTTTATAAAAATATTATCATTCTATTAAATTTTTTGGCAGACAATTTGAAGTTATAACTGCCGATGCCTTTATAAAGAATTTATCAAAACAGCACTTCGACCGTAACGTCGGTAATATCAAGGTTAGGTTAGACTATTCAGTCCATTGTGATACCACATTGGTGAACTTCTCTCTTATCACTGAGTGCTGCCCGATTCCATGTTAAGCTCAATGACAAGGGACCTCCTTTTTATAGCCGAGTCCGAACGGCGTTCCACATTGCAGTGAAACCACTTAGAGAAGCTTTGAAACCCAGCATTACTGAGGTGGGATAATCCACCGCTGAAAAACTTTTTGGTCGAAGCAGGAATCGAACCCACGACTTGTGTATGCAAGGCGGGCATGGTAACCATTGCACCACGGTGGCTCCGTAATACTAATGGTTACTAATGTCAAAAGGCATGTGAAACTTTTTCTGTTTCCTATTAAACTGGAACTTAAAATTATTCACATTTACGACCATTTTCATGTACTAGCTTCACTGAAAAAAAAATATTGTCGTGAGGTCTAAGATTTCATGTCTTTAAACTACGAATGCAAATTTTGCTTAGCATAGAAGAAGCAATATAAAGTTTTTTTCCTTGCCCAAAAGTCAATAAACTTTTCACTGAAGTCATATTATCCTTATAATTAAGCGATTTCACTTAAAAATGGGTATCATAACATGAAAGAAAAAATGTTTGGCCTAAAGTCAACTTGACTTTAATAATTCAGAAAAATTCTTTAAATTTAGTGAAATTGTCTTTAAATTTGTTGTCTTTTTGCATCTTGACTACAAAGAAAAAATTCTTTCAAATATAGGACATGTTTTTCAACACTTTATTTTAAAGAGGGTTTTTACTTGAAACAGCATAATTTCTACTGGAAGTATTTTCTCTCCGGTTATTTGAAAAATTATTACAATGACGACTATTTTCATGTATTTATGATATTGTTTTGTTGACCCAATTTAATGACAAATTTCTTTAATATTATGGAGCTTTTGGTAAAGATTGATGAATTAATGCATTTATGAGAGTATTAAGTTTGAGATTGCATGTTCATAAGGACATGAGAAACCCTTCGAAATCGAGTTGGATTCACCAGTGTTGCCAACTCCTCAAGGCCAAAAAGCACCAAAAATATATTATAAATTCTAACATACCACCTTCCACCACAAAATCGAAAACTAAATGCACTACTAAAAAAAAAATAAACTTTCGAAGATGTATTATAGAACTCTTGTGAATTGAATTTTAAGAAGTCAAGGTGGGTATTAAGATCGAGTTTAGCTGCTAAAATAGTCATTTTTTCACAATTACTTTTCTTTAATAATTCATTTTAAGGAATACAAACTTTGTGAAAATTTGCTTTTGGCTATTCCCCATCAAGTTATAATAAAATTTGCAGCAAATATGCATCATTTTATGCCCATTTTTACTGATATAGTTTTCACTTTAGCGGCAAAACTCAAACTTAGTACTCACCATTATGAACCGCTATTCAAGTATACACTTTTATCAGTTTTAATGCTTTCGTCCAATTCATTTTGATCGGTGATGTTTTTCAACTTTCAAAATATTAATATATGGAAAGAGTCTATTCTTATTTCAGTTGTGCGTGCTATTGTGAATTTAATACAAACGTTTTTAATGACATCTTTACCAAATTCAAAAATTCGACTCATCGCTCGACTTTCCCTAAATAACAATATTAATTAAAAAACAAGTATATACAGCAGTAAGTTCGGCCGGGCCGAATCTTAAATACCCACCACCATGAACCAAATATTAGGGTTTCCTTTGAAATTTCAGGAGGGCTTGAGGACTTGAGGACACAACCCGAAGATAAATTTAAAGATTTCACCTATGAGGACTATATCAGTTTCTGGATTTATAAGAACCATTTTTGTTTGAGGTTTAGAGGAATCATTAACATATCTTGTAAGTGTGCAAGAAAATTATAAAATATCGTCTTGATTTGAAATCTTAAATCTGTAGAAGTAAAATCTGGAAATTTTACATTGAGTTTCAAGCAATTTTCATGATCAGTGCGCCTTCTACACCCTCAAGAAGTGAAGTCGGTCTATATGGAGGCATTACCAAGTGGACCGATAAAAACTTAATCCGATACACGTTTTTGTGAGCCTAAAATACCAGAATATTTACAATTTCAGGCATATCAGATAAAAACTACGGTTTCTAGAAACCCAAGGAGTTAAATCGGGAGATCGTTCTTATGGGGGCTATACTAAAATATGGACCGATACTCACCATTTTCGGCACACCTCTTTGTGACCCGAAAATACCTCTAGATTTCCAATTTCAGGCAAATAGGATAAAAACTTCGGATTCTAGAAGCCCAAGAAGTAAAATTGGGGAATCGGTCTATATGGGGGCTATACCAAAATATGGATCGATACTCACCATTTTCGGCACACCCCTTTATAGTCCTAAAATACCTCTAGATTTCCAATTTCAGATAAATTGGATAAAAACTACGGTTTCTATAAGCCCAAGACCCCAAATCGGGAGATCGGTCTATATGGGGGCTATACCATAATATGGACCGATACTCACAATTTTTGGCACACGTATTTGTGGTCCTACAATACCTCTAGATTTCCAATTTCAGGTAAATTGAATAAAAACTGCGGTTTCTATAAGCCCAAGAAGTAAAATCGGGAGATCGGTCTATATGGGGGCTATACCAAAATATGGACCGATACTCACAATTTTTGGCACACATATTTGTGGTCCTACAATACCTCTAGCTTTCCAATTTCGGATAAATTGAATAAAAACTGCGGTTTCTATAAGCCCAAGAAGTAAAATCGGGAGATCGGTCTATATGGGGGCTATACCAAAATATGGACCGATACTCACAATTTTTGGCACACGTATTTGTGGTCCTACAATACATCTAGATTTCCAATTTCAGGTAAATTGTATAAAAACTGTGTTTTCTATAAGCCCAAGAAGTAAAATCGGGAGATCGGTCTATATGGGGGCTATACCAAAATATGGACCGATACTCACAATTTTTGGCACACGTATTTGTGGTCCTACAATACCCCTAGATTTCAAATTTCGGATAAATTGAATAAAAACTGCGGTTTCTATAAGCCCAAGAAGTAAAATCGGGAGATCGGTCTATATGGGAGCTATACTAAAACGTGGACCGATACTCACCATTTTTGGCACATCTCTTTATGGTCATAAAATACCTCCAGATTTCAAATTTCAGGCAAATTGGATAAAAACTACGATTTCTATAAGCCCAAGACCCCAAATCGGGAGGTCGGTTTATATGGGGACTATATCAAAACCTGGACCGATATAGCCCATCTTCGAACTTGACCTGCCTGCAGACAAAAGACGAGCTTGTGCAAAATTTCAGCACGATTGCTTCATTATTGAAGTCTGTAGCGTGATTACAACAGACAGACAGACAGACAGACAGACAGACAGACGGACAGACGGACATCGTTATATCGTCTTAGAATTTCTCCCTGATCAAGAATATATATACTTTATATAGTCGGAAATCGATATTTCGATGCGTTACAAACGGAATGACAAACTTATTATACCCCCGTCACCATTCTATGGTGGTGGGTATAATAATCAATACCAACTTCATAACAATCAAATTCTGTATTTGGCAATAAATTTGAGTTTCTTCGGCTCTTGAAAGTCTAATCAAAATTTTTGTATCAATTAAACTTAATACTGTTCAAATTAAAAAAAAGCACCAAAAGCACTAAATGAAAATGCCAGAAAGCACCAAGTTGGTGCTTTTTTTGAGAAGGCACCAAAAAGGCAATTTGGTGCTTTTTAGAAATCAAAAAGCACTAAATTTGGTGCTAAAAGCACCAAATTGGCAACACTGGGATTCACACATTTTCAACTGGCTGTTTCCATTTTTCTCGAATTTATGTATGATGACAAGCAAATAATAATCCTAGATGTTTTAAATATAAATGGCAATACTATAGCAAATCTAAATGAATTGCGGGGGAAATAACTGGAATGCAAAAAAAAAAAAAAACAAAATAAATACAAAAACAAAAAATTGCGCCGAAAAGCAAAATACAATATAAATAAACAAATGAAATAAAAACATGTGCTTCATTAACGCTAACTATGCGAGTGTTTGTGTATTGGTGTGCCTGTGAATTGTATTGCTCACAGCTTTCTGGCCAACAATGTTCTTACTTGATTAATGGTTAATGAGATACTCAGTGTTGCCAATTTGGTGCTTTTAGCACCAAATTTAGTGCTTTTTGATTTCTAAAAAGCACCAAATTGCCTTTTTGGTGCCTTCTCAAAAAAAGCACCAACTTGGTGCTTTCTGGCATTTTCATTTAGTGCTTTTGGTGCTTTTTTTTAATTTGAACAGTATTAAGTTTAATTGATACAAAAATTTTGATTAGACTTTCAAGAGCCGAAGAAACTCAAATTTATTGCCAAATACAGAATTTGATTGTTATGAAGTTGGTATTGATTATTATACCCACCACCATAGAATGGTGACGGGGGTATAATAAGTTTGTCATTCCGTTTGTAACGCATCGAAATATCGATTTCCGACTATATAAAGTATATATATTCTTGATCAGGGAGAAATTCTAAGACGATATAACGATGTCCGTCTGTCCGTCTGTCTGTCTGTCTGTCTGTCTGTCTGTCTGTCTGTTGTAATCACGCTACAGACTTCAATAATGAAGCAATCGTGCTGAAATTTTGCACAAGCTCGTCTTTTGTCTGCAGGCAGGTCAAGTTCGAAGATGGGCTATATCGGTCCAGGTTTTGATATAGTCCCCATATAAACCGACCTCCCGATTTGGGGTCTTGGGCTTATAGAAATCGTAGTTTTTATCCAATTTGCCTGAAATTTGAAATCTGGAGGTATTTTATGACCATAAAGAGATGTGCCAAAAATGGTGAGTATCGGTCCACGTTTTAGTATAGCTCCCATATAGACCGATCTCCCGATTTTACTTCTTGGGCTTATAGAAACCGCAGTTTTTATTCAATTTATCCGAAATTTGAAATCTAGGGGTATTGTAGGACCACAAATACGTGTGCCAAAAATTGTGAGTATCGGTCCATATTTTGGTATAGCCCCCATATAGACCGATCTCCCGATTTTACTTCTTGGGCTTATAGAAAACACAGTTTTTATACAATTTACCTGAAATTGGAAATCTAGATGTATTGTAGGACCACAAATACGTGTGCCAAAAATTGTGAGTATCGGTCCATATTTTGGTATAGCCCCCATATAGACCGATCTCCCGATTTTACTTCTTGGGCTTATAGAAACCGCAGTTTTTATTCAATTTATCCGAAATTGGAAAGCTAGAGGTATTGTAGGACCACAAATATGTGTGCCAAAAATTGTGAGTATCGGTCCATATTTTGGTATAGCCCCCATATAGACCGATCTCCCGATTTTACTTCTTGGGCTTATAGAAACCGCAGTTTTTATTCAATTTACCTGAAATTGGAAATCTAGAGGTATTGTAGGACCACAAATACGTGTGCCAAAAATTGTGAGTATCGGTCCATATTATGGTATAGCCCCCATATAGACCGATCTCCCGATTTGGGGTCTTGGGCTTATAGAAACAGTAGTTTTTATCAAATTTATCTGAAATTGGAAATCTAGAGGTATTTTAGGACTATAAAGGGGTGTGCCGAAAATGGTGAGTATCGATCCATATTTTGGTATAGCCCCCATATAGACCGATTCCCCAATTTTACTTCTTGGGCTTCTAGAATCCGAAGTTTTTATCCTATTTGCCTGAAATTGGAAATCTAGAGGTATTTTCGGGTCACAAAGAGGTGTGCCGAAAATGGTGAGTATCGGTCCATATTTTAGTATAGCCCCCATAAGAACGATCTCCCGATTTAACTCCTTGGGTTTCTAGAAACCGTAGTTTTTATCTGATATGCCTGAAATTGTAAATATTCTGGTATTTTAGGCTCACAAAAACGTGTATCGGATTAAGTTTTTATCGGTCCACTTGGTAATGCCTCCATATAGACCGACTTCACTTCTTGAGGGTGTAGAAGGCGCACTGATCATGAAAATTGCTTGAAACTCAATGTAAAATTTCCAGATTTTACTTCTACAGATTTAAGATTTCAAATCAAGACGTTATTTTATAATTTTCTTGCACACTTACAAGATATGTTAATGATTCCTCTAAACCTCAAACAAAAATGGTTCTTATAAATCCAGAAACTGATATAGTCCTCATAGGTGAAATCTTTAAATTTATCTTCGGGTTGTGTCCTCAAGTCCTCAAGCCCTCCTGAAATTTCAAAGGAAACCCTAATATTTGGTTCATGGTGGTGGGTATTTAAGATTCGGCCCGGCCGAACTTACTGCTGTATATACTTGTTTTTTAATTAATATTGTTATTTAGGGAAAGTCGAGCGATGAGTCGAATTTTTGAATTTGGTAAAGATGTCATTAAAAACGTTTGTATTAAATTCACAATAGCACGCACAACTGAAATAAGAATAGACTCTTTCCATATATTAATATTTTGAAAGTTGAAAAACATCACCGATCAAAATGAATTGGACGAAAGCATTAAAACTGATAAAAGTGTATACTTGAATAGCGGTTCATAATGGTGAGTACTAAGTTTGAGTTTTGCCGCTAAAGTGAAAACTATATCAGTAAAAATGGGCATAAAATGATGCATATTTGCTGCAAATTTTATTATAACTTGATGGGGAATAGCCAAAAGCAAATTTTCACAAAGTTTGTATTCCTTAAAATGAATTATTAAAGAAAAGTAATTGTGAAAAAATGACTATTTTAGCAGCTAAACTCGATCTTAATACCCACCTTGACTTCTTAAAATTCAATTCACAAGAGTTCTATAATACATCTTCGAAAGTTTATTTTTTTTTTAGTAGTGCATTTAGTTTTCGATTTTGTGGTGGAAGGTGGTATGTTAGAATTTATAATATATTTTTGGTGCTTTTTGGCCTTGAGGAGTTGGCAACACTGGAGATACTCATTTAAGGGAGAGTAAAAACAACAACAAAACAATCTACTTGAAATATTATTTATGGGAGAGATGAGACCACAATGAAATATTAATAACAATACTCTCATTGTTTATAGCACATTTTTCTCTTAAAAAGAATGATGAATTTAGAAGAGTGTGTCAACTTGTCACTTTTTTTTTATCAGACAACAAAGATGCTATTACTGGAAATGAATTTAAATATGAAAATACCTTTGAAATGATTTCTGAATTGTAATATATTTTTAGACTTATTAATTAGCCAATCTCTTTATAGAAATAAAATTTCGACAAAATTTTCTATAGAAATAAAATTTTGACACAATTTTTCTATAGAAATAAAATTTTGACAACAGTTTTTATAGATATAAAATTTTGACAAAGTTTTCTATAGAAATAAAATGTTGACATCATTTTCTGTAGGAAAAAATGTTTCACAAAATTTTCTATAGAAATAAAATGTAGACAATATTATCTATAGAAAAAAAATTGACAAAATTTTCTATAGAATTAAAATTTTGGCAAAATTTTCTGTAGAAAAAAAAATTTGATAAAAATTTTCTATAGAAATAAATTTTTTTTGATAAAAATTGTCTATAGATATAACATTTTGATAAAAATGTTCTATAGAAACAAAATTTCGACAAAATTTTCTATAGAAATAAAATTTTGACAAAATTTTCTATAGAAAAAAACATTTTGACAAAATTTTCTATAGAAAAAAAATTTGACAAAATTTTCTATAAAAATAAAATTTTGACAAAATTTTCTATAGAAATAAAATTTATACAAAATTTCCTATAGAAATAAAATTTAGACAATATTTTCTATAGAAATAAAATTTTTACAAAATTTTCTATAGAAAAAAAATTAGATAAAAATTTTCTATAGATATAAAATTTTGAAAAAAATGTTCTATAGAAATAAAATTTTGACAAAATTTTTCTATAGAAATAAAATTTTGACAAAATTTTTCTA
Source organism: Haematobia irritans (assembly GCF_050003625.1). Taxonomy (NCBI): domain Eukaryota; kingdom Metazoa; phylum Arthropoda; class Insecta; order Diptera; family Muscidae; genus Haematobia; species Haematobia irritans. The sequence goes on from NC_134397.1 coordinate 19,665,380, forward strand.
TAGAAATAAAATTTCGACAAAATTTTTGATAAAAATGTTCTATAGAAATAAAATTTTGACAAAATTTTTCTATAGAAATAAAATTTCGACAAAATTTTCCATAGAAATAAAATTTTGACAAAATTTTCTATAGAAATAAAGTTTTGACAAAATTTTCTATAAAAATAAAATTTTGACAAAATTTTCTATAGAAATAAAACTTTGACAAAATTTTCTATAAAAATTAAGATTATACAGTTAAGTGTTGAAATTTCCTTAATATAGTTACTCGTATCTTATCTACTTTTGCTCTATAAAATATATCTGTACATTTGTCTTGCACCTTGTCCGGCAAATGTTACCATTTCCCTATATACAAATTTCTGGAGAACCTTATTCTAACGTTGTGACGTATTTGATTGCTAATAGTTTATAGTATGTATTTACGTTAGAGGAAGAACCTTCAGCTATAAGGGATGGAAATATCACGAAAAACGTACGCTTTTTAGTACCCCCCACAAGAAAATATCAATTTATTTTTTCTCGAAATTTAATTTTCGTTAAAATGAGCCTGCATTGATTTGTTTGCATTTGCGAGCAAATGAAGAAAAACAATATAAAATATGTGGGTATATTTGTCTTGTGCATTGCCCGGCAAATTTTACCATTTATCTAACATATATAAAAATTTCTGTTGAACCTTATTCTAACGTTGTGACGTACACATGGTTATATTCAAAAAAATATATAAAGTTTTGCTAATAGTTTATAATGTGTATTTAGGTTAGAGGAAGAACCTTCAATCCCAAGAGATGGGAATATTAAGACAAAGGTACGCTTTTTGGTACTTCCAAAAATATCATTTTTTTGACCGAAATTGAATTTTGATCAAATTGAGGCATCATTTGTTTATATTTGCCAGGAAATCAAGACCTCAATCAACTGCAAAAAAAAAAACAATTATATTTCACAGAAAAAAAATTCACGAAAAATTTTCCAATTAAAGTCTTAATTGAGTATAAAAAAAAAATACTCAATTAAAAATTTAATTGATTCAACAAATTTTTTGATTGAAACAAAAATCAATCACAATTTTTTAATTGACTTTCAATTTAAATTTTGAATTGATTCTATTATTTCGGTGATTGAATACATTTCAATTAAAAAATTAATTGGATTAATTAATTTCGTGATTGAAAAAAAAAAAAAATATATTTTTTGTGTGTTTCTCATTTTCTGTGTTTTCGTCAAAATATTTGGCTTAGAAATTCAATTTTTATTTTTGTTAAAAAATATTTTTTTACGGTAAGATTAGATTAGTTTTTTTAGCTATCACCTGTCCAATTTTTCCCTTATCACTCAATATTTTGGTTACGATTTCCTTATGATTTTTTATTTTACTATTTTTAAAAATTAATTTTAAAAACTATATACAAATATGGGTTTCAGTAATATTAGATTATTTTTTTAGCTATGAGCCGTCTAATTTTTCCCTAATCACTCAATATTTTGGTTATGATTTCCTTATGATTTTTTATTTTATTATTTTTAAAAATTAAAAAATAATTAAAAACTATATACAAATATGGGTTTCAGAAATTTCCCTTCAAAAACCCTGCCTACATTTCAATTGTACGGTTGCATTTATTAATATTTTTATTGGTGAAATATGAAACTAAACACCTATACCAAAATTTATTTAAAATTGTTGGTTTTTCACAAATAAATATATTTTTGTTGTTGTTGTTGTTTTTTTTTTGAAAAATATGTTTTTTTTTAAATTTTCGAAAAATCGAACAGTGCAATGGGATAATTCTATAATTTTAATAATTTGGAAATTTTTTTTTCTATTATTAATTAATTACATTTTTATATTTGTTGTTCAATAGTTTCTAAAATACACCCACATCGTTTTAACTACTGCGTTCCCCTTTTTCCATACTTATCAACAAAAAGTGTATCAATAAAAAATTTTATCGTTTCCTCAATCGCGGGTTTACCTACACACAAAAAAAAATTCTGATTCAATCACGAAATTAATTGATCCAATTAATTTTTAATTGAAATGTCTTCTATCATAGAAATGATAGTATCAATTAAAAAATTAATTGAACGTCAATTAAAAAGTTAATTGATCCAATTAAAAAATTAATTGATACTATTATTTTTGTGATTGATTTTTGTTTCAATTAAAAAATTTGTTAAATCAATTAAATTTTTAATTGAATATTTTTTAAAACTCAATTAAAATTTTAATTGGAAAAATTTTCGTGAAATTTTTTTGTGTGTAGTATTGGAAATTTAATGAAATCAATCACAAATCAATAAAACAAAGGCCTAGTGGCCCACATAGTGTATTACACAGTAAGAAATCCTTGCCACACACACAAAAATTTTTCTCTGATTCAATCACGAAATTAATTGATCCAATTAATTTTTTAATTGAAATGTCTTCAATCACATAAATGATAATATCAATTAAAAAATTAATTGAAGGTCAATTAAAAATTAATTGATCCAATTAAAAAATTAATTGATACTATTAATTTTTGTGCTTGATTTTTGTTTCAATTAAAAAATTTGTTGATTCAATTAAATTTTTAATTGAATATTTTTTTAAAACTCAATTAAAAGTTTCATTGGCAATTTTGTCGTGAAATTTTTTTCTGTGCATAGGCTCCAGAATAAAAAAAACAAACTTTAAAATTAAAGTTTTAAAATATATATAAATTGTTAAAATGAAAATAATATTTAAAAAAAACCTAGTATTCCATTTGCTTTATCGGCACTATAAAGAATAACCAAAAATTGAGAAAATATATTAAAATGTACCATTTTGGAGCATTTACATTATTTGCCATCTCTGATTTCTACGGAAGTCACTACAACAATAACAACATTGGCCATAGCTATTCATTCATTGTTTACATTTTTCTCTCTCTCTCTCTCTCTCTCCACGAAATCATCACTTGATATTGTCTGACTAAAATTTAGCTCTCCGTTAGTGTTTAGTTAGGCTAAGAGAGTGTGGGAGAGTAATATTAGACATTGGCATGAATATTGAACTTTTTTCAAATTGGAATTTGGTATTTTGTACTTTCATTTAATAAACGAATGGACTTGATGGGTTGGACTTTTAAGTGTATCAAGCATATCATGGAAAACCACGTGTTTTTAATTTATTTTATTCAGTATTATTTTGTGTTTTTTATTTGAGGACATTGGTTACGCAAATTCGTAGAATAAATGACAAATTCATTCAAAATATCTGGAATATCTATTAAATTTAAATGAAACGAAAATAAATAATGAAATGAACAAAGTAAATTAAATTAAATAGGTTGCGTGTTTGTCCATAAGATCCCAATCCCTTTCTAATTGATTTCCCACTTTATTTAAATTTTTTTTTTCAAAAGCATGGCACCCTATTTTAGCAACATTTTATACAAATGCTAGTGATCATATTTTCGCGTGCCTAAAACTTTTAAATATAATTAGCAAAATCTTAGCATTAAATGATTTTCTAAAACTCATCCTCATCCTCTTCTCTCTTTGGTATTTGAAATTTGCAATAGACACATGCAACGTCGGCCCGACCATTGTCGTATCACACTGAAATACACACTTGATTGCTCTTTCGTTTATACATTTGAAAATTATTTCCGGAATTATTTAAACAAAAATCAAATATCATTGTTTATAGGTATACACAAAACTGAAATGCTTTAACATTGGAAATAGTAAAAATTTAACATTGGAAACATATCTTCCTATTTCGTTCAAAAATATTTTTTTTTTCGTCGAGGGAAAATTGAGAGGGCCACTTGATACACACACACACTCGTGCACCTTGCATACAATTGAGCATTAAATAAAATTTTCAAAATCACGTACAAAATTAACTTGAGTATTTAAAATACATGACCAAATCATTACCATATTGAAAATTTGAGGGTTTATTCGAATTTCCAAAATGAAAATGCAAAAAAAAACTATGACCGTCAAAATTTTTAGTTGCCTTTAAAAATGGTATAATTATTTTAATTCTACTAAAAGAAAATCTGAAACTCAGCAAACTCAGGGTAAACTAAGACAATCAAAACAAAAAACCTCATTAAAAATTCATTACCAAAAAAAAATGCCAAATAATTTTTTGCCTATTGTTTCTTTAAGGTCTTTGAATGAGTGCTTAAAAACAAATTTGAATAATAATATTGATATACTTTTGACTTCTAATCTACAAATAATCCAAAAATGAATATTTAAATATCAAATGAAATCTGAAATAAAAAAGAAGACCTATTAGAATCCTTTAGAAAAATTCAAGCATACGGAAAATTTCCTTTAAAAACAATTTAAGAAAAAAAAAATCTATAAAACAATTAAAATTAAAAAAAAAAACAATCAATCATAGTCAGGAAAAGAAACAACGACCCCCAAATTCAATCTTATTATGGCTGTGTTAAAATGATGTGACAATAACATAAATGTCCACTATGTAATACCAAAAAAATAACAACAACAAATAATTAATCTAAAAACAAATCAGTATTATTTTTAATAATTATGAAAAACTAATAATTTGTAAGAAAAAAAGAAACAAACTATTAACTACGAATTTTTAAGTTTTTGGTGGAGCGGATATTTAACAAAAATTTCTTCAAAGTGGATTCAATATCGTTACCCCTTGGAAGTCTTTCCCATGTTAGAATGGCTCTGGCCAGGTAAGAAGATCTTTATCTATTAATATATTTTTATTTATGTTAAAAATCAATAACATTTTATTGCTATAGAAAATTTTCTGAAATTTTAATTTCTATAGAAAATTTTCGCAAAATTTTATTTCTATAGAAAATTTTGTCAAAATTTTATTTTATAGAAAATTTTGTCAAAATTTTATTTCTATAGAAAATTTTGTCAAAACTTTATTTCTATAGAAAATTTTGTCAAAATTTTATTTCTATAGATAATTTTGTTGAAATTTTATTTCTTTAGAAAATTTTCGCAAATTTTTATTTCTATAGAAAATTTCCGCACAATTTTATTTCTATAGAAAATTTTCGAAAAATTTTATTTCTATAGAAAAGTTTGTTAAAATTTTATTTCTAGAGAAAATTTTGTCAAAATTTTATTTCTATAGAAAATTTTATTTCTTTAGAAAATTTTGTCAAAATTTTATTTGTATAGAAAATTTTGTCAAAATTTTATTTCTATAGAAAATTTTGTCAAAATTTTATTTCTATAGAAAATTTTGTCAAAATTTTATTTCTATAGAAAATTTTGTCAAAATTTTATTTCTATAGAAAATTTTGTCAAATTTTTATTTCTATAAAAATTTTTGTCAAATGTTTATTTCCACAGAAAATTTTGTCAAATGTTTATTTCCACAGAAAATGTTGCCAAAATTCTATTTCCACAGAAAATTTTGTCAAAATTTTATTTCTATAAAAAATTTTCGCAAAATTTTATTTCTATAGAAAATTTTCTCAAAATGTTATTTCTATAGAAAATTTTGACGAAATTTTATTCCTAAAGAAATTTTTTTCAAAATTTTATTTCTATAGAAAATTTTGTCAAAATTTTATTTCTATTGAAAATTTTGTCAAAATTTTATTTTTGTAGAAAATTTTCGCAAAATATTATTTCTATGGAAAAATTTTGTCAAAATTTGATTTCAATGGAAAATTTTGTCAAAATTTTATTTCTATAGAAAATTTTGTCAAAAATTAATTTCTATAGAAAATTTTGTCAAAATTTTATTTCCACAGAAAATTTTGTTAAAATTTTATTTCTACAAAAAATTTTGTCACAATTTTATTTTTATAGAAAATGTTGTCAAAATTTTATTTTTAGAGAAAATTTTGTTTTTTGAGAAAATTTTGTCACAATTTTATTTCTATAGAAAGTTTTGTCAAAATTTTATTTGTCTAGAAAATTTTGTCAAAGTTTTATTTTTTGAGAAAATTTTGTCAAAGTTTTATTTTTTGAGAAAATTTTGTCAAAATTTTATTTATATAGAATATTTTGGCAAACTTTTATTTGTATAGAAAATTTTATTTGTATAGAAAATTTTCGCAAAATTTTATTTCTATAGAAAATTTTCGCAAATTTTTAATTCTATAGAAGATTTTCGCAACTTTTTATTTCTATAGAAAATTTCCGCAAAATTTTATTTCTATAGAAAATTTTGTCAAAATGTTGTTTCTATAGAAAAGTTTGTCAAAATTTTGTTAAAATATTATTTCTATAGAAAATTTTTGCAAAATTTCATTTGTATTGAAAATTTTGTCAAATTTTTATTTCTATAGATAATTTTTGCAAAATTTTATTTCTATAGAAAATTTTCGCAAACTTTTATTTCCATAGAAAATTTTAGCAAAATTTCATTTCTTTAGAAAATTTTTTCAAATTTTTATTTCTATAGAAAAATTTCTCAAAATTTTATTTCTATAGAAAAATTAATCAAAATTTTGTTTCTATAGACAATGTTGTCAAAATTTTATTTCTATAGAAAATTTTATCAAAAATTTATTTCTATAGAAAATTTTCGCAAAATTTTATTTCCACAGAAAATTTTGTTAAAATTTTATTTCTATAGAAAATTGCGTCGAAATTTTATATATAGAAAATTTTGTCAAAATTTAATTTTGACAAAAATTTCTTCAAAGTGAATTCTTTCCCATGTTAGAATGGCTCTGGCCAGGTAAGAAGATCTTTATCTGTTAATAATTTATTATTTGTGTTAAAAATTAATAACATTTTATTGCTATAGAAAATTTTGTTAAAAATAAATTTCTATAGAAAATGTTGTCAAAATTTTATTTCTATAGAAAATTTTATTTCTATAGAAAATATTGTCAAAATTTGATTTCTATTGCAAATTTTGTCAAAATTTTATTTCTATAGAAATTTTTTGCAAAAATTTATGTCTATAGAAATTTTTTGCAAAATTTTATTTCTATAAAAAATTTTTGCAAAATTTTATTTCTATAGAAAATTTTGTCAAAATTTTATTTCTATACAAAATTTTGTCAAAATTTTATGTCTATAGAAAATTTTGTCAAAATATTATTTCTATACAAAATTTTCGCAAAATTTTATTTCCACAGTAAATTTTGTTAAGATTTTATTTCTACAGAAAATTTTGTCACAATTTTATTTCTATAGAAAATTGCGTTGAAATTTTATATCTATAGAGAAATTTGTCAAAATTTTATTTCTACTCGTATAAACAATTTTCTGAAAATTTAATTTCGATAGAAAATTTTGTCAAAATTTTATTTCTATAGAAAATGTTGTCAAAATTTTATTTCTATAGAAAATTTTGTCAAAAACAAAATTTTATTTTTCTAGAAAATTTTGTCAAAGTTTTATTTTTTGAGAAAATTTTGTCAAAGTTTTATTTTTTGAGAAAATTTTGTCAAAATTTGCTATATTTCCTCAAAATTTTATTTTTATAGAAATTTTCGCAAAAATGTATTTCTATAGAAAATGTTCGCGAAATTTAATTTCCATAGAAAATTTTCACAAAATTTCATTTCTATAGAAAATTTTGTCAAAATTTTATTTCTATAGAAAATTTTAGCAAACTTTCATTTCTATAGAAAATTTTGTCAAATTTTTATTTCCATAGAAAATTTTTGCAAAATTTTATTTCTATAGAAAATTTTTGCAAAATTTTATTTCTATATAAAAATTTGTCAAAATTTTATTTCTATAGAAAATTTGCTCATATTTGATTTTTATGGGAAATTTCGTAAAAATTATAAATATTCTCACACACTCACTTAAAAATGATAATGTTGACGTAATGACACCATAGAGTTCCAATTTAATTATTGTTTTTTTTTTGCATGAATTATGTCGCATGCATGTTACTTCATTGAATTCAACAGGCACAAAACATGCAATTATCCCCGACTGTAATGTCATAGATTGACGTTTGTATTTTGAAATTTCACTTTACCCTATGGTGTATCAAAGGTTAAACTGGCATTAAAAATCTAATGACGAGTAAAATGTCATGTGATGTATGTGCGTGTGTGTGAGACTCTTTGAGAGTATGTGTTTTTGTAGGAAGAAAACGTACGCTTGAAATATAGCAACCATGAGTCTCAATGAAATTTTCATTTTAAATTATCGATATGCACAAACATTTCCTCTTACCTTTTCTAATTTTAATAAAGGTGGGAGTACAGATAATCATAGATGGGCTTATATGGACCGTTAACATCTATTATTTCCTTTGAATTAGCGTTGCATCAATATATTCGTGATCTTTTCAAAGTTTTAACTAAATTAAGTGCTTGGGAAGATATGATGTATTTGAATAACGATCATTTCCTATTGCCAACAGTTCTTCAAAAACAAAAAAAAATATTTTTGCATTTAGCTGTTAACAGAGTTCTACTATAAATAATTGTTTGAGTTTCAATGTAGACAAAATTTTCTATAGAAATAAAATGCTGAGAAAATTTCTATAGAAATAAAATTTTGTCAAAATTTTCTATAGAAACAAAATTTTCATAAAATTTCCTATAGAAATAAATTGTTGAAAAAATCGATATACAAATATGACAAAATTTTCTATAGAAATAAAATTTTGACAAAATTTTCTATAGAAATAAAATTTTGACAAAATTTTCTATAGAAATAAAATTTTCATAAAATTTCCTATAGAAATAAATTGTTGAAAAAATTGTCTATTGAAATAAAACTTTGACAAAATTTTCGATAGAAATAAAATTTTGATAAAATGTTCTATAGAATTAAAATTTTGACAAAATTTTCTATAGACATTAATTTTTGACAAAATTTTATATAGAAATAAAATTTTTATTTCGATAGAAATAAAATTTGGACACAATTTTCTATACAAATAAAAGTGTGACAAAATTTTCTCTAGATTAAAAAAAACAGTTTTTTTTTTTTTTAATAATTCATTGTGCTTTCGCTAAGTCTCATGTATCTGTCCTGTTATCTATGAAGAAATCATTGTTGATATTCTCTCTCTCTCTAGAAATAAAATTTTGACAAAATTTTCTATAGAAATAAAATTTTCATAAAATTTCCTATAGAAATAAATTGTTGAAAAAATTGTCTATAGAAATAAAACTTTGAATTAGCGTTACATCAATATATTCGTGATCTCTTCAAAGTTTTAACTAAATTAAGTGCTTATTTAGGAAGATATGATGTATTTGAATATCGATTATTTGTATTGACAACATTTCTTAAAAAAATATATATTTTTGCATTTAGCTGTTAACAGAGTTTTACTATAAACAATTTTTTGAGTTTCAATTAAGACAAAATTTTCTATGGAAATAAAATTTTGATAGAATTTTCTATAGAAAGAAAATTTTAAGAACATTTTATATCGATATACAATTTTGACAAAATCTTCTATAGAAATTAAATTTTGACAAAATTTTCTATAGAAATAAAATTTGGCTAAAATTTTTTGTAGAAATAAAATTTTGCTAAAATTTTTTGTAGAAATAAAATTTTGCTAAAATTTTCTGTAGAAATAAAATTTTGACAAAATTTTCTATAGAAAGAAAATTTTAAGAACATTTTATATCGATATACAATTTTGACAAATTCTTCTATAGAAATAAAATTATGAGAAAATTTTCTATATAAATAAAATTTCCTATAGAAATGAACTTTTGACAAAATATTCTATAGAAATACAATTTTGCAAAAATTTTCTATGGAAATAAAATTTGGCTAAAATTTTTTGTAGAAATAAAATTTTGCTAAAATTTTCTATAGAAATAAAATTTTGACAAAATTTTCTATAGAAAAAAATGTTGACAAAACTTTCTATAGAAATAAAATTTTGACAAAATTTTCTATAGAAAAAAAAAATTGACAAAATTTTCTATAGAAATAAAATTTTGACAAAATTTTCTAATGAAAAATTTTTTTGACAAAATTTTATATAGAAAAATTTTTTTGACAAAATTTTCTATAGAAAAAAATTTGACAAAATTTTCAATATAAGTAAAATTTTGACAAAATTTTCTATAGAAATAAAATTTTCTATAGAAATACAATTTTGCAAAAATTTTCTATGAAAGTATAATTTTGCTAAAATTTTCTATAGAAAAAAATTTTAACAAAATTTTCTATAGAAATAAAATTTCGACAAAATTTTCTATAGAAAAAAAAAATTTTTTGACAAAATTTTCTATAGAAAAAAATTTTGACAAAATTTTCTATAGAAATAAAATTTTTACAAAATTTTCTATAGAAATAAAATTTTGCTAAAATTTTCTATGGAAATATAATTTTGCTAAAATTTTCTATAGAAATAAAAGTTTGACAAAATTTTTGTATAGAAATAAAATGTTGACAAAATTTTCTATTGAAATAAATTTTCAGAAAATTTTCTATAGAAATAAAATTTTCACTAAATTTTCTATAGCAATAAAATTTTGACAAAATTTTCTATAGAAATAAATTTGTGAGAAAATTTTCTATAGAAATAAAATTTGGAGAAAATTGTCTATAGAAATAAAATTTTGTCAAAATTTTCTATAGGAATCAAATTTTGACAATATTTTCTATAGAAATAAAATTTTGAAAAAATTTCTATAGAAATAAATTTTGACAAAATTTTCTATAGAAATAAAATTTTGAGTAAATTTTCTATAGAAATAAAATTTTGAGAAAACTGTCTTTAGAAATACAATTTTGAAAAATTTTCTATAGAAATAAATTTGTGGGAAAATTTTCTATAGAAATAAAATTTTTAGAAACTTGTCTATAGAAATAAAACTTTGACAAAATTTTCTATAGGAATCAAATTTTGACAATATTTTCTATAGAAATAAAATTTTGATAACATTTTCTATAGAAGTAAAATTTTGACAAAATTTTCTCTACAAATAAAATTTTCTATAGAAATAAACTTTTGACAAAATTTTCTATAGAAATACAATTTTGCAAAAATTTTCTATGGAAATAAAATTTGTCTAAAATTTTCTATAGAAATAAAATTTTGACAAAATTTTCTATAAAATATAAAATTTTGACAAAATTATCTATGAAATAAAATATTGACAAAATTTTCTACAGAAATAAAATTTTTGACAAAATTTTCTACAGAAATAAAATTTTTGACAACATTTGCTATAGAAATAAAATTTTGAGAAAATTGTCTATTGAAATAAAATTTTGACAAACTTTTCTATAGAAATAAAATTTTGAGAAAAATTTCTATAGAAATAACATTTGGAAAATTTTCTATAGAAATAAAATTTTGACAAAATTTTGTATAGAAATAAAATTTTGATAAAATGTTCTATAGAATTAAAATTTTGACAAAATTTTCTATAGAATTAAAATTTTGACAAAATTTTCTATAGAAATTAATTTTTGACAAAATTTTATATAGAAATAAACTTTTGACAAAATTTTCGATAGAAATAAAATTTTGACACAATTTTCTATACAAATAAAAGTGTGACAACATTTTCTCTAGATTAAAAAAACAGTTTTTTTTTAATAAATCATTGTGCTTTCGCTAAGTCTCATGTATCTGTCCTGTTATCTATGAAGAAATCATTGTTGATATTCTCTCAATGGTTTTTTTAATTTCCTCCAAAAGTTCTATGTTAATGTTGTTTTTTAAGTTGGTTACACGATTTCATGTTGACAATGAAATTAAATAATAAATAAACAAACTAAGGTACAAATTGAGCATTAGGAAATGTATGGTGATTGCTGGTTGTTTGTTTGCTTGCTCTCAATGTGTAATAATTATTGATATTTTCTGCGTGTGTTGTGTAAATTTATATCTGGTGCTCTGGGGGTTGTGTAGTAGCGTTTCCTGGGTTCGTAAAATTTTGTTCGTAGGTCATCGCCGTATGTATACAGATGCGCGAACGACCATGGTGCAATGAAACATCTGGCACCTTGAATTTTATGCTTACACAGTGGTTGCGCATTACTACATTGAGGTGGCAACTTCAATGCGGAATAAGTCAATTAACCTTGGGCGCGTAGTAATAGAATTGTTGGTGGTTTTGTGAAATCAATAAGCAAATATGTATTTCTCAGTCTCAGTCTGTGAGATAGAAGAGGAGCGGTATTCAATAGATCATTGTATTGACATAGTGTGGTGACGAAGTTCCGGTATTTTATTTGTAGTCTTACATCTGTTAATGTGGTATATACTTTTTTTTTGGATTTCATGTTGACCTTTGGCTGTTACAAATATCTGATCTTAGTATACTCATCCCTATTCAGTTGTCAATTTTGTAGGCATATTTGAAATTTTAGAAAATAATATATAATTTTTTAGGATACAGAAGATTTTATATTGTTTAGTAGCATCTGGCCTTTTTGGCTTCCTGGAAAATTTTTCCGTTCTCCAGAATTTTTATTTTTAGATTTTTGTATATATTTCCGATTCCTCTATACCTTAGGTTTCTATATAAACCAGTAAGGTCTCAGAGAACTTCTTCGGCATTGACTTTCTCGATCGATCTACCTCAAACAATGTATAATTTTGCTGCCTGTGCAAATAATTTTGATGCTCCCCAGAATTTTTATTTTCTGAAAAGCGGTTTCCCCAAAACTTTTATGAAAACAATTCGCTTGTTCGTAAATTTCTATAAAATTGTGTCTCTATAAAACTTCCATGTCTATAGACATACCAGTCTCTATAAATATTTTGGCCTTTATAGCCCTTCAAACTCGATAAACCTTTCGGTTTCTCAATAGGTATTTTTATTTTTGGTATTTATAGAAATTTCTTTATGCCTTCCTGTGTTTATGGACCTCCAGGTCTCTGTAGACCCATTGGTTTTTATAGTACTTTCGGTATTTATAGACTTTTCGGTATTTATAGACCTATTGGTCTTTATAGACCTATTGGTCTCTATAAAACTTTCAGTCTCAATAGACCTTTCGGTCTCTATAGACTTTTCCTATCAACAGACCTTTCGGAATCTATAGACATTTCGGGTTTCCGGTTTCTGTGGACGTTCCGGTCCCTATGGATATTGTGGTCTCTATATACCTTTCGGTCTTTATATACCGTTCTATAGGCCCATTGGTTTCTATACACCCTTTGTTCTCTAAAGACCTTTCGGTCTCTATACCTCTTTCGGTCCTTTTGGACTCCATAGACCCTTCGATCTCTATTTCGGCCCCTAATATCCTCTGGTTTCCACAAATCTTTCTGCCTCTAATATCTATTTTATAGAAACTTTTGTCAAAATTTTATTTCTATAGAAAATTTTATTAATTTTTTTTATAGAAAATTCTGCCATGTTTTTTATAGAAAATTTCGACAAAATATTATTTCTATAGAAAATTTTGTCAAAATTTTATTTCTATAGAAAATTTTGTCAACATTTTAATTTTGTCAAAATATTATTTCTATAGAAAATTATGTCAAAATTTTATTTCTATAGAAAATTTTGTCAAAATTTTATTTCTATAGGAAATTTTGTCAAAATATTATTTCTGTAGAAAATTATGTCAAAATTTTATTTCTATAGAAAATTTTGTCAAAATTTTATTTCTATAGATAATTTTGTCAAAATTTTTTTTCTATCGAAAATTTTGTCAAAATTTTATTTCTATAGAAAATTTTGTCAAAATTTTATTTCTATAGGAAATTTTGTCAAAATATTATTGCTGTAGAAAATTATGTCAAAATTTTGTCAACATTTTATTTTATAGAAAATTTTGTCAAAATTTTATTTCTATAGAAAATTTTGTCAAAATTTCATTTCTATAAAAAATTTTGTCAAAATTTTATTTCTATAGGAAATTTTGTCAAAATATTATTGCTGTAGAAAATTATGTCAAAATTTTATATCTATAGAAAATTTTGTCAAAATATTATTTCTATAGAAAATTTTGTCAAAATATTATTTCCATAGAAAATTTTGTCAAAATATTATTTCTATAGAAAAGTATGTCAAAATTTTATTTCTATAGAAAATTTTGTCAACATTTAAACTTTGTCAAAATATTATTTCTATGGAAAATTTTGTCAAAATTTTATTTCTATAGAAAATTTTTTGTCAAAATTTTATTTCTATAGAAAATTTTGTCAACATTTCATTTCTATAAAAAATTTTGTCAAAATTTTATTTCTATAGGAAATTTTGTCAAAATATTATTGCTGTAGAAAATTATGTCAAAATTTTATATCTATAGAAAATTTTGTCAAAATATTATTTCTATAGAAAATTTTGTCAAAATATTATTTCCATAGAAAATTTTGTCAAAATATTATTTCTATAGAAAAGTATGTCAAAATTTTATTTCTATAGAAAATTTTGTCAACATTTAAACTTTGTCAAAATATTATTTCTATGGAAAATTTTGTCAAAATTTTATTTCTATAGAAAATTTTTGTCAAAATTTTATTTCTATAGAAAATTTTGTCAACATTTTATTTCTATAAAAAATTTTGTCAATATTTTATTTCTATAGAAAATTTTGTCAACATTTTATTTCTATAGAAAATTTTGTCAAAATTTCATTTCTATAGGAATATGTGCCAAAATTTTATTTCTATAGAAAATTTTGTCAAAATATTATTTTCATAGAAAATTTTTTCAAAATATTATTTCTATAGAAAAGTATGTCAAAATTTTATTTCTATAGAAAATTTTGTCAAAATATTATTTCTATAGAAAATTATGTCAAAATTTTATTTCTATAGAAAATTTTGTCAAAATTTTATTTCTATAGAAAATTTTGTCAACATTTAAACTTTGTCAAAATATTATTTCTATAGAAAATTTTGTCAAAATTATATTTCTATAGAAAATTTTTGTCAAAATTTTATTTCTATAGAAAATTTTGTCAAAATTTTATTTCTATAGAAAATTTTGTCAACATTTTATTTCTATAGGAAATTTTGTCAAAATTTTATTTCTATAGAAAATTTTGTCAAAATTTTTTTTCTATAGAAAATTTTGTCAAAAATTTTATTTCTATAGAAAATTTTGTCAAAATTTTATTTCTATAGAAAATTTTGTCAACATTTTATTTCTATAGAAAATTTTGTCAAAATTTTATTTCTATAGGAAAGTTTGTCAAAATATTATTGCTGTAGAAAATTATGTCAAAATTTTATTTCTATAGAAAATTTTGTCAAAATATAGAAAATTATAAAAAATATAGAAAATATTGTATAGAAAATTATGTCAAAATTTTATTTCTATAGAAAATTTTCTCAAAATTTTATTTCTCTAGAAATATAGAAAATATAGAAAATATTGTATAGAAAATTATGTCAAAATTTTATTTCTCTAGAAAATTTTGTCAAAATATTATTGCTGTAGAAAATTATGTCAAAATTTTATTTCTATAGAAAATTTTGTCAAAATATTATTTGTATAGAAAATTATGTCAAAATTTTATTTCTATAGAAAATTTTGTCAAAATTTTATTTCTATATAAAATTTTGTCAAAATTTTATTTCTATAGAAAATTTTGTCAAAACTTTATTTTTATAGGAAATTTTGTCAAAATATTATTGCTGTAGAAAATTATGTCAAAATTGTATTTCTATAGGAAATTTTTTCAAAATATTATTGCTGTAGAAAATTATGTCAAAATTGTATTTCTATAGCAAATTTTGTAAAAATATTATTTCTATAGAAAATTATGTCAAAATTTTATTTCTATAGAAAATTATGTCAAAATTTTATTTGTATAGAAAATTTTGTCAACATTACATTTCTATAGAAAATTTTGTCAAAATTTTATTTCTACAGAACATTTTGTCAAAATATTATTTCTATCGAAATTTTTGTCAAAATATTAGTTCTATAGAAAATTATATCAAAATTTTATTTCTATAGAAATTATGTCAAAATTTTATTTCTATAGAAAATTTTGTCAACATTTCATTTCTATAGAAAATTTTGTCAAAATTTTAAAAAATACAATTTTAGGTAGAACTCTACCAACTGTGGCAACCGTGCTCTAATGTCCTCTGACTTTCTATAAACCTTTCGGCCTCCATAGGCCCTCCGTTCTCTACATATCTTTTGGTCTCTAAAGAATTTTCGGTATTTACACAACTTTCGGCTTCTAAAACAATTCCGATATCTATAGACTCTTCGGTCTATAGATCATCCGGTATCAATAGTTTTTCCGGCCTGTTTCTCTTTTATAAAAATATTTTGTTCTGTGTGTGATTTCATTTGTTAAGGACTAAATAAACCAACTGTAAGTGCTATCTTGAAAAGCTGCTTTTAAAATGTTTATGAAACTCGTTCATATTGTTGTCATATGCCCTTAAACTGTTTTCTTTGTTTCTCCTTTCTCTCCTAGGCCTGTTTTCTCTCACTTCTGCCCCTCTCCTAATATGTCTCGCTCATAGTGTTTCCCCACCAGCAGAGTACATTTATTACTTTGTTGTTGCTTTGACATCATAATTTCCACTCTAATAAATTTTTGTCACACTTCTGCTAAAGGCATTAAAGAGCTCGGAAGATCTCACCTCATTCCTAAATGGAAAGAGAGAGAGAGAGAGAGAGGAGGTTACTTATCTACATGAAGATACATACTTGAACTGTTTTCTGGGCAACATTTCCTTACGATTAAACACATTTATTTAATGAATGAATATAACGGCAACATTTAGACGATAACCTCAACGTTAGAGCCAATGCCAGAAATATACCCTACAGCCCCAAACTCCCACCTCCAATGATGTTTACTTATACTAGGCCATAATGCCAAGCCTTAGTATTATGATCTGTTACACTTTAACGGTTATCATTGGCAAACGTCATTATTTTCAATATAATAGACGAGGTTGTTTTGAAACTTCAATCGTTGTTTGTTGTCATGTGCTTGCCTGAGTGAGTGTTATCATCGTTATCGTCATGTGGTGGTGTGGTGTTGATTGTCATCGTCGATATCGTTGTGATTACCCTCTCCGCTAATACTGCGGTAGCCCTGCTGTGGTTGATATGTACCTATGATTTTTTCAACAGTGTTGCCATTGTATGGTGCTCTTGACACCCACTCTTAAGCTGGCTCTTGAAAAGAAAACAGCAACAAAAACAACAAAATTGTGGGTGGATGGTTAACACCCTACTTTGCTAGATTTGGTTTTTGTCACTTGCGAAAGAGGGCCATGAAGATGATGGTGACGACGATGGTGACGACGATGATGATGGTATCTATCGACCATAGATGGTTTTTGTGAGTGTGTTTGTTTGTTTGATATGAAAACACAAAATTGATTGAACAAACTATCAAGTGCTCTCTTCTCTCTTTCTTGCTCTATCTCTTGTAACTATGTTGTTTGGTTGTATGTGCAACAACAATATGAACTGGTGCTATTGCCTTAACCTCGTTGCCATATTGATATGACATGGACGAGCATGAAATCAGTCACTCACTCCAATTTCAAATATTTATATTTTTATAACACACAAGCGGGGTTAAAGGTAATTTAAAGGCCGTCCAAGGAAAATGTGGATATGAGGAATGTAAATATTTGTGAATTAATTCTTATAGTTTTTAACTAAATTCTGTCTGTATATTATGAAATTTCACATTTTGACTTTTTTTGGGAAGAATCATATATTTTTGATTGATATTCAATTATTTTCTATTTTAAAAATATGAAACTTTTTTATATTTTGGAAAATTTTCCCAAAACTTTATTTCTATAGAAAATTTTGTCAAAATTTTATTTCTATAGAAAATTTTTCCAAAATTTTATTTGTGTAGAAAATTTTCTCCAAATTCTATGTATATAGAAAATTTTGTCAAAATTGTATTTTCTATAGAAAATTTTGTCAAAATTTTATTTTATGTAGAAAATTTTGTCAAAATTTTTATTTCTATAGAAAATTTGTGCAAAATGTGATTTCTATAGAAAATTTGTGCAAAATGTGATTTCTATAGAAAATTTTTGCAAAATTTTATTTCTATAGAATTTTTTATTTTAATTTTATTTTTATAGAAAATTTTGCAATTTTTTCTATAGAAAATTTTGCAAATTCCTTTTATATAGAAAATGTTAAAATTTTTATTGCTATAGAAAATATTCGCCAAATTTTTATTTCTATAGAAAAGTTTTGTTAAAATTTTTATTACTATAGTAAATTTTGTCAATTTTTTATTTTTTTAGAAAATTTTTATTTCTATAGACAATTTTGTCAAAATTTTATTTCTATAGAAAGATTTTGCAAAATTTTATTTCTATAGAAAAAATTTACAAAATATTATTTCTGTAGAAAATTATGTCAACATTTTATTTCTATAGAAAATTATGTCAAAATTTTATTTCTTTAGAAAATTTTGTCAAAATTTTATTTCTATAGAAAATTTTGTTAAAATTTCATTTCTATCGAAAAATTTTGTTAAAATTGTATGCATGTAGAAAATTTTGTTAAAATTTTATTTTAATAGCAAATTTTCTTAAAATGTTATTCCTGTAGAAAATTTTCGTCAAAATTTTATTTCTATAGCAAATTTTGTCAAAATTCCATTTCTTTAGAAAATTTTGTCGAAATTTTATTTCTATAGAAAATTTTGTCGAAATTTTATATCTATAGAAAATTTTGTCGAAATTTTATTTCTATAGAAAATTTTGTCGAAATTTTATTTCTATAGAATTTTTTTTTTATTTTATTTTTATAGAAAATTTTGCAAATTCCTTTTCTATAGAAAATGTTAAAATTTTTATTGCTGTAGAAAATATTCGCCAAATTTTTATTTCAATAGAAAAGTTTTGTTAAAATTTTTATTGCTATAGTAAATTTTGTCAATTTTTTTTTCTTTAGAAAATTTTTGTTAAAATTTTTATTGCTATAGAAAATTTTGTCAAAATTTTATTTCTATAGAAAGATTTTGCAAAATGTTATTTCTATAGAAATTTTTTGCAAAATTTTATTTATTATAGAAAAATTTCGCAAAAATTTATTTCTTTAGAAAATTTTGTCAAAATTTTATTTCCATAAGAAATTTTTTAAAATTTTATTTCTATAGAAAATTTTGTTAAAATTTTGTTTCTATCGAAAAATTTTGTTAAAATTGTATGTCTGTAGAAAATTTTGTTAAAATTTTATTTTAATAGCAAATTATCTTAAAATTTTATTTCTGTAGAAAATTTTCGTAAAAATTTTATTTCTATAGAAAATTTTGTCAAAATTTCATTTCTTTAGAAAATTTTGTCGAAATTTTATTTCTATAGAAAATTTTGTCGAAATTTTATTTCTATAGAATTTTTTTTTATTTTATTTTTATAGAAAATTTTGCAAATTCCTTTTCTATAGAAAATGTTAAAATTTTTATTGCTGTAGAAAATATTCGCCAAATTTTTATTTCTATAGAAAAGTTTTGTTAAAATTTTTATTGCTATAGTAAATTTTGTCAATTTTTTTTCTTTAGAAAATTTTTGTTAAAATTTTTATTGCTATAGAAAATTTTGTCACAATTTTATTTCTATAGAAAGATTTTGCAAATTTTATTTCTATAGAAAGATTTTGCAAAATGTTATTTCTATAGAAATTTTTTGCAAAATTTTATTTATTATAGAAAATTTTCGCAAAAATTTATTTCTTTAGAAAATGTTGTCAAAATTTTATTTCCATAAGAAATTTTTTAAAATTTTATTTCTATAGAAAATTTTATTAAAATTTTGTTTCTATCGAAAAATTTTGTTAAAATTGTATGTCTGTAGAAAATTTTGTTAAAATTTTATTTTAATAGCAAATTATCTTAAAATTTTATTTCTGTAGAAAATTTTCGTAAAAATTTTATTTCTATAGAAAATTTTGTCAAAATTTCAATGTAAAACCTTTTTTCGGAGGGTTCAAGTGTGGTTTTTGTTGGGTTTAATAAACTGCCTGAATTTATTCTGATAATTGGTTGATAGTTTTGCTGCAAGTAGAGGATGCTGATGAGGAATGTGGTAATTCCGAAACGTGCGTCCATCCAACCATCTTGCAGTCTATAGGGCTTTGCCCAAATAAATTTGACAAACATTCTTTTCCTCTGTTGGTTAAGCTATTCTTGTAGTTTAGTCAATGTATGGTTTTAAGCTGAAATAAAAAACAACAACAATGCTTAAAGAACAAAACCAACAATAACAAAACAAAACAAATGGTAAAATTTCATTTCTTTAGAAAATTTTCGTCAAAATTTTATTTCTATAGAAAATTTTGTCGAAATTTTATTTCTATAGAAAATTTTGTCGAAATTTTATTTCTATAGAAAATTTCTATTTATGTTATATTTATTATTAAAAATCGTTGCTAACATCCCAATAAGACGGTCCCTATATGCTTTATTTTCTTCTACATAATGGCGATGGTGATGGTGAGCTAGTTTGGTGTTGACATTCATTGCCATCATTATTATCGATAGTGGGAAGGAAGGAAACATGTCTCTTTATATGACAGTTATAGACGATAAGTTAAGGTTTCATTGTGACAGAAATACTCGTACAAGTTCAATAATCAACATCATTGTCTTCATATATTCCCCATCATTCCCAGTACCATCATTGTTTGTGACTTTTATTATGGGGTTGAGTGGGAAAGAAAATAAGTGAATTTTTGTGTTTTGTTTATGGTGATAATATCATTCCCTTCTTTATTACCGATTGTTGTATTCACAAAATACCACTAATAACATTTAGTCATAAACCATATGGATTATGTTCTAAATATAGCATGTTCAGTTTTAATATTTAGTTTTAGTTGTTGTTGGTGTTGCTTCTGTACATGTTTTCTATATAGTTTGTATAACCCTGTGCCCAATATTCATTGGTCTTATACCTAAGCTTTGATGATGACAAAAACAGTGGTCACAGTGAGTGGTAGATGATTGTTAATTGTCAATAAATGTTCTCGATTATAATTTATATCACAAGGAGAGAAAGAGTGAAATAGGATAATGTTCTAAAGGATGATGTAAACTTTGGAGAATATAATCGATTTTTTTTAACAGATGAAGAAAGGAAATTATGGTAAATCTTTTCCAGAATTTCATCGACTTTTTTTTTATTAATTTTGGAGAAATTTTTATTTCGAAAAATTTTAGAGAAATTTTTATTTCGAAAAATTTTGGCGAAACTTTTATTTTGCGACTTTTGGGCACTTTTAGAAATTTTTGCAGAAATTTCAATTATGTACATTTTTAAGGAATTTTAAAATTTTTCTATTAAAAAATTGCATTTACTTTTTCGAAATTTCACCTTTCGCAACCCATTGGCAGCACTGGATATAGACGACTCCAGCGACATCTATTGTCAAAACAAGAAGACTTGTTTGATTACCCATATAAATAGTTTTCCAAAATTAATACATATAATTAAAATAGATAAAATTCTCCAAAATGTATAAATCTCTCCAAAAATGTATACATTTTAGAGATTTTCATAAATTTTGAAAATTTTGAAAATTTTGAAAAAATGTTTAGTTCGAAAATTTTGGAGAAATTTTTATTTCGAAAATTTTGGAGACATTTTTATTTCGAAAATTTTGGCAAATTTTCTATTTAGTGAATTTTGGATCATTACAATAGGTAAACTTTCTTCAAAATATATAAATCTCTACAAAAATTTTTACATATTAGAAAAGTTCATACATTCGAAAATTTTGGAGAAATTTTTATTTCGAAAATTTTGGAGAAATTTTTATTTCGAAAATTTTGAAGAAATTTTTATTTCGAAATAAATTTGGTGAACTTTTTATTTTGCGACTTTTGGGCAAATATCTATTTTAGAAATTTTGGAGAAATTTCAATTATGTTACTTTTTGAAGAATTTTAAAATTTTTCTATTAAAAAATTTCATTTACTTTTTCGAAATTCTTAATATCGAGTTTTTGATATAAAGCTTCCATTTTTTTTTGCCAAGCACTGTTCTAAGGTTATCAATACTAGATTTTTCAAATAAATCACATACATTTTCCAGTTAAGTCTTAGTGAGCGTGTTCATTCACAGCGACACATTACGCTGCAAATCTACCTTTTAATACCAGATTGAAATAGCGCCACATTAACACTGACATCATTTTGACAACGTAGGTGGTGAATGATATATGGCAGAGATGAAGAGGGGCTTGCGTTTTGTCATTTTGTCATGGTGCTAACAATCTGTATAAATATATGCCTGCTTCGATGCTATTTTTTTGTTATGTATGTCGTTGTGTATGTAAGTGCAAATTAACACCTACATACATACACGAAATCGATGATTTTAATGAACTTTTAAATTTGCAATAGTCCATAAAACACAGAGGGAAATATTGCCGTTGAAATCTAATATCGATAGGGGTTCTATTCATTTTATAATAATTCATAAGGTAGGGAAAAATGCCTCAAAACGTTCTTTGTAGCGTTGTTGTATATGTAGATTTGATATGAATCGAACAATAAAATCGTGTCACGTGTATAATTTTTCCAATCATTTTGTTTTCAAATGGAGATTTAGTGAAGTAGAATGAGAGCAATAAAATTGTTTTTGTGCACTCAACTAATAAACGATTTAATGATTTAAATCGTTTATAAATAAAATTTCTACAGAATTTAAAATTTCTACAGAATTTATAAATTTCTGCAGAATTTAAAATTTCTACAAAATTTTAAATGTTCAAGAAAATTTTAAAATCTATAAAATTTATAAATTTCTACAAAATTTGTTAATTTCTATAAAATTTATAAATTTATACAAAATTTATAAATTTATAAAAAATTTAGACATAAATATAAATTTCTACATATACATAAATATAAATTTCTATAAAATTTATACATTTCTATAAAATTTATAAATTTCTACAAAATTTACACATTTCTATAAAATTTATAAATTACTAAAAAATTTACACATTTCTATAAAATTTATAAATTTCTATAAAATGTATAAAAGTTTACAAAATTGTTATATATTATTTAGCAGCCTATCTAAAAAATTTATAAATTTCTACAAAATTGTAAAATCTTTCCAAAATTTATATATTTCAACAAAATTGTAAATTTCTTCATAAATTATAAATTTCTACAAAATTTATAAATTTCTTCATAAATTATAAATTTCTACAAAATTTAAGTTTTCAAAATTTATAAATTTCTACAAAATTTAAAAATTTCTGCAAAAATTATAAATATCTACTCACAAAATTTATAAATGTTTACTAAATTATTATATATTATTTATTAGCCTATCTACAACATTTTTCTACAAGTTACAAATATTTATAAAATTTAGAATTTTTCCAAAATTTGTTATAAAGGGTGATTTGTTAAGAGCTTGATAACTTAAAAAAAAAAAAACGCATAAAATTTGCAAAATCTCATCGGTTCTTTATTTGAAACGTTAGATTGGTCCATGACATTTACTTTTTGAAGATAATTTCATTTAAATGTTGACCGCGGCTGCGTCTTAGGTGGTCCATTCGGAAAGTCCAATTTTGGGCAACTTTTTCGAGCATTTCGGCCGGAATAGCCCGAATTTCTTCGGAAATGTTGTCTTCCAAAGCTGGAATAGTTGCTGGCTTATTTCTGTAGACTTTAGACTTGACGTAGCCCCACAAAAAATAGTCTAAAGGCGTCAAATCGCATGATCTTGGTGGCCAACTTACCGGTCCATTTCTTGAGATGAATTGTTCTCCGAAGTTTTCCCTCAAAATGGCCATAGAATCGCGAGCTGTGTGGCATGTAGCGCCATCTTGTTGAAACCACATGTCAACCAAGTTCAGTTCTTCCATTTTTGGCAACAAAAAGTTTGTTAGCATCGAACGATAGCGATCGCCATTCACCGTAACGTTGCGTCCAACAGCATCTTTGAAAAAATACGGTCCAATGATTCCACCAGCGTACAAACCACACCAAACAGTGCATTTTTCGGGATGCATGGGCAGTTCTTGAACGGCTTCTGGTTGCTCTTCACTCCAAATGCGGCAATTTTGCTTATTTACGTAGCCATTCAACCAGAAATGAGCCTCATCGCTGAACAAAATTTGTCGATAAAAAAGCGGATTTTCTGCCTCTGATTTTGGTAATAAAATTCAATGATTTGCAAGCGTTGCTCGTTAGTATGTCTATTCATGATGAAATGTCAAAGCATACTGAGCATCTTTCTCTTTGACACCATGTCTGAAATCCCACGTGATCTGTCAAATACTAATGCATGAAAATCCTAACCTCAAAAAAATCACCCTTTATTTATACATATTTTATACATTTCTACAAAATTTATTTTTTTTAATTTATAAATTTCTCCAACATATATAAATTTCTCCAACATTTATAAATTTCTCAATAATTTATAAAATTTTCCAAAATTATTGTATATTATTTATTAGTCTATCTATAAAATTAACAAATCTTTCCAAAATTTATAAATTCCAACATAATTTATAAATTCCACCTAAAATTGTAAATTATAAATTTCTTCAAAATTTAAAAATTTCTACAAGATTTTCATTTTTTGTACAATTGAGAAATCTATACAAAAATTATAAATTTCTACAAACTTTAAAAATATATTATTTATTAGCTTATCTAAAAATTGTTTAAATTTCTACAAAATTTAAAAATTTCTAGAAAATTAAATTTTCTTAAAAATTTAGAATTTTTCCAAAATTTATTATATTTATACATATTTTATACATTTCTACAAAATTAATTTTTTTTCAAAATTTATAAATTTTTCCAAAATTAATAAATTTCTCCAAAATTTATACATTTCTCCAAAATTTATAAATTTCTCCAAAATTTATAAATTTCTCCAAGATTTATAAATTTCCCCAAAATTATAAATTTCTCCAAAATTTATAAATTTTATAAAATTCTCCAAAATTTATAAATTTCTCCAAAATTTATAAATTTCTTCAAAATTTATAAATTTCTGCAAAATTTATAAATTTCTCCAAATTTATAAATTTCCCCAAAATTTATAAATTTCCCCAAAATTTATAAATTTCTCAATAATATATAAAATTCTCCAAAATTACTACATATTATTTATTAGTTTATCTATCAAATTAACAAATCTTTCCAAAATTTATAAATTCCAACATAATTTATAAATTCCACCTAAAATTGTAAATTATAAATTTCTACAAAATGTAAACATACATATTTTGAAATTTATAAATTTATACAAAATTGAAAAAAATTAAAAAGTAATAAATTTCTTCAAAATTTAAAAATTTGTACAAGATTTAAATTTTTTCTACAATTTAGAAATCTATACAAAAATTATAAATTTCTACAAACTTTAAAACTATATTATTTATTAGCTTATCTACAAAATTTTTAAATTTCTACAAATTTCTAGAAAATTAAATTCCAAACTCCAAAATTTATAAATTTCTTAAAAATTTATAAATTTCTCCAAAATTTATAAATTTTTCCAAAATTTATAAATTTCTCCAAAATTTATAAATATCTCCAAAATTTATAAATTTCTCCAAAATTTATAAATTTCTCCAAAATTTATAAATTTCTCCATAATTTATAAAATTCTCCAAAATTATTATATATTATTTATTAGTCTAAAATTAACAAATCTTTCCAAAATTTATAAATTCCAACATAATTTATAAATTCCAACTAAAATTGTAAATTATAAATTTCTACAAAATGTAAATATACATATTTTGAATTTTATAAATTTCTACAAAATAGAAAAAAAATTCAAAAGTAATAAATATATTATTTATTAGCTTATCTACAAAATTTAAAAATTTCTAGAAAATTAAATTCTCTTCAAAATTATACAAAATTTATAAAAAATGTATAAATGTTAAAAAATTTTATAAATTTCTAAAAAAAATATTCATTTTATTGAGATAATGTAGTAAATATGAATTTATTTAATGAGATAATATACTTATTGAAAATATCATATTCACATTTGTTTTTGTGTCACTCAAAATCTCCATAATGTTTTATATCTCCATTTGATCTTTATATTTATTCGTTTTTGTAATTCTATCTAATGACTCGTTTATCCCTGAGCTCTATTATTTAAATAAAATTTCTTTGTCACAGATGAATGCATGTGTTTCATTGCGTCAGCTTATAGTGCATACAGACACTCGTATAGTTTTTCTATTTTTCATTTTTTTTTTTAATTTGAAATTTGTGAATTCCTGAAAATTGAAAACTAAAAACCTCACAACAAATTTCAATTTCAATGTAAGGCCACAAAAATTTGACACTGGGCTGAGTTTATGCTTGAAATAGCGCAACAAACAATCATACCTCCCAACAAACAAATCGTAATCGCTGAGAAGTGTACGAAACGAAATTCCAAAGCAATTCCAAAAACCAATTAAAATTAAGACGCACTTATGTATGATGGAACTATGGAATACGGCTGCCGCCATTCGGATGTACATTGCAGGCGGCATTAGAGTACATATTATGATTTCAATACGTTGCCGTCGTCGTCGTCATTGTGGGCCGTTTCGCTTTGGCTCGAATGAATGAAAATTCAAAGCTATATAATTTTTTATTTGTGTGTAGAGAGAAAAAGGTCAACTTTGACCGCGTTTCTGGTACGAGGAGAGCAATTAGTGCAATTGACCCACTTTTTTTCGCTGGTGTTGAAGCAGCAATAACATCGCCACCACCAGCACCAGCTAGCTAGCTACTGTTGTCTCCATACAAAGTATGAAAAAAAAAAATCGAAAAACAAATAAACGAAACAAAAAAAAAGCTAATGCAAATACAACTCACTTGAAATTATAATGCCAAACGTTGTACATTTTTATAAATTATGCGGTGGCGTTGTCGCCGTTTATTACAACACTCTTGAACTCCCAAACATGTATTTGATGTTTGCCGCCACCAAACTTTCAGACGATTGTGTTTACACAACTTCAAGTTAACAATTTTATTTAAGGAAAAATTTACGCATAAATGTAGAAAAAAAACTTATTCTCCAAATCTCCAAAATTCAATGAACGGCTCTTAAATTAAAATAAATTTTGTAGAAATTTACAGAAGCTTCTATATTGTACATTTGCAAAAATTTTTAATTCTATTTTTTTTTTTGAATTTTTTGAAGTTTGTAGAATTTTATAAATTGTATAGAAATTTATAAATTTTATTGAAGAAATTTATAAATTATATTAAAATTTTGTAGAATTTTTTAAATTGTATAAAATTTTTTATATTGTGTAGAAATTTATACATTTTGTAGAAAGTTATAAAATTTTCTACATAATTAAAAAATATTGTAGGAATTTTGTAGAAATTTGTAAATATTGTTATAACTTATACATTTTATAGAAACTTATGAATTTTGTAAAAATTTATAAATTTTGAAAAAAAAAATTATAAATTTTGTAGAAATTTACGAATTTTGTAGAAATTTATAAATTCTGTAGAAATGTATAAATTTTCTAGGAATTTATTTAAAATTTGAAATTTCTATAAAATTTATAAATTTTATGGAAATTTATACATTTTGTAGAATTTTATAAATTTTATGGAAATTTATAAATTTTTCATATTTGTTTTTTGTAGAAATTTATAAATTTTGGTAGAAATGTTTACATTTTATAGAAATTTATAAATTTTATAGAAATTTATAAATTTTGTAGAAATTTATAAATTTCTATAAAATAAATCAATAAATTTGTATAAAAAGTATAAATTTCTACAAAATTTTTAAGTAAATTACTACAAAATTTATAAATTCATATAAAAATTTATAAATTTCTATAAAATTTATAAATTTCTATAAAAATTTATAATTTTTATTTATAAATTTTTAAATTTTGTTGAAATTAGAAATTTTGATTTTATTCGATCTTTCTTTTTTCCAATAGAAAATAATTAATCAAGCTTGAGATCGTTTTTTGTATGTATTGGTTTCTTTATTTTTCAATATTTCGTTGAAATTTTGTTGAAATTTTTAAATTTTATAATTTTTGTAGAAATTTTTGAATTTTGTAGATATTAATAAATTTTGTAGAAATTTATAAATTTTATGGGAATTTATAAATTTTTCATATTTTTTTCTCTTGTAGAAATTTATAAATTTTGTAGAAATTTTATAGAAATTTATAAATTTTTGTAGAAATGTTTACATTTTATAGAAATTTATAAATTTTTGTAGAAATTTATAAATTGTATAGAAATTTATAAATTGTATAGAAATTTATAAATTGTATAGAAATTTATAAATTATATAGAAAGTTATTAATTTTATAGAAATTTATAAATTTTGTAGAAATTTACAAATTTTGAAAAAAAATATAAATTTTGTAGAAATTTATAAATTGTATAGAAATTTATAAATTTTTATATGAATTTATAAATTTTGTAGTAATTTACTTAAAAATTTTGTAGAAATTTATACTTTTTATAGAAACTTATGAATTTTGTAAAAATTTATAAATTTTGAAAAAAAAATTATAAATTTTGTAGAAATTTACGAATTTTGTAGAAATTTATAAATTCTGTAGAAATTTATAAATTTTCTAGGAATTTATTTAAAATTTGAAATTTCTATAAAATTTATAAATTTTATGGAAATTTATAAGTTTTATAGAAATTTATAAATTTTATGGAAATTTATACATTTTGTAGAATTTTATAAATTTTATAGACATTTTTAAATTTTTCATATTTGTTTTTTTGTAGAAATTTATAAATTTTGTTAGAAATATTTACATGTTATAGAAATTTATAAATTTTTGTAGAAGTTTATAAATTGTATAGAAATTTATAAATTGTATAGAAATGTAAAATTTTATAGAAATTTATAAATTTTACAGAAATTTAAAAATTTTATAGAAATTTATAAATTTTATAGAAATTTATAAATTTTATAGAAATTTATAAATTTTGTAGACATTTATAAATTTCTATAAAATAAATCAATAAATTTGTATAAAAAATATAAATTGCTACAAAATTTTTAAGTAAATTACTACAAAATTTATAAACTTATATAAAAATTTATAAATTTCTATAAAATTTATAAATTTATAATTTTTGTAGAAATTTTTGAATTTTGTAGATATTAATAAATTTTGTAGAAATTTATAAATTTTATGGAAATTTATACATTTTGTAGAAATTTATAAATTTTATGGGAATTTATAAATTTTTCATATTTTTTTCTCTTGTAGAAATTTTATAGAAATTTATAAATTTTTGTAGAAATGTTTATATTTTATAGAAATTTATAAATTTTTGTAGAAATTTATAAATTGTATAGAAATTTATAAATGGTATAGAAATTTGTAAATTGTATAGAAATTTATAAATTGTATAGAAATTTATAAATTTTATAGAAATTTGTAAATTTTATAGAAATTTATAAATTTTATAGAAATTTATAAATTTTATAGAAATTCGAAGATGGGCTTTATCGGTCCAGGTTTTGATACAGTCCCCATATAAACCGACATCCCGATTTGGGGTCTGGACTTATAGAAACCGTAGTTTTTACCTAATTTGCTTGAAGAGGTATACCGAAAATGGTGAGTATTGGTCCATGTTTTGGTATAGCCCCCACATAGACCGATCTCATGATTTTACTTCTTGAGCTTCTAGAATCCGTAGTTTTTACCCAATTTGCTTGAAATAAGAAATCTAGAGGTATTTTAAGACCATAAAGAGGTGTACCGAAAATGGTGAGTATCGGTATTTTTTGATACAGCCCCCATATAGACCGACCTAGGGCTTCTGGAATCCGAAGTTTTTATCCAAATTGCCTAAAATTTGAAATCTAGTGGTATTTTATGACAAATTCATGTGCTTCATAGGTAAAAACGTTAAATTTATCTTCGGGAAGCGCGCTGGTTGAACTGATGTGCTTGGGAGATTAACTGTCATCAAACCCCCCTGAAATTTTCAAAGTAAACAATAATATTTGATTCATGGTGGAGGGTACATAAGATTCGGCCTGGCCGATCTTACTGCTGTATATAGTTGTTCTTTTGTAAGAAATACGAGTATTTTACCAAACCTCATAGAAACAATAGAAAACTACTAAATAAAAACTTACGAAACACATACGGCCACACCATCAAGAAATTCGCCAAGGCATATCACCATCAATAGCGATAATGCAAAATTTACTCTAGACAAATGAATAGCACCAAAGGTCTATTTTACACGCTTATTATTTGTCTGATGACAAACCCTATGGGGGGGCCCATTGGCTGCTGTATTGTTGGGATGTAACAAATCATGACATGATTTGCAATAAAAAAAAAAACAAAAATAAAAATATTTTCATTAACACTTTGAGAGTGTGCATTATTATAACACGAGTTGTCTGGTTAAGGTGACCAGATGTATGTGTATGAATACTAAAGAAATTGACTTGAATTCAAAGATTTTGACCTTCATTTTAAGGCCATATGTGCTGAAAGCAGTATTTAGGACCATAGGTTAGGTTAAAGGTTAAAGTGTTAAGGTTGAAGTGGCAGCCCGATTAAGATTCAGGCTCACTTAGACTATTCAGTCCATTGTGATACCATAGGACCATAGATCAAGGCTTACAAGGATACTGACCACTATTTTTATTATTTTACTGTTGATCTAATATTTTTGGGACGACTATAAAAAAAACTCCTAGTTATTTATTGTTAAGTAGATCACTTACAGTTAAAATAATTTTCTTATAATGTTAACATACATCTTTTTTGTCTCATTTTAGGTACGTAAAATTTATAATTTATCTATTTCGGTCATTTAGTAAGTATTTTTTTTTTAATTTTCATGTTTCAAATATTTTTTAGATTTAATATGAATTGGTACACCTCCACGTATAATTACTGTGAAGTATACGCCAAAGGAGAATTCTTTTTTTAATACTTATACGTTCCCATGAATTAGCAATGAGTGAATATTTGATTCATTATTCATGCAATGTTTCGTTTAAATCATGGTATTATTTGCCTACATTTTATTTCTATAGAAAATTTCGTCAACATTTTATTTCTATAAAAAATTTTGTTAAAATTTTATTTTTATAGAAAATTTTGTCAAAATTTTCTTTCTATAGTAAATTTTGTCCAAATATTATTTCTATAGAATATTTTATCAAGATTTTATTTCTATAGAAAATTTTCTCAAAATTTTATTTCTGTATACAATTTGGTCAAAGTTTTATTTCGATAGAAAATTTTGTCAAACTTTTATTTCGATAGAAAATTTTGTCAAACTTTTATTTCGATAGAAAATTTTGTCAAACTTTTATTTCTATAGAAAACTTTGTTAAAATTTTATTTCTATAAAAAATTTTGTCAAAATTTTATTTCTATAGAAAATTTTGTCAAAATTTTATTTCTATAGAAAATTTTGTCAAAATTTTATTTCTATAGAAAATTTTGTCAAAATGTTATATCTGTAGAAAATTTTGTCAAAATGTTATTTCTGTAGAAATTTTTGTCAAAATTTTATTTCTTTGGAAAATTTTGTCAAAATTTTATTTCTATAGAAAATTTTATCAAAATTTTATTTCTATAGAAAATTTTGTCAAAATTTTATTTCTATAAAAAATTTTCTCAAAATTTTATTTCTGTAGAAAATTTTGTCAAAATTTTATTTCGATAGAAAATTTTGTCAAAATTTTATTTCTATAGAAAATTTTGTCAAAATTTTATTTCTATAGAAAATTTTGTCAAAATTTTATTTTTATAGAAAATTTTGTCAAAATTTTATTTCTATAAAAAAATTTTATTTCTATAGATTTTTTTTTTCAAAATTTTCTTTCTATAGAAAATTTTGTCAAAATTTTATTTCTGTAGAAAATTTTGTCAAAAATTTATTTGTATAGAAAATTTTGTCAAAATTTTATTTCTATAGAATTTTTTTTCAAAATTTTATTTCTATAGAAAATTTTGTCCAAATTTTTTTCTAAGAGAATTTTGTCAAATTTTTTTTCTATAACAAATTTTTTCAAAATTTTATTTCTTTGGAAAATTTTGTCAAAATTTTATTTCTATAGAAGATTTTATCAATATTTTATTTCTATAGAAAA
Source organism: Haematobia irritans (assembly GCF_050003625.1). NCBI lineage: Eukaryota > Metazoa > Arthropoda > Insecta > Diptera > Muscidae > Haematobia > Haematobia irritans. Next base: position 19,697,328 of record NC_134397.1, read on the forward strand.
TTTTCTCAAAATTTTATTTCTATAGAAAATTTTCTCAAAATTTTATTTCTATAGAAAATTTTTTCAAAATTTTATTTCTATAGAAAATTTTGTCAACATTTTATTTCTATAAAAATTTTGTCAAAATTTTATTTCCATAGAAAATTTTGTCAAAATGTTATTTCTATAGAAAATTTTGTCAAAATGTTATTTCTATAGAAAATTTTGTCAAAATTTTATTTCTGTAGAAAATTTTGTCAAAATTTTATTTCTATAAAAAAATAGGTCAAAATTTTATTTCTATAAAAAATTATGTCAAAATTTTATTTCTATAGAAAATTTTGTCAAAATTTTATTTCAATAGAAAATTTTGTCAAAAATTTATTTCTATAGAAAATTTTGTCAAAATTTTATTTCTATAGAAATTGTTTTTCAAAATTTTCTTCATATAGAAAATTTTGTCAACATTTTATTTCTATAGAATATTTTGTCAAAATTTTATTTCTAAAGAAAATTTTGTAAAAATTCTATTTCTATAGAAATTGTTTTTCAAAATTTTATTTCTATGGAAAATTTTGTCAAAATTTTATTTCTATAGAAATTGTTTTTCAAAATTTTCTTTATATAGAAAATTTTGTCAACATTTTATTTCTATAGAAAATTTTGTCAAAATTTTATTTCTATAGAAAGTTTTGTCAACATTTTATTTCTATAGAATATTTTGTCAAATTTTTTTTTCTATAGAAAATTTTGTCAAAATTTTATTTCTATTGAAAATGTTTTTCAAAATTGAATTTCTAATGAAAATTTTGTCAAAATTTTATTTCTATAGAAAATTTTGTCAAAATTTTATTTCTATAGAAAGTTTTGTCAACATTTTATTTCTGTAGAAAATTTTGTCAAAATTTTATTCATATAGAAAATTTTGTCAAAATTTTATTTCTATAGAAATTTTTATCAACATTTTCTTTCTATAGAAAATTTTGTCAAAATTTTCTTTCTATAGTAAATTTTTTTCAACTATTATTTCCATAGACAATTTTGTCAAAATTTTATTTCGATAGAAAATTTTGTCAAAATTTTATTTCTATAGAAAATTTTGTCAAATTTTTATTTCTGTAGAAAATTTTGTCAAAATTTTATTTCTGTAGAAAATTTTGGCAAAATTTTATTTCTATAGAAAATTTTGTCAAATTTTTTTTCTATAAAAAATTTTGTCAAAATTGTATTTCTATAGAAAATTTTGTCAAAATTTTATTTCTATAGAAAATTTTGTCAAAATTTTATTTCTATAGAAAATTTGGTAAAATTTTATTTCAAAATTTTATTTCTATAGAAAATATTTTATTCCTATAGAAAAATATTTTATTGCTATAGAAAGTTTATGTTCTATTATAATTTCTATAGCTTTATTTTGCAAATTAATTTATTCAAAATTAAATACAAATAAAATAATATGGGTATGCGTTTGATCCATATAATTTCTGTTACGTATACACCAACTAGGAACTGTATTTGCATTACTTATACGCATTGTTGACAATGAGGACTAAATTTTTATTTGAAATTATATTTTTATCAAATTTTGTTTTGATCCAATGTACGACGTTACATATGTCCGCCATTAATCACATGTACTTAAAAAGTTGGGTTTTACCCAATTTACTACAAATAGTTTCCTTCCATATTATCAAGTTACTCACAACTCCTTTCCCATTTCCAATTGTGCTGTATTCCGATTGGTCATTAAGCGTCTCTTTATCGACACACCGACTTTGTAATCTCATCTTCATATCTCTTCATTCCTTATCATCAAAGTAGTTGGTAGTTACATTAAATATACGCTAAGGTGATATTCTGTTGTTATTACTTATACGCACCAGTGAATAGATATCTTTAGCAATCTAATATTCATATAATTTAGACTTGGCAATTAAAAGTTTTGTAAATTTTCGAAATGTTTCATATTTTATTATTATTTCACAATTATGGTAACCCCAATTTGCCCTGAGTACCATCTGATAGAGAGAGAAAAGTTGCCAAGCTTACCAAATTATACAAGGTTTTAGTGTAGTCGCTTTCTTATACAGATTAGTCTATAATCTGTATCAAGTATAGGCTCTTAGAAACTCTATATGCTTAAAAAATATGCGTCCATTTCAAAAAGAGCAATATTTCTTAAAAATTTCAATTTTATAAAATTCGTTACAGTTGTTTCGGCCAAGTACTCACCTTGGGTTACATTGTTTTGTTTTTTTATTTGTTTTGTAAATAGGGACATATAACAAAGTCGTCCCCAACTCATGTCAAGCAACATCCCGGCTTTACACTTGATCCCTTTGTTCTGTATTTTGTGTAGATGCGTATGATTTACATAATCTATGTTAAGTATACGCTAATGGGCCAATTGTAATAGTATTACTTATACGCACCATTGCCTTCAAGGGGAAAAAATCTTTAGTACTCCAAGGATTAAAAAAAAAATTGTATCCGTAACTTTTTTATTTATTCTCAAAAATTCCTAAATGTCTCTTAAATATCCATAATGGCAACCCTGCTTTGCAATGTGCCCTAAATACCATATGTTATAATAGAGTTGCCATTTAATATCTCATAGGCTATTGAAACAAACATGACCTCAAAGGCTACAGTCATGATGATGGCAATGATTATGATGATGACTATGACGAGCAGTTGTGGGTGACCTGTTTTGTTTGACGTATTCATGCCTGTCTGATTGTACAATTTATTGTGCGTTCATTCATTTGCTCGTTCTTTGACTATTGAAATTAGAAATCGTTCGCACTAAAAAGGTCACTAATCATTCAATGCCCAATACCATGAAGTATAGCCAGGGAGGAAGGGAAGGAGTCACTAGCTTGGAAGATTTGTTACTTAGCCGTCTCACTGTGCCTTCCTCGATACGCTCTCAATTTTCGATATGTGTGTTGCTGCCCCTGTTTTAATGAGGTTTCAAACAAATACTCAAAGCAAACACAGACACACACCAACATGCATAGTTGTCTCATTCATGTATGACGACGTTTGCCTGGCTATACTTACGCCCTCCCAAAAGGCTGAAACAAATGTAAATTCAATTGGAAATGGAAGCGAATGAAATAGTATTGACATACAAAAAAACTTACAAAAATAAAATGAAAATTGATTTAATATTGAACGCGGATGATTGTGTCAATAACACCATGAAAATTTAGAAACGCATGAGAACACATATTTCCATTTTGATTTTGATTTTAATAGACTTGGTAAAGCAATTGTGGTATCTCATATCCTAGGCTATCTATTGAGGTTATTAATAAACTTCACATTGACTCGCCCAGATTGTTTTCTAATGTTTCTAGCTTCATTTTAATGATTATGTTGAAAAAAAAAAAACAACTTACAAAATACTTGGGAAATAATTTTCTCATACGAGGTCTTACGATTAAATTATGAAATAAATGGGCAATGAATCATACATCAAATTTATTTATATGCACAGAGAAAATTACGCAATCTAAATTTTAGGAAGCGTAATTTTATTTTTTTTAGCTTAAAATCTGCAACAAAGTTTTTTTCATTAAATTTAGGATAAAAATTTTGGAAATTTGCGTCCCTCCGTTAAAGTCATATGGTATTGAAAAAAGACAAGTTTTCCGGAAAGTAAATAAACACATTTTTGGTCTAAAGAATTCGCCCTTCAATTAACTGAAATATTGAAACTTTAGATTTAAGATAAAAAACTAGAGAAACTTTTGTCAAAAATTTTATTTCTATAGAAAATTTTCTCAAAATTTTATTTCTAAAGAAAATTTTGTCAAAATTTTATTTCGATATAACATTTTGTCAACATTTTATTTCTTTAAAAAATGTTGTCAAAATTTTATTTCTTTAAAAAATTTTGTCAAAATTTTATTTCTATAGGAAATTTTTGTCAAAATTTTATTTCTATAGAAAATTTTGTCAAAATTTTATTTCTATAGAAAATTTTGTCTAAATTTTATTTCTATAGAAAATTTTGTCAAAATTTTATTTCTATAGAAATTTTTGTCAAAATTGTATTTCTATAGAAATTGTTTTTCAAAATTTTCTTTCTATAGAAAATTTTGTCAAAATTTTATTTCTATAGAATATATTGTCAAAATTTTATTTCTATAAAAAATTTTGTCAAAATTTTATTTTTATAAAAATTTTGCCAAAATTTTATTTCTAAAGCATTTTTTTTTCAAAATTTTCTTTCTATAGAAAATTTTGTCAAAATTTTATTTCTATACAAAGTTTTGTCAACATTTTCTATAGGAATAAAATTGCCAAAATTTTATTCCTATAGAAAATTTTTTCAAAATTTTATTTCTATAGAAAATTTTACAAAAATTTTATTTCAATAGAAAATTTTACAAAAATTTTATTTCTATAGACAATTTTGTCAAAATTTTATTTCTATAGAAAATTTTGTCAAAATTTTATTTCTATAGAAAATTTTGTCAAAATTTTATTTCTATAGAAAATTTTGTCAAAATTTTATTTCTATAGCAAATTTTGTCAAAATTTTATTTCTATAGAAAATTTTGTCAAAATTTTATTTCTATAGAAAATTTTGTCAAAATTTTATTTCTATAGAAAATTTTGTCAAAATTTTATTTCTATAGAAAATTTTGTCTAAATTTTATTTCTATAGAAAATTTTGTCAAAATTTTATTTCTGTAGAAAATTTTTTTAAAATTTTATTTCTATAGAAATTTTTGTCAAAATTTTATTTCTATAGAAATTGTTTTTCAAAATTTTCTTTCTATAGAAAATTTTGTCAAAATTTTATTTCTATAGAAAATTTTGTCAAAATTTTATTTCTATAGAATATATTGTCAAAATTTTATTTCTATAAAAAATTTTGTCAAAATTTTATTTTTATAGAAAATTTTGCCAAAATTTTATTTCTATAGAAAATTTTGTCAAAATTTTATTTCTATAGAAAATTTTGTCAAAATTTTATTTCTATAGAAAATTTTGTCAAAATTTTATTTCTATAGAAAATTTTGTCAAAATTTTATTTCTATAGAAAATTTTGTCAAAATTTTATTTTTATAGAAAATTTTGCCAAAATTTTATTTCTATAGAAAATTTTGTCAAAATTTTATTTCTATAGAAAATTTTGTCAAAATTTTATTTCTATAGAAAATTTTGTCTAAATTTTATTTCTATAGAAAATTTTGTCAAAATTTTATTTCTATAGAAATGTTTGTCAAAATTTTATTTCTATAGAAATTGTTTTTCAAAATTTTCTATAGAAAATTTTGTCAAAATTTTATTTCTATAGAAAATTTTGTCAAAATTTTAGTTCTATAGAATATATTGTCAAAATTTTATTTCTATAAAAAATTTTGTCAAAATTTTATTTTTATAGAAAATTTTGCCAAAATTTTATTTCTATAGAAAATTTTGTCAAAATTTTATTTCTATAGAAAATTTTGTCAAAATTTTATTTCTATAGAAAATTTTGCCAAAATTTTATTTCTATAGAAAATTTTGTCAAAATTTTATTTCTATAGAAAATTTTGTCAAAATTTTATTTCTATAGAAAATTTTGTCAAAATTTTATTTCTATAGAAAATTTTGTCAAAATTTTATTTCTATAGAAAATGTTGTCAAAATTTTATTTCTATAGAATATTTTATCAAATTTTTATATCTATAGAAAATTTTCTCAAAATTGTATTTATATAAAAAATTTTGCCAAAACTTTATTTCTATAGAAAATTTTGTCAAAATTTTATTTGTATAGAAAATTTTCTGAAAATTTTATTTCTATAGAAAATTTTCTCAAAATTTTATTTGTATAGAAAATTGTGATTTTTAAAGTGGCATTTGTTTGTACGTGAATGGCTTTATTAATATAACGCGAAAAGAGAATGAAAATTCGATATATGAAATCTGTATCCTTTATTTTTATTTTATTGGTCCTAGATTTAAAGCCAGATAGGTCGCTAAAAAATGTCTTTATTTTAAAGAAGCCGCATCTTTGGCTCGGAATCAATACCAAAAACCTTAAAAGAAGGTCAACATCTTTGGATCCAAGTAAACTTTTTTTTTGAGTGCACTTGTCTCTAAATTCTCCTTTCAATGTCTCCATCAAGCCGTCTATATGCCTTTACAAGATCTACCAAAATTTTTTTGCTTGGTTCATAATTTGAATTTCTTCCAATCACATAAATTCTGTTTTTTTTTTTTTGTCTCTGTGCATGAAATATAATTTGTCCCCAAAATAATTGATCTAACCTCCTATATAACTAACATTTAAGACATTATAGTAATTGCATAAATTAAGCCCAGACAGTTGAATGAATGAGGACAGACGAACGGACAGACGAACGTCGAACCATTGATAAAAGCATGTTTAGAAGCGCCCACCATATTAGCAAAACCCAAGCTCATCTGGTTTTTGAGAATCTCCCTTTACGTCTGGCAAATGCATTGTGCAAGTTTTGCTATGTAATGCGATGGCTGACTCATGAAATTCGTGCTCATATTTCTGTTAGATCTTTGAATAGATCTCTTTTTTTGGAGGGCGAGAGTACAAAAAAATGTGAGCAACAATAAAATGGAAGTGTGGAAGCCTCCCTGTTGTACGAAGAGATTTTACTGCAAAATTACAAAAGCTTTACGCGCAAGCACGCACCTCTTTTGGTGAAGCGCTGTAAGCATGGACCGCGAAAAAAATATGCGCCAATGTTTATAACACTTTGCCATTATTATTGTTTGTTTACATTGCCAAGCAGAGGCAACAACTGCAACTGCTGTCAATTGAACTGGTGTCAGCAACAATTATGAACAAATCAAAAAAAAAAAAACTACTCTCACACTATATTCTATTCCAATGCCTTCGCCCTCTCTTCATATGTATGTATCAGGGGTGCTTCGATAACATGTGAGCTTGTTCGGCGGCAATGTTACTACTCAACACTCGCGCTATACCTAGCCAGCAAAACGATATACACACATTCACACCTACCTCGTATAACCAATGCCTAAGTACAACAACATCATGCACATACATAAAATGAGAAATGAGGTTAACCTACATTTAAAGAAGGTCAAAAACGACCCAAGTACGCTCGCAATGAAATTCACAAAGACTCTCGGCTCTATATGTAGTATGAATGTAGTTAGGAGGGTATGTGCGAACATTGCCACAATGACAACAACATAAACACATATAAGCAACGCCTCGCTCATTCGGTTTGCTTGTAAACTAAACACTCTTCTAAACTGAGCGAGCGAGAGAGAGAGAGAGAGAGAGAAGCTAACAAGGCAAACAAAAGTTTTGCTAAATACAACAACGCTAAACGTTGAGGATGATGATTTGCTGTTACAATAGCGTTGTCGTTGACATAAAATCGTGGCAAGTAATTTTGCCTTTAGCAAGAAGAAGAAGAAGATACCAAGTAACTTAACAAACAAACAAACATTTTGCTAGATAGAATAAAATGACGTTGCCACCTATTTGGAGTTAGATTTTTTTATTGTAAATTAGAACAAAAGGTATTTGAGGAACCTCAAAAGGTGACACTAACAAAATGGGGTTATTAAATATCTGTTAGAAGAGAAAAATAAGACATGCAGAAGTCCGGATGGGAAATACCTAGTGTAGTCATGATATCCTTTGGAAGAATCAAAAGAAAATACTATGAGGTAGCTGATATGATATGTTATTAATTCTAATATTTGGTCATCGGAATTGCCGGCAGGGAAGAGAATATAGAAAATTGGCTTGCGTCATATGAAATGTTGCATTAACGGCGCTAGGTTCTTACATTTTCGCAATTTTTAATTTGCTGCAATTTTATTACAATTTAAAGCAAATGACTTGGAAGTGAGCAGTGTCGAGTACTCAAGTCAAGTTAGAAGGTAATTGAAGAAATAAAATTTCGACAAAATTTTCAATTTTGACAAATTTCTATAGGAATAAAACTTTGATAAAATTTTAACAAAATTTTCTATAGAAATACAATTTTGGGAATATTTTCTATAGAAATAAAATTTTCTGAAAATTTTCTATGGAAATAAAATTTTGACAAAATTTGCTATAAAAATAAAATTTTCATAAAATTTTCTATAGAAATACAATTTTGAAAAATTTTTCTATGGAAATAAAATTTTGAAAAATAAAATTTCTATATGGAATAAAATTTTGTAAAAGTTTTCCATAGAAGTAAAATTTAGCAAAGTTTTCTACACTGAAAAAAATATTGACCTAATATGGAAGATTATGCAACATAAATTTTAGGACTCGAAATTTACGCAATACTAAGAACAAAATTCTTTAAAATAATGACATTTTAATTAAAAGAAAGTTTATAATCCTTGCTTCAAAATTTTTTTTCATTACATTTAGGACACAAATCTTGAAATTTTGCGTCCCTCTGTTGAACTTGTAGATCTTTGAAATAAGGCAAATGTTCCTTAAAATAAAGAAACACATTTTTAATAATTTTAATTTAAAGAAATCGTCTTTAACTAATCTGACATATTGAATTTTTAAATTTAAGATAAAAATGCTTCAAATATAGGCTAAGACTTATTTTAAGGATTTACATCTTTGGTTTAAAGTTTTTTTTTACCATTAAGAAAACAGTTTTTACTTGTCATAATTTGGATTTTGAAACTGGAAGTTGTTTGTACATGAATACCTTTATTAATATATCGCAAACAGAGAATATAAAATCGATGAATGAGATCTGTATCCAATTTTAATTTTATCGATCCTAGATTTAAAGCCAGGGAGGTCCCTAAAAATGGCTTTATTTTAAAGAACCGCATCTTTGGCCCAGAATCAACCAAAATCCTTAAAGGAAGGTCAACATCTTTGGATCCAAGTAAACTTTTTTTTTGAGTGTATGGAGATAAAATTTTGAGAACATTTTCTGTAGAAATAAAATTTTGACAAATTTTCTATAGAAAAAAAAATTGACAAAATATTCTGTCGAAATAAAATTTTGACAAAATTTTCTATCAAATAAAATTGTGACAAAATTCTCTATAGAAATAAAATTGTGACAAAATTTTCTATAGAAATAAAATTTTGACAAAATTTTCTATAAAAATAAAATTTTCAGAAAATTTTCTATAGAAATAAAATTTTGATAAAATTTACTATTGAGAAAAAAATTTTGAGAACATTTTCTATAGAAATAAAATTGTGACAAAATTTTCTATAGAAATAAAATTTTGACAAATTTTCTATAGAAAAAATTTTTTTGACAAAATATTCTATAGAAATAAAATTTTGACAAAATTTTCTATAAATAAATAAAATTGTGACAAAATTTTCTATAGAAATAAAATTTTGACAAAATTTTCTATAAAAATAAAATTTTCAGAAAATTTTCTATAGAAATAAAATTTTGAGAACATTTTCTATAGAAATAAAATTTTGACAAAGTTTTCTATAGAGATACAATTTTGAGAACATTTTCTATAGAGATAAAATTTTGAGGACATTTTCTATAGAAAAAAATTGTGACAAAATTTTCTATAGAAATAAAATGTTGACAAAATTTTCTATACAAATAAAATTTTGAAAATATTCTCTATAGAAATAAAATTTTCAGAAAATTTTCTATAGAAATAAAATTTTCAGAAAATTTTCTATAGAAATAAAATTTTGAAAATATTCTCTATAGAAATAAAATTTTCAGAAAATTTTATATTGAAATAACATTTTCAGAAAATTTTCTATAGAAATAAAATTTTGACAAAAAATTTTCTATAGAAATAAAATTGTGACAAAATTTTCTGTAGAATTTTCGAAAAATTTTCTATAAAAATAAAATTTTGATAATATTTTCTATAGTCATAAAACTTTGAAAAAATTATCTATAGAAATAAAATTGTGACAAAATTTTCTATAAAAATAAAATTTTGACAAAATTTTCAATAAAAAAAATTGACAAAATTTTCTATTAAAATAAAATTTTCGGAAAATTTTCTATAGAAATAAAATTTTGACAAAATTGTCTATAGAAATAAAATTTTGACAAAATTGTCTATAGAAATAAAATTTTGACAAAATTTTCTATAGAAATAAAATTTTGAGAAAATTTATTATAAAACATTTTGAAAAACAAAATTTCTATAGAAATAAAATTTTGTAAAAGTTTTCCATAGAAGTAAAATTTAGACAAAATGTTCTATAGAAATAAAATTTTGACAACATTTTCTATACAAATAAAATTTTGAAAAAAAATTTTGACAAAATTTTCTATAAAAATAAAAATTTGAGAAAATTTTTATAGAAATAAAATTTTCAGAAAATTTTCTATAGAAATAAAATTGTGACAAAATGTTCTATAGAAATAAAATTATGATAAAATTTTCTATAGAAATAAAGTGCTGACAAAATTTTCTATAAAAATAAAATTTTCGGAAAATTTTCTATAAAAATAAAATTTTCGGAAAATTTTCTATAAAAATAAAATTTTGATAATATTTTCTATAGAGATAAAATTTTGAGAACATTTTCTATTGAAATAAAATTTTGAAAAAATTCTCTATAGAAACAAATTTTTCTATAGAAATAAAATTGTGACAAAATTTTCTATAAAACTAAAATTTTCAGACAATTTTCTATAGAAATAAAATTTTGAAAAAAAATTTCTATAGAAATAAAATTTTGAAAAAATTCTCTATGGAAATAAAATTTTGACAAAATTTTAGAAATAAAATATTGACAAAATTTCCTATAGAAATAAAATTTTGAAAAAATTTCCTATAAAAATAAAATTTGGCAAAACTTTCTATACAAATAAAATGTTGAAAAAAAAAAAACTATAGAAATAACATTTTGAGAAAATTTTCTATAGATATAAATTTTCAGAAAATTTTCTAAGGAAATACAATTTTCAGAAAATTTTTTTAAAGAAATAAAATTTTCAGAAAATTTTCAAAAATTTTGACAAAATTTTCTATAGAAATAAAATTTTGACAAAATTTTCTATAGAAATAAAATTACGATAAAATTTTCTATAGAAATAAAGTGTTGACAAAATTTTCTATAAAAATAAAATTTTCGGAAATTTTCTATAAAAATAAAATTTTGATAATATTTTGTATAGAGATAAAATTTTGAGAACATTTTCTATAGAAATAAAATTTTGAAAAAATTCTCTATAGAAACAAATTTTTCTCTATAGAAATAAAATTGTGACAAAATTTTCTATAAAACTAAAATTTTCATACAATTTTCTATAGAAATAAAATTTTGAAAAAAATTTCTATAGAAATAAAATTTTGAAAAAAATCTCTATGGAAATAAAATTTTGACAAAATTTTAGAAATAAAATATTGACAAAATTTTCTTATAGAAATAAAAATTTGAAAAAATTTTCTATAGAAATAAAATTTTGCAAAAATTTTCTATAGATATAAATTTTCAGAAAATTTTCTAAGGAAATAAAATTTTCAGAAAATTTTTTTAAAGAAATAAAATTTTCAGAAAATTTTCAAAAATTTTGACAAAATTTTCTATAGAAATGAAATTTTGACAAAATTTTCTCCAAAAAAAATTTTGAGAAAATTTTCTATAGAAATAAAATTTTTACAAAATTTTCTATAGACATAGAGCGCACAGAGTTTTTCCCCATATAATTCGCATGAATACAATTTGACATCAATTTCAATTTTCCAATTCCACAATCTGGAGAACAACACGTTTTTCTTTCATTTCACTTCAATTCTGTGTCCAATATTGTTTCCCTTGACATACATATTCATCACTAGAGGTCCTACAACAGTTAGCATAACGTTCGTTCGTATCTGGTTCCATTCTATACTAAAAATGTCCTCCTTAAGCAAAGTCCTACATTCATCACATAGCTTTACTCATTCTCCATTGCAATGTTGTTTGTCGTTTTGGTCAATGAAGTCAAAATCAACTTTATAGGGCGCAATGGTTCAGTTGAAATGTTGCAAAAGGGGCAAGAGAGTGGAGAGAGAAGGGCATTCCGAATGAAATGCTTATTTATGTTAATGGAACTTTAACCTAAATCTCAAAATGAGTTAATTGTTTCAGAGCAACAGTCAGCAAGTACTACTACTGCAGTTAGTGAATGCTACATGGGCACAGTAATCACCAACAACATCAACATCAGCAGCAACAACTTTTTTAGGCCAACAATATGAAATTGTGGCAAATGGTCGGTAGGGGGGAAGTAGAAAACAGCACAGCAGCAATTGGAAATATGGTAACAATCAGAGAAATATCAATGGAATACACCAGCCATCATCATCATCATCATCATCGTCAACAATAACAAAAACTACAACTAATTACACTATATTACTTTATTTTTTGTTGTTGTCTTTTTCAATAAGTTTTTGTTTTTTTTAATGTAAAAGAACCTTGATTTTTTTTGTTTGATTCGAAGTAATGTAAAGGTTTTTTTGTTTTACATGAAACGAAAAAAAAAAACAAAGCGCGCTACTTGCTCACGTTTATTAAATTTGTGACAGATGCCGTCAAGTCCATGTTATTGTTTTAGCATTGAGACCTTGGTACAGATCTATTTTAGGGCGTAACATATCTCATTAAATATTATATCTAAATCTGAACCGATTTCGATGAAATATTTTATATCCAACTAGTACAATAGATGACTGGAGCTATATCTAAATCTGAACCGATTTCTATGAAATTTGGCACACTTAAAGGGTGGTAAATTACATTACTTTGTGGCAAATTTGATTTCGATCTACCAACTTAAACAAAACAATATTTTGAAGTTTGTCAAAATTGTATTTCTATAGAAAATTTTGCGAAAATTTATTTCTCTAAAAAAATTTTCAAAATTTTATTTGTATTGAAAATTTTATCATAATTTTATTTCTCTAGAAAATTTTGTCAAAATTTTATTTCTAAAGATAATTTTCTCAAAACTTTATTTCTATAGATTTTTTTTATTTCCATAAAAAATTAGAACATTTTGCGAAAATTTTATTTCTATAGAAAATTTTGCCAAAATTTTATTTCCATAAAAATTAGAAAATTTTGTCAAAATTTTATTTCTCTCGAAAATTTTGTCAAAAATGAAGATAGAGGAAGCAGGCTCAAAAACAAACCCAGCCAACTACATTCAAATCGATGATTTGAGTTTGGCAAAGGAAAACAGATATGCTTGCAAATTTGTTTAGGCAGTAGCCGACTATCAAACCTTTTTTCGGAAGGTTCAAGTGTAGTTCACTTTGGGTTGAGTCAATTTCCCGAATTTATTCTGATAATTGGTTGATTGGTTTGCTGCAAGTAGAGGATGCTGATGAGGAATGTGGTAATTCCGAAACGTGCGTCCATTCAACCATCTTGCAGTCTATAGGGCTTTGCCCAAATAAATTTGACAAGCCTACTTTTCCTCTGTTGGTTAAGCTACACTTGTAGTTTAGTCAATGCATGGTTTTAAGCTAAAATCAAAAACAACAATAATGATTGCAGGGAAGCCAACAATATCAAACAAAACGAAAAAATTTATTTCCATAGAAAATTTTCTCAAAAATTTATTTCCATAGAAAAATATGTAATGATTATATTTGTATAGAAAATTTTCTCAAATATTTATTTCTACAGAAAATTTTGTCAAAATTTCATTTTTAAAGAAAATTAGGTCAAAATTTTAAAGGGTGATTCTTTTGAGGTTAGGATTTTCATGCATTAGTATTTGACAGATCACGTGGGATTTCAGACATGGTGTCAAAGAGAAAGATGCTCAGTATGCTTTGACATTTCATCATTAATAGACTTACGATCTGCCACAACGTCGAATTTTCAGTGAATGGGCCCTAGAAAAGTTGGCAGAAAATCCGCTTTTTTATCGACAAATTTTGTTCAGCGATGAGGCTCATTTCTGGTTGAATGGCTACGTAAATAAGCAAAATTGCCGCATTTGGAGTGAAGAGCAACCAGAAGCCGTTCAAGAACTGCCCATGCATCCCGAAAAATGCACTGTTTGGTGTGGTTTGTACGCTGGTGGAATCATTGGACCGTATTTTTTCAAAGATGCTGTTGGACGCAACGTTACGGTGAATGGCGATCGCTATCGTTCGATGCTAACAAACTTTTTGTTGCCAAAAATGGAAGAACTGAACTTGGTTGACATGTGGTTTCAACAAGATGGCGCTACATGCCACACAGCTCGCGATTCTATGGCCATTTTGAGGGAAAACTTCGGAGAACAATTCATCTCAAGAAATGGACCGGTAAGTTGGCCACCAAGATCATGCGATTTGACGCCTTTAGACTATTTTTTGTGGGGCTACGTCAAGTCTAAAGTCTACAGAAATAAGCCAGCAACTATTCCAGCTTTGGAAGACAACATTTCCGAAGAAATTCGGGCTATTCCGGCCGAAATGCTCGAAAAAGTTGCCCAAAATTGGACTTTCCGAATGGACCACCTAAGACGCAGCCGCGGTCAACATTTAAATGAAATTATCTTCAAAAAGTAAATGTCATGGACCAATCTAACGTTTCAAATAAAGAACCGATGAGATTTTGCAAATTTTATGCGTTTTTTTTTAAAAAAAAGTTATCAAGCTCTTAACAAATCACCCTTTATTTCTATAGAAAATTATGTTAAAATTTTCTTTTTATAGAAAATTTTGTCAAAAATTTATTCGCATAGAACATTTTGTTAAATTTGTTTTTCCATAGAAAATTTTATTTCTGTAGAAAATTGTGTCAAAATTTTATTTCTGTAGAAAATTTTGCTAAAATTTTATTTTTATAGAAAATTTTGTCAAAATTTTATTTCTATAAAAAATTTTGTCAAAATTTTATTTCCCTAGAAAATTTTGACAAAATTTTATTTCTATAGAAAATTTTGTCAAAATTTTATTTCTATAGAAAATTTGCTAAAAATTTTATTTCTATAGAAAATTTGCTCAAAATTTTATTTCTATAGAAAATTTTATCAAAATGTTATTTTCATAGAAAATTTTCTCAAAATTTTATTTCCATAGAAAATTTTGTTAAAATTTTATTTCTATAGAACATTTTCTCAAAATTTTATTTCTACAGAAAATTTTATGAAAATTAAATTAAAAAATGTTCTCTAAATTGTATTTCTATAGAATGTTTTGTCAAAATTGATTTCTATAGAAACTTTTCTCTAAATTTTATTTAATCTATCTAATATCTAATTTTATTTCTATAGAAAATTTGCTCAAAATTTTATTTCCATAGAAAATTTTATCAAAATTTTATTTCTATAGAAAATTTGCTAAAAATTGTATTTCTATAGAAAATTTAATCAAAATTTTATTTGAATAGAAAATTTTCTCAAAATTTTATTTCCATAGAAAATTTTGTCAAAATTTTATTTCTATAGAAAATTTTGTCAAAAATTTATTTCTATAGAAAATGTTGTCAAAATTTTATTTCCATAGAAAAAAATTTATTTCTATAGAAAATTTTGTTAAAAATTTAAATAAATTAAAAAATTTTGTCTACATTTTATTTCTATAGACAATTTTGTTAAAAATTTTATTTTTATAGAAAATTTTGTCAAAATTTTATTTCTATAGAAAATTTGCAAAGATTATAGTTCCATAGAAAATTTTGTCAAAATTTTATTTCTATAAAAAATTTTATTTCTATAGAAAATTTGCTCAAAATTTTATTTCTGTAGAAAATTTTATAAAAATTTTATTTCCATAGAAAATTTTCTCTAAATTTTATTTCTATAAAAAATTTTGTCAAAATTTTATTTCTATAGAAAACTTGCGCAAAATTTTATTTCCATAGAAAATTTTATCAAAATTTTATTTCAATAGAAAATGTTCTCAAAATTTTATTTCCATAGAAAATTTTATCAAAATTTTATTTGAATAGAAAATTTTCTCAAAATTTCATTTCCATAGAAAATTTTATCAACATTTTATTTCCATAGAACATTTTCTCAAAATTTTATTTCTATAGAAAATTTTCTAAAATTTTTATTTCTACAGAAAATTTTGTCAAAATTTCATTTTTAAAGAAAATTAGGTCAAAATTTTATTTCTATAGAAAATTTTGTTAAAATTTTCTTTTTATAGAAAATTTTGTCAAAAATTTATTCGCATAGAACATTTTGTTAAATTTGTTTTTCCATAGAAAATTTTATGAAAATTTTATTTCTGTAGAAAATTGTGTCAAAATTTTATTTCTATAGAAAATTTTGCTAAAATTTTATTTTTATAGAAAATTTTGTCAAAATTTTATTTCTATAAATAATTTTGTCAAAATTTTATTTCCATAGAAAATTTTGTCAAAATTTTATTTCTATAGAAAATTTGCTCAAAATTTTATTTCTTTAGAAAATTTGCTCAACATTTTATTTCTATAGAAAATTTTATCAAAATTTTATTTCTATAGAAAATTTTATGAAAATTAAATTAAATTAAAAAATTTTCTCTAAATTTTATTTCTATAGAAAATTTTTATCAAAATTGATTTCTACAGAAAATTTTCTAAAATTTTGATTTCTGTAGAAAATTTTGTAAAAATTGTATTTCTCTAAAAAATTTTGCCAAAATTTTATTTCCATAGAAAATTTTGTCAAAATTTTATTTCTGTAGAAAATTTACTCCAAGTTTTATCAAAATTTTATTTCTATAGAAAATTTGCTCAAAGTTTTGTCAAAATTTTATTTCCATAGAAAATTTTGTCAATATTTTATATCCATAGAAAATGTTGTCAAAATTTTATTTCCATAGAATTTTTTTATTTCTATAAAAAATTTGCTCAACATTTTATTTCTATAGAAAATTTTATCAAAATTTTATTTCTATAGAAAATTTTATGAAAATTAAATTAAATTAAAAAATTTTCTCTAAATTTTATTTCTATAGAAAATTTTTATCAAAATTGATTTCTACAGAAAATTTTCTAAAATTTTGATTTCTGTAGAAAATTTTGTAAAAATTGTATTTCTCTAAAAAATTTTGCCAAAATTTTATTTCCATAGAAAATTTTGTCAAAATTTTATTTCTGTAGAAAATTTACTCCAAGTTTTATCAAAATTTTATTTCTATAGAAAATTTTCTCAAAGTTTTGTCAAAATTTTATTTCCATAGAAAATTTTGTCAATATTTTATATCCATAGAAAATGTTGTCAAAATTTTATTTCCATAGAATTTTTTTTATTTCTATAAAAAATTTTGTCAAAATTGTATTTCTATACATAGAAAATTTAAGTGACTCTTAGTTGGAGAGGAAGATTTTGAACAATCTACGAAAACATAAAGAATTATCCCATAAAAAATCCCGTAAAAAATCTTCCATTTTTGCTAGAATTCTACAAACTGTGCCAACCGTGAATCTGACCCCATTTTTTGAAATCGGGCGCTACATATATATGGGAGCTATATATATAAGTTTTTTTGTTTTATATTATTATTATTAACAAAAATTCATATAGTTTATAATATAATATATACATCAGCATTGGAGAGGCATTGGGGAGGCTAGTTGGCAATGCTACACTTAGTTTTATTTTATTTCAATTTTTATAAGAAATAATAGTATATATAGCTATATACAAGAAAATATTAGTTAATACTACTATATCAGAAGCAATATTATAACAAGATATCTAAGACTTTCGTTTTTAAGCACACTTTAACTAAATTTTTGAAATTAGATATTGATGTGGGGGATTTAATATGCTGTGGAAGGTTGTTGTATTCACGACTACCAGAAAATTTATTTCCAAATAGCGTTCGTCTTTTAAATTTCATCAAAATCGATAAATAATTGGCCGGACACCAAGGACTAGATCGTATTTGGAGGTGATTCTGAGTCGATCGGTAGATATTTAATGGGGTCTAAAATCAATATTTCATACATTTTTTGGCAGATCAAAGTTATTATACCCTGACCACTATGTGGTTTAGGGTATAAAAATCTGCTACCGTAACTCGAACCTGCATTGTCTGCTCCATACATGTTAACAGCCGCTTTAGCACATTGCAAAGAAAGAACGAAAGCCGTTCATGAAATCGTGAACGCCCGTTAAAATTCCGTTTTGATTTTTCGTGAACGTTTCGGTTTCAATTTGTTACCATTCGTACACAATTTTTGAATGCATTTTTTTCTATTAATGCATGGAACATAGGAAGGTCTTCTCCCTTGTAAATCAAAATCATTTGCATAAGGAATACTCCTGAAAATAATACAGATAGTCTGTTCTAAATTAAAGTGTTAATGATTAAATAACATGCTCGCTTTCTTCCCAAAAGCTCCCCTTTTTTTAGTTTAGATTTCAATAACCTCAACACATTTTTCATAAATTTTATGGTATTTACCTTTTAACTTTCTATGAAAGTTTTATTATATTTTAGATTTTATTATTTTTTTTATAGCTACGATTTGTTTTCCTCTCATTTCTATTGAGAGTAAACGATTTCCCTGCCATGCCGTATGCTGTGTTGTTAACAAAAGAAATCACAGAAAAATCGTTTATTATTTTTTTCTCTTTATTTAAATTTATAATTAATTCGAAAATGCCTAAAACCGTTGTTTGCCGAATGCTGGATACAACCAGATTTTTTGACTCTGTAGACGATTTGCATGGCTGTCTTGTGGGGCTGATTTTTCATTTTCGTTAGGCAACTAACGAAGTGCTTAACTCTTCAATGGCTAGTCGGCCTTTTTTTGTCGATTAAATTGCCTAAAACCATTGAGATCACAAAGAGCTTTTGGAAATATTAACAAGCCATAAAAATAACCTGGTCTACCCTCCTCTGGCTCTGACGATTAGATTATTGTAAGCTTATGCGTTTCTGTTGTGTTGTGTTTGGTTCCTCACATATGTGAATTGATAGATATGGTCTTTGAAGTCAAATAATTTATTGATTTCTCACCATCGTCTAAGTCTTAAGTATGTGGCGTTAGCAAGGAGTATTAGTTTGGAAAATACTATGCCGTTTGTAGTTAATAGTGAAGTGATATTTATTAGTGGTTTGGTGTAGTCACTTCTGGTTTGTATACAGTGGCCCAAAGCATAGGTCGGAAACTGGAAGTTTTTTTTTTTTTTTTTTTTTTTTTAATCTGTGTGAATCAGAAGTGCCAAAATCACGTTCTTTCATTTTGTCAAAATTTTATTTCAATAAAACTTTATTTTATTTCTATAGACAATTTTGCCTAAATTTTTCTTTCTATAGAAAATTTTGTGAAAATTTTATTTCTAAAAAAAAAAAAATTATCAACGTTTTATTTCTATGGAAAAATTTTGTAAAATTTTATTTCTATAGAAAATTTTATGAAAATTTTATTTCCATAGAAAATTTTGCCAAAATTTTATTTCTTTAGAAAATTTTGTCTATATTTTATTTCTATAGATTTTTTTTTCAAAATTTTATTTCTATAGCAATTTTCTGAAAATTTTATTTCTATAGAAAATTTCATGAAAATGTTATTTCTATAGGAAAATGTTGTCAAAATTTTATTCCTATAGAAAATTTTGTCTAAATTTTATTTCTATAGAACATTTTATGAAAATGTTATTTTCATTTTGTCATCATTTTATTTCTATAGTTTTTTTTTTAACTTTATTTTTATAGAATTATCCCACCTCAGTAATGTTGGTTACATTTCTGAGGGTTTCAAAGCTTCTCTAAGTGGTTCCACTGCAATGTGGATCGCCGTTCGGACTCGGCTATAAAAAGGAAGTCCCTTGTCATTGAGCTTAACATAGAATCGGGCAGCACTCAGTGATAAGAGAGAAGTTCACCAATGTGGTATTACAATAGACTGAATAGTCTATGTGAGCCTGATACATCGGGCTGCCGACTAACCTAACCTACAGATTTATTTCGGCAAGAGCCGACTATCATAAACCTTTTTTCGGAAGGTTCAAGTGTGGGTCAGTTTGGGTTTGGTGAACTACCAGAATTTGTTCTTACAATTGGTTGATACTTTTGATGCAAGTAGAGGATGCTGGTGAGGAATGTAGTAATTCCGAAACGTGCGTCCATCCAACCATCTTGCAGTCTATAGGGAGGGCTTTGCCCAAATAAATTTGACAAACATTATTTCCTCTGTTGGTTAAGCTACACTTGTAGTTTAGTCAATGCGTGGTTTTAAGCTGAAATCAAAACCAACAACAAAAATTTTTCTATGGAAAATTTTGTCAAAATTTTATTTCTATGAAAATTTTGTCACAATTTCATTTCTATAGAAAATTTTGTCAAAATTTTATTTCTATAGAAAATTTTGTCAAAATTTTATTTCTATAGAAAATTTTGTCAAAATTTTATTTTTATAGAAAATTTTGTCAAAATTTCATTTCTATAGAAAATTTTGTCAAAATTTTATTTCTATAGAAAATTTTGTCAAAATTTTATTTTTACAGAAAATTTTGTCAAAAATTTTATTTTTATAGAAAATTTTGTCAAAAATCTTATTTCTATAGAAAATTTTGTCAAAATTTCATTTCTATAGAAAATTTGGTCAAAATTTCATTTCTATATAAAATTTTATTTCTGTAGAAATTGTTTTCATTTTTTTTTCTAAAGATTTTTTTTTTTCAAATTTTTTTTTTCTATGGAAAATTTTGTCAAAATTTTATTTCTATAGAAAATTTTGTCAAAATTTTATTTCTATAGAAAAGTTTATGAAAATTTTATTTCTATAGAAAAATTTTGTCAACATAATTTTGAAAATTTTGATAGATAATAATTTTATTTCTATAGATAATAATTTTATTTCTATAGAAAATTTTATTTTTATTGAAAATTTTGTCAAAAATTTCATTTCTATAGAAAATTTTGTCAAAATTTCATTTCTATATAAAATTTTATTTCTGTAGAAATTTTTTTCAATTTTTTTTTCTAAAGATTTTTTTTTCAAAATTTTATTTCTTTAGAAATTTTTGTCAAAATTTTATTTCTATAGAAATTTTTGTCAATTTTTTTTTATTTCTATAGAAAATTTTATGAAAATTGTATTTCTATAGAAAAATTTTGTCAACATAATTTTGAAAATTTTGATAGATAATAATTTTATTTCTATAGATAATAATTTTATTTCTATAGAAAGTTTTATTTTTATAGAAAATTTTGTCAAAAATTTTATTTCTATAGAAAATTTTGTCAAAAATTTTATTTCTATAGAAAATTTTGTCAAAATTTTATTTCTATAGAAAATTTTGTCAAAATTTCATTTCTATAGAAAATTTTGTCAAAATTTCATTTCTATATAAAATTTTATTTCTGTAGAAATTTTTTTTTCTAAAGATTTTTTTTTCAAAATTTTATTTCTATAGAAAATTTTGTCAAAATTTTATTTCTATAGAAATTTTTGTATAATAAATTTTGATAGATAATAATTTTATTTCTATAGATAATAATTTTATTCCTATAGAAAGTTTTATTTTTATAGAAAATTTTGTCAAAAATTGTATTTCTATAGAAAATTTTGTCAAAAATTTTATTTCTATAGAAAATTTTGTCAAAATTTTATTTCTATAGAAAATTTTGTCAAAATTTCATTTCTATAGAAAATTTTGTCAAAATTTCATTTCTATATAAAATTTTATTTCTGTAGAAATTGTTTTTCAATTTTTTTTCTAGAGATTTTTTTTTCAAAATTTTATTTCTATAGAAAATTTTATGAAAATTTTATTTCTACAGAAAATTTTATTTCTATAGAAAAATTTTGTTAACATTTTATTTCTACAGATAATTTTGTCAACATTTGATCTTTATAGAAAATTTTGTCAAAATTGAGATCTTGAAGTTCGTTACAATACATATTAGCCACATTGTAGTTCCGATGGAGTATGTAAGGTAGTTTTCCGTTTTGCTAATTCATCCGCTTTGTTGTTTCTTGATATTTTCGTGTAGCAAGGATCCATAGCAGGTGAATATAGTACTGCCCAGCCA
Source organism: Haematobia irritans (assembly GCF_050003625.1). NCBI lineage: Eukaryota > Metazoa > Arthropoda > Insecta > Diptera > Muscidae > Haematobia > Haematobia irritans. The sequence goes on from NC_134397.1 coordinate 19,719,206, forward strand.
TCTCGTTGACAGATTCACTGCAATCTATGACCATTTTCGATTAAACTGAGTATATTTTATTATGACACCATCTGTTGAAACATTACTTCATAGAAAGTGGGAAAAAATCGTTTAAATTAAAGGGTGGTTAAAATTTCAAGGGCCGATGTTGATTTTGAATAAAACACAAACTATTTAGGAAATTATTGTAATTTTATTTTATTATGATATATTGGTATTACTCAATTATGTATGGAACAAAATATCGGCCAAATGGGCGCCGCGACCTCGGTGGCACACCTTCATGCGATGGTCCAAATTTTCGATGACGCTAAGGCATAATGGAGGTTCTATGCCGTTAATGTGCCGAATTATCTCATCCTTTAGCTCTTGAATTACCTCATCCTTTGGCTTATCGACGTACACCTTTTCTTTCAAATAACCCCTAAAGAAACAAGTCCAACGGTGTCAAATCATATGATCTTGGCGGCCAATTGACATCGCCATTACGTGAGATAACACGGCCATTGAATTTGTTGCGCAAAAGAGCCATTGTTTCGTTAGCTGTGTGGCAAGTGGCACCGTCCTGCTGAAACCACATATCGTCCACATCTTCCAATTCGGGCCATAAAAAGTTCGTTATCATCTCACGATAGCGAACACCATTCACAGTAACTGCCTGACAGGCCTCATTTTGTAAAAAATACGGCCCGATGATGCCGCCAGCCCATAAACGGCACCAAACAGTCACTCTTTGTGGGTGCATTGGTTTTTCGACAATCACTCTTGGATTCTCATTCGCCCAAATGCGGCAATTCTGTTTATTGACGAATCCACTGAGGTGAAAATGTGCCTCATCACTGAAGATGATTTTCTTCGAAAATTGATCATCCACTGTTGCCATTTCTTGGAACCATTCTGCCCATTCACGACGTCCATGGTTCAAATTGAGTAAGTCTGAAATAGAGAAATGTCAAATAAAATTCGGAAAAAAACTTGGCGTTTAGGTGTGGTTCACATTCAACATCGGCCCTTGAAATTTAACCAACCTTTATATTTAAAAAATTTTAAAATATTTTTTTTGGTTTTTGATTCACCCGGATAAAAAACTAAAAAAGAACCTAAATATACAAAAACAAATTTATTAGACCATAAAATAAAAACCGTTTACAAACAAAATATAGTAAATAACTTTTAATATATCTTTATTTTATTATTATTTTTTGAAACAAAAAAATATGTTTGTTTTTAATAAAAAAATTAACAAAAAAAATTTTGTTTAAAAAAAAAAGATTTTTTTAACAAAAAAATTTTTGTTTTAAAAAATTTTTTTTTTGTTTGAAAAAAAAAAAAATTCCTTTTAAAAACAAAAACAAAAAAAAATAAAATAAAAAAAAATCATTACTTATTACCTAATGTTCGCCATACCCATCAATATCATTATATCAGATATTTTATTTCCTATTTATTTATTTATTTATCAATCACCTTTAGAGCAATAAGTTAAAAAATGAATTTTATGAATGTTATCTTCCCATAAACAAATATCCTATATGTGGTTGGGATATTTTTTTTTATAGCAAAGTGGGCTATAGATTTTTTTTCACCAAATATTCCATCTAAGAAAAATTTTAAATATTTATATGCATTTATAATATACCTGAACATATAAAATAATTTCGTATTTTTGTATGTATATAGGTGGATTATAAGGTGGTATATGCATATATACTATGTACAACGTGTACCAGTAAATGTGACCATACCATATTTCAGTATAATTGGGCAAATAAGTAGGTCAAGAAATGGTTCATAAACATTGCAATCCTATAACAACCAAGTCAACCGAAAACAATCAGACACAACAGTCAGGCAAAAAAAAAAAAAAAAACAGAAAAAAAACTAAACCAGGCATCGGCAACAGCAATATCAGTCAGAAATATACGATAATATTTGTTACTGCTCCTGCATATGCTGCTGCTGATGCTGCCTCCAATGTTTGGATGTTGCAGCAACAGCATCTATGGCGATATAGGTGGTGGTGATGGTGGTGCTGTTGGTTGATATCCATACCGTGCCCGCCTTCAAGACCTCAAAAAAAAAAAAAACTGACAGCCAAAGGCTGTTGTTGTAGTCACATCGTTATTGGTGGCTTTTCAGTCGTCACTTCAGTTTAGTTTCTGTTCGATTTGTTTTTTTCCTTTTTTTCATCGCCTTTAACTTGCAACACCTCATAATGTTGGCCCAAAAAAGTAAAAAAAAAATCAAAAAAATATTGTAAAGTGTAGTGTGAAGTAAGTGCAACATTACTTTGTTGTGTTACACATGAAATGCGAACGGGGAAGAACAGTATTTTGAAGGGGAATTAAAACAAATGTTAAATAGCAAGACTAAAATGTTTTTTTTTTTTAAATTTTTTTTAGCGAATATTCAATATATTCAAAGGGGCAAAATATAACCAATTTTTTGTAGTACCCACCACCATAGGGTGAGGGCGAGATTGGGCAAGCCTAGTGTTGTAATCTTGCAATTGGCCACTCTATCGTAATGCTTGACACACTGACCTAATACGAAAGATTATGCTGCCTAAATTTTAGAACACACAATTCACTCAATATTAAGGACAAATTTCTTTAAAATAATAAAATTATAATAAAAAAAAGTATAATTTTTTCAATTGTTTTACATTAAATTCGTATCCTAAATATTGGAAATTTTCAACTCTATGCCTTTGAATTAAGGAAAATTGTATCGCAGAACGAAAATGGAAATTAATAAAAGTGATCTGTATACTGATTTTAATTTTATTCATGCTAGATTTAAGACGAGATAGGTCCCTAGAAATGTCTTCATTTTAAAGATGTCGCATCTTGGAATCAGTACCAAAATCCTTAAATGAATGTCAAAATCTTTGAATCCAAGTAAATTTGTTTTCGTTGAGTGTACATACTCTGAACGTTTTATACTTACGTGTACTATTTGTGTTATTTACAGCAATTTCATCTCCATTTCGAAACACTGTGCCAAGCAAATTTCTCATCGTAAAGCAAATAGCTTGTCAATAATATGCTGATACAATTTGTTTTGAGATACAAGAATCGTAAATGTTTTTTTGATCAGACAACATGATGACCTAAAAAATAAAAGATATTTTTTTCATTTACTTATTTTAATGATATAAAATGTTAACAATTTTTTCTATAGAAATAAAATTTTGCGAAAATTTTCTATAGAAATAAAAAATTTGAGAAAATATTCTATGGAAATAAAAATTTTGACAAAATTTTCTATAGAAATAAAAAAGTTGAGAAAATTTTCTATAGAAATAAAAAAATTGAGAAAATTTTCTATAGAAATAAAATTTTGCGAAAATTTTCTATAGAAATAAAAAATTTGAGAAAATTTTCTATAGAAATAAAATTTTGAGAAAAATTTCTGTAAAAATAAAAAATTGAGAAAATTTTCTATAGAAATAAAATTTTGGGGAAAATTTCTATAGAAATAAAATTTTGCGAAAATTTTCTATAGAAATAAAAAAATTGAGAAAATTTTCTATAGAAATAAAATTTTGGGGAAAATTTCTATAGAAATAAAATGTTGGGGAAATTTTCTATAGAAATAAAATTTTGAGAAAATTTTCTATAGAAATAAAATTTGGGGGAAAATTTCTATAGAAATAAAATAAAAAGAAATACAATTTTGAGAAAATTTTCTATAGAAATAGGTTAGGTTATGTGGCAGCCCGATGTATCAGGCTCACTTAGACTATTCAGTCCATTGTGATACCACAGTGGTGAACTTCTCTCTTATCACTGAGTGCTGCCCGATCCCATGTTAAGCTCAATGACAAGGGACCTCCTTTTTATAGCCGAGTCCGAACGACGTTCCACATTCCAGTGAAACCACTTAGAGAAGCTTTGAAACCCTCAGAAATGTCACCAGCATTACTGAGGTGGGATAATCCACCGCTGAAAAACTTTTTGGTGTTCGGTCGTAGCAGGAATCGAACCCACCACCTTGTGTATGCAAGGCGGGCATGCTAACCATTGCACCACGGTGGCTCCTATAGAAATACAATTTCGACAAAATTTTCTATAGAAATAAAATTTGGAAAAAAATTTTTATAGAAATAAAATTTAGACAAAATTTTCTATAGAAATAAAATTTGGAAAACAATTTTTATAGAAATAAAATTTAGACAAAATTTTCTATAGAAATAAAATTTTGACAAAATTTTCTATAAAAATAAAATTTTGACAAAATTTTCTATAGAAATGAAATTTTGACAAATTTATTTCTATAGAAATAAAATTTTGAGAACATTTTCTAGAAAGAAAATTTTGACAAAATTTTCTATAGAATTAAAAAAAGTGAGAAAATTTTCTATAGAAATAAAATTTTGTTAAAGTTATTTCTATAGAAATAAAATTTTGACAAATTTTTAGAAATAGAAATAAAATTTTTGCAAAATTTTCAATAGAAATACAATTTTGAGAAAATTTTCTATAGAAATAAAATTTTGAGAAAATTTCTATAGAAATAAAAAAAATAAGAAAATTTTGTATAGAAATAAAAAAATTGAGAAAATTTTCTATAGAAATCAAATTTTGTTAAAATTATTTCTATAGCAATAAAATGTTGACAAAATTTTCATAGAAATAAAATTTTGAGAAAGTTTTCTATAGAAATAAAATTTTGAGAATATTTTCTATAGAAATAATTTTTTTTTGAAAAATTTCTATAGAAATAAAAAAATTGAGAAAATTTTTTATTTCTATAGTCTATAGAAATAAAATTTTGTTAATAGAAATAAAATTTTGTCATAATTTTCTATATAAAAAAGATTTTGACATAATTTTCTATAGAAATAAACTTTGACAACATTTTCTATACAAATAAAAATTTGCCAAAATTTTCTGTAGAAATAAAATTTTGTCAAAATTTTCTATAGAAATTAAATTTTGAGAAATTTTTCAATAGAAATAAAATTTTGAGAATTTTTTCTATAGAAATAAAATTTTGAAAAAATTTGCTATTGAAATAAAATTTTGTTAAAATTATTTCTATAAAAATAAAATTTTAAGAAAATGTTCTGTAGAAATAAAATTTTGAAAATTTTCTATAGAAATAAAATTTTGAAAATTTTCTATAGAAATAAAATTTTGACAAAATTTTCTATTGAAAGAAAATTTTGCTAAAATTATTTCTATAGAAATAAAATTTTGACAAAATTTTTTGTAGAAATAACAAAATTGAGAAAATTTTCTATAAGAATACAATTTTAAGAAAATTTTCTATAGAAATAAAATTTTTACAAAATTTTCTATAGAAACACAATTTTGTTAAAATTATTTCTATATAAATAAAATTTAGACAAATTTTTCTATAAAAATAAAATTTTCGCAAAATTTTCTAAAGAAATACAATTTTGACAAATTTTCTATAGAAATATAATTTTGTTAAAATTATTTCTATAGAAATAAATTTTTTTTTTCATTCGTTTTGTTTTGTTATTGTTGGTTTTGTTCTTTAAGCATTGTTGTTGTTTTTTGATTTCAGCTTAAAACCATTCATTGACTAAACTACAAGTGTAGCTTAACCAACAGAGGAAAAGAATATTTTTCAAATTTATTTGGGCAAAGCCCTATAGACCAGCTATCATGTAAAACCTTTTTTGGGAAGGTTCAAGTGTGGTTCATTGTTGGGATTAATGAACTGCCTGAATTTATTCTGATAATTGGTTGATAGTTTTGCTGCAAGTAGAGGATGCTGATGAGGAATTTGGTAATTCCGAAACATACGTCCATCCAACCAGTCTATAGGGCTTTGCCCAAATAAATTTGACAAACATTCTTTTCCTCTGTTGGTTAAGCTACACTTGTAGTTTAGTCAATGCATGGTTTTAAGCTGAAATAAAAAAACAACAACAATAACATTTTGTAAAAATTATTTATATAAAAATAAAATTTTAAGAAAAATTTTTGTAGAAATAAAGTTTTGCAAAAATTTTCTATAGAAATAAAATTTTGCAAAAGTTTTGTATAGAAATAAACTTTTGAGAAAATTTTTAATAGAAATAAAATTTTGAGAAAATTTTTCATAGAAATAAAATTTTATGAAAATTTTCTATTTATTTTTTGTGGATATATAACTAAATATACAATAATCTCATTGAACGATACGTGACAATAAAAGTAACTCAAAGATTTACTTGTTATCTAGTCCATATTACTTAACGTTTCACAAAAAAACCAATAGCCCTTAGGTCCACACAATCATAATCTTAGGTATTCCTTACTGATATTAGTTTTCCCTCAATGACTTCAATAGATATGTTCGAAGAAAAAAAAATAAATATGAGATTGAAGTGGTAATTAGTTTAGTTCACAAGTAGGCGAGATAAATATCTTCAAAACATTTTTGTTTAATTTCCTCTATTGAGGATTCATATTATCTGTGGTATCATTTGCTTTGTGTACATTATTAATTGAAGAGCTTCTCATTTTCTATTTGTCCAAGGGTAACCATAAAAATGAGGTCTTGGTATTTGGCGGTAATAGGCTATCCAAATATAATTATGGTCTATTTGAAAGGGGGTAGGGGGAGTGTACTGTTTTATTTTGGGCTTGTTGACATATATTTGAAGAAAAAAAAAATTATAACGAAGTTTATCTTTTGGGTTTTGGTTATAGAGAAAAAAGTTTGTGTTGAAGGGCGATTTGAAAGACGATTTTCTTCAGTGAAATTGTTATCTTTATTTTTTACCCTTAATTTAGGTTTTATTGTTCGTTTTTGATTGTCCATGTTATGGGAAATTTGAAGAGTAAACCTTACAAGGTAGTCAGCCAGTCACCAACAGGAAGGCAAACCTTACCATGGCTTCACTTATTTGTGATAATTGATGGGAATATATTCATAATTATAAAAAGAAAAAAAAAAAAAAAAAAACGAAACGAAACGAAAAAAAGAGTTGAAGCAATTATCTGTTTCATGCTTGAGATCTCAATTTTGTTAAGCTCCATTTTTCTTTAGAATTTCTTCAAGGGTATATAGGAGGGCCGGTAGTAGTAATATTAGCCAAGGCAATGATATTTTCAACATAAAGGTGAAACATTTTTCCCATGACGACCACCACCACTATAACTAATTGGTAGATGAATACCAAATTAGAGCTCCCTATATTTGGTTATCATTAAATTAGGGCTAAAAATCGGCAAATATTACTCTCCAGTTTGAGGGTTTAGATAACAAAAATATTGAGCTAATATGCAAGATTTTGCAACTTAAATTTTAGGAGACACAATTTACAAAATATAACTGACAAATTTCTTTGAAATAATGAAATTTTAATTAAAAGAAAGTAAAAGACAAGAGTCTTTATATAACTGAGATATTGGATCTTTGGATTATAGATAAAACCCTGTAAATGTCGTCTCTTAGTAATGGTGGAGACATTTCTGAATGTTCCAAAGCTTCACTAAGTGGTTTCGCCACAATATGGAATGACGTTCGGACTCAGCAATAAAAAGAGCAGGTCCCTGGTCATTAAGTCAAACATAGAATCGGGTAGCAAGAAGTTCATCACTATGGTATCACAATGTACTGATTCCACAGTACGGATAGTCTCAGTGAGTCTGAAATATCGCGCTGCGACTATATCTAAACTAACTTATACTATTGCAAAATTAATGGATTTCATTTTTGTTTTTAATATTTTGCGATTTTTTTTTATATAAATTTGTATTCATATAAGAATTCTCTTTTTTACAGGTATGTTATGAATTTCACATTAAATCGGTAATTTGGTAAGTTTTTTTCAGTATTTTCCTGGCTCTTGTCTCCTAAAATCCCCATTTGTAAATAAAATTCCTCAGAAAAAGTTTTTTTTTACAAAAAAAAAAAAAATAAATAAATAAATAAAATAAAATAAAATAAATGAATAATACATAAATAATAATAAAATAAAATTGCAAAATATGAAATGTTTGTTATGCCATTTTGCGAGCTATGTGAAGATGAATTCGTGGTTTGTGTCGCGGCTAAGCAAAATTCAAATTTGTGGAACGAATTTAACTTTGTGGGACGAATTTAACATGTGGAACGCATTCCAAAAATAATTTTTCTTAAAAAGAGGCAACTTTGTGGTGGTAAACCTGTCAAACACCGTCAGTTATTTTATGTGTAGTCATACTATGCATTGCTGGTTTTAACTCTAAAGTCGTATAAAAATGTCAATATATCCTGAAATAATGAACATAAGATAGTAAAATAAAAAAAAAAATAAAAACATCTGTAGGGTACCAAAATAAGATTCTCAAATAACTTTAAAAATCTCTTGCATAGTATTTCAGATATAGTGTCATCAGATATCGGCTATATATAGCCCCGATATTGGATCGCTTATATCTAAGGAACCATTTGAGAGGAATTGACCAGACAAAATGCCAGTGGTAGATATTGGCCTGGACCAAAAACCAAAATTAAAAAATCTAAAATTTCATATAGGGTATTTGAGATATAGCGTCACCGATATCGGCTATATAGTCCCGATATTTGATCGGCCAAATTTACGAAACCGTTCTAGAGGAATTGACCAGACAAAATGCCATTAGTACATGTTGGTAATTACAAAAAACCAAAATTAGAAATTTTAAAATCTCATGTACAGTTTCCATTTTTTGGTCCTTCAATGACTTCAGTCCAAGGTCATTTTTCTATATGTGTTGCCACTTGTGTCAAAATTTGAAGTAAATGTTATCAAAAATTTAGCAAAATTTCATGTTAACATTTTTGATGAAAAATTTGCAAAAAAAAAAATATTTCTATAGAAAATTTTTTTTTAAATTTTATTTCTATAGAAAATTTTGTTATAATTTTATTTCTATAGAAGTTTTTGTCAAAAATTATTTCTCTAGAAAATTTTGTCAACATTTTATTTCTCTAGAAAAATTTGTCAAAATTTTATTTCTATAGAAAAGTTTGTCAAAATTTTATTTCTATAGAAAATTTTGTCAAAATTTTATTTCTCTAGAAAAATTTGTCAAAATTGTATTTTTATAGAAAATTTTGTCCAATGTTTATTTCTTTAGAAAATTTTGTCAAAATTTTATTTCTATAGACATTTTGTCAAAATTTTATATCTATAGAAAATTTTGTCAAAATTTTATATCTATAGAAAATTTTGTCAAAATTTCATTTCTACAGAAAATTTTGTCAACATTTTATTTCTATAGAAATTTTGTCAAAATTTTATTTCTATAGAAAATTTTGTCCACAATTTTAATTCTATACAGAATTTTGTCAAAATTTAATTTCTATAGAAAATTTTGTCAAAGTTTGATTTCTATAGAAAATTTTGTCAAAATTTTATTTCTATAGAAAATTTTGTCAAAATTTTATTTCTACAGAAAATTTTGTCAAAATTTTATTTCTATAGAAATTTTGTCAAAATTTTATTTCTATAGAAAATGTTGTCCACAATTTTAATTCTATACAGAATTTTGTCAAAATGTTATTTCTATAGAAAATTTTGTCAAAGTTTGATTTCTACAGAAAATTTTGTCAAAATTTTATTTCTATAGAAAATTTTGTCAAAATTTTATTTCTATAGAAAATTTTCTTGTCAAAAATTTTACTTCTTTAGAAAATTTTGTCAAAATTTTATTTTTATAGAAAATTTTGTCAAAATTTTATTTCTATAGAAAATTATGTCAAAATTTTATTTCTGCAGAAAATTTTGTCAAGATTTTATTTATATAGAAAATTTTAACAAAAAGTTTACTTCTATAGAAAATTTTTGTCAAAAATTTTACTTCTATAGAAAATTTTGTCAAAACTTTATTTCTATAGAAAATTTTGTCAAAATTTTGTTTCTATAGAAAATTTTGTCAAAATTTTCTTCTTTGGAAAATTTTGCCAAAATTTTATTTCTATAGAAAATTTTGTCAAAATTGTATTTCTTTGGAAAATTTTGTCAACATTTTAATTCTATATAACATTTTGTCAAAATTTTGTATTTCTATAGAAAATTGTTTGGCAAAATTTACATCTATAGAAATTTTTTTTGTCAAAATTTACATCTATAGAACATTTTGTCAAAATTTTATTTTTCTAGAAAATTTTGTCAAAATTTTATTTCTATAGAAAATGTTGTCCAAATTTTATTTCTATAGAAAATTTTGTCAAAATTTAATTTCTATAGAAAATTTTGTCAAAATTTTATTTCTATAGAAAATTTTGTCAATTTTTTATTTCTATAGAAAATTTTGTCAACATTTGAGTTCTATAGAAAATTTTGTCAAAATTTTATTTTTATAGAAAATTTTGTCAAAATTTTATTTTTATAGAAAATTTTGTCAAAATTTTATTTCTATAGAAAATTTTGTCAAAATTTTATTTTTATTGAAGATTTTGTCAAATTTTTATTTCTATAGAAAATGTTGTCAAAATGTTATTTCTATAGAAAATTTCTCAAAATTTTATTTCTATAGAAAATTCTGTCAAAATTTTATTTCTATAGAAAATTCTGTCAAAATTTTATTTCTATAGAAAATTTTGTCAAAATTTTATTTCTCTAGAAAATTTTTCTTGTCAAAATTTTATTTCTGCAGAAAATTTTGTCAAAATTTTATTTATATAGAAAATTTTGTCAAAATTTTATTTGTATGGAAAATGTTGTCAAAAATTTTACTTCTATAGAAAATTTTGTCAAAATTTTATTTCTATGGGAAATTTTGTCAAGATTTTATTTCTGTAGAAAATTTTGTCAAAATTTTATTTCGGCAGAAAATTTTGTCAAAATATTATTTCAATACAAAATCATTTTTGTAGAGTTTGATGAATTCTACCAATCTACCAAACAGTAAACAATCTACCATTATTGATAGAATTCTACCAACTGTGGCAACCGTGGGTGCATCCGTTCTGGTGATCTGGTCTTCACTTTTTGGCTTATTTCTAATATTGTTGTTATGCAATAGATCAGAATGTTTTTGTAAGCTTGTGAACAATAAAATCAACTGTCACTGGAATAAATCTATCAGCTGTCAGATATAGTAGCGATCTGAAATTGGTTGGAATACATATGAGCCATATATACTTTCTTGTATCTGAGAGCAATATTTCGATGTGTTACAAACTGAGTGAAGAATTTACTATACCCATTTACAAATTGAAGGATCTAATTAGATATGATTAGATCTCAAAATTGGCCACATTAGATCTATGCGGATTTACCCACATATAATGAGATATAATTAGATATAATTATATATAACTCCACATATGACGATATCTAACATCAGATCCAACTATATATAGGGATAGATGTAATTATATCTAAAACATTAGATCTAGGCCAATATTGAGATCTGAGCAGATCTACTTCCATAGTAATTAAATATGATTATATCTTAGAATTTTTCGGATCTACTCATATCTAATCGTATCAAATTATATCTCTCAATTTTTACTCGGGTACCTAAGGTGTAGGGTATAAAAATCGCTGGCAAAGGTAGGTTAGATTAGGTATAGTGGCAGCCCGATGTATCAGGCTCACTTAGACTATTCAGTCCATTGTGATACCACAGTGATGAACTTCCCTTTTATCACTGAGTGCTACCCGATTCTATGTTAAGCTCAATGACAAGGGACCTCCTTTTTATAGCTGAGTCTGAACTGCGTTTTATTTATTTTATGATAACATACAAATAATATGATTTATTTTTTTTTTAATTTCGATAACATTTCAGTTTCAATAATCGATATTAAAATACGCCCTTCTGCCATTGTTATTCTTCGGCCTTTAAAATAAAAAAAAAATCTAAATGGTATCCCCATATAACGATTTTATCTTCATACATATTAAAGCTTTGTATAATTTTTAGTTTTTCCATACAACATTGTATTCTACTCGAGCTTCTTCAACTTCCTCCATAAGAGTAATAAAGCGCGCGCGTTCTCATACTACTCATCCCCAAGTAAGTATTGGACAAGTTCATTCATACGTTGACGTTCGTTGACCATAGAATTCTAACCTTGATGCTTGTCAAAGTCATCGTCATCACCATCACCAACAACAATAACGACAACAGCAAGAACAGTAACATCACATTCACATTCATAGCAATAACAGACCCATCTAAAATAGCACCATATAGAAATTGAAGAATAGTAGTGAATTCAACTATGACTATTGAGGGAGGGGGTGTGGGGGAGTCTACACTCTCACAGCTTGCCTGGCTTGGCAAGGCAACTACACTAACAAATCAGTCAGACACTTAAATAAGCGAGCTCAGTTTCACCACTACTTTACTAGCAACAAACAGCATCATCATCATTCTCATTATTAATGTTTTTGCTCTTGTTGTCATACATCTCTTCTCTCATTACATAGTCAATTGTCAGAATTGTATCGATAGTTTATACCAATTGCCGGTCTACTCTATAAAAGAGGTCTACTCTATAAAAGATATCTACTCTCATTGCTACATACGTATGACCACACGCCATTATTCTCTTCTCCTCGAAAGCCTACCCCTTTTTCTCGCCAGAGCTAATGCTACTTTTCCTTCATATCTCCTTAATATTTGCACGCATTCTGTTATCATTATCGGCAGCAGCAGCAGCGTCATGGTGAACAACCGGCAATCGACGTTATAGTCAAATGTTGTCTCGTCTTCGTCGTTGTTATTGTTGTTGTTTTTGTTACCTCTGGTGAACGTCTGCCGGGACAACAACATTAAATGATTGTTTTTTTTTATTGTTGTTGTTGTTTGCTCATGGTGTTTGGTTATCGTCATTTATTGTGGCCAAGCTCAAGCCTACTGACTTGACTGGTGGTGTGTATCATCATCATTTAACTTTTAGCTCATAGGCCTCCATATATATTTTTTTAAATGGTACATCTACATATATTTCTTATATATTGGTCTCATTTAAGACGAGGTTAGTTTAATAATTTCAGTAAATTTGGAGGTCAAGGGGAAGTATAGGAAATTATGATTTAATTATTTTTAATATCATCATATCTGGACAAATTAATCACAATAGATGGCTATTGTGAAACAAACTGTCAACACTGACGATATTTGTCCTCATGATATGTTCTGGCTAGAAGACCAGTACTAAAAGAAAACAAATTCGTGCTCGTGAGGGCATTTTGAGAGAGTAAGATTGGCACGAAAAAAATAACAAAGTGTCGATCATCTTAAGTTTGTGATTGAACTCAATACATTTTTTTTCTACGATTCAGTTAAAATTTTATTTGTTATTTTTTGCAATTTTCTGTATCTCTTCTCTATGGCTGCCCAATCTTAATATCTCCCACTTCACTTCAATTCAATTAAAATTTTAATTATTTCAACAAGCACACAAATTAATAAATTTTTAATAGAAGCAATAAATGTTTTGTTTTTAATTGGTGTCCGTGATTGATATTATCAATTGAATCAATTGCAATTAAAAATTAATTGGAATAATTAATTGTGTGATTGACACCAACAAAATACAGTTACAGCCTGTTTCTGTATGTCGAACAAGCTCTATCGATCGACTGAAATGCACACAAACAGCTGATTTTTGGTTACAAATTCAGCTGTTTGTTTCCATTTCAGTCGATCGGTGGAGCTCGTTCGACATACAGAAACAGGCTGTTAATTTTTTTTTCGTTTTTCTATGAAATTTTCTGTATCTGCTCTCTATGGCTTCCCATTCCTAATTTTCCCCACTTGATTATACCACACCCCCCCTATAGACCTTGTTTTTGTACTCTTGAAAACATCTTTGACATTGCTGGATTACTCTTCGGGACAAGTTGTACTTTGTTCTTTGCATGTTTCTCTATACATCCGTTCGTTCGTTGGTTCCATACATTTGTTCTAGTATACGCAACGAGGCCAATGCTGTTATGTTCCCTTGGTTTTAAGATTGAGAACACGGTTGCCACTCGGATCAAAAATAATCTACCAAAATTTGAAGCAATTTTACCCAAAAACCATTAAAGAAAAAAATCTTAGTTTGCCAAAATTTTATTTTTATAAAAATTTTGTCAGTGTTTTATTTCTATAGAAATTTTATTTCCATAGTAAATTTTCTCATACTTTTATTTCTATAGAAAACTTTTGCAAAATTTTATTTTAAAGACAATTTTTGCAATATTTTATCTTTATAGAAAATTTTGTCAAAATTTTAGTTTTTATAGGAAATTTTGTTAAAATTTTATTTCTATAGAAACTTTTTGCATAATTTTATTTCTGTAGAAAGTTTTGTCAAAATTTTATTTTTATAGAGAATTTTGTCAGTTTTTTTTTTATTTCTATAAGAAGTTTTTTTGTGCTATAAAAAATAGAAAATTGCTATAGAAAATTTTGTCAAAATTTTTATTACTATAGAAAATTTTGTTAAAATTTTATTATTATAGAAAATTTTGTTAAAATTTTATTTTTATAGAAAATTTTGTTAAAATTTTTATTACTATAGAAACTTTTGTCAAAATTTTATTTTTATAGAGAATTTTGTCAAAATTTTACTTCTATAAGAAGTTTTGTCAAAAATTTTTTGCTATAAAAAATTTTGTCAAAATTTTATTTTTATGGAATGTTTTGTCAAAATTGTGTTGCTAAAAAAAATTTTGTATAAATTTTATTTCTATAGAAAATGTTGTCAAAATTGTATTTTTATGGAAAATTTTTATTACTATAGAAAATTTTGTCAACATTTTATTAATATAGAGAAAATTTTGTGAAAATTTTATTTATATAGAGAAAATTTTGTCAACATTTTATTTTCATAGAATATTTTGTCAACATTTTTATTACTATAGAAAATTTAGTAAAAATTTTATTTTTATAGAAAATTTTATCAAAATTTTCCTTTTATAGCAAATTTTGTCAACATTTTATTATTATAGAAAATTTTGTAAAATTTTTATTTTTATAGAAAATTTTGTCAAAATTTTATTTTTGTAGAAAATTTTGTCAAAATTTTATTTTTATAGATACTTTTGTCTTAATTTTATTTTTATAGATAGTTTTGTCTTAATTTTAACTTTATCAAAAATTTATTATTATAGAAAATTTTTTCAAAATATTATTTATATAGAAAATTTTGTCAAAATATTATTTTTATAGAAAATTTTGTCAAAATTATATTCCTATAGAAAATTTTGTTAACATTATATATATATATAGAAAATTTTGTCAACATTTTATAGATATAGAAACTTTTGTCAACATTTTATTTTTATAGAGAATTTTGTCAAAATTTTTTTTCTATAAGAAGTTTTGTCAAAATTTTTTGCTATAAAAAGTTTTGTCAAAATTTTTTTGCTATAAAAAGTTTTGTCAAAATTTTATTTTTATGGAACGTTTTGTCAAAATTGTTTTGCTATAAAAAATTTTGTAGAAAATTTTGTCAAAATTTTATTTTTATGGAAAATTTTTATTACTATAGAAGATTTTGTCAAAATTTTATTTATATAGAGATAATTTTGTGAAAATTTAATACTTTTGTATTAATTTAATTTTTATAGATAGTTTTGTCTTAATTTTATTTTTGACGAAAATTTTGTTAAAAATGTATTTGTTTTAGAAAATTTTTTCAAAATATTATATAAATTTTGTCAAAATTTTACCCCAATAGAATATGTTGTCCATATTTTATTTCTATAGAAAATTTTGTGAAAATTTTATTTGTATAAATATTTTTGCAAATTTTTATTTTTGTAGAAAATTTTGTCAAAATTTTATTTTTATAGAAAATTTTCTCAAAATTATATAATTATATAGAAAATTTTGTTAAATTTTTATTTTTATAGAAAATTTTGTTAAATTTTTATTTTGATAGAAAATTTTGTTAAATTTTTTATTACTATAGAAACTTTTGTCAATTTTTTTTTTATAGAGAATTTTGTCAAAATTTTGTTTTTATAGAAACTTTTGTCAAAATTTTATTTTTATAGAGAATTTTGTCAATTTTTTTTTCTATAAGATGTTTTGTCAAAATTTTATTGTTATGGAATGTTTTGTCAAAATAGTTTTGCTATAAAAATTTTTTTAAAAATTTTATTGGAATAGAAAATTTTGTCAAAATTTTATTTTTATGGAAAATTTTTATTACTATAGACAATTTTGTCAAAAATTATATAGAGAAAATTTTGTCAAAATTTTATTTTTAAAGAATATTTTGTCAACATTTTTATTACTATAGAAAATTTTGTAAAAATTTTATTTTTATAGAAAATTTTGTCAAAATTTTCCTTTTATAGCAAATTTTGTCAACATTTTATTATTATTGAAAATTTTGTCAAAATTTTATTTTTATAAAACATTTTGTCGAAATTTAATTTTTATGGAAAATTTTGTCAAAATTTAATTTTTTTTATAGAAAATTTTCTATAGAAATAAAATGTCAAAATTCTAGAGAAAATTTTATTTCCATAGAAAATTTTATTTCTATCGAAAATTTTGTGAAAATTTTATTTCTATGTAAAATTTTATGAAAATATTTGCAAAATTTTATTTCTACAGAAGTTGTTTGCAAAATTTATTTCTATAAAAAAATTTTTGCACAATTTTATTATATAGAAAATTTTATTTCTATCGAAAATTGTCTCAACATTTTATTTCTATAAAAAAATTTTCTGAAAATTTTTTTATATAGAAAATTTTGTGAAAATTTTATTTCTATACAAAATTTTGTAAAATTTCAATTTCTAAAATTTTGTCAAAATTTTATTTTTATGGAAAATATTTATTACTATACAAAATATTGTCAAAATTTTATTTATATAGAGAAAATTTTGTCAAAATTTTATTTTTATAAAAAATTTTTTCAAAATTTTATTTTTATAGAAAATTTTTTCAAAATTTTATTTGTATAAATAAAAATTTTTGCAAAATTTTATTTTTGTAGAAAATTTTGTCAAAATTTTATTTTTATAAAAATTTTGTATAAATTTTATTATAGAAAGTTTTGGCAAAATTTTATTTCTATAGAAAATTTTGTCAAAATTTTATTTTTATAGAAAATTTTGTCAAAATGTTACTTTTATAGAAATTTTATCAAAATTTAATTTTGATAGAAAATTTTGTCAAAATTTTATTTTATAGAAAATTTTGACAAAATTTTATTTTTATAGAAATTTTTGTCAACATTTTATTGTTATAGAAATTTTTTCAAAATTTTACTTTTATAGAAAGTTTTGGCAAAATTTTATTTCTATAGAAATTTTGTCAACATTTAATTTTGATAGAAAATTTTGTCAAAATTTAATTTTGATAGAAAATTTTTTCACAATTTTACTTTTATAGAAAGTTTTGGCAAAATTTTATTTCTATAGAAATTTTGTCAAAATTTAATTTTGATAGAAAATTTTGTCAAAATTTAATTTTGATAGAAAATTTTGTCACAATTTTAGTTTTATAGAAAATTTTGTCAAAATTCTAGTTTCCTAGAAAATTTTGTCAAAAACTACCATGTTTGGTAGAATTCTACCAACTGTGGCAACCGTGATTGAGATATCGAGAAGAATGAAGAGTGTCTTCATGTTCAGGGCTCATTCCTTCAATTGAATTGAATTGACTTTTTGTTGTCGAAATTTTATTTTGATGAAAAATTTTGTCAAAATTATATTTTTATAGAAAATTTTATTATAATAGAAAGTTTTATCAAAATTTTATTATAATAGAAAATTTTATCAAAATTGTATTATTAGAGAAAGTTTTGTCAAAATTTTATTTCTATAGAAAATTTTGTCAAAATTTAATTTTTATAGAAAATTTTGTCAAAATTTTATTTTTACAGAAAGTTTTGGCAAAATTTTATTTCTATAGAAATTTTGTCAAAATTTTATTTTTATAGCAAATTTGTCAAAATTTTATTTTTATAGATAATGTTGTCAACATTTTATTTGTATAGAAAATTTTGTCAATTTTTTTTATAGAAAATTTTGTCAACATTTTATTTTTATAGAAAATTTTGTCAAAATTTTATTTTTATAGAAAATTTTGTCAAAATTTTATTTTTGTAGAAAATTTTGTCAAAATTTTATTTTTATAGAAAATTTTGTCAATATTTAATTTTGATAGAAAATTTTGTCAAAATTTTATTTTTATAGCAAATTTTGTCAAAATTTTATTTTTATAGAAAATTTTGTCAAAATTTTATTTTTATAGCAAATTTTGTCAAAATTCTATTTTCCTAGAAAATTTTGTCAAAAACTACCATGTTTGGTAGAATGCTACCAACTGTGGCAACCGTGATTGAGATATAGAGAAGAACGTAGATGGTCTTCATGTTCAGGGTTCATTCCTTCAATTGAATGCCTAAGTGACTTGGGATTAACATTGGTTCTCATCACCCATTCACAGTAAGTGTAGCCGAAAACCTTTAACCTTTACGATTATTAATTTTAGTTCGCTTGCTCTTGGGTGAAGATGTATGGATAGATAGGTAGGTAGGTAGGTTGGTATCCTTGAAGTTGCTGGCCCTGCTGCTCAGCTTAGTTACTATGGGATTTGAGGGTTATGACAAAGCTGCTTAAATGCTACTCCCTACTACTATTTTAGGTGCTAGTCGAGGGCCATACTGTGTAGCTCTATTATTATTTAAATTATACACAAGTTGAGCCCAAAAAACAGACAGACGGACGGACGGACGGGGGATGGCCGAACGACAAACCAATGGATATAGATGAATTATATGGATGGTTAGATAGAAAGAGTTGGTATTTTATGGTTCTCTTCCATATAAGCACTTTGTTTGTTGCTTTGTATATAAATTTTTGTTTTTATTTTTTTGTTTGTGGCTGTGTTGCGTTGCGCTGCCTTTGGGGCTTGATGATGGTCGACGACCAGCCTGAGTTTATTCGCTTAGTTTGGTTATGGTGCTAAGGGGGAGGGCATTGGACCCCCAAAAAACCCCCTCTGTCTCTATCATCGATCCATACATTGTTTGAGTTGACGCGCTATATACATCGTTTGCTGTCGATTATGGGCTGTGTTTCTGTACTTTGGCCTTTGATGAGTTCAATGTTTGTTTTCAAGGGCCTTGTATTTTCATTTGATTTGATATTGGCTGTCATTATTTCCCAACAAATGTTTGTATTGTTGTTTCTTTTCTGTTACTCGTGGAATTTGAAATTTTGGGTGGTGAAAAAAAATTGGTATCTTACTTACTTGCTTGACAACTGTGCCTATGCGTGTATACCTTTGACCCTCAATTTATCTCACTTTACAAAAAATATATATATATATCTAAGGACAATATTGCTGCTCAAGGTCCTTTTCCAATGCTTTTGGGGGTATCGTATAAATTGTCCTTTTTTTGTAGAGATTTATCGGAGGGTAATCGCGTGAGCATGGCCATAAATTTGTGGCCTTGAAAATGATTGTCCTTAGTTTTTGTATACATATGCTTTCTAGTATATATCTACAATATGGGGAAGAAAATGGGAAATAAATACTTCACAAAATTTTCTATAGAAATAAAATTTTAACAAAATTTTACAAAAATTTTCTATACAATAAAATTTTGCAGAAATTTTCTATAGAAATAAAATTTTGCAGAAATTTTCTATAGAAATAAAATGTTGTCAAAATTTTATTTCTAGAGAAAGTTTTCAGGAAATTTTATTTATATTGAAAATTTTGTGAAAATTTTATTTCTATGTAAAATATTTGCAAAATTTTATTTCTATAGAAGGTTTTTGTAAAAAAATTATTTCTATAAAAAATTTTTTCAAAATTTTATTGTATAGAAAATTTTATTTCTATCGAAAATTGTCTCAAAATTTTATTTCTATAAAAAATTTTCTGAAAATGTTATTATATAGAAAATTTTTGCAAAATTTTATTTCTATAACAAATTTTTAAAATTTAAATTTCTAAAATCTTGTCAAAATTTTATTTCTATAATAATTTTCTGAAAATTTTTTTCTATAGAAAATTTTCTCAAAATTTTATATCTATAGAAAATTTTCTCAAAATTTTATTTCTATAGAGTATTATCTGAAATTTTATTTCTATAGAACATTTTTTGAAAATTTTATTTCTATAGAAATGTTATTTCTTTAGAAAATTTTGTAAAATTTTTATTTCCATAGAAAATTTTCTGAGAATTTATTTCTATGGAAGATTTTCTGAAAATTTTATTTCTATAGAACATTTTTTGAAAATTTTATTTCAAAATTACATTTTTATAAAAAATGTTATTTCTTTAGAAAATTTTGTGAAATTTTTATTTCAATAAAAAATTTTCTGAGAATTTTATTTCTATGGAAGGTTTTCTGAAAATTTTATTTCTACAAAAACGGGGGTATAATAAGTTTGTCATTCCGTTTGTAACACATCGAAATATCGATTTCCGACTATATAAAGTATATATATATATATATATATATATATATATATTCTTGATCAGGGAGAAATTCTAAGACGATATAATCATGTCCGTCTATCTGTCTGTCTGTTGTAATCACGCTGTAGTCTTCAATAATGAAGCAATCGTGCTGAAATTTTGCACAAACTCGTCTTTTGTCTGCAAGCAGGTCAAATTCGAAGATGGGCTATATCGTTCAGGTTTTGATATAGTCTCCATATAAACCGACCTCCAGATTTGGGGTCTTGGGCTTATAGAAACAGTAGTTTTTATCCAATTTGCCTAAAATTGGAAATTAGAGGTAGTTTAGGACCAAAAAAAGGTTTGCCAAAAATGGTGCATCGGTCCATGTTTTGGTGTAGCCCCCATATAGACCGATCTCCCGATTTTACTTCTTGAGCTTCTAGAATCCTTAGTTTTTATCCAATTTAACTGAAAGTGGAAATCTAGAAGTATTTTAGGACCATTAAGAGGTGTGTCGAAAATGGTGAGTATCGGTCCATTGTGTGATATAGCCCCCTTTTAGAGATCGTAGTTTTTAATCAATTTGCTTGAAATTGGAAGTCGAGAGGTATTGTACGACCATAAAGGGGTACGCCGAAAATGGTGAGTATCGGTCAATTTTTTGATATAGCCCCCATATAGACTGATTTTCCGATTTTACTTTTTGGGCTTATATATGTTGTACAATTTGCCCGAAATTGCAAATCTAGAGGTATTTTAGGACCATAAAGAAGTGGGCCGAAAACGGTGAGTATCGGCTTTAGTATAGTCCCCATAAAACCGGGAGATCGGTTTTATTCAACTCCTTTGGTTTCTAGAAACGGTAGTTTTCGTCCGATTTGCCTGAATATGTAAATATACTAGTATTTTAGACTCACAAAACCGTGTATCGGATTTAGTTTTTATCGGTCCATTTGGTAAGACCTCCATATAGACCGATTTCATTTATTGAGGGTATAGAAGGCGCACTGATCATGAAAATTGCTTGAAACTGAATGCAAAATTTTCAGATTTTACTTCTCGTAGTCATTAAAAAAATTGGAGTGAAAATCTGCAGATTTCAAATCAAGGCGTTATTTCATCTTTTTCTTGCACACTTACAAGAGATATTTATGATTCCTCTAAAACTCAAACAAAAATGGTTCTTATAAATCCAGAGTCCGATATAGTCTTCATTGGTAAAATATTTAAATTTATCTTCGGGAAGTGTACTGGTTGAACTGCTCTGCTTGGGATAATATATTTCGTCAATAGAAATCAAATTTTCAGAAAATTTTCTATAGAAATCAAATTTTCAGAAAATTTTCTATAGAAATCAAGTTTTCAGAAAATTTTCTATAGAAATCAAATTTTCAGAAAATTTTCTATAGAAATCAAATTTTCAGGAAATTTTCTATAGAAATTAAATTTTCAGAAAATTTTCTATAGAAATCAAATTTTCAGAAAATTTTCTATAGAAATCAAATATTCAGAAAATTTTCTATAAAAATCAAATTTTCACAAAATTTTATATAGAAATAAAATTTTCAGAAAATTTTCTATAGAAATAAAATGTTGTCAAAATTTTATTTCTAGAGAAAATTTTATTTCTATCGGAAAATTTTGTAAAAATTTTATTTCTATGTAAAAATTTATGAAAATATTTGCAAAATTTTATTTCTAAGAAGTTTTTTCAAAATTTATTTCTATAAAAAATTTTTGCAAAATTTTATTATATAGAAAATTTTATTTCTATCGAAAATTGTCTCAAAATTTTACTTCTATAAAAAATTTTCTGAAAATTTTATTATATAGAAAATTTTTGCAAAATTTTATTTCTATAAAAAAATTTGTAAAATTTCAATTTCTAAAATTTTGTCAAAATTTTATTTCTATAAAAATTTTTGTCAACATTTTTTTCTATAAAAATTTTTGTCAACATTTTCTGAAAATTTTATTTCTATAGAAAATTTTCTCAAAATTTTATTTCTTTAGAAAATTATCTGAAAATTTTATTTCTATAAAAATTTTCTCAAAATTTGATTTCTATAGAAAATTTCACAAAATTTTCTAAAGAAATAAAATTTTCTAAAGAAAGAAAATTTCTATAGAAATAAAATTTTGACAAAAAAAATAAAATTTTCTTACAATTTTCTATAGAAATCAAATTTTCAGAAAATTTTCTATGGAAATAAAAATTTTCTAAAGAAATAAAATTTTCAAAAAATGTTCTATAGAAATAAAACTTTCAGATAATTTTCTATAGAAATAAAATTTTGACAACATTTTCTATAGACATAAAATTTTGATAAAACTTTCTATAAAAATAAAATTTTGACAAAAATTTCTGTACAAATGTCAAAATTTTCTATAGAAATAAAGTTTTCAGAACATATTCTATAGAAATAGTTTACAGAAAATTTTCTATAAAAAATAATATTTTTTTAAAATTTTCTATAGAAATCAAATTTTCACAAAATTTTATATAGAAATAAAATTTTCACAACATTTTCTATAGAAATAACATTTTCACAAAATTTTCTATAGAAATCAAATTTTCAGAAAATTTTCTATAGAAATAAAATTTTCACAAAATTTTCTATTGAAATCAAATTTTCAGAAAATTGTTTATAGAAATAATATTTTGAAAAAAAAAAATTCTATTTAAATAAAATTTTCACAAAATTTTCTATAGAAATAAACTAACTTTCAGATTTTCGTTATAATTCTCGAAGAGTAGTTGAACATTTTTTTTTCGATCATCGTATCTTCAGTTCAGCTTCTTCCCAACTTTTTGTTTTTGGAGAAAGTCATCATAATACCACCTACGTTTGTGATTTTATTTTAATCTTAAAATCATCAAATATCACTTCCGCTTATTATGAAAAAATGATTGCTTCAATTTCTCTTAGCACTTTGGTTTTTGAATAAAGAAGAATTCGTCTCAGAAACAATTTTCATGTAAAACATTTCACAATTCGAAAAAAAACAGAAATGTAAATTACAAATACTCCCTTACCCAGCATTGTTCCTGTGTGGCCAAAAATTGTCGGTAATTGATACTTTTTTTTTATAAGTCGTACGAGTGTTTTTAAAAGATGGTTGTTATCTTTTGTTAAAAGTAACAGGAAATTGTGGCGGTTTTTTCTTCAAGAGTTGACTTCGTTTTTTTCTCATTTCTTAACAACTTGGGTTGACCACTTCCCTGGAATGGTGTCGTTGTCGTCAACGTTGACTAGCCGGGAGAATCAGTCAACTGTAACACTCCATGTTATGCGATATGGCCTCTAAAGAAGCTAATTTTTTTCTTGTATTCTTGTAAAGAAAAAAAAAAAAAAAAAAAAAAAAAAAAAAAAAAAAAAAAAAAAAAACTAACAATAAGGAAAAATCATTGGTCTCCCTTTTTGATGAGCCAATGCCAAGAAATCTCTGAGGACCTTGGTAAAATTCATTGCAGTAAAGCCCTTTTATGATGAAAGAAAATAATTCTAAACCATTGTGTTATGAATGTCGGTATTATTATTGCTGATTATCACCATTATCTCTCTGTATTTCATCAGCATCATTATGTTCATCATTTACACTTTGTTTCGGATTTTTTTTTTCTTTCTGAAACGCCTTTTTGCCCCTTCGAGGTTTTTTTGCAATGCTTTATTTTTTATTTTTTTTTGTCTGCTTTTAATTTGCTTCCAGTTTTCTTCTACTGTAACTACTTCTTGGTCTCATTTTTGTGTGGCAGAAATAATTCATTGCCTTGAGTTTGTAATTTGTTCTTAGCTTTTTCTTATTCATTTGAGGTTCCTCCATCATGCTCGTCTTCATGGCAAATGTCGAGCGATTTATAATTTTGTTTTTTTTTTTTTGTTCTTATGCCGCCACCGCCAATGATAAGCACAAGTTCAAGTGCTTCACATGGCGAATGTGCTACAGTCGGTAACATGGTAATGTTGTGTATGTGCATACAATAGAAAATGTTCATAGTATTTATGATAGGGTTATAATATTTATGATATGGTTATAATATTTATGATTTGGTTATAATATTTATGAAAAAAAATCTTTTAAGGACTTCAAATCACAAGCTTTTTTCCCATCATTCACGGCGGGAACATTCGCGATGTCTTGATATGATCGACACTTTAGTGTTTTTTTTTTAGTGCAAACCTTACTCTGTAAAATGCCTCTGGCGTAAAAGTCCAACGTATTGAAGTCCGGAATTGTTGGTGGCCATTGTGTGGTAAAAATGAAGCGAGGAACCTTCCTTTTAAGCCTTTCCTTGTTGAAGCGTACTGAGTCGCGATGGTGCTTAGTCGATCTGCGGTCGAAATGTTTGTCTTCCCAGGACTTTAATACTGTCTTTACGGCATATTCTGATAATAATATTCGGCATTTAATTTCGGTTATCATCGGAGGCTATTGAGCTCTGGTGGCCGCTGCACGAAAGTGTACCCGCAACATTATCATCGGCGTCGCTTGAACTCTGGTGTCCAATCGAAGGTATACATTTTCATCTAACCTCTGCTCGAAAGTGACCCTGTGGTATTTTGGCGGTATATGATCCATACTTTGGTATTTTTAGTGCCAATTTTACGCTCTAAAAGGCCCTAGGCGTAATAGTGCAACACATTGAGATCCTTAGATTTTGGTGGCCTTTGTGCAGTAGAATTAAAGCGAGGAACTTTTTTTTTAAGCAACTTTTGGTTGACGTGTGCTAAGTGTGAAGGGGCTGAGTCCTGAGTTGGAATGACCAAGGTTTGCGATTTTTGTTTACCACCGGGGAGCCACCCGCCTTGCATACACAAGGTCGTGGGTTCGATTCCTGCTTCGACCGAACACCAAAAGGTTTTTCTCAGTGGTGGATTATCCCATCTCAGTAATTATGGTGACATTTCTGAGGGTTTCAAAGCTTCTCTAAGTGGTTCAATGTGGTACGCCGTTCTGACTCGGCTATAAAAAGGAGGTCCCTTGTTATTGATCTTAACATTGATCGGTCACTGAGTGCTGACCGATCAATGTTAAGATCAATAACAAGGGACCTCCTTTTTATAGCCGAGTCAGAACGGCTTTCCACATTGAAATAAGAGAGAAGTTCACCACTGTGGTATCACAATGGACTGAATAGTCTAAGTGAGCCTGATACATCGGGTTGCCACTTAACCTAACCTTGTCCCGGGTCCTTAGTACTGTCTTTAGGACCTATTCCCGATAATATTCGGCTTTTCTTTCGACCCTACGTTCAAAAAATACGAGCGGGAAGCGATCATCGGCCCACACCATTGAGCATTGTCGGGGCTTATAATCTAGTGGCCAATCGAAAACCACCAGATATCTTTTTGGTCTGTCGAGCACGAAAAGTTGCCAATAAAAATTTGTTTCTAAAAAAAATTCTGAAAAATTCAAAACCTTGTTCATAAAAAGTACAATAAAAAGTACGAAACATGTTAGTGAAAAGTACGAAATTTTCTCGCAAAACGTACGAAATTTTACAGCCTTTCGAGCATGAAGAGTGGTCAATAATTTTTTTTTCTAAAATATAATCAGAAAAACTCAAACACTTTTTCATAAAAAATACGACAATTTTTCATAAAATGTAAGATTTTTTTTCGTAAAAAGTATGAACATTTTTCATAAAAAATTTAAATTTTCTCATAAAAAGTACGAAACTTTGTGGCCTTTCGAGCACGAATAGTAGCCACTGAAAATTTTTGTTTCTAAAATAAAAATCAGAAAAACTCAAAAACTTTTTCAAAAAAGGTACGAAATTTTTTCGTAAAAAGTACGACAATTTCTCATAAAATGTACGAAATTTTCTCATAAAAAGTACGAAACTTTGTAGTCTCTTGAGCACGATTGGTAGCAATGAAAATTTTGTTTCTAAAATAAAATCAGAAAAAAAGTACGACAATTTTTCATAAAATGTACGAAATTTTCTCATAAAAAGCACGAAACTTTGTGGCCTTTCGAGCACAAATTGTGGCCACTGAAATTTTTTGTTTCTTAAATAAAAATCAGAAAAACTCAAAAACTTTTTCAAAAAAGCTACGAAATTTTTTCGAAAAAGGTACGACAATTAGCCGATGAAAACTTTGTTGCTAAAATAAAATCAGAAAAACTCAAACATTTTTTCAAAAAAAGTACCACAATTTTTCATAAAAAGTACGAAATGTTTTCATACATTTTTTCATAAAAAGTACGAAATTTTTTCATAAAAAGTAACAAACTAAGTGGCCTTTCGAGCAAGAATAGTGTCCAATAAAAATTTGTTTCTAAAATAAAAATCAGAAAAACTCGAAAACTTGTTCATAAAAGGTATGAAAATTGTTCATAAAAAGTACGAAATTTGTTCATAAAAGGTACGAAATTTTCTCATAAAAAGTACGAAACTTTGTGGCCTCTCGAGCACGAATAGTGTCCAATGAAAATGTTGTTTCTGAAATAAAAATCTCAAAATCTAAAAAACATTTTCATAAAAAGTACGAAATTTTTTGGTAAAAACTACGGCAATTTTTCATAAAATTTACGAAATTCTCTCGTCACTGGTACTAAACTTTTTTAAATTCATAAAATGTACGCATTTTTTTTTTTTCATAAAATGTACGAAATTCTCTCATCACTGGTACTAAACTTTTTCATAAAAAGTACGAAACTATAGTGGCCATTTAAAAATTTGTTTCTAAAAAATTAGAAAAATTCATAAACTTGTGCATAGAAGGAACGCAATTTTTTTCAACGATTTTTTTTTGTAAAAAGTACGACAATTTTTCATAAAAAAATGAAATTTTCTCATAAAAAGCACGAGACTTTGTGGCCCTTCGAGCTCGAATAGTGGCCAATAGTGTCCACTCTTTCTAAAAGAAAAATCTGAAAATCTCAAACAAAATTCATAAAAAGTACGAAATTTTCTGGTAACAATTACGGTAGTTTTTTATAAAAAGTACGAATTTTTCTCATAAAAAGAAAGAAACTTTGTGGCCTTTCGAACAAGAATAGTGGCCAATGATAATTTTATTTCTGAAAGAAATACAGAAAAAGTAAAAAAAAAATTCACAAAATGTACGCAATTTTTTTCATAAAATGTACGAAATTCTCTCGTCACTGGTACTAAACTTTTCCATAAAAAGTACGAAACGATAGTGGCCCATTAATAATTTGTTAAAAAAAAAATCAGAAAAAGTCATAAACTCAAAAACTTTTTTAAAAAAGGTACGAAATTTTTTCGTAAAAAGTACGACAATTTCTCATAAAATGTACGAAATTTTCTCATAAAAAGTACGACACTTTGTGGTCTCTCGAGCACGAATAGTGGCCAATGATAATTTTGTTTCTTAAAGAAATACAGAAAAAGTAAAAAAAAATCTTCATAAAGTGTACGCAATTTTTTTTCATAAAATGTACGAAATTCTCTCGTCACTGGTACGAAACTTTTTCATAAAAAGTACGAAGCGATAGTGGCGAATGATATTTTCGTTTCTAAAAAAATCAGAAAAAGTCGTAAACTTGAGCATAAAAAGAACGCATTTTTTTCATAAAAAGTACGAAATTTTTCATAAAAAGTATGAAATTTTATGCTACAAAGTATGAAACTTTGTGGCCTTTCGAGCGCCAATATTGTCCAATGAAAGTTTTGGTTCTTAAATAAAAATCAGAAAAACTCAAAAACTTTTTCATAAAAAGTACGACATTTTTTTCGTAAAAAGTATGATTTTTTTCCATAAACAGTACGAAATTTGTTTATGAAAAGTACGATATCGGTATGGCCTTTCGAGCATGAATAGTGATCAATGAAAATTTTGGTACGATATTTTTTCATAAAAAGTACGAAACTTTATGGCCTTTCGAGCATGAATAGTGCTCAATGAAAATTTTGTTTCTGAAATAAAAATGAAAAAATCTCAAACATTTTTTCATAAAAGGTACGAAATTTTTTCGTAAAAAGTATGAAATTTTCTGATACAAAGTATGAAACTTTGTGGCCTTTCGAGAACGAATAGTGTCCAATGAAAGTTTTGGTTCTTAAATAAATACCAGAAAACCTCAAAAACTTTTTTATAAAAAGTATGAAATTTTTTCGCAAAAACTACGAAATTTTTCCATAAAAAGTACTAAATTTGTGCATGAAAAGTACGAAGTCGGTATGGCCTTTCGAGCATGAATAGTGGTATTGGTTCTTAAATAAAAATCAGAAAAACTTTTTCATAAAAAGTACGAAGTACGAAAAGTACGACATTTTTTTCATAAAAAACTACGAAACTTTATGGCCTTTGGAGCATGAATAGTGCTCAATGAAAATTTTGTTTCTGAAATAAAAATGAAAAAATCTCAAATATTTGTTCATAAGAGGTACGACATTTTTTCTTAAAAAGTACGACATTTTTATAAAAAGTACGAAATTTTCTCATAAAAAATACGAAACATTTCGAGAATGAATAGTGGCCAATGAAAATTTTGAAAATAAGAACAGCTCTAAAGCTTTTTTATAAAAAGTACAAAATTTATTCGTAAAAATACGAAATTTTTTCGTAAAAAGTACGAAAATTTTCTCAAAAAAAGTACGAAGCTTTTATGGCCTTTCGAGCATGAGTAGTGGCCAATGAAAATTTTGTTTCTAAAAGAAAAACAGAAAAATTAAAAACTTCTTCATTAAAAAGACGATTTTTTTTTCATAAAAAGGACGAAAATTGTTCATAAAAAAGTACGAAATTTTCTCATAACAAGTACACAAAGTATTCATTGAAAGTACTTTGTATTTCATTGCTTTTGTCTTTGTAAAAAACAAAGACAAAAGCAATGACACATTTCTTTCGTTTTACAATGAAAATTCTTTCAGTGTAGCTTACATAGTATTTACTTTAATGCCCTTCAGTGTTCACATCAGATTCGTGTGGTTTCGATTTTTATGACCAGAACCTCACACCATACCACACCACCATATAGAGTAGCAATGGTAGTAGAGCAGAAGAAAAAACATCTACTGTATGTTTTCTGTCATCTCAGGATTCTTTGGCCTTAAATCCCCCTCCTTTTACCATACCACCAAGTCCCTAAATGCCAAAATGTAAGTATTCTGTGGCCAACTTCCTTATTAAAAGTTAATGTTGGAATTTTATTATCATTGAAGAGCGAGCAAAAGAATCAAGCTTTCATGAGCACCTCCACTACTCGACTATCAGGGCCAATATGTTGTTACGTGTCCGTCCCTTTCGTTTTTCATTTTTGGAGGTTTCCGTTGATGTCTTAAGGCTGTTGCTGCTGTAGCTGCCTGCACTCAAGTTGTTGAGGTTTTCTGTTTTTTTTTTATGGCTGTTTTTAAGAGTTAATGTCTTTTGGCTCGTCATATTCATGATTTACGACATTTACAAAAGTTCTGACAGTCCTCGGAATATTTTTCGTGTTACAAGTGTAAAAGCAAATGTCCGTCCTTCCGGGGTGGCAGTGAATGCAGTGAGAGAAAAAGACAACGATAGAAATCTTTAACGAATTTAGGTTAGGTGCAGCCAACTGATGATGTACACCTTCGGTTGGCCACCAGAACTCGGGTGCCCCATAGGGCAATGGTGTGGATCGAAGGTCGGTCGCCGCTTGTTATGGATACCGATATATCGAGAAAGACAGTATTGAAGCCTTGGAGAGACAAATATTTCGTTCGCAGACCATGGACATTCCAAAAATTACTCAGCACTCGTTAACCAAGAATTGCCTAATAATGAAGGTTCCTTGATTGATTTCTACCACACTAGGGCCACCAAAATCTACGGATCCGCCAATCTGGCCCTACACAAAAAGTACCAATGTATTGATCGTTTCAAAAGGGCGCTTCGCTGGGAATTAGTCAAAAAATCCCCGCAGAGCTGCTTTCATGCAACGGTCCACTGAAAATGTACACGTTCGATTGATTATCAGAATTTAGATGCCGCCGAGGGCAATGGTGTGGGTTCATGGTCGCTTTCCGTTTGTTGTCATCGACCGTGGGGTCAAAATAAATGGAATATTATATGGAAAATGTCTTGAAGACAGCATTGAAGTCCTGGTCAGCTAACAGTTCAGTCGCAGACCATGGACATTCCAAAAAGACCCACCTACTCACTCAACATTCGTCAACCAAGAATGGCTTAAAAATGTGGTTCCTCGCTTAATTTCTAGCGCAAAATGGCCACTTTTGTTTCTGGGGAATAATCATCTCAAGAAGGCGTTTCGTTTGGAATGGTAAAAAACCGCAGAGCCACTTCGGGCAGAGTGTGATGGCAGACTGCTTACTACTAAAGTTAATATTTTCCTAATATGCCAGGGGCTGTATGTCCCTAAAATCCGCTTATGCCTCACATAAAACGCTGGACACTTACACAAGAGGGATTTATTCCTTTTCCTTCGCATCATGACAGTTCAATTCAGTTTCCTTAGTTTATGCCTAAAGGGTGATACGGTCAAAATTTGGTCAAGGGAAAACGCGTGTAAATCGGTGAAATCGTTTATTCAAAAAATCAAATTAATTTTTTTTTTTCAAGTTCAATTAGTATAAAATTCAGGAAAAATATTCAGTTAGGCTTTCGCTTTTCCAAATCCGAATTGCCAGGCTTCACGCTTGACACCTGCCATCAGATTTTGTACAGCCACCTTGTCCACCTTCTTCGCCGCAGAAAGCCAGTTTGCCTTGAACTGCTGCTCGTTCTTAGCAGTTTTTTTGGTCTTCTTTAGGTTCCGCTTGACAATAGCCCAGTATTTCTCAATTGGGCGGAGCTCTGGCGTATTGGGAGGGTTCTTGTCCTTGGGAACCACCTGCACGTTGTTGGCGGCATACCACTCCATGGCCTTTTTACCGTAATGGCAAGATGCCAAATCCGGCCAAAACAGTACGGAACAACCGTGTTCCTTCAGGAAAGGCAGCAGACGTTTATTCAAACACTCTTTCACGTAAATTTCTTGGTTGACAGTCCCGGAAGCTATGAAAATGCTGCTTTTCAAGCCACAGGTACAGATGGCTTGCCAAACCAGATATTTCTTTGCGAACTTTGACAGTTTTATGTGCTTGAAAATATCTGCTACCTTTCCCCTTCCTTTTGCCGTATAAAACTCCTGTCCCGGAAGCTGCTTGTAGTCGGCTTTGACGTAGGTTCCGTCGTCCATTACCACGCAGTCAAACTTCGTCAGCATCGTCGTGTACAGCCTCCGGGATCGCGCTTTGACCGTCGTATTTTGTTTATCATCGAGATTTGGAGTCACCTTCTTGTAAGTCGATAGTCCGTCTCGTTTTTTGGCTCGATGCACGGTTGTAGACGATACACCCAGCTTATTTGCGGCATCTCGGAGAGAGAGGTTAGGGTTTCGCTTGAAACTACCGGCAACTCTCTTTGTCGTCTCAGCGGCTTCCGGTTTTCGATTTCCCCCCGATCCACACTTCCTGGCTGTCGACAAACATTCCTCAAACACTTTAATTACATTTGTAACGGTTGATTAGGCAACTTTTAGCGATTTTGCCAGCTTTGCGTGCGAGTAGCTCGGATTTTCGCGATGCGCGAGCAAAATTTTGATACGCTGCTCTTCTTGCTTGGACGCCATTTTGACAACTGAAGAGTGAATTCCAAAATCAAAATAGGAGCAACATTCTACACACACAAACCTTCAAAATGAGGGGTGTTCAGGTTTTTTAAATGCAAAATTGAAAGAAATACGTCAAGTTTACATTGACCAAATTTTGACCGTATCACCCTTTAAAATCCGCTTATGCCTCACATAAAACGCAGGACACTCACACAAGAGGTGTTCATTCCTTTTCCTTCGCATCACGACAGTTCAGTTCAGTTTCCTTCGCACGCCCATAGTTTTTGCCTATCGCCTATCAGGCAGCGACCTGTTATCAAAAATATCAGAGATTTAAGTTAAGATTGTGCCCATATTTACTTGGTATCTTCACAATTCTCCCATCGGATATTTGCCATCATAAGCAGTATAAGCTCCCAAATAGCCAGTGGCATGCCAACTGTTTCTAGTAACCCTGGAATATGTAATTTAGATCCTAGCTTTCCAAACTCATCGGCTTTGCAGTTTCCTGGTATGTTCCCGTGGTCAGGTACCCATATTAGGCGAAATTTTACTGCTCAGCCATCTCGTTGGTGGATTTGCGGCAGTCTATGGTTGTGTTCGGTAAGTTTGAACGCCGATTGGCTGCCTTTCAATCATCTGGATCGCTTGGTGGTTGTCATATTGAGTAAAAACCCAATATCAGTTCCCGTTCCCCATATTGTTCTGTTCAGCCATCTCTTTGTAAGAGTTGCAACAGTCTATGGAAATTTTCGGTAGCTGTGAATGCCGATGGCTGCCTCTTAAACCGACTCTCCGCTCTCTCCAATCATTTCGACGGCTTTGTGGTTGTTATATTGAGCAAAAAAATCCGAATATTGGTATGGTCCTGTGGCCAGGTACTCATATTAAGTGAATATTCTATTGCCCAACCATCTCGTTGAGAGATTTGCGACAGTCTATGGGCGTTTTCGCCAGCTGTGAATGCCGATGGCGGCCTTTCAATCGGGGTCTCCAATCATCTGGATGGCTTTGTAGTTGACATAGTAAGTGAAACCCAATATCGGTATATTCCCGTGGTCAGGCACCCTTATTAGGTGAATATTGTATTGCTCAGCCATCTCGTTGAGAGATTTTCGATAGTCTATGACCGTCTTCGATAGCTGTGGACGCCAATGGCGGCTCTTCCATCGGACTCTCCAATCATCTGGATGGCTTTGTGGTGAATATTCTATTGCCCAACCATCTCGACAGTCTATGGGCGTTTTCGGCAGCTGTGAATGACAATGGCGACTCTTCCATCGGACTCTCCAATCATCTGGATGGCTTTGTGGTTGTCATAGTAAGTGAAACCCAATATCGGTATATTCCCGTGGTCAGGCACCCTTATTAGGTGAATATTGTATTGCTCAGCCATCTCGTTGAGAGATTTGCGATAGTCTATGACCGTCTTCGGTAGCTGTGAACGCCAACGGCGGCTCTTCTATCGGACTCTCCAATCATCTGGATGGCTTTGTGATGAATATTCTATTGCCCAACCATCTCGACAGTCTATGGGCGTTTTCGTCAGCTGTGAATGCCGATAGCGGCCTTTCAATCGGGCTCTCCAATCATCTGGATGGCTTTGTGGTTGTCTTAGTAAGTGAAACCCAATTTCGGTATATTCCCGTGGTCAGGCACCCTTATTAGGTGAATATTGTATTGCTTAGCCATCTCGTTGAGAGATTTGCGATAGTCTATGACCGTCTTCGATAGCTGTGGACGCCAATGGTGGCTCTTCCATCGGACTCTCCAATCATCTGGATGGCTTTGTGGTTGTCATAGTGAGTGAATCCGGTATGTTCCCGTGGTCAGGTACTTATATTGAGTGAATATTTTATTGTTTAGAGAGAGATTTGCGACAGTCTATGTGTGTTTTCGGTAGCTGTGAATGTCGATAGCTGTCCTCCAATCAAACTCTCCAATCGTCGGTATGTTCCTTTGACCAAACACCCATATTAGGTGAATGGCGTACAGCTCAACCATCTCGTTGAGAGATATGCTATAGTCTATGGCAAACTTCCGTAGCTATGAACGCCGAACGACTGCCTTTCAATCAGACTCTCCAATCATTTGGATGGCTCTGTGGTTGTCATAGTGAGTGAAACCCAATATCGGTATATTGAGTCATCTCATTGAAGGATTTTGCGACAGTCTATAGCTGTTTTCAGCAACTTTGAATACCCATGGCTGCCCTTCCATCTGATGCTCCAATCTCACCAATCATGTGGATAGCTTTGCGGTTGTCATAGTGTATGAAATCCAATATCGGTATGTTCCCGTGACAAGTTCCCATACTGCTCAGTCATCTCGTTGAGAGTTTTGTCTATGGCTGTTTTCGGTAACGCATATTAGGTGAATGGCGTACAGCTCAACCATCTCGTTGAAAGATTTGCAACAGTCTATAGCCGTTTGTGTTAGCTGTGAACGCCGATGGCTGCCCTTCAATCAGACTCTCCTAACTCTCGGGATGGCTTTGTGGTTGCCATAGTGAGTGAAACCCAATATCGGTATATTGAGTCATCTCATGGAGAGATTTGCGACAGTCTATTGTTTGGTTTCAGCAACTTTGAATGCCCATAGCTGCCCTTCCATCTGACGCTCCAATCTCACCAATCATGTGGAAAGCTTTGCGGTTGTCATAGTGCATGAAATCCAATATCGGTATGTTCCCGTGGCAAGTTCCCATACTGCTCAGTCATCTCGTTGAGAGTTTTGTCTATGGCATGGAGTGGCCATGCACGCATATTAGGTGAATGGCGTACAGCTCAACCATCTCGTTGAAAGATTTGCAACAGTCTATAGCCGTTTGTGTTACCTGTGAACGCCGATGGCTACCCTTCAATCAGACTCTCCTAACTCTCCAATTATCGGGATGGCTTTGTCGTTGTTATATTGAGTAAACAACACCCCCATCTCAACGAGATATTTACGACAGTCTATGGCCGATATCGGTAGCTTTTAACGCTAATGAATGCCCTCCAACAGAATCTCCAATCATCTGGATGGCTTTGTGGTTGTTATATTGAGTAAAATCCCTATATCGGTATGTTCCTGTTGTACAAAAAGTTTTCGGCCTTTTAATCGGACTCTCCAATCTCTCCAATGACTTTGTAGTTGCCATATTGAATAAAATCCCAATACCGATATGGTCCCGTGGTCAGGAACCCATATTGTGCTGCTTAACCATCTCGTTGGGAGCCACCGTGGTGCAATGGTTAGAATGCCCGCCTTGCATACACAAGGTCGTGGGTTCGATTCCTGCTTCGATCGAACACAAAAAAAGTTTTCCGGCGGTGGAATATCCAACCTCAGTAATGCTGGTGACATTTCTGAGGTTTTCAAAACTTCTCTACGTGGTTTCACTGCAATGTGGAACGCCGTTCGGACTCGGCTATAAAAAGGAGGTCCCTTGTCATTGAGCTTAACATGGAATCGAGCAGCACTCAGTGATAAGAGAGAAGTTCACCATTGTGGTATCACAATGGACTGAATAGTCTAAGTGAGCCTGATACATCGGGCTGCCACCTAACCTAACCTAACCATCTCGTTGAGAGATTTATGACAGTCTACGGCCGTCTTCGATAGCTGTGAACGCCAATGGCTGTCCTCCAATCAGACTCTCCAATGTCACCATAAATCATTGAGCCGACTGTTTGGTCATAATATTATGAAAAATCCCAATCTTTGTCCATTTTCTCTGTGTACGTTTAATTTGTATGAATATTTATTGGTTTTTACGAATACGAATATACCTTTGGGCACTTTCGACATTTGTAATGAAAAAAAAAAAAAAAAAAAACAACAAAAACGCAAAACAGTTCAGTTGCCTGCCATAATGAGAGTACATATCAAAAGGATTTCCCGTAGGGATATTAGAAAGAAAAACCCACAAAGTGTTATTTCTTCAATCCTCCACACGTATTCATGTGGAGGAGTGAAAAAAAAAACTCATTTTTAGTCATTGGTTTTAAGGCACATTTTAATAAATTCAGCAATGGTTGTTTTTTCCTGGATAGCTTTAGCTTCTGTTGGTTACTCCTCTTTCTTCATCAAATTTGCTGTTGGTATGGACAAATATTGCTGTGAAACCATATGTGCGAGTATAAATTTCTGTTATTTTTTTTATGGATGCCTTACTTTCTCTTCCTGCTATAGATAGATTTTCGCCCCTGTTGTTATATTGCATTCGTTGGCATGTGGCATTAATGCCATCATCCATAAGCCAGAGATCCAACTCCAACAGCTTTGACTGCCGACTTTGTAATGGAGCATTTTTGGTGATGACGGTGCTGGTGTTGAATATGGTGGTGGTGGTGTTGTTGCTACACTTCATGTTTTTTTTGAAAAGGCTTGGAGCTTTTCAAATATCTTTCACCAGTTTTTCCGTATTTTCCTTCACTATTGTGATGAGTAGTACAATGTCAATGGTCCTAGCGGTCACTGATCTTGAGATGTGAGACCAAATCGTATTTGAGAGATAGAAAATACATAAATGTCCCCTTAGAAGAATTTTTTTTTATCAAAATTATATTTCTATAGAAAAATTTGTCAAAATTTTATTTCTATAGAAAATTTTCTCAATACTTCATTTCTATAGAAAATTTTCTCAATATTTTATTTCTATACAAAATTTTGTCAAAATTTTATTTCTATAGAAAATTTTTGCAAAACTTTATTTCTATAGAAAATGTTGTCAAAATTTTATTTCTATAGAAAATTTTTGCAAAATTTTATTTCAATCGAAAATTTTTACAAAATTTTATTTCTACAGAAAATTTTTGCAAAATTGTATTTCTATAGTAAATGTTGTCAAAATTTTATTTCTATAGAAAATAATGTCAAAATTATATTCCAATAGAAAATTTTGTCAAAATTATATTGCTATAGAAAATTTTGTCAAAATTTTATTTCTATAGAAAATTTTGGCAAAATTTTATTTCTACACAAAATTTTGTCAAAATTGTACTACTTCTGTAGAAAATGTTGTCAAAATTTTATTTATATAGAAAATTTTGTCAAAATTTTATTTATATAGAAAATTTTTGCAACATTTTATTTCTATAGAAAATTTTTGCAAAATTTTATTTCTATAGAAAATTTTTGCAAAATTTTATTTCTATAGAAAATTTTTGCAAAATTTTATTTCTATAGAAAATTTTGTCAAAATTTTATTTCTATAGAAAATTTTGTCAAAATTTTATTTCTATAGAAAATTTTGTCAAAATTTTATTTCTATAGAAAATTTTGTCAAAATTAAATTTTTTAGAAAATTTTTGCAAAATTTTATTTCTATAGAAAATTTTGTTAAAATTTTATTTCTATAGAAAATTTTGTCAAAAATTTATTTCTATATAGAAAATTTTGTCAAAATTTTATTTCTATAGAAAATTTTGACAAAATTTTATTTCTGTAGAAAATTTTGTCAAAATTATATTTTTATAGAAAAATTTACCAATTTTTTTTTTCTATAGAAAATTCTGTGAAAATTGTATTCCTATAAAAAATTTTGCGAAAATTTTATATCTTAGAAAATCCTGGCAGATTTTCTAAGATATAAAATTTTCACAAATTTTTTTATAGGAATTTTATTTTTATAGAAAATTTTTGCTAATTTTTTTTTTCAATAGAAAATTTTTGCAAAACTTTATTTCTATAGAAAATTTTTGCAAAATTTTAGTTCTATAGAAATTTTTTGCAAAATTTTATTTCTATAGTTAATTTTGTCAAAATTTTATTTCGATAGAAAATTTTTGAAAAATTTTCTACAGCTCAATGATATTTTGTTCCGCACACCGATAATCATCTTCCATCATCATGATTAAGAAGTCCGATAATTTTTCTTGTTTTTGTCCAATTCATGTTTATCATACTTGGTGGTGGTTTGCATTTGCAGAGAAGAAGCTGAACAATATACAGTTTAAGCTTCCGCTTATTGCGGTTTTTTGCCTTTCATTTCCTTGTAACGATACGCAGTTCCATTACATTGTTGTTTGTTAATTGGTTGCTATTGTTTTTGTTGTTGTTGTTGCACTGATTATTTCATCAAAGTTGAATGAATTGAAAATATGAAAGCTTAGCAAATCGTTAATCAAATCAGTGAGTGAGATATGGATTTACACCGATACCCATTGGAATTTGTATTGCAAACGATTAGTGGTGTAGTGTGAATGAAAATGAGACCAAGCTATGTGGTAATATGATGATGGAGGGTCTATTTTTTGTATAATTTATAGAAATAAAATTTTGCAAAAATTTTCTATAGAAATAAAATATTGACAAATTTTTCTATCGAAAGAAAATTTTGACAACATTTTCTATAGAAATAAAATTTACACAAAATTTTCTATGGAAATAAAATTTTGGACAAAATTTTCTATAGGAATAAAATTTTGACAAAATTTTCTATAGAAATAAAATTTTGAAAAAAATTTCCACAGAAATAAAATTTTGACAAAATTTTCTATAGAAATAAAATTTTGACAAAATTTTCTATGGAAATAAAATTTTGACAAAATTTCCTATCGATATAAAATTTTGATAAAAATTGTCTATAGAAATAAAATTTTGGACAAAACTTTCTGTAGGAATAAAATTTTGACAACATTTTGTATAGAAATAAAATTTTGACAAAATTTTTTATAGAAATACAATTTTGACAATATTTTTTATAGAAATAAAATTTTGACAAAATTTTCTATAAAAATACAATTTTGAAATAGAAATAAAATTTTGAAAAATTTTCTATCGAAATAAAATTTTGACAAAATTTTCTATAGAAATATAATTTTGAGAAAATTTTCTATATAATTAGAATTTTGACAAAAATTTTCTATAGAAATAAAATTTTGAGAAAATTTTCTTTAGAAATAATATTTTTACGAAATTTTGTATAGAAATAAAATTTTGACAAAATTTTTTATAAAAATAAAATTTTGACATTTTTTATAGAAATATAATTTTCACAAAATTTTCTATAGAAATAAAATTTTCAACAAATTTTCTATAGAAATACAATTTTCACAAAATTTTCTATAGAAATAACATTTTGACAACATTTTCTATAGAAATAAAATTTTGGACAAACTTTTCTATAGGAATAAAATTTTGACAAAATTTTCTATAGAAATAAAATTTTGAGAAAATTTTTTATAGAAATAAAATAAAATTTTAACAAAATTTTCTATAAAAATACAATTTTGAAATAGAAATAAAATTTTGACAAATTTTCTATCGAAATAAAATTTTGACAACATTTTCTATAGAAATAACATTTTGACAACATTTTCTATAGAAATAAAATTTTGGACAAACTTTTCTATAGGAATAAAATTTTGGACAAAATTTTCTATAGAAATAAAATTTTGACAAAATTTTCTATAGAAATAAAATTTTGACAAAATTTTCTATAGAAATAAAATTTTGAGAAAATTTTTTATAGAAATAAAATTTTGACAAAATTTTCTATAAAAATACAATTTTGAAATAGAAATAAAATTTTGACAAATTTTCTATCGAAATAAAATTTTGACAAAATTTTCTATAGAAATAAAATTTTGGACAAAATTTTCTATAGGAATAAAATTTTGGACAAAATTTTCTATAGGAACAAAATTTTGACAATATTTTCTATAGAAATAAAATTTTAACAAAATTTTCTATAGAAATATAATTTTGAGAAAATTTTCTATTGAAATAAAAATTTGGCAAAATTTTATATAGAAATAAACAAAATTTTCTATACAAATAAAATTTTGACAACATTTTCTATAGAAATAAAATCTTGACAAAATTTTCTATAGAAATAAAATTTTGACAAAATTTTCTATAGAAATAAAATTTTGACAAAATTTTCTATAGAAATAAAATTTTGAGAAAATTTTCTTTAGAAATAATATTTTTACGAAATTTTGTATAGAAATAAAATTTTGACAAAATTTTTTATAAAAATAAAATTTTGACAACATTTTTTATAGAAATATAATTTTCACAAAATTTTCTATAGAAATAAAATTTTCACAAAATTTTCTATAGAAATACAATTTTCACAAAATTTTCTATAGAAATAACATTTTGACAACATTTTCTATAGAAATAAAAATTTGGACAAACCTTTCTATAGGAATAAAATTTTGACAAAATTTTCTATAGAAATAAAATTTTATCAAAATTTTCTATAGAAATAAAATTTTGAGAAAATTTTTTATAGAAATAAAATTTTGCCAAAATTTTCTATAAAAATACAATTTTGAAATAGAAATAAAATTTTGACAAATTTTCTATCGAAATAAAATTTTGACAACATTTTCTATAGAAATAACATTTTGACAACATTTTCTATAGAAATAAAATTTTGGACAAACTTTTCTATAGGAATAAAATTGTGACAAAATTTTCTATAGAAATAAAATTTTGACAAAATTTTCTATAGAAATAAAATTTTGACAAAATTTTCTATAGAAATAAAATTTTGACAAAATTTCCTATAGAAATAAAATTTTGAGAAAATTTTTTATAGAAATAAAATTTTGACAAAATTTTCTATAAAAATACAATTTTGAAATAGAAATAAAATTTTGACAAATTTTCTATCGAAATAAAATTTTGTCAACATTTTCTATAGAAATAAAATTTTGGACAAAATTTTCTATAGGAATAAAATTTTGGACAAAATTTTCTATAGGAATAAAATTTTGACAATATTTTCTATAGAAATAAAATTTTAACAAAATTTTCTATAGAAATATAATTTTGAGAAAATTTTCTATTGAAATAAAAATTTGGCAAAATTTTATATAGAAATAAAAATTTGGCAAAATTTTATATAGAAATAAACAAAATTTTCTATACAAATAAAATTTTGACAAAATTTTCTATAGAAATAAAATCTTGACAAAATTTTCTATAGAAATAAAATTTTGACAAAATTTTCTATAGAAATAAAATTTTTACAAAATTTTCTATAGAAATAAAATTTTGAGAAAATAAAAATAAAATTTTGACAAAATTTTCTATCGAAATAAAATTTTGAAAAAAAATTTTTTGGAAATAAAATTTTGGACAAAATTTCCTGTTGGAATAAAATTTTGTATAGAAATAAAATTTTGACAAAATTTTCTATCGAAATAAAATTTTGAAAAAAAATTTTTTGGAAATAAAATTTTGGACAAAATTTCCTGTTGGAATAAAATTTTGTATAGAAATAAAATTTTGACAAAATTTTTTATAGAAATAAAATTTTGACAACATTTTTTATAGACATAAAATTTTGACAAAATTTTCTATAAAACTACAATTTTGAAATAGAAATAAAATTTTGACAAATTTTCGATCGAAATAAAATTTGGCAAAATTTTCTATAGAAATAAAATTATGGACAAAATTTTCTATAGGAATAAAATTTTGGACAAAATTTTCTATAGGAATAAAATTTTGACAATATTTTCTATAGAAATAAAATTTTGACAAAATTTTCTATAGAAATATAATTTTGAAAAAATTTTCTATTGAAATAAAGATTTGGCAAAATTTTATATAGAAATAAACAAAAATTTCTATACAAATAAAATTTTTAGAAAATTTTCTATAGAAATACAATTTTCAAAAAATTTTTTATAGAAATAAAATTGTGAGAAAATTTTCTATTGAAATATAATTTGGAAAAAATTTTCTATAAAAAACTCAGCCCTATTTTTAATAGTTTTTATTGCCAATATTCTTCAAATTCCTGCCCACATAAACCCACCCATTTATTGTTTATTTTTTTTTTTTTTATGAAATTTCTGTATGAAGTAGTACCCCTGAATGCAGCCTATTAAAATGTTGCTTAATTTAATCTGGCTAATTGAAAATTAAATTGAGATCAACACTAGCAGAAAGAACATAAATTTTAATTGAATGAGATGTAGGCAACAGTCAACTAAATTAGAGAGCAGCAAAACTCTAAGAAGTAAAGAAAACTAAACAAAATCCAAACGAAACACAGGCAAAAACCCAATAAACTTTAACGTGACAATAAAATTTCAAAACTAACTTAACGTTGGCTTGCTTGCTTGAGTTTAGGTTGGTTTTACATGTCAAGCAACAAAAGACAAAAACGAAAGAAAGACACTAGCAAGGGAAATATACCACACGAAAAGACTTTTATGGTAAACTGCATACAATTGGGGTTATGTGTAATAGTGGCAAAAGTTTTTAGGGTCATACTTCCCTTTCATCAGAAAAAAAGAACAACAAAAAACAATACTCACTCAAAACTTTAGAGGCCCCTTCCAATAATGCAATATAGTTTTAGTTTTGGGTTTGGATCATTCATTA
Organism: Haematobia irritans; assembly: GCF_050003625.1. Classification (NCBI taxonomy): domain Eukaryota; kingdom Metazoa; phylum Arthropoda; class Insecta; order Diptera; family Muscidae; genus Haematobia; species Haematobia irritans. The sequence goes on from NC_134397.1 coordinate 19,761,413, forward strand.
TGTGTTCATGGTGGGGGCTTCGCTGTTGCAACTCCAATTGCAATCCAAAGTGAAAATCTGGAACAAACTCACAGCTCAACTTTGCTGCCGAAATCTCGGCAACCAATTCGAAATATACAACAAAAGTCAACTTTTTTGTATTTCTTCTACGACAGATGATGATGGAAGGGGCCAAGTCCCCCTCCACCATAAACGGCAACGACTTTACAAATAAAACTTAAAGTGGGTGTAAATTTACAACATGAGCTGCTTATTTGGTACATTTTCCATCGTGATTTTTTTTCTCCCCTTCTCTTTTAAATTTCATTTCAAATCGCCCAAGATACCACCAAAAAAATGCATTTTTTAGCTTTGCAGTTACACATTCGAAATATTCGAATGTAAAAAAACCAAAAACTGTATAGTTATGTTGAGCTTGCTATCCATATCAGGAGAGACTTGTAGTATGTACGATATGTGCTATTATTAGGGTGGAACGAGCAAGCTATAGGTGATGATTAAAACTCTGTAGCAATCGCTGCATTTTTAAGGATTTTAATGAGAATAAAAAAAATCGATTTCGAATGTGATGCGTATATTCAAAAATCGTCAAAAATCGATATATTTATAATAGCAAAATTCGATTTTCGAATTCAAATTTTTATTTCTATAGGAAATTTTGTCATTTCGAGTCAAAATTTCTATAGAAAATTTTCTGCGAGTTTTATTTCTGAAAATTTTATTTCTATAGAAAATTTTCTGAAAATTTTATTTCTATAGAAAATTATATTTCTTAAGAAAATCTTATTTCTACAGAAAATTATCAGAAAATTTTATTTCTATAGAAAATTTTATTTCTTTAAAAAATTTTCTGAAAATTTTATTTTTATAGAAAATTTTCTAAAGGAATATGATTTTATATAAAATAACATTTTCAGAAAATTTTCTAAAGAAATAAAATTTTCAGAAAATTTTCTAAAGAAATAAAATTTTATATAAAATAAAATTTTCAGAAAATTTTATTTTATATAAAATTTTCAGATAATTTTCTGTAGAAATAAAATTTTCAGAAAATTTTATTTCTATAGGAAATTTTTGCAAAATTTTATTTCTATAGAAAATTTTTTGAAAATGTTATTTCTATAGAAATTTTTCCGAAAATTTTATTTCTATAGAAAATTTTCTGAAAATTTTAGTTCTATAGAAAATTTTATTTCTATAGAAAATTTTCTGAGAGTTTTATTTCTATAGAAAATTTTCCGTAAATTTTATTTCTATAGAAAATTTTCCGAAAATTTTATTTCTATAGAAAATTTTCTGCGAGTTTTATTTCTATCGAAAATTTTATTTCTATAGAAAATTTTCTGCGAGTTTTATTTCTATCAAAAATTTTCAGAAAATTTTATTTCTAAAGAAAATTCTCTGAAAATTTTATTTCTATAGAAAATTTTCCGAAAATTTTATTTCTATAGAAAATTTTCTGAAAATTTTATTTCTATAGAAAATTTTCTGAAAATTTTATTTCTATAGAAAATTATATTTCTTAAGAAAATCTTATTTCTACAGAAAATTATCAGAAAATTTTATTTCTATAGAAAATTTTATTTCTTTAAAAAATTTTCTGAAAATTTTATTTTTATAGAAAATTTTCTAAAGGAATATGATTTTATATAAAATAACATTTTCAGAAAATTTTCTATAGAAATAAAATTTTCAGAAAATTTTCTAAAGAAATAAAATTTTATATAAAATAAAATTTTCAGAAAATTTTATTTTATATAAAATTTTCAGATAATTTTCTGTAGAAATAAAATTTTCAGAAAATTTTATTTCTATAGGAAATTTTTGCAAAATTTTATTTCTATAGAAAATTTTTTGAAAATGTTATTTCTATAGAAATTTTTCCGAAAATTTTATTTCTATAGAAAATTTTCTGAAAATTTTAGTTCTATAGAAAATTTTATTTCTATAGAAAATTTTCTGCGAGTTTTAGTTCTATAGAAAATTTTCCGAAAATTTTATTTCTATAGAAAATTTTCCGAAAATTTTATTTCTATAGAAAATTTTCTGCGAGTTTTATTTCTATCGAAAATTTTATTTCTATAGAAAATTTTCTGCGAGTTTTATTTCTATCAAAAATTTTCAGAAAATTTTATTTCTAAAGAAAATTCTCTGAAAATTTTATTTCTATAGAAAATTTTCCGAAAATTTTATTTCTATCAAAAATTTTCTGAAAATTTTATTTCTATAGGAAATTTTCTGAAAAATTTATTTCTATAGAAAATTTTCTGAAAATTTTATTTCTATAGAAAATTTTCCGAAAATTTTATTTCTATAGAAAAATTTCTGCGAGTTTTATTTCTATCGAAAATTTTCCGAAAATTTTATTTCTATAGAAAATTTTCTGAAAAATTTATTTCTATAGAAAATTTTCCGAAAATGTTATTTTCTGAAAATTTTATTTCTATAGAAAAATTTCTGAAAAATTTATTTCTGTAGAACATTTTCTGAAAATTTTATTTCTATAGAAAATTTTCTGAAAATTTTATTTCTATAGAAAGTTTTCTGAAAATTTTATTTCTATAGAAAATTTTCCGAAAATTTTGTACCTATAGAAAATTTTATTAAATTTTATTTCCATAGAAAATTTTCTGAAAATTTTATTTCTATAGAAAATTTTCTGAAAATTTTATTTCTATAGAAAAATTTCTGAAAATTTTATACCTATAGAAAAATTTCTGAAAAATTTATTTCTACAGAAAATTTTGTGAAAATTTTATTTCTACCGAAAATTTCAGTTTTATATAAAATTTTCCGAAAATTTAATTTCTTCAGAAAATTTTATTTCTATAGAAAATTTTCTGAAAATTTTATTTCTTTAGAAAATTTTCTGAAAATGTTATTTCTATAGAAAATTTTCTGAAAATTTTATTTCTATAGAAATTTTTGTGATTATTTTATTTCTATAGAAAATTTTCTGAAAATGTTATTTTATGTAAAAATTTATTTCTATAGAAAATTTTCTGAAAATTTTATTTCTATAGGAAATTTTTGCAAAATTTTATTTCTATATGAAATTTTTGCAAAATTTTATTTCCATAGAAAAATTTCCGAAAATTTTATTTCCATAGAACATTTTCTGAAAATTTTATTTCTATAGAAAATTTTCTGAAAGTTTTATTTCTATAGAAAATTTTCTCAAAATGTTATTTCTAAAGAAAATTCTCTGAAAATTTTTTTTCTATAGAAAATTTTCTGAAAATATTATTTCTATAGAAAATTTTCTGAACATTTTATTTCTATAGAAAATTTTCTAAAGGAATATAATTTTATATAAAATAATAATTCCTTTTCAGAAAATTTTCTGTAGAAATAAAAATTTCAGAAAATTTTCTATAGAAATAAAATTTTCAGAAAATTTTCTAAAGAAATAAAATTTTATTTCTATAGTCAATTTTCTGAATTTTTGTGCCTATAGAAAATTTTCTGAAAATTTTATTTCAATAGAAAATTTTCTGAAAATTTTATTTCTATAGAAAATTTTCTGAAAATTTTATTTCTATAGAAAATTTTCTGAAAATTTTATTTCTATAGAAAATTTTCCGAAAATTTTGATCCTATAGAAAATCTTCTGAAAATTTTATTTATATAGAAAAATTTCCGAAAATTGTATTTCTATAGAAAAATTTCCGAAAATTTTATTTCTATAGAAAATTTTCCAAACATTTTATTTTTATAGAAACATTTCTGCGAGTTTTATTTCTATCAGAAAATTTTCTATAGAAATAAAATTTTTAAGATAATTTTCTGTAGAAATAAAATTTTCAGAAAATGTTGTTTCTATAGAACATTTTATTCCTATAAAGAAAAACGATTTTAGATTTTAATGTCACTAGTCCTTTATCGACGAGTGGAAAATATATGAAGATGAAATCTTTAATATGGAAAATGCTCGTCTGTATTTGCTCATGTGTAATTTTTTGAGAAATATGAAATTTGTTTTTTTAATATTTTTTTGAGCCATCCTAATATTCATATGTATGTATATGCATTAATGGTAACTTGCAACAAAGTCTTGCAAAATTGCAGCATTTATGTTCAATCTCAGCAGCTAGTAACAGTTGCAAGTTTCCACCAAACAATATATATTATTTTTTTTTTTGGAGAAGAAGTCAAAGACCAAGTATGGCAATGGGAATTAGGAAAGTGTGAAATACACGTTTAAGCTAGTAAATTATTCATATTTTAAATAAATGTAATTTAAAAAAAAAAATGGTTTTAAGCTATGTCATATTGTATAAATGATGCCATATATTGTGTTTTATTTTTTTATTAGTTTTTATTTATTATATCCTTTTTATTTAAGTTGGGAAAAATGAAAGTAAATATTATTCCATTTTTAACTTTTATTATTTTTTTTCTACCGAATACAAAATTAATCAAATAAAAATAACTTAGGTAGCTGAAGATTTATCGTTACTGTTTTTGATTAGCATTTCATTTTTTTATTTCTAACTGGATCTTTTTAGTGGGAAAAATTAAATTAAATGCAAATTCCAAAATAAATAAAAAAAATTAAGAACACAAAAAAAAACACGGTATGATCAGTCTCCTCTTTAAATATTGTAGGGATTTATTTTTACAAAAATAAAATAAAAACAGATCTTAACTTCATTTAAATTTTTGTCAACACAACAAATAACACTCACTTTCATTTTCCATCGGTAGTTGTTTATCGTTTTCATCCGCTGGGGGCGGGGGTTTTGACGGACGTTCACCATGTTTTTAACGAAGTAAATCTCTGGTTTCGTTTTGTATTCACCCACCAGTTTTCAATTTCATTTATAATAAATTTCATTTCACCAGATTCATATCTCAAAATTAAAAGAAACTCCAACGATTTAGCAACCAGAAGTGCAGACAGCAGTTACTGCTGATGCATATTCAGATGGATTGTTGGCCAAAGATATATGCGAACAAATGGACAAATAAAGAGAAACGAATCAAGGCATTCCCTCAAGAAAAAATTATTGCTTACACGAAAAAACTACTTACCATAATCCCGGGATTAAATTAAATTAAATTAAATTAAATTAAATTAAATTAAATTAAATTAAATTAAATTAAATTAAATTAAATTAAATTAAATTAAATTAAATTAAATTAAATTAAATTAAATTAAATTAAATTATGATATGATATGATATGATATGATATGATATGATATGATATGATATGATATGATATGATATGATATGATATGATATGATATGATATGATATGATATGATATGATATGATATGATATGATATGATATGATATGATATGATATGATATGATATGATATGATATGATATGATATGATATGATATGATATGATATGATATGATATGATATGATATGATATGATATGATATGATATGATATGATATGATATGATATGATATGATATGATATGATATGATATGATATGATATGATATGATATGATATGATATGATATGATATGATATGATATGATATGATATGATATGATATGATATGATATGATATGATATGATATGATATGATATGATATGATATGATATGATATGATATGATATGATATGATATGATATGATATGATATGATATGATATGATATGATATGATATGATATGATATGATATGATATGATATGATATGATATGATATGATATGATATGATATGATATGATATGATATGATATGATATGATATGATATGATATGATATGATATGATATGATATGATATGATATGATATGATATGATATGATATGATATGATATGATATGATATGATATGATATGATATGATATGATATGATATGATATGATATGATATGATATGATATGATATGATATGATATGATATGATATGATATGATATGATATGATATGATATGATATGATATGATATGATATGATATGATATGATATGATATGATATGATATGATATGATATGATATGATATGATATGATATGATATGATATGATATGATATGATATGATATGATATGATATGATATGATATGATATGATATGATATGATATGATATGATATGATATGATATGATATGATATGATATGATATGATATGATATGATATGATATGATATGATATGATATGATATGATATGATATGATATGATATGATATGATATGATATGATATGATATGATATGATATGATATGATATGATATGATATATGATATGATATATGATATGATATATGATATGATATATGATATGATATGATATGATATGATATGATATGATATGATATGATATGATATGATATGATATGATATGATATGATATGATATGATATGATATGATATGATATGATATGATATATGATATGATATGATATGATATGAAATTAAGTTGAAAAGAGTTTTTAAAATTTTTCCTTTTCCACTCCCTAAATAAAACATTTTTGGAGTGTATAAACACCAGTGGCTGTCAGTTGCTCGAGTTTATGGTGATGATTGTCATAATGCCTGTGGTAGCTCCCATAAAAATTTTAAATCGCATTTCGTGTCTGTTGCATACAATCCAAAAAAATCCCAAATTATTGCTATTCCTTTTTTTTTTGGGCAGAGAGAGCAAAGAACATTTTCATAAATTTGGGGTTTTGCTGTATTTACGTTAAATTATGTTTATTATCCTACTTTCAGCATTTTTAGTATTTATATATGCAGACGCAAAAAAAAAGATATTGCTACAACTTATGAACCTTAAAGATTCAAAGAAACGACGAAATATACATTTGAAAATATTAAATTTGTTTTATGTTTAAATTTTATGCGTCTGCAGTGGTCATCCGTCTGGATCTTTCTTTTCGTATCTTTTGTCTGGCCGAATCGGTGGTTCGTGACCAAGTGGTTATTATTATGTCTGCAACCTTTTTTTGTTATATTTTTTTTAATCCTTGAAATTTTGTGTGTTTTGGGTTCCCATGAGATGTGTTTTCATTTTCACCATTAAATTATGGCAACAATTTAAATAAAATTAAATTCGTCCATTTCACATATGTATATGATTGTGCTAATATTCGAACTTTCTTTTCTCTCTCGTTTCAGGTATGTTTGGGGTAAATTAAGCTTAATTATTAAGTAAGTTGTTACCAAACAATATGGGAATATCCTGACGGCAATGAAGACGATTTTTGGAAATTTTGTTAGTGATAAAATCTGTAATAAGCAGGGATACCTTTGATAATTTATAAAAAGTGGCACAAAAAGTATCATTAGAAATTATCAGTGGGACACAATGTGAAGCACCTGACAATAAATATAATATTGGTAATGTAAAATGGTTTATCAGCTGCGTAATTCATCGGAATTTCGGATTAAAATTTACATAAAATTTTAGGATATAAAAGCAATTATGCGAATAGTGGCACAAAGTGACAAAAAGGTGCCACAAAATGTAAAATTTTCTATATATTTTATATATAAAATTTTGCAAAAATTTTCTATAGAAATAAAATTTTGCAAAAATTTTCTATAGAAATAAAATTTTCTATAGATATATAATTTTCAGAAAAATTTCTACAGAAATAAAATTTTCAAAAAATGTTCTATAGAAATAAATTTTTCAGAAAATTTTCTATAGAATTACAAATTTTTAGAAAATTTTCTATGGAAATAAAATTTTCAGAAAATTTTTTATAGAAATAAAATTTTCAAAAAATTTTCTAAAAATAAAATTTTTAGAAAACTCTTATAGAAATAAAATTTTCTGGAAATTTTCTATAGAAACAAAATTTTTAGAAAATGTTCTATAGAAATAAACATTTAAAACAAAATTCGATAGAAATAACATTTTGAGAAAGTTTTCTATAAAACTAAAATTTTGAGAAATTTTCTGTGAAATAAAATTTGTAGAAATTTTTCTATAGAAATATAATTTTTAGACAATTTTATATATATAAAATTTTCGGAAAATTTTGGTATAGAACTAAAAATTTTCAGAAATTTTTTTATAGAACTAAAAATTTTCAGAAAATTTTTTATAGAACTAAACATTTTCAGAAAATTTTCTATAGAAATAAAATTTTGTCAAAATTTTCTATATAAATATAATTTTCAGAAAAGTTTCTATAAGACTAAAAATTTTCAGAAAATTTTTTAAAATTTGGTTACAAGTTTTTGAGAAAGTTTTCTTTAAAAATAAAATTTTGAGAACATTTTCTGAAGAAATAAAATTTCTTTACAAAATTTTCTATATAAATAAAATTTTTAGACAAATTTATATATATAAAATTTTCGGAAAATTTTTGTATAGAACTAAAATGTTTCAGAAAAATTTCTATAGAACTAAACATTTTCAGAAAATTTTGTTTAGAACTAAACATTTTCATAGAAATAACATTTCTATAGAAATAACATTCTCAGAAAAGTTTCTATAGAACTAAAAAATTTCAGAAAATGTTTTATAGGTATAAAATAACATTTTTAGAAAATTTTCTACAGAAATACAATTTTCTACAGAAATAAAATTTTGAGAAAATTTTCTATAGAAATAAAATCTTTGGAAAATTTTCTGTAGAAATAAAATTTTTAGAAAATTTTCTGTAGAAATAAAATTTTGAAAAAATTTTCTATAACAATAGAGTTTTTAGAAAACTTTCTACAGAAATAAGATTTTTAGAAATTTTCTATAGAAATAAAATTTTGAGAAAATTTTCTATGGAAATAAAATTTTCAAAAAATTTTCTATAGAAATAAAATTTTTGGAAAACTTTTATAGAAATAAAATGTTCAGGAAATTTTCTATAGAAATAAATTTTTCAGAAAATTTTCTATAGAATTAAAAATTTTCTATGGAAATAAAATTTTGAAAAAATTTTCTATAGAAATAAAATTTTGAGAAAATTTTCTATAAAAATAAAATTTTCTAAAAATAAAATTTTTAGAAAATTTTTCTAGAAATAAAATTTTCAGTAAATTTTCTATAGAAACAAAATTTTTAGAAAATTTACTATAGAAATAAAAATTTAAAAAAAAATTTCTATAGAAATAACATCTTGAGAAAGTTTTCTATAAAAATAAAATTTTGAGAAATTTTCTGTGAAATACAATTTTTAGAAATTTTTCTATAGAAATATAATTTTTAGACAATTTTATATATATAAAATTTTCGGAAAATTTTGGTATAGAACTAAAAATTTTCAGAAAATTTTTTATCGAACTAAATGTTTTCAGAAATTTAGTATAGAACTAAACGTTTTCAGAAAATTTAATATAGAACTAAACATTTTCAGAAAATTTTCTATAGAAATAAAATTTTGTCAAAATTTTCTATAGAAATATAATTTTCAGAAAAGTTCCTATAAGACAAAAATTTTCAGAAAATTTTTTAAAATTTGGTTACAAGTTGTTGAGAAAGTTTTCTTTAAAAATAAAATTTTGAAAATATTTTCTGAAGAAATAACATTTTTTTACAAAATTTTCTATAGAAATAAAATTTTTAGACAATTTAATATATATAAAATTTTCGAAAATTTTTGTATAGAACTAAAATTTTTCAGAAAAATTTCTATAGAACTAAAAATTTTCAGAAAAATTTTTTTATAGAACTAAACATTTTCAGAAAATTTTGTTTAGAACTATACATTTTCAGAAATTTTCTATAGAAATAACATTTTCAGAAAAGTATCTATAGAACTAAAAAATTTCAGAAAACGTTTTATAGGTATAAAACAACATTTTTAGAAAATTTTCTATAGAAATAAAATTTTCTACAGAAATAAAATTTTGAGAAAATTTTCTATAGAAATAAAATGTTTAGAATATTTTCTATAGAAATACAAATTTTTGAAAAATTTCTGTAGAAATAAAATTTTGAAAAAAAAATTCTATAACAATAGAGTTTTTAGAAAACTTTCTACAGAAATAAGATTTTTAGAAATTTTCTATAGAACTAAAAATTTTCAAAACATTTTCTATAAAACTAAAAATTTTCTATAGAAATAAAATTTTAAGAAAATTTTGTATAGAAATACAATTTGGATAACAATTCCTCTAGTAATAAAATTTTGCAAAAATTTTTCTATAGAAACAAAATTTTCAGAAAATTTTCTATAGAAATAAAGGTTAGAGAAAATTTTCTATAAAGTTTTCTATAGAAATAAAATTTTGGTAAAAATTTCTATAGAAATAAAATTTTGGTAAAAATTTCTATAGAAATAAAATTTTCAGAAAATTTTCTATAGAAATAAAATTTTCAGACAATTTTCTATAGAAATAAAATTTTCAGAAAATTTTCTATAGAAATAAAATTTTCAGAAAACTTTCTATAGAAATAAAATTTTCAAAAAAAATTCTATAGAAATAAAATTTTCAGAAAATTTTCTATAGAAATACAATTTTCAAAAAATTTTCTATAATAAAAAAAAAATATATAGACATTTTTTATACCACTAAAAATGTTCATTTTCAGAAAATGTTCATAGAACTAAAAATTTTCAGAAAATAAAAATTTCAGAAAATGTTCATAGAACTAAAAATTTTCAGAAAATAAAAATTTCTTTAGAAATAAAAGTTTCAGAAAATTTTCTATAGAAATATAATTTGCAGAAAATATTCGATAGCACTAAAAATTTTCAGAAATAAATAGAAATACAATTTTTAGAAAATTTTCTATAGAAACAACATTTTTAGACAATTTTATATATATAAAATTTTCGGAAAATTTTTGTATAGAACTAAAAATTTTCACAAAATGTTCTATAGAACTAGAAATTTTCAGAAAATTTTTTATAGAACTAAAAATTTTCAGAAAATTTTGTATAGAACTAAACATTTTCAGAAATTGTTTTTGTATAGAATTAAAATGTTGTCAAAATTTTCTATAGAATATAATTTCCAGAAAAGTTTCTATAGAACTAAAAATTTTTAGAAAATGTTTTATAGGTATAAAACAACATTTTTAGAAATTTTTTGGAAAAAAATGTCAATAAAGTTTTCTATAGAAATAAAACTTTGGTAAAAATTTCTATAGAAATAAAATTTGCAGAAAATTTTCTATAGAAATAAAATTTTTGTATAATAAAAAAATATAGAAAATTTTCATAGACTAAACATTTTCAGAAATTTTTTCTATAGAAATAAAATTTTCAAAAATTTCAGAATATTTTCTATAGAAATATAATTTGCAGAAAATATTCTATAGCACTAAATTTTTCAGAAATAAATAGAAATAAAATTTTTAGAAAAATTTCTATAGAACTAAAAATTTTCTTTAGAGATAAAATTTTCTATAGAAACAAAATTTTCAGAACTAAAATTTTTCAAAAAATTTTCTATGCAACTAAAAAATTTCAGAAAATTTTCTATAGAACTACCAGTTTTCTATAGAACTAAAAATTTTCTATAGAACTAAAAATTTTCTATAGAACTAAAAATTTCTGAAAATTTTCTATAGAAATAAAATTTTGCAAAAATTTTCTATAGAAATAAAATTTTATTTGTTGTTTTGATCTCAGCTTTAAAACCATTGCGTTGACTAAACTACAAGAGTAGCTTAACCAACAGAGGAAAAGAATGTTTGTCAAATTTATTAGGGCAAATCCCTATAGACTGCAAGATGGTTGGATGGACGCACGTTTCGGAATTACCATATTCTTCATCAGCATCCTCTACTTGCAACAAAACTATCAACCAATTATCAGAATAAATTTGGGTAGTTCACTAAACCCGAAGTGAACCACACTCGAACCCTCCGAAAAAAGGTTTATGATTATGATTGAAGTACAAACCAACAATAAAAAAGAATGAAATAAAATTTTGCAAAAATTTTCTATAGAAATAAGAAAAATTTTTATAGAAATAAAATTTTGACAAAATTATGTTTTTCTTAAATTTAGGGAAAATGTACCCTACTTCAAAGACACACAACTTTAACGGAGGGACGTAAATTCGAAATATTCGTGTTATTAATTTATAGAAAAAAAATAAAAATAAATAAAGATAAATAAAAAAATAAAATAAATAAAGATTGAACTTTTCTTAATATTGTGTAAATTGCATGTGCTAAAATTTAGAATTTAGGTTGTATTATGTTATGTTAAGTCAATATTTTTTCAGTTTTAGCAATATAAAAAAAACATATCAATTAAGTCTTACAAGTTCAAAAATTATTTAAGAGTTTTTTTTTTTGTTATTTTTTGTATTCTATATGAAAAATTCCCAATATATTTCCTCCATCGATTTGATCATTGCATACAAAAATCCCCAAAAAATTAACTCTCACTCGAGATGCTCACAAAAAATACGAAATAATATTGTTTTGGATTTAATTTTTTCCCAATCATTACAATAAACATGGAAAGTACAACAAAGACACATATAGCAAGAAAAAAAAAATAAATTTTCTATTAGGAAACTTTCGAAAATGATTACTGGCCTCTGTTACTTTCAGGCCTTAAGTTTCCTTAAATTGCTATTAGCAGGAGATAAAATATCTCTTACCAATTTCGTTATTGTTAGAGTGTCTTTTCATTGTTTATTGATGTTTAGCTGTGAGGGGCCAGGGGGGTCTTTTTATCCATTGGATTAATAAACAAGCCAAACATTTATTGGGTATGACCAATTGTTCGATTGTTTTATTTTAGCTTTTGCTTTTGATCCGATTGTCCGACTGTCTGTCAATGGACGGGTATGCATTACCCTCCATTTTATCCCTGATATAAAGTCGCATTGGGCTTTTGAACTATGTGCTCCATGGCATAATATATCGAGGTTAGTTTCTCCCTACATTTTGTTGCCCATAGTCTTTCTATTAAAGGGAGAATGTCTTTCCATGCCTTTTTTTTCTTCAATCTGTTTTTCGGAGCTTTAGCTGAACAGCACAATTAGAGAAAAAATTACTTTTACTTTCCTATGGATCAGCGGGAGTATGCATCATAGCCTCCGTAACATTCACATAAACATGAATTTCTGGTAATCTCACATTTGATGTTGCTTTTCCATTTTATGCAATCATTAACATTATTTAAATAAACAAACAAACAAAAAAAGTGAAAATACAACAATAGCATCATCTACATACATAGAGCACCCTATATAAAAATTTCACAATATCTTAGATAATGGGGAAATTTGAACATGAAATTAAGGCTGAATATTTGGCAATACGAAATTTGGATACCCCATATTATGGTTTGCATACAAAAAGTATGGCAAGATAGAAGTCTCCCACCCCAGTCATAGACTAAAAATGAAGTACCAAAATATTTCTTATAAAACTCTAGATCTTCAGACTCAATATAAAAATCACTTTATTATTATTTTTTTAAATTTTTTTATTAATCGGGCATCGCTATATTTTCCCATAAATTTCCTTCCTTTAAAAACTAAATTCCAATTTATTTAATGAATACCTCTGTATTGGCTGGACACCATTTACGGCAATTTGTATTAAGGTATCACCCATTGCTAGTTCATAAATCACCTCACTATCGGATTGATTCACAAACAAACCCCTCAAGAACTGAAGCTTGTGGGGAGGCTAAAGACAAATATCAAATATTTTTTTGTGACATGTTTAACCTTAATTTTGTACGAATTTCCAAAATATCGATAATGGGGAAAAATTACAAAATTAAAAAAAAAATAAACAAACAAACAAACAAACCAAAATAAACATTGATTTCATCCATTGCATTCATTATGTTCAATAGACAGCTACACGCCGCCTATCAATTATTTCCAAAGGTGCCCTCATTTTCAAATTGATCAAATCTTCAAATACTCTTGATTATGTAGATGGAGAAAAGGAGGGTGAGAAAAAAAAAACAAAAATATTTTGTGGTTTGTTTAACAATTTTCAAATGGAACACATAAACACATTTTTATAAAAATTTTCTATAGAAATGTAAATTTTGACAAAATTGTTTATAGAAATAAAAATTTTGACAAAATTTCTTATAAAAAGTAAATTTTGACAACATTTTCTATAGAAATAAAATTTGTAGAAAAATTTCTATAGAAATAAAATTTGGAGAAAATTTTCTATAGAAATAAAATTTTTAGAAAATTTGTATAAAAATAAAAATTTGACAAAATCTTGTATAAAAATAAAATTTTGACAAAATTTTCTATAGAAATAACATTTTGACAAAATTTTTTATAGAAGATAAAAAATGATCAAAATTTTCTATAGAATAAAATCTTTTGACAAAATTTTCTATAGAATAAAAATTGTTGACAAATTTTTTATTTGATGAGAAATTTTAACAAAATTTTCTATAGAATAAAAAATTTTGACAAAATTTTCTATAAAACTGCAATTTTTATAAAATGTTCTATAGAACTAAAATTTCACCAAAATTTTTTATTCAAATAAAATTTTAACAAAATTTCTTAAAGAAATGAAATTTTGACAAAATTTTTATGAAAATAAAAATTTGAGTGAATTTTGTATAAAAACAAAGATTTGACAAAATTTTTTATAAAAATAAAAATTCAACAAATTTTTGTATAAAAATAAAATATTGACAAAATTTTCTATCAAAATAAAATTTTGACAAAATTTTCTAAAAAAATAAAATTTTTACAAAATTTTCTGTATAAATAAAAATTTGATAAAATTTCCTATAAAAAAAATTGACAAAAATTTCTATAGAAATAAAAATTTGGCAAAATTTTTTAAAGAACTAAAATCTTGACAAAATATTCTGTAGAAATAAAATGTTGACATTTTCTATAGAAATAAAATATTGACAAAATTTTCTATGGAAATATAATTTTCTCAAAACTTTTCATAAAAATAAAATGTTGCAAAATTTTTTATAATTTTTTTTTATTTGGGCAAGTTTTTTTATAGATGAGAAATTTTAACAAAATTTTCTAAAGAATAAAAAATTTAGACAAAATTTTCTATAAAACTGCAATTTTTACAAAATGTTCTATAGAACTAAAATGTCACCAAAATTTTTTATTCAAATAAAATTTTAACAAAATTTCTTAAAAAAATGAAATTTTGACAAAATTTTTATGAAAATAAAAATTTGAGCGAATTTTGTATAAAAACAAAGTTTTGACAAAATTTTTTATAAAAATTCAACAAATTTTTGTATAAAAATAAAATTTTGACAAAATTTTCTAAAAAAATAAAATTTTGACAAAATTTTCTAAAAAAATAAAATTTTTACAAAATTTTCTATAAAAATAAAAATTTGATAAAATTTTGTATAAAAATAAAAATTTTACAAAATTTTCTATAAAAATAAAAATTTGACAAAATTTTCTATAGAACTAAAATCTTGATCTATAATCTTAATCTATAAAAATAAAATTTTGACAAAATTTTCTATAGAAGTAAAATCTGACAAAATATTCTATAAAAATAAAATGTTGACAATATTTTCTATAGAAATAAAATGTTGACAACAAAATAAAACGAATGGAAAAAGAAGAGGAAGCACGCTCAAAATAAACCCAGCCAACTGAACTCAAAACGATGATTTGACAGTGGCATAGGAAAAGAGATATGTTTGTTTCGAATTTATTTCGGCATAAGCCGGCTATCAATGTAAAGCCTTTTTTCGGAGGGTTCAAGTGTGGTTTATTGTTGGGTTTAATGAACTGCCTGAATTTATTGTGATAATTGGTTGATAGTTTTGCTGCTGATGAGGAATGTGGTAATTCCGAAACGTGCGTCCATCCAACCATCTTGCAGTCTATAGGGCTTTGTCCAAATAAATTTGACAAACATTATTTTCCTCTGTTGGTTAAGCTACACTTGTAGTTTAGTCAATGTATGTTTTTAAGCTGAAATAAAAAAACCAACAACAATAAAATTTTGATAAAATTTCCTTTAGAAATAAAATTTTGACAAAATATTCTATAGAAATAAAATTTTGACAAAACTTTTCATAAAAATAAAATTTTGACAAAAATTTTGTATAAAAATAAAATTTTGACAATATCATTTGTTGTTTTGATCTCAGCTTTAAAACCATTGCGTTGACTAAACTACAAGAGTAGCTTAACCAACATAGGAAAAGAATGTTTGTCAAATTAATTTGGGCAAAGCCCTACTTTGACAAATATTTTTATAAAAATAAAAATTTGACAAATTGTTGTTTAAAAATTTTACAATTTTTCCTATAGAATAAAAAATTTTGACATTATTTTCTAAATAATTTTGACAACAATATCTATAGAAATAAATTTTTGACACAATTTTCTGTAAAATAAAATTTTGACAAAATTTTCTATAAAAATAAAATTTTGATAAAATTTCCTATAGAAATGAAATTTTGACAAAATTTCCTATCGAAATGAAATTTTGACAAAATTTCCTATCGAAATTAAATTTTGACAAAATTTCCTATAAAAATTAATATAGAAATAAAATTTTAACAAAATTTTATTAGAAAAAAAAATTTTGATAAAATTCTCTATAAAAATAAAATTTTGACAAATTTTTTATAAAAATAAAAATTATATAGAAATAAAATTTTGACAAAATTTTCTTTAGAAAAAAACATTGACAAAATTTTCGATAGAAATAAAATATTGACAAAATTTTTATAAAACTAAAAATTTGACAAAATTTTGTATAAAAATAAAATGTTGACAAAATTTTGTATAAAAAATGTATCGTCAAATATGTGTGCACAAAGATGACAGAAATTTTCAGCGGATCTTATTTCGAAATTCACCAACTGGGGATGTTATTGATTACTGTTTGAAAACTGTCACTTTTGGGGTAAACTGTGCTCCTTACTTGGCCATATGGACCCTTTTACTATTGAGTGATGTTGGAAAATGCACCCACCCCAATGCATCGGAAATTTTAAAACATCAAATATACGTCGACGACATACTTTCAGGTGGGCATTCACTGATCGAAACTGAGTCTTGTCTGCTGCAATTGATTGATTTGCTGAGCTCAGCTGGTTTCCCACTGAAAAAGATAACAGCTAATCACTCTCAAATTCTACAAAATATCCCCCCCGGGGATCTTCTTCACGAAGAATTTCTGAAACTCGAGGATACTAGTGAGGCGAAGACTTTAGGCATTCGGTGGAATGCTATGGCTGACAATTTTTACTACAGTGTTGCAAATATAACTGTTGAAATAAAATTTTGTAGGAATGTTCGATAGAAATACAATTTTGACAAAACTTTCTATAGAAACAAAATTTTGACAAAATTTTCTAAAGAAATATAATTTTGCAAAGATGTTCGATAGAAATAAATTTTTTACAAAATTTTCTATAGAAATTAAATTTTGACAAAATTTTCTATAGAAATAAAATTTTGCAAAAATGTTCGATAGAAATAAAATTTTGAGAAAATTTTCTATAGAAATAAAATGTTGACAAAATTTTCTATACAAATACAATTTTGACAAAACTTTTCATAAAAATAAAATTTTGACAAAATTTTTTATAAAAATAAAGTTTTGAAAATATCATTTGTTGTTTTGATCTCAGCTTTAAAACCATTGCGTTGACTAAACTACAAGAGTAGCTTAACCAACAGAGGAAAAGAATGTTTGTCAAATTTATTTGGGCAAAGCCCTATTTTGACAAAATTTTTTATAAAAATAAAAATTTGACAAATTGTTGTTTAAAAATAAAAATTTTACAAAATTTTCTATAGAAAGAAAATTATGACAAAATTTCCTATAGAATAAAAAATTTTGACAACAATATCTACAGAAATAAAATTTTGACGCAATTTTCTGTAAAATAAAATTTTGACAAAATTTTCTATAAAAATAAAATTTTAACAAAATTTTCTATAAAAATAAAAATTTGATAACATTTTGTATAAAAATAAAAGTTTGACAAAATTTTGTATAAAAATAAAATTTTGACAAAATTTTCTATAGAAATAAAATGTTGACAACATTTTCTATAGAAATAAAATTTTGATAAAATTTCCTTTAGAAATAAAATTTTGACAAAATTTTCTATAGAAATAACATTTTGACAAAACTTTTCGTAAAAATAAAATTTTGACAAAATTTTTTATAAAAATAAAATTTTGACAATATCATTTGTTGTTTTGATCAAATTTATTTGGGCAAAGCCCTATTTTGACAATTTTTTTTTAATTAAAATTTGACAAATTGTTGTTTAAAAATAAAAATTTTACAAAAATTTCTATAGAAAGAAAGTTATGACAAAATTTCCTATAGAATAAAAAATGTTTGCAACATATCTACAGAAATAAAATTTTGACACAATTTTCCGTAAAATAAAATTTTGACAAAATTTCCTATCGAAATTAAATTTTGACAAAATTTCCTATAAAAATTAAATTTTGACAACATTTTTATAGATATGAAATTTTGACAAAATTTTCGATAGAACAACATTTTTTGACAAAATTGTCTATAGAATACAAAATTTTGACGAAATTTTCTATAGAAATAAAATTTTGATAAAATTCTCTATAGAAATAACATTTTCTATAGAAATAAAATTTTAACAAAATTTTCATAGAAATAAAATTTTGACAAAATTTTCTATAAAAATAAAAATTTGACAATTTTTTTATAAAAATAAAAATTTGACAAAATTTTCTATAGAAATAAAATATTGACAAAATTTTTAAAAAAAATAAAATTTTGACAAATTTTGTATAAAAATAAAAATTTGACAAAATTTCCTATAGAAATTAAAATTTTGACAAAATTTTCTATAGAACACAAATTTTTGACAAAAATTTTTATAAAAATTAAAACTTCACAAATTTTGTATAAAAATAAAAATTTGACAAAAGTTCTTATAGAAATTAAAATTTTGTATAGAACAAACATTTTTGACAAAATTGTCAATAAAACACATTTTGATAAAATTCTCTATAGAATAAAAAATTTTGATAAAATTCTCTATAGAAATAACATTTTGAGAAAATTTTCTATAGAAATAAAATTATGACAAAATTTTCTATAGAAATAATATTTTGACAAAAGTTTCTTAGAAATAAAATTTTAACAAAATTTTCTTAGAAATAAAATTTTGACAAAATTTTCTTTAGAAAAAAGCATTGACAAAATTTTCTATAGAAATAAAATATTGACATAATTTTTATAAAAATGAAAATTTGACAAAATTTTCTTTAGAAATAAAATTTTGACAAAATTTTCTTAGAAATAAAATTTTGACAAAATTTTCTTTAGAAAAAAACATTGACAAAACTTTCTATAAAAATAAAATATTGACAAAATTTTTATAAAAATAAAAATTTGACAAAATTTTCTATAGAAATAAAATTTTGACAAAATTTTCTATAGAAATAAAATTTTGACAAAATTTTCTTTAGAAAAAAAACATTGACAAAAGTTTCTACAGAAATAAAATATTGACAAAATTTGTATAAAAATAAAATTTTGACAAAATTTTTATAAAAATTAAAATTTGACAAATTTTGTTTAAAAATAAAAATTTAGAAATTAAAATTTTGACAAAATTTTGTATAGAACAAAAATTTTTGACAAAATTTTGATAAAATACTCTATAGAAATAACATTTTAAGAAAATTTTGTATAGAAATAAAATTTTGAGAAAGTTTTCTATAGAAATCAAATTTTGACAAAATTTTCTATAGAAATAAAATTTTGACAAAATTTTCTTAGAAATAAAATTTTAACAAAGTTTTCTTAGAAATAAAATTTTGACAAAATTTTCTATAAAAATTTGACAAATTTTGTATAAAAATTTGACAAATTTTGTATAAAAATAAAAATTTGATAAAATTTTCTATAGAAAAAAGATTGACAAAATTTTCTTTAGAAAAAAACATTGACAAATTTTTCTATGGAAATAAAATATTGACAAAATTTTTAGAAAAATAAAAATTTAACAAAATTTTCTATAGAAATAAAATTTTGACAAAAATTTTTTTAGAAATAAAATTTTAACATTTTCTTAGAAATAAAATTTTGACAAAATTTTCTATAAATATAAAATTTTGACAAAATTTTCTTAGAAATAAAATTTTAACAACATTTTGACAAAATTTTCTATAAAAATAAAATTTTGACAAGATTTTCTATAGAATAAAAAATTTTGACAAAATTTCCTATAGAAAAAAGTCTGACTTATAAACAAAAAATGCTCATTTCAAATAAATAACACTCTTCCTTGGTTTTTGTGGTATAAATAATCAATTATATGGGTTTTGGTCTAAAGCCTCCTACGCCTTAACAGAAATCTGGCGTAGACGTAGAATTTTGGTAGCATATGCTCCTTCGTTTATGTGACCCAAAATGTGCTTAACTCGCTTCTTAGTTGGTAGAAGGTAGGCCGATAGGCTTACATCTATAAGCGCCGCACTGGTTGAGTAAACTTATGTGGTGGTCGCTTGTCTATTAGGGGGTTCATTTTATGCATTGGCAATTGCCACCAATGGCAGGCAATTGCAGAGCCTAGTGTTTATTACCCACTGATGTGGTGGTTGGGGTATTTGGTCATAGTCATTTTATATCTAATGAATCGTTAGTGGTTTGGTCATGCTTTGCCCTGGTAAACACCAAATGCTGCATGCCACATTGACCAACTACTACGACGCATCATAAATTGTGTACTAAGAATAGACAAGAAGTGTGTATTCACAATGGGAAAATATTTTGCATTGCATATAGTGAAATTAACTTTCACGAAAATGCAAAATTCGACGAAATATTCTATAAAATAAAATTTCGATGAAATTTTTCTATACAAAAAAAAAATTTAACAATTTCCCATAAAAATAAAATGTCAATCAATTGTTTTGTAACAATAAAATTTTTATAAAATTTTCTATAAATATAAGATTGGTTACATGTTCATGGGAAATATGTATGTATTTATTTTAAATATGCCTACGACTTTTATCTTGTATTTGAGAGCAATTTCATCCCATAGTGCTGGAAACTTGTACATTCTTATCTTGTACTCTTGTGTATTTGAGATGTCTAGAGCATTCGCATATAGTAGTATTCGTAGTAATACCTTCGCTGCCATTAACAAGGTGATTCTGTTACGTGTTTCAATTAGGAATATTTTTTCTTGAGAATACCATTGTATTCTTAGTGTAATCACCTTGCAAATGCGTGCTTCCATTTCATTTCGTCTGTTATCTTTGCAGCATTGAACAAATTGTTCCTGTTCTCATTCACCATATGAAGGGAATTTTTTTCTAACACTACAAAGGTTCTCATATCAGGCCTCTTACTTTAGCCAAAAAAAGAATCATTGCAAAGTTTTGGCAATTTTATTTCCTATGGAGAGCATATTTTAAAATAGCTGCTGTACTATTATTTTTAGTAGAAGCTAAAGAAAACCTTTTCCGTATGTGATTTTGTGTTCTTTATCTTTATAGGTTTTTTATGATATCCTCGTAAAAAGATTTTAATTACTTTTTTCTAATATTTTTTTAAAGAGAAAATTTAATGGAAAGCATATGAAAAGGCGGAAACAATATGAAGTCTTTAGTTTGTCCATATAAAATATTATCTATAAAATTGCCCTAGAGTTTTTACAAATTTAATTTATCTTTAATTTGCAATGGAACTGATTTGCATAGTCAGTAGATGTATATTCTTCCATTCTGGTAATAACAATCGTGGCTTCCTGGTGGTCATTATGCGTGCAAATTTTTCTCAACAATTTGAAGAAAACTTTTCCAAATTTTGGACAAATGAATTTGTGCATAGAAAAGTGGGGTATATAGGTTACAAGGCATCCATTCTTGCGACATAAGTTCTACGTATATGAATTGATTTACGAAAAATATTAACAACAGTTTAATTTTCTTTTGGTATACTTTCACAAGATATTGAAGTGGACTGTGTGTGAAGCACTCATTGTTTTTTATCATAATATATAATTGTTATAGAAAAACTATAGTTTGACGATAAAACATTTTTCATTATGCTATTTCTAGACTACATTATTTTCTTTGTGTGCAATATTTTTGTATATATTTTTTTTTTTTTTTGCAAAAATTTAAAACACTTAGTTTTTAGAATATATATAAAAAAATGATAATTGTTTCCTCCCACATATGAAAGTTTTGAATAATGAAGTTTCCTTTTGTTGTTGAAAACATTTCTGCAAATGGAAATAAATATCGCGAAATTTGGATCCAACAAAATATATTTCTTATTTTTAAATTTTTAACTTTTAACAACCACTTTGAACTTCGTTTGTGTAAGATTTTATTCCCTAGAAGCAAAATTAATTGATATAAAAAATCTACAAATGGTTCTTTCTAAATCATTGTATAAAGATTCAAATTACACCTAAAACATCAATGTGTGCAAATTTACACTGAAAGAAATTATTATATAATTAGGAGGTTTTTTTTAACTCCTCTTGTTCTAATTTGAAATTGACCAGGAATTGATAGAGAAAAACTATTACTATGAGGTTTATTATTCCTCGCAAAACTAAAGGGTGATACGGTCAAAATTTGGTCAATATAAACTTGACGTATTTCTTTCAATTTTGCATTTAAAAACCCTGAACATCCCTCATTTTGAAAGTGTGTGTGTGTAGAATGTTGCTCCTATTTTGATTTTGGAATTCACTCTGCAGTTATCAAAATGCCGTCCAAGCAAGCAAGCAGCGTATCAAAATTTTGTTCGCGCATCACGAAAATCCGAGCTACTCGCACGTAAAGCTGTCAAAATCGCTAAAAGTTGTCAAATCAACCGTTACAAATGTAATTAAAGTGTTTGGGGAACGTTTGTCGACAGCCAGGAAGTCTGGATCGGTGGTAAATCGAAAACCGGAAGCCGCTGAGACGACAAAGAGAGTTGCCGGTAGTTTCAAGCGAAACCCTAACCTCTCTCTCCGAGATGCCGCAAATAAGCTGTGTGTATCGTCTACAACCGTGCATCGAGCCAAAAAACGAGCCGGACTATCGACTTACAAGAAGGTAGTGACTCCAAATCGCGATGATAAACAAAATACGAGGGTCAAAGCGCGATCCCGGAGGCTGTACACGACGATGCTGACGAAGTTTGACTGCGTGCTAATGGACGACGAAACCTACGCCAAAGCCGACTACAAGCAGCTTCCGGGACAGGAGTTTTATACGGCAAAAGGAAGGGGAAAGGTAGCAGATATTTTCAAGCACATAAAACTGTCAAAGTTCGCAAAGAAATATGTGGTTTGGCAAGCCATCTGTACCTGTGGCTTGAAAATCAGCATTTTCATAGCTTCCGGGACTGTCAACCAAGA
This sequence comes from Haematobia irritans, assembly GCF_050003625.1. Lineage (NCBI taxonomy): Eukaryota > Metazoa > Arthropoda > Insecta > Diptera > Muscidae > Haematobia > Haematobia irritans. Next base: position 19,784,611 of record NC_134397.1, read on the forward strand.
AATTTACGTGAAAGAGTGTTTAAATAAACGTCTGCTGCCTTTCCTGAAGAAACACGGTTGTTCCGTACTGTTTTGGCCGGATTTGGCATCTTGCCATTGCGGTAAAAAGCCCATGGAGTGGTACGCCGCCAACAACGTGCAGGTGGTTCCGAACACCCAGAGAAGGAATATGATCACCTCAAACATATTTTAAGAGCAAAATGTTATTTTTGTGTGGTGACCATGTAACATGTTTGTCACTAAAATATCATTTTCTCGTCAAATATAACCTGCTTGCCGAAATCAGATACATGATTTCCGAGAAAATAACATGGTTGCGAAAACCATGTTACATGGTCACCACCCAAAAATAACATTTTGCTCTTAAAATATGTTTGAGGTGATCATATTCCTTCTCTGGGTGAAGGAAGGACAAGAACCCTCCCAACACGCCAGAGCTCCGCCCAATTGAGAAATACTGGCCTATTGTCAAGCGGACCCTAAAGAAGACCAAAAAACTGCTAAGGACGAGCAGCAGTTCAAGACAAACTGGCTTTCTGCGGCGAAGAAGGTGGACAAGGTGGCTGTACAAAATCTGATGGCAGGTGTCAAGCGTGAGGCCCGGCAATTCGGATTTGGAAAAGCGAAAGCCAAACTGAATATTTTTCCTGAATTTTATACTAATTGAACTTGAAAAAGAAATTTAATTTGATTTTTTAAATAAATGATTTCATCAATTTACACGCGTTTTCCCTTGACCAAATTTTGACCGTATCGCCCTTCAAACGCCGAAAGTCTGCAATGTGTGCAAATTTATACCTTTGTTGTAAAGTTTTTAATTTTTTTTAGGACTTTAGAATTCAAAATCTAAAGATTAAGAATTAATGCAGAAAATTTGGAAGTAAAACGAGAACCAAAACTTGATCATAATTTAATTTTTTCTTCAAGATGGCCCTGTGTGCAAATTTACTTCATAGTACTGGATATGGTTTTGAATTGGGTTCCATCAATCAATTCAGAAATTTAAAACGAATTGATATATACAAAATATTATAATAGATTATAATTTGTTTTCCTAAGAATTTTAATGACCGAAAGTGTGACAATGTGTGCACTAGTTTTTATACCCTTCACCACTACTGTGGTACAGGGTATAATAAGTTTGTGCATTTGTATGTAACGCCAAGAAGGAAAAGTCTGAGACCCATCGTTTAGTATACCGATCGTCTTAGAATTAAATTCTGAGTCGATTTAGCGATGTCTGTCTGTCCGTCTGTCTGTCCGTCTGTCTGTCTGTCTGTCTGTCTGTCTGTCTGTTGGTGTATTTTTGTGTGCAAAGTACAGCTCGCAGTTTAAGTCCGATTGTCCTAAAATTTGGTATAGCGTCCTGTTTCGGCTCAAAGACGATCCCTATTGATTTTGGAAAAAATCGGTTCAGATTTAGATATAGCTGCCATATATATTTTTCACCGATCTGGTCATAATTGGCGTTTATATCAACCAATCTTCCTCAAATTCCGTACATCCGAATATTTTATGAGTCTCGAAAAACTTGCAAAATATATAGATATATAGAATAGATTTAGATATAGCTCCCATATATAGCTTTCGCCCGATTTACACTCATTTGCCCACAGAGGTCAATTTTTTGCTCCGATTTAGTTGAAATTTTGCACAGGGAGTAGAATTAGCATTGTAGCTATGTGTGCCAAATTTGGTTGAAATCGGTTCAGATTTAGATATAGCTCCCATATATAGCTTTCGCCCGATTTACACTCAAATGACCACAGAGGCCAATTTTGTGCTCCGATTTAGTTGAAATTTTGCATAAGGAGTAGAATTAGCATTGTAACTATGCGCGCCAAATTTGGTTGAAATCGGTTCAGATTTGGATATAGCTCCCATATATAGCTTTCGCCCGATTTACACTCAAATGACCACAGAGGCCAATTTTTTCTCCGATTTAGTTGAAATTTTGCACAGGGAGTAGATTTAGCATTGTAGCTATGTGTGCCAAATTTGGTTGAAATCGGTTCAGATTTAGATATAGCTCCCATATATAGCTTTCGCCCGATTTACACTCAAATGACCACAGAGGCCAATTTTTTTCTCCGATTTAGTTGAAATTTTGCACAGGGAGTAGAATTAGCATTGTAGCTATGTATGCCAAATTTGGTTGAAATCGGTTCAGATTTAGATATAGTTCCCATATATAGCTTTCGCCCGATTTACACTTAAATGACCACAGAGGCGAATTTTTAACTCCGATTTAGTTGAAATTTTGCACAGGGAGTAGAATTAGCATTGTAGCTATGCGTGCCAAATTTGGTTGAAATCGGTTCAGATTTGGATATATCTCCCATATATAGCTTTCGCCCGATTTACACTCTTATGACCACAGAGGCGAATTTTTAACTCCGATTTAGTTGAAATTTTGCACAGGGAGTAGAATTAGCATTGTAGCTATGCGTGCCAAATTTGGTTGACATCGGTTCAGATTTAGATATAGCTCCCATATATATGTTTTTCTGATTTCGACAAAAATGGTCAAAATACCAACATTTTCCTTGTAAAATCGCCACTGCTTAGTCGAAAAGTTGTAAAAATTATTCTAATTTTCCTAAACTTCTAATACATATATATCGTGCGATAAATCATAAATAAACTTTTGCGAAGTTTCCTTAAAATTGCTGCAGATTTAAATGTTTCCCATATTTTTTTTTTACTAAAATTGTGTTCCACCCTAGTGCATTAGACGACTTAAATTTTTAGTCTATAGATTTTGATCTATAGATCTATAGATTTGATCTATAGATCTATAGATCAAATTCTGTCCAGATCGAGTGATATTTAAATGTATGTATTTGGGACAAACCTTTATATGTAGCCCCCAACACATTTGACGGATGTGATATGGTATCGAAAATTTAGATCTACAAAGTGGTGCAGGGTATAATATAGTCGGCCCCGCCCGACTTTAGACTTTCCTTTCTTGTTTTTGTTTTTTTTTTTTGATAAATAGTTATCTATTTTCTTTATAGTACTTTCAAGAATAGAAATTGATATCCACAAATCTTCAACGGTAGTTCAATTTCCTTCTTGTATATTCCTTTTAAATTTGTGAAGTCCTTATGTCGTGCATCGATAATAACATAATGTAGATATTTTCTTTAAAATGTTCTTCACTTTGTTCCTACTTTTGTTTATTATACCTATAACAAATTTGAAACTAAATTTTCATTGTATATGCGGTAACATAAATTCGAATTTTAAATATTAATATCGTATGTTTCTTTTACATTCTTGTTTTTATTTTTTATTCATTTGTACCAAGTTTCACTTACAACAAAGATATTATAATCTTTTTAATTATAGTATGTAAGTTGATGGGTAATATCACATTTCAATATTAGTTTAATATTAAGAACGTCATTAACCCAAACAAAAAAAAAAAAACTAACATCAAAGTTGATTTATTATTTCCACTTAATCATTTGCAATATGTTTCTTTTAGCCCTTTGTCATTTATGGTATATTGAAATAACCTTTATCCATTCTAGTTAGCTGGCACTACTAGACCTTGAGAGTTCATTGGAAAAAAAAGGATTACAAGGGCAACTAATGATATCATATAATAATATCATATTATCATCTAATGCCTAATGGCAAGTCCTCGAATACAAACACACAAAAAATTGATTTATTAAAGGGAAACAAACTTAAATTCACTGACATTTAGCTTTGTTTGCTTCATTTTCATAATAATTTCATATGAGCGAACTGTCGCTTTGCTATCAGGTAATATGAAACCTATCTACATAAGTACTTAATGGACTACATATTGCTTGGAATTTTATTGGGTAAACGATATACACGAAGCCAGAAACAAAAAAAAAACACATTTAAATAATTTATCTAATAATAAATAATTGACCTTGTAAGTTATGGTTTTTTTGTTGCCTTCCTTTACTTGCCATTGACATGAGTTGATATTGGCAAATGTCAAAGAACTGTCGAACTATTCAATATGGTCTTTGTTGGATTAGATTTTAATAGTTAGGTAGTTATAAAACCTTTCAAATATTAAGAATACAGCGAATAGCCAAAAAAAATTTGTGAAAAAAATTAAATTACATTGTAGGTTTAACCCAAATCAAATTCTTACTCTTATAAACCACGACAAAAATTTATTTCTATAGAAAATTTTTGCAAAATTTTATTTCTATAGAAAATTTTTGCAAAATTTTATTTCTATAGAAAATTTTTGCAAAATTTTATTTCTATAGAAAATTTTGTCAAAATTTTATTTCTATAGAAAATTTTGTAAAAATTTTATTTCTATAGAAAATTTTGTAAAAATTTTATTTCTATAGACAATTTTGTAAAAATTTTATTTCTATAGAAAATTTTGTAAAAATTTTATTTCTATAAAAAATTTCGTCAAAATTTTATTTCTACAGAAAACATTTTCTATAGAAATATTTTTTTTTATTTCTATAGAAATTTTGACAAAATTTTCTATCAAAATAAATTTTTTGACAAAATTTTCTATAGAAATAAAATTTTGACAAAATTTTCTATCAAAATAAAATTTTTAACAAGATTTTCTATAGGAATAAAATTTTGACAAAATTTTCTACAGAAATAAAATGTTGACAAAATGTTCTATAGAAATAAAATTTTTACAAAATTTTCTATAGAAATAAAATTTTGACACAATTTTCTATCAAAATAAAATTTTTGACAAAATGTTCTATAGAAATAATATTTTGACAAAATTTTCTATAGAAATAAAATTTTGACAAAATTTTCTATAGAAATAAAATTTTGACAAAATTTTCTATAGAAATAAAATTTTTACAAAATTTTCTATAGAAATAAAATTTTGACAAAATTTTGTATAGAAATAAACTTTTGTCAAAATTTTCTATAAAAATAAAATTTTTGACAAAATTTTCTATAGGAATAAAATGTTGACAAAATTTTTTATCAAAATAAAATTGTTGACAAAATTTTCTATAGGAATAAAATGTTGAAAAAATTTTCTATAGAAATAAAATTATGAAAAAATTTTCTATAGAAAAAATCTTTTATAGAAATAAAATTTGGACAAAATTTTCTACAGAAATAAAATTTTGACAAAATTTTCTACAGAAATAAAATTTTGACAAAATTTTCTATAGAAATAAAATTTTGACAAAATTTTCTATAGAAATAAAATTTTGACAAAATTTTCTATAGAAATAGAATTTTGACAAAATTTTCTATAGAAATAAAACTTTGAAAAATTTTTTATAGAAATAAAATTATGACAAAATTTTCTATAGAAATAAAATTTTGACAAAATATTCTATAGAAATAAAATTTTGACAAAATATTCTATAGAAATAAAAATTTGACAACATTTTTTATAGAAATAAAATTTTGAAAAATCTTTTCTACCGAAAATTTTGTCAAAATTATATTTCTATAGAAAATTTTGTCAAAATTTTATTTCTATAGAAAATTTTGTCAAAATATTATTTCTATACAAAATTTTGTCAAAAATTTTATTTTGATAGAAAATTTTGTAAAAATTTTATTTGTATAGAAAATTTTGTCAAAATTTTATTTCTATAGAAAATTTTGTCAAAAATTTTATTTTGATAGAAAATTTTGTCAAAATTTTATTTCTATAGAACATTTTGTCAAAATTTTGCAAAATTTGTTTCTATAGAAAATTTTGTCAAAATTGTATTTCTATAGAAAATTTTTGCAAAATTTTGACCAAATGTTCTATAGAAAAAAAATTTTGACAAAATTTTCTATCAAAATAAAATTTTTGACAAAATTTTCTATAGAAATAAAATTTTGACAAAATTTTCTATAGAAAAAAATCTTTTATAGAAATAAAATTTGGACAAAATTTTCTACAGAAATAAAATTTTGACAAAATTTTCAATAGAAATAAAATTTTCTATAGAAATAAAATTTTGACAAAATTTTCTATAGAAATAAAATTTTTAAAAAATTTTCTATCAAAATAAAATTTTTGACAAAATTTTCTATAGAAATAAAATTTTGACAAAATATTCTATAGAAATAAAAATTTGACAACATTTTTTATAGAAATAAAATTTTGAAAAATCTTTTCTACCGAAAATTTTGTCAAAATTATATTTCTATAGAAAATTTTGTCAAAATTTTATTTCTATAGAAAATTTTGTCAAAATTTTATTTCTATAGAAAATTTTGTCAAAATATTAATTCTATAGAAAATTTTGTCAAAAATTTTATTTTGATAGAAAATTTTGTAAAAATGTTATTTCTATAGAAAATTTTGTCAAAATTTTATTTCTATAGAAAATTTTGTCAAAATATTATTTCTATAGAAAATTTTGTCAAAATTTTATTTCTATAGAACATTTTGTCAAAATTTTGCAAAATTTGTTGCTATAGAAAATTTTGTCAAAATTGTATTTCTATAGAAAATTTTTGCAAAATTTTATTTCTATAGACATTTTGTCAAAATTTTAAAATTTTTAAATTTTCTCAAAAATTTTAGTTCTATAGAAAATTTTATTTCTACGGAAAATTTTGTCAAAATTATATATCTATAGAAAATTTTGTCAAAATTGTATTTCTATAGAAATTGTTTGCAAAATTTTATTTCTATAGAAAATTTTGTCAAAATTTGTATAGGAAATTTTTGTCAAAATTTTATTTCTATAAAAAAATTTTGTCAAAATTTTACTTCTATAAAAATTTTTGTCTAAATTTTATTTCTATAGAAAATTTTTACAAATTTTTTTTCTATAGAAAATTTTGTCAAAATTTGTATAGGAAATTTTTTCAAAATTTTATTTCTATAAAAAATTTTCTTAAAAATTTTATTTCTATAGAAAATTTTTTCAAAATTTTATTTCTATAAAAAATTTTCTTAAAAATTTTATTTCTATAGAAAATTTTTTCAAAATTTTATTTCGATAGAAAATTTTCTCAAAAATTTTAGTTCTATAGAAAATTTTATTTCTACTGAAAATTTTGTCAAAATTTTATTTCAGTAGAAAATTTATGCAGAATTTACCCTACGGGAAATGGATCAACCACAGAACCGATACAGGACTAGTCCCAGTCCCAGTTCTGGTCAAAACGTATGGAAGGGACCGGTCACTTTAACATGGGTTTGTCATTACGGGGTAAACTTACATTTTAGGACGGGTCTTGGACTCATCCCAAAGGACACGTCCTGGGACAATTTAGACAGGTCCTCAGCAATCAGTCTCGGACAAACTCTTAGAAATCTGTTTCATTTTGGGCATCCCAATCGAACCCGAAATGAAAAAAAAAACCTTTTGAAATATGTCGAAAAATAGGTTATTCTGAAAATGATTGATATTAAAATATTCATGGATCTAAGATTTTAATATCAAGCGAATACGGAAATAAATAAATTACGACAATTTAAAAATTGCAATTAACTGGAGCACAGGTACAGTTCTGTGATACATCCGTCAGCGGCAATTTGCACTAATTTCCCGTAGGGTAATTTCTATCGAAAATTTTGTCTAAATTTTATTTCTATAGAAAATGTTGTCAAAATTTGTATAGGAAATTTTTGCAAAATTTTATTTTTATACAAAATTGTGTCAAAATTTTATTTCTATAAAAAATGTTGTCAAATTTTACATCTATAAAAAATGTTGTCAAAATTTTATTTTTATAGATAATCCTTCCAAAAAATTTTTGCAAAATATTTCTATAAAAAAAAATTGTAAAAACTTTATTTCAATAGGAAATTTTTATTTTAAATTATTTATTTCTATTTTATTTTAAAATTATTTATTTCTATAGAAAATTTTTGCAAAAAATTATTAGATTATTAATTTTGTTCGGCTTGAGGTCATAAAAAAATCGATTATTGATTTGTTTTAATATTTATTTCCAATTTCCCATAAATATTAAAACAAATCAAGCGGAACAAAATTAATAATCAGAATAATCATAAAATAGGTCCACAACATCAAAAATACGTAAAAAAGTTATTTCTATAGAAAATCTTTTTAGCAAAATTTTATTTCTATAGAATTTTTTTGCAAACTTTTATTTCTATAGAAAATTTTGTCAACATTTTATTTTTATAGAAAATTTTGTCCAAATTTTATTTCTATGGAAATTTTTGTCAACATTTTATTTCTAAAGAAAATTTTTGAAAAATGTATTCCTATAGAAAATGTTTGCAAAATTTTATTTCTATAGATTTTTTTTTTGCAAAATAGAAACTTTGGTCAAAATTTTATTTCTTTAGAAATTTTTGTCAAAATTTTATTTTTATTGAAAATTTTTGAAAATTTTATTTCTATAGAAAATGTTGTCAAAATTTTATTTATATAGAAAATTTTGATGTAAGGGAAAATAAATCCGTATATGAAAATTCGTTTCAGCGCCACCTATATGTGAAAAAATGAGTTATATACGAATACAATTTTTTTTTTTGCGATATAATCATCCGTAGAAATTGGCATAAATTGGCCAAACGGGAAGAGATAGAAAAGCCAAATTTTAACCAAAGATAAACTGAAACGATAGCTTTCGATTGGAATGAAAACCTTTTGCCAGAAATCTTCCGAATCGGAGTAATGTTGCATATACGAAACAGAGAGAAAAGTGACCACTGTGGCCAAATGGAAAAAGATGGGGTTCCAGATTTATATGTGAAAGATAGATCTTTTAGTGCTCTATCCGATGGTAAAAACGGACACAGCTAAATGTGTTTGGGAGTCTCAATATATGGCTTGGAAAAAAGTGGACGCACTTCACCTCAAGAGAAAAGTGACCACTGTGGCCAAATGGAAAAAGATGGGGTTCCAGATTTATATGTGAAAGATAGATCTTTTAGTGCTCTATCCGATGGTAAAAACGGACACAGCTAAATGTGTTTGGGAGTCTCAATATATGGCTTGGAAAAAAGTGGACGCACTGCTCCTGGAGAGAAAAGTGACCACTGTGGCCAAATGGAAAAAGATGGGGTTCCAGATTTATATGTGAAAGATAGATATTTTAGTGCTCTATCCGATGGTAAAAACGGATATTGCGAAATGTGTTTGGGAGTCTCAATATATGGCTTGGAAAAAAGTGGACGCACTTCACCTCAAGAGAAAAGTGACCACTGTGGCCAAATGGAAAAAGATGGGGTTCCAGATTTATATGTGAAAGATAGATCTTTTAGTGCTCTATCCGATGGTAAAAACGGATACAGCAAAATGTGTTTGGGAGTCTCAATATATGGCTTGGAAAAAAGTGGACGCACTGCTCCTGGAGAGAAAAGTGACCACTGTGGCCAAATGGAAAAAGATGGGGTTCCAGATTTATATGTGAAAGATAGATATTTTAGTGCTCTATCCGATGGTAAAAACGGATATTGCGAAATGTGTTTGGGAGTCTCAATATATGGCTTGGAAAAAAGTGGACGCACTGCTCCTGGAGAGAAAAGTGACCACTGTGGCCAAATGGAAAAAGATGGGGTTCCAGATTTATATGTGAAAGATAGATCTTTTAGTGCTCTATCCGATGGTAAAAACGGATACAGCTAAATGTGTTTGGGAGTCTCAATATATGGCTTGGAAAAAAGTGGACGCACTTCACCTCAAGAGAAAAGTGACCACTGTGGCCAAATGGAAAAAGATGGGGTTCCAGATTTATACGTGAAAGATAGATCTTTTAGTGCTCTATCCGATGGTAAAAACGGATACAGCTAAATGTGTTTGGGAGTCTCAATATATGGCTTGGAAAAAAGTGGACGCACTGCTCCTGGAGAGTAAAGTGACCACTGTGGCCAAATGGAAAAAGATGGGGTTCCAGATTTATATGTGAAAGATAGATATTTTAGTGCTCTATCCGATGGTAAAAACGGATATTGCGAAATGTGTTTGGGAGTCTCAATATATGGCTTGGAAAAAAGTGGACGCACTTCACCTCAAGAGAAAAGTGACCACTGTGGCCAAATGGAAAAAGATGGGGTTCCAGATTTATATGTGAAAGATAGATCTTTTAGTGCTCTATCCGATGGTAAAAACGGATACAGCAAAATGTGTTTGGGAGTCTCAATATATGGCTTGGAAAAAAGTGGACGCACTGCTCCTGGAGAGAAAAGTGACCACTGTGGCCAAATGGAAAAAGATGGGGTTCCAGATTTATATGTGAAAGATAGATATTTTAGTGCTCTATCCGATGGTAAAAACGGATATTGCGAAATGTGTTTGGGAGTCTCAATATATGGCTTGGAAAAAAGTGGACGCACTGCTCCTGGAGAGAAAAGTGACCACTGTGGCCAAATGGAAAAAGATGGGGTTCCAGATTTATATGAGAAAGATAGATATTTTAGTGCTCTATCCGATAGTAAAAACGGATATTGTGAAATGTGTTTGAGAGCCTCAATATATGGGTTGGAAAAAAATGGGGGCACTGCTCGTAGAGAAAAATAGAAAAGATGGGGTTCCATTCACAGAAATATCATTAACATATTTTAAATTGAAAACACAATCATATAAAAAATTAACTTTTTAATAAAATTCAAACATATTGTAAACAAAATGAGTGAATGTTTTTTAACACTTTAATTCAATAAACAAAATTTTTCTCGGAAACAAACCTACATACACTCAAAAAAAGATTACTTGGATCCAAAGATTTTGACCTTCCCTTAAGTATTTTGGTTTGATTCCGAGCCAAATATGCGGTTTCTTTAAAATAAAGAAATCTCATTTATCAAATTTTTCATTATCTTTTCGCGGTTTATTAATAAAAGTACTCAAGTTATTTTAAGTACTCACGTACTTAAAATAAGTCTTAGCCTATATTTGAAGCGTTTTTACCTTAAACCTAAAGTTTCAATATTTCAGTTAATTTAAGGACAATATATTCAAATAAAAAATTCGTTTCTTTACATTAAGGAAAATTTGCATTAGTTCAAAGACATGCCACTTTAACGGAGGTACGCAAATTTACAAAATTTGTGTCCTAAATTTAATGAAAAAATTTTTGAAGCAAATATTATAAACTTTTAATTAAAATTTCATTATTTTAAAGAAATTTGTCCTTAATATTTTGTAAATTTCGTATCCTAAAATTTAGGTTGCGTAACCTTTAATATCACGTAAATATTTTTTTCAGTGTACTACACATTTTTTAATAAAACTTTGACGTAAATCTAAAGGAAAGTCAAACTATAATTAAAATCGCAAATTTATGAAAAATTTAAACTTTTGTAACATTATAAGAATATTAATTCATCTAACCGACAATTAATTATAAATAAATTAAAATTGGAACAAAAAACAAATAATTTCCTCAATTAAAAACTGAAAACTTAACGTATCTGCCACGTAAAGCGAGGTCTAGAATGTTTCGACCAAAATCAGTAAAATTTTTAATTCAAATAGAATATTAATTAACAAGTTCCGAAGAAATCAAGTAATTCAAATAATTTGTGTTTTTATACCTTTCGCCATTGCTTCGTTATTCCGGTTTTAACACATCGAAATATTGGTTTCAGACCCTATAAAGTCTATATATTCTAGGTCGTCGTGAAATGTGCGGTCGATCTACCTATCTCCGTATGGTGAAATCACACTAACTTCTGAACAAAACAAGTTATCGACTTGAAACTTGGCGTAAGTAGTTGTTATTCATGTAGGCCGGATGGTATTGCAAATGGGCCATATCTGACCACATTTGGGTATAGCCCTTATATAAACCGATCCCCAGATTTGATTTCCGCAGCCTTGTGAAACACCAAATATCAGATACGGTTAAAATTTAGTACGTGAAATTAGTGTGTGGTCCCCAACCATCATGAACAAATTAGTCCATATCAGTATCATATCATAATTATATATTAGCCCCCATATAAACCGTTATTCAAAGCCATATATTGAGACTCCCAAACACATTTCGCAATATCCGTTTTTACCATCGGATAGAACACTAAAAGATCTATCTTTCACATATAAATATGGAACCCCATCTTTTTCCATTTGGCCACAGTGGTCACTTTTCTCTTGAGGCGAAGTGCGTCCACTTTTTTCCAAGCCATATATTGAGACTCCCAAACACATTTAGCTGTATCCGTTTTTACCATCGGATAGAACACTAAAAGATCTATCTTTCACATATAAATATGGAACCCCATCTTTTTCCATTTGGCCACAGTGGTCACTTTTCTCTTGAGGCGAAGTGCGTCCACTTTTTTCCAAGCCATATATTGAGACTCCCAAACACATTTAGCTGTATCCGTTTTTACCATCGGATAGAGCACTAAAAGATCTATCTTTCACATATAAATCTGGAACCCCATCTTTTTCCATTTGGCCACAGTGGTCACTTTTCTCTCTGTTTCGTATATGCAACATTACTCCGATTCGGAAGATTTCTGGCAAAAGGTTTTCATTCCAATCGAAAGCTATCGTTTCAGTTTATCTTTGGTTAAAATTTGGCTTTTCTATCTCTTCCCGTTTGGCCAATTTATGCCAATTTCTACGGATGATTATATCGCAAAAAAAAAATTGTATTCGTATATAACTCATTTTTTCACATATAGGTGGCGCTGAAACGAATTTTCATATACGGATTTATTTTCCCTTACATAAAATTTTGTCAAAATTTTATTTATATAGAAAATTTTGTCAAAATTTTATTTCTATAGAAAATTTTGTCAAAATTTTATTTATATAGAAAATTTTGTCAAAATTTTATTTATATAGAAAATTTTGTCAAAATTTTATTTATATAGAAAATTTTTGCAAAATTTTATTATCTATAGAAAATTTTGTCAAAATTTTATTTCTATAGAAAATCTTTGCGATATGTTATTTCACTAGAAAATTTTTGCAAAATTTTATAGAAACTAGAAAATTTTTGCAAAATATTGTTTCTATAGAAAATTTTGAAAAATTTTTTTTTCTATAGAAAATTCAAAATTTTGTGAAAATTTTATTTCTATAGACACAATTTTATTTCTATAAAAAATGTTTGCAAAATTTTATTTCTATATAAAATATAGGCAAAATTTTATTTCTATAGAATTTTTTTGCAAAATTTTATTTCTATAGAAAATTTTGTCAACATTTTATTTTTATAGAAAATTTTGTCCAAATTTTATTTCTATGGAAATTTTTGTCAACATTTTATTTCTAAAGAAAATTTTTGAAAAATGTATTCCTATAGAAAATGTTTGCAAAATTTTATTTCTATAGATTTTTTTTTTTTGCAAAATAGAAACTTTGGTCAAAATTTTATTTCTTTAGAAATTTTTGTCAAAATTTTATATAAGAAAATTTTGTCAAAATTTTATTTATATAGAAAATTTTGTCAAAATTTTATTTATATAGAAAATTTTGTCAAAATTATATTTATATAGAAAATTTTATATAAGAAAATTTTGTCAAAATTTTATTTATATAGAAAATTTTGTCAAAATTTTATTTATATAGAAAATTTTGTCAAAATTTTATTTATATAGAAAATTTTGTCAAAATTTTATTTATATAGAAAATTTTGTCAACATTTTATGTCTATAGAAAATTTTTGCAAAATCTTATTTCTATAGGAAATTTTTACAAAATTTTATTATCTATAGAAAATTTTGTCAAAATTTTATTTCTATAGAAAATCTTTGCGATATGTTATTTCACTAGAAAATTTTTGCAAAATTTTATAGAAACTAGAAAATTTTTGCAAAATATTGTTTCTATAGAAAATTTTGAAAATTTTTTTTCTATAGAAAATTCAAAATTTTCTGAAAATTTTATTTCTATAGACACAATTTTATTTCTATAAAAAATGTTTGCAAAATTTTATTTCTATATAAAATATAGGCAAAATTTTATTTCTATAGAAATTTTTTGCAAAATTTTATTTCTATAGAAAATTTTGTCAACATTTTATTTTTATAGAAAATTTTGTCAACATTTTATTTCTAAAGAAAATTTTTGAAAAATGTATTCCTATAGAAAATGTTTGCAAAATTTTATTTCAATAGATTTTTTTTTGCAAAATTTCTATAGAAAGTTTTTGCAAAAATGTATTTCCATAGAAACTTTGGTCCAAATTTTATGTTTATTGAAAATTTTTAAAAATTTTATTTCTATAGAAAATTTTGTCAAAATTTTATTTATATAGAAAATTTTGTCAACATTTTATTTATATAGAAAATTGTTTCAAAATTTTATTTATATAGAAACTTTTGTCAAAATTTTATGTCTATAGAAAATTTTTGCAAAATCTTATTTCTACAGAAAATTTTTGCAAAAGTTTATTATCTATAGAAAATTTTGTCAAAATTGTATTTCTATCGAAAATCTTTGCGATATGTTATTTCTCTAGAAAATTTTTGCAAAATTTTATAGAAACTAGAAAATTTTTGCAAAATATTGTTTCTATAGGAATTTTTGAAAAAAACAAAAAATTTTCTGAAAATTTTATTTCTATAGAAAAAGTTTTATTTCTATAAAAAAATGTTTGCAAAATTTTATTTCTATATAAAATATAGGCAAAATTTAATTTCTAAAGAAAATTTTTGCAAATTTTTATTTCTATAGCACATTTTTTCAAAATTTTATTTCTATTAACTTTTTTTTAACTTTTATTTTTTTTTGTGTGATTTTCTTTTGTTCAGAAATTAAAGGAATTTACATCAAATGCCTCCTTAAATTATGTTATATTTAAATCGATTTAATTTTTTTTATATGTTTTTTATATATGTACCATATATATATTTTTTTGTATGGATTGTATGTTCTGTTCGTTGACATTCCTCAAATCAACAAATGCCAGTGTCACTGACTGACACTGACAACAAAAACATTTCATTGGTAGCTTCATCTACTCTTGACAATATTAAATATTTTAATATTTGGTAAGGGTTGAATGGCTTCCCCTTTTTCATTGTTGTTTCTCTGCTTTGGCTTCGATTCTGTATGCGTACGTGACCTGAGTACTTGTGGCTAGACCCTCCTAACCGAACTCTGTTGCTAAAATGTTCAACTATTCCTTTTCTATGTTTTAAACGTCATAGGGTAATTTGTTTTGTTAACGTTGTTTTTTTTTTTCTTTTCTCGTTGGATTAATTTTTTCTCTTTTCAGTTTGTTTGCTTTTTTTTTGAGGGGATTTCTCATTTTTTTCGGTATGAGTTTCTAACATTCTTTTCACATTTTGTAGTTAATAAAATTTCGAGGTTAAATGCGTTCCTTAACCTCTTCCAGTCAATCAACCCACACCACCCAGTTAGCAGTCAGCGAACAACGAGTCAACCATTTGCGTTTTTTTTTCTTTCAATACATTTGTGCGTGAGTCCATTGCTCTCTTATGCCCCGATATGAGGACGCATGGTAGAAGAATTGGAACAATTCACATAGACAATTTAACCAAAACGCCAACGACTATGTGTTTTGATAAAATAAAAAAAGTCCTCTCCATGGTTCTCGTCAATCTCTTAGCTATACTCCGCTATGCTTGCTGCTTTTTTTGATGTGCAAATTAAACGTCAAAATATTATATGTAGCCATCATAATCTTTACCTATGGCACAGTGGCTTGATGATTAACGCAAATTGATATTTATATATTTTTCCTATGGAATAGTAAGGGAAAAAATATTGTAATTATTTTGTTTTGCAATTTGATTTGAATTTAATTTCAAGGACAGTGTTGAGATTTGTTTAACAATGACCACCTATGTGTATTAGTAACATTAATTTTTCCCTGTTTTTAATATAATTCTCAAAACTCTAAAACCATTTTGAGGAAATTTCTTAAGAGATACAAATTAAAACATAATATTCTCGATGTTTTTTTTTTTTTTTTTTTTTTTTAAAGAAATTATTCTTATTCTTCTCACAGTGTACAAAAGAAAATCATTTTTCGATTTGCTGTGTGTGTTTGTGTTTAAAAAAAAAAGCCTCTTACTTTCTCTTTCTCCCTCCAAACAAAAATCTTCTTGGTTCTCATTCTCATTCTCCTGCTCCCTATCTCACACTCTAATCAAACACACTCCTATATTCTCATTCTTTATAAGTTTCATTATTTGTTATGATTGCTAATAGCATTGTAGAAATTGAACACAAGTGTTTTTCTACTATAGTGGTGGTAGCCATTAGTTTTTTTACCCACTGTTGTTTTTTTTTTTCGTATATTCCCCATGCCGGTCGGGGCTATCTTGCTCTATGTTTTTGGTTTTGTAGTTTTTTTGAACTACCTTGACTTCTAAAAAAGGCTTGCTAAGTGAGAAACGTGCCAACGTTGCCTATGATGAGAAAGAACAATGAACGAAATTAAGTACAACTACAACGTCACATAATTTCTCTTTAGTCATACTCTTGTTTTCTTTTTGTGGGTTTTTTGTTCTTTACTTCTAAACACATATATATCATCAAATAGTTTCCAATTGTTTTTCCTAAAAATTTTTTGCTTTGAGGTTCTGGATTTTCCCCTCCCATTATGTATGTAGAAGGTTAATGCCTTCTATTTCCAACTATTTGCATAATTAAATGTTGCCAGTATTGCTCTGGTTAATTTTGAACGGTGTTTTTTTTGCTTTTATTTATGTCCGGGAAGTTCAATGCCCTTTTGTGAGATCGACAATTCAAACAAATGTCTCCAACATTAAAGAAGCCTGAAATAGATACTAGGTGCGAAAAAAATCACCTTGTCATTTTTAGAGAGACATCTTCGCCAATCATTCGTTAGGTTGTTCATGTCTTATTTTTTCTTTTTTTTTTTAATAAATCTTTCTAAAAACTTTACTTCTATGGAAATTTTCCTCAAAATTTTATTTCTATAGAAATTTTTATCAAAATTTTATTTCTATCGAAAATTTTCCCAAAATTTGCTTTCTATAGAAAATCTTGCCAAAATTTTATTTCTATAGAAAAGTTTATCAAAATTTTATTTCTATCGAAAATTTTGTAAAAATTTTATTTCTTTAGAAAATTTTGTCAAAATTTTATTTCTATAGATAATTTTGTCAAAATTTTATTTCTATAGAAAATTTTGTCAAAATTTTAGTTCTATAGAAAATTTTGTCAAAATTTTAGTTCTATAGAAAATTAAAAAAAAAAATGTTCTATAGAATATTTGTCAAATATAGAATATTTTGTCAAAGTTTTGCTTTTATAGAAACTTTTGTCAAAATGTTATTTTTATAGAAGATATTGTCTTTTATAAAAATAAAAAAATTTTGGCAAATTTTAGTGTTTTAGCGATTTTTGTCAAAAATCTTATTTCTTTATACAAATTTTGAAAGTTTTTCTTATATTGAAAATTTTTACAAACTTTTATTCTCTAGAAAATTTTTGCAAAATTTTATTACCTAGAAAATGTTTGCACAATTTTTTTCTTTAGAAAATTTTGTCAAGAAATAATTTTCGCATAATTTTATTTCTGTAGAAAATTTTCGCAAAATTTTATATCTTTAGAAAATTTTGTCAATATTTTATTTCTATAGCTAATGTTTGCCAGTTTTCCACCAACAAATTTGTGCAAAATTATATGACCATAGAAAATTTTTGCAAAATTTTATTTCTATTGAAAAATTTTCCAAAATTTTATTTCTATTAAAAATTTTTTTATAGGAAATTTTATTAATTTATTGCTATAGGAAATTTTCTCAAAATTTTGTGTCTCTGAATTTTCTTCTATAGAAATCTCTCAAAATTTCTATAAACATTTTTTGAAAATTTTATTTCTATATGATTTTTTTTTGAAAATTTTATTTCTTTAGAACATTCTATATTAAAATTTTCTCAATTTATTTCCTATAAAAATTTTCTCCAAAAAAAAAACCTGCAAAATTTCTTAGAAATTTTTCTAAAAATTGTATTTCTATAGAACATTTTATTCCATTGACAAATTTGTCAAAATATTATTTCTAAAAAAATTTTTTGCAATTTTTTTTTTATAGAAAAATTTTGGAAAATTTTATTTCTTTAGAAAATGTTGTCCAAAATTTTTCCATAGTATCTTTTCGCAAAATTTTATTTCCATAGACAATTTTTTCAAAATTTTGTTTCCATAAAAAATTTTCTCAAAATTTTATTTTATAGAACATTTTCTCTAAATTTTCTTTCTAAAAAAAAGTGTTAATGAAATTTTCTTTCTATTACAAATTTTTGCACAATTTTATTTCTATAGCAAATTTCAAAATATTATTTTTTATTCCATTGAATTTTATCAAAATGTATTATTCGATAGAATATTTTGTCAAAGTTTTGCTTTCATAGAAACTTTTGTCAAAATGTTATTTTTATAGAAATAATAATAAAAAAATTTTGGCAAATTTTAGTGTTTTTGCGATTTTTGTCAAAAGTCTTATTTCTTTACACAAATTTTGAAATTTTTTCTTATATAGAAAATTTTTAAAAATTATATTCTCTAGAGAATTTTACAAAATTTTATTCTCTACAGAATTTTTGCAAAATTTTATTACCTAGAAAATTTTTGCACAATTTCTTTCTTTTTTCAAAAATGCACAATTTCTTTCTTTTTTTTTTGTCAAAAAGTCATATCTATTGAAAATTTTCGCATAATTTTATTTCTATAGAAAATTTTCGCAAAATTTTATATCGTTAGAAAATTTTGTCAACATTTTATTTCTATAGCTAATGTTTGCAAGTTTTCCTCTAACAAATTTGTGCAAAATTATATTTCCATAGAAAATTTTTGCAAAATTTTATTTCCATAGAAAATGTTTGCAAAATTTTATTTCTATTAAATTTTTTTTTATAGGAAATTTTATTAATTTATTGCTATAGGAGATTTTCTCAAAATTTTGTGTCTCTAAATTTTCTTCTATAGAAATCTCTCAAAATTTCTATAAACATTTTTGAAAATTTTATTTCTATATGATTTTTTTTGAAAATTTTATTTCTTTAGAACATTCTATATTAAAATTTTCTCAATTTATTTCCTATAAAAATTTTCTCCAAAAAAACTGCAAAATTTCTTAGAAATTTTTCTCAAAATTGTATTTCTATAGAAAATTTTACTCCATTGAGAAATTTGTCAAAATTTTTATTTCTAAATTTTTTTTTGCAATTTTTTTTTATAGAAAATTTTTGGAAAATATTATTTCATTAGAAAATGTTGTCCAAATTTTATTTCCATAGACAATTTTTCAAAATTTTGTTTCCATAACAAATTTTCTGAAATTGTAGTTCTATAGAAATTTTTCTCGAAATTTCATTATTATAGAAAGTTTTTGGAAAATTAAAAAGCTATAGAAAATTTTTGTCAAAATTTTATTTCTGTAGAAAATTTTTGCAAAATTTTATTTCTATAGAAAATTTTATGAAAATTTTATTTCTATACAAAATTTTGTCAAAATTATATTTCCATAGAAATTTTTGTGTCCAAAGAAAATTTTCTCATAATTTTATTTCAATAGAACATTTTCTCAAAATTCTGTTTTATTTCTATAAAAAAATTTTGCAACATTTTAGTTCTAACAAACAACATTTTTGTTGTTATAGAAAATTTTGTAAATTTTTTTTATTCCATGGAAATCTTTTTCAAAACTTTATAAAACAAGTATATACAACAGTAAGTTCGGCTGGACCGAATCTTAAATACCCACCACCATGAATCAAATATAATAGTTTACTTTGTAAACTTTAACCAGATTCTACCTATGAAGACTAGATCAGATTCTGGATGTATGAGAACCAATTTTGTTTGAGTTTTATAGAAATCATAAACATATCGTCTATATGATGAAATAACGTCTTGATTTGAAATCTTAAATCTGTAGATTTTTTCCGCCATTATGAATACGATGAGTAAAATCTGGAAATTTTACTTTCAGTTTCAAGCAAATGTCATGATCAGTGCGTCTGTTATACCCTGAAAGACAAGCAAAGTTTTCTTTTGACACAAATTTTAGAGACAATCATTGAATCGCTTATCAAAAATTCGGATTAGTTTGCTCTAAACGAAAATACTTTATATGAAAGGGGAATTTCATTCCGGAGGAAAATTTCTTTTTCTTTGGTTGTAACCTCAAGAAGTTAAATCGGTCTATATCGAAGCCTTACCAAACGGACCGGTAAAAATAAATGTGATACAGATTTTTGAGGCTCTAAAATTCCAGTATATTTACATTTTTGTGCAAATCAGAAAAAAATTATGGAGTTAAATCTGGAGATCGGTCTATGTGGAGGCTATACTAAAACATGAGTCGACACACACCATATTCGGCTGACCTATTTGTGGTCAGCTGTGCCAAATTTCTGGACGATAGCGCCATTATTGAAGGCTGTAGCGTGATTACAACATACAGACAGACGGACGGACATGCTTATATTATCTTGGAATATCTCCCTGATCAAGAATATATATACTTTATATAGTCGGAAATCGATATTTCGATGTGTTACACACAGAATGACAAACTTATTACACCCCCATCACCATTCTATGGTGGTGGGTATACAAATTTTCTAAAAATTTTATTCGTATAGAACATTTCCTAAAAATTTTATTCGTATATAAATTTTTCAAAAAATTTTATTCGTATAGAAAATTGTTTAAACATTTTATTTCTGTAGAAGATATTGTAAAATTTTTTGTGGCTATAGAAACTTTTTTATTGCATGGATTTTTTTTTTCAAAATTTCTATAAAAAAATTGTCAAAGTTTCTTATTCTGTAGAATATTTTGCCAAAGTTTTGCTTTTATAGAAAATGTTTTCAATAAAGCTATTTTCTCAAAAATGATATTTCTATAGAATTTTGTGCAAATGTTCACAAAATTTTATTTCTAACATATAGAAAAATTTTACAAAATTTCATTCCTTTAGAAAGTGTTTGCAAATTTGTATTCTTTAGAACATTTTTACAAAATTTTATTTTTATAGAAAATTTTGTCAAAATATCTCCAGATTTTTTTTTTTTCAAAATTTTATATTTATAGAAAAATTGTCTAAATATGTGATTTCTATAGAAAGTTTTGTTTTGCAAATTTTAGTTTTAATGAAAATTGTCATCAAGATTTTAAAGACAAAATTTAATTTCTTTCTTGTCCCCCAATAAAGATTTATATCATAAATCCAAAAATAAAATCGAAGCAAACATACAACAATCGAGAACTCTGCATGATTAATAAATACATCGTTTCAAGTTTAAAAGCCCATAATTATGATATGTCTGGAAGCTTAAAGTAGCAATAACCTCTCTGATAAATTAAGAATTTAACAATAACTTGAATGATTTTTCCTTTTGATTTAATGTTTTAATAAACCAACCACATCAACACAATCTGATCGAAAAATAAAAAGCAAAAGAGGCAATGATAAAAAACATTTTTTGTTTAATAAAATTATTTTGTTAAACATTTCTTCATATAAGTCATATTAGAGTAATCAATCATCGCTGTTCATATTTTAGTTAAACAAATCACGTATCGTTTTCCAGCACCAAAGCCAAAATCCATAAAATCAGAAAATCCCCAAAAAGTGTTCATTCATAGCCCCTCCACAACATCACACTACAAATTCGCAAATTATTAATATTTTACAAATTATGCATAAATTTATTTGAAATTACAAGATATCAGTGCAAATTAAACAAACACCATTTAACCACTGGACAATATCATAATCGCGTTTACAATCTTGTTCCCTTTTTATATTTGGTTGAAATATTGCAAAACGTGATTTGCTTACATATTTCCCAAAAAAAAAAAAACAAAAATAATTTTAATTTACACAAAACCAATAAAATAATTAATTTTGAAACTATCAAACACGGGAAGTCAGTTTTCCAAAACTCGAAATATAATTTTTATGATTGTAGGAAATAAAATTTTTGATTTCCGCATACAAATCACATTCATTAGTCGATAAAGCAGAGGAACGTACGATTTTTCAATCTCCCGATAAATATCTTCCTAAAAATATCACTAACCAACAAATTAGTCAAATTTTCCTAACAAGATTTTATATAATTTTTTTTTCAAAAATGTTCTATATTTTTTTTTATTTTATTTGTATACAACATTTTCTCAAAATGTTATTTCTGTAAAAAATTTTCTCAAAATTTTTTGATATAGAAAATTGTGTTAAAATTTTTATTTCTATTGAACTAAATGTTGTCAAAATTTTATTTCTATAGAAAATGTTCTAAATTTTCAATCTCCCGACAACTATCTACCAAAAAATATCACTAAACAACAAATTAGTCAAAGTTTTCATAACAAAGAAAATTTCGTCAAGATTTTATATATATATATATATATTTTTTTTTTTCAAAAATGTTCTATATAAAATTTTATTTTTTTTTTTATTTTATTTGTATACAAAATTTTCTCCAAATTTTATTTCTTTAAAAAATGTCTCCAAATTTTATTTCTTTAAAAAATGTCTCAAAATTTTATTTCTATAGAAAATTTTATCAATTTTTTTGCTCTACAACATTTTCCCAAATTTTCTTTCTTTAACAATTTTTTCTCAAAATTTTATATCTGTAAAAAAATTTCTCAAAATTTTATTTCTATAGAAAATTTTATAAATTTTTTTGCTCTAGAAAATTTTCTCAAAATTGTATTTCTATAAACATTTTTTTCAAAATTTTTTGATATAGAAAATTGTGTTAAAATTTTTATTTCTATTGAACTAAATTTTGTCAAAATTTAATTTCTATAGAAAATTTTCTCAAAATTTTATTTCTATATAAATTGTTCTCAAAATGTTATTTCTATAGAAAATGTTCTAAATTTTCAATCTCCCGACAACTATCTACCTAAAAATATCACTAAACAACAAATTAGTCAAAGTTTTCCTAACAAAGAAAATTTCGCCAAGATTTTATATATTTTTTTCAAAAATGTTCTATATAAAATTTTATTTTTTTTATTTTATTTGTATACAAAATTTTCTCCAAATTTTATTTCTTTAAAAAATGTCTCCAAATTTTATTTCTTTAAAAATTGTCTCAAAATTTTATTTCTATAGAAAATTTTATCAATTTTTTTGCTCTACAAAATTTTCTCAAAATTTTCTCAAAATTTTATTTTTTAACAATTTTTTCTCAAAATTTTATTTCTGTAAAAAAAATTCTCAAAATTTTATTTCTATAGAAAATTTTATAAATTTTTTTGCTCTAGAAAATTTTCTCAAAATTTTATTTCTATAAACATTTTTTTCAAAATTTTTTGATATAGAAAATTGTGTTAAAATTTTTATTTCTATTGAACTAAATTTTGTCAAAATTTAATTTCTATAGAAAATTTTCTCAAAATTTTCTTTCTATATAAAATGTTCTCAAAATTTTATTTCTATAGAAAATTTTCTAAATTTTTAATTTCTATAAAAATGTTCTAATTTTTTTTCAAAATTTTTTTGCTATAGAAAATTGTGTTAAAATGTTTATTTCTATTGAACTAAATTTTTGTCAAAATTGTATTTCTATAGAAAATTTTGTCAAAATTGTATTTCTATAGAAAATTTTCTCAAAATTTTATTTCTATAGAAAATTTTCTCAAAATTTTTTTTCTAAAATGTTTAGTAAAAGTTTTCCTAACAAAGAAAATTTCGTCAAGATTTTATATAATTTTTTTACAAAAATGTTCTATATAAAATTTTATTTTTTTTAATTTATTTGTATACAAAATTTTCTAAAAATTTTATTTCTTTAACAATTTTTTTTTCTCAAAATTTTCTTCTATAGAAATTTTTATCAATTTATTTGCTCTAGAAAATTTTCTTAAAATTGTATTTCTATAAACTTTTTTTAAAAATTTGTTGATATAGAAAATTGTGTTAAAATTTTTATTTTTATTGAACTAAATTTTGACAAAATTTTATTTCTATAGAAATTTTTCTCAAAATTTTATTTCTATAGAAAATTTTCTCAAAAATGTTATTTCTATAGAAAATTTTCTATAGAAAATTTTCTCAAAAATTTTATTTCTATAGAAAATTTTCTAAATTTTTTTAAAATCTATAGAAAATGTTCTAATTTTTTTTTTTCAAAATTTTTTGCTATAGAAAATTGTGTTAAAACTTTTATTTCTATTGAACTACATTTTTGTCAGAATTGTATTTCTATAGAAAATTTTTTCAAAATTTTATTTCTATAGAAAATTATTTCAAAATTTTATTTCTATAGAAAATTTTGTCAAAACTTTATTTCTATAGAAAATTTTGTCAAAACTTTATTTCTATAGAAAATTTTGTCAAAAATTTTTACTCTATATAAAATTTTGTCAAAATTTTATTTCTATAGAAAATTTTGTCAAAATTTTATTTCCATAGAAAATTTTGTCAACATTTTATTTCTATAGAAAACATTGCCAAAATTTTTATTTCTATACAAAAATTTTCCAAATTTTTATTTCTATAGAAATTTTTGCAAAATTTTGTTTCCATAGAAAATTTTGTCA
Source organism: Haematobia irritans (assembly GCF_050003625.1). Taxonomy (NCBI): domain Eukaryota; kingdom Metazoa; phylum Arthropoda; class Insecta; order Diptera; family Muscidae; genus Haematobia; species Haematobia irritans. The sequence goes on from NC_134397.1 coordinate 19,808,998, forward strand.
AAATTTTTTACTATATATAGAATTTTGTCAAAGTTGTATTTCTATAGAAAATTTTGTCAAAATTTTATTTCTATAGAAAATTTTGTCAAAATTTTATTTCTATAGAAAATTTTGTTTAAATTTTATATCCATAAAAATAATAAAATAAAGTAAATAACACGTATAAATGTATTGAAAATTGGAAAAAAATTTACAAATTTTATACAATAAAAATAAAAAATATTGTCAAATTTATATTTTCATACAAAACTTTGTATGAAAATATAATTTTGTCAAAATTTTATTTCTATAGAAAATTGTGTCAAAATTTTATTTCTACAGAAAATTTTGTCAAAATTTTATTTCTATAGAAAATTGTTCAAAATGTTATAATCTATAGAAAATATTCTCAGAATTTCAGTTCTATAGAAAATTTTGTCAAAATTTTGTAAAAATTTTATTTCTATAGAAAATTTTGTCAAAATTTAACTTATATAGAAAATTGTTCAAAATGGTATAATCTATAGAAAATATTCTCAGAATTTCAGTTCTATAGAAAATTTTGTCAAAATGTTTTACATTATATAAAAATTTGTCAAAATTTTACTTCTATAAAAAATGTTGTCAACATTTTATTTCTAAGAAAATGTTCTCAAAATTTTATATCTATAGAAAATATTCTCAAAATTTCATTTCTATAGAAAATTTTATTGTTAGTTTGAATCGTTTTTTATTAACTGACTTTAAAATATTTTCAATGAATACATATTATAAGGAATGTTATAAACTCAATGACTACTATGATAAATATACAATACTAAAATGTAAAGTTAAGTGAAAAACATACATGTTGTATTCGAGATATATCAAATCATAACTTCAATATTTATTTCTATAGATTTTTTTTCAAACTTTTAAAGCTGAGATCAAAACAAAAAATTTTATTTCTATAGAACATTTTGTCAACATTTTATTTATATAGAAAATTTTTCAAAATGGAAAATATTCTCAGAATTTCAGTTCTATAGAAAGGTTTGTCAAAATTGTTTACTTTATATAAAATTTTGTCAAAATTTTATTTCGATAGAAAATTGTTCAAAATATTATATCTATAGAAAATATTCTTGGAATTTCAGTTCTATAGAAAATTTTGTCAAAATTTTTTACTTTTTTATTTCTATAAAAAAAAATTGTTTAAATTGTATTTTTATAGATAATTTTGTCTAAATTTTATATCCATAAAAATTATAAAATAAAGTAAAATAGGAAAAAATTGACAATTTTTTTATTATATAAAAAATATTGTCAAATTTATATTTTCATATAAAAATTTGTCAAAATTTTATTTCTATAGAAATCTTTGCCTACATTCTATTTCTTTGGAAAATTTTGTCAAAACTTTTACACGATAGAAAATTTTCTCAAAATTTTATTTCTATAGAAAATTTTCTCAAAATTTTATTTCTATAGAAAATTTTCTCAAAATTTTATTTCTATAGAAAATTTTTTCAAAATTTTATTTCAATAGAAAATTTTTTTCTATATAAAATTTTTTTCTTCATTTTATATTAAATAAAAAAAAATAGTTATTCCAAAGCATTTCTAAATATTTACATATAAACCCAAGAATAAAAATTTTGGCAAAGTTTACAACTTATTAGAAGAATCAAAGCTGCCTTCAGAACCACCACTACACGTAGAACAACCACAACTACAGTGTTATTACCATGAAATACAAGTTAAGTAGAAGAATAATTTGTTTTTGTTGTTTTTGCTGTTGTTGGCAAAGCTATTAACTTATGGGCACCTTGAAAATTACGCTCAAGGCTGACGCTATTTAACCAACTCCAATACCACACTACCACGAAGCGCCATCGTCCACAAATGGTGGAGGGGGATTGTGGCAGTGACGGTTGTGCTGGAGCTTCGATGACGATGACTGACTATAAATGTCTTTGGAATACTTTTGGAGAAGCAACTTTAACAAAAGCCTAGCCAAGTTAATAAGAAGCAAATTATACAACAAGGGCGTCAACTTCGAAGACTGAAAAACATCTTTTAAGAAACTTCACTTCCTATGAATTTGATTGTAAGCCATTTCAAGAAGAAGTTTTAGCGGAAGTAAGGGCTCAAATTACTACAGTAAACTGAAGGCAAATTAGATGAAAATTGTGAAATTTTAGTTTTTTGTTAGACTTGTGCTTACAACGAATATATTCTATAGAAATATAAATTTTAAAAAAAGATACAATTATTAGAATTTATTAAATAGAAAGTTTTTGTTTAGTAAATTCAGATTTTTTAAATTTGTATTTATTATTATATATTTTTAATATTTCTTATTATATTTAATTGCAATAAACATTTTACAATTTTTTTTTTATAAAAATAATATTAAACTCTTAGCTGACAACCATTTATTTTAATTTTTAAAACAACCAAAAAATATATTTCTTTATTCAAATTGAGATATATATTCACATGCTTTAAGTTGATGAGAATTCAATATCAACGTATATCACACAACGATATTTATTTATTATATTTTTATTTATATCCCAATCAAGCAATTTCCATTGACATCTTTGTATAAAAAAAGAAGAAAAAAAAAAACAATATTTATGAGTAATATTGAATGAATTTTAACACATCATTTGTATATGGAAATGACCCTAAGACAAAGATCGCGTTACAGCCCTAGAGAGAAAAAAAGACAAAGCAAAAATGAGAAAAAAATAAAAATGTTAGATACACAGAGAGAAAATATGTATTCCAAACAAAGTTTTTTATTAAAAAAAACTAACAAACACAAAAATAAAAAAATAAAAAATATGGTCACTATTTTATTTCTATACAGAATTTGGTCTCAGTTTTCTTACAAAAAAATATTCGAAATGGAATGAATAACCAAAAAGTTTTTTTTTTAATATAGTTTTTTAAAAAATGTCATAATTTTATATTAAAAAAACATTGATAGAATTTTATTTCCATCGAAAATTATTTAAATTTTCAAAATTTTGCTCCTTAGAAATTTTTTCCAAATTGTATTTCTGCAGAATTTTTTTTTATTATTTTGCATCTATAAAAATTAATTTAATTAATTTCTATATTAAAAATATATATTTTTTTTTGCATTTATAATTTTTTTTTTATTTTATATGTATTTTTATATGTAACCATATATACACAATTTTTCTAATATTTTTTTAAGATATGCTTATTGAAGATGTAGTGATTGATTGATTCGACATAACTGGAACTGTACATAAGCTGAATATGAAATTCTATAACTAAATGCTTTGAATTATTGTGAAAATTAAAAAAAAAATAAATAAAATAAAACTAAAAAAACACAACAAACCAGAAATCCGATACAATGCCAATGATAATGATGATGATGACGACGTGCTATGAAATAAAATGTATTTCCCATTCCGATTACTAAGCCAAGCAAAGCATTCCTAACTAGAATGACATAAAGAGGCAAAGTGAAATAAGAAAAACTAGAATTCATCACAATAATAATGCCGGGGAATGGGTTGCTAGCTACAGATAAACAATTATATGAAATTGCATTAAAATTCTTTACGCAAATAAAAGGCAACAATGTTGCGTACACTCAAAAAAGTTTTTAAAAATTGGGAAAAAGAAACAAAATTTGTTATAAAAAATAAATAGAAATAAAATTTTTAGAAAATTTTCTATAGAAATAAAATTTTTAGAAAATTTTCTATAGAAATAAAATTTTTAGAAAACTTTCTATAGAAATAAATTTTTTAGAAAATTTTCTATAGAAATAAAATTTTTAGAAAATTTTCTATAGAAATAAAATTTTCAAAAAATGTTCTACTTATAGAAATAAAATTTTCAAAAAATGTTCTACTTATAGAAATAAAATTCTCAGAATATTTTCTATAGAAATAAAATTTACAAAAAAAATTCTATAGAAATAAAATTTTGACAAAATTTTCTATAGAATGCAAATCTTGAGAACATTTTCTATAGAAATAAAAATTTGACAAAATTTTCTATAGAAATAAAATTTTGACAAAATTTTCTCTATATCTATTCTCTATATATTTTCTATAGATATAAAATTTTGAGAAAATTTTCTATAGAAATAAAATTTTGCAAAAATTTCTATATCAAAAAAAGAATTGGCAAAATTTTCTATACCAACCAAAAAAAAATTGAAATTTTGAAATAAATAAATTTTTGGCAGAAAACTTCCTATAGAAATAAATTTTGACAAAATTTTTCTATACACGCAAAAAAATAATTCTTTCCTCCCAAACGAAATTTTAGACAAACAAAGTTCGTTTCTCATTTGCTTATCGCTGTAAGGAAGTGTATTTGGAAGAAAAGTATATACTTTTTGTGATAAACGTTTATTCTTTTCCAGGATGTAAAAACAATTTCATAAAGACTCAATAACTCAAAAAAAAAAAACATTGTTTTCTTGCTAATTGCATTTTCCCTCACATCTTTCTCACATGCACGAGGTTTTTTAGTTCTTAACACCTTTTCCTGTAATACCACCAATGTAGAAGAAATTATAAGATTTTATAAATTTTTAAAATTTATTTACCTTTCGCCTGGACGGAGAATCGAACCGCGGACCATGCACTTTGTAAGCTAACCACTGAGCTTTGTACCTGTTATGGTCATCAATACATAAATATCCATATAAGTTATATTTATATAGCATAGCTTGCGGCGCCCACGAACCGAATAAACAAAGTTTATTTAACCGAAACAAACATTTAGTTTGGCACCGTGGAGCAGTGGTTGCTACATCCGACTTGCATGCCAAGGGTCGTGGGTTCGATCCCTGCTTCGACCAAAGTTTTTTTTTACATATATTCCAGATATGTTCGGAAGATTCCGAAAAACTGTTCAACATTACATTGTAGTATATTAAATTTTGAACTGTAAAATGAGTCTTATTAAAGACATAAAGTCAGAAAAGAACAGTGTTTGATATAAACGAAATGGACTGTGTTGTTGTTTCAAAAATAACTTTTTTTTATTGAAAAAATAAAGATTTTTTAACAAACTATTTTTTTTTTTTTTGGTGAAAAAAGTTTAAAATTTTCGAAGCAATTCAAAAAACTCTAACAAAAGAAAAACGTTTTCGGTACACGTTTTCCAAACGTTTCTTTGCGTGTAGCAACAAAAATTTTGAAATAAATTTTTGACAAACACTTTCTATAGAAATTAATGTTGACAAAAATTTTCTATAGAAATAAAATTTTGGGAAAATTTTCTAAAGAAAAATTTTTGAGAACATTTGTAATATACAAAAATTTTGGAAAAAGAAATTATATATAGAAATAACATTTTGCAAAAGTTTTCTATAAAGGTGGGTATTAAGTTGGAGTTTAGCCGCTAAAATCGTCATTTTTTCACGATTACTTTTCTTTAATAGTCCATTTTAAGGAATACAAAATTTGTGAAAATTTGCTTTGGGTTATTCCCCATCAAGATATAATAAAATTTACAACAAATATAGCAACAAAAATGTTGATACAAGTTTCTATAGCTACTAAACATTTGACAAAATTTTCTATAGAAATAAAATTTTGATAAAATTTTCTATAAAAATAAAATTATGGCAACATTTTTTATAAAAATAAAATTTTGACCAAATTTTCTATAAAAATAAAATTGTGACAAGATTTTCCGTAGAAATAAAATTTTAACAAAATTTTCTGTAGCGATAAACATTTTGATACAATTTTCTAAAGAAATAAAATTGACAAAATTTTCTATAGAAATCAAATTTTGACAAAATTTTCTATAGAAATAAAATTTTCTATAGCAAAAAAAAAATTTTGAATTTTGACAAAATTTGCTGTGGCAACAAAAATTTTGACAAAATTTTCTATGGCAATAAAAAATTTGACAACATTTTCTATAGCAAATAAAATTTTGACAAAGCTTTCTGTAGCAACAAAAAATTTGCATACAATTTTCTGTAGGTACTAAACATTTGCCAAAATTTTCCATACAAATAAAATTTTGACAAAATTTTCTGTAGAAATGCAATTTTGAAAAAATTTTCTATAGAATTAAAATTTCCAGAACTTTTTCTATAGAAATAAAATGTTGACAAAATCTTCTGTAAGAAAATTAAAAACATTTTCTATATAATTATAATTTTGAGAAAATTTTCTTTACAAATAAAATTTTGAGAAAAAGTTGCTACAGAAATAAAATTTACGGAAAATTTTCTATAGAAATCAAAAAATGAGAAAATTTACTATTGAAATAAAATTTACGGAAAATTTTCTATAAAAATAAACTGTTTACAAAATTTTCCGTAGAAATTAAATTTTAACAAAATTTTCTGTAGCAATAAACATTTTGATACAATTTTCTAAAGAAATAAAATTGACAAAATTTTCTATAGAAATAAAATTTTGACAAAATTTTCCATGAAAACAAAATGTTCGATAGCAACAACAATTTTGACAAAATTTTAGATAGCAACAAAAATTTTAACAAAATTTTCTATGGCAACAACAATTTTGACAAAATTTGCTGTGGCAAAAAACATTTTCACAAAATTTTCTATGGCAACAAACATTTTTATACAATTTTCTTTAGCTACTAAACATTTGACAAAATTTTCCATACAAATAAAATTTTGACAAAATTTTCTGTAGAAATGCAATTTAGACAAAAATTTCTATAGAAATAAAATTTTCAGAAAATTCTCCATAGAAATAAAATTTTGAAGAAATTTTCTATATAAATAAAACTTTGACAAAATTTTCTATAGAATTAAAATTTACAGAAATTTTTCTATAGAAATAAAATGTTGAAAAAATCTTCTATAAAAAAAATTAAGAACATTTTCTATATAATTATAATTTTGAGAAAATTTTCTTTACAAATAAATTTTTGAGAAAATGTTGCTACAGAAATAAAAATTATGGAAAATTTTCTATAGAAATAAAAAAAATGAGAAAATTTACTTTTGAAATAAAATTTACGGAAAATTTTCTATAAAAATAAACTGTTTACAAAATTTTCCGTAGAAATAAAATTTTAACAAAATTGATACAATTTTCAAAAGAAATAAAATGGACAAAATTTTCTATAGAAATACAATTTTGACAAAATTTTCGATAGAAACAAAAATTTTGACAAAATTTTCTATGGCAACAAAAATTTTGACAAAGTTTTCTGTAGCAACAAAAATTTTTATATAATTTTCTGTAGCTACTAAACATTTGACAAAATTTTCCATTTTCTACAAAAATAAAATTTTTAGATATTTTTCTATAGAAATAAACTTATGACAATATTTTCTTTAGCAATAAAATGTTTACAAAATTTTCTATAGAAATAAAATTTTGCCAAAATTTACTATAGAAGCAAAATTTTGACAAAATTGTCTATAGAAATAAAATTTCGCAAATTTTTCTATAGAAATGAAATTTTGTCAAAATTTTCTATAAAAATAAAAATAAAATTTTGACAAAATTTTCCGTTTTATTTTCTATAGAAATAAATTTATGGCAATATTTTCTTTAGCAATAAAATTTTGACAAATTTTTTTATAGAAATAAAATTTCGCAAATTTTTCTATAGAAATGAAATTTTGTCAAAATTTTCTATAAAAATAAAATTTTGACAAAATTTTCCGTTTATTTTCTATAGAAAAAATTTTGACAAAATTGTCTATAGAAATAAAATTTCGCAAATTTTAGAAATGAAATTTTGTCAAAATTTTCTATAAAAATAAAATTTTCACAAAATTTTCCGTTTATTTTCTATAGAAATAAACTTATGGTAATATTTTCTTTAGCAATAAAATGTTGAAAAAAATTTCTATAGAAATAACATTTTGACAAAATTTACTATAGAAGCAAAATTTTGACAAAATTATCTATAGAAATAAAATTTTGCAAAATTTTTCTATAGAAATGAAATTTTGTCAAAATTTTCTATAAAAACAAAATTTTGACAAAATTTTCTGTAGCAATAAACATTTTGATACAATTTTCTATATAAATAAAATTTTCAGAAAAAATTATATAGAAATAAAATTTTCAGAAAATTTTCTATAGAAATTAAATTTTCAGAAAAAATTTTTATAGAAATACAATTTACAAAAAAACTTCTATAGAAATGAAATTTTAAGAAAATTTTCTATAGAAATTAAATTTTCAGAAAAATTTTTCTATAGAAATAATATTTTGACAAAATTTTCTATTCTGACAAAATTTTCTATAGAAATAAAATTTTGAAAAATTTTCTATAAAAATAAATTTTTGACATTTTCTATAGAAATAAAATTTTCAGAAAATTTTCTATACAAGTATAATTTTGACAAAATATTCTATAGAAATAACATTTTGACAAAATATTCTATAGAAATAAAATTTTGATAAAATTTTGTATACAAGTTAATGAAACTTTCACAAAATTTTCTATAGAAATAAAATTTTGACAAAATTTTCTATTCTGACAAAATTTTCTATAGAAATAAAATTTTGAAAAATTTTCTATAAAAATAAAATTTTGACATTTTCTATAGAAATAAAATTTTCAGAAAATTTTCTATACAAATAAAATTTTGACAAAATTTTCTATGGAAATAAAATTTTGACAACATTTTCTATAGAAATAAAATTATGACAACATTTTCTATAGGAAAATGTTGCATAGCTTTTCTATAGAAATAAAATTTTGACAAAATTTTCTATAGAAATAAAATTTTGACAAAAATTTCTATAGAAATGAAATTTTGTCAACATTTTCTATAGAAATGAAATTTTGACAAAATTTTCTGTGGAAATAAAATTTTGCAAATTTTTCTGTAGAAACAAAATTTTGCAAAAATTTTCTATAGAAATGAAATTTTGTTGTAATTTTCTATAGAAATAAAATTTTGCAAATTTTTCTATAGACACAAAATTTTGCAAAAATGTTCTATTGAAATAAAATTTTGCAAAAAATTTCTATATAAATAAAATTTTGCAAAAATTTTCTATACAAATAAAATTTTGCAAAAATTTTATATAGTACTTAAATTGTGACAAATTTTTCTATAGAAAAAGAAAAATTTTGCAAAAAATTTCTATAGGAATAAAATTTTCCACAAATGTTGTATAGAAATAAAATTTTCCAAAAACGTTCGAAAGAAATCATTTTTTTTAAATGTATTGCTGTATTGTACAGAAGCAAAGGCTAACCACAAAATCTGCCGCACTTAACTGCTGCTTTGATTATCATTCGAGCATGCACAGAAAGTGAAATAATATCTCTTCCAAGTAACATGTTTTCGAATAGTATTTAACATCATCATCATCATCATCATCATCTATCCACAATACCATCAATATTCCTTAAGACGATTATCATGAAATGCCTCTTGGTCTGGCACTGAGTTAGTGCTAGCATAAATGACAATTGGTGTTGAATTAGTAACAACTATACCAAAGTGCAGTGGCATTAGTTTGGCTTAGCTCAACTCAAACCAACCCGGTTATAGTTACTAAATCATTCTTAAAATAGTTTTCAAATGCTTTATTCTCGTGCATATTTTTCTGTTTACTTTGGTTGCATTTACGCAAACTCAAAAGAAAAACATCTTAACTAGCTTCTCTGACTACATATCTTATCGCCAATTATAAATCACAGACGGACCGGATCGATTTAGTTAGAAACTATAGAGGAATCGAAAGGCAGGTGGTAGAGTCGAATGAGCTGATACAATTGGAGATATGAATTTCAGAATAAAAAAAAATTAAACTCAAATCTTGATGGAAATTGTTTGAAAATTCTATAGACACTGAGAAACGTTGAAACACTGAGATTAAACTTTTTTTTTTATTTCAATAAAGTCTGTTATCGAGATGATTTGAATTAAACCTGTTAAATGGTGGCAAATTAACCCATAAGTATGATGATATGATTTTTAATTATTTTTTAGAGATTTTAAGATTAAAAAAAAAATATATATTTCCAATAAATTATTGGAATCCCTTGAAAATATTTGAATTCAACTAGTTTTCAAATGCATTTGAAGACGACTTGAATTCAAATGTTTTTCCAATATTTTTCATTGTTTTCAAAAAATAAGAATCTGGCAAGAAGAAAACAACTACAATCTCGATCTTATCCAAATCTTAGTTCAGAATTACTTTTTGTTTTACTGGCATAAAATTTCAATTCCCATTGAATAACCCTTCTTACCAAATATCTCAAAACAACCCAGAACCAGAACTTCCTAACATAGATCATATCCAAATTGATGAGTCTTTTCATTCCAATCACGCATACATTCCCTGCAGATCATTCGCACTTCGAAGAAGATGCTTTGTTTGGTGCTGGATGATGTGCTGTTGGCTCGGTTCAATGACTACAGATGGCCGGCCAAAACGGTACAACAACAACGACAACAAAAACAGAATCTGAATGTATGGACAATGACCACAATCACTTGTAAGTAATCACAGCAGCGCACCATCAATAGCTCTGATGACTTTGATGGCAACGATGATGGTGATGGTGATGATGCTACCGATGTCGCTAAGCCAATGGATTTATGATCATCGTCTGCCAGCATATCAAATGGTCGTTCATTTTAAATGAAACCAATCTCTTTTTGTTTTTGGGTCCATCCGTCTATCCGTCTATCCGAACGTTATTGGTCACATAAAAATGTGCGTGATTTCAATTTTGGTTTCTTTTTTTTTTCTTCATATCGAAAACTTTCTTTTTTTAGTAATTTGTCAATAAAATTTTAAATATGAAAGGTGATACGTAAAAGGGTTTTATTGTTATTATTATGCGAAAATCTCTTTTGTAATGCCAATTGGAGTTTCGAAGAATTTTTCCAAATTTGGAAACATTTTTATATGGCTCTTATTTGGTGTCCGTAGACAAAAAATTTTTTTTTCCGATTCAATCACGAAATTAATTGATCCAGTTAATTTTTTAATTGCAATATACTCAATTACAAAAATGATAGTATCAATCATAGTTTTAATTGGGCTTCAACAAAAATATTTTATTAATTGATTTGAAAATTTCAATATTTTTTTTTAATTGATTCAATTAAAAATTTAATTAATGTTGATTGCAAAACTCAATTAATTTCTTGAATTAAAAACGTGGCCATTTTCAATTACATTCTTATTTGATTTTGTCTTTTTTGTTGGATATTTAAAAATAAAAAAAATCATCACTTTTTTAAGTGACTTAGTCAACCGAGTTTGATAAAAATTTAATTGTATCAATTAATTTATTAATTGAAATGTTTTGAATTAACTTTTTACAAGGAAATATTTTGTTGACATAATACCCTTCAAGATAGTTCCCTTCAAGAGCGATACAACGATTATAACGACCTTCCAATTTTTTGATACCGTTTTGGTAGTACTCCTTCGGTTTTGCCTCAAAATAGACCTCAGTTTCGGCGATCTCCTCTTCATTGCAGCCAATTTTTTTCCCCTGCGAGGGGCCAGATCTGGAGAATACGGTGGGTGGGGAAGCAATTCGAAGCCCAATTCATGAATTTTTGCCATCGTTCTCAATGACTTGTGGCACGGTGCGTTGTCTTGGTGGAACAACACTTTTTTCTTCTTCATATGGGGTCGTTTTGCCGCGATTTCGGCCTTCAAACGCTCCAATAACGCCATATAATAGTCACCGTGGATGGTTTTTCCCTTCTCAAGATAATCGATAAAAATTATTCCATGCGCATCCCAAAAAACAGAGGCCATTACTTTGCCAGCGGACTTTTGAGTCTTTCCACGCTTCGGAGACGGTTCACGGGTCGCTGTCCACTCAGCCGACTGTCGATTGGACTCAGGAGTGTAGTGATGGAGCCATGTTTCATCCATTGTCACATATCGATGGAAAAACTCGGGTTTATTACGAGTTAACAGCTGCAAACACCGCTCAGAATCATCAACACGTTGTTGTTTTTGGTCAACTGTGAGCTCGCGCGGCACCCATTTTGCACAGAGCTTCCGCATATCCAAATATTGATGAATGGTACGACCAACACGTTCTTTTGATATCTTTAAGGCCTCTGCTATCTCGATCAACTTCATTTTACGGTCATTCAAAATCATTTTGTGGATTTTTTTGATGTTTTCGTCGGTAACCACCTCTTTCGGGCGTCCACTGCGTTCACCGTCCTCCATGCTCATTTCACCACGCTTGAATTTTGCATACCAATCAATTATTGATTTCCCTGGGGCAGAGTCCGGAAACTTATTATCAAGCCAAGTTTTTGCTTCCACCGTATTTTTTCCCTTCAGAAAACAGTATTTTATCAAAACACGAAATTCCTTTTTTTCCATTTTTTTTTCACAATAACAAAAGTTGCTTCACAAAAGACGCTCTATTTCACAAACTAATTGACTTACAGACGTCAAATTTTGACACGAGTCATTTGAAAGTTGGTACTATATAAAAATAATATGCATTTAATACTAGCGACGCTATCTATGTGTCAGACCGGGGACTTATCAGCCAACCTGTTATATATATTCTGGGTCGTAATGAAATTCTGAGTCGATCTGAGCATGTCCGTCCGTCCGTCCGTCCATCCGTCTGTTGAAATCACGCTAACTTCCGAACGAAACAAGCTATCGATTTGAAACTTGGCACAAATAGTTGTTATTGATGTAGGTCGGATGGTATTGCAAATGGGCCATATCGGTCCACTTTTACCCCCCCATATAAACGGATCCCAAAATTTGCGGAGCCTTCAAGAGAAGCAAATTTCATCCGATCCGGCTGAAATTTGATACCTGGTGTTAGTATATGGTCTCTAACAACCATGCAAAAATTGGTCCCCATCGGTTCATAATTATATATAGCCCCCCATATAAACCGATCCCCAGATTTGACCGCCGGAATCCTTTGGAAGAGCAAAATTCATCCGATTCGGTTGAAATTTGGTACGTGATGTTAGTATATGGTATCCAACAACCATGCAGCAATTGGTTTATATCAGTCCATAATTATATATAGCTCCCATATAAACTGATCTCCAGATTTGACTTCCGGTGCCTTTTGGAGAAGCAAATTTCATCCGAGTCAGTTGAAATTTGGTACATAGTTATAACAGGTTGGCTGATAAGTCCCCGGTCTGACACATAGATGGCGTCGCTAATTTAATACTACTGCATATTATTTTTATATAGTACCAACCTTCAAATGATTCGTGTCAAAATTCGACGTCTGTAAGTCAATTAGTTTGTGAGATAGAGCGTCTTTTGTGAAGCAACTTTTGTTATTGTGAAAAAAAAAAATGGAAAAAAGGAATTTCGTGTTTCGATAAAATACTGTTTTCTGAAGGGGAAAAATACGGTGGAAGCAAAAACTTGGCTTGATAATGAGTTTCCGGACTCTGCCCCAGGGAAATCAACAATAATTGATTGGTATGCAAAATTCAAGCGTGGTGAAATGAGCACGGAGGACGGTGAACGCAGTGGACGCCCGAAAGAGGTGGTTACCGATGAAAACATAAAAAAATCCACAAAATGATTTTGAATGACCGTAAAATGAAGTTGATCGAGATAGAACAGGCCTTAAAGATATCAAAGGAACGTGTTGGTCACAGCATTCATCAATATTTGGATATGCGGAAGCTCTGTGCAAAATGGGTGCCGCGCGAGCTCACAATTGACCAAAAACAGCAACGTGTTGATGATTCTGAGCGGTGTTTGCAGCTGTTAACTCGTAATACACCCGAGTTTTTCCGTCGATATGTGATAATGGATGAAACATGCCTTCATCACTACACTCCTGAGTCCAATCGACAGTCGGCTGAGTGGACAGCGACCGGTGAACCGTCTCTGAAGCGTGGAAAGTCTCAAAAGTCCGCTGACAAAGTAATGGCCTCTGTTTTTTGGGATGCGCATGGAATAATTTTTATCGATTATCTTGAGAAGGGAAAAACCATCAACAGTGACTATTATGTGGCGTTATTGGAGCATTTGAAGGTCGAAATCGCGGCAAAACGGCCCCATATGAAGAAGAAAAAAGTGTTGTTCCACCAAGACAACGCACCGTGCCACAAGTCATTGAGAACGATGGCAAAAAAACGAATTTTGACAAAAAAATGTGTTTTTCTTTGTTAGACCGGGGACTTATCAGCCAACCTGTTATATAGCCCTCAGATAAATCGATCCCCAATCACACAAAAAATGGTCCATATCAAGTTCATAATTGTATGTAGCCCCCACATAAGCGACCCCCATATTTCGATTCCGGGATCTCTACGTATCGTGCAAAAAGTCCACATCGATTCGTAATTATTTGTAGACTTACCTATACATAACTTATTCATATCATATCATATCATATCATATCATATATCATATCATATCATATCATATCATATCATATCATATCATATCATATCATATCATATCATATCATATCATATCATATCATATCATATCATACATATCATATCATATCATATCATATCATATCATATCATATCATATCATATCATATCATATCATATCATATCATATCATATCATATCATATCATATCATATCATATCATATCATATCTATCATATCATATCATATCATATCATATCATATCATATCATATCATTCATATCATATCATATCATATCAATCATATCATATCATATCATATCATATCATATCATATCATATCATATCATATCATATCATATCATATCATATCATATCATATCATATCAATCATATCATATCATATCATATCATATCATATCATATCATATCATATCATAGCATATCATATCATATCATATCATATCATATCATATCATATCATATCATATCATTTCTTTTAATTTAATTTCACTTAATTTTATTTTATTTTTTATTTTATTTTATTTTATTTTATTTTATTTTATTTTTTATTTAATTTAATTTAATTTAATTTAATTTAATTTAATTTAATTTAATTTAATTTAATTTAATTTAATTTAATTTAATTTAATTTAATTTAATTTAATTTAATTTAATTTAATTTAATTTAATTTAATTTAATTTAATTTAATTTAATTTAAATTTAATTTAATTTAATTTAATTTAATTTAATTTAATTTAATTAATTTAATTTAATTTAATTTAATTTAATTTAATTTAATTTAATTTAATTTAATTTAATTTAATTTAATTTAATTTAATTTAATTTAATTTAATTTAATTTAATTTAATTTAATTTAATTTAATTTTAATTTAATTTAATTTAATTTAATTTAATTTAATTTAATTTAATTTAATTTAATTTAATTTAATTTAATTTAATTTAATTTAATTTAATTTAATTTAATTTAATTTAATTTAATTTAATTTAATTTAATTTATTTAATTTAATATTAATTTAATTTAATTTAATTTAATTTAATTTAGTTTAATGTAATTTAATGTAATTTAATGTAATTTAATTTAATTTAATTTAATTTAATTTAATTTAATTTAATTTAATTTAATTTAATTTAATTTAATTTAATTTAATTTAATTTAATTTAATTTAATTTAATTTAATTTAATTTAATTTAATTTAATTTAATTTAATTTAATTTAATTTAATTCAATTCAATTCAATTTAATTTAATTTAATTTAATTTAATTTAATTTATTTAATTTAATTTAATTTTAATTTAATTTAATTTAATTTAATTTAATTTAATTTAATTTAATTTAATTTAATTTAATTTAATTTAATTTAATTTAATTTAATTTAATTTAATTTAATTTAATTTAATTTAATTTAATTTAATTTAATTTAATTTAATTTAATTTAATTTAATTTAATTTAATATTAATTTAATTTAATTTAATTTAATTTAATTTAATTTAATTTAATTTCATTTCATTTCATTTCATTTCATTTCATTTTTTAATTTCATTTCATTTAATTTAATTTAATTTCATTTAATTTTAATTTAATTTAATTTTAATTTAATTTAAGCTAATTAAAATAATATAATATACTATAAATAAAATAATTTTGATGATAAAGTTGTATTTTGATATTTTTTCTTTTCAGGTATGTGAATGGTTTTAATTTTCGTTAAAGTCTTATGCCTTCGATTTTGGTAAGTCCATAACCCTTACCGTATACCTTATAAAACATTTTTACCGGCCACTGGGAGAGTACAGAGTTGAGACCAAATGTCAAAATATCAAAAAAAAGAAATACATGGAAATGGGAAAAAATTAACAAATGTTTAAGGTTTAGAGAAATCATTTTTTTGAAATCCCAATTTCACCAAAGAAATATATACATTTCTCAAATGATCAATTTCTTTTTTTTATTTTTGGTTACTTTTTTTTTGAGATCATGACAAACTCTAATTTGAAAATGAAGGAAAAAAATTTAAATAAATAAAACAACAACATCATAATGGCATCAAGCGGATGAATGTGAATGTTTGAATATGATCAATAATTCGTAAATAAAATAGATAAACTCTCTTCCCGGTTAGGTCAGGGCCTGATAGATGAATGAAATGAATGAAATAAATAAAACAACAACAGCAGCATAATAACAACAAAAATATCAAAATAAAAGTGATTGCAAAACTCCCATATCATAATAAACAAACTTTCCACCTAAAAAGGCCAAAAAGAAAATACCCACAAATAGACAGACAGATAATCATGCATTGGGGACAGACAGACAGACTATCCATCGAACATAAGCGAATAAGCAAAACGAAAAGAAAACAAAGGTTATGTCATAGCTTTCGTGAAGTGAAAGAAAAGAAACTTGAAGTGCGCGGCGCGCGCGCATGCCGAACATCGTTTGTTGTATAAAAAAAGAGAGAGTCCCCCAATGACTCTGTAGCCTCGCCTCGTTGTTTGTAAATGCGGCCAATATCACCATGGACTGATTAGTAGTGTGCGCTAGCGCACTCGTTGTTTCATGCCACTAAGCCGGTCATGGCGCTTGTAAGTTTTACATTTGAAATAGAGATACCATATAATTGTTTGCTACATATTTAATTACAATTTAAGAAATATTTAAATAAATTTAATTTAAAATTTTAGGAATTATAATTTGGAGCCATTTTTTTTTTTAATTAAGAAAAATATTTTATTTCATAAATTTATCTATATATAAAAAAAACATATTAACATAAAAATCCTTTGTATGACATCCCTATTCTCAAAACCAATGCAAAAAGAGAGAGTTGGATTTCATAAAAATACTGCCGCATTGGCGACGATGAACCAACGCTTTTGCTCACTCACTCACTATGGAGCAGCAGCTCTTTATAACAAAGTGAAAATCTATGGCTTGTTTTACTTTTTTTTTTTTGAGTTTGAGGTTTAGTGTCTTTCACTACCGACTATAGCATGCGACAAACAAACGATCATGAAAGAGAAACGCTCACAAGCCCCCATAATGCTCATCTTTTTGTTTTTTCTTGGCGTCATCATAGTCACCTTTCGACAATCGTCATCATCATGATCATCGCCATCATCGTTATATGGTTCGTCATCGTTTTTGGGGGAAGACGAGACATTGTAATGTGATCGAAATGAAATCGGTACTCAATGTACAATATATGGCTCACATGGGTGGGGGTGGGGGAATGATTTAAATCAATGCATGTTTCCTCACATGCAATATCACAAGAGCTATCTCAAACGTTCCCCCTGCACCCTTTGACCAAGAGTTTTGTGTAACATCACGAAATGTACATTTTCGCCAACAGAATTAATAAAATGTAGTTAATTCCAAATAAAAGGAAATCACTTCGAAAATGATAATTGTTTTGAAAATTAAATTTAATTTAATTAAAAATTTAACGACACCAATAATAATGAATGCGTTATATTTCACATTCCACTATGAGCATTATATTGGATAGTTACAAGATGGATGGATGGGAGCCACCGTGGTGCAATGGTTAGCATGGCCGCCTTGCATACCCAAGGTCGTGGGTTCGATTCCTGCTTCGACCGAACACCAAAAAGTTTTTCAGCGGTGGATTATCCCACCTCAGTAATGCTGGTGACATTTCTGAGGTATTCAAAGCTTCTCTAAGTGGTTTCACTGCAATGTGGAACGCCGTTCGGACTCGGCTATAAAAAGGAGGTCCCTTGTGATAAGAGAGAAGTTCGCCAATGTGGTATCACAATGGACTGAATAGTCTAAGTGAGCCTGATACATCGGGCTACCACCTAACCTAACCTAACCTACAAGATGGATTCCTAAAAGACTTTATAGTTGTTTCCTCAATGAAATTTTTTATAAACATGGACATTGAATTTCTAGACAGCCATATATTTTTTCGTAAATTTTTCACTCTGTTGAAAAGATAACGGTTTTATAGCAGGTTGGCTGATAAGTCCCCGGTCTGACATATAGATGGCGTCGCTAGTATTAAATGCATATTATTTTTTTATAGTACCAACCTTCAAATGATTCGTGTCAAAATTTGACGTCTGTAAGTCAATTAGTTTGTGAGATAGAGAGTCTTTTGTGAAGCAACTTTTGTTATTGTGAAAAAAATGGAAAAAAGGAATTTCGTGTTTTGATAAAATACTGTTTTCTGAAGGGAAAAAATACGGTGGAAGCAAAAACTTGGCTTGATAATGAGTTTCCGGACTCTGCCCCAGGGAAATCAGCAATAATTGATTGGTATGCAAAATTCAAGCGTGGTGAAATGAGCACGGAGGACGGTGAACGCAGTGGACGCCCGAAAGAGGTGGTTACCGACGAAAACATCAAAAAAATCCCCAAAATGAATTTGAATTACCGTAAAATGAAGTTGATCGAGATAGCAGAGGCCTTAAAGATATCAAAGGAACGTGTTGGTCATATCATTCATCAATATTTGGATATGCGGAAGCTCTGTGCAAAATGGGTGCCGCGCGAGCTCACATTTGACCAAAAACAACAACGTGTTGATGATTCTGAGCGGTGTTTGCACCTCTTAACTCGTAATAAAGCCGAGTTTTTCCGTCGATATGTAACAATGGATGAAACATGGCTCCATCACTACACTCCTGAGTCCAGTCGACAGTCGGCTGAGTGGACAGCGACCGGTGAACCGTCTCCGAAGCGTGGAAAGACTCAAAAGTCCGCTGGCAAAGTAATGGCCTCTGTTTTTTGGGATGCGCATGGAATAATTTTTATCGATTATCTTGGGAAGGGAAAAACCATCAACAGTGACTATTATATGGCGTTATTGGAGCGTTTGAAGGTCGAAATCGCGGCAATACGGCCCCATATGAAGAAGAAAAAAGTGTTGTTCCACCAAGACAACGCACCGTGCCACAAGTCATTGAGAACGATGGCAAAAATTCATGAATTGGGCTTCGAATTGCTTCCCCACCCACCGTATTGTCCAGATCTGGCCCCCAGCGACTTTTTCTTGTTCTCAGACATCAAAAGGATGCTCGCAGGGAAAAAATTTGGCTGCAATGAAGAGGTGATCGCCGAAACTGAGGCCTATTTTGAGGCAAAACCGAAGGAGTACTACCAAAATGGTTTCAAAAAATTGGAAGGTCGTTATAATCGTTGTATCGCTCTTGAACGCAACTATGTTGACTAATAAAAACGAATTTTGACATTTTTTTTTTTTTGTTTTTCTTTGTTAGACTGGGGTCTTATCAGCCAACCTGTTATATATATTTTTAACTAAATGTTACCAAAAGCAAGAGATATTTTTCTATAAATTTACAATGCTAATTTAAATCATTCTGAAAGGACACTCTTTTGGAAGAACACCCTATGGTATACGAAATTTTGATTAATTATTCTTACTCATAAATCCTAAAAGAAAAATTATTTTCCCATTTTTTTTATATCCCAACTGTCGAAAAAAATGGTCGGAATCACAAAGATTTATAACTTGATGTCTCAGTAATTTAATTTCACGAATGACTTTTATTCTATAGTCGTCCAGAAAATGAATATTCATTGATGCAAACTACTTATTATGTACATATTTGTTACTAATTATTATTAATCATTCGATCCCACGGGCAAAAAGTTTGTTTTAACAAATATGACTATTGCATGAATTAATATTGATGAACTTTGTATAATGAAATCTGGACTAAGAAGGGCTTTTTCAATATGAATTTAATTTATGGATGTGTGCGCATGCATAAACTGTTGATTCGTGTTACAAACTATTGTATTTCGTATATTTCTAAGAAGTCACAATATTCAAGACCACCATGTGGCATGAGTAATAATAATTAATTATTATTACTTATACGTACACATGTCCGTCTAGGAATAATTCTAAAGGAAATTATTTTTTTAATCGCATTTGTTACAAAACTTTTCGCTAGGCATCTGCATTCATACAAAAGTTGTTCCTTTAGAAGTACTGAATTGTTCCAAGATATCGTATAAAACCTGAATCCCCCAACTTTTTAGGTCATAATTTTTGTTTAACATCATATTTATTTAGCTTTATTTGTATTAATATTATTATATTCTTTTATTTCTTAGTCTTTCACACAAATATTTCCAATATTGGACCACAATTCGTACCAGAGGACCATTTTTCCAAATTCAATAATATCATTTAAAAGCTAAGAATTTTCCAAAATTTTGTCAAAATTTTAGAAAATGTTTGCAAAATTTTATTTCTATAGAAAATGTCCATTTTTTATAGAAAATTTTGTAGAAAATTTATTTCTATAGAATTTTTTTTTATATTGTTTAGAGCACAACAGGCTTGTGAAAAAGAAATGCAAGTCATATTCTATAGGAATAAAATTTTGCAAAAATTTCTATAGAATTAAAATTTGACAAAATTATCTATAGAAATAAAATTTTGAAAAAATTTTCTATAGAAATAAAATTTTGCAAAATTTTTCTATGGAATAAAGTTTTGCAAAAATTTTCTATAGAAATAAAATTATGCAAAAATTTTCTATAGAAATAAAATTTTGCAAACATTTTCAAAAAATTGAATTTTGAAAAAAAAAATCTATAGTAATAAAATTTTAAAAAAAATTTCCCATAGAAATAAAAATTTCAAAAAATTTTCTATAGAAATAAAATTTAACAAAATTTTCTATATAATTAAAATTTTGACAAAATTTGCTATATAAATAAAATTTTGAAAAAATTTTCTATAGAAATAAAATTTTGCAAAAAAAATCGATAGAAATAAAATTTCTAAAAAATGTCCTATAGAAAATTTTGTCAAAATTTTAATTCTATAGAAAATTTTATCAAAATTTTATTTCTACAAATAATTTTGTCAAAATTTTAATTCTATAGAAAATTTTGTCAAAATTTTATTTCTATAGAAAATTGTGTACAAATTTTATTTCTATAAAAAATTTTGTCAAAATTTTATTTCTATAGAAACTTTTGTCAAAACTTTATTACTATAGAAAATTTTGTCAAAATTCTATAGCAAATTTTGTAAAAATGTTATTTCTACCGAAAATTTTGTCAAAATTTTATTTCTATACAAAATGTTTTCCAAAATTTTATTTCTATCGAAAATTTTGTCAAAATTTTATTTCTATCGAAAATTTTATTTCTATCGAAAATTTTGTCAAAATTTTATTTCTATACAAAATGTTTTCCAAAATTTTATTTCTACAGAAGATTTTGTCAAAATTTTATTTCTACAGAAGATTTTGTCAAAATTTTATTTCTATAGAAAATTTTGTCAAAATTGCATTTCAATAGAAAATTTTTATCATTTTTTTTTCAATAGAAAATTTTGTCAAAATTTTATTTCTATAGAAAATTTTGTCAAAACTTTATTTCTATAGAAAAATTTGTCAACATTTTATTTCTATAGAAAATTTTGTCAAAATTTTATTTTATAGAAAATTTTGTCAACATTTTATTTATATAAAAAATTTTGTAAAAATTTTATTTTTATAGAAAATTTTGTCAAAATTTTGTTTTTATAGAAAATTTTGTACAAATTTTATTTCTATAGAAAATTTTGTCAAAATTTTATTTCTACAGACAATTTTGTCAAAATTTTATTTCTACAGAAAATCTTGCCAAAATTTTATTTCTATAGAAAAATTTGTCAAAATTTTATTTCTATAGAAAATTTTTATACATTTTTTTATAGAAAATTTTGTCAAAATTTTATTTTATAGAAAATTTTGTACAAGTTTTATTTCTATAGAAAATTTTGTCAAAATTTTATTTCTATAGATTTTTTTAGCAAAATTTTATTTCTATAGAAAATTTTGTCAAAATTGTATTTCAATAGAAAATTTTGTCAAAGTTTTATTTCTATGGAAAATTTTGTCAAAACTTTATTTCTATAGAAAATTTTGTCAACATTTTATTTCTATACAAAATTTTGTCAAAACTTTATTTCTATAGAAAATTTTATAAAAATTTTCTTTCTATAGAAAATTTTGTCAAAATTATATTTTTATAGAAAATTTTGTCAAAATTTTATTTCTATAGACAATTTTGTCAAAATTTTATTTCTATAGAAAATTTTGTCAATATTTTATTTCTATAGAAAATTTTGTCAAAATTTTATTTCTATAGAAAATTTTGTCAAAATTTTATTTTTACAGAAAATTTTGTCAACATTTTATTTCTATAGAAAATTTTGTCAAAATTTTATTTCTATAGAAATTTTTTATCAATTGTTTTTTATAGAAAATTTTGTCAAAATTTTATTTCTACAGAAAATTTTGTCAAAATTTTATTTTTACAAATTTTATTTCTATAGAAAATTTTTATCAATTTTTTCTATAGAAAATTTTGTCAAAATTTTATTTCATTAGAACATTTTGTCAAAATTTTATTTCTATAGAAAATTTTGTCAATATTTTATTTGTATAGAAAATTTTGTACAAATTTTATTTCTATACAAAATTTTGTCAAAACTTTATTTCTATAGAAAATTTTGTCAAAATTTTATTTCTACAGAAAATTTTGCCAAAATTTTATTTCTATAGAAAAATTTGTCAAAATTTTATTTGAAAAATTTAGGAAAAAATTGTCGATTTTATTTAAAAATTAATAATTTTTGGACCATTTTTGGTCCAATCGGACCAAATTGGCAACCCTGTAATTGAATACAACCGCGTTTCGAAATCGTGGGAGTTTTTTCTCTTCTTCGTAATAAAAAATGAAACTGACATAGCGCATTCATTTATAAATAGAAAACCACATTGTGAACAAATCACTTAAATACAAGAAAAGACTACGTTCAAATAGGCATGATTTAAACCTCCTACCTTATCCAAAAGCCTGTCTCCCCCCTCTCCATTGCCCTCAAAACTCCCTCATTGACATGGGGGGGACCATATGAATGTAGTACAAAGCTAAAATGAAATCGAAAGTGAAATGTGGCTCATGCTGTTGCGGCAGCGTCTAGGCCTGCTTCTGTTGTTGCAGTTTGCCTGGTCATTGGTGGTGGGCCAGTTCAATTTTTTCGTACAAATAAAAATGAAATTTGTGCCGTTTGAGTGTGTGTTTCTTTTTTCATTTAATTTTTTTTAAACAGCAACAACATTTAACAAAAAACAAACTCAAATATGTTGCAATACATAAACTCCAACAATAGCCCATAGTAAGAAAAACAACAACAAAGAAACAAAAAATTAAGGCCTAATGACTGAGGCAATTGGACAATCATACCAGCAACAACGACAACTGACCACCACTATTCATTCGGTTACCAAAAACAGCAACAGAGATAACAGCACAATTATCAAGCCTTACTGTTGCTTTTGGGGCCAGAGTGAGAGTTGAAATGCCATCATTCAACTCAAATTTCTCAATGCTGTGGTGGCTGCTGCTGCTGTTGTTAGAGTCTCTGTTTTTTTTTTTTTAATTTCCACACAAAAAAAAGAAAAGGCGATTGTTGTTATAACCTCAATAATAGAGAGTGTAAGAAAATATAGATACAAAAAGAAATTCACATTTAAATATTATAACTCAAACAGAGCATAACAAATGAAATCATTTTAATGTCTGTGAATTCTGATTGAAAATAGACTATGGATATAAAAGCAAATATTTCCAGAAAAGAACGAACACACACAAATAGTATTAAGCGTTTAAGAAAATGTCGATTCTATACTTCAAACCGATTTAAAGACTATGGCGAAATCAATTCTCCCAAGTTTTTGTGGAATGGATTTAATTTAACCTTAAAACTGTATATCTACTTAATTTTAGATGAAAATTGGTACAGCTAAGGGGTTTCTCCACAATTTTTTAAAATAATTTTATATTGTTTAGAGCACAACAGAATTAAAATTTTGACAAAATTATCTATAGAAATAAAATTTTGCAAAAATTTTCTATAGAAATAAAATTTTGCAAAAAATTTCTATAGAAATAACATTTTGCAAAAATTTTCTATAGAAATAAAATTTTGCAAAAATTTCCAAAAAATTAAATTTTAAAAAATTTCCTATAGAAATAAAAATTTCAGAAAATTTTCTATAGAAATAAAATTTTGACAAAATTTTCTATAGAATTAAAATTTTGACAAAATTTCCTATACAAATAAAATTTTGACAAAATTTCCTATACAAATAAAATTTTGACAAAATTTTCTATAGAAATAAAATTTTGCAAAAATTTCTACAGAAATAAAATTATGCAACAATTTTCTATAGAAATAAAATTTTGACAAAATTTTCTATAGAATTAAAATTTTGAAAAAAATTTCTATAAAAATAAAAATTTTTTGTAGTTGTTGTATGGTTGAATAAAATTTTGACAAAATTATCTATAGAAATAAAAAGTTTTCTAAAAAATAAAATTATGAAAGAATTTCCTATATAAATACAATTTTGACAAAAATTTCTACAGAAATAAAATTTTGAACAAAAATCTATGGAAATAAAATTTTCACAAAATTTTCTATAGAATTATCATTTTGCAAAAATTTTCTATAAAATAAAATTTTGCAAAAAATTTATATAGATATAAAATTTTGACAAAATTGTCTATTTCTATTGAAATAAAATTTTGCAAAAATTTTCTATAAAAATAAAATTATGAAAAAATTTCCGATATAAATAAACTTTTTTAACAAAATTTTGTCAAAATTTTATTTCCAAAAAAAAGTCTATGGAAATAAAATTTTGACAAAATTTTCTATAGGATTAACATTTTGCAAAAATTTTCTATAAAAATTAAATTTTGCAACAAATTTCTATAGAAATAAAATGTTGACAAAATTATCTATTGAAATAAAATTATGAAAAATTTCCGATATAAATAAACTTTTTAACAAAATTTTCTATATAAATAAATTTTGTTTTGTTATTGTTCTTTTATTCTAAATTTTGCAAAAATTTTCTATAGAAATAAAATTATGCAAAAATGTTCTATAGAAAACGAAAATTTGGAAAAATTTTCTATAGGAATAAAATTCTGCAAAAATTTTCTATAGAAATAAAATTTTCCAAAAATTTTCTATAGAAATAAAATTTTGCAAAAATTTCCAAAAAATTAAATTTTAAAAAATTTCCTATAGAAATAAAAATTTCAGAAAATTTCCTATAGAATTAAAAATTTCAGAAAATTTTCTATAGAAATAAAATTTTGACAAAATTTTCTATAGAATTAAAATTTTGACAAAATTATCTATAGAAATAAAATTTTGCAAAAATTTTCTATAGAAATAACATTTTGCAAAAATTTTCTATAGAAATAAAATTTTGCAAAAATTTCCAAAAAATTAAATTTTAAAAAATTTCCTATAGAAATAAAAATTTCAGAAAATTTTCTATAGAAATAAAATTTTCACAAAATTTTCTATAGAATTAAAATTTTGACAAAATTTCCTATACAAATAAAATTTTGACAAAATTTTCTATAGAAATAAAATTTTGCACAAATTTCTACAGAAATAAAATTATGCAACAATTTTCTATAGAAATAAAATTTTGACAAAATTTTCTATAGAATTAAAATTTTGAAAAAAATTTCTATAAAAATAAAAATTTTTTGTAGTTGTTGTATGGTTGACCTTTTAGTATAATTATTTATTATAACAAAATAAAATCTTATTTTGTTTTTGTTGTTTATTTGGCCAACCTTGTATGATTTTTTGTTATTTATTAAAAGAGTTTTCTTTCAAAAATAATTTAGGCCTAAATAGCTAAAATTAAATAATAACAAAAAATCTTATTTTTTTATAGTGTTTTATTATTAATTTTTTCCAATATTTCGAACACCTTCGTTGTCCGTCCTCAGGGAAATTAAATTTTTTAATACGACAAAGTGACTTGCTCGCCACTGCGTTTGGGTTTACACTCAAATTATGCAAAAATTTTCTATAGACATAAAATGTTGACAAAATTTTATATAAAATTAAAATTGTGACAAAATTTCCTATATAAATAAAATTTTGACAAAAATTTCTACAGAAATAAAATTATGCAACAATTTTCTATAGAAATAAAATTTTGACAAAATTTTCTATAGAATTAAAATTTTGAAAAAAAAATTCTATAAAAATTAAATTTTTTTGTAGTTGTTGTATGGTTGACCTTTTAGTATAATTATTTATTATAACAAAATAAAATCTTATTTTTTATAGTGTTTTATTATTAATTTTTTTCCAATATTTCGAACACCATCGTTGTCCGTCCTCAGGGAAATTAAATTTTTTAATAAGACAAAGTGACTTGCTCGCCACTGCTTTTGATTTACACTCAAATTATGCAAAAATTTTCTATGGACATAAAATGTTGACAAAATTTTTTAAAAAAATAAAATTATGAAAAAAAACCTATAAAAAAATGTTGACAAAATTTTTCATAGAAATAAAATTTTGACAAAATTATCTATAGAAATAAAAAATTTTCTAAAAAATAAAATTATGAAAGAATTTCCTATATAAATACAATTTTGACAAAAATTTCTACAGAAATAAAATTTTGAACAAAAATCTATGGAAATAAAATTTTCACAAAATTTTCTATAGAATTATCATTTTGCAACTATTTTCTATAAAAATAAAATTTTACAAAAAATTTCTATAGAAATAAAATTTTGACAAAATTATCTATTGAAATAAAATTTTGCAAAAATTTTCTATAAAAATAAAATTATGAAAAAATTTCCGATATAAATAAACTTTTTTAGCAAAATTTTGTCAAAATTTTATTTCCAAAAAAAAAAGTCTATGGAAATAAAATTTTGACAAAATTTTCTATAGAATTAACATTTTGCAAAAATTTTCTATAAAAATTAAATTTTGCAAAAAATTTCTATAGAAATAAAATTTTGACAAAATTATCTATTGAAATAAAATTATGAAAAATTTCCGATATAAATAAACTTCTTAACAAAATTTTCTATATAAATAAATTTTGTTTTGTTATTGTTCTTTTATTCTAAATTTTGCAAAAATTTTCTATAGAAATAAAATTATGCAAAAATGTTCTATAGAAAACGAAAATTTGGAAAAATTTTCTATAGGAATAAAATTCTGCAAAAATTTTCTATAGAAATAAAATTTTGCAAAACTTTCCATAAAAATAAAATTTTGAAAAAAAATTCTATGGAAATAAAATTTTCCGAAAATTTTCTATAGAAATAAAATTTGGACAAAATTTTCTATAGATGTAAAATTTTGAAAAAAAAGAAATTCTATAGAAATACAATTTTCAGAAAATTTTCTATAGAAATAAAATTTTGACAAAATTTTCTATAGAAATAAAATTTTGACAAAATTTTCTATAGAAATAAAATTTTGACAAAATTTTCTATAGAAATCAAATTTTGACAAAATTTTCTATACAAATCAAATTTTGACAAAATTTTCTATAGAAATAAAATTATGAAAAAATTACCCATATAAATAAACTTTTTAACAAAATTTTCTATAGAAATACATTTTGTTTTGTTATTGTTGTTTTATTATCACAATGGACTGAATCGTCTAAGTGAGCCTGATACATCGGGCTGCCACATAACCTATTGTTGTTTTATTCTAAATTTTGCAAAAATTTTCTATAGAAATAACATTTTGCAAAAAATTCTACAGAAATAAAATTATGCAAAAATTTCCTACAGAAAAAAAATTTGCACAAATTTTCTATAGAAATAAAATTCTGCAAAAATTTTCTATAGAAATAAAAACATAAATAAAATTTAAAAATAAAATTTAAAAAAAAAATCTATAGAAATAAAATTTTCCGAAGATTTTCTATAGAAATAAATTTTGACAAAATTTTCTATAGATATAAAATTTTGAAAAAAAAAGAAATTCTATAGAAATACAATTTTCAGAAAATTTTCTATAGAAATAAAATTTTGACAAAATTTTCTATAGAAACAAAATTTTGACAAAATTTTCTATAGAAATAAAATTTTGACAAAATTTTCTATAGAAATAAAATTTTGACAAACTTGTCTATAGATATAAAATTTTTACAAAATATTCTGAAGAAATAAATTTTTGCAAAAATTTTCTATAAAAATAAATTTTTGCAAAAATTTTCTATAGAAGCAAATTTTTCAGAAAAATTTTCTATAGAAATAAAATTTTCAGTAAATTTTCTATAGAATTAAAATTTTGACAAAAAATTTTTCTATAGAAATAATTGTCAAATATCTTGTTTTTGGTAATGCACACACTACACTCAAAAAAAGTTTACTTGGATTTCGTTTAACGATTTTGGTATTGATTCCGAGCCAAAGATGCGGTTTCTTTAAAATAAAGACATTTTTTAGGGACCTCCCTGGCTTTAAATCTAGGATCGATAAAATTAAAATTGGATACAGATGTCATTCATCGAATTTTTATTCTCTGTTTGCGATATATTAATAAAGGTATTCATGTACAAACAACTTCCAGTTTCAAAATCCAAATTATGACAAGTAAAAACTGTTTTCTTAATGGCAAAAAAAAAACTTTAAACCAAAGATGCAAATCCTTAAAATAAGTCTTAGCCTATATTTGAAGCATTTTTATCTTAAATTTAAAAATTCAATATGTCAGTTGAGTTAAAGACGATTTCTTTAAATTAAAAATTTTTTTCTTTATTTTAAGGAACATTTGCCTTACTTCAAAGATCTACAACTTCAACAGAGGAACGCAATATTTCAAGATTTGTGTCCTAAATTTAATGAAAAAAAATTTTTGCAGCAAGGATTATAAACTTTCTTTTAATTAAAATGTCATTATTTTAAAGAATTTTGTCCTTGCGTAATTTTCGAGTCCTAAAATTTAAGTTGCATAATCTTCAATATTAGGTCAATATATTTTTCAGTGTAAGGATTATTGGTAATAAAAGCTGTTGATTTCAGTACAATTCGGAAGGATTTGCTACATCAATTTGTATAAGATATTGAAAATGAATTTATGAAGAAATTTTATTGCTAGCCTTTGTTATGTGTATACTTTTTTTCTGGATTTTAGTTAATACAACTAACGCATAAAAAATTATGAAAGTTAAAACGATCCAATGAAAATCCTTAAATTGCTCTTCAAAAATCTACCGCAAAGTGATCACTGAAACTGTGGGGTATTTTAAATCAGAGCCTAGATAGTTCAACAAAAATATTATTGTAAAGTTTAAGGATCGATATAATCATTGCAAAAGTCTTGAATTGTAGCAAAAGTCTTGAAGTATTATGTTTTTGGCCGGGATTAAATTGAATTATGGCCCTAAATCTAAAATATTTCTATTTTGGTAGTGCACACAGAAGTCAAACTAAGGGTTATAGCAAATACAAGCGGTTGACTTTAATACAATTCAGAGGGATTGGCTACATCAATTCGCAAAAGATTTTAAAAAGGGAATTTATGAGGGTACTTCATAAATTAAAATCAATCAAAATATGTTTTGCAAGGATGTATTTTAAATTTTTATTAAAATCCTATTTTTTAGTAAATCTTTATTTTTTATTTGTGTATATTTTTTCTCTATTTTAGTTAATTTTACTAACACATACCATGCAAGTTAAAATGATCCAATGAAAAATCCTTAAATTGGGCTTCGAATGTCTTCCGCAACCGCAGAAGAAGTGATTTTAAATCAGGCCCTAGATCGTTCACAAAAAACTGTTTTGGGAGCCACGGTGGTGCAATGGTTAACATGCCCGCCTTGCATACACAAGGTCGTGGGTTCGATTCCTGCTACGACCGAACACCAAAAAGTGGATTATCCCACCTCAGTAATGCCGGTGACATTTCTGAGGGTTTCAAAGCTTCTATAAGTGGTTTCACTGCAATGTGGAACGCCGCTCGGACTCGGCTATAATAAGGAGGTCCCTTGTCATTGAGCTTAACATGGAATCGGGCAGCACTCAGTGATAAGAGAGAAATTCACCACTGTGGTATCGCAATGGACGGAATGGAATAGTCTAAGTGAGCCTTATACATCGGGCTGCAACATAACCTAACCTAACCTAAGGGTCACTATAAGCACTGTATAGGTCTTATAAAGGATTATGTTGATTAAAATGTTTTTTGTTTTTTTTTTGGCCGGAATTAACCTATTAATAACATAAAGATAAGTTATGGCTCTAAATCTCAAATAACTTTTTTGTGGTAGTGCACACAGAAGTCAAACTAAGGTTTATTGGAAATACAACCTGTAGATTAGAGTACACTTTAGAAAAATTTGCTACATCAATTCGCGTAAGAATTCAAAAAGGAATTTATGAAGAACTATCAGAATCAATATAGTTTTTGGAAAGATTCCTTTGACCTGTGAATGAAAATTTTTTGCAAGACTATTCTTTGGTGACAAAAAAATATGTATGTTCTTTAAAAAACTGCAGATTACTTTTAAGGCCATTTTTTTTTTTTGAAAATTACTTTTAGATACCGTCAGAAAATTGAAAATGCTATAGACAAAATGCCACATATATTCATTAAATAAGTTTGTAGTGACTAAACTCTTTGCCAACTTCATATTTTGCCACGTCATAACATTTCTATCGAATTGCACACTTACATTAAATGGAAAGTTAAAGAATGCTTAGGCATATAAATTTGTATTTATTTAAAAAAGCTTCTTAATATCATTTCTGGCTAATCTTCAAACTAGCAAGAAAGAGCTAAAGTGTAATGGGGCCAAATATTAGATGCCAGGCATGGATCCACGCATTTAATATGCGTTATAGAGAAGAACACTTAGGCAAAGAAGATTTTTTTTAAGAAATGCATCTGATTTTTCTGGTTTATTAGATCCAAAGGAAATTCTTTAAAAAAAAACTCCAGAAAACCTCGTTAGTCTATATTTCCATCTTCAAGAGAAAAAATTGTAACATGTACAATCTCTTTTTGTTTTAGAAGGAAAAAATTTCCAATTTACATATTCCTCCATAAACGGTAGCTAATACCTTAAAAAAAAAACAAAAAAAAAAACTTCCTGAATAATTTGCTGCAGCATGCGGACAAATTCAACAAAAAACTCCAAACTGGAACAAAATACATTGTATTTGAGAAATCATTATAGAAGTCAGCCTACCTATTGTTTGAATTTGCCATTGTATGGTGAAAATCTTTTCCCAAACAAAACAAGAAAAAAACGACACACAACAAAAAATCAAATAATTAAAATCAAAATAAAGAAATTGTATAACAATTTTCTATTTAGAAAGTACCCCACCATAAGCCTCCTCTTGATGCAAACAAAACAAAAAAAAACGCTGAAACTGAAAAAGTGCCACAAGACGATTTTACCTCAAGCAGAGCGTCAAATAAAATACAGACCTAGGCCAAACAGACAGCCATAGATTCGAACGAATGAAAATTTTTTACTGAAAAAAAAAAATAATACACAAATTTATACGGCCTATAAAGTGAAATGTTACAAAAACCATCAACTATTAGCAACAACAACAATAGCCTATGGCAAAATCCAAAAACAAAACTTTCATTCAAATGAGCTGAAGTTTAACATAACGTCAAAAAAAAAACTATCGGTCTTACACTGAAATGAAAAACTAGGAAAATTGATGTGATGTATATAAAAGTACAATTAAATAATATAAAATAAAATATATTAAAATAAATTAAATTCAATTCAATTCAATTCAATTCAATTCAATTCAATTCAATTCAATTCAATTCAATTCAATTCAATTCAATTCAATTCAATTCAATTCAATTCAATTAAATTAAATTAAATTAAATTAAATTAAATTAAATTAAATTAAATTAAATTAAATTAAATTAAATTAAATTAAATTAAATTAAATTAAATTAAATTAAATTAAATTAAATTAAATTAAATTAAATTAAATTAAATTAAATTAAATTAAATTAAATTAAATTAAATTAAATTAAATTAAATTAAATTAAATTAAATTAAATTAAATTAAATTAAATTAAATTAAATTAAATTAAATTAAATTAAATTAAATTAAATTAAATTAAATTAAATTAAATTAAATTAAATTAAATTAAATTAAATTAAATTAAATTAAATTAAATTAAATTAAATTAAATTAAATTAAATTAAATTAAATTAAATTAAATTAAATTAAATTAAATTAAATTAAATTAAATTAAATTAAATTAAATTAAATTAAATTAAATTAAATTAAATTAAATTAAATTAAATTAAATTAAATTAAATTAAATTAAATTAAATTAAATTAAATTAAATTAAATTAAATTAAATTAAATTAAATTAAATTAAATTAAATTAAATTAAATTAAATTAAATTAAATTAAATTAAATTAAATTAAATTAAATTAAATTAAATTAAATTAAATTAAATTAAATTAAATTAAATTAAATTAAATTAAATTAAATTAAATTAAATTAAATTAAATTAAATTAAATTAAATTAAATTAAATTAAATTAAATTAAATTAAATTAAATTAAATTAAATTAAATTAAATTAAATTAAATTAAATTAAATTAAATTAAATTAAATTAAATTAAATTAAATTAAATTAAATTAAATTAAATTAAATTAAATTAAATTAAATTAAATTAAATTAAATTAAATTAAATTAAATTAAATTAAATTAAATTAAATTAAATTAAATTAAATTAAATTAAATTAAATTAAATTAAATTAAATTAAATTAAATTAAATTAGATTAAATTAAATTAAATTAAATTAAATTAAATTAAATTAAATTAAATTAAATTAGATTAGATTAAATTAAATTAAATTAAACTAAATTAAATTAAATTAAATTATATTAAATTAAATTAAATTAAATTAAATTATATTATATTAAATTAAATTAAATTAAATTAAATTAAATTAAATTAAATTAAATTAGATTAAATTAAATTAAATTAAATAAAATAAAATAAAATAAAATAAAATAAAATAAAATAAAATAAAATAAAATAAAATAAAATAAAATAAAATAAAATAAAATAAAATAAAATAAAGTAAAATAAAATAAAATAAAATAAAATAAAATAAAATTTTATATATTTATTTATATATTTACAATCATAATGAATTCTGAAAATAAACAGGTAATATAGGTGCTAACAACATAGTCTTTCGACTTGTAAAATAAAATAAAATAAAAATTAAATCAAACTAAATTAATTAAATTCAATTTTTTTATTCTTTTGTTTTATTTAATTTTATTTTATTTATTCTATTTATTTATTTTTCATATATTGTATTTAATATTTTATTTTTACTTTATTCTATAGTATTTTTTATGTAATAAAATTTTATTGAATTAATTTAATTTTATTTTAATTATTTTATTCTATTTATTTACTAAACTTTCGTTAAATTAGAAAAAATATTCAAATTAAATTCAACTAAATTAATTTAATTGCAGTTTTATTTTCTTTTATTTTATTTTATATTATTTTTTTTGTATATTTTATTTTGTTTTACATATTTTATTTAATATAATTTCATCCAAAAACAAAACTTTCATTCAAAGGAGCTGAAGTTGAACATAACGTTAAAAAAACCATCGGTCTTACACTGAAATGAAAAGCTAGGAAAATAATTTTTTAAAAATTAAAATAAAACAAAATAAAAACTAAATCAAACAAAATTAATTTAATTAAATTTTGTTTAATTCTTTTGTTTTATATAGTTTAATATTATATAATCTATTTGATTTATTTTTTTTTTTAATTTAATATACTTTTATTTTATTCTATTGTATTGTTATACCCTCCACCAAAGGATTTCTCATTCCGTTTGTAATATTGCTCTAAGCATGTCCACCCGTCCGTCCTTCCTTCTGTTGAAATCACTCTAACTTCCGAACGAAACAAGCTATCGACTTGAAACTTGGCACAAGTAGTTGCTATAGATGTAGGTCGGATGGTATTGTAAATGGGCCATATCGGTCCACTTTTACGTATAGCCCCCATATAAACCGATCCCCAGATTTGACTTCCGGAGCCTCTACGAGAAGCATATTTCATCCGATCTGGCTGAAATTTGGTACGTAGTGTTAGTAACAGGTTGGCTGATAAGTCCCCGGTCTAACAAATAAAAACACATTTTTTTGTCAAAATTCGTTTTTATTATTCAACATAGTTCCCTTCAAGAGCGATACAACGATTATAACGACCTTCCAATTTTTATACCCACCACCATAGAATGGTGACGGGGGTATAATAAGTTTGTCATTCCGTTTGTAACACATCGAAATATCGATTTCCGACTATATAAAGTATATATATTCTTAATCAGGGAGAAATTCTAAGACGATATAACGATGTCCGTCTGTCCGTCTGTCTGTCTGTCTGTTGTAATCACGCTACAGTCTTCAATAATGAAGCAATCGTGCTGAAATTTTCCACAAACTCGTCTTTTGTCTGCAGGCAGGTCAAGTTCGGAGATGGGCTATATCGGTCCAGGTTTTGATATAGTCCCCATATAAACCGACCTCCCGATTTGGGGTCTTGGGCTTATAGAAATCGTAGTTTTTATCCAATTTGCCTGAAATTTGAAATCTAGAGGTATTTTATGACCATAAAGAAGTGTGCCAAAAATGGTGAGTATCGGTCCATGTTTTGGTATAGCGCCCATATATACCGATCTCCCGATTTTACTTCTTGGGCTTATAGAAACCGCAGTTTTTATTCAATTTACCTGAAATTGGAAATCTAGAGGTATTTTAGGACCAAAAATACGTGTGCCAAAAATTGTGAGTATCGGTCCATATTTTGGTATAGCCCCCATATAGACCGATCTCCCGATTTTACTTCTTGGGCTTATAGAAACCGCAGTTTTTATTCAATTTACCTGAAATTGGAAATCTAGAGGTATTGTAGGACCACAAATACGTGTGCCAAAAATTGTGAGTATCGGTCCATGTTTTGTTATGGTCCCCATATAAAACGACCTCCCGCTTTGGGGTCTTGGGCTTATAGAAACCGTACTTTTTATCCAATTTGTCTGAAATTGGAAATCTAGAGTTATTTTAGGACCATAAGAGGTGTGCTGAAAATGATGAGTATCGGTCCATATTTTGGTATAGCCCCCATATAGACCGATTTCCCGATTTTACTTCTTGGGCTTTTAGAATCCGAAGTTTTTATCCTATTTGCCTGAAATTGGAAATCTAGAGGTATTTTCGGGTCATAAAGAGGTGTGCCGAAAACGGTGAGTATCGGTCCATATTTGAGTATAGCCCCCATAAGAACGATCTACCGGTTTAACTCCTTGGGTTTCTAGAAACCGTAGTTTTTACCTGATTTGCCTGAAATTGTAAATATTCTGGTATTTTAGGCTCACAAAAACGTGTATCGGATTAAGTTTTTATCGGTACATTTGGTAATGCCTCCATATAGACCGACTTTACTTCTTGAGGGTGCAGAAGGCGCACTGATCATGAAAATTGCTTGAAACTCAATGTAAAATTTCCAGATTTTACTTCTACAGATTTAAGATTTCAAATCAAGACGTTATTTTATAATTTTTTTGCACACTTACAAGAGATGTTAATGATTCCTCTAAAACTTTAACAAAAATGGTTCTTAGAAATCCAGAATCTGATATAGTCCTCGTAGGTGAAATCTTTAAATTTATCTTTGGGAAGTGTCCTCAAGTCCTCAAGCCCTCCTGAAATTTCAAAGGAAACCCTAATATTTGGTTCATGGTGGTGGGTATTTAAGATTCGGCCCGGACGAACTTAGTGCTGTATATACTTGTTTTATACCATTTTGGTAGTACTCCTTCGGTTTTGCCTCAAAATAGGCTTCAGTTTCGGCGATCACCTCTTCATTGCAACCAAATTTGTTCCCTGCGAGCATCCTTTTGAGGTCTGAGAACAAGAAAAAGTCGCTGGGGGCCAGATCTGAAGAATACGGTGGTTGGGGAAGCAATTCGAAGCCCATTTCATGAATTTTTGCCATCGTTCTCAATGACTTGTGGCACGGTGCGTTGTCTTGGTGGAACAACACTTTTTTCTTCTTCATATGGGGCCGAGAACAAGAAAAAGTCGCTGGGGGCCAGATCTGAAGAATACGGTGGTTGGGGAAGCAATTCGAAGCCCATTTCATGAATTTTTGCCATCGTTCTCAATGACTTGTGGCACGGTGCGTTGTCTTGGTGGAACAACACTTTTTTCTTCTTCATATGGGGCCGTTTTGCCGCGATTTCGACCTTCAAACGCTCCAATAACGCCATATAATAGTCACTGTTGATGGTTTTTCCCTTCTCAAGATAATCGATAAAAATTATTCCATGCGCATCCCAAAAAACAGAGGCCATTACTTTGCCAGCGGACTTTTGAGTCTTTCCACGCTTCGGAGACGGTTCACCGGTCGCTGTCCACTCAGCCGACTGTCGATGGGACTCAGGAGTGTAGTGATGGAGCCATGTTTCATCCATTGTCACATATCGACGGAAAAACTCGGGTGTATTACGAGTTAACAGCTGCAAACACCGCTCAGAATCTTCAACACGTTGTTGTTTTTGGTCAAATGTGAGCCCGCGCGGCACCCATTTTGCACAGAGCTTCCGCATATCCAAATATTGATGAATGATATGACCAACACGTTCCTTTGATATCTTTAAGGCCTCTGCTATCTCGATCAACTTCATTTTACGGTCATTCAAAATCATTTTGTGGATTTTTTTTATGTTTTCATCGGTAACCACCTCTTTCGGGCGTCCACTGCGTTCACCGTCCTCCGTGCTCATTTCACCACGCTTGAATTGCGTTCCAATCAATTATTGTTGATTTCCTTGGGGCAGAGTCCGGAAACTCATTATCAAGCCAAGTTTTTGCTTCCACCGTATTTTTTCCCTTTAGAAAACCGTATTTTATCAAAACACGAAATTCCTTATTTTCCATTTTTTTTTCACAATAACAAAAGTTGCTTCACAAAAGACGCTCTATCTCACAAACTAATTGACTTACAGACGTCAAATTTTGACACGAATTATTTGAAGGTTGGTACTATATAAAAATAATATGCATTTAATACTAGCGACGCCATCTATGAATATTATATATAGCCTCCATATAAAACGATCCCCAGAATAACTATGTAGACGCTAACAATCATGCAAAAATTATTCCATATGGGTCCATTAATATATATAGCCCCCATATAAACCGATCCCCAGATTTGACCTCCGGAGCCTCTTGGAGGAGCAAATTTCATCCGATCCGGCTGAAATTTGGTACATGGTGTTAGTATATGGTCTCTAACAACCATGCAAAAATTGGTCCACATACACTGAAAAAACAGTGAACCCACCAGGAAGAAAACTTTCGGTTAATTTTAGAAAATTTTCAATATTTTTAGAAAATTTTAACTAAACAGTATTACAAGCGTTGGCATCACGCCGATGTCATAAAAATAAGTAAATATTTTTCGACAAATTCAAGAAAATTTATTAGATATAACAAAGTTTTTTCACTCGTTAAAGAAAATTTTGTAGTTTGAAGGAAAAAATTGGAGTTCAAAATTGCAAGAATGTCTTTAGTGACATACGAAGTTCATGATGGACGCTTTTATGGCAAAATTTACAAATTTAAAGAAATTCTGAACTATTTTGTGGAAGACACGAATTTAGTTCATCTTTATGCTTCATTTAAGTATATTTTTTTCCTCGGTTTTACTTAATTTAACTTACGTGCACAAAAAATTATTAGAGTAAAGGAAACATTCTTCAAACATAATAATTCCATGAGCTAAAATAAAGTTAAATTGGCTTTACTGAAATAGAGAGTTCACTTTTTTTTGAGTGTAGGTCCATAATTATATATAGCCCCCGTATAAACCGATCCCCAGGTTTGGTTTTGAAGCCTCTTGGAGGAGCAAATTTCATCCCATCTGGTTGAAATTTTGTGTTTTGTGTAACTATTTAGACACTAACAACCATGCGAAAGTTAGTCTATATCGGTCCATAAATATATATAGCCCCCATATAACCGATACCCAGATTTGGCTTGCGGATCCTCTAAGAGAAGCAAATTTCATTTGATCCGGCTGAAATTTGATACATGGTGTTAGTATATGGTCTTTAACAACCATGCCAAAAGTGGCCCATATCGGTTCATAATCATATATAGTCCCCATATAAATCGTTCCCCAGATTTGGTTTTGAAGCCTCTTAGAGGAGCAAATTTCATCCGATTCATTTTTTTTTTTTGTTGTACATAAAGTCATAACCCTCATCACTGTCCCTCAGTGTTCTCAGTGTAACAATCATTCATCAACGACACATTCGGCCACGGTTGCGCGTTAAACTTTAAGTAAAACGGCAGCAGTTTTTTTTGCTTGCTGCTGGCTAATGTGTTGTTGGTGCTGTTCATATTTTTCAACCTAATAGATACAGATAAGACAGACAATCATCGCTTTAGCCTTTTTGTTTTTGTCATGTCCATGTCTTTATATTAAACAATAATAACAACAACAACAGCAGATAGGCAAATCCCAGACAAGAGTCAACGAAGATCGACAATGATCAAGCTCTGAAAACATATAACTTCCATTGAAATTGTAACAGCACAAAAAATTAAAATCAAAAGCTAAGAAAGTCAGCCTCCATGACATGGATGTAGTACGTCCATCCAAATCTTTGTGACGATGGAGTGGAGTGAGTGGTAGATCAGATGAAATGAACGGATGTCGAATGGCATAGATGTCGTCTATCTTTCTCAGAGGTGATTTCTATTATGTAGTCTGTATGTAGATATGCATATACCGAGGGTGAGATTTCAACACAGTGGGAGGAAGTTATTTTGGAGTGAATTTTTTTTTATATTATTTAAATTAATTTATTTTCAATTTAATTTAATTTAATTTAAAATAATTTAATTTAATTTAATTTAATTTAATTTAATTTAATTTAATTTAATTTAATTTAATTTAATTTAATTTAATTTAATTTAATTTAATTTAATTTAATTTAATTTAATTTAATTTAATTTAATTTAATTTAATTCAATTTAAATTTAATTTAATTTAATTTAATTTAATTTAATTTAATTTAATTTAATTTAATTTAATTTAATTTAATTCAATTTAAATTTAATTTAATTTAATTTAATTTAATTTAATTTAATTTAATTTAATTTAATTTAATTTAATTTAATTTAATTTAATTTAATTTAATTTAATTTAATTTAATTTAATTTAATTTAATTTAATTTAATTTAATTTAATTTAATTTAATTTAATTTAATTTAATTTAATTTAATTTAATTTAATTTAATTTAATTTAATTTAATTTAATTTAATTTAATTTAATTTAATTTAATTTAATTTAATTTAATTTAATTTAATTTAATTTAATTTAATTTAATTTAATTTAATTCAATTTAATTCAATTTAATTCAATTTAATTCAATTTAATTCAATTTAATTCAATTCAATTTAATTCAATTTAATTCAATTTAATTTAATTTAATTTAATTTAATTTAATTTAATTTAATTTAATTTAATTTAATTTAATTTAATTTAATTTAATTTAATTTAATTTAATTTAATTTAATTTAATTTAATTTAATTTAATTTAATTTAATTTAATTTAATTTAATTTAATTTAATTTAATTTAATTCAATTTAATTCAATTTAATTCAGTTTAATTTAATTTAATTTAATTTAATTTAATTTAATTTAATTTAATTTAATTTAATTTAATTTAATTTAATTTAATTTAATTTAATTTAATTTAATTTAATTTAATTTAATTTAATTTAATTTAATTTAATTTAATTTAATTTAATTTAATTTAATTTAATTCAATTTAATTCAATTTAATTCAATTTAATTCAATTTAATTCAATTTAATTCAATTCAATTTAATTCAATTTAATTCAATTTAATTTAATTTAATTTAATTTAATTTAATTTAATTTAATTTAATTTAATTTAATTTAATTTAATTTAATTTAATTTAATTTAATTTAATTTAATTTAATTTAATTTAATTTAATTTAATTTAATTTAATTTAATTTAATTTAATTTAATTTAATTTAATTTAATTTAATTTAATTTAATTTAATTTAATTTAATTTAATTTAATTTAATTTAATTTAATTTAATTTAATTTAATTTAATTTAATTTAATTTAATTTAATTTAATTTAATTTAATTTAATTTAATTTAATTTAATTTAATTTAATTTAATTTAATTTAATTTAATTTAATTTAATTTAATTTAATTTAATTTAATTTAATTTAATTTAATTTAATTTAATTTAATTTAATTTAATTTAATTTAATTTAATTTAATTTAATTTAATTTAATTTAATTTAATTTAATTTAATTTAATTTAGTTTAATTTAATTTAATTTAATTTAATTTAATTTAATTTAATTTAATTTAATTTAATTTAATTTAATTTATTTCAATTTAATTTAATTTTATTTTGTTGGCCGGACTTTCGGTATTCACTTCCATAATATTTGAATGTTGATTGGTGGTTTCGTAATTACGCGTATTTACATTCCTTAAATTGTCTTTGTTTGTCTCTTCTGGATGTTTTGTATTCCATGTGATATCTTTGGTCGTCTCTTCCGGCTGTTTTGGAGGATCGCTATTGGAGACAAACCGCGAATCCGTTTAATTTACTAATATTTTTCACAATATATATGTCTTTTTTTTATTTTTGATGTTGCAATTTTTTTTATATTATTATTTTTTTTTTTGTAGGAAAATATACGTCTGCTTTGTTCAAATTCTAAAAGGAAACTCTTAACTTTATTTAATTTCAATTTAATTAATAAAATTTTTCATTTTTAAATCCAGTGTATTTAATGCCAAATATTTCCAATCCATTTCGCCTTTAAAGCCCTACCTTTATTTCTTCCATCCATTAATTTTTTTTGTTTTTTTTTTCAATTCCTTTAATGTGCGTATAATCTTTTTGATTTCTATTCCATATAATGCATTTTTGTAACAAACATTACAATTACAAAATCCCATCGAGTAAATGAATAATGTGAAGCCTTTATAACAATTTTTTTTTTCAATGAAGATAATAAATGAATGATAATATTTTGGTGTTTGGCATTTGTTTGTCTTTTTCTTTTTTTTATGGGGTAGGGTTGAGTTCACAAAATAAATAGATGTTATCCATTTGGGTTTTGTAATTTTCTCTGGATATTTGTTCATTTAAATATGTTTGAATTTTTTTTTTGTGTTTCTTTGTCTTTTTGTATCGCCATGTTTAGGTTCGTCTTCGCATGTTCAAAGTTCATAGAAAATTATAACAAATTAAAGGTTAAATAGCGTTGTTTTTTTTTTTTTTTGTCCCACAGTTATCGAGATAGCGGTATAAAGGTTTTATAAATTTGCTTTTGGTATTGTTAAATAATCTTATCATAAAGTGAAAATTTTGAGTTTTTTTCTTTGTCAGTCAAAGATCACTCTCTCTCCCAAATTTCAAGATTTTTGCCTTAATACATTGTTGTAAAATAGAAAGGTCAATTGGGGCCTATGTAAAACGTTTTTTCTCCATAACAAATTTTAGTTTTTTTATTATAAACAAAAACTGGGTAAATAACAAAAACATAAAACTAAAGACAAGATATGTACAAAGTGGCTAAAACATTTTATTGCTATAGAAAATTTTGTAAAAATTGTATTTCCATACAAAATTTTGTAAAAATTTTACTTTTTATAGAAAATTTTTTAAAGATTTTATTTTTTATAGAAAATTTTGTAAAAATTTTATATCTACAGAAAATTTTGTAAAAATTTTATTTCTATAGAAAATTTTGTCAAAATTTAATTGTATAGATAATTTTATCAAAATTTTATTTCTATAGAAAATTTTTAAAAATTTTATTTCTTTAAAAAATTTTTGCAAAATTTTATTTCTTTAGCAAATTTTGTCGACATTATATTTCTATATGAAATTTTGTAAAAAAATTTTATTTCTATAGAAAATTTTGTTAAAATTTGATTTCTATAGAAAATTTTTGCAAAATTTTATTTCTTAAGAAAATTTTTGCAAAATATTATTTCTGTTGTTTTTTTTCTATTTCAGCTTAAAACCATACATTGACTAAACTACAAGTGTAGCTTAGCCAACAGAGGAAAAGAATGTTTATCAAATTTATTTGGGCAAAGCCCTATAGACTGCAAGATGGTGGGATGGACGCACGTTTCGGAATTACCACATTCCTCATCAGCTTCCTCTACTTGCAGCAAAACTATCAACCAATTATCAGAATAAATTCAGGCAGTTCATTAAACCCAACAATGAACCACACTATAACCTTCCGAAAAAGGTTTAAGGGCTTTGTCCAAATAAATTTGACAAACATTCTTTTCGCCTGTTGGTTAAGCTACACTTGTAGTTTAGTCAATGTACGGTTTTAAGCTGAAATCAAAAAACAACAGAAATAAAATTTTGCAAAAATTTTTTAAAGAAATAAAATTTTGCAAAAATTTTCTAAAGAAATAAAATTTTGCAAAAAT
Source organism: Haematobia irritans (assembly GCF_050003625.1). Taxonomy (NCBI): domain Eukaryota; kingdom Metazoa; phylum Arthropoda; class Insecta; order Diptera; family Muscidae; genus Haematobia; species Haematobia irritans. Next base: position 19,851,766 of record NC_134397.1, read on the forward strand.
TTCCAATAGAAATAAAATTTTAACAAAATTTTCTATAGAAATAAAATTTTGACAAAATTTTCTATAGAAATAAAATTTTTTTACAAAATTTCCTATAGAAATAAAATGTCGACAAAATTTTCTAAAGTAAAATTTTGCAAAAATTTTCTAAAGAAATAAAATTATGCAAAAATTTTGTATAGAAATAAAATTTTAACAAAATTTTCCATAGAAATAAAATTTTAACAAAATTTTCTATAGAAATAAAATTTTGACAAAATTTCCTATAGAAATAAAATTTTTACAAAATTTTCTGTACAAAATAAAATTTTTACAAAATTTTCTATAGCAATAAAATTTTTTACAAAATATCCTATGGAAATATAATGTCGACAAAATTTTCTAAAGAAATAAAATTTTGCAAAAATTTTTTAAAGAAATAAGATTTTTAAAAATTTTCTATAGAAATAAAATTCTCAATAGAAAGAAATTTTTTACAAAATTTTCTGTAGAAATAAAATTTTTACAAAATTGTCTATAGAAATAAAATGTTGACAAAATTTTCTAAAGAAGTAAAATTTTGCAAAAATTTTCTAAAGAAATAAAATTATGCAAAAATGTTGTATAGAAATAAAATTTTAACAAAATTTTCTATAGAAATAAAATTTTGACAAAATTTCCTATAGAAATAAAATGTTGACAAAATTTTCTAAATAAAATTTTGCAAAAATTTTTTAAAGAAATAAAATTTTTACAAAATTTTCTATAGAAATAAAATTTTTACAAAATTTTCTATAAAAAATAAAATTTTAACAAAATTTTCTGTACAAAATAAAATTTTTACAAAATTTTCTATAGCAATAAAACTTTTTACAAAATATCCTATGGAAATAAAATGTTGACAAAATTTTCTCAAGAAATAAGATTTTGCAAAAATTTTCTATAGAAATAAAATTTTAACAAAATAAAATAAATAAAATTTTGACAAAATTTTCTATAGAAATAAAATTTTTTTACAAAATTTCCTATAGAAATAAAATGTTTACAAAATTTTCTAAAGAAATAAAATTTTGCAAAAATTTTCTAAAGAAATAAAATTTTGAAAAATTTTCTATAGAAATAAAATTTAACAAAATTTTCTATAGAAATAAAAATTTTTATAGAAATAAAATTTTTACAAAATTTTTTACAGAAATAAAACTTTAATAAAATTTTCTATAGAAATAAAATGATGACAAAATTTTCTATAAAAATAATATTTTGGAACAATTTTCTAAAGAAATAAAATTTTGCAAAAATTTCTATAGAAATAAAATGTTAACAAAATGTTCTATAGAAATAAAATTTTAACAAAATTTTCTATAGAAATAACATTTTTTACAAAATTTCCTATAGAAATAAAGTGTTGACAAAATTTTGTAAAGGAATAAAATATTGCAAAAATTTTTTATAGAAATAAAATGTTGACAAAATTTTCTATAAAATTAAATTTTGACAAAATTTTCTATAGAAATAACATTTTGGAAAAATTTTCTAAAGAAATAAAATTTTACAAAAATTTTGTATAGAAATAAAATTTTTCAAAATTTTCTATAGCACTAAAATTTTGATAAAATTTTCCATACAATTAAATTTTGGCAAAATTTTCTATAGAAATAAAATTTTTACAAAATTTTCTGTAGAAATAAAACTTTTACAAAATTTTCTATAAAAAATAAAATTTTTACAAAATTTTCTATAAACAAATAACATTTTTACAAAATTTTCTATGAATATACAATGTTTACAAAATTTTCTATAACAATAAAATTTTTTACAAAATTTCCTATAGAAATAAAATGTTGACAAAATTTTCTATAGAAATAAAATTATTGTTTATTTATTTATTGTTTATTTTAATCATACAGTAAATGTATGATAAAAAAGAAAAAGGGAAAAGTAGCATTGGCTGCTAAGGCCATCAGCTATAGAAATAAAATTTTAACAAATTTTTCTATAGAAATAAAATTTTGACAAAATTTTTTTATATAAATAAAATTTTGTCAAAATTTTCTAAAGAAATAAAAGTTTCAAAAATTTTATATAGAAATAAAATTTTGCAAAAATTCTATATAGAAATAGAATTTTGACTAAATTTTCTAAAGAAATAAAATTTTGCAAAACTTTTCTATAGAAATAAAATTTTACCAAAATTTTCTATAAAATTAAATTTTCACAAAATTTTCTATAGAAATAACATTTTGCAAAAATTTTCTAAGAAATAAAAATTTTAACAAAATTTTTTTATAGAAATAAAATTTTGACAAAATTTTCTAAAGAAATAAAAGTTTGCAAAAATTTTATATGGAAATAAAATTTTCCAAAAATTCTTTATAGAAATAAAATTTTAACAAAACTTTTTTATAGAAATAACATTTTGACATAATTTTCCATAGAAATAAAATTTTGACAAAATTTTCTATAGAAATAAAATTTTGACAAAATTTTCCATAGAAATAAAATGTTGACAAAATTTTACAACATATAAAAAAATTTATTAAAAAAAATATTAAAATTAAAAATCATAAAAAATATACATACAATGATTGTTAACAATACCTATACCTATAGCAGAAAGTGTTAAGAAATCAAATTATATATTTTTCATTTGCTTAATTAACATCAAATTTTAGATTTGTCCGATTTAGCAACAAACACATCACACAATAAACTAAAATTTTCCAAAGAAATAAAATGTGACAAGATTTTCTATAGAATTACAATTTTGACAAAATTTTTACAAAATTTTATTTCTTTAGAAAATTTTTCAAAATATAAAAATAAAATTTTGACAAAATTTTCTATAGAAATAAAATTTTGACAAAATTTTCTATATAAATAAATTTTTGACAACATTTTCTATACAAATAAAATTTTCACAAAATTTTCTATAGAAATAAAATTTTGACAAAATTTTCTATAGAAATAAAATTTGTTGTTGTTTTTTTATTGCAGCTTAAAACCATACATTGACTAAACTACAAGTGTAGCTTAACCAACAGAGGAAAAGAATGTTTGTCAAATTTATTTGGGCAAAGCCCTATAGAATGCAAGATGGTTGGATGGACGCACGTTTCGGAATTACCACATTGCTCATCAGCATCCTCTACTTGCGGCAAAACTATCAACCAATTATCAGAATAAATTCAGGCAGTTTATTAAACCCAACAAAAACCACACTTGAACCCTCCGAAAAAAGGTTTTACATTGATAGCCGGCTTATGCCGAAATAAATTCGAAACAAACATTTTTTCTATAGAAATAAAATTTTTACAAAATTTTCTATAGAAATACAATTTTTACAAAATGTTGACAAAATTTTCTATAGAAATAAAATTTTGACAAAATTTTCTATAGAAACAAAATTTTGGCAAAATTTTCTAAAGAAATAAAATTATGAAAAAATTTTCTTTAGAAATAAAATTATGAAAAAATTTTCTTTAGAAATAAAATTTTTACAAAATTTTATAACATATAAAAAAATTGTATTAAAGAAAAACAATTTAAACTAAAACTCATAACACAATATACATACAATAATTTATAACAATATAAAACCTATAACAGAAAATATTTAGAAATCAAATCATATTCACTCATAATAAATCTTCTAAATTTTTTATTGCTTTTTTTCTTTTATTCAAAACGAAAATAAAAAACTATCATTAATTTTGCAAAGAAAAAGTACTACGCATCGACTTTCTTTCGCTTTCAATTGTCACCTTCTCAAGTTCATAGTCATCAAGCAAACCACATTGTCATAACTTTCATTAAAAGTTTCACTGGGGTGGTTTCATTCATAGGCCTACGAAATCACAAAAAGCAATTAGACAAATCTTTCTTTTTTTATATATTTTATTTTGGCTTTCACACTCACTCACTGACTAGCCAGCTTACTAAGAGAAAAAGATTTTTTTTTTTTAATTTTTGTATTAGCTATCAGCGATGTTAATGATGCGACTTTTGAGGCGGCAATCATAAACTCTTAGTTGTCTGTCCTTGTTAATTGGTGGGAAAATATGAATATTCATATGTAAATCATTTGGATGCGAGAAGAGTCAGTTGTCCATCATACTGATGGCGATGGTAGTGGGTAAGATGATGGTAATGATTACCATCATCGTTATATTTATGCCTCAAAATACACGTTTTTTCGTAAATATTTAACACATTTCCGTGTACTATAAACTGGAATATGGCTATGGTCTTACAAGAGGAAGGGTAGTGGGAAAAAAGTTATTTATGTAATATTTAAAATATTTTATTTTATTTATTCATTTCACGTCATTTCATTTGATTTGATTTCTTTTCATTTCATTTCATTTCATTTTTTCTCATTTCATTTCATTTAATTTAATTTAATTTAATTTAATTTAATTTAATTTAATTTAATTTAATTTAATTTAATTTAATTTAATTTAATTTAATTTAATTTAAATTAATTTAATTTAATTTAATTTAATTTAATTTAATTTAATTTAATTTAATTTAATTTAATTTAATTTAATTTAATTTAATTTAATTTAATTTAATTTAATTTAATTTAATTTAATTTAATTTAATTTAATTTAATTTAATTTAATTTAATTTAATTTAATTTAATTTAATTTAATTTAATTTAATTTAATTTAATTTAATTTAATTTAATTTAATTTAATTTAATTTAATTTAATTTAATTTAATTTAAATTAATTTTATTTTATTTTATTTTATTTTATTTAATTTGTTCAAGACAATTCTATGAAATAATTCCCCAAAAAATGAAATAAATCTCTAATAACAAAAATGAAATATATCCTCAATATCCATATTGAGAGAAATTTGAGGGCATATTTCATTTTTATTTTGGGGAATTATTTCATGGGGACTTATTTCAAAGAGAGGCAAGAGGCTCCACGAAATAAGTCCCCATGAGATAAATCCTCAAAAAGCAAATTAAATGGTTCCCAATTTTCGGGTCTTATTTCATTATGAAATTAATCCCCATTATATTATTTTATGAAATTATTCCCCAAAAATGAAATATATACCCAATATCCAAATTTTTCGAATTTCGACATATTCATAATTAAATAAAATAGAACGAAACCAAAAAAATCCCAACTTCATTGTTTTTGTTCAACAAATGGGGACATAGTTCAGTTTTTATTTTGGGGATACATGTCGTGGCGCCACTTGACACGCTATGAAATAAGCTCGGATGAAATAAAACCCCCAAAAAGCCGAGTGAAATAAATTCTCAATTTTGGGAACTTTTTTCATTATGAAATAAATCCCCAGAATATTTTATGAAATTCGTCCCCAAAAAAAAAATTAAATAAATCAAAAAAAAAAAATACTAAATAATTATCCAATATCAAAATTGTAGAATTATTTCTATGCGAGTTTTGGGTGTTATTTCTATGCTATGAAATAACTCCAAAAAAAAAAAATGAAAAATAAAATAAATCCAAAAAAAATTTAATAATTCTCTAACCATAGTTTTGGATTGTTTTCTAGTGAGAGAAAATGAGGGATATATTTCATTTTTATGTTGGGGCGCCACAAAATAAGTCCCCATGAATTAAATCCCCGAAATATTATATAAAATAATTCGCCAAAAAATTAAATAAGTCCCTAGTAAGAAAAATGAAATATGTCCTCAATATCCAGTTTGATGAATTATTCCATTGGAACGAATTGGGGAGTTATTTTATAATGAAATAAATTCCTAAAAAAAGGAACCCTCAAACATGGTTGTTTAAGCTCTTGTTAGAAAAAATTGGGGACATGTTTTATTTTTATTTTGGATAGTTATTTCATGGGGAATCCCCGAAACCACAAATGAGATAGGTCCCAATTTTGGGGACTTATTTCCTTTGGAATTATATGCCCAGAATATTTTATGAAATTATTCCCCAAAAATGAAATAAATCCCCTATGAATGAAATTCCTCCCAATTTCGGGGACTTATTTCATAATGAAATAAATCCCCAGAAAATTTTATGAAATTATTCCCAAAAAAAAATTGAATAAATTCCTAAAAAATTAAATATAACCGCACTATCCAAATTGTGGAATTAGTTCATTGCGACGAATTCATAAAGAAATAATTTCTTAAAAGATTAAAAACTAAATACACCCCCAAAAAATGAAATAACTCCCCAAACATCTTTGATCACCATTAGAAAAAAATTGGGTACATATTTAATTATTAATTTGGGGAGTTATTTCATGAGGACTTATTTCATAGAGCATTAAGAGGCACCATGAAAACAACGCAGATGAAATGGTTCCTAATTTTGGGGACTTATTTCCTTTTGAAATATATGCCCAGAATATTTTATGAAAATATTCCACCAAAAATGAAATAAATCTCACCAAATAAATTAAATATATTCCCATTAACCAAATTTTGGAGTTTTTCCATTGCCGCGAATTCACAATGAAAAAATATCCCCAAAAATTAAACACACTCATAGAAAAAATTGGGGACATATTTCATTTTTATTTTGAGGAGTTATTTCATGGGGACTTATTTCATAGAGCCTCAAGTGGCACCATGAAATAAGTCCCCAACAACGCAAATGAAATGGTTCCCAACTTTGAGAACATATTTCATTATGAATTAAATCCACCAAATATTTTATGAAATTATTCCCCAAAAATTTAAATAAATCCCTAAAAAAGTGAAATATATCCCCATTATCCAAATTTTGGAATTATTTCATTGCGGCGAATTCATAATAAAAAAACTATCAAAACAAAAAAACCAAAATTAAATATATCTCCAAACAAAAATGAAAAAAATCCCAAAACATCGTTTCTCCCATTGGAAAAAATTGGGGACATATTTCATTTTTTATTTTGGGGACTTATTTCATAGAGCGTCAAGAGGAGCCATGAAATAAATCCCGAAAACCGCAAATGATGGTTACCAAGTTTTGAAGCCCTAAAAAATTTGCCTAAAAATTCCGTATTTTAAATTTTCAAAAATAATTTTGATTTATTTAACCGCATTTAGATTTCACAAAGCCAACATTTTTGAAGCTCCACAAAAACAAACTGCTCTCAATTGAGATGATAAACTGTTTCCAATAATATTTACTCCTAATTGATTTATTTTGCCAACAACTGTCTCGGTTGGTTACACGACCATCTCGTGAACTGTTTGGTAATTTAGCGAAATTAGGGCGTCTTCAAAAGAAATGCGAAACAGCCTAAAAACAAAACGCACGCAGGGCCCAGAAACAGAGAAGACACGCACTTTGTGGTAACGCAATATTGAAGCCAAACATTTACGCAGACGCAACAAAACGCATCTATAGGCCGCCTATTGCTGCTGCTTTTGTTATGTACGCGCTTGCGTGTACTCATTTCTGTTTTTTTTTTTTTTGCTTTAGGTTTTTGGTACAATATCACCATCAGCAAAGTACTTTGGCCATGGTGTAGATACTGCCCATTGGAATACATCCGAAACATTTGCTATGAAGCAATAATTTAACAACTTTGAAGACCACAGCCCCTTTTTTGCGCTTGAAGGCCCTAAATATTTACCAAAATTTAAATGGTGTACAAATGATCCAATTGAAAGGTGGTCAGAGAATACACATCATGGTATAGCACGTACTGCTTGCTCTATGATACTGTAATGCAAAGAGACCTTCAGTGACGATTATGCCAATTATGTTTACCTGAGAAGTCTGTGATCATTGGAGTATATCCACACCAGCAAAAAAAGCAATTCGAAGTAGAAGTTAATAAACAACATTTATAAATGAGGTGGTTTATGGATATTGGGATCATATATACTTGGATATATTAGGGTGTATTGCAAGGGTAAGCATCACGGTTGCCACAGTTGGTAGAATTCTACCAAACATGGTCAATTTTTTTATTGTTTGGTAGAAATAAAATTTTGACAAAATTTTCTCTAGAAATTTAAATGCTGACAAAATTTTCTATAGAAATAAATTTTTGACAAAATTTTCTTCAAAAATAAAATTTTGACAAAATTTTTTATAAAAATAAAATGTTGACAAAATTTTCTATAGAAATAAAATTTTCTTAGATATGAAATGTTAAAAAAAATCTATAGAAATAAAATTTTGACAAATTTTTCTAATGAAATGAAATTTTGATAAAATTTTCTAATGAAATAAAATGTTCACAAAAATTTCTATAGAAATAAAATTTTGCAAAAATTTTCTATATAAATAAAATTGTAACAACATTTTCTGTAGAAATAAAATTTTAACAACATTTTCTACAGAAATAAAATTTTAACAAAAATTTTTCTATAGCAATAAAATTTTGACAAAATTTTCTAAGCAATAAAATTTTGAAAAAAATTTCTAAGCAATAAAATTTTGACAAAATTTTTTATAGAAATGAAATTTTGTCACAATTTTCTATAGAAATGAAATTTTGTCATAATTTTCTATAGAAATAAAAGTTTAACAACATTTTCTATAGAAATAAAATTTTGCAAAAATATTCTATAGAAAAAAATTTAAAAAATTTTTATATAGAAATAAAATTTTGCAAAAATTTTCTATAGAAATAAATTGTGAGAAAATTTTATATAGAAATAAAATTTTGACGAAATTTTTTATAAAAATAAAATTTTGACACAATTTTCAAAAGCAAACAAATTTTGACAAAATTTTCTATAGAAATAAAATTTTGACAAAATTTTCTTAGATATAAAATGTTAAAAAAAAATTCTACAGAAATTAAATTTTGACAAAATTTTCTATAGAAATAAAATTTTGACACATTCTTCTATAGAAATAAAATTTTGAGAAAATTTTCTATTGAAATAAAATTTTGACAAAATTTTCTAATGAAATAAAATTTTGATAAAATTTTCTAATGAAATAAAATGTTGACAAAAATTTCTATAGAAATAAAATTTTGCAAAAATTTTCTATATAAATAAAATTGTAACAAAATTTTCTGTAGAAATAAAATTTTAACAAAATTTTCTACAGAAATAAAATTTTGACAAAAATTTTTCTATAGCAATAAAATTTTGACAAAATTTTCTATAGCAATAAAATTTTGACAAAATTTTTTATAGAAATGAAAATTTGTGATAATTTTCTATAGAAATAAAAGTTTGACAAAATTTTCTATAGAAATAAAATTTTGCAAAAATATTCTATAGAAAAAAATTAAAATTTTTATATAGAAATAAAATTTTGACAAAAATTTTTCTATAGCAATAAAATTTTGACAACATTTTCTACAGCAATAAAAATTTGACCAAATTTTCTACAAAAATGAAATTTTGACAAATTTTTCTATAGAAATAAAAGTTTGACAAAATTTTCTATAGAAATAAAATTATGCAAAAATATTCTATAGAAAAAAAGTTTGTAAAAATTTTGTATAAAAATAAAATTTTGCATAAATTTTCTATAGAAATAAAATTTTGACAAAGTTTTCTATAGATATGAAATTTTGACAAAATTTTCTACAAAAATGAAATTTTGACAAATTTTCTATAGAAATAAAAGTTTGACAAAATTTTCTATAGAAATAAAATTTTGTCAAAATTTTATTTCTATAGAAAAAAATGTGTAAAAATTGTCTATAGAAATAAAATTTTGCAAAAATTTTCTATAGAAATAAATTTTGACCAAATTTTTTATATAAATAAAATTTTGAGACAATTTTCTATATAAATAAAATTTTGAGAAAATTTTATATAGAAAAAAAAATTTGACAAAATTTTCTATAGAAATAAAATTTTGACAAAATTTTCTATAGAAATAAAATTTTGACAAAATTTCCTATTGAAATAAAATTTTACAAAAATTTTCTAATGAAATAAAATGTTCACAAAAATTTCTATAGAAATAAAATTTTGCAAAAATTTTCTATATAAATAAAATTGTAACAAAATTTTCTATAGAAATAATATTTTAACAAAATTGTCTACAGAAATAAAATTTTAACAAAATTTTCTACAGAAATAAAATTTTGACAAAAATTTTTCTATAGCAATAAAATTTTGACAAAATTTTCTGTAGCACCAAAATTTTGACACAATTTTTTATAGAAATGAAATTTTGTCACAATTTTCTATAGAAATGAAATTTTGTCACAATTTTCTATAGAAATAAAATTTTGACAAAATGTTTTATAGAAATAAAATTTTGACCAAGTTTTCTATAGATACGAAATTTTGACAAAACTTTCTACAAAAATGAAATTTTAACAAATTTTCTATAAAAATAAAAGTTTGTCAAAATTTTCTATAGAAATAAAATTTTGCAAAAATATTCTATAGCAAAAATTTTGCAAAAATTTTCTATAGAAATAAAATTTTGCAAAAATTTTCTATAGAAATAAATTTTGACCAACTTTTTTATATGAATAAAATTTTGAGACAATTTGCTATATAAATAAAATTTTGAGAAAATTTTATATATAGAAATAAAATTTTGACAAAATTTTTCTATAGCAATAAAATTTTGACAAAATTTTCTATAGCAATAAAATTTCTATAGAAATAAAATTTGATAAAATTTTCTATAGAAATAAAATTTTGCAAAAATATTCTATAAAAAAAATTGTTAAAATTTTCTATAGCAATAAAATTTTGCAAAACTTTTCTAAATTTTGACCAAATTTTTTATATAAATAAAATTTTGAGAAAATTTTTTATATAAATAAAATTTTGAGAAAATTTTCTATATAAATAAAATTTTGAGAAAATTTTCTACATAAATAAAATGTTGAAAAAATTTAATATAGAAATAAAATTTTGACAAAATTTTTCTATACCAATAAAATTTTGACAAAATTTTCTATAGCAATATAATTTTGACAATTTTTTTTATAGAAATGAAATTTTGTCACAATTTTCTATAGAAATGAAATTTTGTCACAATTTTCTATAGAAATGAAATTTTGTCACAATTTTCTATAGAAATAGAATTTTGACAAAATATTCTATAGAAATACAATTTGGACAACATTTTCTATAGAAATAAAATGTTGACAAAAGTTTCTATAGAAACAAAATTTTGACAAAATTTTCTATAGAAATAAAATGTTGACAAAAGTTTCTATAGAAATAAAATTTTGACAAAAGTTTCTATAGAAATAAAATTTTGCAAAAATATTCTATAGAAAAAAAAAATTTTAAAAATTTTCTATAGCAATAAAATTTTACAAAAATTTTTTTATATACCAAATTTTTTTATATAAATAAAATTTTGAGAAAAATTTCTGTAGAAATAAAATTTTAACAAAATTTTTCTATAGCAATAAAATTTTGACAAATTTTTTTATAGAAATTAAATTTTGTCACAATTTTCTATAGAATTTAAATTTTGTCACAATTAAATAGAAATAGAATTTTGACAAAATTTTCTATAGAAATAAAATTTTGCAAAAATTTTCTATAGAAATAAAATTTTCACAACATTTCCTATAGAAATAAAATTTTGACAAAATTTCCTATTGAAATAAAATTTTGCAAAAATTTTCTGTAGAAATAAAATTTTAATAAAATTTTCTACAGAAATAAAATTTTGACAAAAAATTTTTATAGCAATAAAATTTTGACAAAATTTTCTTTAGCAATAAAATTTTGACAAAATTTTTTATAGAATTTAAATTTTGTCACAATTTTCTATAGAAATGAAAATTTTGTCATAATTTTCTATAGAAATAAAAGTTTGACAAAATATATTTCTATACTATATTAAACACCCTAATATCTCTTGTCCGTTTTTTCCGCCTTGGTAATATGGTGATATCTTACAATACCACACCACGATGCAATGCGATACAGCATGCAGATGTTAAACAGAAATCATAAATATAAAACGCAACTGAAATTATGTTCAACACAAAATATCATCAAGCAGGCACCAAACCACTTCCTCCACTAGCATGAAACGAAACGAAAAAAACACAAAGAAAAATAATGAAGAGAAGAACCCATTGTCCAATGCAAAAATCCTTTGCAAAGCCAAAAAAAAAACCTACGGGGAAAAAACTGAAAAGTTGAACATCGTCGTATTTCTCTTTTGCAAAAGAAAGTTTTGGTGGACTCGATCTCAATTTGCAACGACACATATGCATATTGGTGAATATATAGACAGACGATATTAACATGGATGGTACACAGTGGTTTAAGTGTTAGAAATGAAAAAGAGATTGAAAATTAGTTTAATTGGCTATTTAGCCAAATTTCTATTAAATTAATTAAATAAATAATTGAAGACATTAGGCCGGAACAGTTTTGGAAGAGCACCCACTTCAGACAGCAGTTTACAACTATCCGTTACCGTTACGTTAACGGTGCTGGTTTCAGCAGACTGAAGAGTACCATATTCTGGGGTTCTGCTCTACCTCGACTCGAGTTCCAGACTTGACAGCTACTGCATCACGTAATCTGACATCCCACTGCTGCTGTCGTTGGCTCAGCATCCGTAGTCAGAATGACTATGGTACCGGAGCGATAATAGACTGGAACAGTTCCGGAAGAGTACCCACTTCAGGAAACAAATAACACCTCCGAAATCGAGCGGTGGTAAATCTGGTTTCAGCAGACTGAACAGTACCATTGTCCTGGGTCACGGTTGCCACTCGACCCAAATATAATCTACCAAAATTTTGCCAAAAAAAAAAATACCAAGCAAAAAAAATTTACAAAATTTTATTTCCATTTCTCAAAATTTTATTTTTATAGAAAATATTGTAAACAATTTTATTTCTATAGAAAATTTTATTTCTATAGAAATTTTTTGCAAAATTTTATTTCTATAGAAAATTTTTTCAAAATTTTATTTCTATAGAAAATTTTCTTAAAATTTTATTTCTATAGAAAATTTCGTCAACATTTTACTTCTATAGAAAATTTTGTCAAAATTTTATTTCTATAGAAAATGTTGTCAAAGTTTTATTTATATAGAAAATTTTGTCAAAATTTTATTTCTAAGAAAATTTTCTCAAAACTTTATTTCTATAGAAAATGTTCTCCAAATTTTATTTCTATAGAAAATTTTCTCAAAATTTTATTTCTAAGAAAATTTTCTCAAAATTTTATTTCTATAGAAAATTTTGTCAACATTTTATTTCTATAGATATTTTTTTTCTAGATCTTTTTTTTCAAAATTTTGTTTCTATAGAAAATGTTGTCACAACTTTATTTCTATAGAAAATTTTGTAAAAATTTTATTTCTATAGAAAATTTTGTCAAAATTTTATTTCTATAGAAAATTTTGTCAAAATTTTATTTCTATAGAAAATTTTGTCAAAAGTTTATTTCTATAGAAAATTTTGTCAAAATTTTATTTCTATAGAAAATTTTGTAAAAATTTTATTTCTATAGAAAATTTTGTAAAAATTTTATTTCTATAGAAAATTTTGTAAAAATTTTATTTCTATAGAAAATTTTGTCAAAATTTTATTTCTATAGATTTTTTTTCTAGATCTTTTTTTCAAAATTTTGTTTCTATAGAAAATTTTGTCAAAATTTTATTTCTATAGAAAATTTTGTCAAAATTTTATTTCTATAGAAAATTTTCTCAAAATTTTATTTCTATAGAAAATTTTCTCAAAATTTTATTTCTATAGAAAATTTTCTCAAAATTTTATTTCTATAGAAAATTTTCTCAAAATTTTATTTCTATAGAAAATTTTCTCAAAATTTTATTTCTATAGAAAGTGTTATTTCTATAGACAATTTTGTCAAAATTTTATTTCTATAGACAATTTTGTCAAAATTTTATTTATATAAAAATTTTCTCAAAATTTTATTTGTATAGAAAATTTTCTCAAATGTTGATTTCTATAGAAAATTTTCTCAAAATTTTATTTCTATAGAAAATTTTGTCAAAAGTTTATTTCTATAGAAAATTTTGACAAAATTTTATTTCTATTGAAAATTTTGTCAAAATTTTATGTCTATACAAAATTTTGTCAAAATTTTATTTCTATGGAAAATTTTCTCAAAATTTTATTCCCATAGAAATTTTTTCAAAACTTTATTTCTATAGAAAATTTTGTCAAAATTTTATTTCTATAGAAAATTTTCTCAAAATTTTATTTCTATAAAAAATTTTCTCAAAATTTTATTTCTATAGAAAATTTTCTCAAAATTTTATTTCTATAGACAATTTTGTCAAAATTTTATTTATATAAAAATTTTCTCAAAATTTTATTTGTATAGAAAATTTTCTCAAATGTTGATTTCTATAGAAAATTTTCTCAAAATTTTATTTCTATAGAAAATTTTCTCAAAAGTTTATTTCTATAGAAAATTTTGACAAAATTTTATTTCTATTGAAAATTTTGTCAAAATTTTATGTCTATACAAAATTTTGTCAAAATTTTATTTCTATGGAAATTTTTCTCAAAATTTTATTCCCATAGAAATTTTTTCAAAACTTTATTTCTATAGAAAATTTTGTCAAAATTTTATTTGTATAGAAAATTTTGTCAAAATTTTATTTGTATAGAAAATTTTGTCAAAATTTTATTTCTATAGAAAATTTGGTCAAAATTTTATTTCTATAGAAAATTTGGTCAAAATTTTATTTCTATAGAAAATTTTCTCAAAATATTATTTCTATAGAAAATTTTGTTCAAATTTCAGGATCCATTTGGTTAACGCCTGGTGTTCTCCACAGGGGATTATCACCTACCTTCAATCTTCAATTTTTGTTTCACTGTTTAGTATTATTTGGTTTTCACAAATCAACTTCAAATAATAGTATTAACAACCTTTTACGATCATTCATGCACTCGATGGAGTTTGGCATAACTAACCGTCATGGCTATTAAATAGGATCCAATGTTTTTTTTTTTTTTTTAATTTTCGGTGTCCCAAAATACCGCACCAGATATCTACAATGCCGCCAGCAGCTGTTCCATGCATCAATGGGGCCAAAACTCTTAAAGCCACATAAAGTTTCAATGGGATTACATAAATTCAAGCACATTGCTTTACTTGCTGACTGGCTGGACGCTTGGTGGGTATGGTTGACTGATTAAAAAACAGTGTTGCTGGTGTTTTGTTGTTGCTGCTGCTGCCGCTGCTGCTATTGTGGCCAAAAGTATACCTTTTGAAAAGAAACCAAATTTATTTTAAGATTTGTAGTTTATGTTTATGCAAAATTTTGGTTTTTGATGTGATATGCGATTGTAAGAAATACAGTTTAAATTATCGCAAAATGACGAATGAAATGACGTATTGATTATACTGAACCCCACCCCCTTCTGATCACATAGTCATAATGGTTAGAGTTTTATCGTTGGCTTGTGGTGGAGACTGTCACCTCTGTATAGGTCCACAGTAGGCTAACGGCTAACTCAAAACGATAATGCTGGACGGTCCCTGTCCGGCCTAAAGCGGTCGGTCGGTGGCCGCCCATCGGCCGTGGTTTGAAATCTTCTCCTATACACAAAGTCCAAAGTGGGCTAATGTGACTTCCAAATGAAAATGAAGACTTTACCCTATGGACAAAGTCCAAAGTGACAATACTCAGTAACACATATTTAATTTGGCGGTAGGAAAAATGGAACCCAAAACCCAAATGAAATCCACAAATGTGGGGCGATATATCATAATGAATGTGCGTCCCATAAATATGAACCCTAATAAAATTTAAATGAAACATAAAAGTATGAAGATAAATAAAATTAAGGCGCATTTACCCATTATGGACTCTATTCATAGGAGAAAGCCTTAAACCCCGGTCACACACCAAATAATTCAAAGCAAAGCAAAAAAAAACACTTGAAAACGCACAACAATCCCAAAAACGAAATTGAGGTTAAACATAAATATTTTCGATCCCACTAACGGTTGCCTAAAGAAAAAAATCTATCAAAATTTGGATACAATTTTACCAAACTACTACACAAAAAAAAATTATCAAAAATTTTATTTCTATTGAAAATATTTGCAAAATTTTATTTCTGTAGAAAATTTTGTCAAAATTTTATTTCTATAGAAAATTTTGTCAAAATTTTATTTCTATAGAAAATTTTGTAAACATTTTATTTCTATAGAAAATTTTTTCAAAATTTTATTTTTATACAAAATTTTGTAAAAATTTTATTTCTATCGAACATTTTTGGAAACTGTTATTTCTAAAGAAAATTTTGTCAAAATTTTATTTCTATAGAAAATTTTGTAAACATTTTATTTCTATCGTACATTTATATAAAATTTTGTAAAAATTTTATTTCTATAGAAAATTTTGTCAAAATTTTATTTCTATAGAAAATTTTGTCAAAATTTTATTTCTATAGAAAATTTTGTCAAAATTTTATTTCTGTCGACCATTCCTGCAAAATTTTATTTCTATAGAAAATTTTGTACAAATTTTATTTTTATAGAAAATTTTGTAAACATTTTATTTCTATAGAAAATTTTGTCAAAATTTTATTTTTATACAAAATTTTGTAAAAATTTTATTTCTATAGAACATTTTTGCAAAATTTTATTTCTATAGAAAATTTTGTCAACATATTTATTTCTATGGAAAATTTTGTCAAAATTTTAGTTCTTTAAAAAAATTTGTCAAAATTTTATTTCTATGGCAAATTTTGTAAAAATTTTATTTCTATCGAACATTTTTGCAAAATTTTATTTCTATAGAAAATTTTGTCAAAATTTTATTTCTATAGAAAATTTTGTCAAAATTTTATTTCTATACAAATTTTTTTCAAAATTCCCCGGTCACACAACAAATAATTCAAAGCAAAGAAAAAAAGACCCCACTTGAAAACGCAGAACAATCCCAAAAACGAAATTGAGGTTGAACATAAATCGATTCGATCCTACTAACGGTTGCCATAAGTAATCTACCAAAATTTGGATACAATTTTACCAAACTACTACACAAAAAAAAATTGTCAAAAATTGGAAGGTGTCCGGTTTTCAGAGTGTCCAAGTTTGAGAGGTTTCATTGTCAAAAATTTATTTCTATGGAAAATTTTTTCAATTTTTTATCTATAGAATATTTTGTCAAAATTTTATTTCTATAGAAAGTTTTGTAAACATTTTATTTCTATATAAAATTTTGTAAAAATTTTATTTCTATCGAACATTTTTGCAAAATTTTATTTCTATCGAAAATTTTGTCAAAATTTTATTTATATAGAAAATTTTGTCAAAATTTTATTTCTATAGAAAATTTTGTAAAATTTTATTTCTATCGAACATTCCTGCAAAATTTTATTTCTATAGAAAATTTTGTAAAAATTTTATTTTTATAAAAAATTTTGGAAAAATTTTATTTTTATAGAAAATTTTGTCAAAATTTTATTTCTATAAAAAATTTTGTTAAAATTTTATTTCTATAGAAAATATAGTCAAAATTTTATTTCTATAGAAAATTTTCTCAAAATTTTTATTTCTATGGAAAATTTTGTCAAAATTTTAGTTCTATAAAAAATTTTGTCAAAATTTTAGTTCTATAAAAAATTTTGTCAAAATTTTATTTCTATAGAAAATTTTGTAAAAATTTTATTTCTTTCGAACATTTTTGCAAAATTTTATTTTTATAGAAAATTTTATTTCTATACAAATTTTGCAAAAATTTTATTTCTATAGAAAATTTTGTCAACATTTTATTTCTATAGAAAATTTTCTCAAAATTTTTATTTCTATGGAAAATTTTGTCAAAATTTTAGTTCTATAGAAAATTTTGTTTTTATAAAAATTTTGTCAAAATTTTATTACTATAGAAAATTGTGTCAAAATTTTATTTCTATAGAAAATTTTGTCAAAATTTAATTGCTATAGAAAATTTTGTCAACATTTTATTTCTATAGAAAATTTTGTCAAAATTTTATTTTTATAGAAAATTTTATTTCTATACAAATTTTGCAAACATTTTAATTTAATTTTAGAAAAATTTTATTTCTATAGAAAATTTTATCAAAATTTTATTTCTATAGAAAATTTTGTTAAACTTTTATTTCTGTAGAAAATTTTGTCTAAATTTTATTTCTATGCAATCCATGGTTGAGGGTCCATAAGATTCGGCCTGGCCAAACTTATTTCGAGTGTAAATTCAATATCTCATGAATATTTTAAATATTTAAATTTTCTTTTTATAGTGTTTATGATTAGTTGAAAAATAACCTCCTGCCTTTAATTTATATTTTTTTTAGTTTTATATCTTAAACTACTTCCCTTACAATTTAAATTCACAATTTCATGAATACAGCCGCCTAAATTTTGTCCACATTTGGGAGGTGTCCACTTATGAGAGGTTAATTTTAATGTGTTAAGATAGCTAACGTTCCCAGACAACTGTTCACGTTTGGAAGGTGTCCGGTTTTCAGAGTGTCCAAGTTTGAGAGGTTTCATTGTAATTAATATTTTTTCTTTTTAGAGATTTTAAGAATTTTTTTTAATATCCTCCTGACTTCAATTTATACCCTTCCTTATTTTTATCTCCGAATTTCCATTTCCCTTACAATTTAAATACAATATATCATGAATATTTAGAATATTTAATTTATTTTTTTTAAATAGATTTTAAGATTTTTTTTTTATATACCCTTATTATTTTTATATCCTGAAACCATTTCCATTACAATTCAACATCTCATGAATAGGCTTAGTCATGCTCTCAATACATGAAAACTATTGTCATTTTGTCGAAAACCATAGCAAAAAAAAATTCAAATCCACATATGAAATGAAATCTTAACAAGTCTCTCGAACATTCATAGTCATTGGAAAGATACGAGCATAATGTCGTGCCCCCCTAATTTGTTGTTTGTTGCTTTTGGTAGTTAGTTTTGGTACGGCGCTTAACTGTGTGTTTCACTTTGAGCTGTTAGTGGACCTCGTTTTGGTTACTTCCGCACAACTAGTCACTAGCCACCATAACCACCATCGCTCGCCAACACCACCGTCGCCGTTGCTGCCGTAGTCATTGTCGTCAACATTAACTGCACTTGGCCGGTTTGTTAGTAGTAAATGGCTTAGAGGACGCTCGATTCAAGTAGTTGGTCCAAAAGCCAATGATCACTGGTAGTTGGCTGGTAATGATGCGGTGTGGCTGTAGTGGTGAGCCCCACCAACACTGCTATATAGCCGGCGGGTTATATGGAGACAGCAAACTTTAAATGAAGTAGAAAAAACTATATATCTATTGCATAATAAATGTTTATTTTTACTTGGTGTTATTTTTCCCCTATCTCTTTTGTTGTGCTTAAAAAAAAATTGTTTGTTTTATTTTTGCAAATATCTTTTTGTTTATTTTTTTCTGCCTTTAAAGTTTAAGATTTTAAGGCTAGTTTTATGTTATGCTCGTTTCTTTTTTTATTTGGTTTTTGTCTTTAAAATAATTTCAAATAATTTGTATGTTTAGAGGTACCCCCGGTTTTATTTTTTCACCATAAAATTTATGTTTGTTTTTCTTTTAATATTTAAAATTTGAATTACGGTTAACGTTAAACGAACGTCGACAATGTTTTCATCATAGCCAGCAAGCGATCAACTGCCGTTCGTGTCATATGCTGGCTGCCATGAATGAATGATCGTTATTTTATGATCCGTTAATGTTGTTCATTATTTTTTATTTAGTTTTTTATTTATGTTTAGTTTTTTCCACATTTTTTTTTGTTATTAAAATGTGTCATTTTTTCGTAATATTTTGCAGTTTGTTTTCATAACACGTAACTGTGAATTTTGTGTAGTTTGGTACACTTTTGCTTTATTATTTAATGCATTTATAACGTTTTTGGGTGATCTACATATCTAGGCAATTTTGGTTATTTTCCATTTATTATAAAATTAGAAATATTTATAAATATAAATAGTGTTGGTGATACTATACAAAAATATTTGGAAGTAATAAACTTATAAAATAATTAATTTCCAGTTTATGGACATTTAGATTTTTTTAATTTGTTTTGAGCATTTAAATTTCTATTATGTGAATATAATTTGAGGTTGACTCAGAGTCTTTTTAGAATTTTTTCAAAAGATGAAGTCGGAAAAAAGTTACTGGCTCCATGGAATAAGTCCCCATGAAATATCTCCCCAAAAAAAGATGAAATATATTCCCATTTTCTTCTACAGAGAACAAAGGTAAGGATTTTTTTTTAGATTTATTTTTTACTTTGGGGAATTGTTGTATTTCCCCATTTTGTCATAATGATCCGAATTCCCCATTTCGGATTTTGGCGAGAAATTAAACTTTCTTAAAAATTTTAAAATAATTTACAAAAGTAGAGGAATAAACCAAAATAAATGAAATATATCCCCAAGAGTTTTTGGGGACTTATTTCATACGTTGGGGAATTATTTCATCTCCCCATTTTCGAGAATTATTTCACTTCACAATCTGTCATAATGATCCAAATTCGCCATTTGGGGAGTAATTTTGGGGAGTAATTGACGATCTTCCTAAAAATTTTAAACTAATTCACAAAAATAGTGGAAGAAATTATTAAGTTTACGAATTTTTGCGTAAGTCTACTATAGGCAAAATATTGATAATCAGTCTTTAAAAAAAATGGTGAATATGTAATATAATTCAATCACGATCCAATTAATTTTTTAATTGAAATGTCTTCAATTACGAAAATGTTAGTATCAATCACAGTTTTAATTGGACTTTAAAAAAATATTTTATTAAAAAATTGATTTGATTTGAAAATTTCAATTAATTTTTTCATTGACTTAATTAAAATGTTTAATTGATGTCGATTGGAAAACTCATTTAGTTTTTTCAATAGAAATAAAATTTTGACAAAATTTCCTTAAGAAATAAAATTTTGAAAAAATTTCATAAAGAAATAAAATTTTGACAAAATTTTCTATAGAAATAAAATGTTTACAAGATATCCTCAAGAACTAAAATTTTGACAAAATTTTATATAGGAATAAAATTTTGACAAAATTGTCTGTAGGAATAAACTTTTGACAAAATTTTCTGTAGGAATAAAATTTTGAAAAATTTTCTGTAGGAAATTTTGAAAAATTTTCTACAGGAATAAAATTTTGACAAAATTGTCTATAGGAATAAAATTTTGATAAAATTTTCTATAAAAATAAAATTTTGACAAAATTTTGTATAGAAATAAAATTTTGACAAAATTTTGTATAGAAATAAAATTTTTACAAAATTTTGTATTGAAATAAAATGTTGACAAAATTTTCTGTAGAAATAAAATGTTGACAAGATTTCCTTAAAAACTAAAATTTTGACAAGATTTCCTCAAGAACTACAATTTTGACAAAATTTTCTATAAAAATAAAATTTTGACAAAATTTTCTATAGGAATAACATTTTGACAAAATTGTCTGTAAGAATAAACTTTTGACAACATTTTTTGTGGGAATAAAAATTTTGACAAAATAAAATTTTGACAAGATTTCCTCAAAACTACAATTTTGACAAAATTTTCTATAGGAATAAAATTTTGACAAAATTTCTATAGGAATAAAATTTTGACAAAATTTTCTATAGGAATAAAATTTTGACAAAATTGTCTGTAAGAATAAACTTTTGACAACATTTTTTGTAGGAATAAAAATTTTGACAAAATGTTCTATAGGAATAAAATTTTGACAAAATTTTCTATAGGTATATAATTTTTACAAAATTTTCTATAGGAATATCATTTTTACAAAATTTTCTATAGGAATAAAATTTTGACAAAATTTTCTATAGAAATAAATTTTTGACAAAATTTTCTATAGAAATACAATTTTAACAAAATTTTCTATAGAAATGAAATTTTGACAAAATATATCCCCAAGAGTTTTTGGGGATTTATTTCATACGTTAGGGAATTATTTCATTTCCACATTTTCGAGAATTATTTCACTTCACAATTTGTTATAATGATCCAAATTCACCATTTTGGAATTTTGGGGAGTAATTGACGATTTTCCTAAAAATTTTAAAATAATTCACAAAAATAGTGGAAGGAATTATTAAGTTTACTATAGGCAAAATATTGATAATCAGTTCTTTAAAAAAAAAGGTGAATATGTAATATAATTCAATCATGATCCAATTAATTTTTTAATTGAAACGTCTTCAATTACGAAAATGTTAGTATCAATCACAGTTTTAATTGGACATAAAAAAATATTTTATTAGAAAATTGATTTGATTTGAAAATTTCAATTAATTTTTTCATTGATTTAATTAACAATTTTAATTGATGTCGATTCAGTTTTTTAATAGAAATAAAATTTTGACAAAATTTCCTCAAGAAATAAAATTTTGACAAATTTTTCTATAGAAATAAAGTTTTGACAAAATTTTCTATAGGAATAAAATTTTGACAAGATTTTCTATAGAAATAAAATTTTGACAAAATTTTCTATAGGAACTAAAATGTTTACAAAATTTCCTCAAGAAATAAAATTTTTACAAAATTTTCTACAGGAATAAAATTTTGACAAAATTTTTTATAGGAATACAATTTTGACAAAATTTTGTATAGAAATAAAATTTTGACAAAATTTTCTATCGAAATAAAATTTTAAGAAAATTTTCTATAGAAATAAATTTTTGACAAGATTTCCTCAAGAACTAAAATTTTTACAAAATTTCCTTAAGAAATAAAATGTTGACACAATTTCCTCAAGAAATAAAATTTTGACAAAATTTTCTATATAAATAAAATTCTAACAAAATTTCCTCAAGAAATAAAATTTTGACAAAATTTTTTTATAGGAATAAAATTTTGACAAATTTTCCTATAGAAATAAAATTTTGAGAAAATTTTCTATAGAAATAAAATTTTGACAAAATTTTCTATAGAAATTGAAATTTTGACAAAATTTTCTTTAGAAATAAATTTTTGACAAGATTTCCTCAACAACTAAAATTTTTACAAAATTTTCTATAGAAATAAAATTTTAACAAAATTTTCTATAGAAATAAAATTTTGACAAGATTTCCTCTAGAAATACAATTTTGACAAAATTTTTTATAGGAATAAAATTTTGACAAAATTTTCTATAGGAATAAAATTTTGACAAAATTTTCTATAGAAATAAAATTTTGACAAAATTTTCTATAGAAATAAAATTTTGACAAAATTTTCTATAGAAATAAATTTTTTACAAAATTTTCTATAGAAATAAAATGTTGACAAGATTTCCTCAAGAACTAAAATTTTGACAAAATTTTCTATAGGAATAAAATTTTGACAAAAGTTTATATAGGAATAAAATTTTGACAGAATTGTCTGTAGGAATAAAATTTTTAAAAATTTTCTGTAGGAATAAAATTTTGAAAAATTTTCTATATGAATAAAATTTTGACAAAATGTTCTATAGGAATACAATTTTGACAAAATTTTCTATAGGAATAAAATTTTTGTTTCGTTTTTTTATTGTTGGTTTTGTTCTTTAATCATTGTTGTTGTTGTAGCTTAACCAACAGAGGAAAAGTATATTTGTCAAATTTATAGACTGCAAGATGGTTGGATTGACGCACGTTTCGGAATTACCACATTCCTCATCAGCATCCTCTGCTTGCAGCAAAACTATCAACTAATTATCAGAATAAATTTTAAATTTCATAAAGAAATAAAATTTTGACAAAATTTTCTATAGAAATAAAATGTTTACACAATATCCTCAAGAACTAAAATTTTGACAAAATTTTATATAGGAATAAAATTTTGACAAAATTGTCTGTAGGAATAAACTTTTGACAAAAAAAATTTAGGCAGTTCATTAAATCCAACAATGAACCACACTTGAACCTTCCGAAAAAAGGTTTTACATGATAGCCGGCTTATGCCGAAATAAATTATCTCTCTTTTTTGACAAAATTTTCTATAGAAATAAAAATTTTTACAAAATTTCCTCAAGAAATAAAATTTTTACAAAATTTTCTTTAGGAATAAAATTTTGACAAAATTTTCTATAGGAATACAATTTTGACAAAATTTCCTCAAGGAATAAAATTTGGACAAAATTTTCTATAGGAATAAAATTTGGACAAAATTTTCTATAGGAATAAAATTTTGACAAAATTTTCTACAGGAATAAAATTTTGACAAAATTTCCTCAAGGAATAAAATTTTGACAAATTTTTCTATGTTATTTCATTGATTCAATTAAAAATGTAATTAATGTCGATTGGAAAAAATCAATCGGGTTTTTAATTGATTGATTTAATTAATTATTTACACAGTAAAAAATATCGCCAAAATATTTCCAATTAACAAGTTGATTGAAGTTGGAATTTTTTTCAATTAATAAATTAATTGATACAATTTACAATCAAGATGGAACCATTAAATTAATTAAGTCAATGATTGATAATTTTGAAATTTTTAATTAATAATTAGTCAAACTCGGAAAAAGTGATGAAAATTTTTTGAAATTTAAAGTCAGTTAGTTATTGAAAATAGTTACGTTTTTAATGAAAAAAAATAATTGAGTTTTGCAATCAACATCAATTAAATTTTAAATTGAATCAATTAAAAAATAATTGAAATTTACTAATGAAATCAATTAATTTTTTTAATCAAGTATTTTTTTTAATGTCCAGTTACAACTGTAATTGATACTAATGGGTGATACGGTCAAAATTTGATCAATATAAACTTGACGTATTTCTTTCAATTTTGCATTTAAAAAACCTGAACACCCCTCATTTTGAAGGTGTGTGTGTGTGTAGAATGTTGCTCCTATTTTGATTTTGGAATTCACTCTTCAGTTGTCAAAATGCCGTCCAAGCAAGAAGAGCAGCGTATCAAAATTTTGCTCGCGCATCGCGAAAATCCGATCTACTCGCACGCAAAGCTGGCAAAATCGCTAAAAGTTGCCAAATCAATCGTTACAAATGTAATTAAAGTGTTTGGTGAACGTTTGTCGACAGCCAGGAAGTCTGGTTCGGGGGGAAATCGAAAACCGGAAGCCGCTGAGACGACAAAGAGAGTTGCCGGTAGTTTCAAGCAAAACCCTAACCTCTCTCTCCGATATGCCGCAAATAAGCTGGGTGTATCGTTTACAAACGTGCATCGAGCCAAAAAACGAGCCGGATTATCGACTTACAAGAAGGTAGTGACTCCAAATCGCGATGATAAACAAAATACGACGGCCAAAGCGCGATCCCGGAGGCTGTACACAACGATGCTGACGAAGTTTGACTGCGTGGTAATGGACGACGAAACCTACGTCAAAGCCGACTACAAGCAGCTTCCGGAACAGGAGTTTCATACGGCAAAAGGAAGGGGAAAGGTAGCAGATATCAAGCACATAAAACTGTCAAAGTTCGCAAAGAAATATCTGGTTTGGCAAGCCATCTGTACCTGTGGCTTGAAAAACAGCATTTTCATAGCTTCCGGGACTGTCAACCAAGAAATTTACGTGAAAGAGTGTTTGAATAAACGTCTGCTGCCTTTCCTGAAGAAACACGGTTGTTCCGTACTGTTTCGGCCGGATTTGGCATCTTGCCATTACGGTAAAAAGGCCATGGAGTGGTACGCCGCCAACAACGTGCAGGTGGTTCCCAAGGACAAGAACCTCCCAACACGCCAGAGCTCCGCCCAATTGAGAAATACTGGGCTATTGTCAAGCGAAACCTAAAGAAGACCAAAAAACTGCTAAGGACGAGCAGCAGTTCAAGGCAAACTGGCTTTCTGCGGCGAAGAAGGTGGATAAGGTGGCTGTACAAAATCTAATGGCAGGTGTCAAGCGTGAGGCCCGGCAATTCGGATTTGGAAAAGCGAAAGCCTAACTGAATATTTTTCCTGAATTTTATACTAATTGAACTTGAAAAAGAAATTTAATTTGATTTTTTAAATAAACGATTTCACCGATTTACACGCGTTTTCCCTTGACCAAATTTTGACCGTATCTCCCTTTATCACCGTGCTGGAATGGTTAGCATGTCCGCCTTGCATACACAGGGCCGTGGGTTCAAACCCAGTTTAGGTCAAACATCAAAATGTTTTTCAGCGGTGGATTATCCTACCCCAGCAATGCTGATGACATTTCTGAGTGTTTCAAAACTTCTCTAAGTGGTTTCACTGCAATGTGGAACGCCGTTCGGACTCGGTAATAAAAAGGAGGTCCCTTATCATTGAGATTAACGTAGAATCGGGCAGCACTCAGTGATAAGAAAGAAGTTCACCACTGTAGTATCACAATGGACTGAATAGTCTAAGTTAGTCTGAAATATCGGGCTGCTACTATACCTAACCTAACCTACAATCTTTTACGTGATTGGATCAATTAATTTCGTGATTGAATCTGAAAAAAAATATTTTATGTATATAGGTGTAAAAAATTGTGTCCAAATTGGTTTACATTTTAACACATGGGAATAAAGTTATTACATATAGATCGCAACAAATTTGAAAAATGGAAAATATTGGTCTACAGAATGGTGCAATGTAAAATATATAATCGACCCCGCCCGACTTTAGACTTTCTTTAGTTGTTGTATTTATAAAAATTGGAAAGGTTTTTTTGAACACATATCCTCAGTAAAAATACATATATGGAAATGTCCCATTCATATTGAATTTGTAAAAATTGATTTCTCATTCTTAAATTTACGTCAATTTTTTCTTTATAATTATTAATATATTAATAAGCTTTATCTCTCTCCCTTTATTTCCAGGTACGTTAATATGAATTTGTCAGTAGTAAGTAATTGAAAACGTTTACCCTAATTATTTTATATATATATCCCTCTGTACTTACACTAAATTAACCCAATAGTATTAAAAATCATTTTTGCTTTGTAGTATTGAGACTACTATTTTATATAAAATATTGTAGAGAGAAATTCCCGGAAATTCCCAGAATCCCGTCCCCAGAAAACCCCTTAAATATAAACTATCAAATCACGGTAATAGAGATACAAAATCTGTTCGGACACACATTCATCATTTCAAAAAAATTTTATTGACATATTTCAACTTTTAGTGGTACTCTGCTATTCAATCATTTATTGATCCCTAAAGACATACCCCCCTCCCATCTCCCCCACACCTTTTTTGAATATACAATCGTTTCACATAATCTTGTGTTTCATTCAAAATTTGCCTTATCTCTACAAAAAATACCCCCAAACGCAAAACAAAAACTAATATTTACTCAAATGATTTATGTACATCCAAAAATGTCAGATACACTCACTCATCCTTTCTTTCTGCTTACATTGTTGTCTCTTTGTGGCTTTTGTTTAATCCTCTCGCTCTCGGTAAAGACCACCTTTATTTTTGAAGACAACGACGACGATGACGATTAACAGGTAGGAAACAAATAATTCACATGATGAGTATCTGTCAGATGACAACAGACTGAAATGGAGAGGCCACAAGAAATCAAAACAAAAATTCTACCCGAATAAAGATCATACAAAAAAAAAAACAAAAACAAAAAGAGACCACCAAAAATGGAAATTAAAGTGTATAGACGTGATGATCGCTCTCGCCCTATGCACGCAAAAAAATATTATCAATGCTTTCTTATAACGAAATTTTTTAATATTTTTAGAAATCCAATCATATAAATTAATTCTAGTTTTATTGGATCAAGATCAGAAGGAGACAAGACAGGCCATATGGTGCCTTTGGCAATAATGGTCAGAAATAAAATTTTTACAAAATTTTCTATAGCAATAAAATTTTGACAAAATTTTCTATAGAAATAAAATTTTTAACAAAATTTGCTATAGAAATAACATTTCTAACAAAATTTGCTGTAGAAATAAAATTTTGACAAAATTTTCTATAGAAATTGAAATTTTCACAAAATTTTTTATAGAAATTGAGATCTTGACCAAATTTTCTATAGAAATAAAATGTTGACAAAATTTTCCATAGAAAAAAAAAATTTTGACAAAATTTTCCATAGAAAAAAAATGTTCACAAAATTTTCTATAGAAATTGAGATCTTGACAAAATTTTCTATAGATATAAAATTTTGACAACATTTTCTATAGAACTAAAAGTTTTACAAAATTTTCTATAGAAATTGAAATTTACAAAATTTTCTATAGAAATGGAGATCTTGACAAAATATTCTATAG
The DNA here is from genome assembly GCF_050003625.1 of Haematobia irritans. Taxonomy (NCBI): domain Eukaryota; kingdom Metazoa; phylum Arthropoda; class Insecta; order Diptera; family Muscidae; genus Haematobia; species Haematobia irritans. The sequence continues at coordinate 19,879,779 of NC_134397.1, forward strand.
AAATTGAGATCTTGACAAAATTTTCTATAGAAATAAAATTTTGACAAAATTTTCTATAGAAATAAAATTTTGACAAAATTTTCCATAGAAATAAAATTTTGACAAAATTTTCCATAGAAAAAAAATGTTCACAAAAGAAAAAAAATGTTCTATAGAAATTGAGATCTTGACAAAATTTTCTATAGATATAAAATTTTGACAAAATTTTCTATAGAACTAAAAGTTTTACAAAATTTTCTATAAAAACAAAATTTTGACAAAATTTTCTATAGAAATTGAAATTTACAAAATTTTCTATAGAAATTGAGATCTTGACAAAATTTTCTATAGAAATAAAATTTTGACAAAATTTTCTATAGAAATAAAATTTTGACAAAATTTTCTATAGAAATTGAAATTTTGACACAATTTTCTATAGAAATTGAGATCGTGACAAAATTTTCTATAGAAATAAAATTTTGACAAAATTTTCTATAGAAATAAAATTTTTAACAAAATTTGCTATAGAAATAAAATTTTTAACAAAATTTGCTATAGAAATTGAAATTTTGACAAAATTTTCTATAGAAATTGAGATCTATAGAAATAAAATTTTGACAAAATTTTCTATAGAAATAAAATTTTTAACAAAATTTGCTATAGAAATAAAATTTTTAACAAAATTTGCTATAGAAATAAAATTTTGACAAAATTTTTTATAGAAATAACATTTCTAACAAAATTCGCTATAGAAATAAAATTTTGACAAAATTTTCTATAGAAATTGAAATTTTGACAAAATCTTGACAAAATGTTCTATAGAAATAAAATGTTGACAAAATTTTCTTTAGAAATAAAATTTTGACAAAATTTTCCATAGAAATAAAATTTTCACAAAATTTTCTATAGAACATGAGATCTTGACAAAATTGTCTATAGAAATAAAATTTTGACAAAATTTTCTATAGAAATAAAATTTTTACAAAATTTCCTATAAAAATAAAATTTTGACAAAATTGTCTATAGAAATAACATTTCTAACAAAATTTGCTGTAGAAATAAAATTTTGACAAAATATTCTATAGAAATTGAAATTTTGACAAAATTTTTTATAGAAATTGAAATTTTGACAAAATTTTTTATAGAAATTGAGATCTTGATCAAATTTTCTATAGAAATGAAATTTTGACAAAATTTTCCATATAAAAAAAATGTTCACAAAATTTTCCATAGAAATAAAATTTCCACAAAATTTTCTATAGAAATTGAGATCTTGACAAAATTGTCTATAGAAATAAAATTTTGACAAAAAATTCTATAGAAATAACATTTTTACAAAATTTCCTATAAAAATGAAATTTTGACAAAATTTTCTATAGAAATTAAAATTTTGACAAAATTTTCTATAGAAATAAAATTTTCACAAAATTTTCTATAGAAATTGAGATCTTGACAAAATTGTCTATAGAAATAAAATTTTGACAAAAATGTCTATAGAAATTGAGATTTTGACAAAATTGTCTATAGAAATAAAATTTTGACAAAAATTTCTATAGAAATAAAATTTTTACAAAATTTCTTATAAAAATGAAATTTTGACAAAATTTTCTATAGAAATTAAAATTTTGACAAAATTTTCTATAGAAATAAAATTTTCACAAAATTTTCTATAGAAATTGAGATCTTGACAAAATTGTCTATAGAAATAAAATTTTGACAAACATTTCTATAGAAATAAAATTTTTACAAAATTTCCTATAAAAATAAAATTTTGACAAAATTTGCTATAGAAATTGAAATTTTGACAAAATTTTCTATAGAAATTGAAATTTTGACAAAATTTTCTATAGAAATTGAAATTTTGACAAAATGTTCTATAGAAATTGAAACTTTGACAAAATTTTCTACAGAAATTGAGATCTTGACAAAATTTTCTATAGAAATAAAATTTTGACAACATTTTCTATAGAAATAAAATTTTTAACAAAATTTGATATAGAAATAAAATTTTGACAAAATTTTTTATAGAAATAACATTTCTAACAAAATTTGCTATATAAATAAAATTTTGACAAAATTTTCTATAGAAATTGAAATTTTGACAAAATTGTCTATAGAAATTCAGATCTTGACAAAATGTTCTATAGAAATAAAATGTTGACAAAATTTTCTTTAGAAATAAAATTTTGACAAAATTTTCCATACAAATAAAATTTGCACAAAATTTTCTATAGAACATGAGATCTTGACAAAATTGTCTATAGAAATAAAATTTTCTATAGAAATAAATTTTTTACAAAATTTCCTATAAAAATAAAATTTTGACAAAATTTTCTATAGAAATTGAAATTTTGACAAAATTTTCTATAGAAATTGAAATTTTGACAAAATTTTCGAGAGAAATTGAGATCTTGACAAAATTTTGCTATAGAAATAAGATTTTCACAAAATTTTCTATAGAAATTGAAATTTTGACAAAATTTTTTATAGAAATAAAATTTTGACAAAATTTTCTATAGAATTAAAATTTTGAAAAATTTTTTTTTTATAGAAATAAAATTTTGACAAAATTTTCTACAAAAATAAAATCTGACAAAATTTTCTATAGAAATATAATTTTGACCAAATTTTCTATAAAAATAAATTTTGACAAAATTTTCTATAGAAATTGAAATTTTGTCAAAATTTTCTATAGAAATTGAAATTTTGACAACATTTTCTATAGAAATTGAAATGTTGACAAAATTATCTATAGAATTAAAATTTTGACAAAATTTTCTATAGAACAAAACAACACAACAAAATTTTCTTTACAAATAAAATTTAAATAAATATTAATAATTCAGTAATATCTCATCACATTTTGTAATATTTTCGCAGAAAAAGGAAATACCCTTCAACTCGTTAAACTAAGAATGATAGATGTAAGTAATTTATGTATTACTATGAATACAATAAACAAATTGAAATTGAGAAAATTTTGTCAAAATTTTATTTCTATAGAAAATTTTATCAAAATTTTATATAGAAAATTTGGCAAAATTTTATTTCAAAATTTTAATCCTATAGAAAGTTTTGGTAAAAATTTTATTTATATAGATTTTTTTTCAAAATTTTATTTCTATATAATTTTTTTTCAAAATTTTATTTCTATAGAAAATGTTGTCCGAAATTTTATTTCTATAGAAAATTTTGTCCAAAATTTTATTTCTATAGAAAATTTTGTCCAAAATTTTATTTCTATAGAGAATTTTGTCACATTTTTTGTTTCTACCAACTGTGGCAATCATGAAAGCTATCCCTATTTTATATTAGGATTTTAGAAGACATGTGTCAGACCACACTAGGCGGCAAGATGGCACACAAAAAATTCTTTTGAATATCACCCGAGTATGTGCGTGTATGTTACATATGTGAGTGTGTGCGTGAGTTCACGACAGTTGTACAAACATTTCAAACCAAAACTGACATGCATCACGTATTTACGATATTAAAAATGCAACGAAGTAAATGAAAAGAACTCTTTAAAGCACTTGCCTTTTTCGATGGACGGATGGATGCATGATCATTCGCAGTAAAATGTAAGCATTTCAAATAAGGGAATATAATTCGTACACAAAATATCTGTGTACACTATCCCGACACACACAAAAATGCCACCATCAGAGCTATACCACCATCAAAGCCACAATAATGAAAAGGCAACAATTCAGTGGAGTCGTTACAAAAAAGGGCCTTAAAGGTAAAATGAAAATAATAGTATTGAATAAATGATTGAAAATATTTTTGAAAATTCACCTTACTATACCCCCTACTATAGAAGGCGTTCGATTTAAAATTTGCTAGAATATGAATTTGATATTGATTAAGAATTAAGGTTTGCCACCAGCATTAATTTAATAGCAATCTACCACTTCAAACACTCATTCGACCTTTATCCATTAAAATACCAACGAATTAGTCGTCGTAACGAAACTGCTTTGTTCTATGGGTATAGGGAGAAACATTTACTCAAATCCAGAATTTTCTATAGACATAAAATTTTGACAAAATTTTCTATAGAATTAAAATTTTGACGAAAATTTCTACAGAATTAAAATTTTGACGAAAATTTCTACAGAATTAAAATTTTGACCAAATTTTCTATAGAATTAAAATTTTGACAAAAATTTTCTATAGAAGCAAAATGTTGAAAAAATTTTCTAAAGAATTAAAATTTTTACAAAAATTTTCTATAGAAATAAAATTTTGCAAAAATTTTCTATAGAAATAAAATTTTGCAAAAATTTTCTATAGAAATAAAATTTTGCAAAAATTTTCTATAGAAATAAAATTTTGCAAAAATTGTCTATAGAAATAAAATTTTGCAAAAATTGTCTATAGAAATAAAATTTTTCAAAAATTTTCTGTAGAAATAAAATTTTGCAAAAATTTTCTATAGAAATACAATTTTGACAAAATTTTCTATAGAAATGAAATTTTGACAAAATTTTCTATAGACATAAAATTTTGACAAAATTTTCTATAGAATTAAAATTTTGACGAAAATTTCTACAGAATTAAAATTTTGACGAAAATTTCTACAGAATTAAAATTTTGACCAAATTTTCTATAAAATTAAAATTTTGACAAAAATTTTCTATAGAAATAAATTTTTTACAAAATTTTCTAAAGAATTAAAATTTTTACAAAAATTTTCTATAGAAATAAAATTTTGACAAAATTTTCTATAGACATAAAATTTTGACAAAATTTTCTATAGAATTAAAATTTTGACGAAAATTTCTACAGAATTAAAATTTTGACGAAAATTTCTACATAATTAAAATTTTGACCAAATTTTCTATAGAATTAAAATTTTGACAAAAATTTTCTATAGAAATAAAATTTTGACAAACTTTTCTAAAGAATTTAAATTTTTACAAAAATTTTCTATAGAAATAAAATTTTGAAAAAAATTTTCTAAAGAATTAAAATTTTTACAAAAATTTTCTATAGAAATAAAATTTTGCAAAAATTTTCTATAAATAAAATTATGATAAAATTTTCTATAGAAATAAAATTTTGACAAAATTTTCTATAGAAATAAAATTTTGACAAAATTTTCTATAGAAATAAAATTTTGACAAAATTTTCTATAGAAATGAAATTTCAATTTTTCAATTATTTATATCTGCTCGGGAGCAGATATAAAAAAATTGTTTATGAGAAAAAAGATATCTTTTCTCGTTTAAGGCCTTCCCTTATAATGTTGATACCCTTTTCATTCCATCACTCACATAGCACAAACAGACCGACAAGTAAAGCAAAGGCAAGTGATAGAAACATACGGACATCATGTCTCCTCCTAAGTAAATGCTAGACAAGTAGGGAGTACGTGTGTGTACATAGGACTCAATAGCACACTGGAGTAGAACCTCTTTCAATACAATTCCTAAATTCTAAACAACAACGACATCAGCGTTGGTGGCCAACCACTAACACTCAACACTCTCCACACTAGGCTGGCTAGAAGATAGCACTTTTAGGCCTAAACAGCCTGTGTGAGTACATTGCCACACCACCACCCAACATGCAGGAAGGCAGCTAGGCTGCCAACCAGCCTTGCACTCCATCACTGCTATGGATGGATTGAAGCGTTTGCTTTACAAATAGATTTCTTTAGATAATTTCCTTGTTGTCTCTGTGGGATTATTGTGTAAGTGTGTGTGTGTGTGTGTGGTATGCTCTGGTGTTTCCTACGATTACCATTTGTCGACTTAATGAGAATTTGTGGTCATTAAATACCAATGCTGTTCATGATGATGATGACTAAGGTGATAATGACAATGATGAGATGATGCCTTGCCAGTGCAAGGGTAACCTTCTATAAAAAAAAATAATACTTCCACTACTCCTCCTACTCCTAGTCCTCCCTTTTCTTATCATGGAATGCCACACATTGATATTCCAGGCACATGGAGGGGAAAAGGGTCAGTTTTATCGATGTTATAAATTAGTTAAATGAGTTTTACTTAACCGGTGGCAAGGAACATCATCATGTCATGTTGTGGCTAGCCAGCTTGCAGCAACAGATGCTGTTGAAGATATGGAGAAAAAAGGCAAATTGTATTACAAAACAACAAAAAACAAGGAAGAAGTTCCATATGAAAGAGTTTTGTATTCAATTTTTTTTATTACTCTGGAAAGATAATTTAGATGGATTTTTAATTTGTTTCATTATACATAAACGATGTTCAATTTCACGCCCCTATGGCCAAGGATTGCAATATTGAAGGGATTTCTTATTGTTCATTAAATAGACATTAAATGCTCTACTCCTACCCCTAACATTGGAAACAAAAAAATAGATGTTAAATAAATTTTGCAGAAATATTCTATAGAAATAAATTTTTGAAAAAATTTTCTTTAGAAATAAAATGTAGACAAAATTTTTTATAGAAATAAAATTTTGACATTTTTTATTGAAATAAAATTTTGCAAAAATTTTCTATAGAAATAAAATTTTGTGGAAATTTTCTATAAAAACAGTATTTTCTATAGCATTAACATTTTGAAAAAATTTTCTATAGAAATAAAATTTTGCCGAAGTTTTCTATAGAAATAACATTTTGTGGAAATTTTCTATAGAAATAAATTTTTGCGGAAATTTTCTATAGAAATAAAATTTTGCGGAAATTTTCTATAGAAATAAAATTTTGACGAAATTTTCTATAGAAATAAAAATTTGCCGAAATTTTCTATAGAAATACAATTTTGCCAAAATTTTCTATAGAAATAAAATTTTGCCTAAATTGTCTATAGAAATAAAATTTTGGGGAAATTTTCTATAGAAATAATTTTTTGCGGAAATTTTCTATAGAAATAAAATTTTGCCGAAATTTTCTATAGAAATAAAATTTTGCCGAAATTTTCTATAGAAATAAAATTTTGCCGAAATTTTCTATAGAAATAAAATGTTGACAAAACAAAATGCGGAAATTTTCAATAGAAATAAAATTTTGGGGAAATTTTTCATAAAAATAAAATTTTGGGAAAATTTTCTAAAGAAATAAAACGTTGACAAAATTTTCTATAGAAATAAAATTTCGAAAAAAATTCTATAGAAATAAAATATTGACAAGATTTTCTATAAAAATAAAAATTTGTTGAAATTTTCTATAAAAATAAAATTTTGACAATATTTTCTATAGAAATAAAATTTTGCTGAATTTTTATATACTCGTAGAAGTACAATTTTGCGGACATTTTCAATAGAAATAAAATTTTGCAAAAAAAAATCTTTAAAAATAAAATTTTGCGGAAATTTTCTATAGAAATAAAATTTTGGGGACATTTTGCATAAAAAAAAAAAATTACAACATTTTCTATAGAAATAAAATTTAGACAAGTACGGTGAAAAAAACAAACATTCTCTGATTTACTTGAGATTTACGAAGAACATGTCGTGAAGGATTGAAATTAATATGGGTTACCTGATTTTTCAATATTTGGACGGGGAGGCGACCTCCCTTTGCCGTACTTTTTTAATATTCACACAAAATTATCCGATTTGCTTGAAATTTTCAAGGAATATTGAAGGGGGCGTCTAGACAAAGAATTCAAATCTTTTTCGAATTTGTTTTCAGCTCGAAGGTTAACACAAACTTTTCCTACAAATACGCTTCGGTAGGCGCAGCGAAGCGGGCCGGGTTACGCTAGTCTTCTATGAAAATAAAATTTTGCGGACATTTTCTATAGAAATAAAATTGTGAGAAAATTTTCTATAGAAATAAAATTTTGCAAAAATGTTCTATAGAAATAAAATTTTGACAAAAATGTCTATAGAAATAATATTTTGCCGAAATTTTCTATAGAAATAAAATTTTGACAAAATGTTCTACAGAATTAGATTTTAACAAAATTTTCTATAGAAACAACATTTTGCTGAAATTTTCTATTGAAATAAAATTTTGCTGAAATTTTCTATAGAAAAAAATTGCTGAAATTTTCTATATAAATAAAATTTTGACAACATTTTCTATAAAAATAAAATTTTGACAAAATTTTTTATAGAAATAAAATTTTGACAAGATTTTGTATAGAAATAAAAATTTGTTGAAATTTTCTATAGAAATAAAATGTTGACAATATTTTCTATAGAAATAAAATTTTGCGGAAATTTTCTATAGAAATAAAATTTTGGGGAAATTTCCTATAGAAATAAAAGTTTTGGTGAAATTTTCTATAGAAATAAAATTTTGCGCGAAATTTTCTATAGAAATAAAATTTTGCGCGAAATTTTATATAGAAATAAAATTTTGCGAAATTTTCAATAGAAATAAAATTTGGGGAAATTTTCGATAGAAATAAAACTTTTGGTGAAATTTTCTATAAAAATAAAATTTGGACACAAATAGTTGTTTGTTATGCCCTCCACCATAGGATGGGGGGTATATTAACTAAGTCATTCCGTTTGTAACACATCGAAATATTGGTCTAACACCCCATAAAGTATGTCCATCCGTACGTCCGCCCGCCTGTCCGTCCGTCTGTCTACACAGAAAAAAATATCACCAAAATATTTCCAATTAAAAAGTTAATTGAAGTTGAAAATTTTTTCAATTAATAAATTAATTGATACAATTAACTTTTTAATCATGATAGAAACATTAAGTTAATTAAGTCAATGATGGAAAATTTTAAAATTTTTAATTAAAAAAATAATTGATACAATTAACTTTTTAATCAAATTTGGAAGACTAATTCAGTTCAAAAAAGGGCTGATTTTTTTTTTAATTTTTAATTAGAAATGTATTTAGAACAATCATTTGTTAATTCAAATAAAAACTCTAAGCCAATTCAGAAAGTAATTAAAAATATTTACCTTTTTTAATTGATAAATTAATTGAGTTTTGCAATCAACATCAATTAAATTTTTAATTGAATCAATTAGAAAAAATCAATTAATATTTTAATCAAGAATTTTTTCTATGCCCAATTAAAACTGTGATTGATACTATCATTTTCGTGATTGAAGACATTTCAATTAAAAAATTAATTGGATCAATTAATTTGGTGATTGAATCAGAAAAAAATTTTTTTGTGTGTAACTTCCGAACGAAACAAGCTATTGACTTGAAACTTGGCATAAGTAATTGTTATTGATGTAGGTCTGATGGTATTGAAAATGGGCCACATCGGACCACGTTTACGTATAGCGCCCATATGAACCGATTTGACTTTCAGAGCCTCTTGGAGGAGCAAATTTCATCCGATCCGGTTTAAATTTGGTACGTATTGTTAGTATATGGTCTCTAACAACCATGCAAAAAATTACCAATATCGGTGCATAATTATATAGAGTCCCCATATAGTCCGATCCCCAGATTTGATCTCTGAAGCCTCCTGGAGGAGCAAATTTCAACCGATCCGGTTGAAATTTGGTACGTGGTGTTTGTATATCGTCTTTAACAACCATGCCAAACTTTGTCCAAATCGGTCTATAGTGATATATAACCCCAGTTATATATAGCCCCCAGATAAACCGATCCCCAAACACACAAAAATTGATCCATATCGGTTGATTAGTGTACATAGCCCCCATATTTCAATTCGTCCAAAAGTTCATATCGGATTTTAATTATTTGTAGACTTCCCTATATATACCGGTCAAGAATTGAATTATATACGTATTTAATCTGCTTTTTATGGTCTAATATATACCACGTATGGATTTAAGATACCTTGCTGTCGGAGATATTACCACAACGCAAGTAATTCGATTTTTGATGACCGTCTTTATTAGAAGTTTCTACGCAATGCATGGTGGATTGTACATAAGATTCGGCCTGGCCGAACTTACGGCCGTATATACTTGTTTTTCTGTTAGTGTATCTTAGAGATACATTGTAATAGATACCCAGCATAGGGAATAAAGGGATAATAATAAATTCACCCATAATAAAATCGAACCCCATGTCCATAAATTTGCTTACAATCGTTTAGATAATCGATCTTTTTGTCACGAATTCAATCGGAAAACCATTTTAAAGAATTTTCGATAAATAATCTTCTTAAAGAAGCCACATTAAAAGTGGGTGATGCTCGCTGCAAGCAGATACAGATAAAATGCAGTATGGGGAGCCACAATGAATAAGCCATGATTGATTGTTCCTTCTCAGTGGCCATCTGAACATTGTAGGGATGGTCCAATGGGAGTCCCTGGGTTTGGTGTGCGGAGGGGGGGGGGGAGCAATGTGAGAAAAAATATTTTTGATGCTTTTACAAATTTACATAGCGATAAGCATTGGTAGCGTCTGCTTACTGCCAGCCCCCACCCCCAAAAAAAGAAAACACACACACAGCTGCTGGCTAACCTCTTCAATTCTTGATAGGGCTCTTGGCCTTTTGTGGCTGGTCCTGAAGCTGGTGTTCTTTACTGCTGCCGCCGCCACCGCTGCTGCTGCTGGTTACTTTTTGATTTATCGTTTATCATACCAGCACAGTCAACTCATCTTCAGCATGGAATGGCATGGCTTTGTGCAGGGGAGTGGATCTTCTGCCTGGAGTCATTCGGTTTGACAGTGATGACACTAATGTTTGTTTTCATATCAAAATTTAATAACAACAAAACCAACCACACAATAAATAAATCCTTTGATAGCATAGTTGTTTGTAGATCTGGTTGAATGTCTGTCCATCCGTGGGTTCGCTATCTTTGTTAAATCGCCATGGAATAACGATGACTATGTTCTCCCAAAAGAGGATGGCTGACAAAAAACAACAACAAGGGATTTTCTTGTTATATCTATAAATCTTACAAAGCCACTTACTGGAGAGATCAGTTTTTGGTCTTGGTCTTGGTTTTTTTGTGTCCATCGAAACTCATAGAGTTTTGTTTCTTGGTGGCTTTTTAAATATTTGCTTAGGGTTCTCTCTTATTGCTTAGGATGGAGGGGGATTACTTTAGCGGAACGAAACAGAATTCCCAAAAAGAATTGACACCGAGGCCAAAATGACAGACAGACGGTCGGATGGAAGGATGGAAAGACCCATAGACGGACGGACAGACATATCATTTATTGTACAGACCTCAATCGGGAATGGGAATAAATGTCTCCCTTTTCAACTTTGGAGGATGTGGTTGGCGGCGGTGTGCGGTTACTTGAGTTGGGATTTGATTCTTAAACTGTTTTTTGTGCGTGTCATCATCATTCTGCCTGAATGCAGCTTCTTCTCTCAATTGGGTTTTTGTTTATTTGGCCATATCTTTTTTTCCAGAAACCAAAGAAGATGATTCCTTCTATCCATCCATCCATCCAGCCATACTTATTCCACAGAGCTCTAACTGAAGGCCTTCAGAGTTCTTAAACAAGAATTCCCCTGCTTTGAAACCCTTACTTCTTGCTCTCTCTCCCTCTGTCTTTCTTTCAATCTGGCCCCTGGTTGCCCTCACATTGGCGGCATTCGTATTGCCTCTTTTTTTTATAGAATGGTGGCTGCCAGCAACAGCAGCATCAAACCAAGACCACACATCACGCTGATATCGTCGTCTTTAAATTTAATTTGTGATCATATAAAATCTTGTTCATGATCATGATCATTTCACATTCACATTTAGTAGTATTTCTTTCTTTGTAACCACCATCTCCTCCCATTTGAAATGGCAGCTAAATTCTTCTCTTACTTGTCGGGCATTGTTGTTGTCGTCATAAAGCGCATCAGGACACGGTTGCCACTCGAGTAAAAAATAATCTAAGAAATTTTGAAGAACATTTTACCAAACAAAAAAGTCTTCTTTTGCAAAATTTTATTTCTATAGAAAATTTAGTTAAAATTTTATTTCTATAGAAAATTTCAGCAAAAATTTATTTCTATAGAAAATTTCAGCAAAATTTTATTTCTATAGAAAATTTTAGCAAAATTTTACTTCTATAGAAAATTCTAGCAAAATTTAATTTCTATAGAAAATTTCAGCAAAATGTTATTTCTATAGAAAATTCTAGCAAAATTTTATTTCTATAGAAAATTTCAGCAAAATTTTATTTCTATAGAAAATTTCAGAAAAAAAATTATTTCTATAGAAAATTCTAGCAAAATTTTATTTCTATAGAAAATTTCAGCAAAATTTTATTGCCATAGAAAATTTCAGCAAAATTTTATTTCTATAGAAAATTTAAGCAAATTTTTATTTCTATAGAAAATTTCAGAAAAATTTTATTTTTATAGAAAATTTCAGCAAAATTTTATTTCTATAGAAAATTTCAGCAAAATTTTATTTCTATAGAAAATTTTATTTTCATAGAAAATTTCAGCAAAATTTTATTTTTATAGAAAATTTCCGCAAAATTTACTTTCTATAGAAAATTTTTGCAAAATTTTATTTCTATAGAAAATTTCAGCAAAATTTTATTTCTATAGAAAATTTCAGAAAAATTCTATTTTTATAGAAAATTTCAGCAAGTTTTTATTTCCATAGAAAATTTCAGCAAAATTTTATTTCTATAGAAAATTTCAGCAAAATTTAATTTCTATAGAAAATTTAAGCAAAATTTTATTTCTATAGAAAATTTCAGCAAAATTTAATTTCTATAGAAAATTTCAGCAAAATTTTATTTCTATTGAAAATTTCAGCAAAATTTTAATTCTATAGAAAATTTCAGCAAAATTTTATTTCTATAGAAAATTTCAGCAAAAATGTATTTCTATAGAAAATTTCAGCAAAATTTTATTTCTATAGAAAATTTCAGCAAGATTTTATTTCTATAGAAAATTTCAGCAAAATTTTATTTCTATAGAAAATTTCAGAAAAAATTTATTTCTATAGGAAATTTTACCAAAATTTTATTTCTATAGAAAATTTTAGCAAAATGTTATTTCTATAGTAAATTTCAGCAAAATTTTATTTCCATAGAAATTTTCAGCAAATTTTATTTCTATAGAAAATTTCAGCAAAATTTTATTTCTATAGAAAATTTCAGCAAAATTTTTTTGCTATAGAAAATTTCAGCAAAATTTTATTTCTATAGAAAATTTCAGAAAAAGTTTATTTTTATAGAAAAATTCAGCAAATTTTTACTTCTATCGAAAATTCTATCAAACTTTTACTTCTATAGAAAATTTCAGCAAAATATTTCTATAGAAAATTTCAGCAAAATTTTATTTCTATAGAAAATTTTAGAAAAATTTTATTTTTATTGAAAATTTGCGTAAAATTTAATTTCTATAGAAAATTTCAGCAAAATTTTATTTCCATAGAAATTTTCAGCAAAATTTTATTTCCATTGAAAATTTCAGCAACATTTTATTTCTATAGAAAATTTCAGCAAAATTTTACTTCTATAGAAAATTCTAGCAAAATTTTATTTCTATAGAAAATTTCCGCAAAATTTTATTTCAATAGAAAATTTCAGCAAACTTTAATTTCTATAGAAAATTTCAACAAAATTTTATTTCCATAGAAAATTTGCGCAAAATTTTATTTCTATAGAAAATTTCTGTAAAATTTTATTTCTATAGAAAATTTCTGTAAAATTTTATTTCTATAGAAAATTTCAGCAAAATTTTATTTCTATAGAAAATTTCTGCAAAATTTTATTTCTATAGAACATTTCAGCAAAATGTTATTTCTATAGAAAATTTCAGCAAAATAATATTTCTTTAGAAAATTTCAGCTAGATTTTATTTCTATAGAAAATTTCAGCAAAATTTTATTTTTATAGAAAATTTCAGAAAGATTTTATTTCTATAGAAAATTTCAGCAAAATTTTATTTCTATTGAAAATTTCAGCAAAATTTTACTTCTGTAGAAAATTTCAGCAAAATTTTATTTCTATAGAAAATTTCAGCAAAAATTTATTTCTATAGAAAATTTCAGCAAAATTTTATTTCTATAGAAAATTTCAGCAAGATTTTATTTCTATAGAAAATTTCAGCAAAATTTTATTTCTATAGAAAATTTCAGCAAAATTTTAGTTTTATAAAAAATTTCAGCAAAAATTTTTTTTGCTATAGAAAATTTTGTCAAAATTTTATTTCTATATAAAATTTCACCAAAATGTTATTTCTATAGAAAATTTTAGCAAAATGTTACTTCTATAGAAAATTTCAGCAAAATGTTATTTCTATAGAAAATTTCAGCAAAATGTTATTTCTATAGAAAATTTCAGAAAAATTTTATTTTTATAGAAAATTTGCGCAAACATTAATTTCTATAGAAAATTTCTGCAAAATTTAATTTTTTATAGAAAATTTCAGCAAAATTTTATTTCTATAGAAAATTTCAGCAAATATTATTTCTATAGAAAATTTCAGCAAAATTTTATTTCTATAGAAAATTTCAGCAAAATTTTATTTCTATAGAAAATTTCAGCAACTTCTACCAATCTACCAAACAATAAAAAAATCTACCATTTTTGATAGAATTCTATGAACTGTGGCAACAGTGGTCAGGGCGCACGTTCTTGCCTAGAATTAGCCCAAGCGCAACAATGCATTTGAAGTTCTCTGTATGTGAATGAATACTGCTCCGCAATGGGGCATGGTATGTGCATTATTCACATATGTGGTGTCTTCAAATTTCACTTGAAGAAATTCCTAAAGTACTACCGCCCAAAAGAGGAGATACGCAACTTTGGTATGTTAATTATTGGAAGAAGCGAAAACACTAAGTCCTTTTGGGGTGTGGAATTAAAAAAGAAGAAGTGTTAGTAAAACGTTTCCTTCAGGAATCCCTTTTATTACTAAAATCCTTAGATAGCCATATCTGTCTTTTTTTTCTCCTAAGCATTAATCTGCGGGAGTGCAGCATCAAACATTTTTTTCACAACGCTTCATAGTTTTTCAGGTGCTGAAAGTGTATAAAATAGTAACAAGATCCTATGAATTATTCGTTCAATGTAATTCTCAAGATCAATTCATTCTATTCCGTAACCACAATCAATCATTTTACCTTTTGTACTATTTTGTCAGCTATTAGATTTGAAAGGAGTTAGGAACCTAGTATGGCATTTTCCAGACCGTTGCATAAATATTTGGACCTTGCTTCATTATAACTATGATAAAGGACCCAATTACTTGTTTTGGTCCTTCGAGATGAAATGCAGGAAAAATGTCTGATCGTAATCCAATCATCATTTACCCATACTGTAAATTTAACTAGCATACATATTCTAATTGATTTAAATATTTCCATGAATATGTTGGACATAAATCGTCCACTTTTCGATAGAGAAAATTTATGTCATAGTTTGGTCCTTCGAGATGATGATTCCTGTCTCTAATCTTATGTATATATCTTAAATATTCTGATATATAATTCTCAAGAACAATTCACTTTATCTCTATACTCTAGAACTATTTGATTGCAATGGAAATTAGGAACCTGATTCTTCCAAAAGAATAAGTACCAATATATTCAAAAGCGTCGCACAATTATTTGGAACCCATATCAAGCTTCATTGAAATAATTCAACAGAAATTCTTAGCCTTCCCCTGTGATAGAGAAAACAGAAAAAATTTTTCATGAAATTTTTTTCCAATTAAAGTCGTAATTGAGTTTTAAAAAATCAATCAAAAATGTAATTAATTCAACAAATTTTTTAATTGAAACAAAATAATCACAAAAATTAAATAGTATCAATTAATTTTTTTAATTAGATCAACTAATTTTTTTAATTAGATCAATTAATTTTTTAATTGACTTTCAATTCATTTTTTATTTGAAACTATCATTTCTGTGATTGAAGACATTTCAATTAAAAACTTAATTGGATCAATTAATATCGTGATTGAATCAGAAAAATTAGTATAGTGATTGAATCAGTACCAATTTTGGTCCTTCGAAATGAAATGTAGGCAAAATATTTGATAACATTCCAATCTTCATTTACCTAAATTGTAAATGTATATAGTTTGAATTTTTTGTTTCATTTAAATATTTCCACGAACATGTTGGACATAAATCGTACGCTTTTCCAAGGAGAAAATTATTTCATTTTTTGGTCCTTCGAGATGGAATGAGATGCACAGATGTTGTTGTTGTAACCGTTTTTAATGTAGTTTCATCCATTTTGTTCTATGCTTATGTAGTTCAATTAGTAGCCAGATCGAGGAACTCTGCGAAAAGGATAGGGTGTGTCCTGAGTGATCTGGTGGTGAGACGGGTAGACTTAGCTGGGCAAGCGAAAAGGTGACGAGTGTCATGTGACCCTTGATTACAGATGGGACACACGTCAGCTACGCTGCTATCAATCACTTATAATTAGGAATTGAGGCGGCTGCACTAGGGAGGTCTCTCTCCTACGGTGCTATGAGCGGTGGTCGGACTTCGAGAACAGAATTAACCTTGTAGCTTCTCACCGCTTCAGCTACAGTATCCTCATGAATCCTGTTCAGACCTGTTGCCTGACCAGCTGCCTGATCTAGAGGCTCTCTTTTATAACGCTGGATCTCCCGCTCTAGAAGGTGAAGATCAACCCTTACATTCCTGGGTAGAGGTTGTCTATCCACAAGATGGTGATTTGCATGACTGCTTCGATAGCAACCCAAGAGGTACTGCATGTAATTGTTTCGTCGCACTGGGATGATCTTGGTCTCCGCATAAAGCCGATCCAGCGGTGTGCCGCGGAGACATCCTGTTGCAGTTCTAAGGGCAGCGTTCTGACAGGTCTGTATGTTATTCCACTGCGTGTCGCTCGTTTTAGGTGTCCACACTGGCGCTGCATAGTTTACCACTGACCTGTCATTTGCCTTATATGTAGTCAACAAGGTTTCTTTGTCCGCGCACCCCAAGTATTGCCGGCAAGCAACTTGAGGACCTTGTTCCTACCGCAGAGCTTATCACAAATTGCAGTGGCATGGATGGGCGACCTGAAAAGGCTGTCGAATATAGCCCCAAGAATCTTGCGGTAATTTGTGGTCGGAATTATTTCGCCATCGACACTAATATTCAACTGTCTGCGTACTTCCGCCGTCCATGTAGTGAATAGTGTGGCTGAGGATTTGGTGGGAGATATCCTCAAATTTCGTGCAGTGAAATAACTGGTAAGGTCAGCGAGGTAGACGTTCAATCGATAGCATATGTCATCAACAATGGGCCCGGATGCCATGATTATACAGTCATCCGCATATGATACAATCTGGACGCCGTCAGGAGGGGTTGGAATCGAGGATAGGAAGAGATTAAAGAGTGCCGGAGATATCACTCCACCCTGGGGAACTCCCTGTTTATCTCTACGGGGTTTTGACTTCTTGTCTCTGAATTCCACGTACGACGGGCGTCCGCACAGATAATTCAGAACCCAATGCTTGGTTCCTGCCGGTAGGGAGGTATTCTCGATGTCCTCGAATAGTGTGGCATGGTTGACCGTATCGAATGCCTTCGATAGGTCAAGCGCCACGAGGACCGTCCTGCAACACGGCTTGGGCTGATTGGGTCCCATATTAATGTGTGCTGAAATGGCATGCAAGGCTGTCGTCGGACTGTGTACCTTACGGAATCCATGTTGATGGTGGGCAGCTGGAATCTTTGCCTGGCCTCAGTAGTGGAGGGAGCCACCGTGGTGCAATGGTTAGCATGTCCGCCTTGCATACACAAGGTCGTGAGTTCGATTCCTGCTTCGATCGAACACTAAAAAGTTTTTCAGCGGTGGATTATCCCACCTCAGTAATGCTGGTGACATTTCTGAGGGTTTCAAAGCTTCTCTAAGTGGTTTCACTGTAATGTGGAACGGCGTTCGGACTCGGCGGAGGTCCCTTAACATGGAATCGGGCAGCACTCTATAAAAAGGAGGTCCCTTGTCATTGACCTTAATATGGAATCGGGCAGCACTCAGTGATAAGAGAGAAGTTCACCACTGTGGTATCACAATGGACTGAATAGTCTAAGTGAGCCTGATACATCGGGCTGCACCCTAACCTAACCTTCAGTAGTGGAATCACCCTGCCCATCTTCCAGACATCGGGTATAATGAGTGATTCCAAGGACAAAGGAGTCTGGTCAGGTACTCAACTCCCAGTATTCCCAGATGCTTCAGCATTAGCATTGAAATTCCGTCGGGGCCCAGCGCCTTAGATGGTTTCGCGCTGTTGATGACATTAGTAACTTCGGCTGTGGTAAATTGTGGTGTGTCATGGGCTCGAAGACCACGTATGCGACGAGTGGCTCTCCTTTTCGCTCTATCACTCTCTGGATGCTAACATAAATTTTCGGTTTCATTTAAATAATTTCACGAACATGTATTCCAAGGACAAAGGAGTCTGGTCAGGTACTCAACTCCCAGTATTCCCCGATGCTTCAGCATTAGCATTGAAATTCCGTCGGGACCCAGCGCCTTAGATGGTTTCGCGCTGTTGATGACATTAGTAACTTCGGCTGTGGTAAATTGTGGTGTGTCATCGGCTCCGAGACCACGTATGCGACGAGCGGCTCTCCTTTTCGCTCTATCACTCTCTGGATGCTAACATAAATTTTCTGTTTCATTTAAATAATTTCACGAACATATAGGACATAAATCGTACACTTTCCGATAGAGAAATTCCTTCGAAATGAAATGAAAATCACAGATCTGATCATGATTCCTATCATCACTCCTATATATATAGCTTTATTATAATGATTCAATGAAATGTGTCCACAAAAATGCTGGTTATGAATCGCACTTCAGAGACAAAAGAAAATTTTCAAATTTTTGGTCCTTCGATTTGAAATTAAGAAAACAAATTTGTTCATAATTGTAATTCTCAACGTATAATTTTATGAATCTTTCGCAATGCAATGCAATAGCACAGATCTCTATTCATGATAATTCCATGTCTATATAGAACTCTTAATTATTGACATTGTAAATTAAGGGATTAAGAACTATTCATTATTCCCCAGACTGATTACACCCCATTGCATATGAATACGATCCATCACGATCGCTGAACAATAGTGATTCGTATTTTTTTTTTTTTTTTCAAATGTCATGGCTTTATGGCTGCTTGCTTCTTTCTACATGACCACCCCAGTCAGTCACTCAGTCAGCAAAGCAGCCATCCAGATTGACTGTCTCGATGGCCCTTTCCACTTACTACTGGGTGATCCCAAGTGCAGAACAAATCACCGCAAGGCTTAAATTGGTTTCGCTCATCGGCCGGCATAAGACATCTCAAACCAAGAGAAAGAGAGCGCCATTGTGTGATCTTGGTATTTTAATACTCGTAGATCGATTTTTAATATTCAATAACAGCGTCATAAAAACCGAAACAATGAAGTAGTAGAAGTAAAAACCAAAATACAATACCAGCCACCAAGAAGCATTCGCGATGTAGGCGACCCTCATCAGCGTAAATGATATTTTATTGATATGATGATGATGATACCTCCCTCGGCCTCTCTCTCTACCGGTTTAGCTCTTTTGGGTCCATCATTGGGATATATGACCCTACTATAACTCAGGCGATTTTTTATTACCAAACAAATACCTATTTTTTTAATTTACTTTTCGATGTGGTCATAAAAAACAACAACAACGAACAGCCATCCCATTGTTTTTGGTATTGAAACCTTTAAAGGTTTTGTGCGTCGTCTTCTTGTGCGTTATTTCTACTATTCAAGCTGTCCATCAAAGCCATCCATCACAACGAATAAAAAGAACGCGAGACAGTTAAATGAATATCCAAAAAAAAACACTGACGACTTCTAAGACCAAAAATTGAATTTCATTTTAGAATATTGCGAACACCTTGAAAGTTAGTCTGACAGACGTCATCTTTTTGTGAAGTGATTTGTGCTGATCCGGCCTAAGCTAAGTTAATGCGATCGAGTTCTAGATGTTTATAAGGGTGAGAATAAGGCACAGGTGAATGAGGGAGGTAGAGGTAGAGAGGGAGGGCCTTTTGATATTTCCCTCATGTAGGTCGACTAAGATTTTCGAACATAATCTACCACAATTTGAAGGAAATTTTACCAAAATCTACCAAATTTAAAAAAAAATTGATAAAAATTCTATCAATTTTATTTCTATAGAAACTTTTCTCAAATTTTTTTTTCTATAGAAAATTTTCTCAAAAAAAAAAATTTTTTTCTATAGAAAATTTTCTCAAAATTTTATTTCTATAAAAATTTTTATATAAAGGATGTATAAACTTAGCATATATTCCAGAAAAGTGGAGGGAAACATAAGTCGTTTTCATACCTAAAACGGGAAAAGCCTCTCACTCGAGTGCGAAGGATTTCCGACCGATCATCTTATCCTCATTCCTACTTAAGACTCTGGAGAAGATCTACTGAGACCGCATTGCATGAACTAGTCAGCTTTATTGAAAGCTCACTATCTGTCACAATCGTGGCGTTTCTACACATCGAAGGGGCATTCGATAACGTCCACCCGAGCTCGATATTAAATGGACTAGCAACTCTGAATGTTTATCCAGGTTGTTACTTAGGCTGTTAGACGAACTTCTAATGAAGAGACGTATTTCAGCCATACTAGGACAAGCAAACATACAAAGGTATGTGAACAGAGGCACTACCCAAGGAGGAGTTCTATCACCTCTTCTTTGGAATGTTGCTATAAACAACCTTCTGGTTTCCCTAGAAAAAGAAAAGATAAAAGTAGTGGCATAACAGGTTGGCTGATAAGTCCCCGGTCTAACAAAGAAAAACACATTTTTTTTTGTCAAAATTCGTTTTTATTATTCAACATAGTTCCCTTCAAGAGCGATACAACGATTATAACGACCTTCCAATTTTTTGATACCATTTTGGTAGTACTCCTTCGGTTTTGCCTCAAAATAGGCCTCAGTTTTGGGCGATCACCTCTTCATTGCTGCCAAATTTTTTCCCTGCTAGCATCCTTTTGAGGCCTGAGAACAGGAAAAAGTCGCTGGGGGCCAGATCTGGAGAATACGGTGGGTGGGGAAGCAATTCGAAGCCCAATTCATGAATTTTTGCCATCGTTCTCAATGACTTGGTGCACGGTGCGTTGTCTTGGTGGAACAACACTTTTTTCTTCTTTATATGGGGCCGTTTTGCCGCGATTTCGACTTTCAAACGTTCCAATAACGCCATATAATAGTCACTGTTGATGGTTTTTCCCTTCTCAAGATAATCGATAAAAATTATTCCATGCGCATGCTAAAAACCAGAGGCCATTACTTTGCCAGCGGACTTTTGAGTCTTTCCACGCTACGGAGACGGTTCACCGATCGCTGTCCACTCAGCCGACTGTCGATTGGACTCAGGAGTGTAGTGATGGAGCCATGTTTCATCCATTGTCACATATCGACGGAAAAACTCGGGTGTATTACAAGTTAACAGCTGCAAACACCGCTCAGAATCATCAACACGTTGTTGTTTTTGGTCAAATGTGAGCTCGCGCGGCACCCATTTTGCACAGAGCTTCCGCATATCCAAATATTGATGAATGATATGACCAACACGTTCCTTTGATATCTTTAAGGCCTCTGCTATCTCGATCAACTTCATTTTACGGTCATTCAAAATCATTTTGTAGATTTTTTTGATGTTTTCGTCGGTAACCACCTCTTTTGGGCGTCCACAGCGTTCACCGTCCTCCGTGCTCATTTCACCACGCTTGAATTTTGCATAGCAATCAATTATTGTTGACTTCCCTGGGGCAGAGTCCGGAAACTCATTATCAAGCCAAGTTTTTGCTTCTACCGTATTTTTTCCCTTCAGAAAACAGTATTTTATCAAAACACGAAATTCCTTTTTTTCCATTTTTTTCACAATAACAAAAGTTGCTGCACAAAAGACGCTCTATCTCACAAACTAATTGACTTACAGACGTCAAGATTTGATACGAATCATTTGAAGGTTGGTACTATATAAAAATTATATGCATTTAATACTAGCAACGCCATCTATGTGTTAGACCGGGGACTTATCAGCCAACCTGTTACGCAGATGATGTGGCCCTAGTACTCAGGGGAAAATTCCTATCCACAATCAGAGATATTATGACGGAGAAATGGGCGAAAGAGAATGGTCTTTGGGTAAATCCTGCAAAGACAGAACTAGTCATGTACTGCAAAGATCGCAAAACTCCCACGGTTAAGCCCATATCCTTAAGGGGTACTGAAATTCCCTTTGGTGAGTGTGCAAAATACCTTGGCGTTATTTTGGACAGGAAGCTGAACTTAGTAAGTAAGACAGGAACAGATTCCCTTAATGTCATGCTGCATCTATTGTCAGTTGTGCAACAACGGTTGTGCGGTTGCGCGAGCTATCGCTGTGGTCGGACAAAATGTACGGCCACAGTTCGATCCTCAAAATAATGCCAGATGTGTCAAACGTAGTGGATTGCACTTTGGCGAAATAGATTTCTACACTGATGGTTCCAAATTGGATGGACAAGTGGGTTTCGGAGTATATTCTAAAGACTTGGAACTTCGAATAGCGAAACGATTAACCAATCACTGTAGTGTTTTTCAGACTGAAATATTAGCAATAAGAGAGGTGGCGAATTGGCTGAGAAGTAATGTTTCAACAAATGATGGCATTAATATATACTGCGACAGTCAACCTGCAATAAAATCCTTGGATTCTGTGTTCCTTAACTCGAAAACGGCCATCGACTGCCACAAATCTCTTAACGAGATGGCTGAGCAGTACAACATTCACCTAATATGGGTGCCTGGCCATAGGAACATACCGGGGAACTGCGAAGCGGATGAATTAGCAAGTCTAGGAACTACCTTACATATACCAGGGGAACTAGAATCTGTTGGTATGCCTTTGGCTACCAGCAAACTCTTACTGCGTGAGAAGGCTGATGATGACAAATGTTCGATGGGAGAATTGCAAGAGTTGTAACGACACCAAGCAAATATGGCCCCATTTAAACTTAAACCGCACACTAGATATGCTAGTGTTCTCATTATGTCAGATTTCACTTCTCTGCCTGATAGGCGATTTTACAAAAACTATTGGCGCAAATTATAATGACTACTGTATGAGCTGCCATGATGCGGAGGAAAAGGAATCAATTAAACACCTCTTGTGTGAGTGTCCTGCATTTTGTGAAAGGTGTAAGAGAATTTTAGGAACATATAGCTTTAGATTACTGGCGGACCTGGAAAACGTTAACTTAAGTCTGCTTATGTTTTTGGAACAATCTGGTTGGTTCAACAGAAGAAAATAATCGAGAAGTTTCAACGGTTAAAACTAGAAGTGCCCATTTGTAATAGATACTTTTAGTTAAGTTGGCATCACAATGGACTGAATAGACTAAGTGAGCCTGAAACTTAATCGGGCTGCCACTTTAACCTAACCTAACCTATAGAAAATTTTGTCAAAATCGTATTTCTATAGAAGATTTTATCAAAATTTTATTTCTATAGAAATTTTGTCAAAATTGTATTTCTATAGAAATTTTCTCAAAATTTTATTTCTATAGCAAATTTTATTTCTATAAAAAATGTTGTTAATTTTTTTATGAAAATTTTGTAATTTTTTTTCTATAGAAAATTTTCTCAAAATGGGTTTCTTAAGAACATTTTTATCAAAATGTTTTTTATAGATAATTTTGTCAAGGTTAGGTTAGGTGGCAGCCTGATGTATCAGGCTCACTTAGACTATTCAGTCCATTGTGATACCACATTGGAGAACTTCTCTCTTATCACTGAGTGCCGCCCGATTCCATGTTAAGCTCAATGACAAGGCACCTCCTTTTTATAGCCGAGTCCGAACTGCGTTCCACATTGCAGTGAAACCATTTAGAGAAGCTTTGTAATCCTCAGAAATGTCACCACCATTACTGAGGTGGGATAATCCACCGCTGAAAAACTTGTTGGTGTTCGGCCGAAGCAGGAATCGAACCCACGACCTTGTGTATGCAAGGCGGGTATGCTAACCATTGCACCACGGTGGCTCCCGTGTCAAAATTTTGTTCTATAAAAAATTTTGTCAAAATGTTTTTCTATAGAGAATTTTGTCAAAATTTTATTATTTATTCGAATTTACAATACAATACTGATTTAAAGAATTTACATATTACGGATTCATATTTACATATAAAAAAAATTTATTTTTTCTTATTTTCATAAATGTATTCAATACAATACTGATTTAAATATTTTAAAGATTACACACTCAAACTTAGATTATTTACCATGGGGAAGGTCTTTTGAAATGTCTCTTTATGACAGCGAAGGAATAAAATAGAATAAAATAATTTCCATAAATTTATTTAACACAACATTGATTTAATGATGTTACACTTACCCATTCCTACTTAGCCGCTCAGAGTAGGTCTTTTGAAACGTCTCTCTTTGACAGTTAATGAAAATAATTGTTTTTTTTTTTATTTTCTCTCTATTTAACAGGGAGTTGCTATTTTTCTCTCTTCTCTAAACTAGCCAGAGGGTCAATGTAGATATTTTTCCTAGATTTTGTCATTTAAAGACCTTCCATTGGGAAGAAACTTGTAATAAATCCCCTGTAATTTCATCCATTCAAACTTTCACTAATTTTATCCAACTCCCGACCATTTTTTACCATTATACATCCAAAGATGATCGTTTGGAAGGCCTCTCTTTGACAGTGAAATAAAATATATTTTGCTTTATTTTCTCTCTATTTGTTTGTGCACTAAATTACTCAAGACAAAATCGACATAAATATTTTACCTATACCTATTTGATGGAAGATATTTTGAAAGTACTCTATTTGACAGTGAAATAATATAGATTTGTTCCATGTTCTCTCTATTGAAGTGAGAGTCTAATTTTTCCTCTGCTCACTAAAATTGCCAGAGAGTCAATACAGATATATTCTCAGACAAAAACATTCCATAGGGAAGAATATTGTTCTCGTTGACAGTGAAATAAAATAGATTTGTTCTATGTTCTCTCTGTTGGCCAGAGAGTCAATACAAACATATTCTCAGACAAATGCATTCCATTGCGAAGAAAATTGGAATATATCACTCTTCAATTCCCAAATCTCGTGTAGTATTTGTCCAAAAGGCCTTCTCATTTATTTAACCTTCCACAAGCTTTCTTTCCTACATTGGTTTTTTGCTCAATCAAAGTGTGTGTTCTTTATGATGATGGACAAGAGGGACATTTCCTATTTCTCAGGGTCAAACTCATTGTTGGCTAATCATTTAGGAACAAACAAAGAACACACACAAAAAGCCGAAGAGCTCATCACGATTAGAATATCTCACCATGTCTGTCCATCCACAATAACTGAATGTGTGTGTCCATCCGTTGGCTTCTTTCACCTGCCTGAGTAATAGCTGCGATTCTCTCTCCTCCTTATGCTCACTTTGTTAATCTTTTAACCTTGGATTGCCGACATGTGTGGTGTTTGTTGGGCCTTACAAATTTAAGTAACTAGCCGCCCATAATAATTGTTGTTTGTATTGCTTTCAATTGTTCCTAGTCCGCCGTCATAGTAGTAAATTTTATTTTGTAGGTGGCAACATATCTTGGCTAAATGTAAGTCAAAATATACCCAACGGGGGGTATTTCCCCTCAATGCCGAGAGATCATCTCTCGACCATGACATGGCATGTTCATCGTTTATTTGGATTTGTTCGAAGATTGGTTTTTCCCTTCTAATCTTTCATTCTTAAATTAATTTTGTTCTTCTTCACCTATTGTGTTATTGTTATAAAGTCCTTGGAAATTTTTCAGTTTGTCATAATTTTGTCTTTCAAGGATTAGTTACAGGATCCTAAATCAATAGACTAATGTCGAGGCTGTAAAATCTTCACCTTTTGTGGTTTTATCTAAGTAGCAGGGCCATTGTTGAGGACTCACACAATGGGTGGGATTTTGGTAGTGAAATATGAAATCTAGCACGTAGTATGGTATTTGCGAAAAGGTAAAAGATACAGGATAATGTGATAGGATTCGGATTTCAAAGCTGTAGGGAAAATGCATTGGGAAAGACATCAGATGTTGAGGCCTTTTGCTGCTTAGGCTTGGAGTAACAACTTTTGTTGATATTTCTCAAAAATTAATGAGAGACTTATGTACCTATAAATTTAATAAACATTTACATTAAATAATTATTGTTGAAGACTAACACATTGGGTGGGATTTTGGTAGTGAAATATGAAATCTAGCACGTAGAATGGTCTTTGCGAATAGGTAAAGGATACAGGATAATGTGATAGGATTCGGATTTCAATTTTCTAAAAATTTTATTTCTATAGAAAATTTTCTGAAATTTCTTTGTGGTTTTATCTAAGTTGGGCCTTTGTTGAAGGTTCACACAATTGGTGGGATTTTGGTAGTGAAATATGAAATCTAGCACTTAGTATGGTCTTTGCGAAAAGGTAAAGGATACAGGATAATGTGATAGGATCCGGATTCCAACGCTGTAGGGAAAATGCATTGGGAAGGACATCAGATTTTGAGGTCTTGCTGCTTAGACTTGGAGTAAAAATTTTTGTTTATATTTTTCAAAAGTTAATGACAGACCTATTGCTATATGTATACAGTAGCTCACAGGGAAAAATAACCAAATTTAATAAACATTAAATAATTTCTTTTCTCAAAATTTTATTTCTATAGAAAATTTTCTAAAAATTTTATTTCTAACGAAATATTTCTGAAAATTTTATCTCTATAGAAAATTTTGCAAAAATTTTCTGAAAATTTTATTTCTAAAAAAAATTTTCTGCAAATTTTATTTCTATAGAAAATTTTTGCAAAATTTTATTTCTAAAGAAAATTTTGCGACAATTTTATTTCTAAAGAAAATTTTGCGAAAATTTTATTTCTATAGAAAATTATGTCAATTTTTTTTCTATAGAAAATTTTTGCAAAAATTTTATTTCGAAAGAAAATTTTGCGGAAATATTATTTCTAAAGAAAATTTTGTTAAAATTTTATTTCTATAGAAAATTTTCTGAAAATTTTATTTCTATAGAAAATTTTTTGAAAATTTTATTTTTATAGAAAATTTTATTTCTATAGAAAATTTTGTGAAAATTTTATGCCTATAGAAAATTTGTGAAAATTTGATGTCTATAGACAATTTTGTGAACATTTTATATCTATAGAAAATTTTTGATAAATATTATTTCTATAGGAAATCTTAGTCATATAGAGAATTTTCTGAAAATTTTATTTGTATAGAAAATTTTCTGAAAATTTTATTTGTATAGAACATTTTCTGTAAATTTTATTTCTATAGAAAATTTTCTGAAAATTTTATTTGTATAGAAAATGTTCTGTAAATTTTATTTCTATAGAAAATTTTCTGAAAATTTTATTTCTATAGAAAATTTTCTGAAAATTTTATTTCTATAGAAAATTTTCTGAAAATTTTATTTCTATAAAAAATTTCTGAAAAAAAAATTTTGTGAAAATTTTTTTTTCTATCGAAAATTTTGTGAAAATTTTATGTCTATAGAAAATTTTGTGAAAATTTTATTTCTATAGAAAATTTTCTGAAAATTTCATTTCTATAGAAAATTTTCTGAAATTTTTTCTATAGAAATTTTTTGCAAAATTATATTTCTATAGACTTAGTTGAAATTAAAATTGCTAAATATTTCACTATACCTAATCCCTGATTTTTTAAATTTCTTATTGCATTTTGTTTATAATAAATATTGAATATATATTTTTTTTTAATTTCCTCATTGTTTATTTCCCACCACAAAATGGGTTCACTTGAATTTCACATTGTTTAAAAATCAATCAATATGATCATCAAATTTCTTTTTCAATGAAATTGGTTTGGTTTTTTCTTTCTTTTCTTCTCATAGGCCTTCTCCTATTGCATAGAAAATAACAAATAAAAAAACAAAAACTAATTAAATTCAAAAATTTAGTTTATTCTAGAGCAATAAACAAATTTGATGACTGTGAAATAAACACTCAAAGGAGTACTCTCATAAACTGCGTAAACGCAATAAATAAATAAACAAAAAAACTTCAAATGAAATTAATGGTTGAAAAAAAAAAACAAACAAAGAATATGAAATGCTTATGATATGTGGGGATAGATTTTAGAGTGGTTTTTGGTCATAAAATCATTTTCGAAGAGTTTCGAATTAATTTTCAAATGAATTATATTTAGACGCCTTGCGATGTACTTGATGATGACAAACAAGGATAGTGTAACTGGACACCAAGAGCATTTTAAAGAATAATGAAAAATGGATTGAACAAAACCAGAGTTTGTTCAAATTTCAAGTAACACACTCAAAAAAAAAATAAAACCAAAATCATTAAGGGATTTTTTTAAACAAAATTTATATAAAATTTAAAAAAAAAAATTCTATACAAAATTTTAAAAAATTTCTATATAAAATTTAATTTACAAAAATTCTATTTCCATTTTTTTCCAAACAAAAAAAATCATATAAAATTTTACACAAATTTTAAGGCCACAAAAATTTTATTTCCAATTTTCCCCCCCAAAAAAAGAAAAAAAAATAATAATAGAAAAAATATGAATACTTTCGCATCGCAACTCTTCTCGGCCTACTTGTTGGTGTTGGTTTTTCTATAGCCCAAAACCATTGTTTGAGTGAAATATCCAAAAATCCGGCAAAAGCTAAACAAAGACAATAGACAATTTTTCGAACTTTTTTTATTTTTTGTAACATCTTTTGTTTTTCCATTGTGCGTTAACTTGTGTGAAGATATAAAAAAAAATCCAAAAAAAAGGGAAAAAGAAAAAAACGTCGATATGATGGATCTAAACTCTCGTCCGTCGAAAAGACACGCTCGTCTATTCATCCCATTTATAACATAAATTGGACTATGTTTTTTTTAACACGCTCTCACGCCCCAAAGGTAAATACTTTTATTTTGTATATTTTGGGTACTTATATGTTCGGATATGGAACAAAGACCGCTTTTTGGTTTTAACAAAGAGATTACCACAAAAAAAAATAAAATAAAATATTATTTACGAAATCGAGAAGACAATGGCTTTTACTGGTAGTCAAAGGTATTAGTAATTACAATTAAAAATAAAGTGATACATTCTTAGATTTTCCTATATATGGCATTAGTTTTACATATCTGGCGTGGTAAAAGTCCTATCATTTTCCTTTAGATGGACTTAGAAAGAAATCTAAATTTCTGTTTTTTTATTTGATTTATTTGAATTTATTTGAAGTTAATTTGGGTTAAATGTGAATTTTATTTGAATTTTGTTTGAATATCATTTAAAGTTTTTTTCTTAGCAAACACAGCAATTTGTGAAAAAAATCCACAACAATTTGATTTCTAAAGAAAATGTTAGAAAAATACTACTTTTGTAGAAATTTCGCTAAAATTTTATTTCTATAGAAAATTTTCTCAAAATTTTATTTTTATAGAAAATTTTCTCCAAATTTTATTTCTATACAATATTTTGTCAAAATATTATTACTAAAGAACATTTTCTCAAAATTTTATTTCTATAGAAAATGTTCTCAAAATTTTTTTCTATACAATATTTTGTCAAAACTTTATTTTTATAGAAAATTT
Organism: Haematobia irritans; assembly: GCF_050003625.1. Lineage (NCBI taxonomy): Eukaryota > Metazoa > Arthropoda > Insecta > Diptera > Muscidae > Haematobia > Haematobia irritans. The sequence goes on from NC_134397.1 coordinate 19,909,194, forward strand.
TCTCAAAATTTTATTTCTATGGAAAATTTTCTCAAAATTTTATTTCTATAGAAAATTTTCTCAAAATTTTATTACTAAAGAACATTTTCTCAAAATTTTATTACTAAAGAACATTTTCTCAAAATTTTATTTCTATAGAAAATTTCTCAAAATTTTATTTTATTTTTAAATTTTCCCAAAATTTTATTTCTATAGAAAATGTCTCAAAATTTTTTTTCTATAGAAAATTTTGTCAAAATTTTATTTTTATAGAAAATTTTCTCAAAATTTGTTTTCTATAGAAAATTTTGTTAAAATTTTATTTATATAGAAAATTTTCTCAAAATTTTATTTCTATAGAAAATGTTCTCAAAATTTTATTTCTATACAATATTTTGTCAAAATTTTATTTTTATAGAAAATTTTGTCAAAATTGTATTTCTATAGAAAATTTTGTCAAAATTGTATTTCTATAGAAAATTTTGTCAAAATTGTATTTCTATAGAAAATTTTGTCAAAATTTTATTTCTATAGAAAATTTTCTCAAATTTTTATTACTAAAGAAAATTTTTTCAAAATTTTATTTCTATACTAAATTTCTCAAAATTTTATATTATTTTTAAATTTTCCCAAAATTTTATTTCTATAGAAAATTGTCTCAATTTTTTTTTTCTATAGAAAATTTTGTCAAAATTTTATTTTTATAGAAAATTGTCTCAAAATTTTATTATTATAGAAAATTTTCTCAAAATTTTATTGCTATAGAAAATTTTCTCAAAATTTTATTTTATTTTTAAATTTTCCCAAAATTTTATTTCTATAGAAAATTGTCTCAAAATTTTTTTTCTATAGAAAATTTTGCCAAAATTTTATTTTTATAGAAAATGTTCTCAAAATTTGTTTTCTATAGAAAATTCTGCCAAATTTTATTTCTATAGAAAATTTTCTCAAAATTTTATTTCTATAGAAAATGTTCTCAAAATTTTATTTCTATACAATATTTTGTCAAAATTTTATTTTTATAGAAAATTTTCTCAAAATTTTATTTTATTTTTAAATTTTCCCAAAATTTTATTTCTATAGAAAATTGTCTCAAAATTTTTTTTCTATAGAAAATTTTGTCAAAATTTTATTTTTATAGAAGATTTTTTCAAAATTTGTTTTCTATAGAAAATTTTGTCAAAATTTTATTTCTATAGAATATTTTCTCAAAATTTTATTTTTATAGTAAATGTTCTCAAAATTTTATTTCTATACAATATTTTGTCAAAATTTTATTTTTATAGAAAATTTTCTCAAAATTTTATATTATTAGTAAAGTTTCCCAAAATTTTATTTTTATAGAAAATTGTCTCAATTTTTTTTATAGAAAATTTTGTCAAAATTTTATTTTTATAGAAAATTGTCTCAAAATTTTATTTTTATAGAAAATTTTCTCAAAATTTTATTTCTATACTAAATTTTCTCAAAATTTTATATTAATTTTAAATTTTCCCAAAATTTTATTTCTATAGAAAATTGTCTCAATTTTTTTTTTCTGTAGAAAATTTTGTCAAAATTTTATTTTTATAGAAAATTGTCTCAAAATTTTATTATTATAGAAAATTTTCTCAAAATTTTATTTCTATAGAAAATTCTCTCAAAATTTTATTTTATTTTTAAATTTTCCCAAAATTTTATTTCTATAGAAAATTGTCTCAAAAATTTTTTTTCTATAGAAAATTTTGTCAAAATTTTATTTTTATAGAAAATTTTCTCAAAATTTGTTTTCTATAGAAAATTTTGTCAAAATTTTATTTCTATAGAATATTTTCTCAAAATTTTATTTTTATAGAAAATGTTCTCAAAATTTTATTTCTATACAATATTTTGTCAAAATTTTATTTTTATAGAAAATTTTCTCAAAATTTTATTTCTATACTAAATTTTCTCAAAATTTTATATTATTTGTAGATTTTCCCAAAATTTTATTATTTCATTTGAAATTGATTTGAGGTTCATTTGATATTTATAAATAAAATAAACAAATTGTTTTTTTCAAGCTCGAAGTTCATATATGGCCCTACCCTGTTTTTACTACATTTTCTTCATTCAAATTAAAAATATATATTCAGTGAAACCTCCCAAACTCCTGTTCAATTTGAAAGGTTTCACTGTACTTGAAACTTTAAACTTTCATTTTTTTTGTATGAACCTATGTCAGACCCAGTTGAAACTAAAATTGCTAAATATTTCACAGTATTTTACAATAATTAATTCCTGATTACCCTGTTTTTGCTACATTTTCTTCATTTTTTTATTTCACTTTAATTCAAATTAATTAGCATTTAATGTGAATTTTTTTTTGAATTTCATTTGAAATTGATTTGAGGTTCATTTGATTTTTACTAATAAAATAAAATGATTTTTTTTTTCAAGCTCAAAGTTCATGTGTGGCTTCGATCAAACAGTACCCTGTTTTTTGCTATATTTTCTTCATTCAAATTAAAAATTCTCGATATCGATTTTTTATATCAGTTTAATTCAAATTAATTTGCATTTAATGTGAATTATATTTGAATTTCCTTTGAATTTCATTTGAAATTGAATTGAGGTTCATTTGGTTTTTATAAATAAAATGAAATGATTATTTGTTTTTCAAGCTCGAAGTTCATGTATGGCTTTGATCAAACATTACCCTGTCTTTTTTGCTATATTTTCTTCATTCAAATGAGAAATACATTTTTCATTTATTAAATAGAGATTTTTTGCATTTTTTTATTTTTTGTCGTTTTTTGGCATGGACGTGTGCCTCTAACTTGAGAATAAATTTTATACAAATCGGACAATTGAGAAAAATATTGAAATATTATTTTCAATTAGCCCCAATTTCAAAGATCGCTTATCTATGACTACCTTTAAAAGAAAACCAAAAAAACTAAAACAACAATGTGTCGCTGCGATATGACCGCCAGCAGGTCTGTTGTTGACTTTATAAGCTTTACAACAATCACAGGCGTCTATATGCCATAGCTGAGCCATAAATCACCACCCTCTTTTCTATAAAATTTGTGGTTCTTTGTCGTTTAGTTTTTTTTTCTTTTTCAATTTTTCAGCTTTTTATAAACAATGCACAATTATGAATGTTTGTTGGTACAAAAGCTTAATATAATTGTGTATAGAGGGTATGGCATGTGGAGTGTTCTTCCAACATTTACAAGTTAAGCAAATTTTGCATTTTTTTGTAACCATTAAAAAAATACTCAAAAATAATGTCAAGTCCATCTAGTTTCGATTTTTTTCGAATTATTTCTTCAATTATTATTATACAATATTTTTTCTTTTTTTTTCTTCTTCTTTTTGTTCTGATTTTTTTTATATCAGACTTTTGTCACCTCAAGAATTGATAGATGAACTCCTAAAAGCAAATAAAAAAAACAAATATAAAAAAATTACTTGTTAATTGCATTGCGTTATTTTTAACAGCATTAATTAGCCTCTAACAATATCACCTCACACGATCACTGATTTATAGTGGGTTTTTGAGACCTAACATATACAACGAGGGAAAAACTTTTATGGTTTTGTGATTTTTAGCACCCATCTTGAGGTGGAAAAAAGAAGAAAAGGAACAAAACGGAAAGAAAATTAAAAACCCAAGTGTTATAAAGGTGCTAAAATGCATTAAAAGTGCAAACACGTTTAAGGAATTCCTTAATATCAAAGGAGCACTATGTAAGCAATAGTTATGGAGAGGAAACAAACACAGTAGTTTTTGAAAATTTTAGTTAGCAAAATTATACTTTTTTAGAAATTTCGCTAAAATTTTATTTCTATAGAAAATTTTTTCAAAATTGCATTTTTATCGAAAATTTCTCAAATTTTTATTACTAAAGAAAATTTTCTCAAAATTTTATTTCTATAGAAAATTTTTGAAAAATTTTTATTTCTATAGAAAATTTTCTCAAATTTTTATTAATAAAGAAAATTTTCTCAAAATTGTATTTCTATAGAAAATTTTGTCAAAACTTTATTTCTCAAAGTTGTATTTCTATAAAAAATTTTGACAAAATTTTATTTCTATGGAAATTTTTGTCAAAATTGTATTTCTATAGAAATTTTTGTCAAAATTGTATTTCTGTAGAAAATTTTCTCAAAATTTTATTTCTATGGAAATTTTTCACAAAATTTTATTTCTATAGAAAATTTTGTCAAAATTTTATTTCTATAGAAATTTTTGTCAAAATTGTATTTCTATAGAAAATTTTCTCAAAATTTTATTTTTATAAAAAATTTTCTCGAAATTTTATTTCTATAGAAAATTTTCTCAAAATTGTATTTCTATAGAAAATTTTCTCAAAATTGTACTTCTATAGAAAATTTTGTCAAAATTGTATTTCTATAGAAAATTTTGTCAAAATTTTATTTCTATAGAAAATTTGCTCAAAATTTTATTTCTATAGAAAATTTTCTCAAAATTTTATTTCTATAGAAAATTTTCTCAAAATTTTATTTCTGTAGAAAATTTTCTCAAAATTTTATTTCTATAGAAAATTTTGTCAAAATTGTATTTATAGCAAATTTTGTCAAAATTTTATTTCTATAGAAAATTTTCTCATAATTTAATTTCTATAGAAATTTTGCTCAAAATTTTATTTATATAGAAAATTTGCTCAAAATTTTATTTCTATAGAAAATTTTGTCAAAATTGTATTTCTATAGAAAATTTTGTCAAAATTTTATTTCTATAGAAAATTTGCTCAAAATTTTATTTATATAGAAATTTGCTCAAAATTTTATTTCTATTGAAAAATTTCTCAAAATTTTATTTCTATAGAAAATTTTGTCAACATTGTATTTCTATAGAAAATGTTGTCAAAATTTTATTTCTATAGAAAATTTTGTCAAAATTGTATTTTTATAGAAAATTTTGTCAAAATTAAATTTCTGTCAAAATTTTATTTATATAGAAAATTTTGTCAAAATTGTATTTCTATAGAAAATTTGCTCAAAATTGTATTTCTATAGAAAAATTTCTCAAAATTTTATTTCTATAGAAAATTTTCTCAAAATTTTATTTCTATAGAAAATTTTCTCAAAATTGTATTTCTATAGAAAATTTTCTCGAAATTTTATTTCTATAGAAAATTTTCTAAAAATTTTATTTCTATAGAAATTGTTCTCAAAATTTTATTTCTATAGAAAATTTCACAAATTTGTAAACCCCCCACCAAAGAATGGTGACGGGAGTATAAGTTTGTCATTCCGTTTGTAACACATGGAAATATCGATTTCCGACTATATAAAGTATATATATTCTTGATCAGGGAGAAATTCTAAGACGATATAATCAATGCAGGCAGGTCAAGTTCGAAGATGGCCTATATGGGTATAGGTCTTGATATAGTCCCCATATAAACCGACCTCCCGATTTGGGGTCTTGGGCTTATAGCAACCGTAGTTTTTATCCAATTCGCCAGAAATTGGAAATCTAGAAGTCTTTTGGGATCATAAAGAGGTGTGCCAAAAATTGTGAGTTATAGGTCCACGTTTTGATATATCCCCAAAATATACCGATCTCCTGATTTTACTTCTTGGGCTTCTATAATCCGTAGTTTTTATCCAATTTGCCTGAAATTGGAAATCTAGAGGTATTTTAGGACCACAAAGAGGTGTGTCGAAAATGGTGAGTATAGGTCCATGTTTTGGTATAGCCCCCATATAGACCGATCTCCCGATTTAAAATCTTTGGTTTATATTAACCGTAGTTTCTATCCAATATGCCTCAAATTGAAAATCCAGAGATATTTTAGAACCATAAAAAGGTGTGCCAAAAATAGTGAGTATCGGTCCATGTTTTGATATAGCCCCCATATAGACCGATCTTCAGATTTTACTTCTCGGGCTTATAGAAACCGTAGTTTTTATCCAATACGCCTCAAATTGAGGCGTATTGGAGATATTTTAGGACCATAGAGATATTTTAGGACCATAAAAAGGTGTGCCAAAAGAGGTGAGTATCGGTCCATGTTTTGATATAGGCCCCATATAGACCGATCTTCAGATTTTACTTCTCGGGCTTATAGAAACCGTAGTTTTTATCCAATACGCCTCAAATTGATAATCTAGAGATATTTTAGGACCATAAAAAGGTGTGCCAAAAATGGTGAGTATCGGTCCATGTTTTGATATAGCCCCCATATAGACCGATCTTCAGATTTTACTTCTCAGGCTTCTATAATCCGTAGTTTTTATCCAATTTGCCTGAAATTAGAAATCTAGAGGTATTGTAGGACCACAAACATGTGTTCCGAAAATGGCGTGTATTGGTCCATGTTTTGGTATATTCCGCATATAAACCGATCTTTTTTCAAAAGTTTTATTTCTATAAAAAATTTGGTCAACATTTCTATTACTATAAAATATTTTGTCAAAATTTCTATAACTATAGAAAATTTTGTCAAAATTTCCATTACTATAAAAAATTTTGTCAAAATTTCTATTACTATTTAAAATTTTGTCAAAATTTATTTTTATTTTTGCAAAACTTGATTTCTATAGAAAATATTCCAAAAACATTATTTCTTTCGAAAATTTTCTTAAAATTTTATTTTTATAGAAAATTCTGTCAAAATTTTATTTCTATAGAAAATTTTGTCAAAATTTTATTTCTATTGAATATTTTATCAAAATTTTATTTCTATAGAAAATTTTGTCAAATTTTATTTCTATAGAAAATTTTGTCAACATTTTATTTTTAATTTTGCAAAATTTTATTTCTATAGAAAATATTCCCAAAACTTTATTTCTTTAGAAAATTTTTGAAAAATTTTATTTCTATAGAAAATTTTTGAAAAATTTTATTTCTATCGAATTTTCCTAAAAATTTTATTTTTATAGAAATTTTGTCAAAATTTTATTTCTATAGAAAATTTTCTGAAAATTTTATTTCTATCGAAAATTTTGTTAAAATTTTATTTCTATAGAAAATTTTGTCAAAATTTTATTTCTATCGAATTTTACTAAAAATTTTATTTTTATAGAAAATTTTGTCAAAGTTTTATTTCTATCGAAAATTTTGTCAAAATTTTATTTCTATAGAAAATTTTGTCAAATTTTTATTTCTATCGAATTTTCCTAAAAATTTTATTTTTATAGAAATTTTGTCAAAATTTTATTTCTATAGAAAATTTTGTCCAAATTTTATATCTATAAAAAACTTTCTCAAAATTTAATTTCTATAGAAAATTTTGTCAAAATGTTATTTCTATCGAATTTTCCTAAAAAATTTATTTTTATAGAAAATTTTCTCAAAAATTTTATTTCTATAGAAAATTTTCTCAAAATTTTATTTCTATAGAAAATTTTGTGAAAATTTTATTTCTATAAAAAATTTTCTCAAAATTTTATTTCTATAGAAAATTTTGTCAAAATTTTATTTATATAGAAAATTTTGTTAAAATTTTATTTATATAGAAAATTTTGTGAAAATTTTATTTCACTAAACCGTTACTTAATGAATTCATATCGTTGAAACAACAACGAAAATTCACCACTAAACCCAACAGCAGTCAGTCACTCTGTGTTTACTTGACTTTGTGTGGTCTTTTGTTTTTTTTTTTTTTCATTGGTGTTCTTCATATTACACACATACAATTGTTTTTGTTGTTGGATTTTGTTTTAATGTTTTCTTCGGTTTTAGATTCTGTTCTTGACTGAGGCTTGTTTAGCAAGTTAAGCGCATGTTTTAATGGTGTTTTTATTTGAAATCAATTTGTTTGTTCTCGACACCTTGGCCATGAAAACCTTGGCCTAAGGTGAGAGATATTCAAGACCACCCAGATAGTGAGACGAACAACCAAAACCACCATACATTACCACCACTAATCAAAAGTATTAAGAAGCAGAGCAACAGAATCACTAGAACAAATCTTAAGGATGTAAGTAAAGTATCTTTGGCGAATAATCATTAAGCAAGTGAAGCTCCATAAATGGGTATAGTATCTTTTCTGCTTGATTTTCACACATCCCAGCAAGCAGTCATAGTGTTGCTTGCTTGCTTCATACCAATAAGACATGCAAGGCTTCCTTCCATATATCCATGGTACGTGGAAAACTTGGAACATGACATACCCCAAGAGAAATTTTTACATGTAATTCTTTAAAGGAATCCCTAGGGATAGACAAGAAGGTTAAGATTCAGGTTTAATGTAGTCTTGAGCAAGAATGGTAAAACAACAAAATGCTCATCAAAACCATTATTAAAACCACCTAATGGTCACAGTAGTAGGAGAAGGTTTACAAGCCAAAACAAAAATACTTTGTGAATACCATTAAGACCATGTTAACAAGTAAGCGGGAATTTAACTAAAAATCTTGAAAGATGGATATTGAATTTTTTGTTCCTCTATACCAGACATATTAAATCTGTGGGCCTTTTTTCCATACACATCAAAGCAGGGGGCTCCCACATAATAATTAAAATCAATTTATGGTTTCCAACCCCTCTCTGTCTCTATGGTGGCGGTAGTATACCTTTTGTTTATCGAATTAATCCAAAAATAATTATCATATAACAAATGGTTTTATTGTTAATATAAGAATTTTATAGTGAAACAAAATTCTAAAGACTTTGGCTAAGAGGATAAAATGGAAACACATGTTTAACTTCAAGAATGTGGACTCTATAAAAATGCCATTCGATTTAATTCATAACAGAATATTTGGTTAATTAATTGAAATTCCTAACTCATAATTCGTAATCTCTTGTATAGACTCCAATTCTCTTGTAATGGAAAATATCGCAATCCTTCTCTTAGATGCAAAAACAAAAGCGACATCGGTTGGTAGCAGAGCTCTTTCAACTCAGTTATATGTAAAGAGCATAATAGAGAGATTCCCTACTCAAATTTCGTAATATCACATTCTCTCTCTCTAACTCTCCCTTGATGCTTTTAATACACTCAATTAATCACAGAGTCTCTTCACCACTGTTCTACATAAAGACCGTAACAAATGCTCTACTATATTTCGTATTTAGAGCTTATAACTTTAATACAATTTATCCATTGTTTCTCTTCTTATAATTGCCGATACAAACAATTATTACATCATCTCTTCCTCACTTCAATTAATCACTTAAACGATTTTTTCTCTTCGATAAAAAGTACTCGCTGGGTGTAAGAGAAAATCTCCGTCATTAAAGATAATCTCAGAAGCTTTAAATTTATCCAGTTTAAAGTTCGTTTTCGGTTTTCTCATTTTCTTATTCAAGAAATCTTCTCTTCATATCTTCTCTCTTCATCAGTTCTTTTCCTACATAAATAGGAGCCAACCACTTAATCAGCCTTACGAATAGAGGCCAGCACTGCACACTTAAACTTAAATATCATAAGAGATACTCAACAACATTCTCTACTCTATGTTCGTAATATCTCTCTGTTGGAGTAAGAAGAATTCTCCTCATCTAATTTATTATTTAAATGCCTAAGAGATTTCCCGATTTTCCTAACTCAGAGATTGCCATATATAGAAAATCTTCTCATGTTCTTATTGAAAGTAATCATCCCCCTCTTCTCTTAGATCACCATATGAACATTAAAAGATCAGAAACTCAATTTTTCGGTTCTCTGAAATGATAAACACTGCAAGTTTGCAAATTTACTTCTAAATCTAATTTTTTATAGCCGACGCCAATATTAGAGAGGCGAGGACATTGTATGAAAAAAATTTTACAAGACTCAATATTGCTGAGGAGCGTCAAACCCGCCACAAAAAAAATTCAAGTTCACTAGCAACTAGAATTGAACCCCAGACGCTGTGCATTCAAGACGGTCATGCCAATCATTCCCGCTACGGTGTCTCTTCGTTATCCAGTTAATTTTCTAGAGACCACCATTTATGTATATCCTGCTACCATATGCCTGAGATATAACTAAAATACATCTATGGACTAAGGCTAAGAAATGAAGCATCGTTGGTGGTGGTCATCAAATATCATTGGTCGTTACCATTCGTTCGTTTGTCATGCTGTGTCAATTTTATACGGCCAACAAAAGCGATATGGCCCATAAACATTGCCCATTTCATTTCATTTGAGTTTTCTGTGCTGTTCCTTTCCTTTTGCATGGCCTTTAATATGATGAGCCATAACGAGACAAAACAAGAAAGAATCCCAAAAAGCCACTCAAACCCTCGAAGGACACACACATACTGATATGGGAATTTAGAGATGAGTAGGTGAAGAAAATTTTCCTCATGCTGGCATTTGAAAATTTCCATTCACGTATTTTCATAAGCACACATTACACTCACTCGACACAAAAATAATCTACCAAAATTTGGAAAATATTTTACCAAAAAACTACCAAACAAAAATATATTTTTCAAAATTTTATTTCTATAAAAAATTTTTTGTAAATTCTATTTCTATCGAAAATTTTGTCAAAGTTTTATTTCTATAGAAAATTTTGTCAAAGTTTTATTTCTATAGAAAATTTTGTCAACATTTTATTTCTATAGAAAATTTTGTCAAAATTTTATTTCTATAAAAAATTTTGTCAACATTTTATTTCTATAGAAAATTTTGTCAACATATTATTTCTATAGAAAATTTTGTCAAAAATTTATTTCTATAAAAAATTTTGTCAAAATTTTATTTCTATAGAAAATTTTGTTAAAATTTTATTTCTATAGAAAATTTTGTCAAATTTTTATTTCTATACAAAATTTTTTTTAAAATTTTATTTCTATAGAAAATTTTGTCAAAATTTTATTTCTATAGAAAATTTTGTCTATAAATAAAATTTCAACATTTTATTTATATAGAAAATTTTCTCAAAATTTTATTTCTATAGAAATTTTTTTCAAAATTTTATTTCTATAGAAAATTTTGTCAAATTTTGTCGATATTTTAATTCTATAGAAAATTTTGTCAAAATTTAATTCTATAGAAAATTTTCTCAATATTTTATTTCTATGGAAAATTTTGTCAAAATTTTATTTCTATAGAAAATCTTGTAATTTTTTTTTAGAAAATTTAGTGAACATTTTATTTATATTTTTCTTAAAATTTTATTTTGATAGAAAATTTTGTCAAAATTTTATTTCTATTAAAATCAAAATTTTTCAATTTTTCTGTGTAATCTCTCTCCTATAAAATAACTCTCGCACAAAAATGCGTACTCTGTTTTTACTCACGCTATTAGTAATTTGTCTTCAACATGAGCCATCCAATTTTCACTTCACCTACACATCTCCAGTATGAATATCGCATAAGGAAACTCTCCTTCAGCAATTCGTTGTACTGTCGTTAGACAGTGTTGTCAATGTGGTCTTTAGGCATGGTGCTGTGTGGCCAGTGTCTTCTTCTTGAGGTACTCTGAGGATATTCCTCTCTCTTTCTCTCTCTCTATCTCACTATACCACTTATAAAATATCCTCATGGCCATTCAAAACGTTTTATTTTCTCTCAATGTTGTTGTTATTGTTTTTCTAATGACCCGAAGCAAAACCGCACAGTAGTCGAGTGCAGTAGGCCTTATTGTCTATCTCAAAAGCTAGGCAATTATTTTCTTGTGTCCATAGGATCGACTGTCGATAGACCAGCTTGGCATTGCATTCCTTCATCATTTTTGATATGTAGATGCGGGCAGTTGCCTCTTAGATTGGAAGTAGGAGTGATATTTCCTTTTCATATCACCATGCGACATATGTTTGTTTGAATGGGTGGAGAGAATTTATTATTATGGATTGGTAAATTTCTTTATTGAACACCCCTTATGGAGATGAAAACATCTGCTCGCTCTTACCCTCTCTGTCGTATGGGTGGTCATCGTATAATTAGTTGTGAACAACATTTTTTGTTTAATTTAGGGCATCGCATGTTTTCCATTAACTCTACTCTTAAGAAGAAGAGTAAGAGGTACTTAGAGAATGAGTAATGAAAGAAAATATCGTAATGGGGGTCTTCTAAATTTTGATGGAGATGGAATTATAATTCAAACTAAAATAGTTCATTTAGATTTGAATGAAAAATGAAAATTAATCTCCGAAATGTGGCAATAAAATATAAAAAAAAAAAAACTATATTTCCACACGCTCACAAAAATAGATTCTGTAACATATACTCCCAAACATATTTTGCTTCAAGCATATACATTTTTGGGTATTGCCCAAACATTTATATGTTTGATCTCTTCCAATATATAATATGTTTGAAAGCATATTGGTCTAAACAATATATGTTTGGGTAGTCGAAGTTCCAAACATTTTGTATTTTTGCATCCAAATTCAATAATGTTGTCTTCCAAAAAACAATATGTTATTATGTGAACATATAATATGTTTGGAAGCATTTTGCACCCAAAAATATTATATGCTTAAAAAAAATTCTCCCAAACAATATTGTGCTCAAAATTTTATTTATTTATTTATATATTTACAATCATAATGAATTATGAAAATAAACAGGTAATATAGGTGCTAACAACATAGGTTTTCGACCTGAATGCTCAAAATTTTGTTTCTGCCCAATTGTATATTCCCCGACATCTTTCTCACTTCCACGAGATTTTTTAGTTCTTAGCACCTTTTTCTGTAATACAAACATTGTAGAAGAAATTATTCAATTTTATGATTTTTTTATTTTAATTTTACCTTTTGCCGGACGGGGATTCGAACAGCGGACCACACAGTTTGTAAGGATCAAAGAAGTAGCTGATCAATTGCCCAAGGAAAAATAAAATGTTAATTTTGTAATAACAAGCAACAACCACCAACTTAATTCAATATCGCTCCCTGTTAAATAGCGCCCCAAGCTACTAAACACATATATGTTTATAAGCTATTTCTAAATTAATATATGTTTGCATCCAAGCATATTATATTTACAAACATTTTATGTCCCAAACATAATATGTTCTAACATATTAACATATATGTCCCAAACATGTTATGCTAGTTTATGAACATTATATGCTTGCACTCAAAAATATTGTGTTTAAAAATTTGTGTTCCAAACATATAATGTTTATAGCCAAACATATGAAAAACAGTCTTTTTCATCCGTGCAATTAAAAAATTTGTTTGAAACTTAAAACTAAATTCAATTAAAAATTTAATTGGATGAATTAATTTCGGGATATCAAAACAAAATGCAAATCTTTGGGCTTGCTTTAGAGAGAAGTTCACAATATCACAATACCCTAAGTGGGCCTAAAATATAGGGCTGCCGCTATACCTAATCTAACCTTGCATTATTTTCTCCTATGCATTCTCTTTCTTCTTCCAATACATTTCGGTAGTAAGAAACCAACATTGCTCCATATGACATAATCTTCATGACAATGACGAAGACGATTATGAAAGTTAACAAAAAAAAAAAACAATCGAAAAGAAAAACTAATGATTAACGTTACCCATTTGATTGCTATGCCATATGAACATTTTTACTATTTAATGATAATTTGACACTTTAGATATCAAATAGTCTTTTTTTTTGGTTTTTTGTTGGTTTTTTTTACGAATGACAGCTGTAAAATATGCCTGACCATCATAATGTGTGGACATAGGCCAGTAACGAAAACCATGATGGACAGACTATGGTAGAGCGCTTAAGTCAATTTATTTATTTTTTTTTTTTTTATGACATTCTATGACTGACATATGACCATCAACAAGAGAATACAAGGGCAGTGTCGGCAACCCTCTAAAATATAATGGAAATTAGAAAAGTACATTAAAAGAACTATTGAGTGTTTTGTATTCATGTTGGAGGGGCGAAAGTATTATCATTATCATCATGACGTAGAGCTTGATTGATTTTGTCTCAATTTTGATAAAGCCTTTATTAAATTTAAAAAAATTTAATAAATAAATATTAAAATATAACATTTAAGTTTTTTTTTCATCAATATGCTATAAGAGCGTTTTTCTATTTTTATCTTGATTTATTTTAAATTAATATAAAATTTCAATTAAATTTCATATTTGTAATTTTGACTCATTTAAATAAATAAACAAATTTTTGAAAATTTTATTGTTATGGATTCCACAATTAAATAGATTCCACATAAATCGTTTTGCCGCAATGACTTTTTGAATAGACAAACTGCAGTATCATTGAAATATGGAAAGTACCAAATTTAGTACAATTGTCCCATTGTTTGCACCCCTTTTGCACTTAAACAATAGTGAACCCTCCTGCGCACTAAAGCCAATTTAATTCTTTTTTTGAGTTGATGAAAATAATTATATTTTAGTTGATATTTCCCTAATTTGGGAAAGATTCTTTCACTTTTATATATTTTTTGTTAAATGACCCAAAAATGAAATAAAAGTTATACACAAATGCAGCATAAAGGTTTACTAAATGCATACTTCCCACAGAATTTCGTCATATTTTTAAATTTTACCAGGAATACGTCCATCATGAACTTCGTATGGTGCTAACAGTATTGCCAGGTTGGGGGTTTTCCCCCCAAATTTAGGGGGTTTTTACACGTTTAGGGGGATTTTTAGGGGTAACTTCTATTTGGGGGGTTTTTGGGGGTAAAAAGTGGAGCAATTCTCAACAAAAAGTGGAGCAATTCTCAACAAAATTTGGAACAAATCTGGCATGAATTTTGAGAAAAAAATAAGGGAAGTCAACCCATATTCCTAAATACAAGAGAGTATGCAATGACATTCTTTTTTAAACGCATCTGTTGAAGGGGCATTTTTAATATTTGATACAATTAAAAACAAGGTTAAGTTAGGTGGCAGCCCGATGTATCAGACTCACTTAGACTATTCAGTCCATTGTGATACCACACTGGTGAACTTCTCTCGTTTCACTGCCCGATTCCAAGTTAAGCTCAACGTAAAGGGACCTCCTTTTTATAGCCGAGTCCGAACGGCGTTCCACATTGCAGTGCAACCACCTAGAAAAGCCTTGAAACCCTCAGAAATGTCATCAGCATTACTGAGGTGGGATAATCTACCGCTGAAAAACTTTTTGGTGTTCGGTCGAAGCAGGAATCGAACGCGAATTTGTGACAAGCGGTTTAATGATTTTTTCTAATGATTTTTATTTACTTCAAAAGAAAATTTTTAGCATAAAAAACTTATTTTGTCTAAAATTTTGTTCCTCAGAAAAAATCTTCTTTCAGTTTATATATTTGTATTAAATTTATTTTTTTAAGTGTATTACTACAGGATTTTTGACGAAATTTTGGGCCCCTTTTTGTATTATTTACATACATAACATTTTTGGGGGTTTTTGAAAAAGGTCTAGGCCAATTTAGGGGTTTTTTTCTTAAGATTTGGGGGGAAGAATCAAAAATTACCTGGCAACACTGGGTGCTAAAGACATTTTTTTTAATTTTTAACTTTACTTTTTTTCCTTTTCAAAATACGAAATTTTATTAAGCCACACAGAAAAAAAATCATGAAATTTTTTCCAATTGAAATCTTAGGTTAGGTTAGGTTAAAGTGGCAGCCCGATTAAGATTCAGGCTCACTTAGACTATTCAGTCCATTGTGATACCACATTAACTAAAAGTACCTATTACATATGGGCACTTCTAGTTTTAACCGTTGAATCTTCTTGATTATTTTTCTTTGTTGAACCAACCAGATTGTTCCAAAAATATTAGCAGACTGCTTAAGTTAACGTTTTCCAGATCCGCCAATAATCTGAAGCTATATGCTCCTAAAAGTTGCTTGCGCTTTACACAAAATGCAGGACACTCACACAAGAGGTGTTTAATTGATTCTTTTTCCTCCGCATCATGACAGCTCATACAATAGTCATTATACTTCGCGCCAATAGTTTTTGCAAAATCTCCTATCAGGCAGCGACCCGTTATAGCAGATATCAGGTGTGATATCTGACGTCTCGAGAACATTAGCATATCTAGTGTGCGGTTTAAGTTGAAATGGGGCCATATTTGCTTGGTGTCGTTACAACCCTTGCAATTCTCCCATCGAACATTTGCCATCATAAAAATCTTAATTGAGTTTTAAAAATATTCAATTAAAAATTTAATCGATTCAAAAAATTTTTAATTGAAACAAAAATCAATCAATTAATTTTTTAAATGGATCAATACATTTTTTTAATTGGCTTTCAATTATTTTTTTAAATTGATACCATCATTTCTGTTATTGAAGACATTTCAGTCAAAAAATTAATTGGATCAATAAATTTCGTGATTGAAGACAAAAAATATTTTTTGTGTGAAGTGAAAAAAAAATAAAACTTGTCTAATAAATGGTGTTTTTTGACTAATAATTTTTATTGAGTTTGGCGAAAATTAATTACTTTCTTATTAAAAAAAAATGTTAAAAGTAATCTAACATTTTTGGGTTCAATTTTTTTAATGTATGAATTAAATGAAATTTATTTTGTTTGGTTTAATTTAGTGTAATATAATTTAACTTAATTTTATTTTATTTATTTAAATTCAATTCGCTTACTTTATTAATTTTATTTCGATAAATCTAATTGTATTAATTGAATATAATTTAATTACTGGAAACACTAGTATTCATATCAAATATGCCAATAATACCGCAGCTTTTTTTAGCTTGTTGTTTACATAGAATCTTATGGCAACCCTGTTATCATTACTTGAATGCATAAGAGAGACTATGTGGGGGCTACCTCATTGACAAGGAGGTTTTTCTAATAACCTTTCATGTTCTAATTACATGACATGCAATTTTTCTCTTATTTTCTGTTCCTCCCATTTGCTACTATTACTACAACTACTACAGTTGTCGATTACGAATAAGAAGAAGAAGACACTACGAGGTAGTTGACATTGTTATTCTAGTTGTTCCTAGTCCCCTTCTTTTTTCCATAAAAATTGTGGGTTGCTTTTAATTGTATTTATGAATCATTGTGTTTTTTTTTTTTGTTATTTTACTCTTGTACTGAATGCTTAGAGGAAATAAGTATAATTAATGTGAAATTTATTGTATATGGATGATTGTCATAGCACATCAATAAATTCCGAGAATATCTCTTATATGCAGACCCACATTAAATTAATACGCATATGAATGAATTTTGTTTCTATGAAATTAGGTACACCTATTTCCATTTGTTTCAAAAATAACAATAATTTTTATATTTTATCTACATATAATTAGTATAAAGCCAATTTAAATAATTTTTAATATAGTCTTTGGCAAAATTCACAACTTTTACCACAAATGTTTCTATCTTGAACTTCGTATTGCGCTAAATATATTTTTACAAATTTGAACGTCATTTTTTTCTCCCAAAATACAAAATTTTCGTAAACAAGAACACAAAATTTCCTTGCAAAACATTTTTAAACTAGAAATGAAATAAAATCGTTTAAATAACAAGGAAATAAAATCGTTTAAATAATATTACAAAAATATAAGAAAGGAAAAAATATATATTTGTTAAGCTTTTAATATTTAATATATATTTTTTTAAGTTTTTAATTGATAAATATATAATTCAAATTAATTTTAATTTGCCTTTTCTTATTTTTTAGGTAATATATTATGACGTGAACTATATAGATCGTAAGTATTAAAATTTTTCCATATATTTTATGGAATTGGGGAATTTATAATTTACCATTTTCCAAATAAAATAAGCAAATCCGTATTAAACTGTAATTTCCATGGTTTAAAAT
Source organism: Haematobia irritans (assembly GCF_050003625.1). NCBI lineage: Eukaryota > Metazoa > Arthropoda > Insecta > Diptera > Muscidae > Haematobia > Haematobia irritans. Next base: position 19,926,809 of record NC_134397.1, read on the forward strand.
CAGTGGTCGTCGTTTTTAGCGCCAGCTGATTTTGCATTGTCAAACAATCCATCATGATACAAATTTTAGAGGTACTGACAAAATTTTAATTTAACAAAATTTTCTAATTGGGGAATTTATAATTTACCATTTTCAAAATAAAATAAGCAAATCCGTATTAAACTGTAATTTCCATGGTTTAAAATCAGTGGTCGTCGTTTTCAGCGCCAGCTGATTTTGCATTGTCAAACAATCCATCATGATACAAATTTTAGAGGTACTGACCAAATTTTAATTTAACAATATTTTCTATAGAAATAAAATTTTGACAAAAGTTTCTATAGAAAAAAATGTTGACAAAATTTTCTATAGAAATAACATTTTGGCAAATTTTTCTATAGAAATAAAATGTTGACAAAATTTTCTTTAGAAATAAAATGTTGCCAAAATTTTCTATAGAAATAGAATTTTGACAAAATTTTCTATAGAAATAAAATGTTGCCAAAATTTTCTATAGAAATAGAATTTTGACAAAATTTTCTATAGAAATAGAATTTTGACAAAATTTTCTATAGAAATAACATTTTGACAAAATTTTCTATAGAAATAAAATTTTGACAAAATTTTCTATAGAAATAAAATTTTGACCCCAAAATAATCTACCAAAATTTGGAGAACATTTTACCAAAAACTACCAAATCTTATTTTGAAAAATTTTATTTCTATAGAAAAGTTTGTCAAAATATTCTATAGAAATAAAATTTTGACAAAATATTCTATAGAAAAAAAATATAGAACTAAAGTTTTGACAAAACTTTCTATAGAAATACAATTTTGACAAAATTTTCTATAGAAATAACATGTTGACAAAATTTTCTATAGAAATAAAATTTTGACAAAATTTTCTATAGAAATAAAATTTTGACAAAATTTTCTATATTTTACCAAAAACTACCAAATCTTATTTTGGAAAATTCTATTTCTATAGAAAATTTTGTCAAAAAAAAAATCTATAGAAATAAAAATTTGACAAAATTTTCTACAGAAATAAAATTTTGACAAATTTTTCTATAGAAATAAAATGTTGACAAAATTTTCTATAGAAATAAAATGTTGCCAAAAATTTTCTATAGAAATAGAATTTTGACAAAATTTTCTATAGAAATAACATTTTGACAAAATTTTCTATAGAAATAAAATTTTGACAAAATTTTCTATAGAAATAACATTTTGACAAAATTTTCTATAGAAATAAAATTTTGGCCCCAAAATAATCTACCAAAATTTGGAGAACAAAAACTACCAAATCTTATTTTGAAAAATTTGATTTCTATAGAAAAGTTTGTCAAAATATTCTATAGAAATAAAATTTTGACAAAATATTCTATAGAAAAAAATTATAGAAATAAAAATTTGACAAAATTTTCTACAGAAATACAATTTTGACAAAATTTTCTATAGAAATAAAATTTTGACAAAATTTTCTATAGAAATAAAATTTTGACAAAATTTTCTATATTTTACCAAAAACTACCAAATCTTATTTTGGAAAATTCTATTTCTATAGAAAATTTTGTCAAAAAAAAAATCTATAGAAATAAAAATTTGACAAAATTTTCTACAGAAATAAAATTTTGACAAATTTTTCTATAGAAATAAAATGTTGACAAAATTTTCTATAGAAATAAAATTTTGACAAAAGTTTCTATAGAAGTAAAAATTTGACAAAATTTTCTATATTTATTTATATTTTACCAAAAACTACCAAATCTTATTTTGGAAAATTCTATTTCTATAGAAAATGTTGTCAAAAAATAAAAATTCTATAGAAATAAAATTTTGACAAAATTTTCTATAGAAATAAAATTTTGACAAATTTTTTATAGAAATAAAATGTTGACAAATTTTTTTATAGAAATAAAATGTTGACAAATTTTTTTATAGAAATAAAATTTTGACAAAATTTTCTATAGAAATAAAATTTTGACCCCAAAATAATCTACCAAAATTTGGAGAAAATTTTACCAAAAACTACCAAATCTTATTTTGCAAAATTTTATTTTTATAGAAAAGTTTGTCAAAATGTTCTATAGAAAAACAATTTGACAAAATATTCAATAGAATAGAAATGTATAAATAAATTGTTGACAAAATATTCTATAGAAAAAAATTTTATAGAAATAAAATTTTCAATAGAAATAAAGTTTTGACGAAAGTTTCTATAGAAATAAAGTTTTGGCAAAATTTAGAAATAAGAATTTGACAAAATTTTCTATAGAAATAAAGTTTTGACAAAAGTTTCTATAGAAATAAAAATTTGACAAAATTTTCTACAGAAATAAAATAAGATTTTTCATCAGAGATATTAACAATATGTTTCAATCTATATTTATCTATACATTATCAAAGGGAAAAATTAGGATAAAACCTTTATTTACATTTTCATAAACAATTCAAATATTTTGGAATATGTATGACTATACAGGGATATTACAGGAATAGCCACGATAAACATACGACTTCCAATTTAATAATTCTAATGATTGTAGTATTAATAAAAGTCTTATTCACTGCAAGACCTTATCAGCGGATAAGGAGAATAAAATGTTGACAAAATTTTTATATAGAAATAAAATTTTTACAAAATTTTCTATAGAAATAAAATTTTGACAAAAGTTTCTATAGAAATACCATTTTGACCCCAAAATAATCTACCAAAATTTGGAGAAAATTTTACCAAAAACTACCAAATCTTATTTTGCAAAATTTTATTTCTATAGAAAAGTTTGTCAAAATATTCTATAGAAAAAAATTTTTTACAAAATATTCAATAGAAAAAAAATTTATAGAAATAAAATTTTGACAAAATATTCTATAGAAAAAAATTATAGAAACAAAATTTTCTATAGAAATAAAGTTTTGACAAAAGTTTCTATAGAAATAAAAATTTTACAAAATTTTCTACAGAAATAAAATTTTGACAAAATATTCTATAGAAAAAAATTATAGAAATAAAATTTTCTATAGAAATAAAGTTTTGACAAAAGTTTCTATAGAAATAAAATTTTGACAACATTTTCTATAGAAATAAAATTTTGACAAAATTTTCTATAGAAATAAAAATTTGACAAAATTTTCTTTAGAAATAAAAATTTGACAAAATTTTCTATAGAAATAAAAATTTGACAAAATTTTCTATAGAAATAAAATTTTGACAAAATTTTTTATAGAAATAAAATTTTGAGAAAATTTTTTATAGAAATAAAATTTTGAGAAAATTTTCTATAGAAATAAAATTTTGACAAAATTTTCTATAGAAATAAAATTTTGACAAAATTTTCTATAGAAATAAAATTTTGACAAAATTTTCTATAGAAATAAAGTTTTGACAAAAGTTTCTATAGAAATAAAAATTGTACAAAATTTTCTACAGAAATAAAATTTTGACAAAATATTCTATAGAAATAAAATTTTCTATAGAAATAAAGTTTTGACAAAAGTTTCTATAGAAATAAAAATTTGACAAAATTTTCTATAGAAATAAAATGTTGACAAAATTTTGAGAAAATTTTCTATAGAAATAAAATTTTGATAAAATTTTCTATATAAATAAAATTTTGACAAAATATTCTATAGAAATAAAATTTTGATAAAATTATCTATATAAATAAAATTTTGACAAAATTTTCTATAGAAATAAAATTTTGACCAAATTTTCTATAGAAATAAAGTTTTGACAAAATTTTCTATAGAAATGAAATTTTGACAAAATTTTCTATAGAAATAAAGTTTTGACAAAAGTTTCCATAGAAATAAAAATTTGACAAAATTTTCTACAGAAATAAAATTTTGACAAAATTTTCTATAGAACTAAGGTTTTGACAAAATTTTCTATAGAAATAAGATTTTGACAAAATTTTCGATAGAAATAAAATTTTGATAAAATTTTCTATAGAAATAAAATGTTGACAAAATTTTCTATAGAAGTAAAATTTTGACCCCAAAATAATTTACCAAAATTTGGAGAAAATTTTACGAAAAACTACCAAATCTTATTTTGCAAAATTTTATTTCTATAGAAAAGTTTGTCAAAATATTCTATAGAAAAAAAAATTTACAAAATATTCAATAGAAAAAAAAATTATAGAAATAAAATTTTGACAAAATATTCTATAGAAAAAAATTATAGAAACAAAATTTTCTATAGAAATAAAGTTTTGACAAAAGTTTCTATAGAAATAAAAATTTTACAAAATTTTCTACAGAAATAAAATTTTGACAAGATTTTCTATAGAAATAAAATTTTGACAAAATTTTCTATAGAAATAAAAATTTCTGCAGAAATAACGTTTTGACAAAATTTTCTATAGAAATAACAATTTGACAAAATTTTCAAACTTTTTATCTATATTTTACCAAAACTATAGAAATAACATTTTGACAAAAGTTTCTATAGAAATAAAAATTTGACAAAATTTTCTATATTTATCTTTATTTTACCAAAAATTTGCAAAATCTACCAAAACATCAAGAATTCTACCATTCTACCAAACAGTAAAAAATCTACAATATTTGGTAGAATTCTACCAACCGTGCTTGGGGTGCATTTTATGTGTTAGGAGACTTTGAAAATTCTATTTAATTTACGTCACCCTGTACTACTACCATATGAACTTTGCTTAACAAATGATTTTTTTATTTCATGGGAGTGTAGTTGTAAATCAAACAATATGAATTAAAACGTGCCCGCTGTCAAATGGAATTTTACAATAAATAGAGTTGCCATATTGTTATTTTTCAACAACAACAAAATAGAATAACGGCAAATGATTTCTTATACTAGAGTATACAAATGGGCTCCATTATACAAATTAAAATTATTTATTTATGTCACCCTGTACTTTTGAACTTTATCCACTTTATTCAAGCGGTGGCGTTGGTTTAGAACACACAGCGTAAAATCAAATTTGGTAATTAGAATATGTCAACAAACAGAAAGCTGTCATCATTATATTTGATCGAGAAGTTTTCCAAACCAACAATTTCGATTACACAATTTGGAAATTTAAAAACACAACCCCAATGGGGAAACCCGTATTTCTCTTGTATGCCTAAATATAAAAATATTACACCGACAAATATAAGGATCCCCTCCCAAAAATGGTTTTGGACTAAAATTAATGCCTCTTTCTTGTGGGGTTTGTTTTGCGTCAAAACAAGAAGGATGACATTTCAAGGAATAATAAAATATATATGGCTTTGTTTTGGGGAGCTGAGGAAACAAGGAAAAGGATGGAAGTCATCACAGCAACAAAGAAGTGAAACCTGATAAAACTTAATACTTAAGTATGGTTGAATGTCTTTCGATTCGGTTACATATGGCTTGCACATACATATCATGGGTTTGTGCGTGTGTGTGCGTATGTGTACTGTGCGTACTATTTTACCATGGGCACACCAAGTACAACGAACAAGGACATCCCGTACTCCGGAAAAGGGGTCATGATGATAACTCAGTATTCACTGTGTGTTGAAATGTAAAAAAGCAAGTGTATGTAAGTACATACATATGTACGTACGTCGTAAGTATGTATATACAAGTGTATACTTCTTCTTCTGCTGTTGTTGTCTGTGTGTGTGTAATATGCCGCTATGGGCTTTTTCTCTGCTCTATTATAATGGCCGGCCATCGCTTACGTCGCGTGGTTGTCTGTTTGTTTGTGGCTTGATTTCTTTTTTCCACATTTACGTCGTCGTTTTGTACGTTTGCTTTTTTAGATCAAGGAAATGCTTATTAATCTTGAAATTGAAAATAACCTTTAAATACAAACAGACAGACATGCATGGACAGACAGAAAAACGACATATTTACATTCATACACACGTACTACATTGGTGATGATGATTACGGTGATGGGCATACGAGTAATAAAATTACACTTATATGGAAATGCCCATATTATGGTCATACACATAAGATTAATGAGTTTTATCACTTAAAAAATAAAATAAAATATATACAGTAACCGCAACAACGTTAACGTTTTTGAATAGAGAGCAAAGCTCTTAATAAATATATTAACATGTTCCACCTTGTAAATATATATGAATGTATGTCCATATATCCCAGAGAGCCAATCACACAGCCTGTGTATAGCGGTAGAGACAATGAAATATTTTGTACACAAACATTCTTCATTACATAGACAGTGAGTGTACACATGTACTGCATTTATGTACATTTATTACAATGACTTGGAATAAGAAGAAGATAACTACGTCGAAATCGGAAAGTATCACCTCAATGCAAAAACAAAATTGCAAAATTAAAAATATTGTATATGTCTCTGATGTTGCTGTGTTATCCGTTTACTTGAGATTTGCTCGTCGTCGCCATCAGTTACACACTCGCTCTCCTTCCGTAATGTTTGTCATTCACATACATGTATCTCTCGTTGTCTCGTCTCATACGACGACCTCTGTTATGAAACTCGAAGGGAAAATAATGATGGAAATTTATGAGAATGCCATTCAATTTGCATTGCTAGAAAGTGTGAGAGAAAGAGAGCGAATGTATAGTATATTTTGTGTGGGTTGTGTGATGGTTGGTTTGATACTATGGGAATGTTAAGTGTTGTCAACGTTCTTTGGTTAGTCTGTTAACTACATGTTCTATTCATTTATTAAAATTTATTAAAATCCTTTGGAGTCCTAAAAAAAAACAATAACAATTACTTCTATGAAAAGGAACTGCAAATTATTAACACATTTTAAAACATATAACCACAATAGGAAATCGAAGATAATAAGATAATCTTATCAAAAAAAAAGAGTTTTTGCAAATATGAACGACCCACAAGCACACATGAACAAATATCACCAATATTTTTCCAATTAAAATTTTATTTGAATTTTGAGAAATATCAAAAATGTAACTAACTCAACTAAATTCTTAATTAAAAATAAAAATCACAAAAATGAGTTGTTTTAATATTTTTTTTAATTGAATCAATAAAATTTTTTAATTAGATTAATTGAAGAAATTTTAATTAAATATTTCGTGATTGTAGACAACAAATACTTGTTTCAACACCAGAATATTGACCCTCCACGGCACTAAACCATTTAACTCTATTTTAGTTCGTGGAATTTTTATGTTTTGAGAAAGTTTCCTTGACAAAAATAATGTTTTGCGTACGTTAGTTCAATTAACTAAAATAAGGGAAAAAATTAATAAAAATGAAGCACAAAGATTTATCTGCCACAAAATATTTTCCAATTTCTTTAAATTTTTAAATTTTACCACAAATGCGCCTATCCTGAACTTCGTATGACGCTAAAGACATTCTTGCAATTTTGGACTCCAATTTTTCCTTAAAACTACAAAATATTCATTATCAAGGAAAAAAATTATGTCTTACAAATTTTCAGGAATTTGTGGACAAAAATACTTATTTTTGGGATATAGTAGTGATATCGGCGTCTGCAATACATTGTATTTAAAATTTTCTTAAATTAACTTTAATTTTATAAAATTAACCAAAAATGTTCTTTCCTTGTGGGTTCACTGTTTATTGAGTGTATCGACACTAGCCTAAATTTATTAAGAAAAATCGATAAAATTTAGCAGAATGGACATAAAGTACTTTCTAAAAGCTAGTTATCTGAAATAGTCCCAACAACTTATTAGTTTTATAACCATCCCTGGAAGCCGGCACCTTGATCCAATGGTTAGCATACCCGCCTTGCATACAGTTTCAAAATTTTTTTTTCAGCAGTGATTTATCCCCTCTCGGTAATGTCGGTGATATTTCTGAGCATTTCAAAGCTACTCTATGTATTGAATATAGCAAATAAATCCACAAAAAACCGCTAAATTGACAATACTAGCTGCTTCATGTGGGCTGATGACTGACTGTGCTCATTCTCCGTGCTCATTTTTGCTCCCATTGTGAACAATTGATTTCGCCATAAACATTTTGTTACACATATTTTTGTTTTTGTTATTTTACTCTGAGATATACGAATGTGAGAATACCAACAATAACAATAATATTGGCAGCAACAGTGGCAACGATTTCAACAAAAGAAGATGAAGAACAACAACAACAACACTACTACTACTCAACGAGTACTCTGACTATGATGGTGATATTCAATAAAAAAAATGTAAAAAAAACACACTCACACAAAATTTGTGAAACGAGGAAACACCAAACTGACAAGATAACGAGAAAAAACACACACCACACACAACAACATAAAGGCCTGGCGAAGGCGAAATAATAACAACAACAAGAGGCTATAAGCAAACAGCGCAAAGTAAAACGAAAGCCCACCAAACCAGTTGTAGTCATGTGCGCGCAATGTGAGGCTCACCGACCTAACAAATGTGAATACACTCACTGCTATGGTGCTATACTCCCTTCATATTTGTATCTCACAACAATATAAACTCAACAAGAGTTCTCTAACTGACAGATAGAGTAAGAGTCTTTATGCATTATACAGCTCTACTACTCTTGTGCTAAAATCTCACCATGAGATAGGCAATGTGAGTGAGCAACTTGATTTTCTATGTCTGCTTGTGTGGGTATGTGTGCCCAACATTGAGTATCTGTGAATTACATTGAGACCTGCAAATGCGTTGGTGTTTGTTTCACTTGTACTCTTTTTGCTGTTGGTTGACCGTGTATTTCAGCTTTAACTTAACATAACGTGTGATATTTGTTCCGTCTCCTACTTTTAGTTTGTTATTGACTTTCGGTGTGAACGCATCGTCGTCTATCGTGCGCTCGTTGTGATTTTTGAAGCAATTGTAACGTGAATGTTTATAGCTTTTGTTAATTTCATCTCAACGTCGCGCACCAAATATTTTGTTTTTAAATTAAAAAAAGAAATCTAAATTATTTTGTTGTATTCGGTAGGCTGTTTGTTGTTTCAATTTTTGTTTTGATAATACATGGAAAATTTCTTCTGAAATGGAAAATACAAAAATTGTGAAAATCTCTATAAAATAAGAAATGTGAAAATGACATTTGAAAAATAGAAGAAACCAAGAAATTAATATCCCAAAAGTTGAAGAAACTCAATAAATGAGTTGAAGAATAAGAAAATTTGAACAAAATAATTTGAATTCTAAATAAAAACCTGAGAATTGGTAAAATAAGTGAAATTTAGTGAACAAAAAGAAGAAAAAAACAAAACTAACAATAAAGTTTCAAAACCTGGATTATTGAAACTTTAAATTCTAAAAAGATTTTTACATATTCACAAAAAAAACAACATCAAAACCTAAAAGTGCAAATTTTTATACAAAATTAAAAACAAAAGAAATATTGCCAAAAAAAAGTACACACAAAAATATTTATAACAATTGTTATAAACAAAATAAAACAAATCTAATTTATATTTTCACAAAAAGTGACCACATACATATTTAAAAGTGTTATGAATTATTAAAAGAATTTTTGTTCTGTGAAAAAGTGAATAAAATAAAATTCCAAACTAAAAGCTCTTTAAGAAAAGCCACTCCCCCTACCTTGAAACAAAGAAAAAATTTCGAAAAATCCACAAAAAATGTTTGACCCCTTTGTGAAAATAAAGAAAAAGCCTAATAGCAACAGTAATATCAACAACACTAACAATAACAATATATTAGTGCAAAATTTAGAAGAAAATTTTCTACCAAATCTAAATGACATTGCCGCCTCGGTGGATGCGGAAATTGATGATGATTGTTTTTGCCTGACACCACCAGCCACTACGCCCTCAACGCCCACTCAGCAGCATAGTAACAGTACAGCTACACCAACTTTAAGTGCAGCCTTGACAGCCGCAACAGCTGGACAGCCATCAACATCAGCATCATCTGCCTCTAATCTGTTATTAGCATCGTTATCGCCGTCATCCTCTCCCCACAAGGATTTGGGCTCTAGTAGTAGTAGTGCCACAAGTACCACCTGTAGTCGTTTGCAACAGTTGATATCTGCACCGCCCATTATACAAACGCCCCATTTAAGGCAGCAGCAACAACAAAACCAATTGCTGGCTTCACCACCCACACCACCGCCCTCAACCCCACCAACACCTGCCTTAAATCACCAACAACGTCAGAATAGCGAACTACAAAATCAATTACAAAATACCTCTTCGTCATCCTCTGGCTCTTTGTCGGCATCTGGATCTCGTACTCCTCAAGTTCTGACCCCATTATCTTCGCCGGTACAACCAACATCGGTATTGCAACAACATTTAGGCCATATACCAACGGCTTCAACGGGAACCACAGAGTCCGGCAGTTCGTCCTCTTCTAGACCCATTTTACAGACATTAGCCCAACATTTGGCTACACCGCCTGCTCTGGGGTCGCCCTCCTCTTCATCCGCGTCGTCGTCGTCATCATCATCGTCACCCTCCTCACCATTGTTGCAAGAATTATTTGCTACAAATAATTTACAGAATGTATTAACCAGACAAAGTTCCTCAGCCAGCAACTCGAGTACAAATAGCTCTACACATAACTCTTCGACATCGTCTTCTCTATCCAATTCTACTTTAAGAAGTTTGGTTTCAAATCCCTCAACTTTGATTACATCAAGTACAACATTGAATAGTATTATAGCCAATCGATTGAATTCGCCGCCAACCGCAGGAAGTTCTTCAGCAACAAATTCCTCCTCGTCATCATCGTCCTCCTCACTGACCACAGCGGCCTCTTCTTCTTCCTCATCGGGATCTTCATCGTTATATCATCAGCAACATTCCGCTTTGACAAATTCGATAACACATCGTATACATCAATCGATACGCCGGCATTTAAATCAGCAACACGCGGGGCAACAGCAAAATAGTTTAGCAACAAATTCCCAGCAGCAGCAGCAGCAACAACAGCATCACAACTCTCAACATTCGTCTTCTTCGTCTTCGTCTGCTTCTCACCACCAGCATCATCACCAGCAATCACAACATCATCGTTTGTTGCAGCAACATTCATCACAATTCCAACAACAAAATTCGCAGCAACAACAACAACATCATCATCATCATCGCCATCATTATCATCATCAATTGTCAAATTCAATTTCCGCTTCCGGTTCTTTATCATCAGCGAATTCTTCATCAGTTGCTGCCAACGCTACAGCGTCTTCTTCTTCGTCATCATCGACATCGTCGTCGTCTTCTTCTTCTTCGCCCTCAACATCCAATTCAAATTCACCCGTGTGTGTAGTATTATTGGTCAAGTGTCCAAATTCTAAGGAATATTGTAACGCCTTACAGGCTCAAAATCACAATTTAATACCTCCTGCAACATTACAACAATTACAACAACAACACCAGCATTGCTGTGATAATAAAAGGTAAAAACCAAATATGATTTTTTATTGGAAAATATCCATCATCTGATCTGATGATCTTAAACCTAATACCGTATTGATGTCAAACATAAATATTTTTGTACAAAATATTTCTTGATTGGAAAATTGCGAAAATGGGGGTAAATCACTGCTAGGCTAAGGAAAATGTAAGATTTCATTCCAGCCCACTGTTAAAATGTAACTCTCTGTTATCAATGCATATCTCAACTAAAATTGGCAGCACTCTTTTTTGTCATCTGTACTCGTTCATGGAAAGTGTTGCCATTGTGTTGCAATATCTCCGTATAAAAGAAAAAAGTACTAAATAAAAAAATAAAAACATTACTCCAAGATTGAATTGACATTTCCTATATTTTTTTTTAACATTTGAAATTAATAAAAAAGAAATAAAAAAATCATGAGGGTCTTATTGAATATTGCCTTGCGACTTATTCTTTAAATAATTTCTAATTTCATAGAAGACATTAACCTTTGTATTTATTTCTAAATTCAATAATACTATAATCCATTTATAGAATTTCCATTGGCAATAATGATCATTTTCTATTTTTCTAACATGTTTTGTTTCCAATACAAATATCTGTCTATTTTTCCATAGGTATGAAACACCTTGAAATATGTTTCTCACACGGAAGATCATTGAACATTTATTTGCTTAAAGGTCATACGTCATTAAATCTATACACAAATAAAATTGTTAATACTAAAGCATTCTCGGATTGAGGTTTCGAAATCAATCTACAAAATATGAATTAATTTTGGAGACAACAAAATTTCATAATTACAGTAAATAATATTCATACACAAAACATTTTCGAAAACAAAATGTTTGTTTTCGTGTCTTATAATATTTTAAGCTCAAAAAAGCTAAGTTTCTACTTCTAAATGAGCATTTTTATATAGAATATTGGAATTAAAATTAGCAAAAATGTCAAATAACAATTATAATAAAATAATAATTTCAAAACCTATATAAAAATCAAAAATAATAAAAAAGTTTGATTATTGCTGTTAGCAAAATATACAAAAGATAAGATAAAAAAAAAATTTCCGCAATTTTACTAAAAAAAACTGTTTGCAAATTTCACCTCAACTCATCTTAATCTTCGATAATAATACAGATTGTGATAAATAAAAAAATTAAAAAAAGTAATAAATTTTATTTTTATAACTTAGCAAACTCTTATTTATCTTAAAGTGCGTATGCGGGAAACATTATTTTCACACGTTTTGTTTGCGGAAGTTTATACTAATTACAATTTAAGTACTGCATTTTCTTTTGAGTTCTGGCCAAAAACTTTTCCGGTTATTACACAAATTATCGTTAAAAATCACGTTCAATGTAGAGAGGTATTGTTTTTTTTATACTTCTGAAATTAGCATATATTTATCAAAACAAAAATTTAAAACCATAAAAGCAATGAGTCAGTCAGTTTTAGGGAAATAATTTGTATTCATATCCGCAATAAGTGGGAATCAGTAGCAATCAGAATGAAAATTATTAGGTTCAATGATTTTCATATATTATCATACATAATTTATTACCTAGCCAAAAATCAGACAATAAACAAATTGACATGGAAAATGAAAGCTTTGTGTTTAGTCGAAATATGTAAATGCTTTAAAAAGCTAAAAAAATAGCTTTATCGCTATTTTTTCTTTAAAAGGAAAAATAAAATAAAATTAAATTTAGTTCCATGAGCAAACAAAAAAAATATTTTAAATAAATATTAAATATCTTCGAGTTCCGATTTTTTTATACTTAAATACACAGTTATTTAAACTAGATATTTTTGTAAATTATAGTCCATTAAAATGACCTAAAAAAAAAACAACATACTTGCTGACATTTTAATTTTGGAAAAATTATTTTCTAAGTTAGAGAAAATGTATACTACATACTTGTGGTAAAAAAGATTGTTAACACTTGTAAATTTTCTAAATTAGAGGAAATTATTACTACTTTCTGTGGAAAAAGATTAACACTTGTAAACATTGCAAGTCTTGAAAGCAAAAATACGATCTTTGGAACTTGATTTTCGAGTTTTTGATTAATAATATATATTATGTTTTTTTTTTTTGAAATTCAATCAATTTAATTTATACCAAATTTTTCCATTTTTGACTTTTTCAAAAAGTTTTTTTTTTCTTTTTTAATGTATATTTACCTTTTTCCCAAAAAGAATTTCAATTATTTCCAAAGTGTATTTTTATTTAGTTGCTATTTGTGAACACTCTCGTTTATATGGCAACCCCTTTTTGAAGGCTTTCTCTTCTCACTTCCTTTAACTTAGCTCAATAACATGTTAACAGTGCTAACTAACTATGTTTAAACAAGATGTAAACAGGCCCTGTTAAATGCTATTGAAAAACTCTGAGAGCTCTAGTTACGATTCCAACTAGAATGTAACTAGCACATGTTTTGTATATGTGTGCGCGTGTGGCGCTCTTGTACCACTCTCCTGTATCATTGGCGGCAATATCATTGTCGGTTGTATCCATGCATCCGTAGGCCACCACAAAACGCCAGTATTGTTCTTGAATCATGAGGCTGAATGTTTTAGTTTTCTGTTACTTCGATAAATGTTATTGTTGTTGTGTTTTTCTTTTGGTGTTTTTGTTTTTCCTAAATAAAGATGACACACTTTTTCCTTTTCATTGTTTTTATTTTCTTCTACAAATTGTTGCTCTTCCTAAAAATGTACGGTCTCTCTTTCTCCTCAATACATTTGTTGTTTTTTTTTTCTTATTTAGATTAATTTGTTGAATAGATTTGAGAATAATATATGTGTGTTAGCCTGAATATGTGACTGTAGCTTCAAGTCACTTTGAAAGTTGATGGTGGTGAATGTGTAGAAACGCATGAAAGTGTGTGCACAAATTTAATATCATTTCTTATCCTTTTTTGGTTTACGAGTGTGTATGTATGTGTGTACAAGCATACGTACCACTCTGGTTGACCTCTTTTGTTACAGTTTTTGTTGCCTCTTGCTGGCTGCTGCTTTTTTTTTTTGAGGTTGTGAGGTCATATCTGTGTATCATAAGTGAAAGGAGGAAAACAGAAATGTTTATGAGGATTCATAGTATATATGTATATATGTGTGTATTTTCTAATTAGAATTGTGGTTTGCTTTTACCATAACATTTAGCCTTAATGCTTGGTAACCGAAAATAATTGAAACGACAAAAGTTTGTGGAGGACATATTTAACGTAGTACCGTACCACCCAAGAGGATTTTTAGTGGTAGTACAAAGTTTTTTTTCTTTATGGAGAGCAATTTTTAATTTGGGGTTTTATATCATATCCGACAGCTCGAAAAAATTGAGATATGTATAGTAAAATCCCATTGCCATTACCATTGCTATTTTTTACTTTCTCTTATCGATTTTAAAATAAATTTAAAACGTTTTTTATGCCTATATATTTAAAAAAAACTCTAAAAATTTTACTAAAATTGTCATAAATTGCCAACACTATCCATCGTAATTCATCAGTGTATACAAAGAGAATCTAGATGGTCCAAAGACCTTATAATACATAGATGAGCCGTGGGTGTCAAACTAGGTTTGACAGTTCCGAAGATTAAGAATAAACGAGAAAAATAAGAGCACGCGTACAACCTCTTTCGTTTTCCTTTTTGTAGTTTGCCAATTTTACACAAAATTAGACCGTTTATGATGCACCAGAGGATTTATAAATAAAATAATATATTAAAAGTTCACATTTGAACAAAAAATTGTGACCAAAACCGCGAAAATACGAAATTTAATTTTGAGCAGCATTGCTCTTTACGAACAACACAAAAGCAAATGCACGAAAATTAATATTTGGGACTGACTCTTTACGAAAAAATCAAAACGAAATGTCAGAAAATTAATTTTTGGACCTGACACATTTGTTTTTAAGAGAATAGTGGATCATCTATGTATTATAAGGTCTATGAGATGCTCATACAAAGAGAACCTAAATTCTCATACAAAGAGAATCTAGACAGAAATTTATCAAATACACAAATGTTTTTAAATATTTTTCAGAGTATCTTAATTGGAATGATGTGACGAAGCAAACTTCATGACATTACGGGACCTCTAGTGCTTCAGTTTGGCAATGACAAAACGCAGTTAAACTGAATGCCCTTTGGCACAAACACCACCAGTATTGCCATATAGCATTTTATCGCATTGACATTTATACTATTCACAATAGTAAATTAATGTGAATTAATAGTTCTTAACTTTAAAATATGTGAAAAATAACTGAAAAAACACCACTATTTTTTTATTGTCGAATATATTTAGATATAAAATAATATTCTCATGTCGTTCTGCAGTAGATAAGAATTTGTTATATGATTTTTTTATATCAAATGTTTACATCAGTTACACACAAAAAATTTTTTCTGATTCAATCACGAAATTAATTGATCCAAGTAATTTTTTAATTGAAATGTCTTCAATCACGGAAATGATTGTATGAATTAAAAAATTAATTGAAGGTCAATTAAAAAATTAATTGATCCAATTAAAAAATTAATTGATACTATTAATTTTGTGAATGATTTTTGTTTCAATAAAAAATTTGTTGAATCAATTAAATTTTTAATTAAATATTTTTTAAAACTCAATTAAAATTTTAATTGGAAAAATTTTCGTGAAATTTTTTTCTGTGTACCTACGGTATACACCCAGAGAAGAAATATGATCACCTCAAACATGTTTCAAGAACGAAATGTTATTTTTAGACAGGGTTCATGTAACATTTTTGTCGCAACCATGTTATTTTCCCAGAAAATATGTATCTGATTTCGCCAACCATGGATATGTGCAACGCGAAAATATAAATTTTGCCACAAGAATTTTCCATGTCCTCGTCAAAAAAAAAAAAAAAAAAAAAAACATTTTGCTCTTGAAACATGTTTGAGGTGATCATAGTGATTCTCTGCGTGTACACCATGACCGGTGGAACGTTTTTATGTTAAGTAAGCTTTATAAATCAGCTGATTCGGTGGTTCATTGGGCAATGATAAACAAATATGGTCTTTCAACATTATCATATTCACATTTTAAACATTTTATAACATCTACAAATCGTTTGTCTTTCCTTGATATCGTTCATAGATTAATTGAAACGTTTTTATAGTTTCCTATTATATTATTTTATGCTTTGAAAATATAGCTTTTTATTCTAGGCAATTATATTCATTTTAATTTTGCTTAATCTTTTCTGTGTTCTGTGTGTCTAATTTGGGTAGGGTATTTTAATTTCACAATTTCTTATCGGATATTAAATGAAAGTCCTTGACAGTCTATATGAGTGGGGTTTATTACGTTTGCGATATAGTTGCAATTATATTAATTTTGTAATCACTATGGAAATCTTTTGCGTCTAGTTTATGAATATTGCCAATGCAGTTCTCGCGATTTATTTTTACATAAATTATTGCGAATTGGAAATAATATTCATAATACAAATAGCATGTTGATGTACTATTTGCCCTTTGTCTGCTTTGAATTTACAACCTTATCAACGTTGGTGGTTTCAGTTGAGTTTAATACATTTTAACAAATGACGATTTGAACTGAACATTCCTCATTCCACTGATAACACCTTAGCACTTGACTTAATTTGGTTTTCTGGTTACACACCACAATAGAATATAATTTCAATAAAAATTCTATAAATGATTCATAAAGGAGGAGCAACAAAACAGAAACAAAATCCCCCAAAGAACACATGCATGCTGTTTTTGGTATTTCAGTGAAACCTCGAAAATAAATATCAAAAACAAAAAGATATGAAAGTATTTAAACAAGAAAGAGCAGAGAATTTGAAAAAAAATTATCCATCCATCCATCCAACCAGTCAGCCAGCAAAAATCCCCAACCACAAACCAAACCAAACAACACTGAACAATAATTCTTGTTGATATCAGCATAACTGGCTAAATGACAGATTGACGAAGTGACTCTGACAGTCTAAGTGAAACCAAGCAAAAGGGTGATGGTCGGCATCGTTCGTCATATTCCAAGCTCTGTGTTGTACTATGGGATTGGGGAGGAGAAAAACAAGGCAAAGAAAGTAGTACTGTGTGTGCACAATATTTTCATAGCCAAAGTCTAGCACATGGCCATGGCAAAACAAAAAACCACTCGGCAAAGAAAATACTATACAAATATACAAAATATTCAAAATACTACACAAAAAAGCACCAGCGAATCTAGATTATGAGATCATATGAGCTTTGGAAAAAAATTTTGTGGAGCGGCCTAGAAAAGAACTTTGCACAGTATTAATTCTAACAGGCGATTTGTTGGGTGAAGCCGCCATGGTATGGGAAACAATGAAATCCTCTTAATAAATATCCTGAATTTTTTTAATAATATTCAACATAATTACTAGAGAGAAAAATGGGTTATTGGATAACATGTCAGTTAATACCACTACCACCTACCTTAATAAAAAAAATATAAGCCAACTACAACAGCAGTTTTTGATGATAATCATGATCAATGGGAGGGTGGTCGCTCGTAGTGGTCTATTTGATGAGTGTATGTTGTATGTGCTTGGTTATATGGCTGTAATTGACCCATTTCGCCCTCTCTGTTTTCGAAAACAAAAACATGCTTCTCTATTAAAGTTTTTCTTCTTTTTTTTGTATTATTAATATATGAAAATGGGAACAATGTCCCCCTCTTTTTTTGGGTATTCGTTAACCAATTTTATACTCAAACATTTGTTGTGTATTTAGGTTATATAGATGTATACATTTTTTTTTTGATGGCAAGGATGCTTGGAATATGCAATATTTTGATAGGGATCCATTTGATTGATAGTCTTGCAAATGATTCAATGCAAAACATTATTCATGCAGGAAAATATCAAATTTTTATTTTTTTTTTCTAGCAATTTATAGCAATTCAATAATATTTATAATGCAATGGCAACACTTTCTTTCACATAGGGAATATGGGTCGTAAAGACGTGAGAAATCCATTGAGTAACTTAAATGTTCGATAAATATGTCATTTAAGTTACTCAATGAATTTCTCATGTGTGTACATCCCATACTCACAGTTGCCACAGTTGATACCAAAAATAGTAAATTTTTTACTGTTTGGTAGATTGGTAGAATTTTTGATGTTTTGGTAGATTTTGAAAAATATACCAAATAGAAATACATTTTTGACCAACTTTTCAAGTAAAATTTTGACAAATTTTTCTATAGAAATAAAATTGTGACAAATTTTTTTATAGATATAAAACATTGACAAACTTTTCTATTGAAATAAAATTTTAACAAAATTTTCTATAGAAATAAAATTTTGACAAAATTTCTTATAGAACAAAAATGTGAGAAAATTTTTTATAGAAATAAAATTTTTTAAAAATAAAAATTTGAGAACATTTTCTATAGAAATAACATTTTGTAAAAATTTACTATAAATAAAATTTTTGAGAAAATTTTCTATAAAAATAAAATTATGACAAAATTTTCCATAGAAGTAAAGTTTTGGCAAAATTTTCTATAGAAATAAAATTTTGAGAAAATTTTCTATAGAAATAAAATTTTAAGAAAGTTTTCTATAGAAATAAAATGTTGAGAAATTTTTCTATAAAAATAAAATTTTGATAAACTTTTCTATATAAATAAAATTGTGACAAAATTTTCTATAGAAATAAATTTTTGACAAAATTTTCTAAAGAAATGAAAAAATTTTCTATAGAAAAAAACAACAACAATGATGAGATAAAATTTTGAGAAGATTTTCTATAAAAAATAAACTTTTGACAAAATTTTCCGTAGAAATAAAATTTTGACAAAATTTTCCAAAGAAATAAAAATTTGAGAATATTTTCCAAAGAAATAAAAATTTGAGAATATTTTCTATACAAATAAAATTTTGAGAAAATTATTTTCTATAGAAATAAAAATTTGAGAAAATTTTATATAGATATAAAATTTTGCAAAAATTTTCTATAAAAATAAAATTTTGAATAAATTTTCTATAGAAATAAAAATTTGAGAAAATTTTCTATAGAAATAAAAATTTGAGAAATTTTTCTATAGAAATAAAAATTTGAGAATATTTTCTATACAAATAAAATTTTGACAAAATTTTCTATAAAAATAAAAATTTGAGAAAATTTTCTATAAATATAAAATTTTGACAACATTTTCTATAGATATAAAATTTTGCAAAAAAATTTTGACAAAATTTTCTATAAAAATAAAATTTTGACAAAATTTTCTATAGAAATAAAATTTTGACAAAATTTTCTATAGAAATAAAATTTTGGCAAAATTTTGTATAAAAATAAAATTTTGATAAAATTTTCTATAGAAATAAAATTTTGACAAAATTTTTTATAAAAATATTTTTTTTAAAGTTCGGTAGACTTTTTTATAATTTAATTGAATTTTTTTGTAAATAGTATCCTTATAATAGTTAGTATCCGCAGAAAGCTTAATGTCAGAGAATGAAGCCGACCCATTTTTATCGGCGGCAGCGGCAAATGATACCAAAAATTTTGCCTCTGGCGGCGGCTGCTTGAGGCTAAACCGATATAAATTTGTATATTCGGCGGCGGACATTTATCCATTATAAATTGAAGTAGAGGTTATTGGATTGGTAGTGAGATTAGCCACCGTGGTGCAATGGTTAGCATGCCCGCCTTGCATACACAAGGTCGTGGGTTCGATTCTTGCTACGACCGAACACCAAAAAGTTTTTCAGCGGTGGATTATCCCACCTCAGTAATGCTGGTGACATTTCTGAGGGTTTCAAAGCTTCTCTAAGTGGTTTCACTGGAATGTGGAACGCCGTTCGGACTCGGCTATAAAAAGGAGGTCCCTTGTCATTGAGCTTAACATGGATTCGGGCAGCACTCAGTGATAAGAGAGAAGTTCACCACTGTGGTATCACAATGGACTGCATAGTCTAAGAGAGCCTGATACATCGGGCTGCCACATAACCTAACCTAACCTAACCATGAGATTAGTTGTACAACCAATCGTACAATCAAATTTACACATTCCTATCTTTTGAACAAGATTTTTGCACAGGTCGAATACAATAAAAACAAGTTTGTAACATTTTTGCGAAATTATTATTTAAAACCTAATATTGTATAATTGGGTATCCAAAATTGAAAATTTTGGTAGAAAATACATAAATTATTAATACATTTTTTCTATATTTTATAAATAGTTTTGATGAATTGACGACTTCAACTGTCAAAAAAAGGGTCGGTAGCTAATAAAATCAGCGGCGCGACTCGGCGGCAGAGAATGAAGCCGACCCATTTTTGTCGGCGGCGGCTGACATTAAATTTTTGTATCCGGCGGCGGCGGCTTGACGGCTAAGCCGATATAAATAAGTCTCTTCGGCGGCGGACAATTATCCATTATAAAATCAATTTGAAGTTATTCGAATGGTAATGAGATTAGTTGTACAACCAATCGTACAATCAAATTTACATTTCATTCAAATTTTCTGAGGTAAATTTTTGCAAAATTATTATAACACTTTGAAATAGATTGATTGGGGGTGAAAGGCTCAAAATTTTGACTAAAATTACTACAAATGTTAATAACGTTTTTTGATTTAAACCAATATTTTTGATTAATTGGCGGCTAAATTTGAGTCGAGATGAGCCGACATATTCGGCGGCGGCGTCGACTGGCAAAAAATGGCCGGCGGCGACTGAAATCGGCGGCGCGACTCGGCGGCTTCATTCTCTGCTCGGCGGCTTTATTCTCTGCATAGAATGTTTCAGATTAATTGTATAACTAATCGTTTAGACTAATTTATCAATTAATCTCGACTGGCCAGATAATTTCCCCCAGTCGATTAAATAAAGGAAGACGATACATAAAACTGTATTCTACCATTTTTTTGTAATTTAAAGGTTAGGTTAGAAAAGTTAGTGTACGCTTAGTTAAACAATCTATAGGTTATGGTCAGGTTATTTTCATAAGTCTAAAATTACATAATATGATTAGAATGTGACATTAGACTTGGCATATTTCATATACACATTTACTGTTTATTCAATTAATATTTAGTTTTGTAAGATATATTAATATCTTTCAAAGCTTAATATATTGTAAGAAAATCATCATTTGCTATCCCATACTTTTAAACATTCCACAGCCATTATTAATTCATACAAATAAATTTCTTTAAGGGTTTTTCTCTTGGCCTCAATTGATTCAACACTCCTCTGTCATAAAAAAAAACAGAAAAAAATACCATTCATTGCTCCCCCTACTTTCGTTTAATTATTAAATAAAAAAACAATGACCTAATTAGAATTATGTCATAAATTTCATTCGGGGGAAATTAGTTGTCTGTTTTCTGCTACTTTTCAATATCATAAATGAATAAACTACCCATGACGATGTTTATTTGTGCCGTCCTCCTCCTGAACGATTAACTATTTGAGTATGTCAAGTACATTCTATGTACATAAATTTTTGTACCTAATGATAAGATGATAGACAAGTAAGGCAAAATTATTAAAACATCGTTCTTTTCAATGGTATCTTGAATTAATTTAAAGTAAACTTTTATGAATTTTTAAATGATGAGACATAGTATATGTTTTTGGATAGAAAACAGATAACTAATCACTAATATAGACTATTTCTATTTAATTCTGGTATGATTATTTAGTTGTTTTTTAATTACTTGATATCAACCATCAAATAGCAATGTTGTGAAACGAAACCTTCATTTTATAAACTCACTTCCTAAATAGTATATAACTAATACAGTCACATCCCTACGTTAATTCACAATAGAATGGGAAACAATATGCTTCCCACTTTATGCGTCAGTGATCAAAAATAAATGAAAATTTAATTAAGACTACCACTGAAAAACACCCTTATCTTAACGATATTAGAAAATTAGAATATATTCTGCATTTTATACAGAATTTCTTACAAATTTGTTATCCTTTACTCATTATTATATAGTTTTTAGTTTTTCCTTACTGAAGTGAACGCTTTTCTATTTGGTGGCATATTTTTGAGTAGTTGCCTTCTCAAATAACGGTTTATTTTTTCATACAATGCTGCCAAGTTATTATTCTCCAATTATGCCTTAACAATCTAGATAACGTTATATTATAAATTTAATTATGTATTCTCCTTTGGAATATCTAAATTAATTAATATAAACGTAATTTCCTTGGAATGTTTGATGTGCGTATATGCTTCCCATCTTTTTTAATAGACAATCTTTTTGAATTGCCCATGTTGCCAATTGCCAATCTCAAGGCAATGTGACCTTATTCAAGATTATACCACATGACGCGCAAATCGCTCGCGTTTGACGCCACCACAATAACAACTATAATTGTTAGATCAATTCAATTCTATAGAATAGAATAGATAGATATTCATGTCAAAAGCTAAATATCATTGAGCGGTAAAATTAATACATATATCACCGTTAGGCGGAAGTTGATTTTTCAATAGACAAACGAAAAATTTAAACGCAAAAACCATACAATAGCCATTTATTCAAACACATACACACAAATATATGTATATACACTCCCTCAAACTCAATGTAAATAGGTAGGAACTGATGAATTTGCACTTGAATAGAGAGAAACCAAAAAAAAATAAACACATCTACAAAGCACATACGTTAACATTTTAGATCAAAGGTTAATTAATTTTCAAGTATAGATGTTCGTACTTTGGAAATCGTTCCGTCAAATACAGGAAAAACTAATGCTGCCGTCGTAGGCCAACGTCATGATCATGATCGTGATATGAGGACAATGTATTATGCGAAATGATATTGATGTCGTTCTCATATTGGTGGATGGTGGATTGGTATAGAAATATTCTACCGCTTAAGGTTTTTTTGTTGGTATATAAATCGAAAATCGTCATCATTATCATCATCAGCACAATAACATTGATGCTAATAATGACGAAGGTAGCGCTCATGTAGTTTTATAGCATACACGCACGTTCACTTGTATGAAAATTGAGGTCATTTATCAAGGAACTCCACTCTTTTGACTACATTCATTTTTTTTTTGCATGAATGTAAATTTGTATGAATTTATGTACATATTAACTGATAGTAGCATCATCGTCCCATTGTTATTGAGTGTGAGGCTGGGCGATGCTGCTGTTACTATTTTCATGTCAAACCACAAAACTTACAACAAACTTTATATAGGCCTATTGCTATGTATTGGTATAGATGCATAAAAGCCTGTATGTATGTATGTATATCAGGCCCATAGTATGTAGATATGTACCAAATCTACTTACGCATGATTTTGTTTTTGGAACGTATAAACTTACTCTGTCTAGTTTCAAAAATGCCTTCTCTGCCTTTTTTTATGGTCCCATGGAGTGAAGACCCCAATGTGAATAAGAACGAAAAAAAAAACAAAGTGAAAACTTTTTTTTGGAGGGGGGGACTACTTCATGTGTGCAATCACGCACAAAGGCACGCATATAAAAGCTGTGCCTTTATTAACGTTATCGAGCGGCGTTAAGATTGTTCGGTAGCGGCAACGCATAACATTAACGTAAACGTCGACGTCGTCGCTAGCGTCTTTGTAATAGGCAGACGACAGTAGACACACACCAAACATAGCACCTTGTAGAAGAGTGCGATTATTTCACACACACACACACACCATCAGCCATATTTTTTGAGGCTTGTCGCTAAATGCCACAACTATGTAAACAGTGTTGCCAGTTTGTATTTTTGTGCCTTTTAACCACACACTTTGATTTATTTATCCATAAAGGTGTATATTAAGTTCGAGTTTAGCCGCTAAAATCGTCATTTTTTCACTAAAGTGAAAACTAAATCAGTAAAAAAGGCATAAAATTATACATATTTGATGTATAGCCAAAAGAAAATTGTCACAAACTTCAATTCCTTAAAATGGATTATTAAAGAAAAGTAATCGTGAAAAAATGGCGATTTTAGCTGCTAAACTCGAACTTAATACCCACCTTAAAAAATATTTTAATATAAAATATGTTTTGTAAATCAAAGTTAATGTAACGAGACAACGATAAAGTTACATATATTCACCTCTTAAATATGCAGTTATTGATTATATTATTAAAGGTGTGGCACTGAAATTAATGATATGTTTATATAGTAATGATCGTATCTTAACATTCCATTTTTAATGTTCTTTATCTACATAGAAAAAAATGTTCACGGAAATTTTTCCAATTGAAGTTTTAACTGAGTTTGATAAAATATTCAATTAAAATTTTTAATTGATTCAACAAATTTTTTAATTGAAACAAAAATTAATAGTATCAATTAATTTTTTAATTGGATCAATTATTTTTTAATTGACATTCAATTATTTTTTTAATTGATACAATCATTTCTGTGATTGAAGAAATTTCAATTAAAAAATTAATTTCATGAAGTGAATTTAAAGAGCCTATGTACACTTTAAATTTATAAGATTTTTTCGCAATTGAATGAAGAAATTGACAAATTATGTGGAGATATTGAACCCACCAGGAAGGTTACTATTGAAAATTTTTAACTAATTTTAGAAAACTTTAACTAAACTGTATTACAAAAGTCGATATCGGTTAGGTAAGGTTAGGTGGCAGCCCGATGTATCAGGCTCACTTAGACTATTCAGTCCATTGTGATACCACATTGGTGAACTTCTCTCTTATCACTGAGTGCTGCCCGATTCCATGTTAAGCTTAATGACAAGGGACCTCCTTTTTATAGCCGAGTCCGAACGGCGTTCCACATTGCAGTGAAACCACTTAGAGAAGATTTGAAACCCTCAGAAATGTCACCAGCATTACTCAGGTGGGATAATCCACCGCTGAAAAACTTTTTGGTGTTCGGTCGAAGCAGGAATCGAACCTTGTGTATGCAAGGCGGGCATGCTAACCATTGCACCACGGTGGCTCAAGTCGATATCACAAAAAGAAGTAAATATTTTTCGAAATATTCAAGAAAATTTCATAGTTTGAAGGAAACAACTGGAGTTCAAAATTGCAAAAATGTTTTAAGAGTCATATGAAGTTCAAGATGGGTTAAATTGAACTATTTTGAGAGAAATGCGAGTTTTTATATAATCTGAAAGAAACTTTCACAAAACATAAACTGAAATAACAGTAAACCGAACAGGGAAAAAACTTTTGTTTAATTTTAGAAAATTTTGAATATTTTTACTAAACAGTACTACAAACGCTGACATCACGCCGATATCACAAAAATAAGTAAATATTTTTGGAGAAATTCAGGAAAATTTATTAGACATTATTTTTTTTTTTGAAGAAAAAAAAATTGAAGTTCAAGAATGTCTTTATTGACATATGAGGTTCATGATGGACGCATTTGTTGTAAAATTTACAAATCTGAAGAAATAATGAACTATTTTGTAAGTAGCAAGAATTTAGTAAATATTTATGCTTAATTTGTGTATAATTTTACCCCGTTTTTTAATTTAATTTTTAATTTTATTATTTTTCCCCGTCATTTAACAAAGGTGCGCAAAAAAATATTAGAGTAAAGGAAACTTTCTCCAAACATAATAATTCCATGAACTAAAATAAAGTTAAATTGGCTTTAGTGAAATAGATAGTCCACTGTTTTTTTTTTTTTTTTTGAGTGTAATAATTACATGCACTAAAAAATTTAAATTGACTTTAATGCACTAGAGCATTCCCTTTTTTGAGTACAATAAATACCCAGACACATACAGTCGAAGCTCGGTTTAACGAACGATATATTGTCAGGCTCTTTCGTTATTTAGAAAAATTCGTTAAATCGAACGGGAATATTAAATGTTAACTTTTATTGAAAATCGTAGTTTTTTACCAGATGAGTAAAAATTCATAATCATTTGAAAAAATTAAAGCACAGAGACACTTAAAAAATAATACTTAAAATAATCCTGATGAACTTGATATATCTAGGTTAGGTTAGATTGAAAAGAGGATCCAAGATTCGTTGTCGTATGAGGGCCTATATACACCAATGTCATAATTTGTGTGCTCTTAACTTCTTAGACGAATTGCCTAATTTGTTTCCAGTCCCCGGTTTCAAGATGGGCCAGGCATAGGTAGTGTTCATAGTAACATCTTCCTAAAACGCCCTACATACACCATTACTCTGCTGCTCCTGTCGGCATAGATGTACTCTCAACGCTAGATTGCCGTTTCTACCGAGAACCAAAAAAGTTTTTCAGCGGTAGTTTATCCCTCTCACTAATGATGTTGACATACCTGTGTATTTTATAGTTTCTCTTCAGCTATAAGACGGAGGTTCCTTGTTATTGAGCTAAATATAGAATCGGGTAGCACTCATTATTAAGAGAAAAATTCACCACTTGTTCAACTGGCAATCCTACGAAATATTGCCACTAACGAACCTATCACAGGACTAGTACCAGCGCTCGAGTTTGTCGTAGTTTTTAAATTTTCATATATTTTATTGATTTCTATACTATCTTTATTTTAAAATTTTATTTGATCTTGACATTTACCTATGGGCCAACATAGTCCAAAAGTTTTTCTTTCTGGTGCAGTTTGGATGATCAAAATAATACCGGTACCTAAGGGTTTGTCCCAGATTGGTTCATGAGGACCTGTCTAGTCCTACTAAGTTCTCCCAGGTTATGTAGTTTGGAATGAGTCCAATCCGTGGCCTGCAGTGTAAATTTATCCCCGTCAATGACAAACCCGTGTTGAAGTGACCGGTCCCTTCCATAGGTTTCGGCCAGAACTGGGACTGGTCTATTCACACCAGGGAGTAGTCCTGTGGCTCTGTTGTAGATCCATTTCCCGTAGCGATGCTGCGCCACTCTATCTAACCTAACTTTACCAGTTACCCGGCCATTGAATATGTGTTTTCAAACATTTTAATGGAATCTAAATATCTTGGGAATGCCGTACTTTGTGGACATTTCCTAAGGACTTAAGCCATTCTCACAATCGTCAAATAGTGCTGATTTTGTGTTGTTTATTTTCTTAAGATTAAAAGCCTTTTCGTTAAATCGAACGTAAATTTTGTTCAATTGTTCGTTATTTAGAATACTCAATGTTAAGAATTTTGACGTTCGTTAAATTGGATTTTCGCTAAATGGGATATTCGTTAAACAGAGCTTCGACTGTATATTAGGGGAATTATCCGATTTTCTTTCAATTTCCGAGCTTAGCTTGCATTTATACCATCTTAAGGTTATTCACATTAAAAAATGCTTCAACTTCCCCCATCTTCCAACCCAGAAAAGTATCTCCCAATTTGAAGACATTTCCTAAATTCTGGCAACACTATAATTCAGTGCGTGTCTGTTTGTATGTAAGCAGTAATTTTATGTGTCGTTCGCGTTTGGTTGTTGCGGCTGCTGCCACTTCGCGTTGTTACATTGCGACAGAAAAATTGTGTGAATTGAAATAAAAGTAGACCATGACCTACAAAAATCCAATACCATCCAAAAATATTACAATAAATGAAATACATATTTAATAAAGATTCATGCACTCACTATACGTACTATGTTTATTTAGATATGAGTACACCAATTTTGGTAAGTACATTTCATACATATGTTTGTTTCCCATATGGTAGGTGTATACCCTTGTGTTGGCATAAGCCCTGCAGTGTTGTTTGTATGGCACACAAATACAAATTTTACAAGTTTATTCATTAACAATTACTTGAATAGTCGAAAAGTATATTCGATTAATCTAATTTATTAGCAAATGTTAAAATGTATTTATTTACAGTATTGCCAAATGCAGGGATATATGGAGAGTGTAGATATATACAACTCTCTCACAGCAACTGTAAATTTACATTCGATTAAAAGAAGATAGCAAACGGATATTCAGTGTTGCCAATAACTATAAATCTCCTTAAGTCAAAGCCACTGCCGATTTACCATTTTTTATGGATACTTAAATCAAATGAAAATGTTCGCAATTACTTTTTAATTATAATAAATTTTTTTTTAAGAAAGGAAATATATGATAACCTATCAAGTTTATCATAAAAACTGGCAAATACTATGACTTTTATTTGCTTTTTTCATTTTCATTGAGTAAGACAGGGATTTTGTTCATAATAAATATGAAAGTGAAGCACGAAATCAAATGTTTTTTGGCATTTAATTGTGGTATAAGATTAAACAACGGTATTTAAAAAATCCTAAAAGGTGTCTTCATTTCTATAGAGCATTTGTATATGTTCTATACTTTATTTTGAAATTAATTAGAAACCGGAAATAGAATTTGAAAATAATTTAAACATTATTGAATTTTCCTTTTTTCCGGTATATTTGAGTTTTCTATTGCCCCAACTTAATACCATTGCAAAAATTGTTTATAATTTTTATAGTAACTACATATCTATTAGTTTCACTGTCCTTCGATTATTTATGTTTTGCTCCGGAAATAACTGATAGTTGACCTACGTTACGCAGCGTCTTTAGACTTGCTATTACGAGTAGTCAATGATCAACGGAAGTAGATGTTGAATTTGAACTTGAGAAAAATGCCAACCACAACGAATGTATTTAAGAATTTAACTTGCAGTGCAATTTATTGCTTCACAAGCAACAAAAAAGATAATTTCTATTATCTAAAATTAAGATGGAAATTGTAACTGATGTTATGTAAAATATATAACATTGATGGTCACCAGAGATTTTTTATTGATATGTTTTATTATATTATTCTCTAAAAAACATGAGATAGTATAAAAATAAAACGAGATTATAAGATATGCGGAAATATCGAAACCTATAGAATATTTAATTTCTTTGGTTAAGGGCCTAATTTTCAGTAATAAAACTTCCCATTGTAGGTAACCAGTCACATGATTAAACGATATATTCCAGTTTGTAATTTAGCCATAACCTAAAATTAAATTGTAATTTATTTGAAGTTAGTACACCCAAAGAAAAAATACTTTCCTCTGGAATGAAATTTTAGACAAACGAAATTCCCTTTTCTTATGAAGTATTTTCGTTTAATTCGAATTTATGATAAGAGATTCAACGATTGTCCCTACAATTTTTATTTTACTTTGAAAGAAAAATTTTTAGCGTTAAAAGAAAACTTTGATTGTCCAAAATTTCGTTCCTCAGAAAAGAAAACTCTTTTTTCAGTGTATAAAGTTTATACTAAGTGGAATTATATCAGTTTTTCGCGGTATCCTTATAATGGCAAAACTGCCACAATCGTGTGATTATGGTAACACTAAACATAATCGTGATCATCTAGACGCGCGACCTATTATAGCAATTTTCTTAAAGGGCGATCCCACTATGAAAATGACAAACTCATGAATATCATAACATACAACATTACAATTTCTATGGAGATCGTGAGAAATTTTTAAGGACTTTCTCATCTATGCGTATGGTGTATATCTTTAATATTTGAAAGCAACCAATTGAATTGGTGAAATTCGAAATTTTCAAACATGAAAGTTTGATCATTAAAATATTTTCCAAAGGAAAAACACGATGATCATCGTCATTTCCAATTTTGTTAGCTAGTTGACTTGTTGATGGTGAATTACTTAATGAAAGCCAATGCACAATTCAACAAATGACTGATCCCAAATGAATGTGAGTTGGTCTGTGTATGCAGCATTTTAACTATTTGCAATTTTAAATTCAATTGTGTTTCATTTTTGGTTGTAGGTAGGCAGTTAGCTCCTTTGCAGATGATGAGAGTGAGATGATGATGATGTTGTTGTGGTTGCACTAATGCACTTTTACTATGCTCCGAAAATTTGCTAAAAATTGTATGCTTACATTTGGTTGCCGGCCACTCACTATCACTCAGTAGAAACACAGAAAAACTAAACCAAACAAACAACAGCCCGCTCACACTCGTCTCAAAACAAATACGATCGTTTTTGTTTTTTTTTTTTTTTGGGAAAGTAAGAGCAAAGCGTTGAAAATGTGTAGTTTTTTGGTTTTTTTAAATAAAAAAAGAAAGTTTTTTTACATAAAGTAACACTGTAGTATTTTAAATAATTCCCCATTTTCACTGTTTTATAATAATGGAGGATGATGGATTGATAGTTGGATGAACGAATTGCAGTGCATGACTTTTGATGATGAACGGACAGACATTTGTATGGCAAATGCTTATCTTAGTTGCTGCTAAATAATGGGGGAGTAAGACAGGCCGCCAGAGTCAGCTGACTGGTGGTGGGTGTTTTGTGTCGTTTTCATCGTGTTTTCATAACCAACATGTCATGAGCGAGGTTAAAGGTGTAGTACCTTTCATTGCTACAACTTTCTTGAGTTTCTCCCTTTACCTTTCTATAATGGCATGTAAAGTGGTACTGATAGTTTCTTTTCTTGTTTTTTTGAACAATCACAAAAATATACTTCCGTTCATCTGTTTATTTGAACACAATCATTTCTATTCGGGGGAAAATTTTTTAATATCAAAGAATGGTAACCCTGCTTAGTAGAGAACAAAGCAGCAGAGCAGGGATGGAAAATGCTGTACTTTAGTACTTTTTTCAATACTTTTTCATCCTGGTCAGTACCGTAGTGCCACCGAGAATGATTTGAGCCGATATCAGGTTTATGGAACAATAGTTTTGACAATACTACTATTTTAATATTTTGAGAAAGTCTTTAACAAACTTATTTGATAATGGTCTTTTACAAATTTGGCAAAACAGACTAGTTCATGCGGGAAGAAAATCTTGATTTTGTAAACGCCAGTATCAAAAATATGATTTTCTTGAATTTCAAGAATGTTTTGGTCGGAGAAAGCATGTGATTCTATATTACGCTTCCATACGAAAACATTCTAGATAAGAAGTTATCAATCAACTTTTTTCTTTTGAAAAATTTTTCAAATTTTTTTTTATAGAAAATTTTGTTAACATTTTATTTCTATAGAAAATTTTGTCAAAATGTTATTTCTATAGAAAATTTTGTCAAAATTTTATATCAATAGAAAAATTTAACAAAATTTTATTTCTATAGAAAGTTTTGTGAAAATTTTATTTCTACAGAAAATTTTGTTAAAATGTTATTTCTATCGAAAATTTACCATAATTTTATTCCTATAAAAAATTTTATTTCTATAGAAAATTTTGTTAAAATTTTATTTCTATAAAAAATTTTGTCCAAATTGTATTTCTATAGAAAATTTTGTCAAAATTTTATATCTATAGAAAATTTTACCAAAATTTTATTTCTATTGAAAATTTTACCAAATTTTTTTTTTGCTATAGAAAATTTTATTTCTATAGAAAATTTTATTCCTATTGAAAATTTTCTGAAAATTTTATTTCTATAGAAAATTTTATCAAAATTTTATGTCTATTGAAAATTTTACCAAAATTTTATTTCTATAGAAAATTTTGTGAAATTTTTATTTCCATAGAAAATTTTATATCTATAGAAAATTTGATGAAAATTTGATTTCTATCGGAAATTTTGTCAAAATTTTATATCTTTTTTATATCTTTTTTATTTATTCCTATAGAAAATTTTCTGAAAATTTTATTTCTATAGAAAATTTTACCAAAATTTTATTTCCATAGAAAATTTTATATCTATAGAAAATTTGATGAAAATTTGATTTCTATCGGAAATTTTGTCAAAATTTTATATCTATGGAAAATTTTTTGGAAATTTTATTTCAATAGAAAATTTTACCAAAATTTTATTCCTATAGAAAATTTTGCCAACATTTTATTTCTATAGACACTTTTGTCAAAATTTTATTTCTATAGGAAATGTTGTCAACATTTTATTTCTATAGATTTTTTTTTTCAAAATTTTATTTCTATAGAATTTTTTTTCAAAATTTTATTTCTATAGAAAATTTTGTAAAAACTTTATTCCTATAGAAAATTTTGTCAAAATTTTATTTCTATAGAAAAGAATTATCAAGTTTAGCTATAGAAAATTTGTGAAGTCCCATGAATTCTACCAATGTACAAAACAGTAAAAAAATACAATTTTTAGGTAGAATTTAAAGTTATCCGCATGGTAATGAGATTAGTTGTACAACCAATCTTACTATCACAATTACATTTCATTCAAATTTTCTGAGCTAAATTTTTGCAAAATTATTATAGTAATTTGATACTGACGGATTTTGGGTGGAATGTTAAACCTTTTGACAATCTTTTTTTATTAATAAATATTTCTGATTTAAATCAATATTTTAATTAATTGGCGGCTAATATTGAGTCGAGATAAGTCGGCATATTCGGCGATGGCTTCGACTGACAAAATCTAGTCTGAGGCGCGACTCGGCGGCTTCATTTTCTGATTTGGTAGCGCCAAATTCGAATTTAAGATAAATTGTACAATATATTTGATAGTAATATGAAGTAGTATTCACATGGATTTTCAATGATCAATACCCCCAAAAGACTAGAGAAATTTTAATTGACTTAATCGATAAGATACACCCTAACAAAAAATCGCTTCTGTAACATATACTCCCAAACATATTTTGCTTCAAGCATATACATTTTTGGGTATTGCCCAAACATTTATATGTTTGATCTCTTCCAATATATAATATGTTTGAAAGCATATTGGTCTAAACAATATATGTTTAGATAGTCTAAGTTCCAAACATTTTGTATTTTTGCATCCAAATTCAATAATGTTGTCTTCCAAAAAACAATATGTTATTATGTGAACATACAATACGTTTGGAAGCATTTTGCACCCAAAAATATTATATGCCTAAAAAAAATTCTCCCAAACAATATTGTGCTCAAAATTTTATTTATTTATTTATATATTTACAATCATAATGAATTATGAAAATAAACAGGTAATATAGGTGCTAACAACATAGGTTTTCGACTTGAATGCTCAAAATTTTGTTTCTGCCTAATTGTATATTCCCCCACATCTTTCTCACTTCCACGAGATTTTTTAGTTCTTAGCACTTTTTTCTGTGATACAAACATTGTAGAAGAAATTATTCAATTTTATGATTTTTTTATTTTAATTTTACCTTTTGCCGGACGGGGATTCGAACAGCGGACCACACAGTTTGTAAGGATCAAAGAAGTAGTAGATCAATTGCCCAAGGAAAAATAAAATGTTAATTTTGTAATAACAAGCAACAACCACCAACTTAATTCAATATCGCTCCCTGTCAAATAGCGCTCCAAGCTACTAAACACATATATGTTTATAGGCTATTTCTAAATTAATATATGTTTGCATCCAAGCATATTATATTTACAAACATAATATGTTCTAACATATTAACATATATGTCCCAAACATGTTATGCTAGTTTATGAACATTATATGCTTGCACTCAAAAATGTTGTGTTTAAAAATTTGTGTTCCAAATATATAATGTTTATAGCCAAACATATGAAAAACAGTCTTTTTCAACCGTGTAGTCTTCAAAATTTAATTCCAATCAAAACCGCCGACAAGAATCTAATAAAAAAAACATAAGATTCCAAAATCTTGCTCCACAATGCAATTTTATACAATAAATCAATTTTTAATCAGATGTTATTTTCTATAAATATATGTCTATCAGTAAACCAAAAAAAATGATTTATGTAAAACCCCCATTGAGTTAAAAAGTGAAAATGTTCATTTTTCCTTTTCACATAAATTGTACACATAAAAAATTATGCTGTCTTAGCATTAAAGCTATATTGCTATGTTATTGTTTTCGTGTGGAGAAAACTTTTTTCCTAATAATTTTTGTTTTTTAGATAACTTATGTAATAGTTGGCGGAGTGGTAAAAACATAAATGTTACGGAAATGACATGTCATGTAACACCACAAACTGTCCTCAATTTCCCTTCATATAGCGACCAACCGCAAAAATTAAAAAAAAAAGACAACAAAAACAACACAATGTAAAAGTAAAACTATGATTTAGGAACAACAACATTGTATCCATAATATTACATACAATCCCTAAATCATTAAAATTTAAGTTAAAACCTGAAAAAAAGTACTGCACAGAGCAGCTGGGTTTTGTTTTTATGCAGAGACAAACTGACGAGTACTTTTAAGCACCAAATTTACATAATCTTGCGTGAAAACCTCACACTTTATATATAGCTTTGGCCTAAAAGCAAAAAAACAAAAATGACTACACACAAGACTTTAAACGCCAATGAATTGTACCCACAAAAGTATAAACCCTGGTGTTGCAATCAACGACAAGATAGGTTTTTTTAGCTTTTTCGTCTTACCCCACATTTGGTTGGCCATTGCAAATGAAAGTTTTTTTAAATATATCTATAGTAATCCCAAAAACGCTATGAGAAAATAGTTGCTTTTGGTGGTATATTTTTTTTTTTTGAAATAATTAAAACTTCAAATGTAAGATTACGTAAATATCTAATTTCTCTGCATTACTGCTGCTGCCGATGGCCCCTAGAAAGTAAGGCATGGAAAAAGGTTAACAATGATAAATTGCCACCTTTCTCTGCAAACGCCATGAAAGAAAGCGTGAGCTCTTGCATGAACTCATGCACATAATCACCAGTGCCATCAGCGTCACCATCATTTGTGTAGGTGTTTCATAATTGAATATTGCTGTGAAGGCGAAAAAGGTTTTCGAAACGATTGGGCTATTTAAAACATATAACTTTTTGAAATAATTTGAATAATTACAAACGTATTGTAAATCTATAAGAGAAGACACAATAAAAACTCTCTTACTTTATATTCATAAATATAATGAAGCCACTTCGTTTTTACTATTAATTAAAAAGAGGAAAATTATGAACAAATAAAACGTATAAACGCTCCATGTCATTCAGCCAAGGCAAACCTAAACGGTGGCGTATTTGTGTAGCGTACTAAAGAATACAACCATACACAGTCATCTTCTAACTACAATTTATGCATTGCCTTCTATCTAACATTCTCTATATAATTTTTTTTATTAACATAATTTCTCAGCTGGATGATCTATTAAAATGTTCTGTTACTCCAAAGCAGTGCTGCCGCTAGTGAAAAATTGAGTGAAGTAGATTTTGGAAAAAAGTGGAGTAGATTGAATAAAATTGAAGTAGCATACATTTTTGAAAACAAAACAATAGAATTCATTTTATTATACCCTCCACCATAGGATGGGGGTATATTAACTTTGTCATTCCGTTTGTAACACATCGAAATATTGCTGTAAGACCCCATAAAGTATATTCTGGGTCGTGGTGAAATTCTGGGTCGATCTGAGCATGTCCGTCCGTCTGTTGAAATCACGCTAACTTCCGAACGAAAGAAGCTATCGACTTGAAACTTGGCACAAGTATTTGTTACTGATGTAGGTCGGATGGTATTGCAAATGGGCCATATCGGTCCACTTTTACGTATAGCTCCCATATAAACGGAACTCCAAATTTGGCTTGCGGGGACGCTAAGTGAAGCAAATTTCATTCAATCCAGCTGAAATTTGGTACATGGTTTCAGCATATGATCTCTAACAACCATGCAAAAATTGGTCCACATCGGTCCATAATTAAATATAGCTCCAATATAAACTGATCCCCCGATTTGGCTTGCGGAGCCTCTAAGAGAACCAAATTTCATCCGATCCGGCTGAAATTTGGTACATGGTGTAAGTATATGGTCTCTAAAAAAAATTGGTCCACATCGGTTAATAATTCAATGATTAAAACCGCTTTGTTCATCGTAATTAAAGGAATAGGAAAAACAATTAGGTAATATGGGGAAAATTTTTAAAATTTGAAGCAGAAGAAAAAGTGAAGCAGATTTTTGGAAGAAGGAGTGACGAAGTAAATTTTGTGAAAATGAAGCAAACTACTTCGATTGAAGTAGTAGCGGCAGCACTGCTCCAAAGGTTCAGCCATAAGCAATTGCAGTGATTTCTTTCTCTCTATATAGGAATACTCTCTAAATGTTATTTAACATAACTGTTGAATGACCATTAGAGTCAAGTCTAACATATAGCATTTGTTCTCTTTCTTATATATCTCTGCTCTGGCGTTTTCTAGAGCTTGTTTTTCTCAAAATGCAATTTGTAATCCCCACATCTCTTTCTGCCCCACTTCAGTCGTACACCCACAGCTAAACCAGGCGATTTCACATGCGTTTTTTATTATGCTTGTACCACAGCGTTTTTTATCGATATTGTTGTTGTTGTCGTTTATTATTATTGTTTTCTTTGGGGCTTTCTCGCTACTTTCTAAACAA
Source organism: Haematobia irritans (assembly GCF_050003625.1). Classification (NCBI taxonomy): domain Eukaryota; kingdom Metazoa; phylum Arthropoda; class Insecta; order Diptera; family Muscidae; genus Haematobia; species Haematobia irritans. The sequence continues at coordinate 19,963,353 of NC_134397.1, forward strand.
AAACAAACGTCAAACCTCATTCCCTCAAAATGTTGAATACAAAAACAAAATGCAGACTACAACGACAAAACTAGAAAACAACGTGTACATGATGAGGGGGGGGGGGGGGAGAGAACGAATTTAAACTATGACAACGACAAGATCGCGGATCATACTAAACGAGGTGGAGATGTAGAAGTACATACACAATAACATATTTTTTACTCCCCATATGCATGGAGCTTTGTGCTGTTTCTGTTTGCTTGTTTGTTGCTGGTGTTGTATTTGAAGAGAAAGACTTTGGCACGAATGCATGGACAGACGATGGTTTTGGTGAAAGACTTTTATTTTTTGTTTTTATTGTTTATATCCAATGTAACCTCGTATTCATCGAAGTGGCCGCAGTTGAAGTTTATTGTTTTTGTTGTTGTTATAGTCAAAACGACACTTAAGATTAACACAGATCGATATTAAAGTGAAATGTATTTGATATTGGAAGCTGCTGCTGGAAAGTAAAAAAAAAAACAAAAAGAAACAAAGAATGCTTTCCTCCATGGCGACACACTAAATAATCAAAACCAGAGAAATTTCACATTTTTCGAATGTCTCTTATTTTGATTATTTTAAGTTTTTTTTGGGGGGGCTAGGGAGCTAAAGAAATTTTAAAAGAAGACCTAAGCCCATTAAGAAATATTTTTAATTTTGGCCAGAGAAAATAAACTGATAATACAGAAGTATCTCTGGAAGGTATCGTTGTTGAAGAATTTTTGTTTAAATAAAAAAAAAATTAGTCAAAAAAAAGAAACTTTTACCATTAAGCTAACACAACTTTATCAATTCCATTACAACCGTTCATATTAAACGTTTTGGAAAATGATCCAGATGTTCATGACTTATGGTGATCCAGATGTTCATGACTTATGATGAACATATTAGAGATGCGATCAGCTGATTGATATCGACCCTAATAAAATTATTTCACTAAAAATTCTAATAAAAATTTTGCTTTCACCTTTGACTAACACTTGAATATCATAATTGGCGGATCACAGCTGATTCCTAAAAATTGTATTCAAATATCAATTGTATCCAAATGTCGAAAAAATGTTTTTTTTTTCGAAACAGAGACAGTACCAGAGAATGAAGCCGGCTGAAACTAATTTTTTGCCTCCCACCGCGGCGCGGCGGTGGCTTGACGACTAAGCCGATATAAATTTGTCTATTCGGCGGCGGACAATTATCCATTATAAAATCAATTTGAAGTTATCCTAATGGTAATGAGATTAGTTGTACAACCAATCTTACAATCAAATTTTCTGAGCTAAATTTTTGCATAATTATTAAAGCGGCGTGAAATTGATTGTGGGTTCAAAATTTTGGAAAAAAAATAAAGCAAATATTAATACATTTTTCTGATTTAAATGGATATTTTTGATTAATTGGAGGCTAAATTTGAGTCTATATATTCGGCGGCGGCGTCGACTGGCAAAAATAGTCGGCGGCGAATGAAATCGGCGCGATTCAACGGCTTCATTCTCGGGTCTGGACGGCGCATGAAGTTATCCGAATGGTAATGAGATACAACCAATCTAATAATCACATTTACATTTCATTCCAAATTTTCTGCACTAAATTTTTGCAAAATTATTATAGCAACTTGATACTGACGAATTTTGGGTGGGGAAAGTTTAATAATTTGACAAAAAATACAACGCAGAATTGTCAGAGGCTGTAGTAATATCTCGGATATGGTATGTCATACATGTAACAACAAATCTTGTAAACCTGAAGTACCTATAAAACAAGGAAACACATTTTTTTCATATATATATTTTTTATCTTTGGATATGCTTATTCGAAAGTTTCACAAATTTCATACCGGAAGTTAATTCCAACCATACAAAAATAAAATGTATCCATATGTCAAATTATGATCATGCTATCTTCCTAATATCCAACATACAACAAAATCATCCAACCATACAGGAGGAAAATCCCAAAAGAAGTATCGTTTCTTTATATGTTTCACGCTGTATTGTAGCCAATGCCACATTGCTGATCACAATGACGATGGATGAATCACAATAACAACGGCAAACGTCATCGTTACAGTTGACAGCGCAGCCAGCACACTATGAAATTTCCCTTGGTCTTTGAAAAGCTTTATTTTTGCATTATATCTTTGTTTGTTGTTATTGTTGTTTTGTTATTCATTAAATTTAAATGCATACGTTTTGTTTTCTTCAAAAGTTTTTTTTTTCTTTTTTTATCTTCACTTATTGGGTTTGATAGTAATTTAAACAAAAGGAAAATTCATTTCTTTGCCGGTTATTGTAGTATCTATGTATTTCATTTGTTATTGTTGTTACTGTTAATAAGTGAAAGAGGAAAATTGTTTGCGATTTTTCCTAAAGCACTTTTTAGTTTTCTTTACACACATGACATATCATTTATTTTTTTGTTCGTTTGAGGAGAGGCTTTCATTTCAATATCTTTGGTTTTGCATCCGCCGCTTTTCTTTTTTTTTCGAGTAGCATTTCACTTAGAGATACTACATTCAGGCGCGAAAGTTTATCTTATGTAGCTCAAATAGTTAGTTGGTTAAGATAAATTTGTTTAATATAAAAAAAGTGCATTTAAGTAAAAACATTTTAAATGAGATGAGTCACAATAATATGTTATTGTGATTGATGTATACAAAAAGGGCCTAATTGAATGTAGTAAAAGGTAAACGTTTAAAGTTTGTCACAAATTAAAAATTCATCACAAATTATTAGTTTTCTTATGGTTCCTTTTTGGGGGGAAATTTAAATTATACAATTATTTAAAACATTTAAATATACCTACCATTGGTGCTATTTTTTTTTTGTCTTAAATTTTCTGCTATCCATTTTAAATTGGAAAAAGTTTTCACCGTTGCAGCAACATTTTATTTATTTCCACAATGAAAGTTTAACGAAATGATTGCTTTTGTATTTGGTTTCATTTCGAAAATAGCCCCCCATTCAAACTTTCGAATTAATTTTGTTATTATGTAACTAAGCAAAGCCACAAGACTGGATTTTCATAGTAGTTGTTGAGCATTTGTTTTGCTGTTTTTTTGTTAATATTGTTAACATTATAACATGGCACGATGGAACGTACCATGGTGTGGTGGGTAACATTAATTTTATTATTTTTATATTTATTTGTGTTTTTTTTTTTTGTATATATATGGTTGATGACAACGAACGTTATGGGGCTTTTTGGTTTTCTTTTAAATGATATCGTGATTTAAGCATGATCATCCATACCCACCATATGCATGCATGGGTGTCACATATGATATTTTCCTGTGTATGTTGATTATCAGAAAAATTCCATTCATCATGATGGATTGGTAGATAATAACATTTTCAGGAGGTTTTTCAGCATTGTCGTTCGTCGTGGCCCCTTGTCATAGTCATAATATTGTCATGTACCATAAAGTGATATTTTCAGATGAAAATATGTATCTTTTCGTTTTTTTTTTTTTGTAATTTTCACTTTTGCTTACAGCTCAAACCAAAAAAAGGCAATGGTTTCGCTTTTGCGTAATAATTGAAAATATGCTTCATTTTTTTTTGCTACTGTTACAGCTTATGCAGCTGCTGCTCGTGTGTCTGTTTTGACTTGTGAAAGTGAATGAAATTGAGCTGTATTAACCAAATGGATAAATTACATTCATATTAATGTGAAAATTGTTAAAGACTTTTCCCAGAGATCATCAACATTAGGAGGTGAATTTCAAAAAAAAAAAAAATGTGAGAGTTGTTGGCCTTTCAAAAACTTTAATTGAATTCATGGGCAAAACGAATTAATTGCAACAAATAGCAGTTCATTGTTATTAAGGGGGGGGGGGGGATTATTTTGTAGAAATACCATATATAACCCATCTATGCTAATGAGGAATTCGCAAATAAGTAAAAAAAAAGTTCTAATGTAAAAATATTTTTGCATCCGAATTTATTCTGGGCTTGATTTTTTTTTTTTAACTGTATTAAATAGCCAAGATCGACATAGAGATTAATCGTACAACCAATCTTAATATGAAAAAATTCGTTCTATGAACCAAATATTGCAAATATAGATTATCCGAAGACACGAAGAATGAAGTCGACCCATTTTATTATTAATTGGCGGCTAAATTCGAGTCGAGGCGACCCGACCTATACGGCGTCGTCGACTGGCAAAAAATGGTCAGCTGTGTGACTCGGCTTCATTCTCTGATCAGAGAATGAGGTCGACCCATTTTTGTCGGTGGCGGCTGACACTAAATTTTTGCTTCCAGCTGCGGCTGCTTGACGGCTAAGCCGATATAAATTTATCTATTCGGTTGCGGAAAATTATCCATTATAAATCAATTTGAAGTTACACGAATTTTAAAGAGATTAGTTGCACAACCAATCTTACAATCACATATACATTTCATTCAAATTTTCTTACCTAAATTTTTGCAAAATTATTATAGCAACATGATAGTGATTTACTGTGGGTGGAAGGTAAAACATTTTTACAAAAAATACAATAATTATTAATAATTTTTTCCGATTTAAAAGAATATTTTTGATTAATTGGCGTCTAAATTTGAGTCGAGACGAGTCGACCTATACGGCTGCGGCGTCGACTGGCAACAACTGGTGGGCGGCGGCTAAAAGTGGCGGTGCGTCTCTGCGGCTTCATTCTCTGTCCGAAGCACAGAATGAATCCGCCGAGTCGCGCCGCTGATTTTAGCCGCTGCCGACCAGTTTCTTCCAGCCGAAGCCGCCGCCGAATATATCGACTCATCTCGACTCATAATTAGTCACCAAGTAATCAAAAATATTGATTTAAATCAGAAAAAATATTAATAATTGTTGTGTTTTTTGTTAAAATGTTTAACTTTCTACCCAAAATCCATCTGTATCATGTTTCTATAATACATTTGCAACCATTTAGCTTAGAAAATGTAAATGAAATGAAAATTTGATTGTAAGTTTGGTTGTACAACTAATCTCATTACCATTCGGATAACATCAAATTGATTTTATTATGGATAATTGTCCGCCGTCGATAAGACAAATTTATATCGGCTTAGCCATCAAGCTGCCGCCGGAGGCAAAAAATTAGTATTAGCCGCCGCCCACAAAAATGGGTCGGCTTCATTCTCTGCATTTCATTCAAATTTTCGGAGCTAAATTTTTGCAAAATTATTATAGCAACTTAATACTGACTGATTTCGGGTGGAAAGTTAACATTTTGACAAAATACAACAATTATTAATAATTTTTTTTCTGATTGAAATCAATATTTTTGATTAATTGGCGGCTAAATTTGAGTCGAAACGAGTCGACCTGTACGGCGGCGGCGTCGACTGGCAAAAACTGGTGGGTGGCGGCTAAAATTGGCGGTGCGTCTCGGCGGCTTCATTCTCTGTCCGAAGAATGACCTTATAATGCAATTTATCGCACAACTAAACTCTCCAACGTTCGATATCTCCTGTCGATGAGTGAGTTTTATTGAAAAATGTCATTAATCTCGGACAAAAGTATGCATACATCTGTCTCCTAACCAGCTGCTGTTGCTGCTGCCCCCACTACTGTTAATATCCATAAACTAATACTTTCTTTCAATCGGGCCTCTTGCCTTTACTACCGAGTTCCACAAATGAAACGTGCTATACTGTTTCAAAAATTTTTCTATTGTTTTTTTGTCTTTATTTAAGCCAAGGTGGTGTGTTTTTGTCTATCATTTCTATGTTTACAAAAAGAACAAAACAACAATAAAATTTCACTATAGTAGGAGACACAAAGAGCGAGAGTAATAACTGTGGTCTAACAAAAAATGCGTTTACCGGCGTTTCTATTTATCTTGGCCACACTTTAATCCGATTTATATGTATTATGTTAGACTCGTATTGAAGTTGGTTTTTCTCTATTGACGACCTATGTCAATGGTAGACAATATTTTTTAATAAATATTTAAGAGTAAAACGGATTTTTTAAATTTTTTGTTACTTTTTTTAATAATATTTCATTGAACTAAAGAGTTTCTTGTTAGAGCTGCATGTTTTCTTTTTTGTTTTTTTTTTGTTTTTTTTTTTAATAATTTATTTACGATACGATTTTTAGGATTGGTTTCAAATCACTTTTCTTGTAAATATCATGTGATGGTTGTTTTTTTATAAAAATATTTACCATTTTTTATACAAAAAAAAAAAACAAAAATGTGAAAAGAGTCGTGGTACTAGTTGAGTTAAACCTCCCCATAAACACAAGCATTGGAGAAATGCAACACAATTTTTAAAGATTACTCTATAATTCAATTTGAGAAATTGTTGAGAAAATCGCGTTCTCAACAAAGAATCGATATTTATTTAATTTAATAATTTATTTATTTGTCTACACACAAAAAAAAATTCTGATTCAATCACGAAATTAATTGATCCAATTAATTTTTTAATTGAAATGTCTTCAATCATAGAAATGATAGTATCAATTAAATAAATAATTGAAAGTCAATTAAAAAGTTAATTGATCCAATTAAAAAGTTAATTGATGCCATTAATTTTTGTGATTGATTTTTGTTTCAATTAAAAAATTTGTTGAATCAATTAAATTTTTAATTGAATATTTTTTAAAATTCAATTAAAATTTTAATTGGTAAAATGTTCGTGAAATTTTTTTCTGTGTATGGAATACACATCCTAACAATATTATCTAAATACAAAATGTCCATCCTATGTTTATTGGTCTGCTTTTGGAAGTAATACGCGTATGTGAGTTTTATTCATTTTATATTGGCCTAAAGGCTTGGTTATTTTTACAATAAATATAAATAAAAACTAAATCTCAGCGCTTATGGGATTGTTATAGCACTGTAAACCTAGAAATGGCAACACTGCTATATATTCCCTACACATAGCAAATGTTCCAAAATCGCTAAAACAGCATTACTTATAATGCTGCCTCTCACTTTGCTTTTGACATTTTAACATCTGCCGTAAAACAGCTGATCGTCTATTGTTTACATTTGATTGGAGGATCATTTCTATAAATCAGGCTTTTAAAATTGAACTTTACAACATATTTTTAATACTTTTAACCAAGTCTTTTGTTCTTATTTTATAAATGTGAAACATGAATGGATAACTGACATTTGATGTAAATAATTTACTTGGGGAATGGTCAAATCTGTGTAACACCTTTGCTCTTGCATTCATTTGTTCCCACTTTCCAACTAGCATAATTGTTTAAACCATAACATCATGACCCGAACTATAGTTTGTTCACCTTGATGACACTTTGGAACACACATTTCAAGATTTTTGCCACCGTCGTCTAATAAACAATACCTTGATGTCATCACACGTTCGCATAGATACAAAGCAAGCAATGAACATCATTAGCCATACCTACCACCACCATCACCAGCTTCAGTTACAACCACCACCACCACCGCCACAATGCATCCTTGCCATTTCAAGTCTCCTTGAGGTTCGAGAGATCGTTAAGGGAAAAATATCTGCAATTCAACACTAAAGCAAAATATTTTTCCAAGATGAATAAGGAACCAAAACTAAGGTGATATGATGATGATTGTGTTTAAGAGTAGAAGAAGGCCAAACGGATGTTTAAAGATAAAAGGACTTTTATTTGCCTTGGCATCACGTGATAGTGTGTGTAAAATGGACATTTTTTTTGTTTTGTTTTTTTTTTTTGGTGGTGGTGGTGGTGATTGTGTTGGTGTTTCAAATTTTATAACACCTTGATGTATTTTTGTTGTTGTTGTTGACTTGTAAGGTCTTTGGCTATTGTTATTGCTGTTTACAGCAACGACAATATCATATACATATACCTTGAGCTCATCACTTTATTGTTGTTGTTGTATATTTTTCCAAAATTGTTACACTCATTTAAGTCTTGAAAATCTTTCGTTATGGATTTTTGGTGAACACAATGGTCCTAGTGACTGGTTTGCTCGATGGCTGGCGTTTATACCATTTACATCTGCCTTTTTCCCTTATAGCTTAAGTGCATTGTGTTTGCCAGGATATTGCTCTTAGTATTGAGTTTTCTTTGTTTCTGAATGGAAATCCTTGAAATGATCCCGGAAAATTTCATCTATTCATCATCATCATCACCATCATCAGTTACTGTAACAGTTTTGTTTCCTGTACGCTGTGGTGAATTTCGAATTGCTAGAGTTTTGAAAAATATTGAGTTCAGTTAACCAAAGACTAGCATACCTTAAAGACGTGAAAAATAATTCTTTTAAAGAAATAAAAAATAAACTGAAACGTTTTGTTATAAAAGAAATCTACGAAAAAATATATATCGATAAAGTTAGGAAAAATATCGATACAGCAAATACTCCCCCCCCTCCCCACACAAATTGAAGATATCTGAGATCAATATCATCTGCCTTCTCTTTCTAAACATCCAGTTAATGCAATTTGCTTTTTTTTTCGTATAAACTTAACTGTTTTTTGCCAAGCAAAAACAATAACTTATCCAGAAAAAAAGAGAGAATCCAGACCGCGTCGTTTTGCATTATTCCATCCCAATCTCCTTTAATTGTTTTTCACTTAGTGTTCGTTGTTAAGTGTTTTCGTGTTAATATTTTAATCGTTTGCTTTTACAATTTTTTTTAATTAACAAAGATTTGTCTTGTTCAATGATTGTGTAATTTTTTGTTTTAATTTTTTTTTTAAATACATTCGAGATTTTATTTTCGTATTTACCTTTAAATTTTGTTGGTTATCAAACTTCATCAAACTGGATAACAATTCGCTTTTATTAAAATTATTAAATTTAATGTCTTCACCACCGCCCTCGTCGTCTTATTCATCGCCCTCAACATCATCTCTATCAGATTATTCACCCTCTACATCTAGTCCTGAATTAAATTCAAATAACTCATATCCATCACCTTCATCAGCTGGTGGCTCATCGGCCATAAAAATCGAATTTGATCGTAACATTATGGATTTGGTATATCAGCCAAGGTGAGGGGCCAATGATCTAATTTAGAAATAAATGGGAAAATAAAAATGTTAAATGTGCTCTTGATTTGGAAGATTTTTCGCCATTAGGGGGAGAATAATTTTAGAATTTAAAAAATTTGGGAACAATTTTTTTATGAAATAAATATTCAGACTTTGAATTTTTGAAAAAAGACCATATCCTAAGAATTTCGACTTTGAATTGGGACTGTTCTCTAGAATCGAGAGATTTTTCCACATTAAGAGAGAATAATTTTAGAATTTAAAATTTTTGAGAACAAAGTTTTTTTAGGAAATAAATATGCAGACTTTAAAAAAAATGAAAAAGGCCATATCCTAAGAAATGCGACTTTGAATTAGGGCTTGTAAATTCCATTTTACCTAGCTTTAATTTTGAAATCAAATTTGTGTATAACAATAAAAACAAATGAAATGATTTTTAAAATGTATTTATAACCATAATAAATTATGAATATGAATAAAAAAAAAATAATTCCAAACTAACTACAAAAGTTATTGACCCTATGCCTAAATAATTTGATTATCAATTAATTTATAGTTAATCATTCTTTGATAATAATAATATTTGTTTTTTTTTTTATTTTTACTACATTTTTTTTTATCGTTTCTAATTTACTTTATTTTTTTTTTTTTTCTTCCAGATTGCCGGTGAACGAATGTCAGGCAAGTCAAACTGCTAGAGTGACATCGAACCTAAACGCATCCAGTAGTACAATGGCGGTTAGTCGAGTACCCTCACCGCCTTTACCGGAAGTTAATACACCGGTTGCTGAAAACTGGTGTTACACACAGGTATGTGGAATTTTTGCTAAACCGTAAGACCAAAATCTCTAAACGAAATATGATAGCCAAAGATCTTTAATCCTCAAAGAAAGACTTTTTTTCAAACAATAGCTATCGTATTTCTTAAGGAGACTAGTAAATCTTTTTTCCATTTTGGGATTATCACAATAATCCTTATCCCCCATCTTTGTTTTCTTACAGGTGAAAGTGGTTAAATTTAGCTATATGTGGACCATAAATAATTTTAGTTTTTGTCGTGAGGAAATGGGTGAAGTCTTGAAATCCTCTACATTTTCCGCCGGTGCTAATGACAAACTAAAATGGTAAATTCTATCTATATCAAAAACCCACTGGAGGATTTAGTCTAAACTAATCTTTTGTTTTCTTCCACGTTTTTTCAGGTGTTTACGTGTCAATCCAAAAGGTCTAGATGAAGAAAGTAAAGATTATTTATCGCTATATTTATTATTAGTTTCCTGCAATAAATCAGAAGTTAGAGCCAAATTTAAATTTTCAATATTAAATGCTAAAAGAGAAGAAACCAAAGCCATGGAATCACAGAGGTATATATTTAATAAAAACAAAAACCAAATATGTAATGGCCTTTCTAAAAATAATTTATTTCTTATTATTTTACAGAGCATACCGTTTTGTACAAGGCAAAGATTGGGGTTTCAAAAAATTCATACGACGAGATTTCCTATTGGATGAAGCAAATGGCCTTTTGCCCGAGGACAAATTGACAATATTCTGTGAAGTTAGTGTTGTGGCCGATAGTGTTAATATATCTGGCCAATCAAATATTGTACAATTCAAAGTGCCCGAATGCAAATTAAGTGAAGATTTGGGTAACCTCTTTGACAATGAGAAATTCAGTGATGTAACGTTAGCCGTAGGTGGCCGTGAATTTCAAGCACATAAAGCAATTTTGGCAGGTAACTATCTAACTATCTATCTATCAAAAGCATCCCATATTTATAGCTAATCTCATACACAATTTTGTTTGTTTTTCAAATTTCTATAGCTCGTAGTGATGTTTTTGCTGCCATGTTTGAGCATGAAATGGAGGAGCGTAAATTGAATCGTGTCGCCATAACTGATGTTGATCATGAAGTTTTAAAGGAAATGTTACGTTTTATTTATACTGGCAAAGCGCCAAATTTAGATAAAATGGCCGATGATCTCTTAGCAGCAGCTGATAAGGTATGTTACACTTTTTTTATTGCTACATTGCATTGCATTCATTTTTAATACTTTTCATTTCTTTTTACTATATAGTATGCTTTGGAAAAGCTGAAAGTAATGTGTGAGGAAGCGCTGTGCGTTAATCTCTCCGTTGAAACAGCCGCTGAAACATTAATATTAGCCGATCTCCATAGTGCGGATCAATTAAAAGCACAAACGATAGATTTTATTAATACGTAAGTAGTCTAACAAATAATAGCATAATTTATTTATTTATTTGTTGCTGTCAGAAAATATAAGTATTGTATGTATGTTCAAATATAGAGCATCCATTCATTTTCTTGCCTTAACATTGATAAAGAAAAATTAGTTTATCCACCACTTTGTGTATACGGATTAGCATGACACATTTTTTTTTTTGTTTGTTTGTTATATTTAACAATAGGCAAAGATTTTTTTGTTTTTTTATTTTCATTTTAAAGCCAATGAATAGTACTGAGCAGATGTCATATATTATCACTATTTGACATAGGAAATGAAACTTTTTGGCAATGATAGCATTGAGGAAGAAAATTATTTGATGTTTATTTTTGCAAAAATTTTCCACAATTTGTTTTTGCAATTTTTGTGTTTGTGTGTGTGTTTTTTTTTTCTATAGTGGAAAATATTTGTCCATATTTTCGACTTCTTTTTTTAATTTTTTAGGAAAATTAGTTCTTATGCAAATTAGTTATTATACCCCTTGAAATCCTAAACCACACACAAAAAAATTTAACGAAAAATTTTCCAATTAAAATTTTAATAGAGTTTGAAAAAATATTCAATTAAAAATATAATTTATTCAACAAATTTTTTAATTGAAACAAAAATCAATCACAAAAAAAAATAGCATCAATTAATTTTTTAATTGGATCAATTAACTTTTTAATTGGCCTTCAATTAATTTTTTAATTGATGCTATCATTTCTGTGATTGAAGACATTTCAATTAAAAATTAATTGGATCAATTAATTTCGTGATTGAATCAGAAAAAAATTTTTTTGTGTGCATAGAAATCTAAACCTACTGGAAGTTACGTATAAGATAAATATATGACGGAAATTATTTGAAAATTATTTTTGCAAAAATTTTCCACATTATTATTATTTTTTTTAATATAGGAAAATTTTTGTCCATCTTTTTTACGGGTTTCTCCACTTTCTTAATTTTTTTTTGATAGAATTTAAAAAGAAAATTATATGATGTTTATTTTTGCAAAAAATTTCCTCATTTTTTTCTTTTTTTGTATAGTGGAAAATATTTGTCCATTGTTTTTTTCTTAGTTCTTATGAAGATTAGTTATTATATCCCTTGAAATCTAGAAAGTTACGGAGAAGATAAACATTTGTCTGTGGGACGTATCTTAGTTTATCTTCAATGATAGCATTTAAGAAGAAAATTATTACATTTTTTTTGCAAAAATTTTCCACATTTTTTTTTTTTTTGGATTTTTTTTTTAATATTGGAACATTTTTGTCTATCTTCTTTTATGTTTTTTCGCCACGTTTTTAATTTTTATATTTACGTAGATTCTTTATAGAAATCATTTTTTAAACAGTTTTGGATAAACTTTTATTTTTTGCATAAAAAATATCAAGTTTTCAGTGAGCAAAAGCGAAAAACTAATAATGGCATACATCCACGGTTGCAACATTTGTTAGAATTCTACTAAAAAATGGTAGATTTTTTACTGTTTGGTAGATTTTTCAAAATACACTCCTCCGACGTAGATATACTATAATTACTCTTCTATTACTTTTTTTATACGATTTATATTTATACTGAAATTTCCGCAATATTTATATGCACTCAAAAAAACAGTGAACAACTAAGCAGGAAGAAAAGTTTTTGGTTAATTTTAGAAAATTTGGATTATTTTTAGAAAATTTAGATAATTCTTAGATTTTTTTAACAAGCGCTGACGAACACGCCGATATCATTAAAATAAGTAAACATTTTTCGACAAATTCAAGAAAATTTAAAGACATTCACAATATTTATATGCCCTCAAAAAAAAAAAAAAAAAAAAAAACCCACCAGGAGGAACAGTTTTAATTAATTTTCAGATTATTTTTAGAAAATTTATAGTAAATTATTTTTAAAAAATTTTAACTATACAGTTTTACAAACACTGACATCACACCGATATCATAAAAATAAGTAAACATTTTTCGACAAATTCAAGAAAATTTATTAGACATTCACTTGTTAAAGAAAATTTTGTAGTTTGCAGGAAGAAATTGAAGTTCAAAATTGCAAGAATTTCTTTAGTACCATACCAAGTTCAAGTTGGGCGCATTTGTAGTTAAATTTACACAATTTAAAGAAATAATGAACTAATTTTTGAGAAATACGAATTTAGTAAATATTTTGCCCATGTTCGCAAATCTACTTCCAGGTGAATGTGAATCAATTCCATGATTTTGGTGTTCTACAATCCACTTCCACCGGAAGTTTCGTGAAATCAGTTCACTTTTTTTAGTATTATTTTTGAATATTAAAAGGGGATTTTGAGGACACAAAGGCAGCCTTTTATTTCCGAAATACTTCTGAAGAAGAAAAGAATATTTAAGAGAAAAAATATTTGTTTTTCCATACCGACCACAAAAATTTGATAAAAAAAAAACTTAAAATATTTTTTTTAATTGGTAGAATTTTCATAAAATTTTGGTAGATTATTTTTTTTTATTCGAGTGGCAACATCTCATAGACTTAGATAAGCATTCTTAAAATTCTTTTGAAACATAAAACTAATATACAATTTGTTTTTTTTTTTTTTTTTATTTTCCTTATAGTCATGCCACCGATGTTATGGAAACCCAAGGATGGCAAAATATGATCACAACACATTCACATTTAATTGCCGAGGCATTTCGTGCGCTTGCAACACAACAAATCCCACCGATTGGACCACCCAGGAAACGTGTAAAAATGAGCTGAAATTTCAATAGTGTGCAGCACCAATACCAACACAACATCATAGATAATCAAGAAATACAAAAACATTATTATAATAATAGAGATAATAATAAACAAAACTATACTTCTTATTATTATTATAATTATAACAACAACAACAACTACTACTACTACAATTACAACTACAACAACAAGAAAAAGAACATCAACAACAACAGCAGCAGTAACAGCAACAACAAATACTATTATTATAATTATTTCTATTATTATAAAAACAACTACTACAAAATTCACAACCACAACACCAACAACAATAGTTATAGTCGTCTCAGCAATCATAGTAAAAATTTGTCCTTTAAAATTTATTCAAATGTCTTTAATTTAAGCAACATTTTGAAATACAAACAGTATTTGATGTATGAATTCTTAATTCTCCAAAAAGTAGGTCTAATGATTTTCTCAATGGTTTCGTTTTCAATAAAATTGACAAAAATGTTTGATATTTTAATGTGGCAAAAACAACATCACGAAGATCATCATCATTATCATTAACACATGTTTAAAAATCTAAAAATTTCTCCATGGATTTTGATGTAGAAATCCCCCCCGTATAAAATTTGCAATTTTGCATAAATGAACATTAAAAAAAAAACAGTAAAAAAAAACAAAATAATCTAATGTCTGTGTAACTATAGTATTTTTTTCTAAAACAAAATTTGGGTTTTCGGTTGCAATTTACTTCTTCCTATTTTCTCTCTAAGGATTGTAGATTTTCAAAAAAAAAAAAAAAAACAAAAATAATAATTATAATAATACAAAATATCATGAATGTGTTATACAAAACCTAGAGAATAGAAGGATATTAATCTTAAAGCATAGATCGAACCTTCCGTTTACAAATTACCGCCCCCTCCCGCAAACCCCACCTTCATTACCCGAGAAAATCCTAACTTGGATCTTCAGGATTTGGCTTTTAAGCCATAGTAGATCTTGATTTCTTGTAATTTTTCCCATTATGAATGAATCTATCAAATACTGATTACTGTTGTGATTCAAAAATTGAAAACTGTTGCTTAAGGCCAAGGGCTATTGAATTGAAAATGTAGAGACCATGTGAAGACAAGAAAATTAGCTTTTTCTTCTTCCCCTTCCGCACTTCTATATCCACCATTTTTTAATTTTTTGTTTGTGAAAAAAACACATTGACTTGCAGTTTGATTCTCTTTAACTTTACCTATTGATATGGCCTAATTTGTAAGTAATATTTAGTTTGTTTTTACTTTTTGTATTATGAAATTGTTTATGATTTTGCTTTTTATTCTTTTTTACGTTTTTAATTTAATATTTAGTTTTTTTTTTTTTTTGTAATATCTATTATATCATTTTTGTATAGAGACACTGTAAGAACTAGAGAAAACAAGCAAGCAAGCAGCATAAAATAAAGTGTTTTAATCTTATACTTATATTTTTATTGTTAATTTAATAATTGGTTTAACCAAAAGTAATGTTTAATACTAAATATAAAAATAATTTAGACGTTTTTTTTAATTATTATTTTTATCGTTTCTATAACATATATATAAAGAAAAACAACAAACAAACACCAACCCGCCAATTAAGCGTTAAATCAAAACAAATAATACTATGTTTTATTTCCTGCAAACTATAAACAAAAACCCCGAAAAATTATCTTCTGTATTTTTTTATGAATTTGAAATTAATTAAAATTTGTAAATCACTTAAATTTTCTTCCCCAAAAACCCTACCTCCCCCCCAAACACAACATAACTTTAAATAAAATCTATTTCTTTAAAACAAAATTGACATTCTTCTTTGTCTAAATTATATTTTTCTTTTTATTTCATTTTACTTTTTTTCTTTCCTTTTGTTTATAAAAATTCTATTTTTTTGTATTCTATTTTCTAAGTTGTTCTGTATGTTTTTTCTATCCCTTTAAATATTTTCCGTATAGTTTTTTTTTTTAATTGATAATTTGTTTAATTGTATTAATTATAAGTATAATATATATATTTTTTTATTTTAATTTTTTTCGTTTCGTTTCATTTCGTTTTATTTTTTCATATGTGAAAATGTTTATTATTATTATTAGCTTCTTTAAGAAATTTAATATTTTTTTTTTGTAATATTAATTATTAATATTATTAGCTATCTTATTATTAAAACAAAAAATGGAACAACAATCAACCAACCATAAAACCAATAACAGCAACATAAGATAAAAATTGATTTTTAAAGAATATATTAAAAGAAAACAACACTTTTGTGAAAGTAAAAAAAAAAAACTAAAAAAAAACACAAACTATGACTTTTTATTTGGAGTTTCTCGGATTAATGAAATAATATAGCAATGACCCCAATAATGACATCAAGCACATGTCTTTTGAAGGTTTAGGACCTACTCAAAATTATTAACATTTACGGTCATTTTCAACTGGCTCCGTTAGACATTAACTATCAGTTAACAGAAAATAATTTGCAAATATCTTCTCTCCGGTTAGTTTTAACTGAAAAATATCCAGTAGATTTCCATGCCACTAGGACTGAGGAGGAACTAAAAAGATAGCAGTTCTCCAGTTTAGTAACAACAATGAGATTCATGGGTCCGAATCTGAAGAAAGTGGTCTGAAAGAGATCGCAGATCGTACTTCAATTTGAGGGTGTTTATGATTAATGGAATCTTCATGAGCCAGTGTGTAATGGACAGAAAAAAATATCACGAAACTTTTTCCAATTAAAGTCTTAATTGGGTTTTTAAAAAAATATTCAATTAACATTTAATTGATACAACAAATTTTTGAATTGAAACAAAAACGAATGACAAAAATTAATAGTACAGTGAAACCTCTCAAAGGTGGACTCTCACGGTCTCCTAAATTTTGTCCACATTTGGGAGGTGTCCACTTATGAGAGGTTAATTTTAATGTGTTAATATAGCAAACGTCTGTCGACAACTGTTCACTTTTAAGAGGTGTCCGGTTTTCAGAGTGTCCAAGTTTGAGAGGTTTCACCGTATTTGTATTTTTTTTAATTGGATCAATTGATACTATAATTTCTATGATTGACGACATTTTTCGTGATTGAAGGCAAAAAATATTTTTTGTGTGTGATAGTGAAATCGCACTTTTTCTTAGCCAATTGGGCTAGCTTTTCTGCTATTCAGCGCAAAATCAATCCAATAATTCGGCATAGTACAGCCTTTGGTCATTTCACTTTTCTACAGGGTGTCGATTTTGATGGCACCTTGCGATTCTCAGAAAACGGAAGTCATCATTTTTTCGGCAGATGAGAAAATCTTCGCTTCAGAGCATGTTAGACGAGTGAAGTACACTGTTCTATAGGTTGGGTTGTGGAGAATGACAATAATTTTTGAATCGAATTGCTGTCCTCATAGACCACTATAGGTCCCTTGTGTTTTCTCGAGGTAATTTTCGCAACGTCTTCCTGAGGTGGTCTCCTTTAAAGTCACTCAAGAACTTCCATTTTCCCGTCTTCCTTAAAGCCCTGACGAAGGCGAGCAAATCCACAGATGCAACACCATTTGTGGTCCAGAGTGAGCAAATATGGAACCCGTTGCACCGCTAGATGCCTCATTCCCAACATTTTATGTAAGATATGACCCAAGTGTCTACTATAGCGGTCCACCAAAATCTACGATATGGAAGATTTTTATTGGGTCACTTGGACAAAGATCATTAAAACCCAACCACACTGAAACTTGTTAAACCAATATGACATTAGTTGTTGTTGTTGTTGTAACAGTTTATTGTGATTTCACTAATTTTTATGTTATATGCTTTGGTACTTCAGCTTGTAGCAAGATCGAGTAACTCTGCGAATAAGGTGGGGTGTATCGAGAGTGATCTGGTGGTAAGTCGACGCGTGTCATGTGGCTGCAATCATTCACTGATAGATAGGAATTGAGGCGGCTGCATTTGCCTGATCTTAATTGGGCTCAAACGACCCTAGTCTACCGTGGGAGGTCTCTTTCCTTCGGTGCTTTGGGCGGTGGTCGGACTCCGAGAACAGGATTAACCTTGTAGCTTCTTACCGCTTCAGCTACAGTATCCTCCTATTTAAACCTGCCTGGTACGCTGTTTGATCTAGAGGCCCTTTTTCGTAGCACTGGATCTTGTGCTCAAAATGATGTATATCAACCCTTACGTTCCTGGGTGGTGGTTGTGTATCCATGAGATGGTGGTTTGGATGATTACTGCGATAACAACCCAGGAGATATGGCTTTGACAACATGTAGTTGTGTTTATGCACAGGGATGGTCTTTAACTCCACATAAAGGTGATCCAGAAGTGTGACATCTAGTTGCAGTTCTAAGGGCAGCGTTCTGGCCAATTGTTAGTTAATAAGGTTTCTTTGTACACACCTCAAGTGCTGCCGGAAAGTGATTTGAGGACGTTTTTTCTACCGCGGAGCTTATTAAAAATTGCCGTGGCATGGGCAGATGACGTGACAAGGCTGTCGAATCGTTACACCCAGGTGTAATTTGTGGTCGGAATCGTTTCGCCTTCGACACTAGTATGCAACAGCCTGCCAACAACAGTTCTTGAATCGAATTACTGTTCACTTAGACCACTATAGGTCATTGTGATTCATCGAGGTAATTTTCTAAACGTATTTCAGAGAAAAGAACTCAAGAACTTCCATTTGTCCGACTTCCTTAAAGCCCTGATATGGGGGACCACACTGAAACTTGTTAAACCAAGATGACATTAATCATCGTTGGGGAATAATCACCGACGGTACACAATATCCAAAAATTGATTAATTTCGCTTATCATTTTACCATTCAAAAACAAGAATCGAATCACCGACCAATATTGCCCTTCTTCCAATAGCCAGACACGCGTTTTTTTTTTGCCTAAAAAGTAACGATTATGCGAAAAGCCAAATTTGACTTTAGAAAGTAGGGCGGGGCCGACTATATAATACCTTAAACCACCCCTATTGAATTAGTAAACATAAGCATATGTGGGGTATCATTGGTATAGGTTCGAGAGATAAACCACATTTCCATATTTAAGAACAATCTGAACAGTAATGTCTGCTATTCGGATCTATAGTTGATTTTGCACCTACAGAGTTAGTATGTCCCTAATATTGAGTCCATTATTAAAATAGGAGGAATTCGCCCAATTTGTAACATTGGTTAATAAATAAGAGTAAGAGTAAATAAGAGTATAAGAGAAAACTATATCTAAATCTGAACCGATTTGGATTATATTTTGCCGGTTCGCTTGATATAACGGGAGATTACCTAATACGGAATTTGAGTAAGATCGGTTAATAAATGAGGCCACTATGGCCAAAAATGAGATTAGGAGAAATTTTTGAAAATCGGGCGCTACATATATATGGGAGCTATATCTAAATCTAAACCGATTTGGATGATATTTTGCAGGTTTGGTTAATACCACAGAAGGTTACTTTGTTGTAAATTTGAGTTACGATTGGTTAATAAATAAGGCTATTATGAACAAATTTTGGAAAATCGGGCGATACATATGTATGGAAGCTATATTTAAATCTGAACCGTTTTCAATGATTTTTTGCACATATAGTTAGTACTACAGAAGATTAGAGTAAAACAACTTTGAGTAAGATCGGTTGATAAATAAGGGACTTATGGCCAAATTTAGAAAAATTGGGCGATACCTATATATGGAAGCTACATCTAAATCTGAACCGATTTCGATCAAATTTGGCACACTTAAAGGATGGTAAGTAGGATTACTTTGTGGCAATTTTGAAGCTGATCGGTTAGTAAATGAACGCAATCTGGCCCCATTTATCGAAATCGAGCGATACATATATATGGGAGCTATATCTAAATCTGATCCGATTTCCTTGTGCCAAAACAAAAACACCTTGTATCAAATTTCATCAAAATCGGTTAATAATTGCGACCGTAATCTTGCGAACAACTAATACATGGACAGACGGAAGGACGCCAAGGGTTAGATCGAGTCAGGAGGTGATTCTGAGTCGATCATATCAATATATATTAAAATCAATATTTCTGGTAGGCACATTTTTTGGCAGATCAAAGTTATTATACCCTGATTACTATGTGGTTTAGGGTATAAAAAAATCAACTACAGCGCCTCTAGTGTGGAATAGCGGAAAAATTCAACTAACAGTAATTTCGTTTATCAATGTTCCAATTTAGGATATTTTTTCCGAGTAAACTGTCTGACCTTTTTGTCTTACGCGACCCAGAACAAAGAAATTCCAATAAACTTGATTTTATCACGCTGTACACAAAATAACACCATCAGAAGGCCAATGATTTGAAAAATGTACATGGTCATAACTAGAATCCACCCCCATAATTTTCCCTCAAATTTTGAATGCATTTAAATTAATATTGAATAAGGAAAAATAAAACTTGAATCTTGAACTCGAGCTCATATATTAAATTGCAAAATTGAGAATATAAAACATTTAAATCTATACGATTTAATTTAATAACTATAATACAAAATTCGTATATTAACAAAAATTAACACACTTTGGTACAATATAAAAAAAAATGACGGCCCCTACAAAGTGCCATTAAGGATAAGGAATTCTATACGACAATACGAATTAAGCAAATTTTTATTTGTTACCATGCTACATACGGCGAAACAAACTAAAACCAAAGATCGGACTTTGATTGCATTTAGTAAAAGTGTTGTAACATTCAAAAAACACGTTCTACATCAAACCATCTGATATTGAGCCTTTGCCAGTTTTTAACCACCGATTTGTGTAGCATGATATTTTATAAAAGATATACAACAAACTTATAAAATAATGCTAATCCTAATTTTGGGCGAAAAAAATTAGCAATAATAACTTACAAATTATTTCTTTTCCTGCTCATCCAGGAACTGCTGCAAAAGAGCAGAATCTATAGGTATAGTAAGTTGTTCTGAGCCATCAACGCTCCGTTTTGATTTAACAAGTTTATGGTCTAAAAATTCTGTTAACTGGGCTCTCAGAGCAAGATCCGAACTAACCAAAAAGGCTTCGCGACAACTCCAATACAAATCTTTGAAGGGCATACCTAAATGGGGATATAAGAAAAACATTCATTATGAAATAAAAATGTCATATCAGTTATGAATGAATTTAGCAGTACCTTGGTAATTAGGATTTCCCTTGTTTTTCAATTGATGCTTAACAATTATCATGTAAATGCCTCGTGTGTTGGTGGTCAACGATAGGAATACACTTCGCATGGAAGACAATGCTAACTCTCCAGAGTTCTGTACCAATAATGAATTTTCAAATGCTGTCTCATCGGTATAGGGCAACATTGTGGTACAATCCCACCAAGAGAAATTGTAATTACTTAATTTTGTTTGATCCCATACTAGAAAAGAACAAAAGGATTAATAAAGGTACCTAATGAACATTTAATAGAAACTCACATAAAGGCGTATTAATGTGATCCACAGAAGCTAACAAATGAATGTTGGGTACCTTTGCCAAACGGGATAATATCGATTGGGCCTTACCATTTCTCAACATGGCACCATCTAAATTGTGAACAATCAGATATAAATGTGTCTCTGGAATTAATGAGAATTCTTCTTCGATCATATCAGCAGCCTCATGAGGATTACTAGGACTAATACCAGCATCTAGTATATCATTAGTAATACTGTCTAATATATCCTTTAATGTTA
This sequence comes from Haematobia irritans, assembly GCF_050003625.1. Classification (NCBI taxonomy): domain Eukaryota; kingdom Metazoa; phylum Arthropoda; class Insecta; order Diptera; family Muscidae; genus Haematobia; species Haematobia irritans. Next base: position 19,984,989 of record NC_134397.1, read on the forward strand.
AACTTGGAAAGAATCCATTGATAACCAATACTGGTTGATTGGACAAGACATCACGGTGAAAGGCTTGCAATAATTGACGTTTTGACCCCAGACCATACAACAAGAGATTGTAGCCTTCATTCAATATATACAACCATTTTGGAAAGTATGATTTATATTCTTCCATAATAGCATTAATGGAATCTTCATGCTCGCTCGAAAGTTTCATTTCGGCCAAGAGAGAAAATAGACGATCAGCTGGCAGGCGAGGATTCTTAAGTCGATCTAATGTATGGTCGGAAGTGAGAATTTTTCCACTGGAATGAGATTGAAAATAGCTCTCGCACTCGGGTACATAATCTGCTGATTTTTTTACTCGAGCCGATTGCTTTAATCGTGCCGCTGAAGGTGTTTTAGGCAAAATAGGCACAACAATAGAGCGTCTACCTTTACATGGTGTTTTTGGTTCATCGTCGTCTTCGTTATCGGATCCTGAAGAATCATTTTCACTTGAGCTATCGCTGCCTGATGGCTGAAAATCACTTTCATCTGCAGAAAAATCTGATCCCGAATTGTCTTGTACAAGTTTAGCAATTTCTATTAGATACAAACGACATGATTACTTTCGAGATTTTAGTATTGTGTCCTTCGGTCATCATACTTACGGGTTTTAACTTTACTTCTCACTCGAGATGGTGTTTTAGGCTCCAAAGTGGATTTTCTTGCCCTCTTACCATCTGGAGTCTTACCAACACGTCCGGGCGTTTTAGGGGTCTTCGGAGTAGCTGGTGTTTTTGTATTCATAGCAGCTAATACCATAGCACCTTTCTTCTTGGGTGTATTGAAACCAAACATCATTTTTCCCGCTACATCAACTTCTTCCTGCAATAAAGCTAATTCATCTGCTTTCGGCTTTATCACTGCTCCATCAACACTACTAGAATCATTATCATCTTCTTCATCCTCATCATTATCGGTAAAATCATTGTTTTTAGCTGTTCTCTTGCGATCAATTTTCTTTCCAGTGATTGTGTCAACTACATAGTCCCCACTAAGAAACTTCTTGGTAGGACTGGAAATTCGTCCCGACCGCCGGCGTTGTTCCGGCTCAGGAACATTTTCCTCGCTAGAATTCCCCACCAATACTTCAACAACGCTCTCATCATCATCTGTTGTTGTTGTATTGGTGTTGTGCATAAGATTTTCTACAGCCTTGAGATTTGATGATGGGACTCTTTTTTGTGGAGTTTTGTAATCCTTCTCATTACGTATTCCCGATTTAGTGGGTGTTGACATTTTAAATGCACAGTACGAGTAAAGGCTTCAATGATGATTGTATCTCGGAGGATGTTTACAATTCCTTTTTGTTGTTTCTAAATTGCGCCAACTGCTTGGCAACAGAGATGTTCATAGCAGTGTTACCATTTTAGCGTTTTGCAGCTAAATTTAACATTTTCTATTTAGTCGCAAAATTTTCATTTAGCATACATAGAAAATAATATTTAGTGGTTTCAATGACGATTGATTAATTTTATAGCTAATTCGGGCAACTAAAATTTACATTTTTTTAAATCAATCAAAATTCTAATTGAAAAAATATTCTGTGCAGTTTTTTTTAATTTGTTTCTTTTTTTAATAACGCATATTTTTAAGGCAGCATTGAATACAAAAATTTGAATATATTAAAATTTTGTTATTGTTCTTAAAAAAAAACGTAAAATTGTAACATTATTTTATGCCAAGAATTGGCAAATGATTTGGTTTCAAAACTTTGTAGGTATGGTCACACTGGATGTTAATCAAAGCAGGGTGACACAAAGAAACATAAAATATTATTGTGCTTACAATGGGTGCCTCATATCGGATTAAAAGCAGCGGAGATTTTATAGGTAACAAGCCACCCAATAAACACAGGAATAGCGTTTTTCAAATGCAACAACTTTTCAGTTTGAGGGTAAATATAATTTTCAACATAAATTCAACTTGACCTGAAATAGCTCATCTTCAATACATCTTCAAATTGTTTGCGAATTACTTCCAATTTGCCAAAATGTTGACGAAATCTTTGAAAAGGTGTTGAAGGTAATATGAGAAAACTTTGACAAAACACTACCCTAAAATGCAACGAAAAAACCATGTGGTTTTCAATACTTATTTGTGCAACGAAGTTCGTGGTCAATTGCAAGAAATAAAAAAATGGAAAATTTTAGACAAATAACCAAATAGTTTATAAAAATAGGTAAGTAAAAATAAAAAATGAAATAAAACTTTAAGGAAGTCACTAAATGTATATCTCTTTGCAGAAAACTAAAATTATGGATTCTACGTTCTTGAAAACATTAAAAAGCTGACCGATGAAAAAATGGTGGACAATTAACTGGAACTGCTTCAAATAGTTTATAATAATTGGTACGTCAATATGAAAAATTAAATCAACACTTTAGAGAAGTCACTAAATTTAAAACTCTTTGCAGAAAACTAAAATCTTTGGATACTACATTCTTGCAAACAATAAGAAGCTGACCAATGAAAAATGAGTGGCTTATCGACAAGAAAAAGTTTCCAGAAACATTACAAGTGCAACCAATTAAAATAGTTAAAAACAACAAATTGTTGAAATCAACAACTTCTGGATGAAAATGTGCATCACATCGTCAGTTTAATTCATATGCTATTATCAGTTTAAAATGGATATTTTGTGAATTCCTTCTCCTGGAAATCAATTCTAACACGCGGTCCAGTACGTTCCAAATTTCAAATTGCCGCATGTTAATAAATTTTAATTCTGTTTTATGACACCAAAAGAAAGGAAATTATCAATGCAAAAGTGTTTACTAATAAGGTGGGTATTAAGTTCGAGTTTAGCCGCTAAAATCGTCATTTTTTCACGATTACTTTTCTTTTATAATCTACTTTAAGGAATACAAACTTTGTGAAAATTTGCGTTGGGCTTTTCCCCATCAAGTTATAATAAAATTTGCGACAAATATTTATAATTTTATGCCTTTTTGTTAAAAATTTAGTTTTCACTTTATCGATTTTAGCGGCTAAACTCGAACTTAATACCCACCTACAATGTTTAAGATATTTAAAGTTTTGTTGTTTGTTTTTGGTTCTTATTTGTTGATATGTTTAATAAGATTATTATTTATCAATTGGTATTGTAGTGTATTATTATATATTTTGTTTTGATGAAAACGAATAAATTATACAAAATGCATAGAATTTTGGCTTTGACTTTCAATTTGAAGTGGGGATATCATTCATACAAATTTAGATTGAAAAGTATTTGCAACGATGTTAATTTTGAATTTGACTCGGATCGAAAATTGTTTGACAAATTATTGAGTAGCGATGCATTTCAATTTGAGGATAACACTTGAGATATTATTGCTAATGTGTTGAATTTCAGTGTTGAGGGTAATGTCTGTTTTTTGTTGAGAACGCGATTTTCTCAACAATTTCTCAACTTGAATATAACCCTAATCCTTTGAAAAATGTTTGAAAAATTGTTGAAATTTAGCATTTTTCAAACGTTTGTGTTTATAGGGCAACAAATGTTTTTATCTTCATTATCATGCACGTATGTGAGGCGAAGGAAGTTAAATTATTTGTAAATGAAATGAAATTAGTAAAAGAAATTAATAACAATACTTTTAATTCTCCCAGTCAAAATTTAATTGCTATTTTTGATTGTTTTTGTGTAGAAAATCTTTAAATTCGTCTAAACGACTTTTGATATTTTGAAAATCGATTTAAATAGACGAATTTACTTTCGATGCTGGCCAAAATCAGCTAATTCACTTTTATCGAAATTGTCGGAAAGGGTTACGTATAAACACACTAATAGAAAAAGTTTTCTAAATAGAATGTTGCCAAAGAACGGCCTAAGACTATAACGCCCATTGTAAACATATGCGGAGTATCTCTCCTCCTTTTTATAACGAAAACACATAGACAAGCTTTGCACCATCGCCAGCTTTACTGAGGGAAGATAAACCTGGTTGATTGGACAAGACATCACGGTGAAAGGCTTGCAATAATTGACGTTTTGACCCCAGACCATACAACAAGACATTATAGCCTTCATTCACGTCAGCTTTACTGAGGGAGAAAAATTTTTTGGTATGTGACCGAAACTAGGATTGAACCCATGAACCTTTGTACAAAATGCGTACATAATAATATAATAAAAAAAAATCCTAAAATAGTTGTATATTTATAAGATTTTTTCTCTTTTGTTTTTCATTTTAATTGAATTGTTAAGAACCCATCGGAACCATTTTCAAAATTGTTTGCTGGGTATGTGACAGAGATAATACAAAAACCACGTTGATCGAAATTTACTACATTTTCTTTATTTAAATTGATAGCTAGTGGCACAGCATGATGCAGCAAGCACAACTTAAAATATAAAATACCATTTCCAAATACCTACTCACAGACACACCAGGAGCTCCCCACATTATTGACTGAATTACACATTTTATCTAAAACTAGTCCTTGTCCCCTCTACGGAAAATGCAAAATAGCAACAAGAACTTGATATTGGTAGTACGCAGTGGGACATCTTCAATCGGAAGGAAAACTTAAATGTTTAAATGCTAAGCCGGCCACACTATTGAAAATTACTCAAAAAAATAAACAAATTCACAACAAAGTTAACATGGATATTTTATTGTGTTGTATTTGTAACGACGAGGCGTAAATTAGTAGCTCAATTTGAATTGAAAATAGAGAGAGAGAGAAGAACAAGTTTTCTGTTTACCTAAAGAAGCACAGTGGCATGAATAAGGAATTATGTAGATTGTTTCCTAATATAACTGCATAAATAAAAGTTTAGTTTTCTACAAATTGTATTGCTTGTACTATACACTCATAAAAAATGTTTGATTTTTAGAAGGTCGATAAAAGGCGAAACATTTTTTTCCACGATGAACAAATAAAACAACCTTGTCAGCAAAAATTTTCTCTTTTTCTTGTTTCCGAGTGTTTTTGATGACAATATAGCAATATTGTCAATACTCTACATTGAAAAGAAATAAAATTTTGACAAAATTTTCTATAGAAATAAAATTTTCCATTCTTTTTGTTTTGTTATTGTTGGTTTTGTTCTTTAAGCATTGTTGTTGTTTTTTTATTGCAGCTTAAAACCATACATTGACTAAACTACAAGTGTAGCTTAACCAACAGAGGAAAAGAATGTTTGTCAAATTTATTTGGGCAAAGCCCTATAGACTGCAAGATGGTTGGATGGACGCACATTTCGGAATTACCACATTCCTCATCAGCATCCTTTACTTGCAGCAAAACTATTAACCAATTATCAGAATAAATTCAGGCAGTTCATTAAACCCAACAATAAACCACACTTGAACCCTCCGAAAAAAGGCTTTACATTGATAGCCGGCTTATGCCGAAATAAATTCAAAACAAACATATCTCTTTTCCTTTGATTTTGACAAAATTTTCTATAGAAATAAAATTTTGACAAAATTTTCTATAGAAATAAAATTTTGACAAAATTTTCTATAAAATAGATTTTTGACAAAATTTGCTGTAGAAATAAAATTTTGACAAAATTTTCTATAGAAATAAAATTTAGACAAAATTTGTTATATGAATAAAATTTTGGCAAATTTTTCTATAGAAATAAAATTTTGACAATAGAAAATAGAAATAAAATTTTGACAAAATTTTCTATAAAAATGAAATTTTTAAAAAAATTTCTATAGAAATAAAAATTTGACAAAATTTTCTATAAAAATAAAATTTTGGCAAAATTTTCTATAGAAATAAAATTTTGGCAAAATTTTCTATAGAAATAAAATTTTGGCAAAATTTAATTTTGACAAAAATTTCTATAAAAAAATTTTTTTGACAAAACATTTCTATAGAAATAAAATGTTTACAAAATTTCTATAGAAATAAAATTTTGACAACATTTTCTGTAGAAATAAAACTTTGAGAAAATTTTCTGTAGAAATAAAATTTGAAAAAAATTTTATGGAAATAAAATAAATTTTTGACCAAATTTTCTATAGAAATAAAATTATATTTCATGTTAGCCTGATACCGAAACAGGCAATTGACGTCCAAATGCATTATATCTAATTATACAATTATTTTTCGAGCTTTATGGACAGATATAGATTAAGGAACATGGTTAATAGAGCCATTGAAAAGAAAACGCCAGATACAAATCTATACACGCCTGGACCGAAACATGTACAGTCCAGGCGTGTATAGATTTGTATCTGGCGTTTTCTTTTCAATGGCTCTATTAACCATGTTCCTTAATTTATATCTGTCCATAAAGCTCGAAAAATAATTGTATAAATAGAAATAAAATTTTGAAAAAAAAAATATTTCAACAAGCCGAACAACAACAATGTCTAGTGATAATCAATGGCAACACTATTCCAATTTCCGCCAAGGAATTAAAAGAGACTTTAATTTGGCGACACGCTTATATTTACACAATTATAAATAATTAGTATTGTGTCCAAATAAAATCTCATTAAAATTGAACCACCGACATATTTTCATTGACATAATAAAAACTTTTCATTGCGTGAAAATATTAATAAATGGAAATATCATAAAAATAATGAAAAATTTCATTGTAAAGGGTGATTTGTTAAGAGCTTGATAACTTTTTTTTTTAAAAAAACGCATAAAATTTGCAAAATCTCATCGGTTCTTTATTTGAAACGTTAGATTGGTCCATGACATTTACTTTTTGAAGATAATTTCATTTAAATGTTGACCGCGGCTGCGTCTTAGGTGGTCCATTCGGAAAGTCCAATTTTGGGCAACTTTTTCGAGCATTTCGGCCGGAATAGCCCGAATTTCTTCGGAAATGTTGTCTTCCAAAGCTGGAATAGTTGCTGGCTTATTTCTGTAGACTTTAGACTTGACGTAGCCCCACAAAAAATAGTCTAAAGGCGTCAAATCGCATGATCTTGGTGGCCAACTTACCGGTCCATTTCTTGAGATGAATTGTTCTCCGAAGTTTTCCCTCAAAATGGCCATAGAATCGCGAGCTGTGTGGCATGTAGCGCCATCTTGTTGAAACCACATGTCAACCAAGTTCAGTTCTTCCATTTTTGGCAACAAAAAGTTTGTTAGCATCGAACGATAGCGATCGCCATTCACCGTAACGTTGCGTCCAACAGCATCTTTGAAAAAATACGGTCCAATGATTCCACCAGCGTACAAACCACACCAAACAGTGCATTTTTCGGGATGCATGGGCAGTTCTTGAACGGCTTCTGGTTGCTCTTCACTCCAAATGCGGCAATTTTGCTTATTTACGTAGCCATTCAACCAGAAATGAGCCTCATCGCTGAACAAAATTTGTCGATAAAAAAGCGGATTTTCTGCCAACTTTTCTAGGGACCATTCACTGAAAATTCGACGTTGTGGCAGATCGTAAGTCTATTCATGATGAAATGTCAAAGCATACTGAGCATCTTTCTCTTTGACACCATGTCTGAAATCCCACGTGATCTGTCAAATACTAATGCATGAAAATCCTAACCTCAAAAGAATCACCCTTTATTAATAAAATGTTTCGTTCGAATTTCATATACCAAAACCTGTCAAAGACTTAAGACCAGAAAAAATTCAAAGACTTTAGAACGGGGGTCTTGATTTATCCGGTACGGCGAGAAGTAATTGAAATCATTAGTAGTCAAATGAAGTACAACTGTTTTTAGCAGATATTTTTCTATGAGTGTATGAAAAAAAAATACTTTTGCTATTTTAGAAACTTGTTAATTTTTAAATGTCATATTGAAGAAGATTTTACTCACCAGCAAACTTGTTTATAATGCTAATTTAGGTATAACTTTAGGGAATTGTGTGGTAATACAACCCACTGTGCAACATTAAAGTCGCTCAATTGCCCCCGAGTGTAGAATGTTTCTGTTGAATGTGTTTTTCTTTTTGTGGCTTTCGTTAAGCTTTGTAACAAACAACATATCGCTGTTGGATTTCGACCTGCTATAAGTTACAGTGTTAAGACTTTAAGTAACCACAGTTAAGAAACGGTCGGCAGTGATCGTGGTCATCGCCGTGCTTGTAGGAATATTTTATAAAAAAGTGCGTTCGCTTAATTTGGCGAACACAAACGGAAGCATAAAAGAAATTTAATTTTATTATTTTTTTTTAAGTTGAAATAATCAAGTGTGCGCGAGGTGTGTGTGAAAGGTGAATATTTTAAAAATTACCGTAAACAATTTTTAATAACCTATTAACAGGTGTTGTTTTAACTAAATTTAATTTAATTCAGTGAATTATCAAAAATTAAATGAATGATTTCAAAACATACAATTTTATTTGAAAATCAAATGGACTGCAATCATCCGTATTAATAATTTGTATTGTGTATTCATACGAATTGACAAAATTGCAATCAAGCATAAAATTAATATGTAATGATATCAAGTGTAATTTTTTTTTAACTTAATAGAAGGGGTATGGTGTTTTAATAAATCAACAATTTTTTTTATAATGTAATTATAAAAAAAAAATAATAAACAACAAAATATAAAGGATCGATTTCACTAGTTATTGAAATTTATTATGAAAAAATGAATCTATCACTATTATTCCGATTTTTATTTTGCACCAAGAATTACTATTTATAAATTTTTAATTACATAAAAAAAATATCACCAAAATATTTCCAATTAAAAAGTTGATTGAAGTTGAAAATTGATGAATGATGAAATGATATAATTAACCTTTTAATCAAGATATGAACCTTAAGTTAATTAAGTCAATGATTGAAATATTTTAAATTTTTAATTAAAAAATTAATTGATACAATTAACTTTTTAATCAAAATTTTTAATTAAAAAATTAATTGATACAATTAACTTTTTAATCAAAATCGGAAGACTAAGTCAGTTAATGAAAGTGATGGATTTATGTTTTTATAAATTTATTTCAAACAATCGATTTTTAGAAAAATATTCTAAAAATAAAATGGATTATTGTTATGTTAGAGATCTGCTTTTTTTCAGCAAGAAATAGTAGAAAAATAAAATAATATTTTTTCTGTGTTTTGAATTTGTGTCGGTATCTCAATGTCTTTTGATTTACTGTTATAGCAAAAAATTTCACTACCGGGTAGTTTACTAACATAAAACTAAAATAATTAAAAAAGTTCGAATGGAATCTTTTCAAAAAAGATTACCAATTATTGGTATTTGAATACACAGCAAAAAAGTCTGCTAAAATTAACTAATATTTATTGCAAAAATTTTATTTTGTTTTAGTTCATTTTTAAAATTTTTTTTAAGAAATTTTCCCCAGCCCATCGATTTTTTCTTTATCCCAAGTATGTCTCAAAAATTGTATGAACTAAATGACAGTAAAATTTCATTTGCATAGAAATTAGTTCAATTCTAACTAAGAAGTAAGAAGTTTCTCAGAAATAGTAAAAATGAACTACAGCGTGGTTAAAATGGGAATGATCTGGCGCGTAAGAGAAAATGTCGGAAAAGTTTCGTTAATTTAATGAATCTCAAAATTTGGAATACAATTTAGTTCAATTTTCGCACGAGATAGTTCATTTTTCCCATAAGGTGGTTTACTTTTTTCTGTGTAGTTTGAATTGTAATTTTGAGGAACTTCATTCCCTTTTTTTAATAAAAACTGCTCAAGTAATTAAAATGTTTGGTGTTAAAGTGGCAGCCCGATTAAGATTCAGACTCACTTAGACTATTCAGTCCATTGTGATAAAAAAATGTTTGGTGTTATTACTGACTTTCTTTTGAGTGTGCAAGTGCTAATTTACACTATGATAAATAAAATATTTTCAAAGACAAAAAATTTGAAAATATATAATATAATTTTATAGAAAAAAAAATTACAATACGTTTTGAGGCCAATAACCAACGCAAACAATGATAGGGGACTTTTTTACTGTAAATACAAATAACAATCATCAAAGATATATTTATTGAAAATTTTCCGTTTCCATTTTAATTTCCTTAATATTGGTTGAATTTTAATTTTTTACCATATGCATCAATATTCTGCAAGCGTCCGTCATATTTACGTTCTATACGATTTATTGATACGTGCCAAACGTATCAATCAGATGGTTGAATGAAACGAAAAGTATTCATTGACTCGTTAACAGTAGCTGTTGGCGGAGATTTTAGATTTACATGACAGTGTTTGACAGTGTTAATTAAAATATATAAATTTCAATTGCTTTTGATCGGATCCAAAAGCTATTGAACGTATTTAAATCGCAACTAATACTACCTGGTGAATTAACCTCAACCTTCATTTCATTTCGCTTGACCATGTTTGCATTTTTTGACACTAGCCGGCTGTTAGGCTGTCTATAGGCGTCCGTCCGTTTTATAGTTAAATAAACAGCGAAACAACAAAAAAGACAACGGAAAATTATTTTTGCTATACGATCAAAGTGTATTAATTTTTTGTTTTTTTTTCAACTTAGTCAATAAGATTTTTTAATCCGAAATTCATTCATTTCGTGGCCTATTTTGATTGAGGTAATTATGATTTTGCTAATATATGAACTCATATAATTTTTTGATAATGTTAGCAGATTTTCCTCCTCAATACAAGCAGCTGTCGTCGTCGTATACAGGTGCAGTATAACATTTCGGAAATAATTGATTATGTGAACTTTGAAATATTTCATATGCATGTGTAAGGGTATGACTTACACAAGTATTCTATAGAAATAAAATAAAATTTTCTAAAGAAATAAAATTTTGACAAAATTTTCTAAAGAAATAAAATTTTGAAAAAATATTCTATGGAAATAAAATTTTGATAAAATTTTCTATAGAAATAAAATTGTGACAAAATTTTGTATAGAAATAAAATTTTGAAAAATTTCCTATAGAAATAAATTGTTGGAAAATTTTCTATAGAAATAAATATTTTAGACAAAATGTTCTATAGAAATAAAATTTTGAAAAATTTTCTATAGAAATAAATTGTTGGAAAATTTTCTATAGAAATAAATATTTGACAAAATTTTCTATAGAAATAAAACTTGGACAACTTTTTCTATAGAAAATAGAAATAAAATTTTGACAAAATTTTCTATAGAAATAAAACTTGGACAACATTTTCTACAGAAAATAGAAATAAAATTTTGACAAAATTTTCTATAGAAATAAAATTTTGACAAAATTTTCTATAGAAATAAACTTTTGACAAAATATTCTATAGAGCTAAAATTTTGACAAAATTTCCTAAAGAAATAAAATTTCGGAAAAATTTTCTATAGAAATAAAATTTTGACAAAATTTTCTATAAAAATGAAATAGTGACAAAATGTTGATAAAATTTTCTATAGAAATAAAATGATGACAAAAATTTCTATAGAAATAAATACTTGACAAAATTTTCTATAGAAATAAATAATTGACAAAATTTTCTATAGAAATAAAGATATGAAAAAATTTTCTACAGAACTAAAATTTTGACAAAATTTTCTATAGAAATAAAATTTCTGAAAATTTTCTATAGAAATAAATTTTTGACAACATTTTCTATTGAAATAAAAACGTTGACAAAATTTTGCTATAGAACTAAAATTTTGACAAAATTTTCTATAGAAATAAAATTTTGACAAAATTTTCTATTGAAATAAAAATGTTGACAAAATTTTCTATAGAAATAAAATTTTGAAAAATTTTCTATAGAAATAAAAGTTTGACCAAATTTTCTATAGAACTAAATATTTGACAAAATTTTCTATAGAAATAAAACTTGGACAACATTTTCTATAGAATAAAGAAATAAAATTTGACAAAATTTTCTATAGAAATCAAATTTTGACAAAATTTTCTATAGAAATAAAATTTCGGAAAAATTTTGTATAGAAATAAAATTTTGACAAAATTTTCTATTGAAATAAAAATGTTGACAAAATTTTCTATAGAAATAAAATTTTGAAAATTTTCGGAAAATTTTCTATAGAAATAAATTTTTGACAACATTTTCTATTGAAATAAAAATGTTGACAAAATTTTCTATAGAAATAAAATTTTGAAAATTTTTCTATAGAAATAAATTGTTGGAAAATTTTCTATAGAAATAAATATTTGACAAAATTTTCTATAGAAATAAAACTTGGACAACATTTTCTATAGAAAATAAAAATAAAATTTGACAAAATTTTCTATAGAAATCAAATTTTGACAAAATTTTCTATAGAAATAAAATTTCGGAAAAATTTTGTATAGAAATAAAATTTTGACAAAATTTTCTATAGAAATAAATATTTGACAAAATTTTCTATAGAAATAAATATATGAAATATTTTTCTTGGACAACATTTTCTATAGAAAATAGAAATAAAATTTGACAAAATTTTCTGTAGAAATAAAATTTCTACAAAATTTTCTATAGAAATAAAATTTCGGAAAAATTTTGTATTGAAATAAAATTTTGACAAAATTTTCTATAGAAATAAAATTTGACAAAATTTTCTATAGAAATAAAATTTTGAGAAAATTTTCTATAGAAATAAAATTTCGGAAACATTTTCTATAGAAATAAAATTTTGACAAAATTTCCTATTGAAATAAAAATGTTGACAAAATTTTGTATAGAAATAAAATTTTGACAAAACTGTCTACAGAAATAAAATTTTGACAAAATTTTCTATAGAAATAAAATTTTTACAAAATTTTCTATAGAAATAAAATGTTGACAAAATTTTCTATAGAAATACAATTTTGTCAAGATTTTCTATAGAAATAAAATTTTGAAAAAATTTTCTATAGAAATAAAAATTTGACAAAATTTTCTATAGAAATAAAATTTTGCGAAATAAGTTTTTTTTTTGTTTTAAATTTGGCAGATTTTTGGTAAAATGTTCTTCAAACTTTAGTAGATATTTTTGGCACGAGTGGCAACCGATGATGTGTTTCCTAATTTTAATTTTTTACAGCCTAGATTTACAGCTACGTAACTTCCTAAAATATATATTTATTTTACAGAAGCAGTATCTTTGTATCGGAATCAATACCAAAATCCTCAATGAAAAAGCCCTAACTTTGGATTCAAGTAAAAGATTTTTTGAGTGTACATCATTGTAGCTAAAGATCTGGAAATACCACTGTTATTATTTTTCCACAAAATAGATGAAATGAAATCGCATGGAATTGTAGCTCTTCATGTTAAATACCTTGTTCTGGTTTAAAATTAATTAAAATTAAAAACAAATGAAATTAATTTAATATAATGTAATTAATATTGTATTAATACCAATAAGTGGAGGACCACTCAGTTTGTATGCACTGAAAAAAAATATTGACCTAATATGAGAGATTATGCATCCTAATAATTAGAAATCAAATTTTGACAAAATTATTCGTAGAAATAAAATATGATATATTTCAAAACGAGAACTATGTTAAAATTCGATAAACCTGTATCCAAATTTTAAATAAATATAGAGCCTAGATTTAAAGCTAAATAGCTCTCTAAAATATTTAATGAAGCAGTACTAACAAAATTTCTTTGAGCGTATATGGTTAATGATCATATGGCATAATATTTTTTATGGACTATTTAATTGTGGTCCAGAACAATGCATATCTCATAAATAAATAAATGTCATCTCATAAATATTTACCAATACACCGATAAACTTAATTAATAACAAAATGTAGATTTGATGAATATTTGATTAGAAAAGAAAGTCAGACAGTTTACCGGTGTTTTGGCACTCTGGTTGACCCCCGTTTTATTTTGTTTTTTTTTTTTTGTTTTTGTTTCTCTATCAATATTTTGATGGCAAACTACTTGAAGAAATATAAATACAAGTATGTATATTTGCAAAAATGATTTTTATGTATTTGCTTTTAACCCGAAAAAATATTGATACATTTAAGATTGTGTTTTCAAAAATCCATTGCCTTAGGGGAATTTTGTATTAGAGTGCTTATTCAAATCAAATAGAAGGATTTTACATTACAAGGTAATTGGGCTTAAAATGTATATTATGTACACATTTTTTTCTAGAAGGTCGTAATACATAAATTTTAATTTATTAATTAACGGCCATTTTCATGTAGCTCCGTTAGGCTTTAACTGCCACTTAACAGAAAGTAAATAGTAAATATATTTTCGTTGGTTAACTTTAACTGAACATTTTTCAGCAGTTAAGTTCCTAACCTCTATATGGAATATATAGGCAAGATGGCACATATATCCATATTACGGTTTAAAAGTTCGTAAGCTAACGTAGCACTAACAGAGCTTCGTGAAAATGGGGGTGAATGTGAAGTTTGTTTTTTTTTTTATAAAAAATAAAAGAAACAAATTTTTTTTAAAAGTATGATTTATATTTCTATTTATTTAATAATAATAAATTATTAAATAAATCAATTTAGAAATTATTTGAATCTCAGTTATTTTTTATTTAAAGAAATAATCATATTTCTATTAATTTTTTAATAAAAAATTAATGGAATCAAAATATTTTTTTATTTTTATAAATAGTATAATTCATATTTTTATGTAAAAACGGCGTTTGTTTGTAGTTACAATCTGCTCAATTATTATTATTATTATTTTTTCATAATCATATTTCTATTTATTTAATAATAAAAAATTTAAAAAAGAAATATAAAGATATTGCTTTTTTAAAATAATAAATATATATTTTAGGGAGATATGTAGCTTTAAATCTAGGCTCTAAAAAATTCAAATTAGGATACACGTCCACGGTTGTCAATCGTGCCAAAAATAATCAACCAACATTTTAAGAACATTTTACCAAAAATCTACCAAATTAAAAAAAATCTTATTTCCCAATATTTTATTTCTATAGAAAATTTTGTCAAAAATTTATTTCCATAGAAAATTTTGTCAAAATGTTATTTCTATAGAAAATTTTGTCAAAATTTTATTTCTATAGAAAATGTTGTCAAAATTTTATTTTTATAGAAAATTTTGTCAAAATTTTATTTCTATAGAATTTTTTGTCAAAATTTAATTTCTATAGAAAATTTTGTCAAAATCTTATTTCTATAGAAAATTTTATCAAAACTTTATTTTTATAGAAAATTTTGTTAACATTTTATTTCTATAGAAAATTTTGTTAAAATTTTATTTCTATTGAAAATTTTGTAAAATTATTTTTCTATAGAAATTTTTGTCAAAATTTTATTTCTATAGAAATTTTTGTCAAAATTTTATTTCTAAAGAAAATTTTGTCAAAATTTTATTTCTGTAGAAAATGTTGTCAAAATTTTATTTCTATAGAAAATTTTGTCAAAATTTTATTTTTATAGAAAATTTTGTCAAAAATTTATTTCTACAGAAAATGTTGTCAAATTTTATTTCGCTAGAAAATTTTGTCTAAATTTTATTTCCATAGAAAATTTTGTCAAAATGTTATTTCTATAGAAAATTTTGTCAAAATTTTATTTCTATAGAAAATGTTGTCAAAATTTTATTTTTATAGAAAATTTTGTCAAAATTTTATTTCTATAGAATTTTTTGTCAAAATTTAATTTCTATAGAAAATTTTGTCAAAATCTTATTTCTATAGAAAATTTTATCAAAACTTTATTTTTATAGAAAATTTTGTTAACATTTTATTTCTATAGAAAATTTTGTTAAAATTTTATTTCTATTGAAAATTTTGTAAAATTATTTTTCTATAGAAATTTTTGTCAAAATTTTATTTCTATAGAAATTTTTGTCAAAATTTTATTTCTAGAGAAAATTTTGTCAAAATTTTATTTCTGTAGAAAATGTTGTCAAAATTTTATTTCTATAGAAAATTTTGTCAAAATTTTATTTTTATAGAAAATTTTGTCAAAAATTTATTTCTACAGAAAATGTTGTCAAATTTTATTTCGCTAGAAAATTTTGTCTAAATTTTATTTCCATAGAAAATTTTGTCAAAATGTTATTTCTATAGAAAATTTTGTCAAAATTTTATTTCTATAGAAAATGTTGTCAAAATTTTATTTTTATAGAAAATTTTGTCAAAATTTTATTTCTATAGAAATTTTTGTCAAAATTTTATTTCCATAGAAAATTTTGTCAAAATCTTATTTCTATAGAAAATTTTATCAAAACTTTATTTTTATAGAAAATTTTGTTAACATTTTATTTCTATAGAAAATTTTGTCCAAATTTTATTTTGATAGAAAATTTTGTTAAAATTTTATTTCTATTGAAAATTTTGTAAAATTATTTTTCTATAGAAATTTTTGTCAAAATTTTATTTCTATAGAAATTTTTGTCAAAATTTTATTTCTAAAGAAAATTTTGTCAAAATTTTATTTCTGTAGAAAATGTTGTCAGAATTTTATTTCTATAGAAAATTTTGTCAAAATTTTATTTTTATAGAAAATTTTGTCAAAAATTTATTTCTATAGAAAATGTTGTCAAAATTTTATTTCTATAGAAAATGTTGTCAAAATTATATTTCTATAGAAAATTTTGTCAAAATTATATTTCTATAGAAAATTTTGTCAAAACTTTATTTCGGTAGAAAATTTGGCAAAATTTTATTTCGCTAGAAAATTTTGTCTAAATTTTATTTCTATAGAAAATTTTGTCAAAATTTTATTTCTATAGAAAGTATTGTCAAAATGTTATTTCTATAGAAAATTTTGTCAAAATTTTATTTCTATAGAAAATTTTGACAAAATTTTATTTTTATAGAAAATTTTGTTAAAATTTTATTTCTGTAGAACATTTTATTTATTATAATTAATATTTTTATGTAAAAATTGTCTTTGTCTGTAGTTATACTCTGCTACATACAATGAAAGAAAATACAAAATAATCAAATTAATTTAATTAACTGGTGCACATTTTCAATTAATTTAAGGTTTAATTAAACAAAATCCAATGAAATTAGAAAAAAGAAAAGTGCAAGTCTTCAGCTTCAATTAGCAGCTAAGCTTTCCGATTCAACAATTCTCATTTGCTGAAATAGCAAATTTTTTATCAAAATATGAGCAATATGTTTGCAAGAACTGAAGCAATAATTTTTTATTATTAAATTTTAATCTTTCCTATTTTTGTTTGCCGAAATAGCAAAGCATTTTTTGGCAAATCATGAGCAATATGTTTGTAAAAACTTCTTCAGGAACAGTAATGAAAATAATGAATAACTTAAAAAATAGTCATCTAATATCACAACATAATGGACTTCAATAACTAATGGTAACATAAAATATTGGGAAAACTTAGATGGGATCTTCTCCAGTGGTCCTCCTAGTTATTCTAGTTTCTCATCACTGGGTTTTCTTGGCAAACAAAACCATTAGAATGATTACCTCAACAATGGTTACCAAGTTTTATATATTCTCTGGTAGAATTCCTGTTCATAAATCATTATCATCCATCTAGGAGATTATTATGTTAGATATAGTTTTGTCAAAGACTATGCTGGGCAAACTGGATTTTTTAAAAGGAGTTCGCATAAAATATTATGTACAATGTTGTAATACTACATCAAGTTTTATGTGGAAAATTCAATGTTAGAATTGAGCTAGTAAAACGTGTTGGCCACGCATTTCCTTAAAAACATGTATACGATTAAATTAAGCGCATCAACAGGTTCAAATGAGAATTACTATTGTAGGCAATACAACATGTCTTGTGGTACGAGTATAGGGATTGAAATTGCGGTATGTATGTGTGAATTTAACACAATGAACAGTTGCATACAAATATTAACAGTGTACAGAGTGACTCATATGTAAAGAAACTAACTTCCAACCGCCTGACAGATTTATTCCAGTGTCCAAACAGTGAACGAAAAACAGTAACATAGTAACAAAATTAAACGGAAAGTTTTGACAAAAATTTCTGTAGAAAAAAAATTTTGACAAAATTTTCTATAGAAATAAAATTTTGACAAAATTTTCTATAGAAAAATATGTAATACAATGTTCTATAGAAATAAAATTTTGACAAAATTATCTATAGAAATAAAATTGTGACAAAATTTCCTTTAGAAATATAATTTTTCTCCTTTAGAAATAAAATTTTGACAAAATTTTCTATAGAAATAAAATTTTCTAAAGGAATAAAATTTTGTTATTCTACAGAAACCAATTTTAATACAATTTCCTTTAGAAATATAATTTTGACAAAATTTCCTTTAGAAACAAAATTTCCTTTAGAAATATAATGTTGACACAATTTTCTATAGAAATAAAATTTTGACAAAATTTTCTATAGAAATAAAATTGTCACAAAATTTCCTTTAGAAATAAAATTTTGACAAAATTTTCTATAGAAATAAAATTTTGACAATATTTTCTAAAGGAATAAAATTTTGTTATTCTATAGAAAGAAAATTTAATACAATTTCCTTTAGAAATAAAATTTTGACATTACTTTCTATAGAAATAAAATTTTAACAAAAATTTTCTTTAGAAACAAAATTTCCTTTTGAAATAAACTTTTGACTAAATTTTCTATAAAAAAATTTTTCTATTGAAATAAAATTTTAACAAAATTTTCTATAGAAATAAAATTTTGACATAATTTTCTATAGAAATAAAATTTTGACAAAATTTTCTATAGAAATAAAATTTTGACAAAATTTCCTATAGAAATAAAATTGTGACAAAATTTCCTTTAAAAATATAATTTTGACAAAATTTCCTTTAGAAATAAAATTTTGACAAAATTTTCTATAGAAATAAAATTTTGACAAAATTTTCTATAGAAATAAAATTTTGACAAAATTTCCTTTAGAAACAAAATTTTAACAAAATTTCCTTTAGAAATAAAATTTTGACAAAATTTTCTATATAAATAAAATTTTGACAAAATTTTCTATAGAAATAAAATTTTGACAAAATTTTATATAGAAATAAAATTTTGACAAAATTTTCTATAAATTTTTTTTTATTGAAATAAAATTTTAACAAATTTTTCTATAAAAAAATTTTTCTATTGAAATAAAATTTTAACAAAATTTTCTATAGAAATAAAATTTTGACATAATTTTCTATAGAAATAAAATTTTGACAAAATTTTCTATAGAAATAAAATTTTGACAAAATTTCCTATAGAAATAAAATTGTGACAAAATTTCCTTTAAAAATATAATTTTGACAAAATTTCCTTTAGAAATAAAATTTTGACAAAATTTTCTATATAAATAAAATTTTGACAAAATTTTCTATAGAAATAAAATTTTGACAAAATTTTCTATAGAAATAAAATTTTGACATAATTTTCTATAGAAATAACATTTTGACAAAATTTTCTATAGTTGGTAGACAATTTTTGGCACGAGTGGCTAAAAAAAGAATAAAATTTTATGTATATATATAAAAAATAAAGATAGTATTAATGTCCTGGTCATACAAATATTTCTTTCGACCTCAGCACCATCGCACTCAGGATGAGTCAAGCAAGAATGTCTTTAAACTAAGATTCCTCGATTCGTTTCTATCCCACAATTGTCATCAAAGTCTCCGGATCTGCATCCGTTGGACTGAGAATTTTTTTAAAGCAAAGTTGGCTCTAAAAAAATACCAATGTGTCTATTATATCATAATTCATGTCAAACGCAGCCAAATTCGATTCCAAAATTTTATTTTATTTCCTACACAAAAAAATTCTGATTCAATCACGAAATTAATTGATCCAACTAATTTTTAACTGAAATGTCTTCAATGGAAAATGATCATCACAATTTTATCAATTACAATTTTAAATGGACATTAAAAAATACTTGATTAAAAAATTAATTAATTTCATTTCAATTAATTTTTATTTAATTGATTTAATTAAAAATTTAATTGATTTTTTCATTAAAAATGTAACTATTTTTAATTACTTTTCTATCTGACTTTGTGTTTTTACTATAATTAAAAAAAATATCGTTTGAATTAATTTTTATTTAAAAATTAAAAACAATCCATCACTTTTTTAACTGACTTAGTCTTCCGAATTTGATTAAAAAGTTAATTGTATCAATTAACTTTTTGATGGGAAATATTTTGGTGATATTTGTTGTTCTGTGTAGGTTTTTCTTCTGAACAATAAACGAAAATATATAACGCTTTAATTTGTTGTATTACATATCAGTCACACTATACATAACATATTCATCCATTGATATCTCCATATCTTTAAGATATGCCATCAGGTTGAGGATTGAGTTTTTTCGAAAGAACATTGAAGTTCACTTCCAGTAATAATTTGTGATAGCTTTTTCAAACATTTGAGAACGCCAATAGTCATATTGAAAATAATTTTATTGTAATTATAAATTTATGTTTTTTTATTTAATAGCTCAAAATGGAAGGTCACCGTCACTCTTCTGCCACGGTGGGCTTGTTCTTATTGTCCACCTGTCTTCTTCTAACGTTGGGTAATGCGTACACGCATTATCGTTTACCAACCTCGATACAGCCAGATCGTTACAAACTTAAAGTTATAACACATTTGGAAAATCCAGCTAATTTAACATTCAATGGTCAAGTTTCAATACGTTTCCTCGCTTTGGAGGATACCAAGAATATTACGCTACATGCACAAAATCTAACAATCGATGAATCGCGTATACAATTAAAGAGTTATGCGGATAAAAAACTTCGAATGTGTACCAATGGCATTGATATTATCCCCGAACAAGACTATTATATAATACATCTAAGTGAACCCTTGCGTAAAGGTGAAATGTATAAAGTTAAATTGTATTTTACCGGAATATTGAATGAACAGTTACATGGATACTATCGAAGTTCGTATTTGGCCAAGGATACTAATGAGACTAGGTGAGCTTATCTTTTAGAAATGTTATGAAATACTAGATTAAAATTACTATTTTAAATTTCAGATGGCTTTCGGTAACACAATTTGAACCGGCTTCTGCTCGTGCTGCTTTCCCCTGCTTGGATGAACCAAATTATAAGGCAAAGTTTGTGATATGGTTGGGTCATCATAAATCTTTAAATGCTTTGAGTAACATGCCTTTGGAGAAACAAATCCCAGTGTAAGTGATAAGTCAGATTTTGCCATTATTTGCCCAATAGATGGCGTTACTTATATATGTCTCGTGTTGTATAAATACGATCGGGTGCTGCTAGATGACAGGGATGGAAAATACAACTTTTAAAAGAGTACAAAAAAGATATTTTTTTGACAAAATTTCGAGTTTTGACAAAATTTTCTATATAAATAAAATGTTGACAAATTTTCTAGCGAAATAAAATTATGCACAAATTTTCTATAGAAATAAAACTTTGACAAAATATTCTATAGAAATAAAAGTTTGACAAAATTTTCTATAGAAGTAAAATTTTAATAAAATTTTCTATAGAAAAAACATTTTGACAGACTTTTCTATAGAAATAAATTTTTGACAAATTTTCTATACAAATAAAATTTTGACAAAATATTCTATAGAAATAAAATGCTGAGAAAATTTTCTAGCTAAATAAAATTTTGACAAAATTTTCTATAGAAATAAAAGTTTGACAAAATTGTATATAGAAATAAAAGTTTGACAAAATTTTATATAGAAATAAAAGTTTGACAAAATTTTCTACAGAAGTAAAATTTTGACAAAAGTTTCTATAGAAATAACATTTTGACAAAATTTTCTATAGAAATAACATTTTGACAAAATTTTCTATAGAAATAAAATTTTGACAAATTTTTTCTATAGAAATAAAATTTTGATAAAATTTTCTATAGAAATAAAATTTTGACAAAATTTTCTATAGACAAAAATTTTCTATAGAAATAAAATTTTTACAAAATTTTCTATAAATATAAAATTTTGACAAAATTTTCTATAGAAATAACATTTTGACAAAATTTTCGGTAGAAACAAAATGTTGACAAAACTTTCTATAGAAATAAAATTTTGACAAAATATTTTATAGAAATAAATTCTTAAAAAATTTTTCTACAGAAATAAAATTTTGACAAAATTTTCTATAGAAATAAAATGTTGACAAAAAATAAAAAAAAAATAAAAAATTTTCTAAAAAAATGTTGACAAAATTTTCTATAGAAATAAAATTTTGACAAAACTTTCTGAAGAAATAAATCTTTAAATAATATTTTTATTGGTAGTTTTTGGTAAGATTTTCTCCAAATGTTGGTAGATTATTTTTATCTCAAGTTTCGACCGTGACTATAATCGTTCGCATTATTTTAGTACGCGATCGACAACTTGTTACACTTGTTACGACTACAACATTCTTGAAATTAAATAAAATGTCTACACAAAAGGTACTAAATCATTCGCGGGGGTACTACGATACTGATCAGGGTGTATTGAAAAAAGTACTATAGAACTGCATTTTCCATCCCTTCTAGATGGCATTATAAAGCTGACATTTCGTACATTATAACTTTTTGGCCCAAGGGCGAACATTATTGGATTTGGATCAAATTTAGATATAGCTATATAGGGTGGCTCCCTGGTGTAATGGTTAGCATGCCCGCCTTGCATACACAAGGTCGTGGGTTCGATTCCTGCTTCGACCGAACACAAAAAAAGTTTTCCAGCGGTGGATTATCCCACCTCAGTAATGCTGGTGACATTTCTGAGGGTTTCAAAGCTTCTCTAAGTGGTTTCACTGCAAGGTGGAACGCCGTTCGGACTCGGCTATAAAAAGGAGGTCCCTTGTCATTGAACTTAACATGGAATCGGGCAGCACTCAGTGATAAGAGAGAAGTTCACCAATGTGGTATCACAATGGACTGAATAGTCTAAGTAAGTCTGATACATCGGGCTGCCAACTAACCTAACCTAGATATAGCTTCCATACATATGTCCGATTTCGATAAATGGGTTCAAATTTCGCTTATTTCCTTACCGATCCTCGTAAAGTTTGGCACAAAGTAAATCAAAATCGGTTCAGATCCATATGTATTGCCGGATTTTGTAAAATTGGGCCAAAATATCCGTACTTATTAACCAATCTAACTGAAAGTTTGTTGGTTCTATGGTAATAACTCAACCTGCAAAATAACATACCTTCGAAATCGGTTCAGATTTAGATATATCTCCCATATGTGTATCGCCCGATTTGTCGAAATTAGGCCAAAAATCTTATGTAATAATAGATCTTACTCAAAACCGATCTAATCGGATTTATGTATGTGTCACCAAATTATCAAGAAACTTTTTATACCACCCGCTTGTATTTACCGACATCTTTCAAATACTACACCCAGAGAAGGAATATGATCACCTCCCAGACCAAAATGTTATTTTTGGACGGTGAACCTGTAACATGTTTGTCACAACCACGTTATTTTCATTATTGGACGGTGAACCTGTAACATGTTTGTCACGACCATGTTATTTTCGCGGATATTATATATCTGATTTCAACAACCATTTTATGTTTGGCAAGCAAACAACATTTTTGCGCCAAACATGTTTTGCCTTCCCCATCTAAAAATAACATTTTTGGAGGGTGGAAGGTGATCATATTCCTTCTCTGGGATTTGAAAAAATCGCTTCAGGTTTAGATAAAGCTCCTATAACATAAATATGTAATGCTTCATTTTCTTAAATATAAACGTCGTATCGAAATTGGGTTTATCCGACAAACTTATTTTATTTTTCTCTACCGCAGAAATGGATTAACCGATTTTGTCTGGAGCATATTTGAAGAGTCGGTACCAATGTCTACATATCTAGTGGCATACACTGTCAACGATTTTACGTACAAGGAATCTAAAGTTGAAGGTTCAGATATTGTTTTCCGTACTTGGTCTAGAGGTGGTTACATTGATCAATGTGACTATGCGGCAGAAGTGGGTCCGAGTGTTTTGAAATACTACGAGGAAATTTTTGGCATTCCCTTCCCACTGAAAAAAGTTGATGAAATAGCCATACCGGACTTTAGTGCTGGTGCTATGGAAAACTGGGGCCTCATAACCTATCGCGAGACTGCTTTATTATTCGCCCCGAATATCTCATCCGAATCGAATAAAGAACGTATTGCCGAAGTTATTGCCCATGAGCTGGCTCATCAATGGTTTGGTAATTTGGTCACTATGAAATGGTGGACTGATTTATGGTTGAATGAAGGTTTCGCTACCTATGTTGCCAGTTTGGGTGTGCGCAACTTAAGTCCAGAATGGGATTCCTACAATGCCGATTCATTGGAGAACTCCTTATCGATATTCCGACGTGATGCCCAACTAAGTAGTCATCCCATATCACAACCTATTTTAAATACTAGCCAAATTGCCGAACGCTTCGATTCCATATCCTATAAAAAGGGTTCGGCTGTTTTGAGAATGTTGCATATGCTGCTGGATAATGATGGTTTCTTTGAGGGAGTTCGCGATTATCTTACCAAGCATAAATATAAAAATGCCGAACAAGATGATCTGTGGGCTGCATTCACCGAGAAGGCGCATAAATACAAGCGTATACACGACGAATATGATATGAAAACCATTATGGATTCTTGGACATTACAAACGGGTTATCCATTGGTAAAGGTTACACGTAACTACGAAACTGGGACCATAGATATAACCCAACATAGATATTTAGAGAATAATACCATATCCGAAGAGGAGGCTAAAAAATGTTGGTGGGTTCCACTTAGCTATACCACAGCCAACGAATTGGATTTCCAGACAACAACACCAAAACAATGGTTAGAATGTAATGAAATGGGTAAAGTTGTACCTTTACATTTGAAAAATGTAGCAGCGGCTGATGAGTGGATCATTTTCAATATTCAATTATCGGGAGTATATCGCGTTATGTATGACAACAAAAATTGGAATCTTTTGAATGCCACCTTTAATAGCGATAAATTCGATAGCATTCATGTAATGAATCGTGCCCATATTATTGACGATGTTATATCGTTTGCTTGGAGTGGTTACCATGATTATGGCATTACCTTTGACATTTTGGAATATTTAACAAAAGAACGTGAATATCTGCCATGGAAATCGGCCCTGGATGGTTTGAGTAATGTTATACGACTTTTAAGACCATTCCCTGAGCAACATGATTATTTCAAGGTAAGTTAAAAAGAAAATTTGCTTAAAACAATTTTTAAATCATTGGCAAAAATTTTAGATCAAAATTTTATTTCTATAGAAAGTTTTGTCAAAATTTTATTTCTATAGAAAATTTTGTCAAAATTTTTATTTCTATAGAAAATTTCGTCAAAATTTTATTTCTATAAAATTTTTGTCAAAATTTTATTTCTATAGAAAATTTTGTCAACATTTTATTTCTATATGATATTTAGTCACATTTTTATTTCTATAGAAAATTTTGTCAAAATTTTATTTCTATAGAAAATTTGTCAAGATTTTATGTCTAAAGAAAATTTTGTCAAAAGTTTTTGTCTATAGAAAATTTTGTCAACACTTTATTTCTATAGAAACATTTGTCAACATTTTATTCCTATAGAAAATTTTGTGAAAATTTTATTTCTATAGAAAATTTCGTGAAAATTTTATTTCTATAGAAAATTTCGTGAAAATTTTATTTCTATAGAAAATTTTATTTCTATAGAACATTTTGTCAAAATTTTTTTTCTATAGAAAATTTTGTCAAAGTTTTATTTCTATAGAAAATGTTCTCAACATTTTTATTTCTATAGAAAATGTTCTAAAAATTTTATCTCTATAGAAAATTTTGTCAAACTTTTATTTCAATAGAAAATTTGGTCAAACTTTTATTTCAATAGAAAATTTTGCCCATATTTTATTTCTACAGAAAATGTTATCAAAAATTTTATTTCTATAGAGAATTTTGTCAAAATTTTATTCCTATAGAAAATTTTGTCAAAACTTTATTTCTATAGAAAAATTTGTCAACATTTTATTCCTATAGAAAATGTTGTCAAAATTTTATTTCTAAAGAAAATTTTGTAAAAATTTTATTTCTATAGAAAATTTTATCAAAATTTTATTTCTATAGAAAATGTTCTCAAAATTTTTATTTCTATAGAAAATGTTCTAAAAATTTTATCTCTATAGAAAATTTTGTCAAAATTTTATTTCTATAGAAAATTTTGTCAAACTTTTATTTCTATAGAAAATTTTGTCCATATTTTATTTCTATAGAAAATGTTCTCAAAATTTTTATTTCTATAGAAATTTTTATCAAAATTTTATTCCTATAGAAAATTTTGTCAAAATTTTATTCCTTTAGAAAATTTTGTCAAAATTTTATTTCTATAGAAAATTTTGTCAAAATGTTTATTTCAATAGAAAATTTTGTCAAAATTTTATTTCTATAGAAAACTTTGTCAAAATTTTATATCTATAGAAAATTTTGTCAAAATATTATTTCTATAGAAAATTTTGCTAAAATTTTATTTCTATAGAAAATTTTATCAAAATATTATTTCTGTAGAAAATTTTGTCAAAATTTTATTTCTGTAGAAAATTTTGTCGGAATTTTATTTCTATAGAAAATTTTGTCAAATTTTTATTTCTATAAAAATTTTTTTCAAAATTTTATTTCAATAGAAATTTTTATCAAAATTTTATTTCTATAGAAAATGTTCCCAAAATTTTTATTTCTATAGAAAATGTTCTAAAAATTTTATTTCTATAGAAAATTTGGTCAAACTTTTATTTCTATAGAAAATTTTGTCCATATTTTATTTCTATAGAAAATGTTCTCAAAATTTTTATTTCTATAGAAAATGTTCTCAAAATTTTTATTCCTATAGAAAATTTTGTCAAAATATTATTTCTGTAGAAAATTTTATTTCTATACAAAATTTTGTCAAAATTTTATTTCTGTAGAAAATTTTGTCAGAATTTTATTTCTATAGAAAATTTTGTCAAATTTTTATTTCTATAGAAAATTTAGTCATAATTTTATATCTATAGAAAATTTTGTCAAAATTTTATTTTTAAAGAAAATAAAAAATTCACGTTAACACTCGAACGTCCACGGACAGTCGCTGTGATTATTTTTCCCCACACTTAAGATAGGGCTTCCCCTAAGGAATTACTTTTATAGTTTTTGTATTTTGTTTTAGCCTATTCTATGTATGGATATTAACATTAACGATTCTATAATTTCAGACTTATCTACGCTATATTATTGAACCTATTTATTTCCATTTGGATGGCCTAAATAATACCAATGCTGCTAGTAAATCGCATTCGCAAATCTTACTCAAGTCATTGGTCACTGGTTGGGCATGTCGCATTGAAGTAGAGGATTGCGTACAAACTGCGGTTAATTATTTCCAACAATGGAAATTATCCAAAAATCCCGATAGCGAAAATTTTATACCTGCAGATTTGAGACCTACTGTCTATTGTACAGCTATACGTCATGGTGACAAAGATGATTGGGACTTTTTATGGCAACGCTATAGGGCCTCCAACGTGGCTACCGAAAAGAGAACCATCATTGTATCATTAGGATGCTCTCGCAATGATAAGATCCTAAAAGAATATATCGATTTGACATTCGACAAGGCGGAATATATACGTAAACAAGATGTAACCTTTGCATTTAGCTCTGTGGCACGCAGCGAAGTTGGTGCTCCTATTGCTAGGAATTACTATACAGATAATATTGAGCAATTACATGAATTGTAAGTTGAGTCATCAAAAGCGATTTTGGTAATTAATTAATTTCTTCTTCTTCTTCTTCTTCTTTTAGCTTTGGCTCTCAATCCACAGATATTGGTAAACTCTTGGGAGCTCTATCCAATCAAATAATTTCAACTGAAGATCTCAATAAACTAATGCAATTGGTCGATTCCCATAAGGAATATTTTGAAAAATCCGAAAAGAGTGTACAGTCAGCCTATGAAACTATTAATTTCAATATCCAATGGATTGGACGCAATGCACAAGACTTGAAATCTCGTCTCCACGATCGATTATCTCTGATGGGTCTACTACGTGATATTGTGAAAGAATAAACACCGTTTGAAGGCAAAAGATATTGTTCGACTCTTGTTTATCCAGTTTATTATTATTTTAAGGAGTTGTTTCTTTTCGAATCGATCAGACAACATCGTCCACTAATTTTTTTTTTTCAAATAGTAATAATGCTAAGTATTTTCACTCATCATATTTCTATTGAAATCACCGGCCCATAGTGATTGTGACGAATGACTCTGTATTTATGTTAATGGTAATAAAAAAATATAAAATATAAGTGTACGTACAAGTTTTTTTTTATTTTTCATAAATACTATATATTGGCTAATAGAAATATAAGAAAAACTAAATTAAAAAAAAAGCATTGGCTTTCCATAACATTATTAGCCCAATTCTGAATATTCCCTAGGGAATGTGTTCCCTGGGAATTCATTTTCCCCGGGAATAAAATCCTCCTATTCTAAACAGTAGGGGAAGGGAATAACATGGGAGAAATAATTCAGAGTATTCGAAGTCAGCTGTTTTTCTTCAACTGTTTTATTTTAATAAATTTTTAATATTAAAATTTTGAATTGAAATTGTATTAAATTGATGTAAAAGTTGAGTTAAACGCGAAAAACGTCAGAAATGTTTAGTGTCGTGTTTATGGTAGTAGCTGAGGAGAGGCATCAACGTAACAAGGTCTAAAGGATAGAAAGGAGAAAGCTACACGATGCCATTAACCCACTTGAGTTGCCTGAAACGTTGTAACTACATACTTGTACATGAAGAGGTTGTTACTTAGTTCATGGGATTTATAGGGTTAAAGTGGCAGCCAGATTTGATTCGGACTCACTTAGACCATTCAGTCCATTGTGACACAATATTATAGGGTAGGTTAGGTTAAAGTGGCAGCCCGATTAAGATTCAGGCTCACTTAGACTATTCAGTCCATTGTGATACCACATTAACTAAAAGTACCTATTACATATGGGCACTTCTAGTTTTAACCGCTGAACCTTCTTGATTATTTTTCTTTGTTGAACCAACCAGATTGTTCCAAAAACATTAGCAGACTGCTTAAGTTAACGTTTTCCAGATCCGCCAGTAATCTGAAGCTATATGCTCCTAAAAGTTGCTTGCGCTTTACACAAAATGCAGGACACTCACACAAGAGGTGTTTAATTGATTCTTTTTCCTCCGCATCATGACAGCTCATACAATAGTCATTATACTTCGCGCCAATAGTTTTTGCAAAATCTCCTATCAGGCAGCGACACGTTATAGCAGATATCAGGAGTGATATCTGACGTCTCGAGAACATTAGCATATCTAGTGTGCGGTTTAAGTTGAAATGGGGCCATATTTGCTTGGTGTCGTTACAACCCTTGCAATTCTCCCATCGAACATTTGCCATCATAACAGCCTTCTCACGCAGCATGAGCTTGCAGGTAGCTAGGGGCATACCAACAAATTCTAGTTCCCCTGGAATATGTAAGGTAGTCCCTAGCCTTGCCAACTCATCCGCTTCGCAGTTCCCCGGTATGTTCCTATGGCCAGGCACCCATATTAGGTGAATATTGTACTGCTCAGCCATCTCATTGAGAGATTTGCGGCAATCGATGGCCGTTTTCGAGTTGAGGAACACAGAGTCCAAGGATTTTATTGCAGGTTGACTGTCTGAGTATATATTAATGCCCACATTTTTTGGAACATTACTTCTCAGCCAATTCGCCACCTCTCTTATTGCTAATATTTCAGCCTGAAAAACACTACAGTGATTAGGTAATCTTTTCGCTATTTGAAGTTCCAGATCATTAGAATATACTCCGAAACCCACTTGTCCATCCAATTTGGAGCCATCGGTGTAGAAATCTATATATTCTTTATTCCCCGGGGTCTGTGTGCACCACGCCTCACTGTTGGGGATTAAAGTCTCAAACTTTTTGTCGAAAAGTGGACTCGCCAAAGTGTAATCCACTACGTTAGGCACATCTGACATTATTTTGAGGACAGAACTGTGACCGTAACCATTTTCCGACCACAGCGATAGTTCGCGCAACCGCACAGCCGTTGTTGCAGCTGACTGTTTGGCCAAAATGTCTAAAGGCAATAGATGCAGCATGACATTAAGGGAATTTGTTCCTGTCTTGCTGAATGCGCCTGAAATACACAAACACGCCATACGCTGAACTTTATCTAAACCAGTCGGTTTCTGAAGTGCCGGCCACCAGACTACAACACCATATAGCATTATAGGTCTAACCACTGCCGTGTATAGCCAATGCACAATTTTTGGTTTTAGTCCCCACTTTTTTCCTATTGCCTTTTTGCACGAGTACAAAGCTACAGTTGCCTTCCTCGCCCTTTCTTCAATATTAAGCTTAAAGTTCAGCTTCCTGTCCAAAATAACGCCAAGGTATTTTGCACAATCACCAAAGGGAATTTCAATACCCCCTAAGGAAATAGGCCTAACCGTGGGAGTTTTGCGATCTTTGCAGTACATGACTAATTCTGTCTTTCAGGATTTACCCCAAGACCATTGTCTTTCGCCCATTGTTCAGTCATCCGGAGGGCCCTCTGGATAATATCTCTGATTGTGGATGGGAATTTTCCCCTGACTGCCAGAGCTACATCATCTGCGTATGCCACCACTTTTATCCTTTCTTTTTCTAGAGTAATCAGAAGGCTATTTATAGCAACATTCCAAAGAAGAGGTGATAGAACTCCTCCTTGGGGAGTGCCTCTGTTCACATACTTTTGTATGTTTGCTTGTCCTAGTGTTGCTGAAATACGTCTCTTCATTAGCAGTTCGTCTAACAGCCTGAGTATACATGGATCAACATTCAGAGTTGTCAGTCCATTTAATATCGAGCTCGGATGGACATTATTGAACGCCCCTTCGATGTCTAGAAACGCCACGATTGTGTATTCTTTGACAGATAGTGAGCTTTCAATAAAGCTGACTAGTTCATGTAGTGCGGTCTCAGTAGACCTGCCCTTCGAGTATGCATGCTGTCGTTTCGAGAACAAACTTGAATCGATGCTAGTTCTAAGATAAATATCTATCATCCTCTCCAGAGTCTTAAGTAGGAATGAGGATAAGCTGATTGGTCGGAAATCCTTCGCCCTCGAGTGAGAGGCTTTTCCCGCTTTAGGTATGAAGACGACTTTTGTTTCCCTCCACTTTCCTGGGATATATGATAAGTTGATACATCCTTTATATATCACCGACAACCAGGGGATAATTTTGTCAGTTACAGCTTGTAACTCCGCCGGAGTAATTCCATCAGGTCCAGGG
The DNA here is from genome assembly GCF_050003625.1 of Haematobia irritans. NCBI lineage: Eukaryota > Metazoa > Arthropoda > Insecta > Diptera > Muscidae > Haematobia > Haematobia irritans. The sequence continues at coordinate 20,016,115 of NC_134397.1, forward strand.
GATTTGAATGGTCCAAAGCTATTTAGCGCCCATCTTATTCTAGTTTCCGATACAATTTCCTCGACAGGAAACGACCGCTGAGCAACTGTGGCACCGCCAGTACATGGTTCAACCGTCTGATTTCCAGGAAAATGTGTGTCCAATAGTACCTCCAGCGTCTCCTCACTGGACGTTGTCCAATTGCCCTCCGATGTTTTAATGAAACCTGGAGGGGAGTTGGTGGATGCTAGAACCTTCCGTAGTCTGGAAGCCTCGGACGTATTCTCAATACTGCTGCAGTAAGCATTCCAAGAGTTATGCTGAGCCTTTCTCAGTTCTCGCTTGTATCCTCTCAGAATCTTCTTATAAGCGTCCCAGTCCTCAGAAGCTCTGGTGGACTTTGCCTTGTTAAAGAGCTTCCTGCAGGATTTCCTCATAGTACTTAATTCCGTAGACCACCATGGTGGTCGATGTTTCCCCCTTGGCTTTCCTCTAGGGCATGCAGCTTTCAGTGAGATGTTGAAGGCCTTAGTAATCCGCTCCACTGCGTATTCGATATCTTGCACATTTCTCATATTTGTCTCTGTTATTTCCGGTATCATCATATTGAACCATTCCCTATACCTATTCCAGTCAGCTTTCCTAACATTTGGCGGAAATATGATCTTGGTGATATGAACATCAAATTTGAAACTGATGTAGCGATGATCTGAGAAGCTGTGTTCACTTAAAACCTGCCACTCAGATATCATTTCATTCAGTTCTTGCGAGGCCAAGGTGATGTCCAAAACCTCTTGCCTGTTTTTAGTGACAAAGGTTGGGACATCTCCCTTGTTGCAAACTACCAGATTAGTACGCAAAATAAACTCTATTAGCGACTCTCCCCTTGCATTAGTATCACTACTTCCCCATATACTATGATGCGCATTCGCATCGCATCCCATAATGAGTTTCGTCTTTGTTTTCCGTGACTCCTCCACTAAGGTCTTAACGGCATATGGAGGCATCTCCCTGTCATGTCCCATGTAGACCGAAGATACCCAATATTTGCATTTGGCTATTTCTAAACTGGCAACGACAGTGTCTGTATTGCACATTGAAGGAAGCAGAAACAAGTTGAGCTCGTTTTTAGCAATTATACAGGCTCGATTTACATCATTACCACTATACTGCAATAGTTTGAACCCCGGAGTACTTAATTCACATATTTTGTTTTTATAAACATATGGTTCTTGAATAAGAACTATATCTATGTCCCCTTTCATCAGGAGAACTTTTAAGGCAGCACATGCAGCCTTACAATGATGAAGATTTATCTGGAGGATCCGTAGGACCATCCAGATTTTCAACAACCGTCACATCAGCCGCTTCAATCGAGTCATCAAGAATGTCCTCTTCAGAGATATCGGTGACTCTCGCAATAACCATAGGTTCAACTTTGGTGAGTTCTGAGGCAGTAGAAGCCTCCTCACGCATACGGTATCTATCCATGTCTTCAAATGTCTTGGTATCCCCCTCGACTTCGCAAGAGGATCCGCTTACTTCTGATTCAGACAGAGGCTTGTCCATTTCTGAATCCTTTAGCTGATCATTTTTATACACCTTCATTTGGATATAATGATAGCCATAACATACACGGCCCTGGGACTTTGCTAGATGTGGCAAAGACTGAGTGTTCAATATAAACACTGCATGCCGTCTTGGCCCATCCACTTCATCCAAACGGCCAACCTTCCAATCAGCTGTTGGAAGATCTGGATTGCATTGTTTCAGTCTATTTAAAATAGATTCAGGGTCAGGAGGGTTTGCAGGTATCCACGCATGTGCTCTTGGTCTAGCCGGTATGTCTTTCTTCTCGACTAACTCTAGAGCAGCTCCTTCCCAAACTTCACCAATTAGTATCAGAGCAGCTTCAAAACATTCATAGACCTCTGGTCCTCAAATGCGACTAGCTTAAATCGTCCTTGATACCAACCAGCCTCTTGGTGTCGAGGATCTGGGCCGGGAAACTTTTCCAGCACCTGTGAGTAGACGCCAGACAAAGCATTCTCAATTTCCCCCCATTTTTGCTTTGGAACCATACCGTCCAATGCTCCTTTATTAATGATAGCCATCACAAGGCTGTCTTTAGCAACTGAGGCAAACGATCGTTGATTCCTTTTGGAGGATGGCAGCTCATCCGGTGATCGTTCCCTTTTTCCAGCCTCAAGAATTCCTTGAGCCCATTTTTAGGAATCGCTTTGTTTAGCCGACAACGTGCTTGGGTCGACTGATCCTAATTTCTTTAGGATAAACAAAGCATTTCTGCGTTCTTTGAATCTCTTTCGTGAGGGATTACCTCCTTTTGATGCCGTTACCTTGGAAAAGGTCCGACTTGTCAAATTGTCGCCACCAGTCGACCCGTCTACAGGTCGACTAATTGGGCCTAACTCTTGGTCATTGCCCAAATCTATAACTCCAGTCGATACTCGTCCACTGGGCCCTGAAGTTAGCAACCCAGTGGATGTCTTTGAATTTCTCTGCATGGTGGCCTAATATCCCACCACACTTGAAATTCGTAGTAGGTACTTATTACGATGATTTTATCCGCTATTAAAAAAACACGTCCGTTCCGTTCGACGGTTGAAATAATAGGGTAAATAACCCAGCCTTCAAATATCTGTTGGATGTATTAGCAGCCCACATTCCACCTCAACGCAAGTCTTTTCGTTTATCTCCACTAATAAGACTAGGTGCTACGCTTCTTTGTCGAAGGTGGCTACCAAAAAGGGCGTAGGAAAAGATCGATACATATCTGTGGCCCAGAGTAGCCTGAACAAAGTACCTACATTAAAACAGGAATGGATATTATAGTTTAAATGTAAAACATTTATTTTCTATATAAAATAATTTTTAAAATATGTACAGATCTGTGACCATGAGATGAGCATTCGGTAGTTGGATGCATCCCATCATTAATTTTAAGGTTTTTGACCGGAAATTACGGAGAAATGATGCATTTTGGTTACAACTCCCTTGATTTTTTTGGGGGAATTATTATTATTTGTAATACCAATTTTTCCCCAAGGGAAAAATTTCCCATTTTCGAAGTTGGTTTAGAATAAGGGAAAAGGGAATAAAGAAAAATTCCCCAGGGAGATTTTGTTTAGAATAGGGGAACAGGGAATAGGGAAGAAATTCCCAGGGAGTTGTTATTGAGAATTGGGCTATGTGTGTCAAGAACAATTTTATTTTGATGGCAACCCTACAATATAATAGAAGACAGGTTTGCCATTTTGGTCCGATCGTACTAAAATTGGTCCATCAAATTATAAATTTTTAAATTTGGTCCAAATGGAATTTGGTTGATTTTGGCCCATTCCCGTCAAATCGGCAATTTTTTCAAAATTTTTCAAATAAAATTTTGGAAAAATTTTCCGTAGAAAAATACTTTTGACAGAAATTTCTATAGAAATAAAATTTTAACAACATTTTCTATAGAAATAAAATGTTGACAAAATTTTGTAAAGAAATAAACATTAAAAAAAATTATGTATATATTCCCAGCAAAAAAGCGTCGCCAAAAAAGTAATGAAAATGTTCTTTTTGGATCCGGAAGTGGTGCAAAATTGACGCAGAAGCGATGAATCCATTTCAACAGCCGTTGCACTCGATTTGCATCACTTCTTTAGGTGTGATCCGAATTCAATGTTTTGGAAGTAAATTAAAAAATTCTGTGATATTTTGTCAAATAAATATTTTTTATTACTTTTAATGGATTATAACGCTTGTCGGAAACGTTTGCCCTCAAATATTTTCAAAAATTCACAATTTTTTCAGATTGGATTTAGCATTTTTTTCGACAAAATTTGAATGATTTGTACCATTTTATGAATTCTTACTCGGTTTTTAACGTATTTGAAACAAAACAAGTTAAAATTACCCATTAAAAGTATGAAAAAACCAAGTTTTAAAAAATTGAATTAAAAGAACTTCCTGGGTAGTTAAAATAAAGAACATCATTGGGAGTGCATCTTCTGGAAGTGCTTTTAAAGTTGTGCCTTTGGAAGAACTTCCAAATTTTTTTGCTGGGTTATTTTGTATAGGAATAAAATTTTTTAACAATTTTATATCGAAACAAAATTTAGCGATAACTTTCTACAGAAATAAAAGTTTGACAAATTTTCCATAGATATGAAATTTTGACTAAATTTTCTATAGAAATAAAATTTTGACAAAATCTTCTAAAATGTTGACAACAATGTAGGTTAGGTTAGGTGGCAGCCCGATGTATCAGGCTCACTTAGACTACTCAGTCCATTGTGATACCACAGTGGTGAACTTTTCTCTTATCACTGAGTGCTGCCCGATTCCATGTTACGCTCAATGACACGGGAAACATACAATTTTGCAAACTAACAGAAGTTTTTTTTTGGGGTAAGTTTTTGGTAAAATTTTCTCTATTTTTTAGTTTTTCGGACTTTTTTACTAAACAAATTATATCTCGAGCTAGAAATGTCCGATTGTATCGTTGTTGGTGCTTGAATGCAAGGTATTGTATAATTGTGAAATCTGTGATAAGTTAAGTGGTTCAATATATCGATGAAAATAGGGCGAATTTTCAAAACAATCGTGTTTTACAATAACTCTTTGCCACCAGAAAAGTATAACCCATTGAAAAAAATTGTTTCTCATCATGTTCGTAAAGATGATACTTGAACGTAAGAAATAAGACCAACTAGAAGGAAATCGACCAAGAAATGACAAAGTTATAAGCAATTGAGTGAATAAATCCCATGTCAAATCACGCAAATGTGGGCCACTCACCCACACAAAAATGCATTTTTGTGTGGGTGAGTGGCTCATATTTGCATGATTTGACATCGAATTTATTCACTCAATTGCAATATACTTAGCTAATGTTTTACCCTATTTCCGTTTTTTTTTAGAAAATTACAAAACACGTTTTTTTTACCATTTCAAATGTATTTTATAAGAATTTTTCTTGATTTCTTTGAATACATGATGTATATATCATCATATCCATTTTTATCCTCATATATAATTTAATGCGACTTTAAATAATATTAGTAATAATAATAATATTCCTTTTTTTGTATAATAATGTAATAATGTTTAATTTAAATTTTTGTTTCTCATTCATATATTTTTTTGTTTCCTATAGAATGCAATTGTTAAATAAGTTAACATTTAATACCATTCTTCTTATCTCATTTAATTAATATTTCCCATTTTTTGCGTGTGTGTATTTGTTTCTATTAATCATGTTTGTGTATGATGTTTTATTGTTTATTTTGATAATAATTATAAACATATAATTTACGATTAAGATTTTTGTTTTAATTTATATTACAATTATGTATAATATATCATTTGTTGATTTCTAATTAATTGGCGATGAATGAATAAAATAATAAATTATCAGATTTACTAACAATTTATACGAAATTGAAAAACATAAGCGTAAAAGAAAGCAATGCACTCAAAACTGGTGGAAGCAACATTTTAAGCAGCATTAAGTTTAATGACATTATTTTGGATATTGGCGAAACAAAAACAAACAAAAAACCTTATGAAATATATTGTTTTTTCTGAGGCCCGAATAAGCATGACTGGGTTAATAGTACATACATAAACTCAAATTGGATTGGATTTAAAAGTCTGTACTATGTTCGGTTTTCGTATTGAAAATCGATTATCCTCTTTTTTAAATAAATATAAATGAAAACAAACATATTCATGTTCTGTTAGTTAGAGCCTAAATATGGTACTTTGTGCTTCCAATTTTTTTCCAAGTTTCAACTAAATGTACAAAGGAAAATTTGTAGTAGGTCAATTGAGAAGCTTCAGGCCTGACCTTAGACAATGCCATTGATTTGGAATAGAATTTGCCACCAGGAAAATCCATTCAGAGAATGATTTTCGATTATAGTAAATTGAAACTGATGAATATCATGCAAAAATCTTAAGAACTATGCTGAATTAATGCCTTGAGAATAGAAAAACAAATTTTACCACAAAACGTAGGGTACAAGAGGTACTTCACAAATGTTCTATAGAAATAAAATTTTGTCAAAGTTTTATAGAAATAAAATTTTGCAAAAATTTTCCATAGAAATAAAATTTTGACAAAATTTTCTATAGAAATAAAATTTTGACAAAATTTTCTATAGAAATACAATTTTGACAAAGTTTTCTATAGAAATAAAATTTTGCAAAAAATGTCTATAGAAATAAAATTTTGACAAAATTTTCTATAGAAATAACATTTTGACAAAGTTTTCTATAGCAATAAAATTTTGCAAAAATTTTCTATAGAAATAAAATTTTGACAAAATGTTCTATATAAATAAAATTTTGACAAAATTTTCTATATAAATAATATCTTGACAAAATTTTCTATAGAAATAAAATTTTGCAAAAATTTTCTATAGAAATAAAATTTTGACAAAGTTTTCTATAGAAATAAAATTTTGGCAAAATTTTCTATATAAATAAAATGTTGGCAAAATTTTCTATATAAATAAAATTTTGCAAAAATTTTCTATAGAAATAAAATTTTGGCAAAATTTTCTATATATATAAAATTTTGCAAAAATTTTCTATAGAAACAAAATTTTGCAAAAATTTTCTATAGAAATAAAGTTTTGACCAACTTTTCTATAGAAATAAATTTTTGACAAACTTTTCTGTAGAAATAACATTTTGAAAAAATTTTCTGTGAAATAAAATTTTGACAAAATTATCTATAGAAATAAAATTTTATTTTTTTTTTAATTTTGGTAGATTATTTTTGACAAGTGTGGCAACCGTCATGGTAGGCGGGGAACTTTTCAATTGACCTCTTAAAAATGAATAGCCTACTAAAACATAGTCAAATTTCTGTTACGTCTTCAACAATTTTAACAATGTTAAGTCTTTCATTTATTTTGTTACTAATCAATGATAAAATAAATTTTTAAATTATTTTTGCTATTATTTGTTTATCATACGATATAATGGTTGTATTAAAGCCTTGTTAGCAATATACTGAAATATATGCTTGAATATATTTTATGTATGTATATAAGCATTTGTTAATCACTATACATAAAAAGATCGACAATGCACGTACATTTTGTGATGGTAATCAATATACAATACACAACTATTACTTGGTAATTGATGGTGTGGTGATAATTCTTATTTTTATTTTTTTGTTTTTCTGTTTTTTAGAATTATAATAAACAATCTTCGTTAGCACATGCTTTCCGCTGGGCAAGAGAAATAACATTAACAATAAGGTCCTATTTAATTTTATTAAATATCCTTTTGTTTGTTTATCTCTTGTTTTGGTTTTTATCTCTTAGTGGAAGTGAATTAATTATGGTTGGTGTGAATTGTTTTTAGATTATTGTGAATGAACGGTATTATTTTTATTGAATTTATGTCTATTATATTTATATATTCATTTTTATATATATATTTCTATTTTTAGATTAATTATTTGTGTCTTCTTTGAATACTTTTAGGCATTGTTACTGTTGTATATAACATTATTTTTATTATTTTTGCGAATTTATTTAATTTTGCCGAGTGTTTTTTTTGTTTCTTTTGTAGGATAGTTTTATTCACTAAAGTATTGATTTTTGTTGGTATGTTGGTATATTTTTTTGCTTCTTTTTCGATTTTAAATAATAAATTCGTTTACTACAATTCTCAGTTTACATTTCATTTAGTAGGTGCATGCGGTTCTAATTTTTGATAGGAAGGACTCTTTTTTTTTGTAGTTAGGAATGCATACTATTGTTTGATTGTTTTCTTTGGGCTAGAAAAACATAATTTTCTAAAAACATAAATATTCACTCTAGTCTTTATTTTTCCACATTTAAATATTTGTTCATGTTTTTGAGTGAATTGTATTTTTTATTTATTATATTTTAGTACTTTTAATAATTCTAAAATAATGAGATCTCTTCCATTGACTTTTGTAATATTCTGTAATTTATTCACATAGAAAAATACCTATATGGCTGATATAGAGGGTGGGCTTAAAAGTCGAAGTTTCTTATGAAATAGAAATAAAAGTTTGAAAAAAATTTCTATAGAAAAATAAAAATTGATAAAATGTCTATAGAAATAAAAGCAAAAAATTTTTGACAAAATTTCTTATAGAAATACAATTTTGACAAAATTTTCTATAGAAATAAAATTTTGACAAAATTTTCTATAGCAATAAAATTTTGACAAAATTTTCTATAGCAATAAAATTTTGACAAAATTTTCTATAGCAATAAAATTTTGACAAAATTTTCTATAGCAATAAAATTTTGACAAAATTTTCTATAGCAGTAAAATTTTGACAAAATTTTCTATAGCAATAAAATTTTGACAAAATTTTCTATAGCAATAAAATTTTGACAAAATTTTCTATAGAAATCAAATGTTGACAGAATTTTCTATAGAAATAAATTTTTGACAAAATTTTCTATAACAAATAAAATTTTGCATAGAAATAAAATTTTGCAAAAATTTTCTATAGAAATAAAATTTTAGTGTTGTTTTTGATTTCAGCTTAAAACCATGCATTAACTAATCTACAAGTGTAGCTTAACGAACAGTGGAAAAGTATGATTGTCAAATTTATTTAGGCAAAGCCCTGCAAGACTGCAAGATGGTTAGATGGACCGCTGTTTCGGAATTACCACATTCCTCATAAGAATCCTCTACTTGCAGCAAAACTATCATCCAATTATCAGAATAAACTCGGGTTATTCCCTACACCCAAAGTAAACTACACTTGAATCTCCCGAAAAGAAGGTTTTTGATGGTCGACTGTTGCCTCTACAAATTTGCCGGAAAATTTCTTTTCCTTTGCCAAAGTCAAATCTTCAATTTGAGTGCAGTTGGCTGGGTTTGTTTTTGAGCGTGCTTGCTCTATCTTCATTCGTTTTGTTTGTTATTGTTGGTTTACTCTTCAATCATTATTAGGGCTGTTTTCTTTTAGCACTGGATACCCTAAGCAGTCACGGACTAAAAGAAAACAGAGTACTCGTTTATCCACGACATCTCCAAAAAATATGTAACACTGTCATCAGCTGTTTAAAAACAATCACAGAAAACTAGTGAAATCTTACATTTTTAACGTATGAAATGCTCAAATAGTAATAAATATTTACTGCTGCGATTACTTATGACACTGTACCACGTTGAATCTCATGTTATTCGATAAATTAGTCACAATAAATTGCTATTGTGAAACTAAAAAGCGTCACTTTATCAAAATGCAATCTGGCAACACTGATGAGATGTTCTGGATAGAACACCAGTGCAACGATGTTCTGAATAGCCCATATAAATGTTGCATCCAGTGCTAAAAGAAAACAGCCCTACTGTTGTTTTTGATTTCAGCTTAAACCATGCATTGACTAAACTAAATTTTGACAAAATTTTCTTTTGAAATAAAATTTTGACAAAAATTTTTATAGCAATAAAATTTTGACAAAATTTTCTATAGAAATTAAATTTTGCAAAATAAGATTTTTTCGTTGGTAGTTGTTTTTGGTAAAACGTTCTCCAATTTGGTGTTTGACTCAAGTGGCAACCTTGGTCGTTATACGGACAGGGAGAATAAAAACACAAGAGGACGAAAATTTATCTTCTACAAATACAACAAATGTCAACCGTGTGACGCAGTTTCGCTCTCCTGTGTTTTTATTCTCTCTGTCCGTATCAGCGCTTCGACCGCATCGTCGGTAATACCAAAGCTGTAGGTATTGTGCGACATCTATACGGTTGACATTTGTTTTCTTCGCAGAAGAGAACTTTTCGTCCTCTTGTGTTTTCATTCTCTCTGATACGGACATAGATTATACACAGCAATACTTGGGACTCGTTATATTTCAATTTACATAGCATGCTTTTAGGCAGTTCATAATAAACAAAACAGGGTAATTCAAATATATTTTATTATCATCAAATACAAGAATCTAGAGTCAGATAATCGTTCATTACCTTAATTTCCAGTAAGCTTTAATTATAAGCTAAGCATAGAATCAGATAGATATTATTCAATATCATTGGTATCTGGTTCATTTACTTGTATACACGTTTGTGAACTCAAATTACCATATTGATCTACATGGGACAATATAAAAGCATAAACCTAAGGGCCCAATCATCATTTTATTATTTTCAAAATCAACTGCATTATTTTCATCTTCAACTAACCAACTTTTGTCGTAAGCGAAAATTGTCTAATCGATTTTTGATGAAAAATATTGTAGCACCCACTTTTACCAAATAAAGGGTGGTTAAATTGTAAGGGCCGATGTTGAATGTGGACCACACCTAAACGCCAAGTTTTTTTCCGAATTTTATTTGACATTTCTCTATTTCAGACTTTCTCAATTTGAACCATGGAGAGATACACAATGCAACTACGTGTTAAATGGTTCCAAGAAATGACAACAGTGGATGATCAATTTTCGAAGAATATCATCTTCAGTGATGAGGCACATTTTCACCTCAGTGGATTCATCAATAAACAGAATTGCCGCATTTGGGCGAATGAGAATCCAAGAGTGATTGTCGAAAAACCAATGCACCCACAAAGAGTGACTGTTTGGTGCGGTTTATGGGCTGGCGGCATCATCGGGCCGTATTTTTTCCAAAATGAGGCCGGTCAGGCAGTTACTGTGAATTGTGTTCGCTATCGTGAGATGATAACGAACCCGAATTGGAAGATATGGATGTGGACGATATGTGGTTTCAGCAGGACGGTGCCACTTGCCACACAGCTAACGAAACAATGGCTGTTTTTCGCAACAAATTCAATGGTCGTGTTATCTCACGTAATGGCGATGTCAATTGGCCGCCAAGATCATGTGATTTGACACCGTTGGACTTTTGTCTTTGGGGTTATTTGAAAGAAAAGGTTCACGTCGATAAGCCGGCAACAATTCAAGAGCTGAAGGATGAGATAATTCGGCACATTAACGGCATAGAACCTCTATTATGCCTCAGCGTCATCGAAAATTTGGACCATCGGAAGAAGATGTGCCACCGAGGTCGCGGCGCCCATTTGGACGATATTTTGTTCCATACATAATTGAGTAATACCAATATATCGTAATAAAAAAAATTACAATAATTTCCTAAATAGTTTGTGTTTTATTCAAAATCAACATCGGCCCTTGAAATTTTAACCACCCTTTATAAATATCGGTTATCAGTATCAAATTACGTTTTAGAAAAAACATACCAATTTTTATTAGCTAAATTCCTAAATCACTTATTTTGCGAAATGACATGGTTTGATAGATCCGATGCCGTGGAGTAGAGTACAGTGCGTTGGTTTAAAAAACAATGGGTCTTGGAAATTTTCAAGATCCGCATTGTTACAAATATAAAAGGAGAGCGAGAGAAATTGTCTTCTAAAATGTATGCTTATACTTTCGTCCAATAACATGTCCTTTATAAAATCAAATTGAGGTTATCGGACAGAGAATGAAATCGACCCATTTTTGTCGGCGGCGGCTGACACTAAATTTTTGCCTACGGCGGCGGTGGCTGACACTAAATTTTTGCATCCGGCGGCGGCGGCTTGACGGCTAAAACGATATAAATTTCTCTATTCGGTGGCAGAAAATTATCCATTATAAATTCAATTTGAAGGTATTCGAATGGTAATGAAATTAGTTGTACAACAAATCTTAAAACCAAATTTCAGTCAAATTTTCTGAGCTAAACTTTTGCAAAATTATTATTACAACTTGATACCGATGGATTGTGGTTGGAAGGTTAACAAATTTGGCAAAAAATCGAAAGTTCAAAATGTTGGCAGAAAATACAACAATTGTTTATACATTGTTCTGTTTTTAAATTTGAGTCGAGCTGAGTCGACATATACGGCGGTGGCGTTGATTGCCAAAAACAGGGTCGGCGGCGCCAAAAACCAGCGGACCCGGAGATTACTAAATATTTTTTACCTATAATTAGGTAAGCAAGATTATTATTCCTGATAAAGGAGATTTCGCTGGGTAGTGCTAGGCTTGCTTTTAGGATAAAAGCGAGCATCGCTATGTCGGAATCATTATGTTTGGGCACTAAAAACAATTGAATTATGTTGTGACAAATAAAATCATCATCATTATTTGCAAGATTTTATTAAATCAACAATTAATTGAACTGTGGAAAATCGACTTTTGAATTCCTATATTATAGCAAATTAAATGTAGAAAATTAAACAAAACAAAAAAAATATGTTTACAATTGTTGTGTGTTTGTTTTTTTTTTTTCGTTTATTAATAATATTAATGATTTTATATATGTTTGTTTTTTATTTTCAATCGATCATAGTTTTGTTTCATTTTGTTTTTTCTTATATTTAAAATTAAAGCCAAATGTTTAGAAATGATTTAAAATTAAAGAGAGCTATACTAATTATTAATTTTGTTATTTAAGAGAAAAATGTTTATATAATTATTAAAAAAAAAACTTAAAAATATAATGTAAAAATAAACAATACTTATGCCTGCATTACATTATGTTTTTTTCTTTTTTTGAAATAAAATTTTTAATTATAATATCATAATAACGGGAGCAGCAGATAGCTTTTAACTTTTAACTGAACAAGCAATTTATAAAACAATAACAATTGCATTGCAAAAATGTTTTCCTTTATCATTCTATGGGGAGGGATTTATTTAATTTGTTCTTCTGGGAGTTTTTTTTGCTTCATGGTTTTAGATGGTTTTTCATTTGTAATTGTAAATTGTAAGTTTAGTACATAACAATGTATGCCACAAATCAGTCCAAATAGTAGATTTTTAATATATTTATAGATAAGTAGTATAGTTAGCATTGAAATAGGGTCATATCAAGAGGCTTATTTAAATCATACAGAAAAAAGAGAGATATTTTCAAAACCCAATTAACCAAATATTGTGGATCAGATGGAATATAATTAAATTAAATATATGTTCCAATCACATCAAAGTAAACAAAAAAAAATATCTAAATATATATGTATGAATCGTTTTAGATGCTTGCAATAACACTGTGCAACACAAAAATTCACCAAAATCTAAGCTCGACTGTAAAAGGTTAAATTTATTGTAAAAAATATTTTCCACTGTAATCGTAATTCGGTATAAAATGGTTCTAAAATACTCATAATTTTTATTAAATAAATCCAAAGTTTTTTTTTCAATAATTTTGTTTCTCCTTAAATAAAGCCGATTTTAGAATATTTATTATTGTTTATCAAAATGCTAAAAAAATTTTATTTTTTCAATTCAAAGAATAAGAGACGTCCGCGAAAAATCTTTGGAAAAATTATGAAGATATAGGTATTTTATGAAACCAGTTTTTTTAATCCAATTTTTTTTTTAATTTTGTTTCTCCTTAAATAAAGCCGATTTTAAAATATTTAATATGGTTTTTCAAAATGCAAAAAAAAAAATTAAACAATTTTGCTATCAAAGAATAAAAGACGTCCGCGAAAGATCTTTGGAAAATGGCATTTTATGAAACCAAAGCAATGTCCAATTTTCTTAAATTAAGAAAGATAACAGTATTTATTTGGTGCCATTGAAATGCGAAAATATAAAGAAGCATAAATAGCATAAACATTTTTTTATTTTACTAGCACAGCAATAAAAATTATTAACATTAAATGTGGGATTTATTGTAAAAAAAAAAATATTTAGTATATAAAATATAGTCCAAATGCGTTAGAATGCATATACATACACACAAAATTTTTTTTTCTGATTCAATCACGAAATTACTTGATCCAAATTATTTCTTAATTGAAATGTCTTTAATCACGGAAATGATGGTATCAATTAAAAAATTAATTGACAGTCAATAAAAAATTAATTGATACTATTAGAGTGATTGATTTTTGTTTCAATTAAAACATTTGTCGAATCAATTAAATTTTTAATTGATTATTTTTTAAAACTCAATTAAGATTTTAATTGGAAAAGTTTTCGTGAAATTTTTTTCTGTGTATATATGCTTTTAAACCCCGCAATTCAAAAAAAAAATACACCTAATATGCTAAACAACAATTCTTTAACATTTTTGGGATCGTGGGTAGAACTTAGTTTGGTGCATCCATTCATAGAGCTATAGATAAACCCTAAGCATATGTTTTATTCTACAAGCATCGATATTCACAAAATAAAATAAAAAATATAGGTTTTCAAGATTAGCAATAGAACTGCGGTAGTGAGATGAATGTGTGTCATTTATTTTGGGGGGATAGGGACGATTTGTTATATTTTAGAAAAAATGTTAGAAAAACTATAAATATAAAATATGGGTCTGGGTTTTTTTATCGTTTATGCATCTTTCCTAGATATAAACTATACATATTTTATAAAACACAACAGCAGTCCAGTTTTTATTTTATCCTTTACGCCCTTTGATTAGGGGATATTAAGAGGTGTCACAACAGATTCCACTACTGCTCGTTTATAATATATGTGTATATATAAATAGGTCTCTTAGATCTGTTTATTTTTATTTTTTTATTGTATATTTATATACGCGTTTTATTAAGTTTTACTTAAATTACCTTTTCTTTACAATTGCATTTTATCAGGCTTTTGCTATTACTTGTGTTGTTAGAGTTGATGTTGTTGTTGTTGTTGTTATTATTATTATTGCTACTGATTTTAGTCATTCCCGACATACCTCACATACGCATACCGCCGCTATGATTACCACCTCCACTAACTCCACCACTGTGACCCGAGCTTTGTAGACTTTCATTTGACCATGAAGCCTGTGGTGATGAGGTTACCGGTCCCGGCGATGAAGATGTTGCCGCCGATTTGGGTGGTGAAGAAGTTTGTAAATTATATCGCGCATAGAAAAGCAAATATGGAGTAATTGTAATTTTTCGGGCTGGTGAGAGTAATTCCTCAAATTCCCTTTGTGTCATTGCCTTTATTTTGTCATCATCACACATATACCATATGGGTTCACTGCCATTGTGTATTTGCGATGCATATGAAGCTTTGGTAGCTCCTCTTCCAGTGCTGCCATAACCCGAGGTATTACTACTTGACGCTGTATACGAGGACTGGTGCATATTGTTGTTGTAGTTTGATGTTGCATAGTTACCACCCGCCGAACTACCATTGGAATAGGCGGCTGTAGCATCTTCACTGAATTCACTGGCATTATTTTGGCTGCTATGCAAATAGTTCAATTGTTGTTGAGCCGTTAAACGCATGGCACAACAATTAATACTTGGACAAGTGGTAGAACATTGGGATGACGAGGCGGCAGCTGTTGTTGATGAATTGCCACTGGCGGAATTATTCATCGTTAATTTTCCAATGCCATTTGTGATAGCCTTACTGCTTGTGGTCAAACCATTAAGATGTTTAACATTTTTACTCATATCACCACTACTGGATGCTTTATTACGAGCAAATTTCATTATTTTCATAAAACTTGTCGTACTGGAAGAAGAACCCATACTTGGAGCGTTCGCCTGACTATTAGCCGCTTGCTGTTGGCTGCCAGATGTTGTGGTGCTATTACCTCCACCACCATTTGTTCCTGCCGCGGCGGCGGCGGCTCTTTCTTGACTAGCTCTTCGTCTTTGCTCTTTGGGACAATTGATATATTCATTGGCCCAATCCAGAGAACATGTATAGGCTATATAATGGCCCACAGACATGGTTGCCCCAACATGCGTTATAACACTATACAGTTTATAAATGTGCAGTTTATTGGCATCACTTAGTTCACAGCATTTCGAACAGAAACATTGTAGGGTAAATGATGTTGGAATGTAACTATTGATCTTTTCCATGCCACCAGAGAAACGACTCAGTTGGATAATTAATAAACGTGGCAATACTTCATAGGAAATAGAACGTATAGCTTCGGTATATCCACAACATTGTTCACAGCGGTATTTATTCTCATTGCGAAAGTATTCACGAGTAATGCAGGAATTCTGAAAAGAAAACACGCAGAAAATAGAATTTTGTAGATGCTTGAAGTTATTGGGGAAGATTGAAAGCTCACTTTTGTTAAAAAAGCTGGTACAAATATTTTTTTACTTTCATGTACCATAGATAATATTTTTTTTTACTTTAATTTTGAAATATTTTTAAACTTACCTGTATAAATGAACTCGGCCTATCCATATATTCGTTGCTCTCGTAACCCGCTTGCGGTACAGGTACAGCAATATCAATCATTGTTTCTTTTTGTTCGGTAATTGTTTCACAGCTTAAACATTTGGTTGTGGATACAGTGATACCCTCAAAATCATCATTGAAGAAATCCAAACCCAATTCTCTGATTTTACCCTCCAGACGTTGTTTATCTTTCAACAACACTGTCAGAGGGGTTGATGTGGCATCCACGTCATCACTACCACCTATTGGGGCAGCTGATGTTGAATTTGAGGGCGATATTATCGATGTGCCAGCTCCAGCCGATGGCGGCGATGTAGACGCTGATGAGTTGAGATCATTTGAGTTCAAATAGAATAAACTATTCGATTGGTGTGTTGTTGTTGAGTTGCCAGTTATTTGGTTATCTTTAAGAGGAGATTGAAGGCGGGAATTTTTGGAATTCTTTGTTTCATCTTTTCGTTTTGATTTACGAGAGAAAAATAAGGACGACTTTGAATTGGATGTCAATGATGACACGATCATGCTGGTACTGCTGGTGCTATTATTGCCTCCACTACCAACATTCGATTGTTTCATATCACGTTCCACATCATCGGGATTGGAAATATATCTGTAAAATATAGTTATCAAGGTTAACACAAATTTCATCACACTTTAGAGAAATTGTTATTCTAGGGTTTCGAAAACATTACAGGAAGAAAATTATTAAACAAAACTATATTGTTGACGTCATAGGCATTTTTAATATTTTTTTGGTTAGAAAGCTTACCCATTCAATATCACATCTGGACATTCCGCTATGGCTTTTATTAGGGTTTGATTCGTTTCTCTAATGCTATTAAGCAGACACATTAGAAATTCATGGGCATCTTGTTGTTGGTTACCCTCAAAAATGCTACTAACATCTTGAATAGCATGCAATAATGTATCGGCATGATGGGGTTCCGTTGATTCATTCATTTCATTGCGATATAAACTCTGATACAGCTCATGCAACTTCTCCGTTAACAATTGATGACTGCTTTTCTGAGTGACTTGTGTTAGGGCCGTTGTAGCTGATGTAGACGAAGATCCAGCTGTTGTGGGTGCCACCGCATTCGTTAAGCCACCAATTGCATTTGTCGCATATTGTTCCATGGAAGCTAAATCTTTGCTACTCCAACTTCGGGCATTTTCTATGTGCACAGCACTAATGCCACGACCCAGGGAAGACGATTTTGCTCTCGCTCTGGCTATATTCTGTTGCAATGCATTCAAATCGGTCAACAAATGATGTAGATTATGCAAGAACTGTGGAGCGAAACGTAGTGTATAGACTACCGAATTAAGGTAGCATGTATTACCAATGTTGCACAATGTGCCCATGGTTGGGGCATGATTAATGGCACTGCCATTGCCCAATAATGCTGATGAATTGCCCGCAATACCGGAACCAGAGGACCCCGATAAATAGTATTGATTTGCCATATCTTGACTATCGTTCGAATCGCTCATTACCATTGGTGTACCAGAACCGCCACCTCCAGAAGAACTCGAACGACTTGTTGACATATAGCCATTGCTTACCACACTGCCTCCCCCTCCTCGACCATCACTGGCCGTTTGATAAGGGCGCTCATACAGAGACATTATACGAGGCCGTTTTTTCGAATTCGTATTTCCTGTTTCTATGGGCAATGGTTTTAGAAAATCACCTCCTGTCGATTGCCTTTGACCACCTGCAACAATACCTAGTGTAGGTACTGTCCTATCGACGGCAGCAGCGACAATAACTGCTGCTTGTGCTGTTGCAGTAGCGCGTCTAGAACGAGCTGGTTGTATATTAAATCCTAGAAGAGCAGCTGCTTGATTACGTTTACGTTTGACAGGGGGTTTCTTAACTTCGTTATCGCTTAAGGTCTCTATGCGATTCAATGTTGCCTCATCAAGTTTGGGAAATACTAGAAAAATAATATCGAAAATCGTATCAATTGACATGAATATTCAGTAAAAGTAATTAAAGAAGTCTATTAAAAAATAAATCCGTTACTTTTCCAATAAAATAAATCCCCAATTCGATCGAACCCCTAAAAGTCAGCGATGTTTATTCCTCTCTCACTAATGCTGGTGACATTTCTGAGTTTCAGCAGAAATACAATTTTAACAAAATTTTCTCTATAGCAAAAAACAAAACAAAATTTTCTATAGCAAAAAAAAATTTTGACAAAATTTTCTATAGCAAAAAAAAAATTGACAAATTTTTCTATAGCAAAAAAAAATTGACAAATTATTCTATAGAAATAAAATTTTGACAAAATTTTCCATAAAAATAAAATTTTGACAAAATTTTCCATAGAAAATTTATACACAAATAAAATTTTTACAAAATTTTCTATAGAAATAAAATTTTGACAAAATTTTCCATAGAAATACAATTTTGACAAAATTTTCTATAGAAATAAAATTTTGACAAAATTTTCTATAGAAATAAAATTTTGACAAAATTTTCTATAGAAATAAAACATTGACAAAATTTTCTATAGCAAAAACATTTTGACATTTTCCATAGAAATAAAATTTTGACAAAATTTCCTATAGAAATAAAATTTTGACAAAATTTTCAATAGAAATAAAATTTTGGCAAAATTTTCTATAGAAATCAAATGTTGACAAAATTTTCCATAGAAATAAAATTTTGACAAAATTTTCTTTAGAAATAAAATTTTGACAAAATTTTCTATAGAAATAAAATTTTGACAAAATTTTCTATAGAAATAAAATTTTGACAAAATTTTCAATAGAAATAAAATTTTGGCAAAATTTTCTATAGAAATCAAATGTTGACAAAATTTTCCATAGAAATAAAATTTTGACAAAATTTTCTCTAGAAATAAAATTTTGACAAAATTTTCTATAGAAATAAAATTTTGACAAAATTTTCCATAGAAATAAAATTTAGACAAAATTTTCCATAGAAATAAAAATTTGACAAAATTTTCCATAGAAACAAAATTTAGACAAAATTTTCCATAGAAATAAAATTTTGACAAAATTTTCTATAGAAATAAAATTTTGAAAAAATTTTCTATAGAAATAAAATTTTGACAAAATTTTCTATAGAATAATTTTTTTTAGGAATAAAATTTTGACAAAATATTTCTATAGAAATAAAATTTTGACAAAATTTATATAGAAATAAAATTTTGACAAAATTTTCGATAGAAATAAAATTTTGACAAAATTTTCTATAGAAATAAAATTTTGACAAAATTTTCTATAGAATAATTTTTTTTAGAAATAAAATTTTGACAAAATTTTCTATAGAATAATTTTTTTTAGAAATAAAATTTTGACAAAATTTTCTATAGAAATAAAATTTTGACAAAATTTTCTGTAGCAAAAAAACAATTGACAAAAATTTCTACAGCAAAAAAAAACTTGACAAAATTTTCTATAGCAAAAAAAATTTTTTTTGACTAAATTTCTATAGCAAAAAAAAATTGACGAAATTTTCTATAGAAACAAAAATTTAACAAAATTTTCTATATAAATAAAATTTTGACAACATTTTCTATAGGAATAAAATTTTGGCAAAATTTTGTATAGAAATAAAATTTTTACATTTTCTATAGAAATAAAATTTTGACAAATTTTTCTATAGAAAAAATATTTCTATAAGAAAAAAAAATTTTTTGACAAAATTTTCTATAGCAAAAAAAATTGACAAAATTTTTCGAACAAAATTTTATATTGCAAAAAAAATTTTGACAAAATTTTCTATAGAAATAAAATTTAAACAAAACTTTCAATAGAAGTAAAATTTTGACAAAATTGTCTATAGAAATAAAATTTTGACAAAATTTTCTATAGAAATAAAATTTTGACAAAATTTTCTATAGAAATAAAATGTTGACGAAATTTTCTATAGAAATAAAATTTTGACAAATTTTTTTATAGAAATTAAATTTTGACAATTTTTTTATAGAAATTAAATTTTGACAAAATTTTCTATAGGAATAAAAAAAAATTTGACAAAATTTTCTAAAGAAATAAAATTTTGACAAAATTTCTTGTAGAACTAAAACAACATTTTCTATATAAATAAAATTTTGACTATGCTTTGGAAAATTTTTTGTACTCTATACACGCACCCGGCTTTCATTAGAAGGTTATGGGGTCCATTCCAAAAATTGTTACGTAATCAGAATTAAAAAACGACTTTCGATTTCCAACTTTTTAAATTTTTGCTTGAAATATCTCGTTTCGTACATTGTTAATGAGTAAAGTAACCGCTTTATCGGCACACCTTACCCCCTAACCGAACATATAAAATAAGCAAATATGTATGTCGTAATGCAGCGACAACAAAACTACTGGACCACTTTTCTATTTTTTTCATTTTGTGATATAATAGCAGTAAAAAACAAAAAAAAAACAAATAGATTACCTCTTTTTGTAAATAACCCTTCTGGTTTTTTAATGTGATTGTATTTATCGTCACTATCGTTCTGTTTCTTGCCAATTTCCTCAGCAAGTGGTTTTTGTGAAATGTCCTCGTCTTTGTGATCTTTTTGTTGTTGCCGTTTATTTTGGTTGTCGGTGACTGCAACAGCAGCAGGCTTTCTTGTCCTTAAAGTTTCTAAACGGGCTTTAACCTCGTGTGGCTGATAAATAAGTCGCCGTTTTCTTCGCCGTGGAGAAGTTTTGTTTTCAAACTTTTCTTGCTCCTGTAGCTGCTGCTGCTGCTGATGATGTTCTTTTTGCTGTTTCAATAATGTGTCAACTGCAGTATTGGTTTCTGTATTATTTGTTATTGTAGCAATACAACGACTTGGCTTTTCTTTTGGATCTTTAGTAGATGTAGTATTACAATTTGTAACATTTGAAATGGAATGTTTTGTTTTTGTTGCTTCTAAGGCTGTTGTTGTTGTTGTTGTTGTGGTTTTCTTATTTAAATATCCTGGCAAACTTTGAGTCTCTGTTGATATATGAGTTTCTATAACAATGGGATATAATGTAGATGGTGGATGAAGTGACAAAGTGGATGTCGCCGACACAGATGATGATGATGTCGCTGATTCTGTTTTTATTGTTGACAATGAAGACAATTCCAATGGAACTTCTACTGGTTCTATGGTTCTTTCTCTTGCAATATTTTTATTTTCAAAGCAAACCGCGCTCTCGTCTTTCCTATTGCTAATGAGAATGTTTGATTTGATGGTATCACCCTGTTCAACGTCTTCGCCGTATTGTCCTTTACTTTCTAATTTAGCCTTATCAAAATGTTCACAATCGTCAAATGGTATTAATGAAATATTTTTTCTTTCCGCGTTTTGATTTGTTGGCCCACGAACAGTATCGCAGCAGTTAGCTGACAAATCCAATGTTGTTGTTAAACACTGGGAATTAATTGGAAACTGACAAAGCGTTGATGGTATTGTTTTTAAAATTGTCGTAGAATTAACATCACAATCGTCGTCACTGTTTTTATTATGATGATATACTCTGGTGGTAATGTCAACGAAATCTGCTGTTGTTCTAACATCGACTTTCTTCTCTTGTGTTTCTTGTTGATATTCTTTCAGAGATATTTGTTGATTATTGTTTTTTGTATTCTTCGTTTTGTTATTATTGTTAATATTTCTTTTCACTAGAATTGGAAGACTTTTGGTATTTTTATTCGCTTTCTTTGCAGCATTTCTGGGCATTTTTTGTAAACCTACAACATAAAAAAAAAACGAAAAACGAAACGAAGAGATTGAATGAAATAACATTTGAAAAAATTTATATTAATCAATTTGAAAAGTGAAATAATCAAAAAAGTTTTTTTTTGTTTTTCGTATGCTAGCACAAAGTTAGGGATGAGTGTATAATTTAAATGTTGCAAAAATATGAAGTTTAGACTTTGATCCATTGGGGAGTAAATTTTTAACGATTTCTTGCCAATAAATACTAAATTTTAGAGTACATTAATGACTACTTCTGGCGCAATTAAGAAATTATTCTTAATTTCCCATTAAAAACTGTGTAACGATAAATCCTTAAATACACACAGAAAAAAAAAAAACAATCTATCTTATCGCATCTAAAACTATTAGTGATTGATTCTTCATTACAAAATTTGTTGAATAAATCAATTATTTTCTTATACCCACCACCATAGAATAATATAATGAGTTTGTCATTCAGTTTGTAACACATCGAAATATCTATTTCCGAATATATATATAGTATATATATACTTGATCAGGGAGAAATTGTAAGACAATAAAAAGAAAAAAAATCAAGAAAATTTTTCCAAATAAGTATTTAGTTTTAAAAAATATTAAAGTAAAAATTTAATTGATTCAGCAAATTTTTTAATTGAGACAAAAATCAGTCATAAAAATTAATAGTATCAATTTTTGTTTTTAATTGACTTTCAATTATTTTTTTTATTGATACTATCATTTCTGTGATTAAATACATATCAATTAGAAAATTAATTGGATCAATTAATTTCGTGATTCAATCAGAAAAATTTTTGTGTGTGTGTGTAAAGCATGTCCGCCTGTCTGTCTGTCTGTTGTAATCACGCTACAGTCTTCAATAATGGCGCTATCGTCCTGAAATTTGAAACAGATTCGTCATCTGTCTACACGCATGTCAAGTCCGAAGATGGGCTATATCGGTCCAGGTTTTGATATAGCTCCCATTTAAACCGATCCCCCGATTTGGGGCCTTGAGCTTCTAGGAACCCTAGTTTTTATATGTGTGTGAAGATAAATTCGAATTTGAAATTTGCAGCAAAAACTTAGCCGAGACACAAACCAGCACCAACAATATTTTTCAAATTCGAATTTAGGATTTCAAATTCGAATTTGGATTTTTAGTATTTGGCTTATTATTTAAAAACTAAGCCGCGTGCGATATAGAGAGTAGGCTCATTGGAAAGGGCTTGAGCTCAGCTTTCATAATCACAAAAGTCTTCATTAGAAAAGTATTTGTGAAAAGCGAAAATTTGAAAACAAAATTTTCAACAAATTTTTACAACCGAGCCCACTGTGCCAAAACTAAGCCGCGTGCGGTATAGAGACTAGGCTCATTGGAAAGGGCTTGAGCTCAGCTTTCATAATCACAAAAGTCTTCATTAGAAAAGTATTTGTGAAAAGCGAAAATTTGAAAATGCTTTTTCAAGAAATTTTTACAACCGAGCCCACTGTGCCAAAACTAAGCCGCGTGCGATATAGAGACTAGGCTCATTGGAAAGGGCTTGAGCTCAGCTTTCACTTCCACAAAAGTCTTCATTAGAAAAGTATTTGTGAAAAGCGGAAATTTGAAAATGCTTTTTCAAGAAATTTTTACAACCGAGCCCACTGTGCCAAACTGACCCGAGTGCGGTATAGAGACTAGGCTCATTGGAAAGAGCTTGAGCTCAGCTTTCAGACCCACAATAGTCTTCACCATATAGATATAATTAAATTTTAAAGTTTTATTTAAATATTAAAAAAAAATCTCTATATTGTCAATGTTCTTTTTTGTATACACACAATTTTTTTTTTCTGATTCAATCACGATATTAATTGATACATTTAATTATTTAATTTAAATTTCTTAAATCACGAAAATGACATTAAAAAAATTAATTGAAGTCAAGAGCAAATTTGAATTAATTTTTTAAATGACTAAATTAAAAATTTAATTGATGTTGATTGCAAAACTCAATTAATTTTGTTCATTAAAAAGTTAATTGTATCAACTAGTTTTTTACTTAAAAATTTTAAGATTATTAATTAATTTAATGTTTCCATCTTGATTAAAAAGTTATTTGTACCAATTAATTTATTAATTGAAAAATTTTCAACTTCTATCACCTTTTTCAAAGGAAATGTGTTGAAGATATTTCTTCTGCGTAGGACTCCTACTTTGGGAACAGCTGATATTTATCAATAAACTTTTAGGTTCAATGCGTTTGTATGCGAAAAAAAAACAAAATATTGATATATCACAAAATTAATTCATCCAATCAATTCTTAATTAAAGTTTTTTTATCACGAAAATGATAATATCAATCATCTATAACAACTAAAAATTAGTTGTTCCAATTCAATTTTGCAATTGATTTTTATTTTAACTAAATAAATAATGAAATCAATTAAATTGTGATGAAATAGATTTTAAATTAAATTATTAATTAAAACTTTAATTTAAAATATATATACGTGATGAAGGTTTTGTTGATTCGCGCTTCGGATTCCCAAAATTAATTAATTCAATTAAATCCAATTGATTCAATTAAAAGTGTAATTGATTACGATAGCAAAACACAATTTTTTAGTTTAGTTTATGTATTGCCTCACATACAACAAGATTTATAATCTTATAATTATAGTATGTGACATAAAATATATGAAGTTATCTGCGTTGCTTATGCGTTGAATAAAATGAATGAAAAGTAAACAAAATTTTTTGTGCAAAAGCCTAAAAATTAATTAAAAACTCATATCAGTCCATACACAAAAAAAAAATACTACCAATTGATTCAACAAATTTCTTAATTGAAATAAAAATCAATCACAAAGGTTAATTGCATCACTTAATTTTTTAATTGACTTTGGAGATTGCTACTATCATTTCTATGATTGAAGACATTTCTATTAAAAAAAGTAATTGGATCAATTACTTTTGTGATTGAATAAAAAAATATTTTTTTCTGTGTATGACTGAACATAATATGTCTTTTCCGATTACAATTGGTGTTGGACTTTTTCCGGGATTTGTGAATATGATAACATTTGTACAGAAACTATAATAATTGTTTGTACTAAATTTTAAATTATAATTTTAATTGCACAGAATTTTTTTTCTGATTAATTGATCCAATTAATTTGCTAATTGAAATTGCTTTAATCACGATAGTATTAATCATAGAAGTAATTAGAAATAAAAAATATTCTTGGTTAAAAAAGCAATTGTTTGCTTCGGCACTTTCAGTTAAGTTTTAATTGCTTCAATTAAAAATTTGATTGATTTTGGTAGAAAACTCAATTTTTTATTAGAGACAATCAATTGTATAATTTTCTATTATTTATTTATTTTTATTTTTTTACCAGTCGAAGAAATATTTTTTTGCAATTGTTTAAGAGTTTATATTTGTTATATTTATTATTATATAATTGTCTTAAATTATTAATGAACTGCCAATTGAATTAAAAAATGAAAATAACATACATTTCTTAAAAAAAGCGCTCATTTTGTATGTAAAAGAAAATGTTGAACCTGCTTCGTAATGTCAAATTACCAAATTAAATAAACAAAATAATATCAACTTTAATTTAATAATTTAACGAAGTATTGTTTAAAATTATGCATGTTATGCTAAATAAATAAATTGGATTTATTTATTTTCAATTTGATATTTCTTTTTAAATTTTATTTTCCAATTTGCGCTTTTCACAAATACTTTTCTAATGAAGACTTTTGTGATTATGAAAGCTGAGCTCAAGCCCTTTCCAATGAGCCTAGTCTCTATACCGCACGCGGCTTAGTTTTGGCACAGTGGGCTCCGTGGTAAAAATTTGTTGAAAAAGCATTTTCAAATTTTCGCTTTTCACAAATACTTTTCTAATGAAGACTTTTGTGATTATGAAAGCTGAGCTCAAGCCCTTTCAATGAGCCTACTCTCTATATCGCACGCGGCTTAGTTTTGGCACAGTGGGCTCGGTTGTAACAATTTCTTGAAAAAACATTTTCAAATTTTCGCTTTTCACAAATACTTTTCTAATGAAGACTTTTGTGATTATGAAAGCTGAGCTCAAGCCCTTTCCAATGAGCCTACTCTCTATATCGCACGCGGCTTAGTTTTTAAATAATAAGCCAAATACTAAAAATCCAAATTCGAATTTGAAATCCTAAATTCGAATTTGAAAAATATTGTTGGTGCTGGTTTGTGTCTCGGCTAAGTTTTTGTTGCAAATTTCAAATTCGAATTTATCTTCACACACATAGTTTTTATTCGATTTGCCTGAAATTGGAAATCTAGAAGTGTTTTCGAACCATAAATAGGTGTGCCGAAAATGGCGTGTATCGGTCCATGTTTTGGTATAGCCCCCATATAGACCAATCGTCCGAAATTTGACACAGATTCGTCATCTGTCTGCACGCAGGCAAAGTTCGAAGATGGGCTATATCGGTCAAGGTTTTGATATAGCTCCCATATAAACGGATCCCCCGATTTGAGGTCTTGAGTTTCTAGAAACCGTTGTTTTTAATCGATTTGCCTAAAATCTAGAGGTATTTTAGGACGAAAAATAGGTGTGTCGAAAATGGTGAATATCGGTGCATGTTATGGTATAGACCGATCTCTTGATTTGACTTCTTGGTCTTCGAGATACCACAATTTTTATCCGATTTACCTGTAATTGAAAATCTAGAGGTATTTTGAGTCCATAAAAAGGTGTGCCGAATATGGTGTGTATCGATGCAAGGTTTAGTTTAGCCTCCGTATAGCCCTACCTCCCCATTTTACATCTTGAGCGTCTAAACATCCGAACTTTTATCCGATCTGCCTGAAAATCAAAATCTAGAGGTATTTTATGTTCATATATAAGTGTGCCGAATATGGTGTGTATCGGTCCACGGTTGGTATAGCCCCTATATTGCCCGATCTCCCGATTTGGCTTCTAGAAATTGTAATTTTTATTCGATTTGCCTGAAATTCAAAATCTGGAGATATTTTGGGTCTACGCAAAAGTACTCCGAATATGGTATGTATCGGTTCATGTCCAGATTTGATCTCTTAAGTGTGTAGACATTCCAATTATTTATGAGATTTGCCTGAAATTCAAAATCAAGAGGTACTTTGGGTTCACACATAAGTAAGCTGAATATGGGTCGTATCGATCGATTTGATATACCCCCCATAGAGACCGATCTCAATACTTTGCCAAGCAAACATATCTGAAATTCTATATATGAATTTTCAAGTAACCTAACCAAGAGTTTTCTACGAAAACAATTATATTTTTTGATTCATGGTGGTGGGTATTTAAAATTCGGGCCGGCCGAATTTTAGTCCGTATATACTTTTTTTTGAATTCAATTAAAATTATAATTGGATAATATTGGTGACAGTTTTTCTGCGTGGCGGTATATACTAAACTCTTTATCCTCTATAGAAATATGTCCACCATGGACACAAGGACAAAAATTGAAACCCCAATGCCATTCTGAGCGACTTCTAAGGACGAATAATTTCACATTGGTTGAGTTGCGATTTCTTCCAAATACAAAATTTTGTTTAAAAGTTTAAAACTATTTCCCGGTTATTACATGATCATTTGGTAACCTTGCAAATGCATTCGAAAAACAAAATTTTCTTGTTCACAAATTTAACAAACAAGACCATCATACATAACTTGTCAAAAAGAATCTTGATTTGATTTATAGCAATCAAAATAAAATGACGCAATTTAAACATATAACCACATAATAATTTGATATCATTGTGGACAACAAAAAAAGCTTTACTTTTCATTGCTCTCAATGTGCGAAAATTGACGTGGACATTTTAGAATCTTTACCTCAACCAATTAAATATAATTCAATATTTTATTGATGCTTTCTCCACTGTGGATTTTCGAAATGAAAATGTCCAAACAACACCCGAAAGCACACCGCCCTTCACATCAACAATGAAATTGTCACCAACATTGCTAGCAATAGTAGTGTTTTAGCAATAGTAGTACTACTACTGTTAAACAGTAGTAGTACTAGAGTATAAAACAACATAAACTACTATCCATAGTCTATCGTATATAAAAATAGTCAGTCGTCGTAGTAATGCTGTAATGAAGGTCACGCTCTGCATTCCTAATGTTAAGGTAGGCTTAACAACATCGTTGTCGCCGTTGTTGGTCGTCGTCAGTGGGAGAGTACCAATAGCGACAATTACAAGGGCAGTAGAGAATAAGGCATATAGGGTTGGGGTGCAAGTGGATAATGGGCTGAAGATCTCGACGTCGTTTACAGAATGAACTGTCCAGAGATAACAGAGTTTTCGTATAAAAAAGAGAATGTTTTACTTCAAAGTGGATTTTTTCCAAAATTATTGGTATTATTGGTACATACATGAGAAAATAGCAGTATAAAGGGCCAGTTGATATTTTCAAGTTTTTCAGCAAATAGGCATACTTCAAATGGATGTTTGCAGACCTTGGACAGGGTTGAAAACCCTGTGTCTGCCCCGGACCGTAGACCCGACAAACATCTTCAAACATACAATCGTTTTATCAAAAAGATGTGCGAAAAATATAATAAGCAAAGTAAGCCGAATTATCTATATTTTTTTTTTTTTTCATTCTATTTTTGATATGATTTTTTGTCAATTAAATTATTTTAAAAATATATAAAACATAAAGAAAAGCAATATCTAGATTATTAACTAGATTTATAGAAGGAGAAATGAAAAAGAGGGTGTCTAAATAGGATAAAGATGTTCCCCCAGTATACTTGTAGTGCATAAGGTAGTCAACTGTTTTTTTTTTCTATAAAAAGGCTTTTTTAATTTCTATAAAAAGGCTTTTTTAATTTTTTTAATTTCTGCCTTAAACGCAATTGAGATTGCAGTAACGTTAGAAGTCGCCATTTTTGTTCAGTTTGCAGATAAATTCGAGGGATAACTATTCGTCTCTCACAATGTACTACTCATAAACAGACTTCATATCTGTTTAGGATCTTAACTCAAACAAAATTGACCTTTCCTAACTTTTTTTCCAAACGACTCATTCGTTTTTAATTTTTAAGCTCCACTTTTTTAATGTCTTTAAAAACATTTTTCTACAAATTCGCATTGGTCTCATGAAGCTAAATATTATGGCAATTTTCACATGTATTTTATGGGGGAATTGTAAATTGAGGTCTAACATAGAGAAAAAAAATCTGGCAACCCTAAAACACAGTTGTATGATGATGCGCGTCCCCCAATGAATGGGAAAAAATATTGATGTAAAAAATTAAACAAATAAAACAAGTGCATCGACAATATACATACATAGATCCATCCACAACACTTTTGTCTTCCTCCTCTCACACTAGGTGACAAGTACATAACAATGAAATAAACAACAACTAAAATAAAAAGCCAGAAAGGGGATACATAACCAACGCACCCAAAAGCACTAGCTGCTGCTGAACGCTGCTCCAGCAGCACACTTGTCCATATCCAAACAACAACCGTTAGTTGTCTGCTTATCTAAGGTTAGGTAACGTTATAATGTTACAAAACAACAAAAATAATGTCGCTGCTGCTACCAAAAAATGCAATATCAACAACAATACACAATTCTCATATATAAATCCCCCAAAACAAACACAAACATAATAATGAAGAATTAACAAAATTGTTGTTACATGTCAATTATGATGACGATGTGTGTTTGAAACGAGATGATATATATAGTGAGAGCAAACGAGAGTTCAAGAGGCTTTGTAGAATGAAATGACGAGAGGAAGACCGCTTGAGTATTAGGAAATGAAGCAAAAATAAATATTGCATGTTGAGTATGAGGGTAGGGGTAATGCTATCGTTTCCCATGTTCATCGGCAAACAGGGACGTTTTCATTTAATAAATTGCAAATTGGGTGAGATGGCTGACATAAATTCTGTCAAGCAAAAAAAAAAGAGAAATGATAAATGTTCTTCACACACATACACACAAGTAATGCATATCAATGGTGCTGCACTGCGTCCTAATTTATAATGTGCCAATAAATTCAGTTCCGCTACTATTGCCGAAAAAGTGGAAACTTACATATTCTACTCGAATGCTGCCGACTTTTGTGGCTTTGAAATCCAGAAATCCTCCTTTCTATTGTCGTAGCAGCGGCGAGCGGCAGCTAAGAACAATAAAATGTGTTTTTGCACTGCAATTACTTTTTTGTTCTCACTATATTTTCCCATTCACATCAGCAAAAAAAGCAAAATTTATTAGTCAATAAAAAATGGATGTTAAATTATTTGGGGCCTTTCTTTCGTTTTCAGTCTCCTCCATACACCTTACACACGTACGTTATATGTATGCAAGTAGCTTGATGAATGGTAATTTTCATTTTTTTTTTCTCAACAAATCACTTTTATGTACTGATGTTACGAGCCCATTGCAGATATTATTATATTTGATTAATCTTTATAACTCCGTTTGCACTATTTGTGATTTTTGACCAATATTCAGGGAGAAAAATTTCACTTTGATTTTATTTTTGCGTTTTTCTTCACTTCGTCTTTTTTCCATTCCACGCAATCGTATCAAAAAATTTCTTTTCCTGGCTGTTTTAAACTTGATTTTTTCGCTTTATACGTTTTACTATTATCCAAAGGAGCTCGTTTTCATATACTTCATTGGTTAGTGCATGCACGAAAAACACTTATTGATGAAAATATTATATTTAATTGATTGAAATTAATGAAAAATCCACGGCCGGGAACGGCTGATGCTGATCCCATTGATAGTGAATGGTAAATCGACTACGATTGTAAACGATAAAGAAGCATCTAAATCGATTACATTATGCCAATCGATTAACGACTACTAGTTAGAACGTCGATTATACTACGTTCACACTATACTCGAAAACTCGTACCATACAGATATGAAATTTCTTATGAAAATTTCGAACAAACTGTGAACGTCGTATTATTGTGCAGTAGATGGGTATTGTACAAATACCACATTCACATTAGGTTAGGTTATGCGCTTTATGCGCTTTACAGACTATCAGTTATTCCGGACGGAATGTCGGTGTTTGTAAAGAATCTTACAGTGTGTCGGGTCGATACGACTTGTCGGCGATGACTAAATAATCGGTAAATGTGTTATCGATCCCATAAACATGCAGCAGTATCGATTATGCCTTCGGACTTAACTTATAATGCGCACAATATATGGGATATGTTCGACACGAGCACTGTCGTCCGGAATAACTGATAGTCTGTAAAGCGCATTACAGACTATCAGTTATTCCGGACGACAGTGCTCGTGTCGAACATATCCCATATATTGTGCACACTATCAGTTAAGTCAGAAGGCATAATCGATACTGCTGCATGTTTATGGGATCGATAACACATTTACCGATTATTTAGTCATCGCCGACAAGTCGTATCGATCCGACACACTGTAAGATTCTTTACAAACACCGACATTCCGTCCGGAATAACTGATAGTCTGTAAAGCGCATTAGGTTAGGTTATGTGGCAGCCCGATGTATCAGGCTCACTTAGACTATTCAGTCCATTGTGATACCACAGTGGTGAACTTCTCTCTTATCACTGAGTGCTGCCCGATTCCATGTTAAGCTCAATGACAAGGGACCTCCTTTTTATAGCCGAGTCCGAACGGCGTTCCACATTGCAGTGAAACCACTTATGCGCTTTACAGACTATCAGTTATTCCGGACGACAGTGCTCGTGTCGAACATATCCCATATATTTATTTTATTTTATTTTATTTATTTCAAAATTTTTCGTAATACAAAGCCTATAAGGCCAATTAATTTATATTACTTATGACAAATCCTGAGTAATTATTATTATATTTATAAGTCAAGTACTCTAATTATTCTATATACATTTATAATATTATTCCTGCAATATTAAAGTGGCTCCCCAGCCATAAACAAAAATAGGAAAAATATATATAATCATCAAAATAAGCCCATAACATGGTAAAAAAAATTTGAAATACAAGTACTGAATTAGAGAATAATAAAATGAAATGAAATGTAAGTAAGTATAAGTATAAAACCATAAATGACTGAAACTTTACAAAGATTGGGTTGTAGAGGCAAAAAATTCCATTAGCTTCAATCGGAACACATTGTTACATTGAGAAAAAATCCTCAACTCAAGTGGTAGTCCGTTCCACGTACGTGCAATTCTAACCAGAAACGATCTAGAAAATATAGTTCTTCTGATCCGAGGTATAAATATCTGTATGTTCCGTGTCGATCGTGAGAACGTAAATTTAAGACGTAGAGGTAAAGGTCTGGATTCCCTAATCACCTTGTAGAATAGGCAGATGCTCCGATACTCAACAAATCTCTTGAATGAGCAGCCAAGAAAGCGTTCAACATAGCCAGATACAGAATTCCTACGAGGAATGTGGTAAACAAAACGAGTAATAGTATTCACAATACGTCTCAATTTATCAAAAAATTGACCAATTGTCCCCGAGACAACTTCGATACCATATAATATGTGAGACATCAACAGCGAGTGAGCCAAAATACGTCGTACTCGAAACGGCAAGTATAAGTTCGAAGCATATATATTTCTCAAATTTGCCCAAATCTTACCCGATAAGGAATCAATATGGTACCGAAATGAAAGTTCGCGGTCTACTATTACCCCTAAACATCTATGTCGATCAACAACTTCAATGTAATCATTACCCAAGAAAAGATCCAAAGACACATCAACATTCCTAAAAGTTCGAAATATTAAAGCCTTAGTCTTAGTAGCATTAGAATTCAAGCAATTAGACCTCGCCCAAAGCAGAAATCGATCTAAGCATGAATTAATATCAGACTCAAGAACCTCAAGTGACGATAAGCTACCATTGAAAAGTAAAAAGATGTCGTCTGCAAACATAAACGTTCTACATATCCTGGAGCTAGTGTATTGATGTAGATCGTTAACATAAAGAATAAATAGAAGAGGCCCCAGGACAGAGCCCTGGGGAACTCCAGAATAAATAGGTAATATCCGAGACCTGACACCATTCAAAGATACAAATTGAGTCCTATTATTAAGGTAGGAAAGAACAAGTTTGCAAGCTGTTCGGGAGAAATTAAATTGTTCTTTAAGTTTAGTAATTAACCGAGAGAAACAAATTGATTGTGCACATTATAATTTAAGTCCGACGGCATAATCGATACTGCTGCATGTTTATGGGATCGATAACACATTTACCGATTATTTAGTCATCGCCGACAAGTCGTATCGATCCGACACATTGTAAAATTCTTTACAAACACCGACATTCCGTCCGGAATAACTGATAGTCTGTAAAGCGCATTAGAGAAGCTTTGAAATCCTCAGAAATGTCACCAGCATTACTGAGGTGGGATAATCCACCGCTGAAAAACTTTTTGGTGTTCGGTCGAAGCAGGAATCGAACCCACGACCTTGTGTATGCAAGGCGGGCATGCTAACCATTGCACCACGGTGGCTCCCTTTCACATTATATCAAATGGTAGTTTTGAGTGATGAGCTAGTTTTTCTGACACTTCTAATATTTCCTGAAAATATTTTCTACGAGTGGCTATTCGCTTTCAACAATAAAATAGGTAAAATAAAAGATTGGAGAATGTGCCGTTCATCTTTCAAGGTTATGTGTGCAATACTTTGGACATTTTAAATAAAACAGTGACTGCCTTTAAGTGTTTGAGATGCATCTTCCAACGCGTCTAACCCTTACGACCGGTATGTACCTATTACGAAATTTCTGCTATCCATAAAAACTGCCTTGGTATTTTTCTACCGTAAATTCTGTGAGGCATTGCTTTCGATTATTTATTTGCACACAAATGATTTTTTTGCTAGAGATGCATTCAATGCACTTCAAGATTTATATCCGATAAGGTAAATATCGGCTCATTATATATTCGTAGAAAAACATTTTCGGGCATTATGCGTCTAAACGGGATATAACTAAATTAATGGTCAATTCTTTTAGTGTTAAGAGCCTTCGTTATTGACATCTCTGTTCAACTTTTGTTGTTGTTCATGATATTTGACGTTTAAACTGTCACATTATCACGCAAATTTTGCGACTGTCAAACTTCCTTCTCTCCGGCAAAATCAACGATGGCAGGAGTAAGTAAATTTTTGCACAATAAAATTCTTAAAAATCTAAGCCATCGACGGATTTTAATAATTAAACTCATTAATATATTTGCCTGTGGCATGTCCAACGCTCAAAAAAAGTAATGTTTTACTTAATTTCTCTTCCATAGACTCTTTACACGTACCCAGAAAACTTCCGTGCCTACAAGGCATTGATTGCTGCTCAATACTCAGGAACTCAAGTTAAAGTTGCCGACAATTTTGTTTTCGGCGAAACAAATAAGACAGCTGAATTCTTAAAGAAGTTCCCAAGTGGTAAGGTGAGTACAAATGAACTGACAACATTGATACTATTGCAAACGTCATCATCATCCATCATCACTTCAGTCGGCAAAATGCCGCAATTGAGGTTAGGTTTTGTTATTAATCTAGAATTTCTGGTTTGTTTAGGTTCCTGCTTTCGAAACATCGAACGGCAAATTCCTTAGTGAATCGAATGCCATTGCCTACTATTTGGCCAGCGAACAATTGCGCGGTGGTAAATGCCCCTTCGCTCAAGCTCAGGTCCAACAATGGTTATCATTCGCCGACAATGAAATCGTCCCTGCTTCTTGTGCCTTGGTATTCCCCTTGTTGGGCATTATGCCCCAACAAAAGGGTAGCACTGCCAAACAAGATGTTGAAGCCGTTTTGAAATTGTTGAACAATAAATTCTTGGAATCCACATACTTGGTTGGTGAACGTATCACTTTGGCCGATATCGTTGTATTCTGCAGTTTGTTGCATGTTTACCAATATGTTTTGGATGCTGCCACACGCAAGCCATACACCAATGTTAACCGTTGGTTCAACACCATCCTCAACCAAAAGCAGGTTAAGGCTGTTGTCGGCAACTATAGCATTTGCGACAAGGCTTTGGTCTTCGACCCCAAGAAGTATGCCGAATTCCAAGCTAAGACAAGCGGTAAACCACAACAACAACAACAAAAACCTAAGGAAGAGAAAAAGCCTGCCGCCAAGAAGGAAGAGCCCAAGGAAGAGCTTGATGCTGCCGATGCTGCTCTCGCAGCCGAGCCAAAATCCAAGGATCCCTTTGATGCTTTGCCCAAAGGTACCTTCAATTTTGATGACTTCAAACGCGTATATTCCAATGAAGACGAGAAGGTTTCTATTCCCTACTTCTGGGAGAAGTTCGATCCTGAACACTACTCCATTTGGTATGGTGAATACAAATACAATGAGGAGCTCACCAAGACCTTCATGTCTTGCAATTTGATTGGTGGCATGTTCCAACGTATCGATAAGATGCGCAAGCAGGCCTTTGCTTCATGCTGTTTATTCGGTGAAGACAATAACTCAACCATTTCTGGTATTTGGGTATGGCGCGGTCAGGAACTCGCCTTCACCTTGAGTCCCGATTGGCAAGTAGACTATGAAGTCTATGACTGGAAGAAATTGGATCCTAAATCCGAGGAAACCAAGAAATTGGTTGAACAATACTTCTCCTGGACCGGTACCGATAAACAAGGTCGCAAATTCAACCAAGGCAAGATCTTCAAATAAGTCTGCAGTGGTAACGCATTACAACGGCTGCCCATTAGAAGCCGTACGTGCCACTTATCCATTAAACTAACAGCTGAATTATTTATGTAGTATATCATTACATTAATTACGTTATCCAATACAAGGCGTGAGCGTGTCAAGTGTCTCCCTCTCATAACTTAGTATCCTGCTGCTTCATTTAACAACAATAGTCAAGATGAATGTCTAGCGGCCATCATCATCACACTCAAGGATATAAGCGTTTTTATTTGTATTTTGCATTGTATTTTTTCTCGCCTTTTTTTTATATATATCTATGTGTAATTAAAACGAAACGAATGTTTTTGTAATACATACTCTTTATTTTTCATAAAACTAAATGCACATAGTGGAATTTTGTTTTTAGTATTTATTGATACTCGTAAGAATATCTCCTGCGTGATTGTCATGCTCCTCCATATAATAAAAGCATTTTGATTTTATGCAAAGAAATATGTATGGTAATGTGATATTGGTTGATCTTTGAACAGAAGAGAAATATTTTGTTAAAATTCAAAATATATGCAAATTTACTGTGAAGGGGGTGAGGAGGAAGGGTGTAAAGCGTCTATAGATGCGCGTAAGCATAAAATGTTTGAAGAATGACATCATATATGATGGCGATATATTTTCAAAGATATTCTAAATATGACCCAACTATTAGTCATCCACGTTTAAAAATTTCTGGCTTATTTGTTTTACGATACACAACAAACTTTGCCATTGGTATCCATGGGTATCGGCAATAAAACAGTTACACGGCCCTTAAAATTATTAAAATATATTTTTAAACTTTTGGACGTTGATTCCTCCGGAATTCAATTCTTTCAATTTTTATACATAGAAGGAGGGTATACTAACTTTGCATAAATACGTCGGTAAGTTCGGCCAGGTCGAATCTTATGTATCCTTCACCATGGATGGCGTAGAAACTTCTTCGAAAGACTGTCATCCACAATCGAATTACTTGGGTTGTGGCAATATGGACTTTTGCGCGGTAATTAGAGAGTCAGAATTCAAATATGGGGGTCGCTTTATAAGGGGGCTATAAACATATAATTATGAACCAATTTTTGTGTGATTGGGAATCGGTTTATCTGAGGGCTATATATAACTATAGACCGATATGGACCTTGTTAGGCATGGTTGTTAATGGCCATATACTTGCACAAGGTACATGGTTGGGTTCGGTGGCAGCCCGATGTATCAGGCTCACTTAGACTATTCAGTCCATTGTGACACTACATTGGTGAACTTCTCTTATCACTGAGTGGTGCCCGATTCTATAGCCGAGTCCGAACGGCGTTCCACATTGCAGTAAAACCACTTAGAGAAGCTTTGAAACCCTCAGAAATATCACCAGCATTACTGAGGTGGGATAATCCACCGATGAAAAAATTTTTGGTGTTCGGTCGAAGCAGGAATCGAACCCATGACCTTTTGTATGCAAGTCGGGCATGCTAACCATTGCACCACGGTGGCTCCCTGCACAAGCTACATAATTTCAACAGAATCTGATTAAATTTGCTCCTCCAAGATGCTCCAAAACCAAATCTGGGATCGGTTTATATGGGGGCTATATATGATTATCGACCGATATGGACCAATTTTGGAATGATTGTTAAAGACTATATACTAACACCACGTACCAACCGGGTCGGATGAATTGTGCTTCTCCAAAAGGCTCCGGAGTTCAAATCTGGGGATCAGTTTGGGTGCTATATATTATTATGGACCGATATGCACCATTTTTTGCATGGTTGTTAGATACAGTATACTAACACCACATACCAAATTTCAACCGGATCGGATTAAATTTGCTCCACCAAGAGGCTCCGGAGTTCGAAAATGGGGATCAGTTTATATGGGGGCTATAGATAATTATGAACCGATATGGACCAATTTTGGCATGATT
The DNA here is from genome assembly GCF_050003625.1 of Haematobia irritans. Lineage (NCBI taxonomy): Eukaryota > Metazoa > Arthropoda > Insecta > Diptera > Muscidae > Haematobia > Haematobia irritans. The sequence goes on from NC_134397.1 coordinate 20,053,544, forward strand.
GTTAAAGACCATATACTAACACCACGTACCAAGTTTAAACCGGATCGGATGAATTTTGCTCCTATAAGAGGCTACGGAGTTCAAATCTAGGGATCCGTTTATATGGGGGCTATATATATTTATGGACCGATATGGACCAATTTTTGTATGGTTGTTAGAGACCACGTACCAAATTTCAACCTGATCGGATGAATTTTACTCCTCCAAGAAGCTCCGGAGGTCAAATCTGGGGATCGGTTTATATGCGGGCTATATATAATTTCATTTCATTTATTTAACAACTATGGACCGATATGGACCAAGGAATTTTACTCCTCCAAGAGGCTCTGGAGGTCAAATCTGGGGATCGGTTTATATGGGGGCTATATATAAATATGGACTGATATGGACCAGTTCCTGCATTGTTGTTATAGACCATATACTAACACCACGTACAAATTTCAACCTGATCGGATGAATTTTACTCCTCCAAGAGGCTCCGGAGTTCAAATCTGGGCATCAGTTTATATGGGGGCTATATATAATTATGGACCCATATGGACCAATTTTTGTATGGTTGTTAGAGGCCATATACTAACACCACGTACCAAATTTCAACCTGATCGGACTAATTTTACTCCTCCAAGAGGCTCCGGAGGTCAAATCTGAGAATCGGTTTATATGCGGGCTATATATAATTATGGACTGATATGGACCAATTTTTGTATGGTTGTTAGAGACCATATACTAACACCGTGTACCAAATTTCGGATGAATTTTACTCATCCAAGAGTCTCCGGAGGTCAAATCTGGGGATCGGTTTATATGGGGGCTATATATAATTATGAACCGATATGGACCATGATTGTTGAACACCAGGTACCAAATTTCAACCGGATCGGATAAAATTTGCTTCTCTAAGAGGCTCCGCAAGCCAAATCTGGGGGTCGGTTTGTATGGGGGCTATACGTAAAAGTGGTCCAATATGGCCCATTTGCAATACCATCCGACCTATATCAATAACAATTACTTATGCCAAGTTTCAAGTCGATAGCTGGTTTCGTTCGGAAGTTAGCATGATTTCAACACACGGACCGACGACTCTGAATTTCACCACGACCCAGAATATATATACTTTGTGGGGTCTTAGAGTAATATTTCGATGTGTTACAAACGAAATGACAAAGTAATATACCCCCCATCCTATGGTGGAGGATATAAAAAAATAACTGTCGTTCTGTTGTGGTACCATTCCTAGAGATCCAGCCATATGTTGAAATCTACGCCAACTTTCAACTTTGAAGGGCCTCCAATATTAATAAATGGAAAGGGTATTGTAAATAAATATGTCGCATAGAACCGATCTCCGGATTCCACCCTACCCTAGCACGCAGAACAATGTTGAGGGAAAAGTTCCCCGTCAGCCGTTCACGTGAAACCAAAAACATACATGTGTTTGAAACCATTTAGAGAAATCATAAAACTCTTAGAAATTGTCATCAACATTTCCGATTGGAGATAAACGTTGCAAATTTTTTTTATGTTCGACAAAAACTGTGATTGAACCCATGGTCTTATATATGCAAGGTGGGCATACCCAGAGTTTCCCTTTCGCATACTAACTTTGTCATTCTGAATGAATTGAATTATTGGGATGAGACCACGTAAAGTAATGCTTATTCAATGAGACAATTTTTACTATAAATCCATCAAGCCATTCTATTTGTTGCAATCATGCCAACTTTATAAAAGGGAGAAATAACGGCTGGGAACAAAATTCGGCTTGCTTCTTCATTTTTAACAGAACGAGTTCTCGTTATCTTAGGTTAGGTTAGGTCGTCTGTCCAAATTCAGTTTTCCAAAGTTGCCTTCTTCTTATTGGTTTACCATGAATATAGATCAGCCCCTCCAATCTAATTCGTATAGATGGTTTCCATTGGAAATTATGATCAATAAATTGTTTGAAATCTGATAAAAAATTTCTTGAATGTTGTGTTTATGCTTTAGAATTATTTTTTTTTGTATGGGGCCGCATCAAGAGATGGCCGAACTGGAGAGTTTATCTTTACGTAATGAATTAAAGAAATAAGGGAATAATTTGCCACAATTTAATTATTAAATTCTTTGACAATATTATGAATGGTTATCTCATTTTAACAATAGTGGTTAGATTATTGTAATTTAGATAATTGTGAAATATTCTTTCTAATTTAAAAAGAGCAAAATGATAAACGTAATAAAGACACCAACTTCTCACGGTTGTCCCCATTCAACCCAATCCAGTATGAAAAACGAATAAAATAAGACAACAATAACAAGACAGAGGTGAACATTTTAGCCAAAATGAACAAATCCGGGATGGCAGTATTTAAGAGTTTCTCTTGACCACAACTGGTCCAACATTATCACCAGTTTGTTTATTGTGTTCACCATGGCTACCATCACAGTAAGGCCACTGAAATATAAGTAAAAGGAAAACATAAGATAAAGAATAAAAATTTATTATTATATACTTTTTTCGATATAATGTTGTACTTACATTCTTGGTCTTCCAGCAACGGCAGAAGGCAGCCTTATCAGCAATATTTTCAATATCAACCATGTCAACTACTTTGGCTTCATGTTTGCGAATTGATTGATTGCAACGTCCAACTTTAGAGCAGCCTCCCTTAGCCGCTGGGCAGTAAGCCAAATATGCGGTATATCCAATGCCAGCTACTACAGCTGTTGGTGGAATGAGGGCTAACCAATCTTTGACTGGAAATAAAAATTTAAAGAAATTGCTATTAGATTTTCTCTACATAATAATTAATATGAAAGATAAACTTTCAAAATTCATATGGTAAACTTCCCAATTGAGTACATAGACGTCATTCCTTAATAAATCTTATGAACTGATATGTAGATATGTAGCTTTGATATTCTATTAGAAGGAAAAATGGTGGGCTAGTAATAATAACTTTTTTCATGTGCCTGACCACGGGAACTACTTTATATATTTCATGCAGCGACAACGCTGCATGGACCACAATTTGTACCAGCGGACTATATTTCCTACATTAAATTAATATTATTTAAAAGGTACTATTTCTCCAAAATTTTACTTCTATAGAAAAAGACAAAATTTCACAATTTTATTTCTATAGAATAGTACTTTTTTTTGTCAAAATTTTATTTCTATAGAAAATTTTGCCAAAATTTTATATCTATATTTCTATAGAAAATTTTACCAAAATTTTATTTCTATAGAAAATTTTCTAAAATTTAATTTCTACAGAAAATTTTGTCAAAATTGTATTTCTATAGAAAATTTTGTCAACATTTTATTTCTATAGAATATTTTATCAAAATCTTTTGTTTCTATAGAAATTTTGTCAAAATTTTGTTTCTGTAGAAAATTTTGTCAAAATTTTATTTCTATAGAAAATTTTGTCAAAATTTTATTTCTATAGAAAATTTTGTCAAAATTTCATTTCTATAGAAAATTTTGTAAAATTTTATTTCTATAGAAAACTTTGTAAAATTTTAGTTCTATAGAAAATTTGGTCAAAATTTCAGTTCTATAGAAAATTTTGTAAAATTTTATTTCTATAGAAAACTTTGTAAAATTTTAGTTCTATAGAAAATTTGGTCAAAATTTCAGTTCTATAGAAATTTTGTCAAACTTTTATTTTTATAGAAAATATGTCAAACTTTTATTTCTATAGAAAATTTGTCAAACTTTTAGTTCTATAGAAAATTTGTCAAACTTTTATAGATAGTTATCGCAAAATTTTATTTCTATATAAAATTTTTAAAAAATTTCTCTCTATACAAGTTTTTTGCATAATATATGAGATTTTTGTAAAGTTTATTTCTGTACAAAATTTTGTTTCTATAGAACTTTTTGTCAAAATTTTATTTCAATAGAAAATTTTGAAAAAATACTGATTTGACGAAAATGGACCAAAATCAACAAAACTCTATTTTGTCCGATCATCGGACCAAATTTAAAAATTAATAATTTTTTGCATTAAATTTGGTTTGATCGGACCAAAATAGCAACCCTGATTCCATTGGAAAATAGAATTATTTGGTTCTAATGACCAGCAGAAAAATTTAATGGTTTCCAAAATCAAATATGACGTCCTCAAGACGTAGGCTTATTATTCCATTTAGTTTGGAAAACTGAATGAAACCGACAGAGGTATTCAATGGAAACATGCAACATATTAACGAATAGGGTAGTCTAGCAAAGATGATAGCCTGAAATCATAAAAAAAAACTAACGTACAATAAGGTCGTTATTTTTCTAAATAAAATGGGTAAAACATTATTTTTCCAGTGCCCAGACAGCCCATGCTACAATGACTCAGATATTATCAATGGGCTCCATTAGTTCCATCTGGAGATCATAATTCAAATCCCAATTTTAAAATGATACATACATTATAATAAGCATAACGGGGAACTATCCTCATATGGATGAGTAGAACTAAATACATAATATTTCAATCGAATATCCCTGGCTGGACAAGACGGAATTATTGTCATACCGATAAGTGTAGTCCTATTACACTTTCAAAGATAATGATAATCAAAAGGAGGCGCATAAAAACGACATGCCATTCATTCTTTTGGGGAAAATTCACCTATTTTCGTCTTTGAGAAAAATGTGTGCTAAACAGGTTCCCCTAATAGAGAATGCTTGAACTCATACCACTACCATGTTCCTCATATCAGTGATAAATCAACTTTAATCAACTTTTGAACTTTATAATTAAAAATTCCGGTTTTCCTGACCACCTAATTGTTATCAACGAATGAAAGGGAAAGGAAATAGATGAAATTAGAAATGTTATAAATAAGTATGCGTATAAAAAGGAGGTCAATAACAAACATAGGCAAAAAAGTGAAAAGTACAAACATAGAAAATAAGCAACAACTAAAAAGATCGACAACTGAAATATCAAGTCACCTTACAACAAATAAATAAAAAAAACCGAAGCAAGCACGAAAATGACGAAAGTTGGGGAAAAAAGAACGGACAAAAACAACTCAGTTCCAAAGTTGGCAAAATTCGGTTGCATAATCTTCTCAACAAAAACAAAAAATGAATGATTGACGAGGAAATTAATTGAATTAGGGCAGATACTAATGATTACGATTATGAATACGACAAATTTTATATTGTTTAACTTGACATATACCACTCATATGTGACAAGGCTTTTTTCGCAAAATTATAAATCGTCTTTCTTCATCAGTTTAAAGGAATGCATTTATTGCACCTGTAAAATGCATTGAAAGCGGCAAACAGTTTTATAAATTCATGTCTTCGCTGGTAGTACTTACATGATAATTTAAACCATCCAGTAAAGGTATCAGGTATTGGCAAACTGGAAAGATAGTTTGGCAATGTGTCTTTTACAAGTCCTGATAGACTGTTCATGTTGTTGTCGCTTCTATTCTTTTTGGTTAAAACCTACAAAAATAAAGCCTGTTTATTCTGCCCTTAAGAATTTGGATGATGTCGAACCACTTACACAAATTGAAAACCGCAAGCGAACCTGAACGAACGAATTATATGTCAATCGTAAATACTTTACACTGACATTCGTTCCATAAAATCATAAATAAAGCGAAATATGTGTTGCTAGTTACTGCAACGTAGCGTAACGGCATTTACCGTATAATTCTTTTATTGCTCCATTATACTACGTTTGTACTAGACACGAAATCTCGCTATTTAGAACCAAAATCTCTTTACAAATCTCAAGGCATATTAATTAAAGGTAAAGTCACGAGCAAACGTGTGTACCCCCCCATGATATTTAGAAAGTCAAACTAAAATGGCAGGTCACTTAAGTTGACATTTGTGTATGTGTATTGTTGTTGTATTGTAATATTTATGTACACAAAGAATGTAAACAAACCTACTAAACGTAAACAAAGCCTTTGACAACATGAATGTCGATATTAGTCACCTGATTGCATGACTTTACCTCTTTAATATGCCTTGTACAAATCTCAAGTGTTCGAACTGGCAAAATAAAAAAATTTCGTAGATTTGAGGATTTATTTTTTTTTTTGTGATGTAAAAGTAATTTGGCGATGTTCATAACATCATAAGCCAGGTTATACAACAAACGATGTATCACATCAATACATCTATGAACAAACCTCCGGTAGCCAGCTTATTTTTTCCTTTTCTTATGCGCTTTACAGACTATCAGTTATTCCGGACGGAATGTCGGTGTTTGTAAAGAATCTTACAGTGTGTCGGATCGATACGACTTGTCGGCAATGGCTAAATAATCGGTAAATGTGTTATCGATCTCATAATCATGCAGCAGTATCGATTATGCCTTCGGACTTAACTTATAATGTGCACAATATATGGGATATGTTCGACACGAGCACTTTCGTCCGGAATAACTGATAGTCTGTAAAACGCATTAAAAAACCAAAAAGGAAAACAAACAGGGCATCAGCTTTCAACAAAAAACAAAAAACCAGCTCCAATACTATCTCAGCTAGCAATACAGGAACCGGTGTGAGTGGTTTAAATGGCAAGTACTCTCCTCTAAAGTGGCATTCCAAAGACAAAAAAAGGATTAAATTAATTTCCAAAGACAGCATCAATTAAAAATTGTCTATATAAAGGGTGATTCTTTTGAGGTTAGGATTTTCATGCATTAGTATTTGACAGATCACGTGGGATTTCAGACATGGTGTCAAAGAGAAAGATGCTCAGTATGCTTTGACATTTCATCATGAATAGACTTACGATCTGCCACAACGTCGAATTTTCAGTGAATGGGCCCTAGAAAAGTTGGCAGAAAATCCGCTTTTTTATCGACAAATTTTGTTCAGCGATGAGGCTCATTTCTGGTTGAATGGCTACGTAAATAAGCAAAATTGCCGCATTTGGAGTGAAGATCAACCAGAAGCCGTTCAAGAACTGCCCATGCATCCCGAAAAATGCACTGTTTGGTGTGGTTTGTACGCTGGTGGAATCATTGGACCGTATTTTTTCAAAGATGCTGTTGGACGCAACGTTACGGTGAATGGCGATCGCTATCGTTCGATGCTAACAAACTTTTTGTTGCCAAAAATGGAAGAACTGAACTTGGTTGACATGTGGTTTCAACAAGATGGCGCTACATGCCACACAGCTCGCGATTCTATGGCCATTTTGAGGGAAAACTTCGGAGAACAATTCATCTCAAGAAATGGACCGGTAAGTTGGCCACCAAGATCATGCGATTTGACGCCTTTAGACTATTTTTTGTGGGGCTACGTCAAGTCTAAAGTCTACAGAAATAAGCCAGCAACTATTCCAGCTTTGGAAGACAACATTTCCGAAGAAATTCGGGCTATTCCGGCCGAAATGCTCGAAAAAGTTGCCCAAAATTGGACTTTCCGAATGGACCACCTAAGACGCAGCCGCGGTCAACATTTAAATGAAATTATCTTCAAAAAGTAAATGTCATGGACCAATCTAACGTTTCAAATAAAGAACCGATGAGATTTTGCAAATTTTATGCGTTTTTTTTAAAAAAAAAGTTATCAAGCTCTTAACAAATCACCCTTTACATAATCATCCTTTCATTTCCATAATCTAGAAACCAACAGACTTTGTGGTTCTGATATCGAATGTAACGCACAAGGTACTTCTGTAGCTATAATCATAATTTAAGGGTATATAAGTAAATCAGGTACACATGACTTAAGCGATGGCATATATAAAGAGAGTATGCTTATATAATAAATCACAGTATGTTTCATTTGAGATCCAAAAATAAAACAAAACAGGAAAACAAAAATTTCAAATCATCATCTTAGAATCGCAAATAAACTTGGCTAGCGCTCCATATAGATCCAAGTCCTTAGTAATCAAAATTTCATCCACAGAACGATAGTTCCCAAAAAATGAAAAATTTTCTCTTAAGGTATCATATTTGCCACAATCAAAATTTGAGGATTTAATAGCTGTTTGTAAATATTGTTACGAATTTGATAATTATAGATTTAAGCTTATTTAAATTTCAAATTGTAACGATAAAATTTCGCTATCACTTGTTGGAACCATCTACTCATTTTCTAGTATTTTCCTGAACTTCTTTTATGTTCTTTTGTTTGCTTACTGAAATGTTAGTTCTTACTCTCTCATAGAATAGCAACCCCTTTGCTTTGTTATTCTGCATTCTCATTTTATCTCATTGTCTATTGTCATTGTTGTTGTAGTAATGCGAGCATATATCTATGTGAGTGTGTATGTGTTTGGCAGCCACCAGACGAACAACTTAATGGTCGTAGATCCTTCTAGCATTGTCTAAGAATGTTCTGGCCTTGCCAGAATATTGTAGTGCTACCAGAATGTTCTCGTATTGCCACACCGTCATATATAAAAGCGCTCGCATGCTGCTAACGAGTCAGTCTTAATTAAAGCGTCAAACGAATAACTTCAGTGTGAACGAATTGTAAAGTGTGAAGTCATAGTAAATAAATTGTAGATTGTCGTTATTTAAAAGAACTGTGTTTTAATTGTCCGGTAATTAAAAACGCCTAAATATAAAAACGTAACAATTGGTGTCGGAAGTGAAATAACGAAAAAAAATCTACAATGAAGTTTAATGAGCTTCGAGTGGAAGACTTAAAAAAGGAATTGAGCAAACTGGAGCTGCCGACAACAGGCAATAAGGCCCAGCTTCAAAAGCGTCTACTGGAAGAGTTTGAACGGCGTAATATGGACATTGCGACGCATGAGTTTGATTATAAGGAAGACATTGATGAATCAATACTCGTCAATACAAGCAGTGTAGAAACTCCGTCTGTGGCTTCGAGTGTTGTAGATTACACATCAATGCTCAGTGTTTTGAGTAAAATGATGGAGGAAAACTCTAGAAAAATCATGGATGAGAATTCTAGAAAAATAGAAGCAAATTCTAGAAAATTGGAAGAAAAATTCGACGAAAATTCAAAAAAGATGGACGAAAATTCAAAAAAGATGGACGAAAATTCTAGAATTCTCAATGAAAAACTTCAAGAAATTTCTGAAAGCATGGAGAAACGTGTGGACCATATAGAAGGTCAAATTATAGAATTGGATAAGAAAGTTCTTTCCGTAGATGAGAAAATTGTGGTTCACGATGAGAAACTTCTACACCTGGAGAAAAAAATGGCTGACCTGGAAATTAAAGGTTGTCCCGTGCGCGTAATCGACGGCCCAAAAATCAAAACTCCTGTTTTTGATGGCTCAACGTCATTTGATGTCTTCAAATTCCAATTCGAAATGGTTGCTTGTAAAAATTTGTGGAATGACGATGATAAAGCAATTGAACTTCTATTGGCATTAAAGGGCAATGCTGCTGATGTGATACAAAGCATTCCCGCTGCTTGTAGAAATAACTATAATGAAGTAATAGCGGCACTTCAACGCAAGTATGGTGGAGAGCACAAGCAGGACATCTTCAGAATGGAATTGAGAGGAAGAATCCAGAAATCGAATGAAACCCTACAAGATTTCGCAACAGAAGTTGAGCGGCTAGTGCTTTTGACATACCCAGGTGAGAGTCATCCTCTTGTGGACCGCATCAAGATTGAGACCTTCGTCAATGGAATTCGAGATCCAGATATAAAATGTGCAACATATGCGTCTCAAAAAGCTACATTCGCTGAAACAGTAACATTCGCACTTGCACAGGAGACTGCAAGATTGCTAGCACGGCCTCAAATTCACAAAGTACGCAGAGTAGAGACCGAGTGTGAAGAATCGAAATCTATCATTGACTCGATGAAAGAGGCAATGAAGCAGGTAATGCAAGAATTGAAACAGGATGCAACTAAATCCCGAATCAAATGCTATAACTGTGATAAGCCGGGACATTTAGCTCGAGAATGCAAAGCACGACGCAAACGGTCAAGATCCACATCACCATCTACATTAAACAATAGCCATAAGAAGGTGACCCCACAGTCAAGTGAGTCACCTTTAAACTAAATCGAGCTAGTTCAGCGGGGCAAGAGCTGGCTCCCACAGACGATGGCCCCACCATCTCCATAGCAATAGTTCAACAGAAAAATAACAATTTAACTATTGCGGGTGTTATTAATGGCGACAAGCGTACTTTGACGTTGGATACTGGTGCATCAAAGTCTATCATTAGATCTGATTTAGTAAAAGGAAAAGTTACACCACTGATTGGAGTCAAGCTACGCACGGCTACAGGGGAACCCGCAACCGTATATGGAAAGGTCGCCGTAAAATTAACTATTGCTAACAAATCCGTTACTTATGATTTCATTGTGGCCGATATAGTAGACGAAGTTATAATTGGAGCGGATTTCATGATTGCTTTTGGTCTCAATTTGGATATGAAGCGTCGTGTAATGACATGGTGCGATGCCGAAATAACGGTAAACGTGGGATACGACGAGAATACACCTGTCAGACGTTTGACAACGAGCCAGTCAGAGTCTATACCACCGAATGCCGAAGCAATTATATGGGTTTCTATGAATGGAGATTGTGAAGTCGGCCAATTGTGGGTTGTTGAACCAGCAGAAAACAAAAGCAACAACATCTTGATAGCAAATGCCCTGGTAACAACGAACGAAGAGAGACTAATACCAGTTCGTGTCTTGAACTTGTCTGACAATCACGAGCAAATTGTAAAATTTTCTGACATTGGCAAATGTACACCAGCTGAGGCAATAGTCAATTTGGAAGGCAACTCATCAAAGACACATGGAGCAGTGAGAAAACATCTAGAAGGGTATGTCGAGGCTTGGACACGTCATCTATCGCCGTCAGAGAGAAATAAAGCCAAGCAATTGTTGTGGAAAAACGCCTCTGCTTTTGCTTCTGAAAAGGGAAATCAAGGAAGAACATCTGTAGTGAAACATGAAATTAAAACCGCAGAAGAAAGGCCCATAAAACAGGCACCACGAAGTGTTCCCCTGGCAAAAAGAGATGAAGTTCAAAAGCTCATAAAGGAAATGGCGGAGAGTGGTGTGATCGAGCCGTCATCAAGTCCTTGGTGTTCCCCAGTTGTGCTGGTCAAAAAGAAAGATGGAAGTACCCGATTCTGCGTGGACTACAGAAAACTGAATGATGTCACCAAAAAGGACAGTTATCCGCTTCCACGCATTGATGACACGTTGGACACACTAGCCGGAACAACATGGTTTTCTACGCTTGATTTGCAGAGTGGATATTGGCAAGTAGAGATCGCCGAGAAAGACAAGGAAAAGACGGCTTTTGGCGTTAATGGCGGTCTCTGGCAATTCAATGTAATGCCGTTCGGGCTCTGCAACGCTCCGGCTACCTTCGAAAGATTGATGGAGCGGGTACTGAAGGGGTTGCACTGGAAATCGTGCTTGATATACTTGGACGACATCATAGTGATGGGCAAAACATTTGACGAGCACCTTAAGAACTTGAAAGACGTTATCCAGCAATTGTCAGCCGCTGGTCTACGCCTTAACGCCAAGAAATGCTCCCTTTTCCAGCGGGAAGTTAAATACCTGGGTCATCATGTGACTGCAGAGGGCATATCCACCGATGAAGACAAAATCCAAGCTGTCAGAGATTGGCCACGACCCCGAAATCTCCACGAATTAAGAAGTTTCCTTGGGTTATGTACATATTACCGACGATTCGTCCCAAACTTCGCCAGCATCGCCGCTAGTCTCCATAAATTGACGCAAAAAGGTCAGAAGTTCCAGTGGAGCGACGAACAGGAGGATTCATTCCAACATTTAAAAGAACTTTTATGTTCAGCTCCTGTTCTAGCGTATCCTATTCCGGGCGAAAAATTTGTTTTGGATACAGATGCTAGCGCGCATGGTATTGGAGGTGTGCTATCCCAACACATAGACGGCAAGGAGAAGGTCATCGGATATTTCAGTCGAACGTTGTCCAAGCCCGAAAAGAACTACTGTGTAACGCGACGAGAGCTGCTAGCCGTCATAGAGAGTGTAAAACATTATCATAAATATTTGTATGGACAACACTTCTTGCTCAGGACTGATCACTCAGCTCTACGATGGTTGCTCCAATTCAAGAATCCGGAAGCTCAACTGGCACGTTGGATCGAGAGGCTCCAAAGCTATGATTTCAGTATCGAGCATAGAAAAGGTGGAAAACACGGTAACGCTGACGCTTTGTCACGTCGACCTTGCAGTATAGAATGCAAGCACTGCTCGAAAGCTGAACATAAGGAGGAGATTGTTGATATTCGGCTGTTACACATCGAATCTGGAGTGGACTGGCCAACAGAACAGCGTAAAGATCCCATTTTGAACAAAATTATTTCGGCAAAGGAAGAGAACGAGAAGCCCAGTAAGAAAGACATCGCAGCCGAAAGTCCACTTATGAAATCATACTGGGCTCAATGGGATAGTTTAGTTCTAGTCAATGGATCCCTGCAACGTAAATGGGAAAGCGAAGATGGCAAGAGCAGCCGAAATTTGATCATCGTTCCAGATTCCAAAATAAGAGACGTTTTGGCGGAGTTCCATAATGGTCCCAGTGGAGGTCATCTGGGAATAACCAAAACCGCCGAGAAAGTGAAGCAACGATTCTACTGGGTTGGATGCCAGAAATCAATTGCTGAATGGGTAGCCAATTGCGAGAAGTGCATGAAAGCGAAAGGTCCAACAAGGAAAAGTCGAGGTCCTATGCAAGAGTATAGACCTGGAGCCCCGTTTGAAAGAATAGCAATGGACGTGGCAGGCCCTTTCCCAGTAAGTGATTCTGGAAACCGTTATGTCCTTGTGGTCATGGATTACTTCAGCAAATGGCCGGAGGTGTATGCAATTCCAAACCAAGAGGCAAAAACGATTGTGGATGTGGTCAACAAAAACTGGATATGTCGCTACGGTGTGCCGTCCGAGATTCACTCAGACCAGGGAAGAAATTTTGAATCGGCCATATTCAAAGAGATGTGTGAATCCCTTGGTATCAAGAAAACGAGGACTACGCCATTACATCCACAATCCGATGGCATGGTAGAAAGGTTTAATCGCACCCTGGAGGAACATCTTCGAAAAGTGGTGGACAACGGCCAGAGGGACTGGGACGAGCATATACCAAAGTTTTTGCTGTCCTATAGATCTGCCATTCATGATTCCACCTCTCGAACACCGGCCAATGTTCTATTCGGAACTGAGTTAAAGTTGCCTGGAGATCTGATATTCGGCGCTAAACCTTATGAGCTCGCCATGGAAGAAAACAGAAACGACATCCCAAACACTTTCGGAGAAGTTCACGAATCAGTGCGCAACAAAATAAAAATGGTCAGCAACAGAATGAAGGCGAGATACGATCGTGCTGTAAATACTGAGGGCTTCCAAGAAAAAGAATTGGTTCTGCTATTTAACCCGCAACGAAAGAAAGGACTGTGTCCCAAACTGCAAACCCAGTGGGAAGGCCCATACAAAGTCATCAAGAAGATCAATGATGTTGTATACCGGATTCAGAAGGACGACAGCCCTAGATCAAAGATGAAAGTTGTACATCTGGAACGATTGGCTCCTTACGGAACAGGTTCTGTGCCTGTTCGGGACGAACAGGCTTAAGCGGGAGGCAGTGTTACGAATTTGATAATTATAGATTTAAGCTTATTTAAATTTCAAATTGTAACGATAAAATTTCGCTATCACTTGTTGGAACCATCTACTCATTTTCTAGTATTTTCCTGAACTTCTTTTATGTTCTTTTGTTTGCTTACTGAAATGTTAGTTCTTACTCTCTCATAGAATAGCAACCCCTTTGCTTTGTTATTCTGCATTCTCATTTTATCTCATTGTCTATTGTCATTGTTGTTGTAGTAATGCGAGCATATATCTATGTGAGTGTGTATGTGTTTGGCAGCCACCAGACGAACAACTTAATGGTCGTAGATCCTTCTAGCATTGTCTAAGAATGTTCTGGCCTTGCCAGAATATTGTAGTGCTACCAGAATGTTCTCGTATTGCCACACCGTCATATATAAAAGCGCTCGCATGCTGCTAACGAGTCAGTCTTAATTAAAGCGTCAAACGAATAACTTCAGTGTGAACGAATTGTAAAGTGTGAAGTCATAGTAAATAAATTGTAGATTGTCGTTATTTAAAAGAACTGTGTTTTAATTGTCCGGTAATTAAAAACGCCTAAATATAAAAACGTAACAATATATCAATACAAACACAAACAAACGTATGTACACACACACACACATTCATCTACAAGGAAAATTGGGGCAGGGTTGCAAAAAGCGCATTTTTAGTACTAAAACCACAGTTGTACAAGTCAGTATAGAGGATTTTGAAAGAGATTATGTTGCAAACCTCTACGAGCCAGCTGATATTTGCCTATTGCAAATCTACTGAGATCTAAAATGATTTCGGTCAAAATCCTCATTTACGAGGATTTCGTGTCTAGTGCGAACGTAGTATTAGTGCATTTGTACCATTAAGGTGAGTATTAAGTTCGAGTTTAGCCGCTAAAATTGCCATTTTTTCACGATTACTTTTCTTTAATAATACTTTTTAAGGAATACAAACTTTGTGAAAACTTGCTCTGGGCTATTCCCCATCAAGTTATAATAAAAAGTGCAACAAATATGTATAATTTTATGCCTTTTCTTACTGATTTAGTTTTCACTTTAGTGAAAAAACTCGAACTTAATACCCACCTTTACTATGTTATCTTTAGTATAAAATTTTGAGAGCATATTTCCAAAATGTTTTAAATCGCCATTGTACACCCATCACAATGTGAATTTACCGGATTTAACAATGTATTGTTTGTCAACGTTTGTCGAGAAACAGTCATTTATGCGCCGTTCAATTATAAGTTTATCCGGACGGAATGTCTATTTTTGTAAAGAATCTTACAATGTGACCGAACAAAAAGTCGTCTATGATTAAAGTTGGTTTGTGCGCTATTCAGACTATAAGTTTATCCGGACGGAATGTCTGTGTTTGTAATGCGCCGTCCAGATAATACTTTTTGCCGGACGGAATATCTGTGTTTGTAAAGATTCTTACAGTGTGTCAAATCAATACGACAATTCGTTGATGATTAAATAATCGGTAAATATGTTATCGATCTCATAAACATGCAGCAGTATCGATTATGTCTTCCGACTTAACTTATAATGTTACCAATATATGGGATATGTTCGACACGACAATGGTCGTGTCGCATTATTTGTAATCACAATCCCCCATGATTTTGGTTTCTTCAAATCAAATATCACGCAGGCACTCTTCCGTATGTATAACATTAAAAGCGCTCCAAGTGGCGAATTGCACTCCCCGCATACGTCTGACAAAGCGTAATCATGTAGCCTCTGGACTGTTGTATTCAACGATGCGGCGATGGTGACGATGGAACGCTTTTGAATTTGGTTACCACTAATCTGATAGCAGCGTTTCAAATGAATAGTTAGAGGCGGTCGTCGGTGTTGTGTTGTTGTATAAAGAAAATATATTTAACTGAAATCTTAATTAATGAAGGAAGATGGAAAATCTAAAAAAAAAATCAATTTACAATAAATGGCATCAGTGAAAATATATAGGATATGCCTTCATAAAAAGCCAATTGAGTTGTGCAGTGAGTGTGGTTGTGAATGAAAAAAAAGAGGTGGCGACTGGAATTTTTTCTTTCCTTGTGCTTCTTTATTACTGCACAAGAGTGAAATAAACAGGGTGTTAGTTCTATTGATTTTATTAAATAAAACGCAGCATTAAGATCAATTGTGATAAACAGTAGTGATTGTCCATCGATTAAATGTTATGCTGTATACATCGAATTAGTAATATTCGATCAAACATTTTGTCAAATGGGCGAGTAAAAAACAAGTGCATTTGCAAAAAAAGTGGTGACGCTGGAAGAAAAGAAGAGTAGAAAAGAAAACACACAAACACATCAATACAAAAGCAGAGCAACGGCTGGGCGCCGACGCAGGCAGAGAGGTGTGTGAGCTTGTTGTATGTCTGACGCAGTAGTTCTGCTGTGACTGTTGTTTGTTGTTTGTCCCAGCCTGCTTTTCGTTGAATGATATTATAGTGCGTTAGCTCCCCACAGTTGCGGCTATGTTTTGTAACTAGAAATCCTAGATTTATTTGTAAATTCAAGCGAAACTATTTTAATATACATATGCCGGTCGTGAGTGCGATTATTGTGAATTCTATTAAAACAATGGAAGCAGAATATCTATGTGTATTGGGCTTATTTTGCAATGTAGCCTAATTTTCCCCAATTTTGTTCTACGAAAAAAATTCCCAAAAGTGAAAAACAAAGTATCTTGACGTTCGGCATTATTGTATGACCACGAAGACCAAGCCCAAAAAGCAACAAAAATTTCAGTCAAGCATTTCAAATGCAACTAAGCATAAATTACAAGAAGCAACGTAGAAAACAAGAAGAAAACACAATTACAGGAAAATTTCTCATACACTTCTATCGGTCTCCAAAAAACACCCATCCTCCCACCTTGGCCAAACATCACATTGCATGCGTTTTTGCTACACACACACAATTACTCATACAAAAAAATGAAAATACTTGAAAATATCCTGTCAAAATTGCAACACTACAACAAACAATTAGACCACTAACTTGACTCATACATTCATTTTCCGTCATCACCAGTCATTATCATCGGTGTGTCATTCCTTATTGTGATTATCTGTAAAAGGCAAAGGGGTGGTGATAAGGACAAGTGGAAAAAACGAGCTGCAATATTTTGAGTCCTTTCGTAATTTTCTTCATTATTGTCGCCTAATAAAGTAATTCGTAATTCATATCCTTTATCACCAACACCATCTCCTTCTTTCCCAACGCAACAACAGTAATAATAAAAAAACACAACTACAAAAACATAATATTGACATAAAACTCTCACGAAGAAAATAAGTTAAGGGAAGAAGAAGAAAACGACAAATTATAAAACGGAAATATGACAACCGAAGAGTTGAAAGTGGTTTTACATCGCAGTAGCGATCATTCCGGTTTTGGTTTTTCATTATTGGGCACCACCGGGCCCCCACACGTTATCTATGACATTGTGGAGAATTCACCGGCAGCTGATTGTGGTGTGGTAAGTAAAGTGATTTTGAGTTTTACTTGTTTTGATTGTTAGCCCGTACTTGTTTTTCTTTTAAAGAAATGGAAGCGTAAAAATTGGAAATCGAGATAAATTACGACTAAACAATTTCGCACCATAGATTGCATAAGGGCATTTTCCATGCAAGTTTTTATCATTTTCTAACTTTCCATCGACTGCAATGTGGTAAAACGCTTATCATTTAAATGTCACAAATCATTGCGTAAATTTTGTAACAGTAGTGAATTTTGAACTCCAATGGAAGACAATTTTCAAATAGTAAATTTTAAGTTCAATCGTTATCACTACAATTTATACTTATAGTCCGGGAGCCACCGTTCTGCAATGGTTAGCATGCCCGCCTTGCATACACAAGGTCGTGGTTTTGATTCCTGCTTCGTTCTAACACCAAAAATTTTTTCAGTGGTGGATTATCCCACCTCAGTAATGCTGGTGACATTTCGGAGTGTTTCAAATCTTCCCTAAGTGGTTTCACTGTAATGTGGGACGCCGTTCGGATAATTAACTTAACTTAACGAAATGCACTAAAAGTGAATTTGAAATCCCTTTTTTTTAAGGTAAATGAGAGTTGAAATCTAGTTAAAGTTGATTTTTGAAGTGTAATGTGAATGAGACTGCTTTTATCATCTGTGGTATTGGAGGACTGAGGAATGGAATCAGGCTGCAAAGACTGATATAAGTTCAGCATTGTCCTTCATGGGATGTCTTTGAAATATTGACGTGATTTTTTTGTAATTTGGAGCCACCGTGTAGCAAAGGTTAGTATACCCGCCTTGCATGGAATGTGTTATGGGTTCGATCTCAGTTTTTCAATTCAATTCAATTTATTGAGACAATACAATAAGCCAAATGAGGTCAATAATAGTGTACTGTCATTTTAGTAAATCTTAATTCTATATATCACTAGAAAACTACTAAATTCAAATAAATACATATTAATTCCATTGATTAACATGGCCAATTATGGCTATCTATAACTATTTATCTATTCATATATATGGCTTAAGGTTCGGGCGACAACTATATATATATATCCCTATTAATGAGACCCTTGGCTACTATAAACATTATCAATTACTCATTTTGGAATCTAAGCAACAATTCATTCCTGAACAACCGTGAAATTGAAATTCCTGAACACTATCGGCAAGGCATTCCATATCCTGGCTATGGATACCACAAATGATCTCTCAAATGTGGAACAATGAATAAATGGTATAATGATTTGCGGTTTCCGTACTGAACGAGAGAAAACAAATTTAGCTATAAGATCAGAACGCATCGACCTTTTTATAGCCCTGTAAAAAAACAGCAATTTCCGAATTGAAATATAACCATCAACACTGCAACCTAGAAACTCCTTTACTTTTCCACTCACATGTTCGTACCATCTGACCCCGTATACATACCGAACTATCCTATTCACAATGAGCCTAATTTTATATCTATTAAAATTCTGAGTGCACGATACCAACTCCAAACAGTAGCTCACCTGTGTCATAAGAAGAGCAAAAGCAATTGTGCGCTAGATATTTAATACTATCCACATAATCAATGGCCACACTGCGCATATAAATCGTTGGATGCAAAACCGATCTATGACCCGTAATCGCCTTGGTCTTGTTGGGATTAGCTACAAGATCATTATTGTCTAACCAGTCAGAAAGGGCAGAAAGATTGGCGTTAATGATAACTCCTAGAGAATGAGACACGGACCTATCACAAGAAAAAACCAATTGGAAATCATTCTCATAAACAAATGGTCTCACTATGTCGCCCTCTAAACAGTCAACTAAGGGCGTTTTCGATTCGCAAAAAATATGTTGCCTTGGTGTTACACTACTTTTTCCCTAATTGACATTTCGCCCAAATGTTAGTGTAATTCTAAAGCTATTGTTAATTTATAATATTGTGAGGTATAAAGGATCCAAAATTTATGGCAGTGTCCTTGATATGTTGCAATCAATTTCGAGAATGTTGCACCTTTTTTCCCAATCGAAATCGCCATAAGTCATTTATAATTAAATACCAAAAAGTTTTAATTAAATACCAAAAAGTTTTTCAGCGGTGGATTATCCCCTCTCAGTAATGCCGGTGACATTTATTAGTGATTCAATGCTTCTCTAAGTGGTTTCACCGCAACCTGGAACGCCGTACGGACTCGTTTATAAAAAGGAGGTCCCTTGTCATTGAGCTAGCACTCAGTGATAAGAGGAAGTTTACCCCTGTCGTATAACAATGGTCTAAATAGTCTAAATGAGTCTGTAATATCGGGCTGCCACTATACCTAACCTATCCTTGCGTTGATTCAATACATTAAGTAAGGTAGAAAGGTAGGTTGGCCGATTTCATTGAACTGCTGGCGGGTGTCGGAGAGGATAGAGAGAAAATCATATAGTTTTCTAGAACAGATCAAAGTTTATCTAAAATTAGCAGGCCGGTTATAGAAAGCAATAAAATATCAACCTTTTACTTTGTGATGGCATCATCTGCAATATTCCCATTAATAGAATGAATCTTAGCCGCCAGGATAATACGTTGACCCAGAAAAGATTAATATAATTTGGTGAAGGAAATGTGACTTTGACGTAAGCTTTCTGCATCCTTTCACTCTCCATGCAGTTAACAGTAGGACTCAAAATAATTGTAAATATCAGAAAAATAGAAATTTAAAACGAACACAGATATTACCGTTAGGGTCTTCAGATGGTATGCATCTATTCCAATATAAACAAATTGATCAGTGGTATGCAAAATATACAATGGTCGAATCCAACACTCGTCGTCAATATTCAGTTTATTGCTCTTATCACAATTGTATAAAAAAATACAATTCATTTAAAAGGAATTAGTTAAGCGTCAGGAAGAAGCAATATACACAAATATAAAAGCCAATAATGAACATTATTGTTTATATTTCCATACCATGAAACAATAAAACATGATTAAACCCTCTTAAAATATGTACATAAATACAAAGCAAACCATCGACTTTGGTAATATAAACATTAATTTAGACAAATTAATTTTTATTGGCCGTAGTCAAAAAAAGAAAAGTTTATAAATAAAGATTTAAAATAAGAAGCATTAAGGCCACACAAAATACAATCAACAAATTGCATTATTTCCAGTCCCAAATCGTATTGGAAACGGGAAAATAAAAGGTAGAATTAAAATCTTCTCACTGATGTTTGTTTTCTGAAAATTGCTAGAATATTATTAATCCAAATTAGCATTTAAAATGTTTGTAACTGGGTACTAAAACAAGATTGCTTATAGTTTGGGATTGCATTGATGATTTGAGGGTCAATCCAATCAATCCAGGGAAATCCAAACATATCCGAATGTTTTTTAATAGGCCCTTATCCGTCGTATCTATTTACATGTTTCGTCCCATTTCCATAGAAATGTTTTTTTTTTGCCCCTATATCCTATACACATTTAGTAAAAAGTATCACTCTTCAGTACTTCTTACATCTGTAAAATTTCAGTAATATCGGTTCAGTCTTACATACAGGAGCGGTACGATAAGTTATTGACCTCACCGCCTGATGCACCACACTCTCGTAATCAGATTTCTGCCAGATCGGAATCGTATTATTGTTTTTCCAGCTATGGTGGAGGGATTATCCGCTCATATTAGAAAAAAGTGAAAGAGCAATATCGCTCGGCGTATCAATTCTTGTATTTGGAAAGGAAATCACGCGGCTTAATCAAAATGGGTTCGTATGCAACGTTCGGCCAACTCTTCTTCGATCGGTTTCGCAGGTCACAGTTTGTTTTTTTTTTTTTTTTTTTTTAAAGAACTATGTCTAGATTCTCCGAAAAAGGTTAGCAAGGTGTATAAAGTCGTATTGGCAGATTTCCGAATGAGGGTGCTCGAGATAACTTGTTTATATATTCGAGATATAGTGTTTTATAAAGTCGATGGAGCCATATCTGCAGAATACGATGTATGCGAAAACAATTCATAGCATTCTGGCGTAATTTTTTCTCCAAGGACTTTCTCATTGATTTATAGGTGACTACTTTTCTCATTGAAGGTTTCTATCAAAAAATTGCTTTAATGTACAACGATTTAGTTTACAATGAATAAAATAGTCTCCCACTATCTATGCGGAAGTTGTTGTTGTTGTTGTTGTTGTTGTTGTAACAGTTTATTGTGATCTCATCCATTTCATGTTATACGCTTGGTACATCAGCTTGTTGGCAGATCAAGGAACTCTGCGACTAAGATGGGGTGTGTCCAGAGTGATCTGGTGGTAAGTCGGGTTGGTTTGGCTGGGCAAGAGAAAATATGACGCGTGTCGTGTGGCCCTTGGTTGCAAATTGGACAAACGTCAGCTACGCTGCTATCAATCACCGATAAGTAGGAATTGAGGCGGCTGCACTTGCCTGATCTTAATTGGGCCAAAACTACCCTAGTCTGCCGTGGGAGGTCTCTTTCCTCCGGTGCTATGGGCGGTGGTCGGACTCCAAGAACAGGATTAACCTTGTAGCTTCTCACCGCTTCAGCTACAGTATCCTCATGAATCCTGTTCAAACCTGCCTGGTACGCTGCTTGATCTAGAGGCTCTCTTTTATAGCGCTGGATCTCGCGCTCTAGATTATGTATATCAACCCTTACGTTCCTGGGTGGTGGTTGTGTATCCATAAGATGGTGGTTTGGATGATTACTGCGATAACAACCCAGGAGATACTGCTTTGACAACATGTAGTTGTGTCTTCGCACAGGGATGATCTTTGTCTCCACATAAAGGTGATCCAGGGGTGTGCTGCGGAGACACCCAGTCGCAGTTCTAAGAGCAGCGTATGTTATTCCACTGCGTATCACTGGTCTGCGGTGTCCACACTGGCGCTGCATAGTTTACCACTGACCGGCCAATTGCCTTATAAGTAGTTAGCAAGGTTTCTTTGTCCGCACCCCAAGTACTGCCGGCTAGTGACTTGAGGACAATCCCACGGCGGCGGGTTCTACGCACCGGATTGACCCGATGGATACCAGCCATCGGCCAGCGGCTGCCACATCAGTGTACGTGTTGTATGCGGAAGTTGTAATATGTCCCTTAAGTAGATTCAACCACGGAACAAATCGATGCATTAAGTAGATGTTTTGTAGCTCGAATATTGGAAATATATTATGACCGACAGGCCATACGATTATCGGGTATTAGTTGGCCATTTCATTAGGCAAACACTAAAAACTGTTTGCAAAGGAAGTAACACTGTGATGCGTAATGCATATTAAAAATAAACACTAACGGGTATACTATCACAACCACATACTAGATGACCAAACAAAAAAAAAATCAAACAAAAAATATCTCAAATATATTGTTATTGTCCACAAAAGAATATAGACAACAACAGTGTGTGTGGTTCACTCCAAATGCATTCTCAAAAAAAACCTATACAAACACCAATAACAACACTTCAACTCCAATAACCGCTATATTTTATGATAACACAATAATCATGCGTTCACATATTCATACATACACTCTTAGTATTACTATTATTGTTGTTGCTCTTTTGCAAGAGAGCCACACAACCAACAACTTCCAGTCAACCATTCATTCATTCAACTTAACTGAAATAAACTCTTCGTGTAGAATCTTCTTCGTTCCAAAGTAACAATAAAACTGCATATGAAAGACAGTGAGAAAGAGACGAGCGGTGGGGTGTGTGTGTGTGTGGGTCAAACATGGAGGTTAAATAGTTGATGAGTCTTGTATGAGTAGGTTTTGTTATATTTACTTTGTCAACTAGAAAAGAATTTAATTTACATAATTTAATTTGGATTTAATTCACAATGCATGGAAACACAAAGAAACAAAAAGAAAATACTTAACTATTTTTATTGCTTTACCAGTCGTCGTTGTCTGTCTACCAACGTTTGAATGAATGAGTTTGTAAACCTAAATGGTAAGAAAAAAGAAATAATATTACATTCAGACAAAATTATAAAACCGTCGCCTTAGAGATAGATACGATTTAAAATTATTTAAAAAGTCACGCATTAGAATAAGATAGAGATTTGTCAGATAGAGATGATGTCCTCAGAATTGAGAGAGGGAGTTTTCGCATTAATATCGTGATGTGACTTTGACTGAACTTTAGATCTGTAGATATGTAAACATATAATACACGACTGGACATCACGGTTGCCGCAGTTGGTATAATTCAACCAAAAATGGTAGATTTTTTAATGTGTGTGAAGATAAATTTTAAAATTTAACTTTAACAGAGCAATTTTAACAGGTTAACAGAGCTATGTTAACGGTTAACAGAGCTCTTTTATGTAAAAAAATTGGAAATTTGAATTTAATTTTAGATTAAAACTTAAAAAATGGCGTTGTATGTGCATTAAAATTAAAAAAACAACTCAATAATAATAGAAAACAAAATAAGTAATAACTAACTTAAAGGAATATTAGGAGTATATATCTCAGAACTGTTAAAGAATGGCTGGTTGCAAAAATAAGTGGTAATAAATTGATTTGTTTAAAGTATGAAATTGGAGATAGATAGGTTGATAAAACTGGTACCACATATAGCTCTCGTCGAGTGCTATCAGAAAGTACAAGAGTTATATTCCAAATTCATTTCAGATGCAAGAAATTTTGAAATTTTAGAAATCTGGAATGGCCCACTGTGCTGGAATGGAAAAAGATAGGTTAATGAAACTGGTACCACATATAGCCCTCGTCGAAAGCTATCAGAATATATAGGTGTTGTATTCCGAATCCATTTCAGATTCGAGCAATTTTGAATGTAAAGTTA
This sequence comes from Haematobia irritans, assembly GCF_050003625.1. NCBI lineage: Eukaryota > Metazoa > Arthropoda > Insecta > Diptera > Muscidae > Haematobia > Haematobia irritans. Next base: position 20,077,407 of record NC_134397.1, read on the forward strand.
AATGATAAAAATCTAAAGTGGCCCACCGTGCTGGATTACAAATAGATAGGTAAATGAAACTGGTACCACATATAGGCCTTTTTGGGCGCTATTAGAATCTACAAGAGTTATATTCCGAATCCATTTCAGATTCGAGAAATTTTGACTCTAAAATTAAATTTTAAAAATCTAAAATGGCCCACTGTACTGGAATGGAAAAAGATAGGTCAATGAAACTGGTACCACATATAGCCCTCGTCGAGAGCTATCAGAATATAAAAGCATTATAATTCAAGTCCATTTCAGATTCGAGAAATTTTGATTCAAAAAAAAAATTTTATAAATATGAAATGGCCCACTGTGCTGGAATGGAGAATGATAGGCCACTGAAACTGGTTTCACATATAGCCCTCGTCGAGAGCTATTAGAATGTATAATCATTACATTCCAAATTCATTTCAAATTCAAGAAATTTTGAAATTAAAGTTAAATTTAAATTTGAAAAATATAAACTGGCCCACTGTGCTGGACACGAAAAAGATATGTCAATGAAACTTCTACCACAAATAGCCCTTGTCGAGTGCTATAAGAATCTATAGGCATTATATTCCGAATCCATTTCAGATTCGAGAAATTTTGAAATTAAAGTTAAATTTTAAAAGTCTGAAATGGCCCACTGTGCTGTGGAATGGGGGAAAGATAGGTCAATGAAACTGGTACCACATATAGCCTTCGTCGAGAGGTATCAGAATATATAATTGCTATATTCTAAATTTATTTCGAAATATTGTCAAAATTAGAAATAAAATAGACATATTTTCCTTTTGAAATTTACCTCTGTGATTGCGTAGCAAAATGTGTTAAACCTCGCTGTTATTAATAACACATCATAACATACTTTACTCTGAGAGTCGCTCTCTTGATTCGACTCTCAACAGATATTGTGAAAATAACATAGCAGTGTCTCACTATTAACTCAAGTATTTTTGAAATTAAATTTTAAAATAGAAAAATTAAATTTTTTCAAAATCGTAAAAAGATAGGCGAATGAAATTAACGTCAATAATAGCTCTTATCTAGACCTATCAGAATATATAAGCATCATATTACGAATCCATTTCAGATTCGAGAAATTTTGAATGTAGAGTAAAATTGTAAAAATCTCAAATGACCCACTGTGGTGGACACGAAAAAGATAGGTTAATGAAACTAGTACCATATATAACCCTCGTCGAGAGCTATTAGAATATATAAGCGTTATATTCCAAATCCATTTCAGATTCGAGAAATTTTGAAATTAAACTTAAATTTTAAAAATCTCAAATGGCCCACTGTGCTGGAATGGGGAAAGATAGGTTAATGAAACTGGTACCACATATACCCCTCGTCGAGAGCTATTGGAATATATAAGCATTATATTCCAAATCCATTTCAGATTCGAGAAATTTTGAAATTAAAGTTAAATTTTAAAAGTCTCAAAGGGCCCACTGTGCTGGAATGGGGAAAGATAGGTTAATGAAACTGGTACCACATATAGCCCTCGTCGAGAGCTATTAGAGTATATAGGCGTTATATTCCAAATCCATTTCAGATTCGAGAAAATTTGAAATTAAAGTTAAATTTTAAAAATATGAAATGGCCCACTGTGCTGGAATGGGGAAAGATAGGTTAATGAAACTGGTACCACATATAGCACTCGTTGAGAGCTATCAGAATTTATAAGCATTATATTCCGAATCCATTTCAGATTCGAGAAATTTTGACTCTAAAATTAAATTTTAAAAATCTCAAATGGCCCACTGTGCTGGAATGGGGAAAGATAGGTTAATGAAACTTGTAGCACATATAGCCCTCGTCGAGAGCTATCAGAATTTATAAGCATTATATTCCAAATCAATTTCAGATTCGAGAAAGTACTTAAAGTATTAATATAACTTTAATTTCAAAATTTCTCGAATCTGAAATTGATTTGGAATATAATGCTTATAAATTCTGATAGCTCTCGACGAGGGCTATATGTGCTACAAGTTTCATTAACCTATCTTTCCCCCTTCCAGCACAGTGGGCCATTTTGGATTTTTAAAATTTAACTTTAGAGTCACAATTTCTCGAATCTGAAATGGATTCGGAATATAACTCTTGTAGATTCTAATAGCGCCCAACAAGGCCTATATGTGGTACCAGTTTCATTTACCTATCTATTTGTAATCCAGCACAGTGGGCCACTTTAGATTTTTATCATTTAACTTTACATTCAAAATTGCTCGAATATGAAATGGATTCGGAATACAACACGTATATTTCATTAACCTATCTTTCCCCATTCCAGCACAGTGGGCCATTTCATATTTTTAAAATTTAACTTTAATTTCAAATTTTCTCGAATCTGAAGTGGATTTGGAATATAACGCCTATATACTCTAATAGCTCTCGACGAGGGCTATATGTGGTACCAGTTTCATTAACCTATCTTTCCCCATTCCAGCACAGTGGGCCCTTTGAGACTTTTAAAATTTAACTTTACATTCAAAATTTCTCCAATCTGAAATGGATTCGGAGTATAATGCTTATAAATTCTGATAGCTCTCGACGAGGGCTATTTGTACTACCAGTTTCATTAACCTATCTTTCCCCATTCCAGCACAGTGGGCCATTTGAGATTTTTAAAATTTAAGTTTAATTTCAAAATTTCTCGAATCTGAAATGGATTTGCAATATAATGCTTATAAAGGGTGATTTGTTAAGAGCTTGATAACTTTTTTTTTTAAAAAAACGCATAAAATTTGCAAAATCTCATCGGTTCTTTATTTGAAATGTTAGATTGGTCCATGACATTTACTTTTTGAAGATAATTTCATTTAAATGTTGACCGCGGCTGCGTCTTAGGTGGTCCATTCGAAAAGTCCAATTTTGGGCAACTTTTTCGAGCATTTCGGCCGGAATAGCCCGAATTTCTTCGGAAATGTTGTCTTCCAAAGCTGGAATAGTTGCTGGCTTATTTCTGTAGACTTTAGACTTGACGTAGCCCCACAAAAAATAGTCTAAAGGCGTCAAATCGCATGATCTTGGTGGCCAACTTACCGGTCCATTTCTTGAGATGAATTGTTCTCCGAAGTTTTCCCTCAAAATGGCCATAGAATCGCGAGCTGTGTGGCATGTAGCGCCATCTTGTTGAAACCACATGTCAACCAAGTTCAGTTCTTCCATTTTTGGCAACAAAAAGTTTGTTAGCATCGAACGATAGCGATCGCCATTCACCGTAACGTTGCGTCCAACAGCATCTTTGAAAAAATACGGTCCAATGATTCCACCAGCGTACAAACCACACCAAACAGTGCATTTTTCGGGATGCATGGGCAGTTCTTGAACGGCTTCTGGTTGCTCTTCACTCCAAATGCGGCAATTTTGCTTATTTACGTAGCCATTCAACCAGAAATGAGCCTCATCGCTGAACAAAATTTGTCGATAAAAAAGCGGATTTTCTGCCACTGATTTTGGTAATAAAATTCAATGATTTGCAAGCGTTGCTCGTTAGTAAGTCTATTCATTATGAAATGTCAAAGCATACTGAGCATCTTTCTCTTTGACACCATGTCTGAAATCCCACGTGATCTGTCAAATACTAATGCATGAAAATCCTAACCTCAAAAGAATCACCCTTTATATTCTAATAGCTCTCGACGAGGGTACTAGTGTCATTAACCTATCTTTTTCGTGTCCACCACAGTGGGTCATTTGAGATTTTTAAAATTTAACTTTACATTCAAAATTTCTCCAATCTGAAATGGATTCGGAATATAATGCTTATAAATTCTGATAGCTCTCGACGAGGGCTATTTGTACTACCAGTTTCATTAACCTATCTTTCCCCATTCCAACACAGTGGGCCCTTTGAGACTTTTAAAATTTAACTTTAATTTCAAAATTTCTCGAATCTGAAATGGATATGGAATATAACGATTATATACTCTAATAGCTCTCGACGAGGGCTATATGTGGTACCAGTTGCATTGACCTATCTTTCTCCATTCCAGCACAGGGGACCATTTCATATTTTTAAAATTTAAGTTTAATTTCAAAATTTCTCGAATCTGAAATGGATTTGGAATGTAATGCTTACATATTCAGATAGCTCTCGACGAGGGTTATATATGGTACTAGTTTCATTAACCTATCTTTTTCGTGTCCACCACAGTGGGCCATTTGAGATTTTTAAAATTTAACTTTATATTCAAAATTTCTCCAATCTGAAATGGATTCGGAATATACTGCTTACATATTCTGATAGATCTAGATAAGAACTATTATTGACGTTAATTTCATTCGCCTATCTTTTTACGATTTTGAAAAAATTGAATTTTTCTATTTTAAAATTTAACTTCAAAAATACATGAGGTAATGGGGAGACACTGCTATGTTATTTTTACAACATCTGTTAAGAGTCGAATCTGTAAACAAAACAAGAGAGCGAGTCTCATAGTAAAGTATGTTATGTTATGTTATTTTAATAATAGCGACGGATAACATATTTTGCTAAACAGTCACAGAGGTATATTTTAAAAGGAAAATATGTCTATTTTTTTATTAATTTTCGCAATATTTCGAAATAAATTTAGAATATTACAATTATATATTTTGATAGTACTCAACGAGGACTATATGTGCTACCAGTTTCAGTTACCTATCTATTTGCAGTCCGGCCAGTGGGCCACTTTAAATTTTTATCATATAATTTTACATTCAAAATTTCTCAAATCTGAAATGGATTCGGAATATAATGCTTACATATTATGATAGCTCCCGACGAGGGCTATAAGTGGTACCAGTTTTATGAACCTATCTTTTTCGTGTCCAGCACAGTGGGCCATTTAAATTTTTAAAAGTTAACTTTAATTTCACGCTTTCTCCAATCTGAAATTTATTCGGAATATAATGCTTATATATTCTGATAGCTCTCGACGAGGGCTATATGTGGGACCAGTCTTATTGACCTATCTTTCTCCATTTCAGCACAATGGGCCATATCCTATTTTTAAAATTTAACTTTAATTTCAAAATTTCTCGAATCTGAAATTGATTTGGAATATAATGCTTATAAATTCGGATAGCTCTCGACGAGGGCTATATGTGCTCCCAGTTACATTAACCTATCTTTCCCCATTCCAGCACAGTGGGCCATTTTGGATTTTTAAAATTTAACTTTAATTTAAAAATTTTTCGAATCTGAAATGGATTTGGAATATAATGCTTATAAATTCTGATAGCTCTCGACGAGGGCTGTTTGTACTACCAGTTTCATTAACCTATCTTTTCCCATTTCAGCACAGTGGGCCATTTTAGATTTTTAAAATTTAATTTTAGAGTCAAAATTTCTCGAATTTCAAATGGATTTGGAATATAGTGCTTATAAATTCTGATAGCTCTCAACGAGGGCTATATGTGGTACCAGTTTCATTGACCTATCTTTCTTCATTCCAGCACAGTGGGCCATTTCATATTTTTAAAATTTAACTTTAATTTCAAATTTTCTCGAATCTGAAATGGATTTGGAATATAACGCCTATATACTCTAATAGCTCTCGACGAGGGCTATATGTGGTACCAGTTTCATTAACCTATCTTTCACCATTCCAGCACAGTGGGCCCTTTGAGACTTTTAAAATTTAACTTTAATTTCAAATTTTCTGGAATCTGAAATGGATTTGGAATATAATGCTTATATATTCTCATAGCTCTCGACGAGGGTTATATATGGTACTAGTTTCATTAACCTATCTTTTTCGTGTCCACCACAGTGGGTCATTTGAGATTTTTAAAATTTAACTTTATATTCAAAATTTCTCCAATCTGAAATGGATTCGGAATATACTGCTTACATATTCTGATAGATCTAGGTAAGAACTATTATTGACGTTAATTTCATTCGCCTATCTTTTTACGATTTTGAAAAAATTGAATTTTTCTATTTTAAAATTTAACTTCAAAAATACATGAGGTAATGGTGAGACACTGCTATGTTATTTTCACAACATCTGTTAAGAGTCGAATCTGTAAACAAAACAAGAGAGCGAGTCTCATAGTAAAAGTATGTTATGTTATTTTAATAATAGCGACGGTTAACATATTTTGCTAAACAGTCACAGAGGTTTATTTTAAAAGGAAAATATGTCTATTTTTTTATTAATTTTCGCAATATTTCGAAATAAATTTAGAATATTACAATTATACATTTTGATAGTACTCAACGAGGACTATATGTGGTACCAGTTTCATTGACCTATCTTTTCCCATTCCAGTACAGTGGGCCATTTTAGATTTTTAAAATTTAATTTTAGAGTCAAAATTTCTCGAATCTGAAATGGATTCGGAATATAACTCTTGTAGATTCTAATAGCGCCCAACAAGGCCTATATGTGGTACCATTTTCATTTACCTATCTATTTGTAATCCAGCACAGTGGGCCACATTAGATTTTTATCATTTAACTTTACATTCAAAATTGCTCGAATCTGAAATGGATTCGGAATACAACACGTATATATTCTGATAGCTCTCGACGAGGGCTATATGTGCTACAAGTTTCATTAACCTATCTTTCCCCATTCTTGCACAGTGGGCCATTTTGGATTTTTAAAATTTAACTGTAATTTCAAAATTTTGCGAATCTCAAATGGATTTGGAATATAATTCTTATAAATTCTGATAGCTCTCGACGAGGGCTATTTGTACTACCAGTTTCATTAACCTATCTTTTCCCATTCCAGCACAGTGGGCCATTTTAGATTTTTAAATTTTAATTTTAGAGTCAAAATTTCTCAAATCTGAAATGGATTCGGAATATAATGTTTACATATTCTGATAGATCTTGATAAGAGCTATTATTGACGTCAATTTCATCTGCCTATCTTTTAACGATTTTGAAAAAATTGAAGTTTTCTATTTTAAAATTTAACTTCAAAAATACATGAGGTAATGGTGAGACACTGCTATGTTATTTTCACAACATCTGTTGAGAGTCGAATCAAGAGAGCGACTCTCAGAGTAAAGTATGTAATGTTATATTAATAACAGCGAGGTTTAACACATTTTGCTACACAGTTACAGAGTTAAATTTCAAAAGGAAAATATTTCGTAATTTATTTCTAATTTTGACAATATTTCGAAATAAATTTAGAATATAGCAATTATATATTCTGATAGCTCTCGACGAGGGCTATATGTGGTACCAGTTTCATTGACCTATCTTTCTCCATTCCAGCACAGTGGGCCATTTCATATTTTTAAAATTTAACTTTAATTTTAAATTTTCTCGAATCTGAAATGGATTTGGAATATAACGCCTATATACTCTAATAGCTCTCGACGAGGGCTATATGTGGTACCAGTTTCATTAACCTATCTTTCCCCATTCCAGCACAGTGGGCCCTTTGAGACTTTTAAAATTTAACTTTAATTTCAAAATTTCTCGAATCTGAAATGGATTTGGAATATAATGCTTATATATTCCAATAGCTCTCGACGAGGGGTATATGTGGTACCAGTTTCATTAACCTATCTTTCCCCATTCCAGCACAGTGGGCCATTTGAGATTTTTAAAATTTAAGTTTAATTTCAAAATTTCTCGAATCTGAAATGGATTTGGAATATAACGCTTATATATTCTAATAGCTCTCGACGAGGGTTATATATGGTACTAGTTTCATTAACCTATCTTTTTCGTGTCCACCACAGTGGGTCATTTGAGATTTTTACAATTTTACTCTACATTCAAAATTTCTCGAATCTGAAATGGATTCGTAATATGATGCTTATATATTCTGATAGGTCTAGATAAGAGCTATTATTGACGTTAATTTCATTCGCCTATCTTTTTACGATTTTGAAAAAATTTAATTTTTCTATTTTAAAATTTAATTTCAAAAATACTTGAGTTAATAGTGAGACACTGCTATGTTATTTTCACAATATCTGTTGAGAGTCGAATCAAGAGAGCGACTCTCAGAGTAAAGTATGTTATGATGTGTTATTAATAACAGCGAGGTTTAACACATTTTGCTACGCAATCACAGAGGTAAATTTCAAAAGGAAAATATGTCTATTTTATTTCTAATTTTGACAATATTTCGAAATAAATTTAGAATATAGCAATTATATATTCTGATACCTCTCGACGAAGGCTATATGTGGTACCAGTTTCATTGACCTATCTTTCCCCCATTCCACAGCACAGTGGGCCATTTCAGACTTTTAAAATTTAACTTTAATTTCAAAATTTCTCGAATCTGAAATGGATTCGGAATATAATGCCTATAGATTCTTATAGCACTCGACAAGGGCTATTTGTGGTAGAAGTTTCATTGACATATCTTTTTCGTGTCCAGCACAGTGGGCCAGTTTATATTTTTCAAATTTAAATTTAACTTTAATTTCAAAATTTCTTGAATTTGAAATGAATTTGGAATGTAATGATTATACATTCTAATAGCTCTCGACGAGGGCTATATGTGAAACCAGTTTCAGTGGCCTATCATTCTCCATTCCAGCACAGTGGGCCATTTCATATTTATAAAATTTTTTTTTTGAATCAAAATTTCTCGAATCTGAAATGGACTTGAATTATAATGCTTTTATATTCTGATAGCTCTCGACGAGGGCTATATGTGGTACCAGTTTCATTGACCTATCTTTTTCCATTCCAGTACAGTGGGCCATTTTAGATTTTTAAAATTTAATTTTAGAGTCAAAATTTCTCGAATCTGAAATGGATTCGGAATATAACTCTTGTAGATTCTAATAGCGCCCAAAAAGGCCTATATGTGGTACCAGTTTCATTTACCTATCTATTTGTAATCCAGCACGGTGGGCCACTTTAGATTTTTATCATTTAACTTTACATTCAAAATTGCTCGAATCTGAAATGGATTCGGAATACAACACCTATATATTCTGATAGCTTTCGACGAGGGCTATATGTGGTACCAGTTTCATTAACCTATCTTTTTCCATTCCAGCACAGTGGGCCATTCCAGATTTCTAAAATTTCAAAATTTCTTGCATCTGAAATGAATTTGGAATATAACTCTTGTACTTTCTGATAGCACTCGACGAGAGCTATATGTGGTACCAGTTTTATCAACCTATCTATCTCCAATTTCATACTTTAAACAAATCAATTTATTACCACTTATTTTTGCAACCAGCCATTCTTTAACAGTTCTGAGATATATACTCCTAATATTCCTTTAAGTTAGTTATTACTTATTTTGTTTTCTATTATTATTGAGTTGTTTTTTTAATTTTAATGCACATACAACGCCATTTTTTAAGTTTTAATCTAAAATTAAATTCAAATTTCCAATTTTTTTACATAAAAGAGCTCTGTTAACCGTTAACATAGCTCTGTTAACCTGTTAAAATTGTTCTGTTAAAGTTAAATTTTAAAATTTATCTTCACACACATGATTTTTTACTATTTGGTAGATATTTTGTTAGATTTTGCAAGGTATAACTCTACGACTAATATGTACTTCAATTTTTAATACAAATAAAATGTTGACAAAATATTCTATAAAAATAAAATGTTGACAAAATTTTCTATAGAAATAAAATTTTGACAAAATTTTGACATTTTCTATAGAAATAAAATTTTGACAAAATTTTCTATAGAAATAAAATTTTGACAAAATTTTCTATAGAAATAAAATTTTTACAAAATTTTATATAGAAATCAAATTTTTGTGAAATTTTATATAGAAATAAAATTTTGACAAAATTTTCAATAGAAATAAAATTTTGACAAAATCTTATATAGAAATCAAATTTTTGTGAAATTTTATATAAAGAAATAAATTTTTGAGGAAATTTTATATAGAAATAAAATTATTTATTTGGATTGTTGACATGTGTTTTTTGGTTTTAGTCCAGCTCAAGTTCATTAATGAAAAAACTCCAGATGTTTTTTATTTGAGTTTTACTTAATATTTTGATTTGACATCGTCAATCTTCATCAGGGCCAGGTAATTAAATAAAACAAGAGTGAATTGCACTTTACTGTTTTATGACACCTTACTTATAGAAATAAAATTTTGACAAAATTTTATATAGAAATCAAATTTTTGTGAAATTTTATATAGAAATAAAATTTTGACAAAATTTTATATAGAAATAAAATTTTGACAAAATTTTATATAGAAATAGAATTTTGAAGAACTTTTCTAAGAAATAGAATTTTGACAAAATTTTATATAGAAATAGAATTTTGACAAAATTTTCTGTAGAAATAAAATGTTGACAAAATTTTCTATAGAAATAAAATTTTGACAAAATTTTCTATAGAAATAAAATTTTGGTGAAATTTTATATAGAAATAAAATTTTGAGAAAAATTTTTGTAGAAATAAAATTTTGAGAAAATTTTCTGTATAAATAAAATTTTATATATAGATAAAATTTTGATCAAAAACTGAAATTAAAATTTTTTGAATTTGGTAGATGTTTGGTAAAAGTTTCTTCCAATTTTGGTAGTATGTAAGTTTATTATCCTTGACAGACGAGGTTGAAGAAATACCAGAACATGTTTCAAAAATGTCCTAAAGATAGGTCTAGCACGAGGAAGAAACCGAATGCACGCAATGGTCCTTGACACCAACGTTATATTCTGCGGCATAAAGGGAAGTTTACCATCTGTGTTAATACAATGGACTAACCCCCATTTTCATGAAGCTCCCTTAGTGTTACGTTAGCTAACGAAAACCATAATAGGGACATATCTTTTATCTTGGCTACATAATCCATATGCAAGAATTTAACTGCTGATATTTTTTTTCACATAAAGTTAAGCGGAGAGAAGATATTTGCAATTTTCTTTCTGTTAACTGGCAGTTTACACAGAAAAAATATCACCAAAATATTTCCAATTAAAAAGTTAATTGAAGTTGAAATTTTTTTCAATTAATAAATTAATTGGTACAATTAACTTTTTAATCAAGATAGAAACATTAAGTTAATTTAGTCAATGATTGAACATTTTAAAATTTTTAATTAAAAAGTTAATTGATACAATTAACTTTTAATCAAATTCGGAAGACTAAGTCAGTTATAAAAGTGATTAAATTTTTGATTAATTTTTTTTTCAAATAATCAATTGTTAATCCAACTAAAAATTCTAAGCCAATTCAGAATGTAATTGAAAATAGTTACCTTTGTTTAATTACTAAATTAATTGAGTTTTGCAATCAACATCAATTAAGTTTTTAATTGAATCAATTAAAAACTTAATTGAAATTTGGTAATGAAATCAATTAATTTTTTAATCAAGATTTTTTTCTATGCCCAATTAAAACTGTGATTGATACTATCATTTTCGTGATTGAAGACATTTCAATTAAAAAATTAATTGTATCAATTAATTTCGTGATTGAATCAGAAAAAAATTTTTTTGTGTGTACGCAGCTACTTGAAAATGGCCGTAAATTTTTAAGTGAGCCCGCAGTAATAGGATTCTAATATAACCTAAACTATGACGCTTTTGGAGGTGAAAGTGTAACCAATGTGCAAATGTACTTGCATGCAAGAGAAAACTGCGAATAAAGCAATCGTACAATGTACTTTGACACTAAAGTTTTTACTTCCCATATTCATAATACTTTGTGTTTAAATACAATATTGTTATTTATATTTTCAAAACAGGTTTTTTGTCTATTTTTGTTTTGTTGTTGACATAATTCTTCATTGTTTTTCGCATGGCTGTGTTTAACCAAAATCCGGCAATGAAACATCTGCTCTTACTGGTCTTTGTGGGTATTGTGTCATTATTATCGACATGTTTTGCTTTTAATTACTGATATTACTTTTCCTGTCGATTATCATTAACACATCAGTTTGGAGGAGGATTAAGTTTAAATATGATTTTATCTTTCAGTTATTTTCATACAAGATAAAACTAATTTTCATTAAATTTCAAATTTAAATTTCTTCCCACTGAATTATTAAGAACAATTTGCATAAATACGAGTCATAAACCCCCAAGCACAGACACTTTAACAAATTTTTGTTGTAATACAAAGGTTTTGAAGAAATTTTTCTAATGTACTTTTATTAATTACACGCTATGGCTTGGGTCATTTTATGGATCTTTCCTTTATGTCCTTTTTTTTGTGTTTGGTCACACTTCTGCCGTCTATCTATCAGCTGATGTCATGTCAGCAACAGTTAGTGACATTTTGTTAAATATTTGTGACACATGTTGACTGACGTTTACAAGTTTACCCTTATTATAAGCACGCATTTACAGTGGTGTTTCTATTTGTAGCACAGTTTTTAGAAATACGAAAGCTGCTTATAGGTAAAAAAGGAAAGTTTTAATATTTTGAGATTGGATGAGATGAACAAGTAAAACGTTCATATGAAGAGTGGCTACAACAGAAATGTTGGGTAGTCGACAAAGTCTTTTTATTTCTAAATAAATTTTAAATCATTTTTTTATTTATAATGAACCAACTATGTACAATTTTGGTCGATCTCCTTTTGCATTTTTTTTTCGGCTTTCCAATTTTCGCAAAATTTAATTTCTATAGAAAATTTTGTCAAAATTTTATTTCTATAGAAAATTTTGTCAAAATTTTATTTCTTTTGGAAATTTTGTCAAAATTTTATTTCTTTTGGAAATTTTGTCAAAATTTTATTTCTATAGAAAAATTTGTCAACATTTTATTTCTATAAAAATTTTGTCAAAATTTTATTTCTATAGAAAATTTTGTCAACATTTTATTTCTATAAAAATTTTGTCAATAATTTTATTTCTATAGAAAATTTTGTCAATAATTTTATTTCTATAGAAAATTTTGTCAATAATTTTATTTCTATAGAAAATTTTGTCAAAATTTTATTTCTATAGAAAATTTTGTCGAAATTTCATTTCTATAGAAATTTTTCGCAAAATTTCATTTCTATAGAAAATTTTGTCAAAATTTTATATCTATAGAAAATTTTGTCAAAATTTTATATCTATAGAAAATTTTGTCAAAATTTTATTTCTATAGAAAATTTTGTCAAAATTTTATTTCTATAGAAAGTTTTGTCAAAATTTTATTTCTATAGAAAATTTTGTCAAAATTTTATTTCTATAGAAAATTTTGTCAAAATTTTATTTCTATAGAAAATTTTGTCAAAATTTTATTTCTATAGAAAATTTTGTCAAAATTTTATTTCTATAGAAAATTTTGTCAAAATTTTATTTCTATAGAAAATTTTGTCAAAATTTTATTTCTATAGAAAATTTCGTCAAAATTTTATTTCTATAGAAAATTTTGTCAAATATTTATTTCTATAGAAAATTTTGTCAAATATTTATTTCTATAGAAAATTTTGTCAAAATTTTATTTCTTTTGGAAATTTTGTCAAAATTTTATTTCTATAGAAAATTTTGTAAAAATTTTATTTCTATAGAAAATTTTGTCAAAATTTTATTTCTATAGAAAATTTTGTCAAAATTTTATTTCTATAGAAAATTTTGTCGAAATTTTATTTCTATAGAAAATTTTGTCAAAATTTTATTTCTATAGAAAAATTTTATTTCCATTCGTTTTGTTTGTTATTGTTGGCTTCTCTTCAATCGTTATTGTTGTTTTTGATCTCAGCTTAAAGCCATGCATTGACCAAACTACAAGTGTAGCTTAACCAACAGAGGAAAAGTATGCTTGTCAAATTTATTTGGGCAAAGCCCTATAGACTGCAAGATGGTTGGATGTACAGCTGTTTCGGAATTACCACATTCCTCATCAGCATCCTCTACTTGCAGCAAAGAAAAAGAGATATGCTGGCAAATTTGTTTAGGCAGTAGCCGACTATCAAACCCTTTTTCGGGAGGTTCAAGTGTGGTTCACTTTGGTTTGAGTGAATTACCCGAATTTTTCTGATAATTGGTTGATAGTTTTTCTGCAAGTAGAGGATGCTGATGAGGAATGTGGTACCACAGTGGTAACCGTGATTATATACCCCATTTGTTTTTATAGCAACTCCTCCTATTCCTTGTCATTGTTTCTTCACTCATTATTTGTGCTCACTCACAATGACGTTTGACGTTTGTTCAAGGTAAAATTATTTCCTATCCTTTTCACCATGGAGGATTTAAATGAATGGATGTTTGGTCTTTTGAACGTTTATATTGTTGTGGAGTCATAGGACATAGCAACTAACCTTTTTGCCTGTTGTTGTTTTTTTCCTAATTCGTTCATATTGTTGGAAAAATATTTTATGATGACGCTATTACCGACAATGAGTGATAATAATGAAGATGACGATAATGATAACGATGATAATGTCATCGTCTTCTATGTTTTTTTTGTAGTTGGTGGTATTTACAATGTTGTTAGTGTTGTGTTGTGTTAGCACTCTGGCTTAAGTATGTGATTATGTTAATTTTATTTAATTGTCACGAGGTGACATGACGGTCATGCCTTAACATAAAAAAGAAATAAAGAAATAGACAAGTTATAAGAATCGTCTAATATATATTAACTTAAAATGAAAGGATAGGGAAAGTTTTGTTGAAATCATTAAAAAAAAGTTAAGGATTCATTAAAGCCGGGATCCTTTGAAGCTAGTATTTTATGCCTAATAATACCCAAATGATCATTCAAGGGTCAATTTCATGTTACAACCTTTGATGCCAAAATTTTATTTCTACAGAAAATTTTGAAATTTTATTTCTGTAGAAAATTTTGCCAAAATTTCATTTCTATAGAAAATTTTGTCAAAATTTTATTTCTATAGAAAATTTTGTCAAAATTACATTTATTTATTTTTTTATTTTATTTAAGACAATACTATAATCCAGTAAGGCCAATAATACCGCATTGCCACTATAACTATATTTCTGTAGAGAATTTTGTTAAAATTATATTTCTATAGAGAATTTTGTCAAAATTTTATTTCTAGAGAAAATTTTGTTAAAATTTTATTTCCATAGAAAATTTTGTCAAAATTTAATATCTATAGAAAATTTTGCCAAAATTTAATTTCTATAGAAAATTTTTCAAAAATGTAATTTCTTTAGAATATTCTGTCAGAATTTTATTTCTTTAGAATATTCTGTCAAAATTTTATTTCTTTAGAATATTCTGTAAAAATTTTATTTCTATAGAAAATTTTGCCAAAATTCTATTTCTATATAAAAATTTGACAAAATTTTATTTCGGTGGAAAATGTTGGCAAAATATTTATTTAGAAAATTCTGTCAAAATTTTATTTCTATAGAAAATTTTGTCAAAATTTTATATTTATAGAAAATTGTGCCAAAATTTTATTTCTATAGAAAATGTCGAAATTTAATCTCTATAGAAAATTTCGTCCAAATTTTGTTTCTATAGAAAATTTTTAGAGAGGAATATTTTGCAAAATCTACCAAAACATCAAGAATTCTACCAAACAGTAAAAAATCTACCATTTTTTTTGTAGAATTCTATCAACTGTAGTAACAAAATTAGAATCTGAAAATATTTTAAATTCTGCGTTTTATTGTTTTGTATAATAATGAAGTCGCCAGTTCATTTTATTGGAAACACTTTTGCTTCCAATTATTCGACGTACTGGTAAATTAAATTCCCAATATTCAGATTAAGTCTCAAAATCGGATGTATATGTGTTAATAACTACTGTCGCTGTTATAAAATTTTAAAATATTTCTAAGTAAATATTATCCATTTTAGTTACTTCCGATGTATTTTTTGAGTCATGTGTCAGCGCCGCGAATTGCATTTAAGGAAATTTTCTAAGATTTGAAAAGTTCATAAATAATAAATAAGTAAATATATTTAAATATATTTGAAGCAAGATTTTGCCATTTCATATATGAATCCAAAGTTGTCATTGTGACAGCTGACAGTATTTGAGGGCGGTTGCCAGTAGCGTTCATAGTTGCCCTTACCGTTCGCCAAATATCTCAGGTGTGGGTAGCTTCAATTTTTTTCCTACTTAAAGCTCTATATTGGTATGGTACATTTTTGGTATGGTTCATCAATTGATTTCTCTAAATCAATCAAATGCTAAATTAATTTAATAAGAAAGGTAAATGAACTTTGCATTGACTTGCATGGCAAGGATGTTTATGTCGTTGGTGGCAATACATCGACATTGATTTTGACATTCTTTTGTTTTAGTTTTTTTTTTTGTATTAAGTTTTTGATATTTTCTTTTTGTTTTTGTGTGTTTCATCGGTTTCTTGTGTTATATTAACGATTTGTAAACGCAATATAAGATCTGGATTAAGGTTTTGTCAAACTTTTCTACAGAAATTAAACTTTGATAAAATTTTCTATTGAAATGCAATTTTGACAAAATTTTTTATAGAAATAAAATTTTGACAAAATTTTTTATAGAAATAAAATTTTGACAAAATTTTTTATAGAAATAAAATTTTGACAAAATTTTCTATCGAAATAAAATTTTGACAAAATTTTCTGTAGAAATTAAGTTTTGACAAAATTTTCTATTGAAATAAAATTTTGACAAATTTTTTTATAGAAATAAAATTTTGACAAAATTTTCTAAGCAAAAAAATTTTGACAAGAAATAATATTTTCTATTTTGACAAAATTTTCTATAGAAATAAAATTTTGACAAAATTATTTATAGAAATAAAATTTTGACAAAAATTTTTATAGAAATAAAATGTTGACAAGAAATAATATTTTCTATTTTGACAAAATTTTCTATAGAAATAAAATTTTCTATAGAAATAAAATTTTGACAAAATTATTTATAGAAATAAAATTTTGACAAAATTTTTTATAGAAATAAAATTTTGACAAAATTTTTTATAGAAATAAAATTTTCTATAGAAATTAATTTTTGTTAAAATTTTCTATAGAAATTAAATTTTGTCAAAATTTTCAACAGAAATAAAATTTTGACAAAATTTTTTATAGAAATAAAATTTTGACAAAATTTTTTATAGAAATAAAATTTTTCTATAGAAATTAAATTTTGTCAAAATTTTCAATAGAAATAAAATGTTAACAAAACTTTCTATAGAAATAAAATTTTGACAAAATTTTCTATAGAAATAAAATGTTGACAAAATTTTCTATGGAAATAAAATTTTTACAAAATTTTCTATGGAAATAAAATTTTTTTGTTTAGTGGTTTTATGGTACAATTATCTCCAAATTTTGGCATTTTGGCTAGAAACGGAAATAAAGACATTTTTCTAAAAATTTTGCTTTTCTATTTCGAAATCTTGATCGTACTGCTCATAAGCTGGTATGAAGAACATTTTATATTTTTAAAATGATTGATAATTTTAAAAATATAAAATTTTTGTAAGGAATTTTGAGGATTTTAGAGTCCGAAAAATACCGAAAACACGTCTGGACTATAGGTCGGATGAATACTATCCTCACAAACAAGTTCGCGGAACCTGTGGCGATGCAACACAATTGCACTTATATCTGTCAATGTTGGTCAATCAATGCTGGTTTCTGGGCGACTGATACCTTAAGGCGCTCCAATCGCACTGTTCTGAGTTAAGAGTTTTGCTGTATGGGAGCAGTTCATTCCCTGCTAGTCCCACCAAACTCACAGCGAAACTTTTCTCGCCATCAATCCTGGCTTGGCTACCGTTTCCACCGGCTCACCGTGTTTTGACCACATTGTCGTAAGTGAAACATTTTTCATTGTCAGTCACAAATGGCTTCAGAAATTGGTTGATTTTGTTGCGATTCGCTGATGGGCAATTCGGCCCATGAGGTTTTTTCCGTTAACTGGGTTGGTATTAAAGGTCTGCACAAGCATATTTGAATTTACAAATTTCAAAATGTTCTGCAACATGAATAGAACTTTCAAAACATAGCTATAAGCAAAACATTCAAACATCAAATAAAACAAATATCAGAACATAACCTACCCATATTTGCTTGCAAACGAACGATGTTTTGAAGGTTCTATTCGAAACCAAGCATCAAAGTTGCAAGCATTATAGAACCTGTATGCATGTTCTGAAGTGTTTGCAACATTTTGTTATGCTTGAAACATCTTCTAAAAGAGCTGAAAGCAAAAAAATTAAATGCTGGGACAGTTGGTGCGTAGTCATTGAACTGTGTGTGTGTGTGTGTGTGTGCAAGGAAAATTTTGCAAGCCATGGATTCCCCGAACGTAAGTTTTTTTATACCCACCACCATAGAATGGTGACGGGGTATAATAAGTTTGTCATTCCGTTTGTAACGCATCGAAATATCGATTTCCGACTATATAAAGTATATATATTCTTGATCAGGGAGAAATTCTAAGACGATATAAGCATGTCCGTCTGTCCGTCTGTCTGGCTGCCTGTTGTAATCACGCTACAGCATTCAATAATGGAGCTATCGTCCTGAAATTTGGCACAGAATCGTCTTTTGTCTGCGCGCAGGTCAAGTTCGAAGATGGGCTATATCGGGCCATGTTTTGGTATAGCCCCCATATAAACCGACCTCCCGATTTGGGGTCTTTCGCTTATAGAAACCGTAGTTTTCATCCAATTTGCGCGAAATTGAAAATCTAGAGATATTTTGGGACCTTGAAGAGGTGTGCCAAAAATGGTGAGTGTCGGTCCATGTTTTGGTATAGCCCCCATATAAACCGACCTCCCGATTTTACTTCTTGGGCTTATAGAAGCCGTAGTTTTTATCCAATTTGCCTGAAATTGGAAATCTAGAGGTATTTTTGGGCCATAAAGAGGTGTGCCCCCATAAGAACGATTTCCCTATTTAACTCCTTAGGTTTCTAGAAACCGTAGTTTTTATCCGATTTGCCTGAAATTGTAAATATTCTCGTATTTAAGGCTCACAAAAACGTGTATCGGATTAAGTTTTTATCGGTCCATTTGGTAATGCCTCCATATAGACCAATTTCACTTCATGTGAGTATAGAAGGCGCACTGATTATGAAAATTGCTTGAAACTCAATGTAAAATTTCCAGATTTTATTTTTCGGGTGAAAATCTACAGATTTAAAATTTCAAATCAAGACGTTATTTTATAATTTTCTTGCACACTTACAAGAGATGTTAATGATTCCTCTAAAACTCAAACAAAAATGGTTCTTATAAATCCAGAATCTGATATAGTCCTCATAGGTGAAATCTTTAAATGTTTCTTCGGGAAGTGTCCTCAAGTCCTCAAGCCCTCCTGAAATTTCAAAGGAAATCCTAATATTTGGTTCATGGTGGTGGGTATTTAAGATTCGGCCCGGCCGAACTTACTGCTGTATATACTTGTTTTTCATTAAAGGCATTAAAGGTACTAAGTTTACCATTTATTTTGTGATGCCATTTTCTTTCAAGCTATATTAGATTTTCCATTTTAGTATAAGTAAACGAGCATATAATGTTTATTTTATTTCATATCTAAAAAGACAACAATTGTCTTTTTTTTAAGAACTGATAGTTTTATTAAATGAAACCATGAAATGGTATTTTATTTTCCCTTATTTTAAATGAAATAACTATATTTTTTTACTATAAACCTATAAATAAAATTCAAAATTCTTTTATGTTAAAATTGAAAGTCAATGTAATTTATTTTCATTTTTAATCCTAAAAGTTCGACTCTAGAAATAAACAAAATTAAATCACACCAATGTGCTGTGCTGCTTGAGGTTCTGTAGAACATGCATAACCCACGCAAAACATTTATAACCCAAGTAGCAACATGTTCTATGCAACATGTATTTGATATTTGTTATGCTTGCTTTGGTTTCGATTGCCTTTTGTTGTGCTTGTGTTTTCAAGCCATGCTGTCGTCGGACGATGTATTTGTTCGGTTTGTTTTGCGAAGCGCTGATGTTTTGAATGTTCTATAAAAATTCAAGCCATTTGAAATCGCTTTCAAGCATACTTGTGCAGACCTTTAGTTGGTATCAAAAACAATGGAAGATGAAGATGGGAAAATGGCAGCAGAGGGTATCAAACCATTGACGTCGTTCGATGCAAACGTGTCGTTTATGATTTTTTGTTCCACAAATTAAACTAAGAATAAAAAGAAATTTATATCAGGGAATGACGTAGAACAATCGGTCAAAAGTTTCTCATTATTATTTACACAAAATTTAACATCATTTGTGAGTTTTTAACAAAAAATATTGCAAATTAAAAATGAACGAACGTGTATGTATCGAACACCGTAAATGCAACTTTTGGTATGACGTCGCCCATTTTCCCGTCTTCATCTTCCATTGTTTTTGGTTGGTATCCATGTTTTGAAATTCTTTTCATACCACACTTCTTTGAATGGTTCCATACGATTTTTGTACAACCTTGAGCTTTTGGACAATTGAGAAAGTGTTTACATAACGGGGAGACTTGACAATGTCCACGATTTTATCGATATATTCCTTCCATTGCGTAGTTTACCTAAGACATCGAAATTAACAGAATGGAATTGGACAACTGAAATTACGTGTGATTGGGCGTTAGAGTGTCAGGATTATAAAAAAAAACATTGAAATTTTTAGCCGCTTGCGGCAGTTCTTGTCTCACCCATAAGCCTTTTACTAAGATCACGTTTTCGCACGAAGAACTGTTATACTCTATACAAAAAATTTTGTTCTGATTTCTTCGAACATATATTGAAAGAACCCTGTATTTGGGACCATATATAACATATATTACTTGTAATCTACCACCCTGTGGATTCCGTTCCATAAAAAAAAAAACTAAAAAATAACATACGTTGTATTTATTGAAATTGTAACAATTTGCTTTTAATGGAATACATGCTTTGTTTACCGCAATTATTCAATGACCACCAGTAACAATTTACCAACAAAAAACTATAACACATTCATTTAAATTTAGACAATTTGATGAATTTATTTATAATAGGCCGCTGTTTTCTGGCTGATGATTTGTATGACACAAGTTCTGTTTTTATTCTATTGTTAGAGTATTTACCCTAAAGCACAGTCTCATTGTTTGAAATGTGAAAATATTTCTATGCCAAGATTATTATTATTTTAGTTGTGATTTTTTTTTTTGGAATGAAATCATCACCATTTGTCGCCGCTACAACCTAAATACCACCATCTACAGTTTCAATTGAAGGCGCCCCCATTTGGTGATCGCCCTTTAAAAAAACTAATGACATCTATTACTTAATTAAAAAAATCTAACTCACTAGAACAGCTCGAAGGGCGGTTTGGGTTTATTAAATAAATATCAAAAAACATTGAGGATTGGACATTTTTGTTGTGGGAGCAATAATTGCAGATAAATGTACGAACGTATGTAAAAATCAAATTCTCCCTTTCAAATCAAAGTAAACATCGATTTCGTCTTAAAAAAAACGTTTTTTGGGAGTTTGTTTTTAAAGGCGACGTTGATGACGAGCAGCAACAGTTAATTGGAATTGATTATTGCAATTAAAAGATTTTTTTTTTGCTTTTTGCACAAAGACTATTTTTATTTCCATTTCAATCTTATATAATTTACAAATAACCTATATGTAATATTATGATTAATTTGTTACCTAGCCATAAAGATTTCAGGGTCTTCCAAGACATATTAAGTTTGTGATTAACAATATTCGCTTGACTATTTTACATACACAGAAAAAAATTTCACGAAAATTTTTCCAATTAAAATCTTAATTGAGTTTTAAAAAATATTCAATTAAAAATTTTATTTATTCAACAATTTTTTTAATTGAAATAAAAATCAATCACACAATTTAATAGTATCAACTAATTTTTTAATTGGAACAATTAATTGTTTAATTGACTGTCAATTAATTTTTTAATTGATGCTATCATTTCTGTGATTGAAGACATTTTAAATAAAAAATTAATTGGATCAATTAATTTCGTGATTGAATCAGAAAAAAATTTTTTTGTGTGTACCCGTAGATATGTTAACATTTAGTTTGTTGCCGCAAAAATTTAGGTCATTAAAAACAGCACATTTTATGGTAAAGATATAATCAATTCAAGTATATAGATCTAATTACTATGCTACATTAGTTTGTCTCCGGAATATAAATACCCCAATCATTCATTTAGGTCTAGTAGGGCAGCTGGGCGAAGGTGCCTCAAGGTTAAGTTAGATCGCGGATCAAAATCTATTTCCATGCAGGTCTGCAGGCATAAATTTTTGCATTCAGGTATAAATTTCTCACAGTGGAAAGTATTGTAGTAACAAAGTGTGGAAGCAAATAGTGGCGATCGAAAAAATTTGCTTACATTAAAGATATTTCCAAATATATCCGATAACTGGTGCCACGATATCTGAAAAACTGTACATGAGACTTTTTAGTTTTTAATTTTGTCTGGTCAATTCCTCTCAAATGGTTTCTTAGATATAGGAGGTCCAATATCAGGGCTATATATATCCTATATCTGGCGATAATATAGCTCAAAAACTGTACATGAGATTTTTTATTTTTTAATTTTGATTTTTTGTAGTCACCAATATCTATTAAAGGGTGATTCTTTTGAGGTTAGGATTTTCATGCATTAGTATTTGACAGATCACGTGGGATTTCAGACATGGTGTCAAAGAGAAAGATGCTCAGTATGCTTTGACATTTCATCATGAATAGCCGAACGATCTGCCACAACGTCGAATTTTCAGTGAATGGGCCCTAGAAAAGTTGGCAGAAAATCCGCTTTTTTATCGACAAATTTTGTTCAGCGATGAGGCTCATTTCTGGTTGAATGGCTACGTAAATAAGCAAAATTGCCGCATTTGGAGTGAAGAGCAACCAGAAGCCGTTCAAGAACTGCCCATGCATCCCGAAAAATGCACTGTTTGGTGTGGTTTGTACGCTGGTGGAATCATTGGACCGTATTTTTTCAAAGATGCTGTTGGACGCAACGTTACGGTGAATGGCGATCGCTATCGTTCGATGCTAACAAACTTTTTGTTGCCAAAAATGGAAGAACTGAACTTGGTTGACATGTGGTTTCAACAAGATGGCGCTACATGCCACACAGCTCGCGATTCTATGGCCATTTTGAGGGAAAACTTCGGAGAACAATTCATCTCAAGAAATGGACCGGTAAGTTGGCCACCAAGATCATGCGATTTGACGCCTTTAGACTATTTTTTGTGGGGCTACGTCAAGTCTAAAGTCTACAGAAATAAGCCAGCAACTATTCCAGCTTTGGAAGACAACATTTCCGAAGAAATTCGGGCTATTCCGGCCGAAATGCTCGAAAAAGTTGCCCAAAATTGGACTTTCCGAATGGACCACCTAAGACGCAGCCGCGGTCAACATTTAAATGAAATTATCTTCAAAAAGTAAATGTCATGGACCAATCTAACGTTTCAAATAAAGAACCGATGAGATTTTGCAAATTTTATGCGTTTTTTAAAAAAAAAAGTTATCAAGCTCTTAACAAATCACCCTTTATTTGTATTTAGTCTGGTCAATTCCTCTCAAATGGTTTCTTAGATATAGGAGATCCAATATCAGGGCTATATATAGCCGATATCTGGCGATAATATAGCTCAAAAACAAACTGTACATGAGACTTTTTATTTTTGATTTTTTGTAGTCACCAATATCTATTATTTGTATTTAGTCTGGTCAATTCCTCTCAAATGGTTTCTTAGATATAGGATATCCAATATCAGGGCTATATATAGCCGATATCTGGCGATAATATATCTCAAAATCTGTACATGGGACTTTAAAATTTCTAGTTTTGATTTTTTGCAATAACCAATATCTATTACTTGCATTTGGTCTGGTCAATTCCTCTCAAATGGTTTCTTAGATATAGGAGACCCAATATCAGGGCTATATATAGCCGATATCTGGCGATAATATAGCTCAAAAACTGTACATGAGACTTTTTATTTTTTAATTTTGATTTTTTGTAGTCACCAATATCTATTATTTGTATTTAGTCTGGTCAATTCCTCTCAAATGGTTTCTTAGATATAGGATATCCAATATCAGGGCTATATATAGCCGATATCTGGCGATAATATATCTCAAAATCTGTACATGGGACTTTAAAATTTCTAATTTTGATTTTTTGTAATAACCAATATCTATTACTGGCATTTGGTCTGGTCAATTCCTCTCAAATGGTTTCTTAGATATAGGAGATCCAATATCAGGGCTATATATAGCCGATATCGGTGTCGCTATATCTCAAATACTGTGCACGAGATTTTTGAAGTTATTTAAGAATCTTATTTTGGTACCCCTTAGATGTTTTTATTATTGTATTTTAATATCTTATGTCCATTACTTCAGGATATATTGACATTTTTATACGACTTTAGAATTATTAGCGGTTATCTCTTATGGATAAATTTTTCGACGATATAAAACCACCAATGCATAGTATGACTACACATAAAATAACTGACGGTGTTTGGCAGTTTTTCCTCCACAAGTTTGCCTCTTTTTAAGAAAAAACAATTTTTTTGGAATGCGTTCCACAAATTTGAATTTTGCTTAGCCGAGACACAAACCACCAATTTAACTCGCGAATTTATCTTCACACCCTTCTGCACTATTGAATTCGTGGTATCTTTGCATTTCTCTAGATGTTTTAATGTACAGCGTGTCATGAAAACATCTATTCTTGAGAAGCCAGCTGTATCATAGATCCTCCTACAAGAAGGATTTCTGATAGAACCGTCTGCACATTGTCGGGGGTGGAGGCCCATACACATTCTTATCATTCTTCTCTCCCATCTGTGAACTCTCTCCTTCTGATGAGAGGATATACCAAGCCAGCAGGAAAATGCGTATGCCAAAATTGGTCTAATTATCTGTTTATAAATCAGTAATTTTATTTTCAGGGAGAGCCCACCCCTCATTCGGAGAACCCCAGAGTATCCAAAATAAATTTTCCTCGATTTGGCAAGTATGTGGTCAATGTGCCTGCAGAAATCAAATCTCTCGTGGAATACTACGTCTAAATATTTGATCGACTTGTCCACTAATATATGTTCCCCACCTATCGTAAGTATCGGTTTATGTTTCCTGAAGTATCGGTTTATGTTTCCCTGAGGTTTAATGCAACACATTTATCTACATTGAGTCGCAGTACCCAATCACCAAAACTGCATACATTGTTCGCTCTATGACCAGCGGATACTATGAGTACATCGTCAGCATACGTTAGTAGTAGACTTCTTTCAGGAGGCCCAAGAATATCGCTGATGAAAATATTGTACAATATGGGTCCCAGCAAAGAGCCCTGAGGCACTCCTGCGTGAGCCACATATTGTCCAGACAATTTTTCACCAAGTTTAACCCTGTATATTCGTCCTTTAAGAAAGCTTGCTACTAACCTACACGTCTGATGATCAAAGCCAAATGAATGAAGCTTATATAATAAGCCATTGTGCCATACTGAATCAAAGGCCTTGGCGAAATCCAGCCCAATCGTACAAAAATCTTCTTTTGCTTTAGTTCATATTGAACTTATGTGTACGGCCATTGAAATTTATATCCACATTTAGTTCATACAATTTTTGAGGCATACTCAAAAAAAGTAAAATTTCATTAAGTTGTGGGAAATTTCATAAAAAAATAAAATTTAACTTCTAGCAAATAATTTTTTTTAATAAAAATATGTTCAATTTAGCGCTACACACAAAAAAATTTCACGAAAATTTTTCCAATTAAGGTTTTAATTGAGTTTTAAAAAATATGCAATTAAAAATTTAATTGATTCAACAAATTTTTTAATTGAAACAAAAATCAATCACAAAAATAATAGTATCAACTAATTTTTTAATTGGATCAATTAACTTTTTAATTGACATTCAATTAATTTTTTAATTGATACTATCATTTCTGTGATTGAAGACATTTCAATTAAAAATTAATTGGATCAATTAATTTCGTGATTGAATCACAAAAAAAAATTTTTTGTGTGTAGTTTAACTACGGAATTTTTTTTCTGTGTATTCAATTTGCAAAGTCGCTATGACTAATCTCCTTAAATTTGTATATATCCTAGTATTCTATTGTACACAAGCTTATATTAATTATCAATAAATAAATGAAAAAAGTGTCTATTTTATGGCGATAATGCCATCCTAATGCCGTTATTAAGTTGTTTTGCTTTTAATCTATAATTTTCAATTTTCCTTTTACTTTTTTCAAAATTTTCCGATTTTATATAAAATGACTCATAAATATTCGATCAAGGCTTGGTATATGTTGTTCTCCTCCAAATTCATTGCAATCTCTGGAGAGACTATATAATTTCGCACACAACTCCGCCATAAGGTAATAAACCTATTAATAATGTAGCATACATCATCATCGTGCCAGCCATCTACAAAAAAACACTGCATGTACCACCCAAAAGCCAACAGACTATGAAAAAGAAAACACTCGTGTAAATGACAACAACAAATGTAACAATAAGATTATATTAAAGCGGCCGGCAACGTACCAAATCGACAAATGACCATCGGTTGAACTCCGTTACTTACCACACGACTATACTGTTTATATTTAATTTTCTATGCGAATACACACCAATACCCCAACTCACCTCAATGAAAGTGCCATGTGTGTATGTATGCTTTGTCAGTTTTCCTTGAAGTAGCTGTTTTTGTTGTTAGTTTATTATCTTCCCAATATCCCCGTACCCCATGTCATATTAATATGTGATGAGAGTATGACGATAGTGACATTTCTTTTACTTTTGTATGAACTATGTATGTGTCATTTTTGAAGCCCAATAACACACAAACACTTATACTTACGGAGCTCTATTGTGCTTGTTAGACTCTTTAAAGAGATAGAAAGGCCAAGTCATGAGTCAAAAGTGCAAAGAAATAGAGTTGCTTTACATTTTTTCCTTTAATTGAATTATAAAAAAAAATTGTGCTTGTGTGGAATGTACAACAATAGTAAACTTTACAACATGCCCACACCGAACTATGTGGAATGTAATTGTCACATAGAGTGAGTGAATGGTTGAATGATTTCAACTACAGTAGTTCCTTCCACTAGAATAAACTAGACTTCACAAATAAATAAAAAAACATTCCTTTACAAGCCATTGAAAATGAAAGAAGAAAATAAACATCAAAAAGTGTATTGAAGCGGCAGAGAAGAACATAAAAAAACTGCTATAATATTTTACCAAAAATTTTAGTTTCTGTATCGTGAAAACAATCCAAGCAAAATGAAAATTTGTACATTTATTGGAAATGCTAGCGAAACAAATCAAACGAAGTACATATTTCATAGGGATATATGCACCCTCAAAAAAATCGCTTCTCTAACATATGTTCCAAACATATTTCGCAGGAAGCACATATATTATTGGATACTGCCGAAACATTAATATGTTTGTTTTATGTGAGCATATTATATGTTTGGAAGCATTTTGAATCCAAAAATAGTATATGCTTGGAAGAATTCCCCAAAGAAGATTGTGCTCATTCCCTCACATAATTTTCACTTCCACGAAATTTTTGAGTTCTTCGCATCCTTTTTTTTTGTAATACAAATATGTCGGTTTTTTTCAAATGTCTATTCTCTTGGTTCCGAATGTCTATTCTCTTTATTCCGAATACTCATTCTAATATTCAAATTAAATAATATTTATACTTAAGCATATTAAATTCTTGGCCTTATCATGAAACAGTTTTCCGAAACAACATACAAGCGGTTGCACAGAAATTGCTCTCATTTCATTCTCTCGCTGTGTTATGTTGATATCTTTTTATTCAGCCCTCCCGGTTTCCATCTCTATTTCTTTCTCTATACTAACTCTCTCTCTCTATGTCGCTCTCTGAATAAAGTATCACAACATATATATGTTTACTCGAAATTTGTAAATTTATATATGTTTACATTCACACATATTATTTTTATGAAACATTCATGCCCCAAACATAATATATTCTAACATATTAACATATGTGTCCCAAACATTTTGTGTTAGTTTAGGAACATTACATGTTTGCACTTAAATATATTGTGTTTAAAAATTGTGCCCGAAACACATTTTGTTTATATCGGAACATATGAAAAACATATTTTTCTAACAGTGTGGATAGACTTTTGGACTTTTTTAGATTTTATTAATCCCTAGGAAGTACTAGTATTACGTTACTTTTTTCCAGAATTTTCCAAGAGGCTAAGATTTACTTTAGTGATGTTGCATATCTGATTTCAAAATTTTCTAGAAAACAACTGATCCAAAACAATTAGCAAAATTTGGAGAAAATTTTACCAAAAACTACTAAACAAAAAATATTATTCTTTTTAATTTTATTTCGTCAGAAAGTTTTGTCAAAATTTTGTTTCTATAGAAAATTTTGTCAAAATTTTGTTTCTATAATTTTTTTTTCTATAGGAAACAAGAAAAGTTTGCAAAATTTTATTTCTATAGAAAATTTTGTCAAAATTTCATTTCTAGAGAAAATTTTGTCAAAATTTTATTTCTATATAAAATTTTATCAAAATTTTATTTCTATAGACAATTTTGTCAAAATTTTATTTCCATAGACAATTTTGTCAAAATTTTATTCCTATAAAAAATTTTGTCAAAATTTTATTTCTATAGATTTTTTTTTACAAATTTTATTTCTATGTAAAATTTTATCAAAATTTTATTTCTATAGAATTTTTTTTTTCAAAATATTATTTCTGTAGAAATTTTTGTCAAAATTTTATTTCTATAGAAAATTTTGTAAAAATTTTATTTCTATAGAAAATTTTGTCAAAATTTTATTTCTATAGAAAATTTTGTCAAAATTTTACTTCTATAGAAAATTTTGTCAAATTTTTTTTTTCTATAGAAAATTTTGTCAAAATTTTATTCCTATAGAAATTTTTGTTATCTTTTATTTCTATGGTAAATTTTGTCAAAATTTTATTTCTATAGAAAATTTTTCCAAAATTTTATTTCTATAGAAAATTTTCCCAAAATTTTATTTCTATAGAAAATTTTGTCAAAATTTTATTTCTATAGAAAATTTTGTCAAAATGTTATTTCTATAGAAAATTTTGTCATATTTTAATATATTTTGTCAAAATTTTAATTATTTTTCCTATGGGAAATTTTTTTAAAATTTGTATTTCTATAGAAAATTTTGTCAAAATTTTAGTTCTATAAACAATTGGAGAGGAATATTTTGTAAAATATACCAAAACATCATGAATTCTACCAAACAGTAAAAAACTACCATGTATGGTAGAATTCTACCAACTGTAGCAAACGTGGTTTGAGCACGACGCACAGTGGGGTTTTTGATGTCAAAAGTAGGAATTAATTCGAAGTAGCTTTCCCTGTTTATAGTTTTAATTTTTTTTCGGCCAAATTCACTAAACGACATAAAACCAATCAAATTTTAAATATTTTTTAGTCCACATTTTATTTGTTTTCCATTAGTTAATTTGCAACAAAAAAAAAAGAGAATGAACATCTGCTTTTTGATCTGATTCTTAACAATTATTATTATCATCATCATCACAATCATCATCATCAGTAAAATTACTGTATGTATCATTATCATCAACACTGGCATTTTGATCACCATCAAGATTTGACTCAAATATCAACATTTGAATTGCTTCCATAGGCAAATTGTGGGGTTTCTTCTCTTGTAATTTCTCATTTCTGATATAACTGGATCCGAAGTATGTTAATTAACAGTCTTTTAAATATCTCTTCATTTGACTTTTCCATAGAACATTTTCGCAAAAAATGCTCTCTAAAATTTTAAAATCTTTGTTTCGAGCTTCTTGCGCTTCTTCCGACAACTGTCCAATTGGAAGTAAAGCGTGCTTAATTATTTCTGCTCCAAGTAATAAATATTTGTGCACAGTTGGGGACATATAGTACCAGGGGTTGAAAAATGTATTTCCATTTAATTTCAAAATGTGCAAAAAAGTGCAGACAACTTTTTCATCTATGCTTTCAAATGAGTTTATTGTTTTAGAAAAAATAAACTTTTTTACTTAATTTGGCTTTATTCACAACTATTTGTCGACATATGTCTCGAAATCCTCTAATTTAAAGACTTACAAGCGAAACTAAATTTCAAATAATAACACAAGTCACATATAAAAACAAAAAACACAAGAATAATCTTATTAACCTGAGGAACAAGGTTCCATTATTATTTTTTTAATTATCGCTTTAGAAAACACTCAAAAATAATTTTTAAGACACCAATAATTTACATTTATATCGCACGCAAGAAAAACGTAAAATAACTCCAACTTCAAACATATATAGTGACACAACGGTACTTGTCAAAGACACCATTTTTGCGCTAGTGATGTGGAATTTTGTGTACTTTTACCGGCTATAAAATTTTTTTCGGTTCTCCTAAATTTCATTTTTCAATTAATTCCCATTTTTGGTATCAAAAACCCCAATGTGCGACGCTTGAAAGTCTAAGTCAAGTCCATGTAGATGTTTTTACTTGAAACATATTTCGGAAATTTTGGGCCATCAATCTCTATTTGCAACTACTGTGCACCATCGGTCATTAGACATGTCCAAAAACATTATAAACCCAACTATTAAATTGGTCTTTGAAATGTAGAAAATGTATTTAGGACTCGCTGCAATAAAATGACCAGAAAAAAAGAAATAAAAAACAATTGTTGAAAAGAAAAACGCCCTATTTTCGCCAATGCGAACACTCGTGGAAATTAAATCATCAAAACGTAGACGAGACTCCCAACTAAACAATAAAAAAAGGAGAAACAAACTAATAGAGTTCGTGCAAATATTTTTAATGTGTCTTCTGTGTTTATTCTACTTCCCCTGGAATCTTCGTAGAATGTTTACTCTGGGCCGATTTGATGTCATCTTTTGCCACGAACAATGTCTAGTATACCATAGATGCTCTGCACATGAAGTCATAGGATATAAGGATATCTACAATGGAATACAAGGAAGATCTAGAGAAAAAATGTGTTTCTTAAAACAAACAAAGAGAGTATTAGGAGAAAGATTCCATATTTTTCCAGACAAAGAATGTGGTTTTAAAGAAAGAGTTATTGTTATTATCTATGTATCAATTAAAATTGTTTTATGGAGCAAATTTCAAATATTTACTTCTATAGAAAATTTTCGGAAAATTATATTTTTTTATTTCTATAGTATGTTTGCCAAAATTTAAATTTCCATATAAAATATTTGCAAAATTATATTTCTGTAGAATAATTTTGCAATTTTTTTTTATTTCTATAGAACAATTTTACAGATTTTTATTTTTATAGGATATTTTACCACAATTTTATTTTTCTAAAAAAATGTTGAAAAAATTTTGCACTTTGTTTGTTTTTGTTTGTTTGTAGAAAGCTTTTGTCAAATATATTCCCTAAAGTGTATTGTACTCACGGTTGCCACGGGTGGTAGAATTCTACCAAAAATGGTAGATTTTCTTGATGTTTTGGTAAATTTTGCAAATAATTCCTCTTTAACTAAGAGGCACTTCTATAGAAATTTTTTTCAAAATTTTATTTTTTTAGAAAACTTTGTCAAAATTTTATTTCTATAGAATTTTTTTTTTTTTATTTTATTTCTATAGAAAATTTTGTCGAAATTTTATTTCTAAAGAAAATTTTGTCAAAATGTTATTAAATATTGACAAACTTTCTATTCGTTCTATTCAATTTGTTTGGTAGTTTTTGGTAACATTTTTTCACTACCGATGTCCACTTAGAATGACATTCGATAAAAACACCAAATTCTATTTTCCCACTTAGTTTCGATTTATTTCTCGATGATATGTTAACGTAGAGGCTTTAATCGAAATAACCAATATTTTCCATATTGGTGAGCACTGACATTTTTATAAACTTCTTTAACAATGAAGGAAAAATACGAAAATTTGGGTAAATTTTCTACTGTATGTTTGTGCTCACACTTTGAAAGATATTATAGGCCAAATAGCGCTTATTTTCGTAAGGCTTTTGGTCACAATTCAAGAATCAAGTTTTCAGAACAAGCTGAGCTTGTAAGCTTTTGAAGTAATTGAGGTAGGTTCTCAAAATGACAATTTCTTTCTACATGCTGTTAGTACAAGTGTTTCACTAAAAGCTTCTAAGGAGTATTTAAAATTAAATATCTATGCAACAATATTTTTTATAAAACAACTGTTATAAGTTTAATTATTATTTTTTCCTTATGAAAAATTGTGATACACTTTTTAGAATTAATGTGCCACCATTTATTGCGTGTGACACATTTTAGAATGTTAAAGCCAAATCATTTACAGCGATAACAGTTATGTTTTTATGTTACGTTAAATTTTTCATTAAATGTTATTATGTATTTATGTTACTCTATATGTTAACATATCTTTTTGATCTATCTATATTATGCAATAGTTCTCTAACAAACCCAGTGATAATTTTGTGCATCTCAATTCTATCCTCTTATTGATCTATATATATATATATGTTACTATAGTTATAACACATATAAAATGATAATTTTGTGCATCTCAATTCTATTCTCACATTGAGAGATATCTCATTTTATTGGCATGTTCTCACTAAAATAACTGTTTGCTTTTATTTGACTATTCACTCATCATAACATTGTTTGTTTTTTTGGATTTTGTTAGTAATATATGCATCTCTTGTGATAGATTTGACTCAATCTTACCTGTAATGTTAGAGCTTAGCTTGGTGCACAATCAAATTGTAAATTCCATTCCTGTATTAGCTTGGCAATAAACCAAAAGAAAATCGGAAAAACGTTGCTTTCTTCATAAAATAAATTGTAATTACAAAGCCATAAGATCTGGTGTCTATTGCGATCTTTATTCTGAAGACTTCTGTCTCTGAGTCTCTGAAAATAAAAATATAAAAACTTTATAAAATTACAAAATTAAGGCGATTGATGATGATCCTCTTTTAAAATTAAGGAAATTTGTCAACTTACATAGAAAATTTAACTTTTACTTTTGTTTATTGGCAATGTATATTCATAATCCAATTTTTTGATTTTCGAAAAAAAATATTGTTTCGAGGAGGGTTATCTCATACTTTAATGGCAAGAACTGTCATGTTTTAATTTAGAAAAAAAAATGACAAGAGGAAACATTTTACACATTACTAGATTTGATATACCCCCCAACCAAGCAACCTATTTTCATTGATTCTAGTTTCTGTGAGGGGATTACGTTCTTCTGTAGATCTTTTTTTGCAGTTTGCGATGACTAACATTCATTTTTATTGTGAGCTCATGACGGAGGATGGATGAATGTTTTATGAATGACCACCATGCTAACGGAAGCAAACGCCATACATTTTATCAGCTTTGAATGTATTCAAGTCAAGTGCCATTAGGAATGTCAAGAATTTTTCTGTTTTTTTTTGTATCTATTTCATTTTGGTCCACCAATCATATGAGTTTTTTCGGTTCATGTAGTGAGTGGATATTTGATACGGCTCGGTTTAAATAGCTGAACAATAGAGAATACGTTTTTGTTTAGTTTTTAGATATTTTTTTTTGCGATATATGTTAAAGATTTTCAATTCTAGTCTTGAACAATTTGTATTAAGAACTGAGCTTTAGACAAAGTTTTGTACAATGATAAAAAAGCATTAAAAGGGACATTGAGAAGAACAGCTCACTTTACATATTCAAATATATCGTCAAATCTCTTCTTTTTTATATTATTAGGTAACTTTAATCACTACCCAGCAAAAAAATTTGGAAGTTCTTCCAAAGGCACAACTTTAAAAGCGCTCCAGAAGATGCACTCCCAATGATGTTCTTTATTTTAACTACCCAGGAAGTTCTTTTAATTCAATTTTTTATAACTTGGTTTTTTCGTACTTTTAATGGGTAATTTTAACTTTTTTTGTTTCAAATAGGTTAACAACAGGGTAAGAATTCATAAAATGGTACAAATCATTTAAATTTTGTCGAAAAAAATGCTAAATCCAATCTGAAAAAATTGTGAATTTTTGAAAATATTTGAGGTTAAACGTTTCCGACAAGCGTTAGAATCCATTAAAAAGTTGTAAAAAATTATAAAAATTATTTATTTGACAAAATATCACAGAATTTTTTTATTTACATCCAAAACAATCGGATCACAATTCGGATCACACCTAAAGAAGTGATGCAAATTTAGTGCAACGGCTGTCGAAATGGAGACTTCCGTCCTATGACAAGCCCATGTTAAATTCATCGCTTCTGCGTCAATTATGCACCACTTCCGGATCCAAAAAGAACATTTTCATTACTTTTTTGGCGACGCTTTTTTTGCTGGGTAATTTCAAAATCGAGTTTCAAATAATCTAAAATTTCGAAAAGAGAGAGAAAATTTTTTTCCAAAGACAATGCCATTAGGTGCACAAGACCACTATAACAAAAGGTCTAAAGTGTGAAAATACGCAACAGTAGAAGTCTATATTTTTCTGGAATAAGCATGAAATAATAAATATTGATTACCTTAAAATAGGAAGGACCATTATGGGAAACTATTACATAAACTAAAAAACAAGTCAATCTTGAAATATTTAAATGTTTTTCAACTAATTCAAAAAAAATTATCACACATAATTATTTTTTTTTTACTTATTAAAGAGAATTTCTTATAAGGAAATAATTGGAGTTTAAATTTGCAAAAATGTCTTTAGCGCCATAAATAAAATTGTATGCTTCATTTTTAAGGTGACCATGGGTGTCCACTTCGGAGAAGTTTTACGGTGCCAGTAAAGTAGAACTTTAAAAATAAAAATTTCGTTTCTAAAATTTATTTCTATAGAAATTTTTTTCAAAATGTTATTTTTATAGGAAATTTTCTCAAAATTTTATTTCTATAGAAAATTTTCTCAATTTTATTTCTATAGAAAATTTTGTCAAAATTTTATTTCTATAGAAAATTTTGTCAAAATTTTATTTCTATAGAAAATTTTGTCAAAATTTTATTTCTATAGAAAATTTTGTCAAAATTTTATTTCTATAGAAAATTTTGTCAAAATTTTTTTTCTATAGAAAATTTTGTCAAAATTTTATTTCTATAGAAAATTTTGTCAAAATTTTATTTATAGAAAATTTTGTCAAAATTTTATGTCTATAGAAAATTTTTTCAAAATTTTATTTCTATAGAAAATTTTGTCAAAATTTTATTTCTATAGAAAATTTTGTCAAAATTTTATTTCTATAGAAAATGTTGTCAAAATTTTATTTCTATAGAAAATTTTGTTAAAATTTTATTTCTATAGAAAATTTTGTCAAAATTTTATTTCTATAGAAAATTTTGTCAAAGTTTTATTTCTATAGAAAATTTTGTCCAAATTTTATTTCTATAGAAAATTTTATCCAAATTTTATTTCTATAGAAAATTTTGCCAAAATTTTATTTCTATAGAAAATTTTGTCAAAATTTTATTTCTATAGAAAATTTTGTCAAAATTTTATTTCTATAGAAAATTTTGTTAAAATTTTATTTCTATAGAAAATTTTGTCAAAATTTTATTTCTATAGAAAATTTTGTAAAAATTTTTTTCTATAGAAAATTTTGTCAAAATTTTATTTCTATAGAAAGTTTTGTCAAAATTTTATTTCTATAGAAAATTTTGTCAAAATTTTATTTATAGAAAATTTTGTCAAAATTTTATGTCTATAGAAAATTTTGTCAAAATTTTATTTCTATAGAAAATTTTGTCAGAATTTTATTTCTATAGAAAATTTTGTCAAAATTTTATTTCTATAGAAAATTTTGTCAAAATTTTATTTCAATAGAAAATTTTGTCAAAATATTGTTTTTCAGTGGATTTTTTCTCAATTGGAGTTTGAATTTGCCAAAATGTCTTTAGCACCATACGAAGTTCAAGATATTTGATAAAATATAAAATTGTTGGAAATTCTTTTTTGTGCGAAATTCAAATTAAGTAAAATTGTATGCTTTATATGAGTATACATTTTTTTAAGGCGACCATGGGTGTACACTTCGTAGAGGTTATACTGTGTCAGTAAACAGTAAGAACTTTTAAAATAAAAATTTCGTTTCTAAATATTATTTTCTTTATTACTTAAAAACGAGAGGAATTAAAATATACAGCTTTTACTTACGCGAAAAACTTTTCAATAAGTCCTAATCCCTTATAATGACAGTTACCTTCAGAGAGAGAGAGAGAGAGAGAGAGCGCGCAAAAGTTCACATTCATGATTATAGGTGTGGTAAATTTAATAAATCATATTAGCAAAGATTAAAGTTCAAATGTAAACAAAAGTTCATAAAGACGTTTCAAAGCAGTTCTCATAGTCCCCTTTTCGTCAACAAACTCCTCAATACCTACGTGCTACATATAAATGCACATTGCACCCATACAGCAATTGCATGGCATATGAATGGTACTTGTATACTTATGAGTACTTTACAGAAAATTTGCACTTATTATATACACTCTATACTCCCCCTACATCTCTCTCACCCTCTCTCTTGAAACTCACTCATTCTCACAACATTACCTTCAGATGGGTGCTTTGGGTTGTTTCTGTTTTGGTTTTTCAACTGTAAAATGAGTATGCAATGGTAAAATTGCATACTACCATTGCAGTGACAGACACAAACATACACATGCATACGTCCTATTACGTGGGTTTATTCATTGGTACCTATTTGTATGTTAAACTGGGTCGTGTTCTATTTCATGAAACCATATCAAGTTTGAGTCTTCGTACTTCAATGATAGTGCTAAAGCTTTGGAACGAAAGTTAACCCAATTAAGAAAATGAGCGACATTTATTGTTTTTTTGTCTTTTGTTTTTTTTTGCAAGTGAAAACTTTTTAATGGATCTTTTGATGTCAGACTTTAGCGATAAATTACCATCAATCTAAGAAAACGGCTTTAAAAAATTATTGTAAAATTCCAAATGAAGAATAATTTTAATGATAAGTGCATTTTATTATAATTGTGAAATTATACTCTACATAACAAGTAGTTAAAGCATACTTCCTGGAAATTGTTTGGGGATAATTTAGTAAAAATCTATTCGTAGAGCTTTGAATGAAAATATTTTTGGTTTTTTTCTAATACATAATTCAATATTTTATTAATCATTCTTACCATATTATTTACATTTCTTTTCAGGTACGTATGCTTTACTATCTTGTTCGTTTGTAATAGTAAGTAAATATATTTTATTTTTATGTAAATTCAAAATTACAATAATTGTTTATTGCATCTATAGTCCTAATTATTTCACATTACGTGTACTCGATCTTTTAGAGAATGGCTAAGTTCCACGTTTGACTGGAATTTTTACATGCTATAGGAGGTGATCTCGAAGAAAGTGTCATGGCTGATAGTGACATGGCTTGGACCGGAAGAGATAGACTTTAACAGTTTATCCTTACTTGAAACTTTGCCTGGTTTCAGTGGCAGGGTCACTGCAGCATCACCAAAGGTACACTGAAAGGACAGTTTTCTTTTCAGAGGTACCCAATTTTTTTGGCAATGGTTAGGTTAGCTTAGGTTTTTGAGGATGAGGACAATTCTTGCCTTGAACTGATAACCACTATAAGTGACTCCTCAAGATAATTTTCTCAACTACTTATTCCTGAAGTGGTCTCGCTCAAGAACTTTCTTTTATCCGTCGTCCTGAAAGCTGCTTAAAAAATCCGTGATGAAGGCACGCAGATCGATGAGAGCCTGAAAGAAAATGAAGCCCAGTAACTTGTTTCTTCCAGGAACGGAAAATACAATTTTTAAGAACGTAAAAAATACTTTTCACTAAATTTCAACGAAAATTCCTTTGGAAGATTATTGTCAAGAGCTCCTTTACAATGAATTTTAAAGAAAATAAAATTTTGTTTGCCAACTCCTCAATTTTAATTTTTATTTTATTTTTATATTCGCTTACGTGATTAAGGTCTATAATCGCGGTTGCCACAATTAGTAGAATTCTACTGTTTGTTAGAATTCATGGAACTTCATACATTTGTAGATAAATAAAAATAAATTTTTGAGAAAATTTTCTGTAGAAATAAATTTTTGGCAAAATTTTCTATAGAAATAAAATTTGGACAAAATTTTCTATACAAAAAAAAATTTGACAAAATTTTTTATAAAAATAAAATTTTGATAAAATTTTCTATAGAAATAAAATTTTGGCAAAATTTTCTATAGAAATAAAATTTTGACAAAATTTTCTATAGAAATAAAATTTTGACAAAATTTTCTATAGAAATAAAATTTCGGCAAAATTTTCTATAGAAATAAAATTTTGACATAATTTTCTATAGAAATAAAATGTTGACAAAATTTTCTATAGAAATAAAATTTTGAGAAAATTTTCTATAGAAATAAAATTTTGACAAAATTTTCTATAGAAATAAAATTTTTGACAAAATTTTCTGAAGAAATAAATTTTTGCAAAATAATATACTTTTGGTTAGATTTTCGTTCTTCTTTTGGCTTTTACAAAATCGAGATTTCCGTATGTACTTGTCTGTTTTGCCAGATTTGTAAAAGACTCTCAAAATATTAAGTTTTTTATCAAAACTATTATAAAATCTGATATAGGTTTATAAATGTCTTCACAAAAGGTACTAAATCATTCGTGGTGTACTACGGTACTGACCAGGGTGAAAAGGTATTGAAAAAAGTAATATAGTACTGCATTTTCCATCCCTGGTTTCTTCTATTGGCACAGAAAGTGGTACAAGTGACTTCCGGGTCCAGACACCATTTGCGGATATCATCACCAAGTGTGTTATGTGCAATTATAATGCCATTTCCAGTCTTTTCATCGCCATCAGAATTTCGCAATTCCAACAGTTGTTCGTCATATCAAATTAGTTTGCTCTCGCAACCTTCCGAAGAATCCCAATGGACTCGCCATAGCTTCCAGTGTATCTGAACTTTTAAGTCTCACCATTGTCTCTGATGTTTTCTTTATGTGCGTAGAATGTTCATTTCATTAAATATGCTCTATTCTGTGACCCAGTCTAATACACAATTTGTTGTCTTTTTTGTTTTGTTTACAATAGAGACCACATTTTATACCACCTACCTTGAGTTGTATTTGATGTCAAGCCTTAACTGGGTTACATTTCGAATTGTCAGTAAACAAAACGGGTGGAGGCTACAATAAAAAAATATAACTACTCTACCATGCCATGTCGCGTAGTTTTAAGCAACATTTTTATTATTTTGCTTATTTTTGTTGATGTCGTCTAATATTATTTTGTGTATATTTTATAATGCTGTTTTTTGGTTGATGACTTTCTTTTATAAGGGGGTATGTGTCATTTCATGTTCTTTGGTTGTTGTTTTGTTTTTTTCTTTACACTTTCTATGTGCTTCACAAAACCAAAAGTATTATTTTTTTGTTGTTGTGGTAGGAATCTTCTTTCTAGTTTTGTTTTGTGAGATATCGTTTTCTTTCCTTTTTGTATTTTTTTTGCACTAATTTGTGAAGTCTTCGCGCAAAGCTTTACGCGGGCAGTCAGCAAAAATAATTCAAAAGCTAAATTGAATCTTCTAAAGTACTAGCTATATTTTTTATGATATTAAAGTTCATTAAACCATAAATGAATGTAGTGCAAATATTATGGTAGTGTATGGCAGTGCTGATTAAAGCCAAAATCATTAACAGCATTATTAAATTTTATCTTATGTTAAACTTCTCATAAAATGTTATTATGTATTTATGTTACTTCACATGTTAACATTGTTCTAATGATAAGTTTTGCATCTCAATCAGAGATGATAAATGATGTTGACGAAAAAGTACTAAAAATGTATTAAAAATGTACTTTTCGAAGTCAAAAGGTGCTAAAATTACACAATATCAAATATAAAGACTATTGTAAAAGTATACGTATATTCAAATCTAGACCGATTTGGACAATTTTTGTTTATATTTTCTAAAAAAAAATCTTATTTTGCAAAATTTTATTGAAATTTTGTAAAAATTTTATTTCTGCAACAAAATTTGTAAAAATTTTATTTCTGCGAAAATTTTGTACAAATTTTATTTCTATAGAAAATTTTGTAAAAATTTTATATCTAAAGAAAATTTTGTCAAAATTTTATTTCTATAGAAAATTTTGTCAAAATTTTATTTCTATAGAAAATTTTGTCAAAATTTTATTTCTATAGAAAAATTTGTCAAACTATATTTCTATAGAAATTTTTTTGAAAATTTTATTTCTATTGAAAATTTTATTTCTATAGAAAATTTTGTCAACAATTTATTTCCATAGTACACGAATGATTTAATACTTTTTGTGAAGACATTTTTAATCCTATATCAGATTTTATAATAGTTTTGATAAAAAAAAATATATATCTTGAGAAAGTCTTTTACAAATCTGGCAAAACAGATAAGTTCATGCGGGAAGAAAACCTCGATTTTGTAAAAGCCAGAAGAAGAAAGAAAATCTAACTAAAAATATATTATTTTGCAAAAATTTATTTCTTCAGAAAATTTTATTTCTACAGAAGATTTTGTCGAAATTTTATTTCTATAGAAAATTTTGTCAAAAGTTTTATTTCTATAGAAAATTTTGTCAAACTTTGATTTCTATAGAAAATTTTGTCAAAATTTTATTTCTATAGAAAAATTTGTCAAAATTTTATTTCTACAGAAAATTTTGTCAAAATATTATTTCTATAAAAAATTTTGTCAAAATATTATATTATTAGAATTTTTTTTGAAAATTTTATTTCTATTGAAAATTTTATTTCTATAGAAAATTTCGTCAACAATTTATTTCTATAGTACACGAATGTTTTAATACCTTTTGTGAAGACATTTTGTCGAAATTTTATTTCTATAGAAAATTTTGTCAAAAATTTTATTTCTATAGAAAATTATGTCAAAATTTTATTTCTATAGAAAATTTTGTCAACAATTTATGTCTATAGGACATTTTGTCAAAATTTTATTTATATAGAAAATTTTGTCAACAATTTATTTCTATAGGACATTTTGTCAAAAATTAATTTCCATAAAAATAAGAAAAATTTTATAGAAAATTTTATTTCTATAGAAAATTTTGTCAAAATTTTATTTCTATACAAAATTTTGTCAAAATTTTATTTCTATAGAAAATTGTGTCAAAATTTTATTTCTATACAAAATTTTGTCAAAATTTCATGTCTATAGAAAATTTTGTCAAAAATTTTATTTCTCTAGAAATTTTTGTCAAAATATTTTTTTCTATAGAAAATGTTATCAACATTTTATTTCTATAGGAAAATATTTATTCTTATAGAACATTTTGTCAACAATTTATTTCTATACAAAATTTTGTCAAAATTTTATTTCTATATAAAATTTTGTCAAAAATTTTATTTCTATAGAAAATGTCAAAAATTTTATTTCCATAGAAAATTTGGTTTGGAAAAATTTTATTATTATTGAACATTTTGTCAACAATTTATTTTTATACAAAATTTAGTCAAAATTTTATTTCTATATAAAATTTTGTCAAAAATTTTATTTCTATAGAAAATGTTGTCAAAATTTTAATTCTATAAAAAATTTTGTCAAAATTTTATTTCCATAGAAAATTTTGTCAAAATTTTATTTTCATAGAAAATTTTGTCAAAATTTTATTTTCATAGAAGATTTTGTCAAAATTTTATTTCTATAGAGTTGAGTTGATATCTGAAAACTTTCATATTTAGGGTATTAAAACTCTATATAGAGTAATTTTGATGAAAAAGTACTAAATTGCT
This sequence comes from Haematobia irritans, assembly GCF_050003625.1. Lineage (NCBI taxonomy): Eukaryota > Metazoa > Arthropoda > Insecta > Diptera > Muscidae > Haematobia > Haematobia irritans. The sequence goes on from NC_134397.1 coordinate 20,119,026, forward strand.
CGCAGTCGTGCCACGGTGCTTTTGGCAGTCGAAATTTATCAAAACAAAAGCACAAAAGTGTCAACTTTATCAACCCTGATATCAACTCCATTCTCACATTGATCTATCTGAATATTACTATAGTTATCTCACATATACAATGATAATTTTATTTATCTCAATTTTAATCTCACATTGAGAGATATTTTTATTTTGTTATTCTCACGCTTTTATTTTTTTTTTTTGTAGCTTGATTATGCTACTCATCATAACATTGTTTGTTTTTGGATTCTGATATTTTGTTCGTAGCATGTGCATATGCTGTGATAGATTTGACTCAAAACACCTGTAATGTTAGAAACTCAGAGCTTAGCTTAGTGCATAATCAAATTGTAATATTCATTCCTGTACTTGCTTGGAAATAAACAAGGGGATGAGTGGAAAGACTACGTTTATTTCATTTCGAAAAGCATACTTAAAAAAATATATAACACTATATTTGCAAAGCCATAAGAAGACCTGTTGTCTATTGTGGCCTGTATCCTGAAGACTTGTACTGACGTTCTGTCTTGTACTAAGTCTCAGCAATAAAAATATAAAAACTTTATACAATTACAAAATTTAGGCGATTGATCTCCTTTTTAAAATTAAGGAGATTTGTTAACTTACAGTAGAATAAGAAAGAAAAAGACGTGGAAAGGAAATTTGGAATTTGCTTATTGGAACCTTAGAAAATTTTAATGATTTTCGTAAGCCAACAAGCAACTTATGATGTTTTGTCATTATTAATTAGTGACAGATATATCAGTGTGAACTTGGTAACACTTCGACTCAGTTACCATGTTTGTAATTTTCCCAGTAGCTTGAATAAATTAAAAAATCTTCACATTTTAACACTGTGATATTATTTATAAACCGTAACGGCTGGGTACCATTAATCATTTCAAACTTGATCATGATAGTGAAATATATTCATCTGTTTACAACTATTCCTGATAATACCAATACCAAATATTACTGATAGGCTTTTTCACTAAACTTTCGCTAATAAATAATTTAATTTTATAAGCTTCGTTTTTGTTTCGTAATTTATTTACAATTTCTTCTGTATCTTAAACTTAACTTTACACAGCACATACTAGATTCGCATTAATGCTGCGTGCGAATGACTCATAATGTTCGCTATCGCTTATAGTGTCAAAGACTTGATTTAGAGTTGCCAGATAGTTATATTATATTAAGAAATCCATAAGAAACAATTAAAAGACCAATTGAAAGCAGAACCAAACTGGAATTTCATTGTTATAAAAAATGACCAGTTTTCAGCTATTTCGTCCATGAAACGGTCCAATAACGCTATATAAATTATTATCGTTCTTACTTATTCGGTGTAGTTAATGAATTATAATTCCCACGCTAAATAAAACGAATATTTTTTTTTTATTGAATAAAGTCAAGAGCAAATGATCCTAGTGGCTTGTAATGCACGCAATTACGCTGCTAATAAAATAAACAGGATGCGGCTGTCATTTGATGTTGGATTGATATAACAATGAGAATTTGGACTCATATCCGTAAAAATAAAATATAAAATAATAGATGAATTACCAAATTTTTTTCGGTGTACAAATGATCCATTGACACACACAAAAAAATTTTCAATTACGAAATTAATTGGTCCAATTAATTATTTAATTGAAATGTCTTCAATCACAGAATGATAGGTAGTAAAAAATTAATTGACAATCAATTAAAAAATTAATAGATCCAATAAAAAAATTAATTGATACTATTCATTTTTGTGATAGATTTTTGTTTCAATTAAAAAATTTGTTGAATCAATTAATTTTTTAATTGAATATTTTTTGTCTTTCGTTTTCTTTGATTATTTTATTTACTTGATAATATTTAATCCCAAATAGTATTTCTTAAGATATGGCAACACTAATCTGTGTTCGTCGCCGTTATTTATTGAAGCATAACAACCAAAAGAAAACATCGCTTGTTAGCGATGATTGCTGCTCCGGTTTGTATCATTTTTTTTTGTTTACAATAAACAAATGTTTGTCTTACACCATCATATACCACTACCGAGTCCAACATTCTCCCCCATGCCTTCTTTGTGCTAAACTAATTATACGGGTAAGGTAGATATATTAATGAAATCAGCATTTAAGTTAGCGCTAGAAGTGCAGTAAAAATCAACAAAATAGAAATAGATTAACATAAAAAATATATGGTGAGCTCTTGTGCATGTGAGCTACGAGAGAGCTTTTGCGCTTTGTCAGCAAAATTAACACAATACAAATGCTGCTTGCTGTTTGCCGTACTTATTGTCTTGTATTATTATTGCGTAGGGTCAGTTCATTCATTGGTTCGTTTAATGAATGGATAGCGTCCGTCTTTAAGTTGCTGTAATATCGAATGCTCTCTCTCTCACACTCTGTGTCCACCCAACTATAAGAAGCAACCGAGTTAAACGTTTGATAGTTAATTGAGAAAATTGTGTAGGTACTCATATAACAGTCGTAATGTATAGTCATCATATAATTATTGTTAATTGACACATACATATATATCTATAACCATATGTAATACGCATGTAGGTGGAGATTAAGACTTTTTGAGAGCACATTTGATATGTCTGTCTACTATGGGTTATTTGAGTTCAATCTCATTACTCTGAGAAGGTTACTTTTATTGCATTTTTTGTTTGATAAGCTCATCGTATTGAAGATACATGTAAATATTTATACAACTATGTTGTATGTATACATGTGTGCTTATTCATTTGCTTAGTGCTATTCCAATTTTAGCGGAAATCATGGGCAATATCAATTCAAACAATTATCCAAAAAAACAATTGGATAATAGACAACACAAGGCTTAATATATACGTGTGACCTAGTGCAAAAAATACAGAACATATCACCAAAGTATGATACCTTCATAAAAGATTTTCTGTAGTGTAACTGTGTGTGTGTTTAACTCATAGTTCAACTTGATTGATTATATATAATTTAGATTAATAATTATTGATATGGAATTTGAAGTAATTTCATTCAAAAAGCAAGAATTGTCTCCCCCAGAAAAATTTCAATATAAACCATGATTTGCCACCAAAAGTTAATACCATAATTCAGTCTATTAAAACGGTTAATATTTATTAGCTCTTATGAAATTGATTCAAGTCGTCTTCCTTCTCCAATGTATCCACTTTGGATTTGAATATAACCACAAACGCCAACGCTTTGATTCACTAATTGATTACATCGACTGTGAGATAAACCAATAGCGTAGAATTAACTTTATCAATTAAATTCATTTACATAATCAGCTAGTCAGTCATGCATGTATTTTCTATTCAATAGAACACTAAATCTCATTTTGAACCGCAATTAATTAAAAATAAAAAACATAGAAAACACTGACATACGAATATCATATACACTCAAATAATAACAGAATTTGTGAAATCGGTGTTTGCTTTAAACGGTTAAGTTATAAATAATATAGGTTGCATATAATATCTCGTGTGTAATCTATGCAGGACAGTTCATAACAATCAGTATGAACGGATTTTACCTATGGTAATTACTTCAATTTATCGGTTGTTAGTTTCGTATTCCTACCACGGTTGCCACAGTTGGTAGAATTTTACCAAAAATGGTATTAGAAAAAAAATTTTGACAAAATGTTCTATAGAAATACCATTTTGACAACATTTTCTATAGAAATAAAATTTAGAAAAAATTTTCTATAGAAATAAAATTTTGAAAAAAATTTTCTATAAAAATAAAATTTTGAAAAAAAAAATACTATAGAAGTAAAATTTTGAAAATAAAAAATACTACAGAAATAAAATTTTGACAATTTTGACAAAATTTTCTATAGAAATAAAATTTTGATAAAATTTTCTATAGAAATAAAATTTTGATAAAATTTTCTATAGAAATAAAATTTTAACAAAATTTTCTATAGAAATAAAATTTGAACAAAATTTTCTATAGAAATAAAATTTTGAAAAAATTTTCTATAGAAATAAAATTTTGAGAAAATTTTCTGTAGAAATAAAATTTTGACAAAATTTTCTATAGAAATAAAATTTTGACAAAATTTTCTATAGAAATAAAATTTTGGCAAAATTTTCTATAGAAGATTTTTTGTTTGGTAAAATTTTCTCCAAATTTTCGTAGATTATTTTTGGCCCGTGTGGCAACCGTGATTCCTACATCACTATTAGTTGCTATCCTCCTACAATGACGTATATCAATGGCAATACTTATTCACACATCTACATTTAAAAAAAAAGTTTACATGGATCCAAAGATATTGATCTAATCTTGAGGAGTTTGGTATTGATTCCAAGCCAAAGATGCATCTTCTTTAAAATAAATAACATTTTTAGGGAGCTTTACAACTAAGATTAAAATCAAGATACAGAATTCATTAATCGAATTTTCGTTCTCTATTCACACACAAAACAATGTAAATTTTGAAAATCCAAATTATAGCAGATACTTCACAGTAATTTGTTTCTTAAGTTGAAAAAAAAAACTTTAAAGTTGCAAAATTAGCCTGTATTTTAAGCTTTTTATATTTTTAATCCAAAGATTCTATATCTCAGTTAATTTAAAGATTGTTTCTTAAAGTCAAAAATGTTTTTCTTTACTTTATGAAAAATTCACCTTCTTTCAAAGCCATACGACTTTACTGGAGAGACGCAAATTCCAAAGATTCGTATCCTAAATTTAATGAAACATAATTAAAGCGAAGATTATAAACCTTTCTTTAATTAATATTTCTTTACTTTAAAGAAAGTTGTCCTTAACGTAACGTAAAGTGCGTCTCCTAAAATTTACGTTGGTGGTTAATATATATTTTTTTTAAGTATATGTAGGTGTATTTATAAATTTGTTTATATTAGCTACATATGTACTTATATACAGAACGACAATCGTATTACAATTATCATATTTGTTAATTTAATCGACCGAACCGGCAAACGTATTTATTTACGTTACACAGTCACAATATTCAATTTCAATTGTGTTAATGTGCTAAAAGAACACATTTGTATACCAACAATATGTTATGTTGCAATTAAATTGGAATACATACATACATCATTTTCATATGAAATTTAATCAAAACAAATTTTCTTTCATACCATAAAAGTGAATTTTGTTGGAAATTTTGAAAATCGACTGATTCATGGGCACTTCTCATTTCTTGCATTCGTATAAATATTTCTACACCCAGAGAAATAAAAAATACATTCCTCCGTAATGAAATTTTAAACAAACACAATTCCCCTTTGTTCTAAGGTATTTTCTTTAAGAACAAATTTGTATTGTATCTAATGATTTTTATTTGCTTTAAAATTAATTTATTCAAAAGAAAATTTCGTTTGTCTAAAATTTTTCATTCCTCAGAAAAGAAAATTCTTCTTTCAGTGTATAAACGCGTTTGCCCATGATATAGATGAGGTAGAGAGCAAGAAACTATCAAACTACAAAATTACCAACAAATTTTGCATGCATCATTTTTATCTCTCAAGTTAATTCTGTGTTAAATAATGTGAGTGTGTGCGTATTTTATCCATTTACACAGTTTCGGTTACAAGCCTTCATACCATGTGTGCTATGATGAGCTTATTGTTGTTGTGCACTAACTTGATGCAAGAAAAATAGTTTGTGCGTATGTATGTTGCAATTGCATACAGTGTGCATTTGAAAGTGTTTCGTCTCATACATTTTGTGTGCTTTGGAGAAGATATCCTCTTCATCGTAGTTTTTGGAAAACTATGCAGCGCAGTTTGACTGCGGTCATGCTGTTACATTGGTGTTTTATTCACTTTACATTGGTGTTCCGGTGGCGTTTCTCTCTGTTAAATCACCAGTCATCACTCTCATCTTGTATTTGCTGTTGCCGCAGTGATTTGGTGTGTGTTTGAATTTCGTATTTCTTTGTTTATCCATTATATGCTCATTTTTTGCATTAGATCTTTCTTTTGTTTAGCTTATTATTGTGATTATGCTATGGCTTATGATAAAAGGCCTATAAGAGGCCTTATGACACCTTATTATAGCCTCGATGGTGGTATGTATTATATCATCTGATATGACTGAAAAGTATGATATCCATAAGGTGTTGTGCAGAACTCAGAATCAGAGAATTAGGCTGAGTTATTTTTAGTTGCAAGGACTACAATAAATTTCTAAAAAAAGGTTTTCCCAACACTTTTATGATTAGTTTTGCAGCGATTTTAATAATTCGATTTTTTAGTACTAAAATTTCAAGAATGCTTTGGTCGGAGAAAGCATGTGATTCTATATTACGCTTCCACACGAACGCTTTGAAGATAAGAAGTTATCGATAGACAATTTTATCATTTTTTTATTTTTTGTCAACATTTTATTTCTATAGTAAATTTTGTCAAAATTTTATTTCTATAAAAAATTTTCTCAAAATTTTATTTCTATATAAATTTTTGTCAAAATTTTATTTATATTTATCTATAGAAAATTTATGAAGTCCCATGAATTCTACCAATCTACAAAACAGTAAAAAATACAATTTTTGGTAGAATTCTTTAAACTGTGGTGAGCGATTATAAAACTAAATAAAATATTTTAAATGTAGGAGTTGTCAAACAAAATTTTATTTTCTGTAAAATTCCTTCTAAGGGAGCTCTTGACAATAATCTTTTGTTGAAATGTGGGAAAAAGTACTTCTTCGCTCAAAATATACCTTTTTTGTACTCTCTTAAAAAAAATCCCTTGTAGTAACATTTACATAGATCATCTTATGTTATGTTAACAGAAATAAACAGTTATGTTAACAGAAATAAAATTCTGCCCTGCCAGCATTTCACATTTTATCTCCGTCGCTTTCATGGACTTTTAATTACACCATAACGATCCTCAACTGTCAAAATAACAAAATATCAAAAGACCCTCTTTATAATTTGTTGGACACCAAGAGTACATAACACATTTTTTATAAATTATTTGAAAAATAAAAATAATCAGCCCTGAAACATTATTATTACGCTAATAATTGTGAAAAGTACATTGGGTGAAACTTTTCCATATTCAATATAGAATAAAGCGATGTTTTTTCAGATAGTTTTCCAGACTGTTGCCTTATTAAAAGTAAAACAAAAAACACTGGCTGCCAATAGCCCGAATTCAAAATCGTTATTGGCATTTACATTCTTTAAACAAATTGAGAACTAATAATGGTCTAAAATCATTTTTTGTGAAATTTTATATTTGAAGGGTCCATTTTGGGTACGTTTAATTAATAAATATTAAAGATACTCTAGCAACACTTTAATTTAGTAACGTTGAGTTTATCTCTCGATGGGAGAGTAATGATGATGAGACAAGATGCTCAAAGTTATCATTATATTTGTGCTGACATTTGAATATCGAGAACAATATTGAAGTAACATTTACATAGATCGTCTTAACTTATGTTAACATAAATCATGTTATGTTAACAGAAATAACATAAATACCCAATAACATTTAGTAAAAGGGTTAACATGAAGTATAAAACATAATAAGAACGTTAATGCGGACAACGATTATGGCTTTAATTAGCACTGCTATTGTCGCTTTGTTCAGATTTGAAATTCGTAATTTACTATCCATTTTTAGCAGACATATTACAGAACAATTGACACCATACCCACAACAATTCTAAATTTTCTTTTGCAAAAAAAAATATGTATGCCAAAGAATTGAGCCCTTTTTTTAGTTAAATGTTAAAGATACACTTTAATTTAGTGACAAGGAGTGGCTAATAAGAGAAAATTTTGATGTTGTCTTTGAGTGTTTTCAACTTGATTGTGAGATCCATAAGTGTCTTCAAATGTTGGCAGAGCAATGGTGCAAATCCATTGGATGGAGAGAGTACATAAGCTACGGTCGAACTTAACGCTATTTTTGCACTTTCTATACCATTTCTATTTTTTGTATAATTTTTTCGTATTTAAAAATCTCATCACCCATATTCTGTGTGTTTGTAAATGATAAATAGGATTGCTGTTATTGTTTCATTTAGAAATACAAACCCGGAATTTGTTTACATTTTTGCCGAAATATGAATATTATTAATTTATGTGTGCAATTAATAAACGTCAAAAACACAAAACGAGTGATTGAAAAAAGGCCATAACACATAAAATCGTTTTAAAATACAATAACCATGGTCATACAAAAAATTGCCTATATTGAAACATACTAAAACATTTGGATGAGGATGGCCCAACCGCATCAACGATTGGACAATAAATCGCCTCTAATCCAAAAAGTTTTGTTTTTTAATCTAAGTACTTTTCAGATCACTGTGTTTAAACAATTTTCCAATAAATTTAATGTTTACTTTAAGTGTAAAACTTTCATGTGCTTTGACTTTCATGGAATAGATAAAAAAGAAAATCTACAGCAACGACAAGAAATAACACGATTATCACAAAAAATACAAATCGAAATGAGAAAGCGCCAATCAGACTGCTGTTGTAAGAACAATGCAGCTATGCACGTACAATGAAGTTTTGAGTGCAGAATTATCCCTTCACCCCCATTTAATTGCATTTTTCACATTGACATAAATTTGGCAAAGACATTTGAAAATTCCTTAGTACCTCACATAGCATATTTTACATGTTGATGTAAGGTGAAAAATCTCCTCAATAATTTAGGCGCATTTCACATTATTCTTAAAGAATAAAACTTCTCTAGTTCCAAAGATTTTATTACTCTAATAACTTTGGAAGCGAAGATTTGCACTAACCATTTGACTTTGGTTTCTGAGTCCTTTATATAATTAAAATTCCAAATTCGTCTTGAACTAACATATAGTAAATTATGCAAAATTTCAAATATAAAGGGTTTTGAAAACAATATCTTGAAAGGCCTCTCCTTTTTTTGAGTTTTGGATTTATAGTCAAGTTGTAAAAAATCATTGAATTTAATGACAATTTCAAAAATATTACAGACTTGATACCGATTTTTTAGGACAAAATGTTCTCAGTCCAATGGAATTTTCTTCTATGTAAATATATCGATTTGTAAGGCGAGTTTGGTTCGCTTGTCTTTCTTTTTTTGTTTTTGTTCAACTCAGAATTCTTAACATTAAATGTGCTCTATGAGAAATTCATCACACGAGATGCACATATTACTCACAAAATATCAAAATACAAAAACAATTTTATAGTCAGTACAATAGCCGTGTTACCCAATACAAACTCAAAGTGAACAGTTGTTTCATTGCCTTTATCTCTCGATGGAGAATGATTAATGATGATAAGATGAGATGCTCAAAGTAATCAGTATATTTGTGCGACATTTGAGTATCGAGAACAATTGTAGTAACATTTACATAGATCATCTTAATTTATGTTAACATTAGAAAAGGAAAAGAGTTAACATGAACACAATTCAATGTATATACAGTGGTAAGTTCGGCCGGGCCGAATCTTAAATACACCCCACCATGAAATATAATAGTTTCCTTTGAAAATTTCAGTGGGGTTTGGTGGGAGATATTTTCCCAAGCAGATCAGTTCAACCAATACGATTCCCAAAGATAAACGTAAAGATTTTACTTATGAAGACTAGATGAGATTCTGGATTTATAAGAACCATTTTTTGTTTGAGTTTTATAGGAATCATAAACATCTATTGTAACTGTGCAAGAAATTAATGAAATAACGCCTTGATTTGAAATCTAAAATCTATAGATTTTTACTCCAATTATTTAAATGATTACAAGAAGTAAAATCTGGACATTTTACATTCAGTTTCAAGCAATTTTCATGATCAGTGGACCTTCTGTACCCTCAAGATATGAACTCGGTCTATATGTAGGCCTTTTTTGTGGGTCTAAAATGCCAGTATATTTCCAATTTGTGGCAAATCGGATAAAAACTATAATTTCTAGAAACCCGAGTAGTTAAATTGGGAGATCGGTCCAATGGGGATATGCCAAAAACATGTAGGGATACATACAATATTCAGCACATCTAATTGTAGTTCTAGAATCAAGATCCCAAATCGAAGGGTCGGTTTATAAGGGGCTGTATCAAAAACTGTACCGATACACAATATATTCGACACACCTCTTTATGGCCCTAGAATACCTCTAGATTTCCAATTTCAGGCAAATTGGATAAAAAATACGGATTCTAGAAGCCCAAGGAGTAAAATCGCTAGATCGGTCTATATGGGGGCTATATCAAAACATGTTCCGATAATCACTATATTCGGCACACCTCTTTATGGTCCTAGAATACCTTTAGATTTCCAACTACGGTTTGCCAAAAACATACAATATTCAGCACATCTAATTGTAGTTCTAGAATCTAGATCCCATATCGAAGGGCCGGTTTATAAGGGTGCTGTAACTGTACCGATACACAATATATTCGGCACAACTCTTTATGGTACGAGAATACCTCTAGTTTTCCAATTTCAGGCAAATTGGATAAAAACTACGGATTTTAGAAGCCCATGAAGTAATCGGTCTATATAGGGGCTATATCAAAACACCCCTTTATGGTCCTAGAATACCTCTATATTTTTAATTTCAAGCAAATTGGATAAAAACTACTGTTTCTATAAAACCTGGTCCGATATAGTTCAACTTCGAACTTGGCCTGCGTGCAGACAAAAGACGATTCTGTGCCTAATTTCAGGACGATAGCTCCTTTATTGAAGACTGTAGCGTGATTACAACAGACAGACAGACGGCCAAACGGACATGCTTATATCGCCTTAGAATTTCTCCCTGATTCAAGAATATATATACTTTATATAGTAGTATAGTCGGTCGATATCGATATTTCGATTTGTTACAAACGGAATGGTGGGTATAAATATATTTATGCCAAAGAAATGATTATTTTATTTTAGTGCAAAAGTACGCAAAATTTTATTTAAAAAGTGGGTTGCTTGGGCAAAGTATCCTCCCCCTTCACTTGAAAACAATGCAAACATTTTCAAAATATAAAAGGTTATTTGCTTCCCATGAATTTTATAATAAAATTAGGTTAAATGTTTTTCTTTGAGTATAAATTTATAATTTTAAATTAGGTTTGCTACCACAAAATTCCCTTAAAATATTGAATAGGAAATATATGTTTTTTTGTTTGTTTTGTGGATAAAAAGACCCCAATTTCGAAAATAAATTACATTTTCTTATGTTGCCATGATCTCATTCAATTCACTAGCATGTCATCGTAAAAGTGCACTTTATTTCATCCTTAAAAGTAAGAAAAATCATATGAACACACACACACACACATACAAAGTTGAAATATACCAAATTCGCCCACTTCCTCCTGGCTTTTGTACACATTTGGGGCAAGAGCGCCAATAGCATTGTTCACTTTAGATTTTCTTACCAGCCAAAATCAATCAATAATGGTGGTTCATACCACACCGTATCATTGAACCATGCAAAAAAAAACATACTTGGATACACTGAAATGAAAGCCTGTTCCACGCAACAAAAACAAAATTTTAATTGCATAAAAAAATGTATTGCCATCCACTTAAAATGCCCTAAAGTAAAATTAGTTTAGATACACATAAATTAATCATCGATATTAGGCATACATTTGAATTTTGGAAAACAAAAAAAAAAGTAAAATTTGCGATAGATTGGGATTTCTTTTCTTTGTAACGATTTTGGATTGGCATGACCAAAGTTTATTTTTATACACTCCTAAAAGGGGGCGCTAATGCCAACTGAACTTTATTTTAGTTCAAGAAGCTGATTAGTTGATTTTAGTTAAATTTTGTTTAAATTAAAAAATTTTGTTATTTTTTTTTATAAATAAATAATTTTTGATTTTTTTTTAAATCATTTTTAATGCATTCTAACGCTTGTCTGAAACGCTTGACCTCAATTTTTGGCAAAAAAAAAACTCGCCATTGTGCCCATATTTTAATAAATTATGGAATTATTTTGTTCGTCGATTGTTTAAGACATTAATTTAAATTTTAATTTTGAAATTTCGCGTTTATATAATAAACTTTGTTCCAAAATGCAACGGCCACCGGGTTTGGAAAAAAAGTTCGAATTGTTTTTTAAGACCGAAAAAATCCGATTTTCAAATAACCCGGTTTTTGATCACTCTAGTTTTGACCCTTGTATAAATATTTTGAGGGTAATTTTGGAGCCAAAATTTGCTTGTATCCAATAAAGGAAACTATTTAACATTATTTTATATAGATCTGTAACAAGATCAAATGCTTACTAATTATTTTATAGAAATAACATAGATCTATTATTTTGTATTAAATTTATATTTATTAAATTGCTAGAAATGATCATTCAGTTTATGTTTTTATGTGTACTTAAATTATTGATCATTAGTTTCGTCTTATTGGTTCATCACTAATAATCTCTCTCTCGCTCTCTTTTAATTACAACTCAAATTTTCCAAATACTCAATTTGAAGATCACATTTGCTTTGCAACAACATCTCTGTTATTTGTATCACTACCGTTAGGCTAAGCATAAACTCTTTTAAATAAGAATGCATTTCAACAAATATGTTCATTCTGTTCATGGCGTTTGAACAAAACACATCATTCAAGAAAAAATCCTTATGTGTCATCACTGGGGGAATGCCAACGGTAATTTATAAAATATAGAGATATAAATTAGTATTACTCAGAAAGTAGAGCAGATTTGATGAATATGTCTGTCTTGTGCTCTTTTGTCCCCATAGGTGAATTTACGTTTACGTCTGTTCTGCTGTGGCCATAAAGTAAAAAATCATCACAACAACAAGAGCTGAACAAGAATATCATGCACTTCCTCTACACATCTCAATTATTTAAATATATCTAATATAAAAAACGAATTATTAACTTCATTACAGACATTATTTTTATTTTTTTTTTTAACAACCAAAGAGTTTTTTTCAGCCAGATATTGATCCGAATTGATTTGACCCTAAATGTATTTTGTATTAGTTTTTCTGTGCTTTTTCTTTGAATTTTATTGTTATCACAAGTATCATTATAAGAGTTTTGGGTTGGGCAAAATAGAAAAATAGCACAAGTGCAAAAATACGAAAAATCAATAGTGCAGCAACATTACGCACAACAAATAAAAATGAATCTGGTATTAAGTGGCACTAGAAAATATATAAAACAAAACAGCAAAACTAGAGTTCAGCCGTATCGAAACTCGTATACACACCACTGGAAGAAATCCTCTGAAAGATTTAATAATAAAGAATCCCACAATAAAATAAAGTTTCTGTCCATTGTTTCTTATATCTATATGTTGCTTTTAATATTGAGTTTTTATACCCTCCATCATAGGATAGGGGTATATTAACTTTGTCATTCCGTTTGTAACACATCGAAATATTGCTCTAAGACCCCATAAAGTCGTGGTGAAATTCTGAGTCGATCTAAGCATGTCCGTCCGTCCGTCTGTTGAAATCACGCTAACTTCCGAACGAGACAAGCTATCGACTTGAAACTTGGCACAAGTAGTTGTTATCGATGTAGGTCGGATGGTATTGAAAATGGGCCATATCGGTCCACTTTTACGTATAGCCCCCATATAAAGGGACCCTCAGATTTGGCTTGTGGAGCCTCTAACAGAAGCATATTTCATCCGATCCGGCTGAAATTTGGTATATGGTGTTGGTATATGGTCTCTAACAACCATGCAAAAATTGGTCCACATCGGTCCATAATTATATATAGCCCCCATATAAACCGATCCCCAGATTTGGCTTGCGGAGCCTAAAAGAGAAGCAAATTTCATCCGATCCGGCTGAAATTTGGTACATGGTGTTGGTATATGGTCTCTAACAACCATGCAAAAATTGGTTCACATCGGTCCATAATTATATATAGCCCCCATATAAACCGATCCCCAGATTTGGCTTGCGCAGCCTCAAAGAGAAGCAAATTTCATCCGATCCGGCTGAAATTTGGTACATGGTGTTGGTATATGGTCTCTACCAACCATGCAAAAATTGGTCCACATCGGACCATAATTATATATAGACCCCATATAAACCGATCTCCATATTTGGCTTGCGGAGCCTCAAAGAGAAGCAAATTTCATCCGATCCGCCTGAAATTTGGTACATGATATTGGTATATGGTCTCTAACAACCATGCAAAAATTGGTCCACATCGGTTCATAATTATATATAGCCCCCATATAAACCGATCCCCAGATTTGGCTTGCGAAGTCTCCAAGAGAAGCAAATTTCATCCAATCCAGTTGTAATTTGGAACATGGTGAACATGATCTTTAACAACCGTGCCAGAATTGGCCCATATCGGTCCATAATTATATATAGCCCCCATATAAAACATTCTCCAGATTTGACCTCCGGAGCCTCTTGGAGGAGTTAAATTCCGATCCGGTTCAAATTAGGAACGTGGTGTTAGTATATGGTCGCTAACAAACATACCAAAATTGGTCCAATCACACAAAAATTGGTCCATATCGGTTCATAATCATGGTTGCCACTAGAGCCAAAAATAATCTACCAAAATTTTATTTCTATAGAAAATTTTGTCAAAATTTTATTTCTATAGAAAATTTTGTCAAAATTTTATTTCTAGAGAAAATTTTGTTAAAATTTTATTCGGTTCATAATAAAATTTTCATCATTGTCACAATTTTATTTCTATAGAAAATTTTGTTAAAATTTTATTTCTGTAGAAAATGTTGTCAAAATTTTATGTCTACTTTGTCAAACTGAATTATATACGTATTGGATCGATCTTTTATGATTTAATATATACCACGTATGGACTTACATACAGTTTAGAAGATGGTGTTAGGAGGTTTTAAGATACCTTGCCATCGGCAAGCGTTACCGCAACTTAAGTAATTCGATTGTGGATGGCAGTGTTTAGATGAAGTTTCTACGCAATCCATGATGGAGGGTACATAAGCTTCGGCCTGGCCGAACTTACGGCCGTATATACTTGTTTTATTTAGAAACTTCAATAAGCGAGTGTTCGAAATGCAACAAGAATATTTTCAATGTAAAGCATTCAGAAGACTATAGTTTCGGATGGGAGCCACCGTGGTGCAATGGTTAGCATGCCCGCCTTGCATACATAGTTTTGTGGGTTCAACCCCAGTTTAGACCGAACACTAAAATCGTTTTCAGCGGTGAATTATCCCCTCTCAGAAATTATTATGACTTTTCTGAGTGTTTCAAAGCTTCTCTAAGGGGAAGGGCTCGGTTTGTTTATTTGAACAAACCTTTGTACTTTCCCATTGAATTCTGGTGTTCCCCAGGGCTCGATACTTCGCCCGCTACCATTAGCGTAGCTATACAAATTTCCTAGGGGGGCTATAGCCCCCCTAGCAAGAAATTAATACACTGAAGTTATAGGTTCAATTAAAGTTTTATTTTATAATTAATAAAACATCAGACTTCAATATAACTAGACAATTAACCCTTGTGTATGTGATAACACTGGAAGCGATACCAGCGTGATGAGGTCCCGTGGGACCTACAATAAAAAAAAGGATGGTAGAGAGGTTATCCCTACGATATTTTTCGATCATTTACTGTAGGTGGACTCTTCTATAATGCACAAATTGCATATATAAACATTTGGTTGTAAATATAGAGTTTTATTTAATTTTTAATAGGATACAGATAATGTTAAAATTTTTGATTAGTATACTAGTGGCCCTGATGTTTGACGCAGGCGTGGTACCCATAAGTATCCTTATACGTACCAAGCAACAATATATTGTTTTTGTAGTTGAATGTTCTTAACAAACTGGATTTTTGAAGGAAAAACAATACGATTTTTTTTAGTGGCGTTCGTTTTGCTCGCAGTATTATGTGCACAGTGGTTGTTTCAAACTTGGTCCAAATTGAGGCACATCTTGCCAAATTCCAGGAGCCGATAGGTCTGGAAAATGTATAGAAATATAAAAACTTATTTCGACCACGATTTCCATGAAGTTCAAATAACTTTTTTTGCACTTTTACTCTCACTATATTGGATATATCAACGGAAGACATAAAATTATGTACTACCAAGCAACGAAACCAATGGAAACTTCAAAAACGACAAATTCTTCCAAATAACGGTATTTTCTGAAAGGATGTTAGTGTTATTAATTGTTCCAAATACGAAAATCGCAATATCTTTACACTGCTTTTTAAACTGTGCTAAAACCACTAATGTAATTAGTAATCACGCAGAATCGCACTAAACTTTTTCAAATACCTATAAAAACCGATTTAATGATTCAATCACATAAAAATTTAAAGTTTTCAACTTAAAACACTTCAGTACAAGAAGTCATAAACCATCAAGCTGAAATTCACATAAAAGATAAACTTATGTATGAATAAAAATCAAAAAGGTCCAGCGGGACCTCATCACGCACAGAAGGGTTAATTAAAAAAAAAGCAAATAAAAGTAGTTTCACACTTTTTCCCAGCAATAAATTTGGGTGTTGTTCTAAATGCATAACTTTAAAACCACTTCCAAAAATGTCCTCACAAAGAAGTTAATTATTTTAACTACGCCGGAAGTTGTCTTAGTTCAATGTTTTATAACTCGTGTTTTGAATGCGTTAAAAAAGAGTAAGAGTGTATAAAGTGGTACACATTTTTCCGCTAAAATGCAAAATCCTGGAAATTTTAATATTTTAATAATTTTTGAAAATATTCGAGGTCAAATGTTTCAGACAAGCGTTGTAATGCATTAAAAATCATAAAAAAAATTATTTCGGAAAATATCACAACATTTTTTAAATCACAGAAAAAAATTTCACAAAAATTTTTCTAATTAAAATCTTAATTGAGTTTTAAAAAATATTCAATTAAAAATTTAATTGATTTAACAAATTTTTTAATTGAAACAAAAATCAATCACACAAATTAATAGTATCAATTAATTTTTTAATTGGATCAATTAATTTTTTAATTGAATGTCAATTAATTTTTTAATTGATACTATCATTTCTGTGATTGAAGACATTTCAATTAAAAAATTAATTGGATCAATTAATTTCGTGATTGAATCAGAAATTTTTTTTTGTGTGTAATAAAGAAACTAACGTACAATTAAGAAGACAATCTTAAGAAATAAAATTATATATTGCCATCGGCAATTGCAACCACAATGCAAAGTCTTAGAAAGGTTTTCAATTTCTGGGAAGGTCTAAGCCCCCTCCCCAGAGGCCTTCCTACGCTTATGCCCGCTACATAGTTTTTCTTTTATATATGGATGATTTAAAGGAATATTATTTAAGTGATTTTGCTTGCTCCTTATTTATATATGCTGATGGTGTATTTCTTCTCTTTAAGCCTCGTCACGGATTTTCTGATGTTTCAGGAAACAACATTAATTTGTTATAAACCTGCGCTAAAAACGTAAGTCAAACTGTGATGTGACCCCACGGTTGCCACAGTTAGTAGAATTCTACCAAAAATGGTAGATTTTTGTATCGTGTGGTAGATTTTGCAACTTATTTCTCTCCAAATAAGGAGGTAGTTCACAAATTTTTTATAAAAATAAAATTTTGACAAAATTTACTACAGAAATAAAATTTTGACAAAATTTACTACAGAAATACAATTTTGACAAAATTTCCTATTTTGATAAAATGTTCTATTGAAATAAAATGTTGATAAAATTTTCCATGGAAATAAAATGTTGACAAAATTTCCTATAGAAATAAAATGTTGTCAAAATTTTCTATAGAAATATCTTATTTCGACAAAATGTTCTATAGAAATAATATGGTGTTGTAGTCTGGTGGCCAAGTTTAGATAAAGTTCAACGTATGGCTTGCTTGTCTATATCAGGCGCATTCAGTAAGACATGAACAGATTCCCTTAATGTCATTCTGCACCTTTAGACATTTTGGTCAGTCAGCTGCAACAACGGCTGTGCGGTTGTGCGAGCTATCGCTGTGCTAGATGTGCCAAACGAAGTGGATTACGCTCTAGCGAAACCACTTTTCAACAAAAAGTTTGAAACTCTAATGCCCAACAGTGAGGCGTGGTGCACACAGATCACAGGGAATGAATGGTATATTGATTTCTAAACTGATGTCTCCGAATTTGATGGAAAAGTGGGTTTCGTAGTATATTCTAAAGATCTTGAACTTCGTATAGCGAAACGATTAACCAATCACTGTAGTTTTTTCAGGCAGAAATACTAGTAATGAAAGAGGTGGCGAATTGGCTGAGAAGTAATGTTCCAAAAAATGTTGGCATTAACATATACTCAGACAGTCAACCTGCAATAAAATCCTTGGACTCTGTGTACCTTAACTCGAAAACGGCCATCGACTGCCGAAAATCTCTCAACGAGATTGCTGAGCAGTACAATATTCACCTAATATTGGTGCCTGGCCATAGGAACATACCGGAGAACTGCGACACAGATGAGTTAGCAAAGCTAGGGACTACCTTACATATTCCAGCCGAACTAGAATCTTTTGGTATGCCTCTGGCTACCTGCAAGCTCTTACTGCGTGAGAAGGCTGTTATGATGGCTAATATTCGATAGGGGGAATTTCAAGTGTTGTAACAACACCAAGCAAATATGGCCCCATTTAAACTTAAACCGCACACTAGATATGCTAGTGTTCTCAAGACGTCAGATGTCACTCCTGATATCTGCTATAACGGGTCGCTGCCTGATAGGCGATTTTGCAAAAACTATTGGCGCGAAGTATAATGACTACTGTATACGCTGTCATGATGCGGAGGAAAAGGACTCAAACACCTCTTGTGTGAGTGTCCTGCATTTTGTGTAAGGCGTAAGCGGATTTTAGGGGCATATAGCTTTAGATTACTGGCGGACCTGGAAAACGTTAACTTAAGCAGTCTGCTAATGTTTTTGGAATAATGTGGTTGGTCCACCAGAAGAAAATAACCGAGAAGGTTCAGCGGTTAAAACTAGAAGTGCCCATATGTAATAGGTACTTTTAATTAATGTGGTATCGCAATGGGCTGAATAGTCTAAGTGGGCCTGAAACTTAATCGGGCTGCCACTTTAACCTAACCTAACCTTCTATAGAAATAAACATTTGATAACATTTTCTATGGAAAGAAAATTCATCCTCTCACCCTGCATAACCTAACCTAAGATCGGTTTCACATATTTTTTTTTTTTTGACAAAAAGTAATAGAAGTCGATTTGTGTAGCGAAAAATTGTTTAAACTTTTTGATGAAAAATAGGGTTCTTAATTTAAAAAAAAAAAAAAAAAAAAAAAAAAACTGGCAGTCCGAGTTTTTTTTTTATTCCTACCTTGCTAATATGAATTATTAGACCGACCTTATTGAAACATTTGTTTTTCTTAAACAATTTTTTTTCTTGTCCCTTCACAGGTTGAAGCCGGTGACGTTATATTGAAAGTAAATGAAATTGATGTCCACCAGTATACAACGAAGGAGGTTTTGAAATGTTTGCGTCTCTCTGAAGATTTTGTTACATTGGAGCTAAAAAGAGGTTAGTGTAAATTCTTTAAGATTTTTCCCACTTGAGAGTGGAAGTAATGAATCTATTGCTGTCTCTATTTGATTTCTTCCCCTTTAAAGATCCAAAATTAAAGGCCCGGATTAAAGAACAACTGGCAAACACCAAAAGTCCTCACTATATAGATATCGAAACATCACCGACAAACAATTACGATTATCAACATCACCATCATCATCACCACCGTCAACAACAGAACAAATCATCACCTCAACACCAGCGCTATCATCATCACGAAGCTGCCAATAACAGTAGTAGTAGTACATGTAGTAATAAATTGCAACAACATTACGAAGCAGCGACGACGACGACAACGACGCACAATTATATGGAATCGACTACAATTGTACATCAGCAATCGACGCACTCCTCATCCCCAGCTAGCAATTCACCTGCCTCTTCGTCACGTTTTAAATCGCCAACGAATTTGCCACATCGTCATAATCAAGCAGCGGTCGGTGGTTCGAATCACAGTCGCAGCTCTTCCGGTTCTTCGAATAAAATCCAATTGGTGGAGGGTGGGAGTAGTGGGGTAGGCACCTCTGGTGCGAATACTGCTACATCACCTACTTCTCGTATACCTTCACGCATACCGCAAGCCTTAAAATGTCCTCAAAAAAGTCAACAATCACCGCAACATAAACGACCAAGGCCTTCACAAATACCCACAAAAGCTATGATGACGTCCTCAATAACGTCTGCAACTGGTGGGGGCTCAATAGGGTCGACAACAACATGTGATGCCGCCGCCGGCGCTGCAACGACTACGACTAATGGCAATAGCATTGGCCCTCATTCCTTGCAACATTCGAATAGCTATAGCGGCAATACCACGGCGGCGGCGTCGAGACAAAACAAATCGAATTCTTCAGATGACAGGGACACACCCGAACCGAACTCGGCCCCACCCCAACCTGCGAAGGCACCACGTTTTGAGGCTTACATGATGACTGGCGATTTAATATTGAATCTTTCACGTACTCCGCAAACAAGTAATCCCTTGCCTGTACATGCCAAAAAAGTGGATAGCCTGCGAGATTCACCTAATCGGGTGGGTCTAGCTAGAGCCAATGGTGCCTTGGCCCCTAAGGCCTCGGGCGAATCATCACCTACATCATCTTCATCCCAAGAATCACCCACACATACCACAACAAATACTGACTCTAAGAATTTACAAAATAAGGAGAAATCTCGTTTTCATAAAAAACAAGCGCTGGCGCAAAATCTTCAAAAGTATCAACAGCAAGATAGTATGGAAACCACCACATATAACAATCGTCAAGATTCATTGGCCAATGATACGCTGTTGATGTGTGAGGAATTGGAAAAGGATGATGAGGAAAATGTTGATCGTATAGGTGGTGGTGGTGGTCACCAACATCGCCACCAGCGTCATCAACGTTATGTGCAACAGAATAAGCAACAGCGCTACCAAACACCATCGAGACAACAGAAAAGCTATGAATATTATCAAAATGATGATGAGGAACGGCGGCAAGCTTGCGATGAAGAAAATGAAGACGAAGAAGAAGATTATGATGGCAACTATGCTGGAGAGGAAGAAGAGGACGATGATGAAACTAATTATGATATTACCAATTTGGAGACCTATAACAGTGGTGGCGGTGGCGGCTGCGGCGGTGGTGGTATCGGTGGTAGTGCTGCTCATGCCGATGATGAGGCTAGTGATAGACAGTGTCTAATGCAATATGGTGACGACGATGACGATGATGTTGTGGACGATGACGAAATGTTGGCAGATGATTCCAATTCGATGGGTTCTACATCAAATAAGCAAAAAATCAAAGCCTACAAACAAAAGCCTCCTTTGCGTTATAAGTTACGATCCGATGATAATGTAGATTGTCCTCGTAATATGCGTAGCTCAGCTTCCTCTTCGTCCTCTACCACAGTAGGTGGTGGCCATGGTGGTTTTGGTGGTGGCGGTGGTGGTGGTAATAATACATCACAAGATGAAACTTCATTCTCTGTGCCCACATCTCCCATATCATTGTCAACACCTCTAATTGACAAGGAGACTGCCAACTCTGTGCCCACTAGTCCCGAACCTTCGAATATAGCCGCTGGCACAGGTGTGGTTGTAGATACCAGCGGTGTGGTTCGCCGACACCATCATCATAATGGGCAAATTGTACGCAAATGTGATTCGGCCGGGTTTCGAACAAGTAAATCTGAAGATCATTTACAGCAAATACAACGTGAAGGTATGGCTGCTGTTATACCCATAGATATTGATGAAGATGTAAATAGTTCTTTGAATACACTATTAGATACACGGCAAGATTCGGAAGATTCTCAGGTGAGTTCTCCCTTTTTATTTGGAATTTTAGTATTTTCCCTTGTAAACTAAATAGGCTAAAGTTTTCTTGTTCTTAATTATAAGCTTCGAAAATTACGAAAAAAAAAATGTATCCCCAAGAAAAGGTTTCTTACTCCTTAGGAAAAATTTGTATTAAAACAATGAAAATATTACCTCCTATCTACCTACCTTTCCCTGAATCCTTATCCCCCATTTGCCTTGAATTATTTATGTTTTGGTTGTGTTCTCGATTTTTTTCTGTTTGGTTTGTTTCTAAGCAAATCGTGTGTAGTTAACGTTGTTGTTGTTTGTTTTTGGATTGATAGTTTGTCTGGATGGACATTCGCCCCCACGACATCATTCATTCCCTATAATCCAAGTAGTTTAATGTTTTGAGAATCATTACCATTTTAAAAGTTCGATTGATAATGCAATGCTTACTGAGATGAAAAGAAAATATCACCAACATTTTTTGATATAAAATTGTAAGCCAATATCTAAAGGTATGCCGACAAATTCCATTTGCCCTGGAATATGTAAGGCAGTTTTCATATTTTGCAAAATATTCCTCTCCAGCTTCACAAAGATACAAAATTTGGACAATTTTTTCTAAATACAATTTTGACAATTTTTTCTAAATACAATTTTGACAATTTTTTCTAAATACAATTTTGACAACATTTCCTATAGACATAAAATTTTGACAAAATTTTTTATAGAAATAAAATTTTGACCACATTTTCTATAGAAATAAAACTTTTACAAAATTTTCTATAGAAATAAAATTTTTACAAAATTTTCTATAGAAATAAAATTTTGACAAAATTTTCTATAGAAATAAAATTTTGACAAAATTTTCTATAGAAATAAAATTTTGAAAAAATTTTCTATAGAAATAAAATTTTGAAAAAATTTTCTATAGAAATAAAATTTTGACAAAATTTTCTAAGAAATAAAATTTTGACAACATTTTCTATAGAAATAAAATTTTGACAAAATTTTCTATAGAAATAAAATTTTGACAAAATTTTCTATAGAAATAAAAATTTGACAAATTTTTCTATAGAAATAAAAATTTGACAAATTTTCCTATAGAAATAAAAATATTTTTGTCTAAATTGTATTTCCATAGAAAATGTTGTCAAAATTTGATTTTGAGGACCTCGAGCTCGTTTTTATCAACAATTATCAATTGGAGAAAAAATTTTATTTCTATAGAAAATTTGTCAAAATTTTAGTTCTATAGAAAAATTTGTCAACATTTTAGTTCTATAGAAAATTTTTTCAAAGTTTTAGTTCTATAGAAAATTTTGTCAAAATTTTATTTCTATAGAACATTTTGTCAAAAATTTTATTTCTATTCAAAATTTTGTCAAAAATTTTATTTCTATAGAACATTTTGTCAAAATTTTATTTCTATATAAAATTTTGTGAAAATTTTAGTTCTATAGAAAAATTTGTCAAAATTTTAGTTCTATAGAAAATTTTTTCAAAATTTTAGTTCTATAGAAAAACTTGTCAAAATTTTATTTCTATAGAATATTTTCTCAAAATTTTATTTCTATAGAAAATTTTGTCAAAATTTTATTTCTATAGAAAATTTTGTCAAAATTTTATTTCTATAGAAAATTTTGTCAAAATTTTATTCTATAGAAACTTTTGTCAAAATTTTATTTCTATTGATACTTTTATCAAAATTTTATTTCTATAGAAAATTGTGTCAAAATTTTATTTCTATAGAACATTTTGTCAAAATTTTATTTCTATAGAAAATTTTGTCAAAATTTTATTTCTATAGAAAAGTTTGTCAAAATTTTACTTCTATAGAAAAATTTGTTAAAAATTTAGTTCTATAGAAAATTTTGTCAACATTTTATTTCTATAGAAAATTTTGTCAAAATTTTATTTCTATAGAAAATTTTGTCAAAATTTTATTTCTATAGAAAATTTTGTCTAAATTTTATTTCTATGGAAAATTTTTTCAAAATTTTTTTTTTATAGAAAATTTTGTCAAAATATTATTTCTATAGAAAATTTTGTCAAAATTTTATTTCTATGGAAAATTTCAAAATTTTATTTCTATGGAAAATTCAAAATTTTATTTCTATAGAAAATTTTATTTTATAAAAAATGTTGGTACATGGATCGAGTGACAATCGTACTAGGCAGCACCCATATACATATTTGGTGAATATTGAACTGCTCAGCCATTTCGTTGAGGGATTTGTGTCGGACGCACAAGAAAACGAGGACATTTTAGCTGAAATAAAAAAACAAAAAAATATATTCTTCAAATCCGTTATGTTACCCAACAAATTTCTTAGAACCAAACCAAATTTTGAATTTGGAACAAGAGGTGTAGAAATGTTAAATGTAAATGCTTTTCAATCGAACTTCCTCACATTGATATAGCCGTGTAGTGTTGATTATTGAATAATTGTATATTCTTTACATAATTTCTTCCCTTAAATCTAAGTATTTTTTGTTTTGTTTTATTGTGCAGTTTAAATTAAAAAAGCATCCATATTTTAATAACTAACCCTATATGCCTATCAGGGATCCAACGATCGATTAAGGTATCCACAGACTAATCGGCTACGATTTATTTTAAAATATATATAATTAATTTTAACATGGAAAAATTTAAATATTATTTTAATTTAGATTTTTTGAAATATAATTTAATTATATTTTAGTCCAGTACAGTATATCTTCTTTAAGTTAACTCTTTAATTTAAATTTTATTTGTTTAATTATGTGTGATTTTCTTGCTATTTAATCCAAAATTAATTAAACAACTATTATTTATGGAGTTCTTAAGGTCAGGTATTTTAAAGGTATTTTTGTTATTCAACGATTTAAATTATTGTAAATTTAAACAATTTTAAATTTAAATTATTTAATTGTTTATTTATCTTTATTCCACTCAACTTTTATTTGATTTAAATTTAGTATTAAATTAAATAAAACCATTTATTTTAATTTAAATTATTTATTAATTTTTTATTTTATTTTAATTAAAATTAAGTTAAAGTAGTTTCGATTCATTTAATTTAAATAAGCTTAATTGAACTGAATTTAATTTTTATTTGATATAATATCAATGCAATTCAACTTATTTTAATTCAATTTAACGAAATTTTAATTTAATTGAGTTTATTTTAGATTTACCTAAATTTTTTTGAAGCTACGTTATCTTTTAACCCGTTCTTCCATATGTCAGTTAGGAACTTAACTGCTGAAAAATTGTCAGTGAAATTTAACCGTAGAGAAGATATTGACAATTTAATTTCTGTCAACTGGCAGTTAAAGACTAACGGAGCTACATGAAAATGATAGTTAATTAGTAAATTCAGTTTAACCCTTAAATGCACACTGTATCTTTTAAGATACAACCAGACAAAAAATTCTTACATCTTCAATTTTACATCAATTTTTTTACCGAATTATATGAAATCAAGTTTGTTGTATGTTATGTACTTCTGAGTAATCTGCAGTACAAAATAAAAATCAAATTTTGACCAAAAATTAAAAAAAAACTACAAATTGGAAGTTATATAATATTTACCAGAGATGAAAGTAATGAGGGTAAAAAAAAACCGGTGTAGTGTAAAAATATATCTATTTTCTACAAAAATTAAATTGTTTATTTGTAAATAAAAACTTAGTTTAATACGCACCGTGTTTTTTAAGATACAACCATTTAAAAAAAAAAAACAATACTTTTTTTAATGTGGTAAGCAGATGTTTACCATTTTGCATATTATGTCTTTTTCGGAGGAGTCGGTGTCCTTGTGCATTTAACGGTTAATTAAATTTAATTTTATTTAACCTTATTTAAATTTCTATTAATTTTGTAATTGAATTACAATTTATTATTATTTATATTATTTAGTGTAGATTAGTTTAAATTAGTTCGATTTGAATTTAGTGTAATTTAATTTAAGTATTTATCCTGTTTATTTTAATGACTTATTACATTTGTAAATCTTTTAATAAATAATAATATATATTAAACTAAATTATATTAAATGAGAAAACAAAAAATTAATATAATTTAGTTTAATAGATTAATTTAATTTTATATATTTATATCATTTGGTTCAAATTGAATTCAAAGAATTCAACTTAAATTACATTATTTTTAAAATCGACCAACCGACTTTCAATTATTTATTTATTTATTCTTTCATCACGAATCCAAGCCGAAAGGCCATATACGGATTCCAAATCTACAAAAACATAACAACAATTATAAATTATAAAAAAAAAAAATTACATGAGCTTAAAACCTAGAAAAAAGTAACATAAATAGTATTAATAACTGACGTAAAAGAAATTGAAACAAACGGATACACAATAATTAAAGCAATTAACAAAAAAAAAAAATATTAAAATTACAAAAAAATATAAAACAATATTAATAAATATTAAATATTAATTATTAATAAAAAAAAATAAAAACAAGAAACAATAAAAAAACGTGAATATAACTCCACTCCGTGAGTAAGTCAACATAATGAGACTTAAAACATTATCATAACAAAAATAATTAATATAACATAATATATAAAGAAATAATAAAATAACATAAAATAAACGAATTAAAGAATTAAAAACTACTCATGTTTAATAAAGAACCATAGACTTTTAATGTTGTAACAAAAAATGCTATTAACAATGACATTTTGAATATTCGACTTTTAAATAAAAGCCCAAGTGAAAAATATTAAATTTATATAAGTTATCTTGAAAGAAAGAAAATGATTTTTTTTTAATTCTTCTCGGGTTTAACCTTTGCATTCATAGTCGAGTATTCTAGATGAGATTAAATACATGTTAGTATCTACCTCCAAAGTCGATTTTAAAAATAATGAAATTTCGATTAGTCCATAATTAAGCCGTAAAAAGCGGTGATTACACTTCAACTTTTCGTTTAGTTTTTTTTTGGGTCATGAAGCCGATTAGCCGAAAAGGTGGCTTTCGACCATTGGATCTCCACCCTAGTGACTCCCTTAAAATGATTTGTTACCAGAACACATTTCTCTCTTTAAGAAAAATGCAAACCCCATTTTTACAAAGCTCTTTTTCTCTCTTTCTCTTTCTTCTACTTTCTATTTGTTTTCTGTTTTTTCTTTAATGAAATTTTACTTTGATGATTTCTTCCTTTTTATATTTTGTTCTTTTGTTGTTTTTTTTTTCTATATAAATATGGTTTGTTAATGTTTTCTGAAAACAAAAAAAAAAAATATACTAATATGAATGTTTTTGTGTGTTGGGTTAATTTGTTTTTGTTTTGCTTTACAAAAAAAAAACATCTGTGAAATGTTAATGAAAACATTACAACAACAAAAACACAATGGACATCTTTTTAGCAATCTTCCTCTTCTACTAAAACTTGTATACAAATAATTAATAAAAATGAAAACAATAACAATAAAATCACCACAAAAACTACTCATACAATAATTGCAAGTAATAAAATGACAACGACAAACACAGCAAGAACATCATCACCACAGTCACCATCAACAGCAACAAAATTGTGTGCTTCACCGGAAGCCCATAGTCAACGCGACATTTTCAATAAACGTCGTCGTAAAGTGAGAATTATTATAACACCATCTTCTATGTCAACACACACAACTACAACTATTAAGCGTCCTGATCAATCATCAACAGCAGCAATGACGACAGTAAATGACGATGTTACTGTTGGAACATCCTATGAAAGTTTAACAATGTCCGACAAGGCTACAAGGTTGTCAGCTTCAGCGACTGTCGTTTATTCTCCTTCTTCCCCATCAACGTTATCCACATCCTCACTTTCGTTGTCATCTATGTCAACTCTAACAATAACAGCAACTGCCTCCTCCTCAACAACACTATCTTGCATTACAACAACAGCCATTGATACTTATACAACATCAACAACAACAATAAGTTCTCTAACCACTTTGCAAAAGGTTGTTCTGTTGTGTGTGTGTTTGTATTTGTTTAAAACCTAGAATTTTAGAAAAAGAAAAAAGAAATAGAAAACAAAAAATTAAGTAGCCCTTTGTTGATATTGTGGATATATTTTAGAAACTAGAGAATTAGATGTTCGCTCATGTGTCTCTCACTCTCTCTCTCTCTCCCTCTCTGTCTTTAGTTTGAGGTTTTTCATAATGTTTTTCTGCAAAGTATTTCTGCCATTTTGTGAGATCTTAGAGTTAGGAAAACTGAAAATTTGTACCCCAAAATTTCAATAAATTATATGCCGTGAATTTCTAAAAAAATTTTAATTATAACAATCAATTGTATAAACCCTTCTTCATTTTAAATACTTTTTAATACTGTGCACTCTTGTTGAATATATTTTTACATTAGACTACTGCCCCTAAGAGAGAATAAATTATATTTTTAAATTATTTTAAAGTATAAATTATAATGATATATGATTGTAGATTAGGGATGGAAAATACAATTTTTAAGAAAGTACAAAAAAGGTATTTTTTTGGGTGAAAAAGTACTTTTCACTAAAGGTGGGTATTAAGTTCGAGTTTAGCCGCTAAAAACGTCATTTTTCACGATTACTTTTCTTTAATAATCCATTTTAAGGAATACAAACTTTGTGAAAATTTGCTTTGGGCTTTTCCCCATCAAGTTATAATAAAATTTGCAACAAATATGTATAATTTCATGAATTTTTCTTACTGATTTAGTTTTCACTTTAGCGATTTTAGCGGCTAAACTCGAACTTAGTACTCACCTTAAATTTAAACAAAAACTCCAATGGAAGATTATTGTCAAAATCTCCTTTAGACTGAATTTTTAAGAAAATAACATTTTGTTTGTCAACTCAAATTTTGACAAAAATTTTTACAAAAAAATTTACAAAATTTTCTACCGAAATAAAATTTTGACAAAATTTTCTACTGAAATAAAATTTTGACAAAATTTTCGACTGAAATAAAATTTTGACAAAATTTTCTATAGAAATAAAATTTTGACAAAATTTTCTATAGAAATAAAATTTTGACAAAATTTTCTACCGAAATAAAATTTTGACAACATTTTCTATAGAAATAAAATTTGGACAACATTTTCTATAGAAATAAAATTTGGACAAAATTTTCTATAGAAATAAAATTTTGACAAAAATTTTCTATAGATATAAAATTTTGACAAAAATTTTCTATAGATATAAAATTTTGACAAAAATGTTCTATAGGAAATAAAATGTTGACAAAATTTTCTATAAATATAAAATATTTACAAAATATTCTATGGATATAAAATTTTGACAAAATTTTCTATAGAATTAAAATTTTGATAAAAATATCTATAGAAATAATAAATAGCGGGCGTAAAGAATTGAAAAAATTACTATAGTACTGCATTTTCCATCCCTGTTGTAGATCCATTTGCAGCCTGTGTTATAGATGATTATTTTCCAAAAAAAAAACTAAAGTCATACACCTTTCACAGCATTTGTAATGTACTGAAGCCTAAGTTCAAGTTAAGCTTCTTTCAGGCTTTCAATAAACCGATTTATAAAAAATCACTTTATATGAGCGATTTATCTAAAATATTATTTGCCCTAATTAAGGCTATAAGAAAATTCTTCTATAGGTCAAAATAGGAAAGGCTATATTAAGAAATAAATCGAAAATTTTATTGGCAGTAGCAGTGCTTTGGTTTTATAAAAATCGGTTTGGTTTTATAAAAATCGGTAATTTCATGCAATTTGGGCTTTTAGAATTACTCTGAATTTAGAAGTTGTTGCAACAAACAATGGATTAGAAATATTATTAGAAATAATAAATATATATCTTCAAGCTTTAAAATGTCTTGGAAAAGATTTAAAGGGCAACGTCATTAGGTAGCATTCTATTACTGCCACTATGCATGCAGCACTTGTAGAATAGTATAAATTGCATGATGAGCTTATTTTTATTGCACGCTATTGATTTTTTTTTTATTTCCTTATTCAAATTATATATATTTTTTTTACTTCTCTTTCCTTTGTTCTTACACTCAGACACTCCTTCTCCACACAACAACACTACATAATATTTTCTTTTTGTTAAAAAATATTTGGATTTAAATTTAAGAAAAGAAAAAACGAAGGAAATTATAATATGCGTGTGTAAATCAAAGCTTTTATCTTATGGATTGAGATATGTTTTTCGAATAGCGATGATTATAATGTAAAAATAAAATAAAGAGTTTTGTTTTAGTTTCAATAGAACAAAGAGGAGAAAGCACTAAAACTGATTGGTATTCATTCGTGAATTTTGTTTATATATTTACTATATTTCAGAAAAAATTTTATATTTTTGTTATTACTGTTTTGATTTCATATTTTAACTAAACTGCAAGAGTAATCGAAGAAAATTATGTTTAATGGGACAGAACCACGGTTGCCACAGTTGATAGAGTTCTACCAAAAATGGTAGATTTTTTACTGTTTGGTAGATTGGAGAAAAAACTTTCTATAGATTTTTTATAGAAATAAAATATTGACAAAATTTTCTATAGAAAAAAAAATTGATAAAATTTTCCATAGAAATAAAATTTTGACAAAATTTTCTATAGAAATAAAATTTTGACAAAATTTTCTATAGAAATAAAATTTTGACAAAATTTTCTATAGAAATAAAATTTTGTCAAAATTTTCTATAGAAATAAAATATAGAAAAAATTTTCTATAGAAATCAAATTTTTACAAATTTTTCTATAAAAAATAATATTTTGACAAATTTTCTATAGAAACAAACTTTTGACAAAATTTTCTATAGAAATTAAATTTTAACAAAAATTTCAATATAGAAATAAAATTTTTACAAAATTTTCTTTAGAAACAAAAAATACACTTCCTATAGAAAAAAAAATGTTGACAAAATTTTCTATAGAAATAAAATCAAGAAAAATTTTTCTATAGAAATCAAATTTTGGCAAATTTTTCTATAAAAATAATATTTAGACAATTTTCTATAGAAATAAAATTTTGACAAAATTTTCTATAGAAATAAAATGTTGACATAATTTTCTATAGAAATAAACTTCTGACAAAATTTTCTATAGAAATCAAATTTTGACAAAATTTTCTATAGAAATAAACTTTTGACAAAATTTACTACAGAAATAACAGTTTGTCAAAATTTTCTATTGAAATAAAATTTTGACAGAATTTTCTATAGAAATAAAATTTTGACAAAATTTTCTATAGAAATAAAATTTTGACAAAATTTTCTATAGAAATAAAATTTTCACAAAATTTTCTATAGAAATAAAATGTTGATATAATTTTCTATAGAAATAAACTTCTGACAAATTTTTCTATATAAATAAAATATTGAGAAATTTTTCCATAGAAATAAAATTTTGACAAAATTTTCTATAGAAATAAAATTTTGACAAAATTTTCTATAGAAATAAAATTTTGACAAAATTTTCTATAAAAATAAAATTTTGATAAAAATTTTCTATAGAAGAAAATTTACAAAATTTTCTATAAAAATAAAATTTTGACAAAATTTTCTATAGATCAAACTTTGACAACATGTTCTATAGGTTAGGTTCTATAGCAATCAAACTTTGACAACATTGTCTATAGAAATAAAATGTTTACAAAAAAAAATATTTGAAATAACCAGAAAAATGTGATCGAAAACTTCAAAGAAAGATTTTTTTTTAAATTTGGTAGATTTGTGGTAAAATTTTCTTTAAATTTTGGTAGATTATTTTTGGCATGTATGGCAACCGTGGAAAGAACCCGTTAGACTGCAAGATGGTTAGATGGACAGAACTAGCAACAATTCATCAATCAATTATCACAGCACATTTGGTGAATTCACTAAACACACTGTGAATTACACACGAACCTTCAGAAAAGGGTTTTCAATGCGTTCACCAACTCATACAAACATTTCCCCATTTCAAAATTTTCCCCATTTTTGTTGGAATTAAAATTTTAATTGAATATTTTCTAAAATTCATTTAAGATTTTAATTGGAAAAATGTTCGTGAATTTTTTCCGTATTTTTTAATATTTTAATTTGTATTTTTTAATTTAATTTTAATTTATTTTATTTTCATATGTAGCTAAGCCTTACAAAGGCCTTATACAGTTACTTAAATCAACATTTATTTTTCTAAATCAGTTTTATGGAAAATGTTTCTACATTTTAGTGCTTTCTCTGATATTAGTCTTCTATAGAGGTTATATAAATTATTTTTTTTTTACGAAATATCTATAATTACAAAAATAATTGAAATTATTTTTTTCTTTCTATCTCCCTCTTGCTTAATAATATATAGAATTCCGATCGTGATCGTATAGTATGGACTTATAATGCTCCCTTACAACCACATCAGATAGCAGCTTTACAACAACAGCAGCAACAACAACAACAGTATTCCTCAAATTATCATACTAATAATTCTCATAATCATTCACACTCTAGTTCGATGAGTTCATCGCCACAACATTCAGTCGGTAGTCCAGCTTCACCCACATCGGTATCCAGTTCGGTTATGTCATCGTCCGGAGGCTCCAAGGGTGCATTTGGTCTTAGTGGTAATAATAATGGTCATATGCATCAGCAACATGTGGTTGTAACTAATGGTAGTAGTATAAATTCGACTAATACAACAAATTTGGGTTTATTATATTGTCCTAACGGTAGTAGTAATGGTGGTGGAGGCGGAGGTGGAGGAGGAGTCGGTAGTAGTGGTAATACTAACAATACTTTAGGTGGTGGTGGTGCCAGCGGTGGAGGAGATCTTAGTGTCTCTGAAGCTATATCGAATATTTCTAGTCCTGACTATCAGGATGATGATAACTTACTCAGTTCTCGCGATCTTTTAGGCGGTATGATACTTAGTGATCCCAGTGATTCGGATTCGACTATTTTGGTTTCCGATGCTGCTGTGCAGCGTCAACACCGACAACATCACCAGCAACAGAAGTCTTCAGAACATAAAGTTGTCATCAAAGTGCGGGGGGCGGATAATGGCAATCTCAATAATAACAACGGTTCGCCCACGAGTAGATCTCAACATGGTCCATCATCTGATCTTAAGGATTCGGAAGATGAACTTGCCACCCTAACCGAAGAACCTCTACAAAATGCTACTAGTTCAACGATTGGTATGGGGGGCAGCAATAATAACTCTGGCGATGGTCGTGATTCATCACCACCTGTATCGGATGATGGCAGTGATGTAGAATCATTGCACTCGTATCACTATTCCCCTAAGGCTGTAGATATGCCATCGGCCATACGATTGGCAAAAAGACTGTATACTCTTGATGGTTTCAAGAAAAGTGATGTTTCACGTCATTTAAGTAAAAAGTAAGTGGCGTCAGTAAGAAGTATTTGTCCCAGTGAAATATTTACCATAATCATTTCTATTTTCCTTATAGCAACGATTTTAATCGTGCGGTTGCCGATGAATATCTAAAATATTTCAATTTTGATACAAAGACTTTGGATGAATCACTACGTGAATTCCTACAACAGTTTGCTTTGTCAGGCGAAACACAAGAACGTGAAAGAGTTTTAGTACATTTCTCTAAGCGATATTTGGATTGTAACCCTGGAACGTTTAATTCACAGGGTAAGAAAAAAATTCCGGCACAAATATAAAACGTTAGTTAAGCTACCCCAGCCAGTTGTCATAAATAATGTCGAGGACGATTGGCCGGAATAAGAGGAGCCTATCTGTAATATATGACTGAATATCCCCCATAAGCACACTCTGCTGCTATTTTACTAGATTTCAATTGTCTCATAAATCTCCATTTATTCATGCAGATGCCGTTCATACCTTAACCTGTGCTATAATGCTGCTGAATACAGATCTACACGGTCAAAATATTGGACGTAAAATGACATGTAGTGAATTTATAGAAAATCTCGCAGAACTCAATGATGGAGAAAACTTTCCCAAAGATATACTCAAGTGTCTATATCAAGCAATCAAGACACAACCATTGGAGTGGGCACTGTAAGTTCTAAATGTTAGCTTGAAATTTTAATATTACAATTCACATACAATTTTTGTTTTCATTCTTTTTTGTTGACAGTGATGACGATGCCAATGATTTGCAAAAACAACAATCGGATAATAAAAATAGTATACAATCGACAGCGCATTTAGGACAGAATCCATTTTTAGACTTGCCAGAAACTGCAAATGCCGTGGAATATAAAAAGGGTTATGTTATGCGCAAAAGTTGTTATGATGCGAATTACAAGAAAAGTAAGTAAAATATACCAAACAAATTATTAACAAAAATCTTTTGTGAAAAAAAATCACCACATGTCGATTTTCTGATAAAAATCTGCGGTTATAGCCCCTATATTTCCCTTTGGTTTTTATTGCCTTTGAAGCTTTTCTCGTTATTTCCCAAGAATAACTTCATTCCAAATTAAAAACAACAAAAAATACTCTATTCTTTTTTTCAGCTCCTTTTGGCAAACGATCTTGGAAGATGTTTTACTGTACTCTTCGGGATTTGGTATTGTTTTTGCACAAAGATGAGCATGGTTTTCGCAAGAGTCAAGTAAGTTTTTATTAAAAACAAAAATAGAAAAAACACCTCCCCCCCTTCTCAATACATCATGGTAATATTTTCCATTTTTTCAGATGTCTGATAATCTACACAATGCCATACGTATTCATCATGCATTGGCCACCAAAGCTACCGATTATACTAAGAAACAACATGTCTTTCGTTTACAAACTGCCGATCAAGCAGAATATCTATTCCAAACAAGTGATTCAAAAGAGTTGCAATCATGGGTGGAAACTATAAATTTCGTATGTGCCGCCTATTCAGCACCTCCTTTAGAAGGAGGTGTGGGTAGTCAAAAACGTTTCCAAAGACCACTGCTACCTAGTTCGCATACAAAATTGTTACTGGTATGTGCATATAAACAAAAAAATATCCACTATCTAAATGATATTCGATTGTGACATATTTCTGTTTTTTTATTCATTATTTGCAGAAAGAACAATTAGAGTCGCATAGACAGCAATTAGGAAAAATTGAGTATACAGTGATGGAGCATAAAAAGGGTCCGATTCCAACAAAAGGCTTAGCTTTGCAAAATTACAAGGAAAAGGAAGCATTTTTACAATATGAGGTAATTGATAATACATGGATTAATATATGATTTATCACAAATTTGTTAAAATAAAGCAACACACATGAATATGCGAGGGTGGTCCAAAAAGTTCTTACATAGAAAAAATATCTAAATTAATTGATACAATTATTTTTTTTAAATTAAGCTAGAAACATTAAGTCAATTAAGCCAATTTTTATACCCTTCACCACTACTATGGTACAGGGTATAATAAGTTTGTGCATTTGTATGTAACGCCAAGAAATAGTGGTCATAGACCCATCTTTTAGTATACCGATCGGCTTAGAATTAAATTTTGAGTCGATTTAGCGATGTCCGTCTGTCTGTCCGTCCGTCTGTCTGTATATGTACTTTTGTGCACAAAGTACAGCTCGCATTTTAAGTCCGATCGTCCTCAAATTTGGCATAGGGCCGTTTCTTGGGACAGAGACAATCGCTATTGGTTTTGGAAAAAAATCGGTTCAGATTTAGATATAGCTGCCATATATATTTATCCTCGATTTGGTCATAGTTGGCGTGTTTATCAACCGATTTTCTTGAAATACCGTACATCCAAATATTTTATGAATCCCGAAAATCTTGCAAAATATCAGCCAAATCGGTTCAGTTTTAGATATAGTTCCCATATATATCTTTCGTCCGATTTAGACTCATATGACCACAGAGGCCAAAGTTTACTACCGATCTTCGTGAAATTTTGCACAGAGGGTAGAATTGACATTTTACCAATGCTTGGTAAAGTTGATTAAAATCGGTTCAAATTTAGATATAGCTCCCATATATATCTTTCGTCCGATTTGAACTTATATGGTCACAAATGCCAGAGTTTTGCCGTGATTTGCTTCAAATTTTGCACAAGGGGTACGTTTAATAGTATTGTTAAGTGTATCAAATTTTGTTAAAATCGGTTCAGATTTAGATATAGCTCACATATATATCTTTCGCCCGATTTGGACTTATATGGTCTCAAAAGCCAGAGTTTTGCCCTGACTTACTTCAAATTTTGCACAAGCGGTACTTTTAACGATACTATTGTATGTGCCAAATATGGTCAAAATCGATTCAGATTTAGATATAGCTCCCATATATATATTTCGTCCGATTTGAACTTATATGGCCTCAAAATCCAGGGTTTTGCCGTGATTTGCTTCAAATTTCGCACGTTACGTTTAGTAGTATCGGTAATTGTGCCAAATTTGGTTGAAATCGGTTCAGACTTAGATATGGCTCCCATATATCTTATGTCCGATTTGCACTCATGAACAGGGGGCCCAAAGTTATACTCCCATTTACGTGAAATTTCGCATAGATAGCAGAATTATTATTCTAACTATACATGTGAAATTTAGTCAAAATCGGTTCAGATTATATATAGCTCCCATATATACGTACACCAGAGTTGGGGAAATATGGTAGACTGTTACACATTGTAGACCCATTTTCAATGGAAGTTTACTCCAATTAAATGGATAGCGTTAGCCGATTTAAATTTTAATTCTAGAGATTTTGTAGAAATTAAAAAATTGTCTCCTTTATATAGCTTCCAGCAAATGTGAAGTAGTTGAGATGGTAACACAAATTTTGGCCTACATAGTGGTGAAGGGTATAATATAGTCGGCCCCTCCCGACTTTAGACTTTACTTACTTGTTTCTATTAAAGTCTTAAATTAGATTTAAAAATATTCAATTAAAAATTTGATACAACAAGTTTTTTAACTGAAACAATAATCAATCACAAAAATAAATAGCATCAAATAAATTTTTAGTTGACTTTCAATTAATTTTTTTATTAATACTATCATTTCTGTGATTGAAGACATTTCAATTAAAAAATTAATTGGATTAATTAGGTTAGGTTAGGTATAGTGGCAGCCCGATATTTCAGACTCACTTAAACTATTCAGTCCATTGTGATACCACAATGATGAACTTCTCTCTTAGCACTAAGTGCTGCCCGATTTTATGTTAAGCTCAATGACAAGGGACATCCTTTTTATAGCCGAGCCCTAACTGCGTTCCACATTGCATTACTGAGATGGGATAATCCACCGCTGAAAAACTTTTTGGTGTTTGGTCGAAACTGGGTATGCAAGGCGGGCATGCTAACCATTGCACCACGGTGGCTACCATGGGATCAATTAATTTCGTGATTGAATTAAAAAAAAATCTAATTCATTCACAAAATTATCAATTAATTTCGTGATTGAATTAGATTTTTTTTTGTATTTATTTTATTTTGTATTGTATATAAAAAAATTGATACAATTAACTTTTTAATGAAACTCGGAAGACTAACGGCCATTTTCATGTAACTCCGTTAGGCTTTAACTTCCAGTTAACAGAAAGAAAATTGGAAAAATCTTTTCTCCGGTTAACTTTAACCGAAATTTTTTTGGCAGTTAAGTTTCTAAGTGGAATATGGAATATAACGAAAGATGACAGATATGTACATTAGATAGGGTCACGGCCTAAAGGAAAAAAAAGTTGATTCGGTCACCCCCCAGTTTTGTAGCATATTCGAAGACAATTTCAGAACACCAAAACTTTTTTTTTCCGTGCACCCTACGACCCCCCGAAATACAATTTATTGTGCTGTGTCGTCATTTGAAGTCCGATATAAAAGAAACGCATATCGTTGTTCGTGGTTGATCAGGGGCTATATTTCGTGCATTGGTCATTTTTGACTCCGACGTCAAATTTGATTTTTAATTTTTTTATTTCGCTTCGTGTACCCCTATGATGCCCATTTCTGATAACCATTATAAAGATCTTAACAAAATATGAAACTTTCGCTTTTGAAGTATTTACTTATATAGACCTAAAAAATCATGTAGCGAAAGTGATTGTTAGAATTTTAAAACAGTAGGCTCTCAAATTGTTCTAGCAAAACACATGCACTTTGCATAACGCAGAAAATGCCGTAGTGCAAACAACGAGTATGTATACAAAGGTACCGTTAGGAATTTACAGATAAACAGGTTTTGTGTTTTAAATGCCTTATAAATTAATTTCGTAGATGTGAATAACGATGTGCATGTGGTTTGAATCGGACATCATGACAACACAGCAAAAACTATTTGGTGGTGTGGTGTGTAGGGTGACCTATTGACTTTTTAAAATCTCTGTAACTTTTTTGTTTATGAATATAAGTAAATACTTCAAAAGCAAAAGTTTCATATTAGGGGTACACGAAGCGAAATAAAAAAATTAAAAATCAAATTTGACGTCGGAGTCAAAAATGACCAATGCACGAAATATAGCCCCTGATCAACCACGAACAACGATATGCGTTTCTTTTATATCGGACTTCAAATGACGACACAGCACAATAAATTGTATTTCGGGGGGTCGTAGGGTGCACGGAAAAAAGTTTTGGTGTTCTGAAATTGTCTTCGAATATGCTACAAAACTGGGGGGTGACCGCATCAACTTTTTTTCGTGACCCTATCTAATGTACATATCACGGTTTAAAAGTTCGTTAGCTAACATAGCACTAACGGAGTTTCATGAAAATGGCGGTAAGTCAATTAAGAAAATGAAGAAATTTTTTTAATTTTTAATTAAAAATTTGTTTGAAACAATTTTTTAATTGTCAGTTATGAAAGTGATTGCAAATGTTTACGTTTTTAATTAAAAAATTAACAGAGTTTTGCAATCAACATCAATTAATTTTTTAATTGAATTAATTAAAAATTAAAATTGAAATATTCTAATGAAATCAATTAATATTTTAATCAAATATATTTTTATAACCAATTAAAATGGTGATGCTATCATTTTGGTGATTGAAGACATTCCAATTAAAAAATTAATTGGATCAATTAATTTCATGATTAAATCATAAAAAATTGCTTTGTAGCTCATGACAATACCCTTTTAATTCAATGTCGTCTTGTGGATTTTTCGTTAAAATTCGTTCTCTAGAACTGACCAGTAAAAAGTCGATTAGACGATATGACTCAATTTTCAAACAAATCAAAAGCCGAGAACTCAACTTTTTTGGGACATAAGAGCCACAAAAAAGTGCGATATATAGATATCGATTTATTTTCCGACTTGCTTGAAGTTAAAACCTAGAGCTCTTTTAAAGACCCTTACACTGTGATCTCTATTGTGGTGGTGAATTTCTCTCTTATCAGTGAGTGCTGCTCGATTATATTTTTAGATCAGTAGCAATGGACCTCCTTTTTTTCATAATAATAATAAAATTAGAATTTTCTTAAATGAATATTTTAAATAAATCTAAAGAAAATACTTTATCCCTTTGCTTTTTCACTTTCATCTCTATTACAGTTACGTCGCTATAAGGCGTATGTGTCAATTTTAGAAGCTAAAATATTAGCTGATCAACAACAACAGTTCGAAATGCAACAATCGAATCAATTAAATGAAGAGGATACCGATAAATTTTTTAAAATACAAACATCTACGACTCCGATACGTCTACAACCATTACCAGCCAGCACAGCTAATAGTATTAATGCCAATGAGGAGCAAGAGCAGCAACAGCAGCCACAGCTTTCATCAACACAGCAGCAGCAACAACAACAAACTGGAAACAGGTACGGTACAAATAGTCGTACTGCCATTTATCGTTCAGATCAGCAACAAGATCTTGGCTGACGTGTAATGGGAGTTTTCTCAGCTTGTGTGGTCTAAATGTCTTTTGTTTTGTTTTGAAACACCCCTTCCCCCTCGCTCCACTTATTCTGTGCAATATTTAATTTTTGTTGAAATTCATTAATTTGATTTGGTCAGTCCTTTTTTGTTGCATTTTGTTTATTTGAGTTTTGAACAATGTTTGAAACATGGATAACACTAAGATATCTATCGTTTTTCATTTTGTATATTGTCAACTTTTGCCTATAATATATATTTTTTTACATTCCCATTATTCATCATCCAAATTAGTTCATCCCAAGTAATATAAATATAGAATTTTGAATATAGGTTGTTATTTTCTTTATGAAAGAAATTTTTTAAAAGTTATACTAAATTTGGGTTGTTTTCTTTCTTAGTTTACTATTTAGAAAATAGAGTTATCAATTTTATATAAATATAAAATTATATTTTCTTACATATTATAAAAATATTTTTGATATATTTTCTCCTGGATATTTGTAGTACAAGACATTCATATTGTAAATTTTAAGGAGTCATTGATGGTTAAGTTGGGCTATTGTGATAGCCCGTTACTTCATTCTCATTTGGGTATTGCCATATGGCCTATATACATAATTAGGGCATTAGCCATTCGTCCATCTCTACGTCATCTGAGGGAATCTCGACTTCGAATAAAAATACATTCCAAAGTAAAGGTAGATAAAGACAGAACTCCTCTGTTGGTTAAGCCGCTGTTAATATATATTTTATAGAGCTTATATAAAGTGACTCTTAGCTGAAAGGTCGTCATTTAAATTGACAACGCATTTTATGCGCACCTTATTCGAGTAAACATTAAGGAGTTTTGAGGACAAATGTCACTATAAGAAATCTTTTAAGTCGAGTTTTTGAGTTGAAATCGGTTATCAACTTAAGTTATGTATTTTTTTATTTTATTTTTTTTTTTCCCCTAAATAATATTTTTTCTATGTGTTCAGTACAAATTTTATTAAAACAAAACAACGAAAGTGTCCACGTCATTACGCATATTTTCTTAAGTGCTTTTTAGATTCTTTATATAGATTTGTAAAATAAACTTTTTTTAAGGATACTACTTTATATTAAATATAAGTTAATAAATCTATAGATCTATACATATTCTATATTCTTATAAAACTGTAAATATTAGTAATATGTTTCGTTTTTTTTTTGTACATACCAAATGCTACTCAAAATTAAGCCAGAAATACAATGAGACATTTAAGTGGCTTATAATGTACATGTTTTTTATTTCAAATGCATCAAAAATATTTGTTTTTAATTTCCTACTATAATGAAAAATTTTAAAATCAGAGATTTATATCGAAGAAATTTGATTTTCTTTGTCAAAATTTTATTTCTATAGAAAATTTCGTCAAAATTTTATTTCTATAGAAAATTTCGTCAAAATTTTATTTCTATAGAAAATTTTGTCAAAATTATATTTCTATAGAAAATTTGTCATAATTTTGTTTCTATAGAAAATTTTGTCAAAATTTTATTTCTATATAAAATGTTGTCAAAATGAGAGATTTGTATCGAAGAAATTCGATTTTCTTTGTCAAAATTTTATTTCTATAGAAAATTTCGTTAAAATTTTATTTCTATAGAAAATTTCGTCAAAATTTTATTTCTATAGAAAATTTTGTCAAAATTATATTTCTATAGAAAATTTGTCATAATTTTGTTTCTATAGAAAATTTTGTCAAAATTTTATTTCTATAGAAAATTTTGTTAAAATTTTATTTCTATATAAAATGTTGTTAAAATTTTATTTTTATAGAAAATTTTGTCAAAATTTTATTTCTATAGAAAATTTTGTCAAAATTTTATTTCTATAGAAAATTTTGTCAAAATTTTGTTTCTATAGAAAATTTTGTCATAATTTTATTTCTATAGAAAATTTCTTCAAAATTTTATTTCTATAGAAAATTTTGTCAAAATTTTATTTCTATAGAAAATTTTGTCAAAATTTTATCTCTATAGAAAATTTAGTCAAAATTATATTTCTATAGAAAATGTTCTCAAATTTTTATTTCTATAAAGAATTTTGTCAAAATTTTATTTTTATAGAAAATTTTTGGAGAGGATTCAACCAAGCTACCAAACAGTAACAAAATCTACCATGTTTGGTAGGATTCTACCAACTATGGCAACCGTGTTGTAGAGGCCATGCGTGACGTTGAGGTAGCCTCGAATATATGTTTGATGGCACTTACTGCTTCTTCTTCCTAAGGGTTAAAGAGGTCTTTAGATTGAAGCAGAAGTTAGCGGGGAAGGCTGATATGTCTGAGGATGATAAGAGGCTTCTATTCAAGGCGAATGAGACGATAAAGAAATGGAAGATCAATACTAGAAGGTTGTATCGAAAAAAGCGTACTCTGGAATGAGGACATCGATATGGTCTACAATGATGGAAATAATTTGAAATTGAACTTTCGCTCAAATCCTGGTGCCCCATTTAGCTGAGGACGGACTCAAAATGGAGGGCAGATGAGCCAAGCTCGTCTTTCCCCACCCAAAGATAACATATTGTGTGCGTCCAATCCGTTAGAGGTTTCGAAATGAATGTCGAGCCTAGCTCGAAATCTCGCCCAGAAATCTAATGTTTTTAAAATTCCGGTAGATAATGTGCCACCAAAACCCTAAATCCTAGGAATATGGGCGCCACAAGAGA
Source organism: Haematobia irritans (assembly GCF_050003625.1). NCBI lineage: Eukaryota > Metazoa > Arthropoda > Insecta > Diptera > Muscidae > Haematobia > Haematobia irritans. Next base: position 20,161,315 of record NC_134397.1, read on the forward strand.
AAGAGAACGAAAGACACGACTTCTACTGAAGTCACCATGGTTAAAAATCCGCGAAATGATCAAGGGTGGAATTTATAATTAAAGAGGAAAATTGGAACGTAAATCGCTATTTGAGGAATCGGAAAGGATACGGCAAAAGAGGATGATGAACACTTTTTTAGCTGAAGGAAAACTTAGAGGGCTGCAATTGTGGGAAGGAGCAATACCCAGAGATATTGTGTGCGTCCAGTCCGTTAGAGGCCTCGAAAGGAATGTCGAGCCTAGCTCGAAATCCCGCCCAGAAATATAATGTTTTTAAAATTCCGGTACATAATGTGTCACCAAAACCCTAAATCCTAGGAATATGGGCGCCACAAGAGAAAGAGAACGAAAGACACGACTTCTACTGAAGTCACCATGGTTAAAAATCCGCGAAATGATCAAGGGTGGAATTTATAATTAAAGAGGAAAATTGGAACGTAAATCGCTATTTGAGGAATCGGAAAGGATACGGCAAAAGAGGATGATGAACACTTTTTTAGCTGAAAGAAAACTTAGAGGGCTGCAATTGTGGGAAGGAGCAATACCCAGAGATATTGTGTGCGTCCAGTCCGTTAGAGGCCTCGAAAGGAATGTCGAGCCTAGCTCGAAATCCCGCCCAGAAATCTAATGTTTTTAAAATTCCGGTAGATAATGTGTCACCAAAACCCTAAATCCTAGGAATATGGGCGCCACAAGAGAAAGAGAACGAAAGACACGACTTCTACTGAAGTCACTATGGTTAAAAATCCGCGAAAATATCAAGGGTGGAATTTATAATTAAAGAGGAAAATTGGAAAATATTGGAAAGCAAATCGCTATTTGAGGAATCGGAAAGGATACGGCAAAAGAGGATGATGAATACTTTTTTTAGCTGAAGGAAACCTTAGAGGGCTGCAATTGTGGGAAGGAGCAATACCCAGAGATATTGTGTGCGTCCAGTCGGTTAGAGGTCTCGATATGAATGTCGAGCCTAGCTCGGAATACCGCCCAGAAATCTAATGGTAATGTGTCACCAAAACCCTAAATCCGAGGAATATGGAAGCCACAAGAGAAACAGAACGAAAGACACGACTTCTACTGAAGTCATCATGGTTAAAAACCCGCTAAGTTATCAAGGGTGGAATTTATATAGTGAACGACTCAAGTAGAGACAGCAGAATTAAAGAGGAAAATTGGAAAGCAAGTTGTTATTTAAGGTATGGAAAAGGACAGTCTAAGCAGGGGCCTAAAATCTTACACTGCAAGACTGAAACCCCCTACTTGTCTGAAGAATACTTTAGAGGGGCTGCAATTGTGGGAAGGAGCCAAGGGAAGTAACAAAGCAATCTAAATTGTAGTTCTTCATTACGGGGGCTATTTTACCATAGGATCGCTTACTTGTGCTGCTGAATGCCCAGAATAAGAAAAACTACCCAACAAACGTCTGGACTGACGATTTTTGAAAATGGATCCTCCAAACGACGCGCGAAGAAGTATTGTTATGGCGCTAAATACGGAAACCATGAAAATATAATAGTCATCGATTTACTGTAGGTCTCAGCAGTGCGATTGTAATACCGATAAAAGGAGTGGAGGAGATATTGAAGGCCGGCCCAGCAAGTAAATGATTCTGAAAGTCTTACAAGTTTATCTGCATCGTTGTGAGCTGGCTTCTACTAATTTTATCCTCCATTTACTTAGGAACAAAATATACATCGCCCTGGATCATGGACAAACAAGGGAACGGTGAACTATGTTAAATTACATGCAAACAAGAATAAAATAAGAACTTATACCTTGGTATCAACGGACTCAAGGTGTTCCTTTTTGTATCAATTTTGTGATAAGAGATCAATCAGGGAAAAGGGATATATCTTCGTAATTCACTCACGGAGGAATGTACTAGATTTGACATTTAGTAATCTTACGAGGAAGATTACAATCTCGGAATGAAAGGTCTCTAAGGAAATGCGCTAATCGGACCACAAATATATAGAATTCAAGTTGGGAACGGGAAGTGGACAATCTCTGGATGAGTTTAGATATCCAAGAAGGATAAATTGGAACAAATTTCGTCACCATTTAGTGTAGGCGCCGAATTCTAGTGAGAGCAAAAGGTCTCGAGGTTTTTTTTAATCGTTAATCCTCCGTCACGTTTTAATGTTACTATGGAACAGTTATCTACGTATGTTGTGTGATGTCTGTTAATGGGAGGTTAGTCATAGGTTAGGTTAGGTGGCAGCCCGATGTATCAGGCTCACTTAGACTATTCCGTCCATTGTGATACCACAGTGGTAAACTTCTCTCTTTATCAATAAGTGCTGCCCGATTCCATGTTAAGCTCAATGACAAGGGACCTCCTTTTTATAGCCAAGTCCGAACGGCGTTTCACATTGCAGTGAAACCACTTAGAGAAGCTTTGAAACATTCGAAAATGTCACCAGCATTACTGAGGTGGGATAATCAACCGCTGAAAAACTTTTTGGTGTTCGGTCGAAGCAGGAATCGAACCCATAACCTTGTGTATGAAAGGCGGGTATGCTAACCATTGCACCACGGAGGCTCCCAGACGATGTTAGTCATAGTCACATTAAAGTTAAATGGGTAGTAGAAACCCGAACTTCGCTTTGAGATACACCCAAAGAAATTTGTTAGTAGACAAATTAGAAAAATCTGCTGAAAGAGCAAAAAGTTTGCGAAAAAAGGAAAGCAGACAGGTTTGCTGGAATAGCAAATATAATCTGCTATTTTCTACTATATTGCTATGTTTGCTGATCGCATTTTGGGACTTTTAAGAATAGTGGAGGGCTGGTATATAGAAAACAAAATTTTTGGATCTTGAAAATACTTTGGCTAAAAATCTAAAAATTTTTGAAATGTTGTTCACAAAATAAAGTACAAAATTATGGCAGCAAACACCGTTTCTTGTTTTTTTTTATGTATATGCCTTTTTTATTTCTTCCTGACAGTAATCTCTTTTATACAGTCATTATTTACCCTGGTTATCGAGTTAAAGGATACTATAGTGAAAAATAAATCACAGCTTATACCAAATGGGTTTTTTTTTTTTTGAGAAATCATCACTCAATTTTCACATTGCATCATTATTACGGCACAGGGTTTTTTATTTTGGCTTTACATAGTGAACTTCGTCTTCCTATTGGAATTGTACCACAAAAAAAAATTTTAAATTCATTCCTCCCCTATTTTTTCAGAAATATTCTGGGAACCTATTTTTATTATTTTTTATTGGATAATTTTTTAACATTCCATACCAAATAAGAGTGTGTATGTTTCTTTGTACATATGTATCCTTGTGGTGTATTTGAAATATGAAAACAAGTGTATATAAATATGGCAATTCTATGATCTACCCTATATACTTTATATATAAATAATTTTTATTTAACATACATTAATAAACCTCACACATATTTTTTGTTTTTATTGATATTAATAACCTTTTATTAAAACACATATACAAAATGTTTTTTTTTTACTTATTCCAGCTATAAATTCTAATTTATTTTATATATATAATAAAATTGTGTAAAAATTAATTGCCAAACAAAATTTGAAAGAAAAAAAAATCGAAACCACATTAAGTGTGAAAACTCTTAAAAAATAATAATGATAATAAGTAATAATAAAAGAAAATCTTAATAAAATTTAAAGCAAATAAACCAATTAACTTATATTCATAACAACGCAAATACATTTAAAACAAATCTCTCTTTAATTCGAATAGGCAACAAAAGAAAGGATTGACATATGAGTCTTGCTGTGCGATATATAAATCAGTTTTATTTTTTTTCCTTTAATTTAATTGTTGTAATTTTATTTTGTTTTTTTACTTATAAAAAAAAAACAATCATTACAAGATGAAGGATATAAGCATTGTGTTATAGGTCTAAAGAGAGGTTTCCAATTCATAACAATATGTAGTATACCCAATCAATAAGATACAGAATAATACACATTGCTGCACATCCATAATATTTAGAATTTAGAAAGTTTATATAAACAACAACAAGTCATAAATTCAATTGATGCAAATATATGATAACTATATATATATATTTAAATTGAAAACAAACAACCATATATACCACACGTTCATTTTATTAGTATTTTTAGGTGGTTGTTTCCCTTAAGAAATAAAATTGATTGAATATTATTATACCATTTATATATAGAAAATAATAAAACAAACAAAAAATTGATTTTACATGTAGTTTATTACGTACAATAATGCATATTAATATTTAAAGTAAAAAAGGAAATGTTGAACAGACTTTTTAAAAATAACAAAAAATTACATGTAGAATTATAAAAATACTCCAAAAAAACATAGTACTTTACAAATTTACATCAGCGCGTTTTTTAGAATTCCCGTCAATAACATTAGAATTGGAAAATGAAATAAATTAGAATACAATTGGTTTAAAATACCTATTATTTAATTTTTGTAATTGATCACCTTATAAGAGAATCTGTATGTAATTTTTCTTTTTGTCATCCCACTGTTTTTTCTCCAATTTCGAGTATTTATTATAACCAAAACAAAACAATAATTTCATTAAGCCTTCAGCTACTGTTTTTTTTTACTCTTTCCATATTCTGGCTGGCGTTGTACGATCGCCAAATTAATTTTATTTAGAGACTTTGCGGAAAAGTCGGCTAAAAAAAAATCAGTTGTAAATAGGAAAAGCAGTAATTTTTTGCAAATTGCTATATTTGCAAACATATAAAAAAGGCAAAATAAGAACCTTACCACATACTATGAAAAAATTAATTGTTTGCTAAATAGCAAAACTTTTTGCGACGTCAACGTAATTTTACTAACATACCACAAATTTTTGGCCGAAGCCGAAATTCGAAGAAATAGACATATTTGAATATAAAATACTCAATATTTTAAGTTATTGATGATTTGACTACTCTGTAACCGATTTCAAGCCTTTGCCTACAAATCACATTGGGAATGTGACCACGGTTGCCACATTTGGTAGAATTCTACCAAAATTGGTAGACTTTTAACTGCTAGCAAATTGGTAGAATGCTTGATGTTTTTGGTAATTTTGCAAAGAGGGGTTTAAATAAAATTTTGACAAAATTTTCTATAGAAATAAAATTTTGACAAAATTTTCTATAGAAATAAAATTTTGACAAAATTTTCTATAGAAATAAAATTTTGACAATGTTTTCTTATAGACATAAAATTTTGAAAAAATTTTCTATAGAAAAAAGATTTACAAAATTTTCTATACAAATGCAATTTTGACAAAGCTTTCCTATAGATATAAAATTTTGTCAAAATTTTCTAGAGAAATAAAATTTTGACAAAATTTCCTATAGAAATAAAATTTTGACAAAATTTCCTATAGAAATAAAATTTTGACAAAATTTTCTATAGAAATAAAATTTTGACAAAATTTTCTATAGAAATAAAATTTTGACAAAATTTTCTATAGAAATAAAAATTTTACAAAATTTTCTATAGAAAAAAAATTTTGACAAAATTTTCTTTGGAAAAAAAATGTTGACAAAATTTTCTATAGAAATAAAATTTTGACAAAATTTTCTATAGAAATAAAATTTTGACAAAATTTTCTATAGAAATAAAATTTTGACAAAATTTCCTATAGAAATAAAATTTTGACAAAATTTACTATTGAAATAAAATTTTGACAAAATTTCCTATAGAAATGAAATTTTGACAAAGTTTTCCTATAGAAATAAAATTTTGACAAAATTTTCTATAGAAATAAAATGTTTACAAAATTTTCTTAGAAAAAAATTTTGACAAAATTTTCTATAGAAAAAAAAATTTACAACATTTTCTATAGAAATAAAATTTTGACAAAATTTTCTATAGAAATAAAATTTTGAACAAATATATATTTTTTGCAGTTTCTTGGTAAAATTTCCTCTCAATTGTGGTAGATTATTTTTGGGTCCAGTGGCAACCGGGTAACCCTTTAAAATCCGCTTTAATAGCGATCTGGATTAAGTTTCGGCGATAACCTCTTCGGAGAGCACTTTTTCCATAGTCGTTTAAGAAGTGTTTTATTTCATTCAATTAGAATTTTATTTAGGCATGAACTCGAAGTTGTTTTTGGTCAAAAGCCTGCTCTTCCGACACCCCACCTTATACTGAATTTTCATTAATTATATGATGTACACGTACACATACAATATTTTTAGAGTGCCTTCCATTCAATTTACGCCCATAGAAAATAATTTTGTGTTGTTATATATATACAGTGAGCGTCAAAAAAATTATACAAAGTGTTTTACTCCGTTGTTTTTGATTTTTAAGCTTAAATAAAGATTTAAAACCTCCTTTGGCAAACCAAAAATATTTTATTGAAATTGTAAATGTAAAAAAAAAGAAAATAAAGTTAATTTTGAAATAAATCCTTATGTATACTTTATAATGACGCTCAATGTATATAGACTATAATCATAAGCTAAAAGTTCGACGGCGGTCATATCTATATCTATTTTTTTCGGATTAGATTTAATAGCGTATTATAATAATACCTTTTTTATATATTTTTGTCCGAAAACGTCGTGCTTGTATTGTGTATTATTAATGTACATTCGATGATTGTAATGTATTTCAAATTTCTCGAAAATAATTTTGTTGAGCTACACTGGATCCAGTTGAAGTTGGGCTCCTATTTAGACCCACATCAAATTGGAGATTTTTCACCTATCTTTAGATAAAAAAAAAATATCTGAGGATTCAAATCAATGTTTAGGGCTATTTAATTATTCGAGATTGCCGATATTTTTTCCATACTCTATATGAATCATTTTTTTAATGAAAACTATACCTAGTAAACTTTTTCTCCATGTTATGTATGTAAATTTAATTTTGTTGATTGTTGAATTTTGTAAAATAAAATTTTCATTGGTGGCCCCCAACCTTTACTAAAACATCGTTCATTCTACATTTCTCTCATGCTTATTTGAATTATAATAACATTTTACATATATAGACAAATATATCCTTTGTACATCAATTAGTTGTTTATATAGCTACATATATACGTTTCTCATATTTTTTCTTGTAATCTTGAAGACCCTTCATTTGTGCTTCTGTGGCTTTGTTTCCATTTTTGATGTATTCCCAGATCGATATTATTCTTCTTCATAAAGAATGGACTTAATCATTGCATCGAGCATATCGATAAAAAAACCCAAAGAATAATTTTCAATTAACCAATAATTAGCGTTGGAAAGTTATATCCAATACTTTTTCGGTAGCAGATGACTGATTAAGATTCCACATTTCTTTAGATAATTCACATTATAAAAAAATTTCATTGTTCTCTTCAAATATCTGTTTATTTAACTTTACAGATTGTATGGCTGTTTTGCCTGGCTGTCGTGCATACTTTCCTAAAACATTTCTATTTTTCCATATTATGGAAAAAGCTTGAAACTTACTATACAAACCAGACTCAGAAAAAATATACTATCACTACACAACTTTTTACATTCCACAGCACTCTTCCAAATTTATTTTGAAAATGGTTGAAGGTAATCTATAAAGTATGACGTTGGAAAAATATTCGAAAATAATGGAGCAAACATATTTATCATAGATTATATTTTGTTTTTGTTCTAGTATTTTTTTTAATATAACTCTTTCGTTGTTTATTATATATACATATATGTTTATTGCTTTAAGTTTTATTACTATAAAATTGTTGATGTGTGTCAAAATTTTATTTCTATAGAAAATTTTGTCAAAATTTTATTTCTATAGAAAATTTTGTCAACGTTTTATTTCTATCGACAATTTTGTCAAAATTTTATTTCTATAAAAAATTTTGTCAAAATTTTATTTATATAGAAAATTTTGTCAAAATTTTATTTCTATAGAAAAATTTTGTCAAAATTTTATTTCTATAGAAAATTTTGCCAAAATTTTATTTCTATAAAAAATTTTGTCAAAATTTTATTTATATAGAAAATTTTGTCAAAATTTTATTTCTATAGAAAATTTTGTCAAAATTTTATTTCTATAGAAAATATTGTCAACATTTTATTTCTATAGAAAATATTGTCAACATTTTATTTCTATAGAAAATGTTCTTAAAATTTTATTTCTATAGAAAATGTTCTCAAAATTTTATTTCTATAGAAAATTTTGTCAACATTTTATTTCTATAGAAAATTTTGTCAAAATTTTATTTCTATAAAAAATTTTGTCAACATTTTTATATCTATAGAAAATGAAAAAATTTTATTTCTATAGAGAATTTTGTCAAAACTTTATTTCGACAGAAAGTTTTGTATAAAATTTATTTCTATAGAAAATTTTGCCAACATTTTATTTCTATAGACAATTTTGTCAAATTTTTATTTCTATAGAAAATTTTGTCAAAATTTTATTTCTATAGAAAATTTTGTCAAAATTTTATTTCTATAGAAAATTTTGTCAAAGTTTTATTTCTATAGACAATTTTGTCAAAATTTTATTTCTATAGAAAATTTTGTCAAAATTTTATTTCTATAGAAAATTTTGTCAAAATTTTATTTCTATAGAAAATTTTGTCAAAATTTTATTTCTATAGAAAATTTTGTCAAAATTTTATTTCTATAGAACATTTTGTCAAAATGTTATTTCTATAAAAAAAATTCTCAAAATTTTATTTCTATCGAAAATTTTGTCAAAATTTTATTTCTATAGAAAATTTTGTCAAAATTTTATTTCTATAGAAAATTTTGTCAAAATTTTATTTCTATAGAAAATTTTGCCAAAATTTTATTTCTATAGAAAATGTTGTCAACATGTTATTTGTATAGAAGATTTTGTCAAAATTTTATTTCTATAAAAAAATTTTGTCAAAATTTTTCTATAGAAAATTTTGTCAAAATTTTTCTATAGAAAATTTTCTCAAAATTTTATTTCTATAAAAAATTTTGTCAACATTTTTATATCTATAGAAAATGACAAAATTTTATTTCTATAAGAATTTTGTCAAAACTTTATTTCGACAGAAAGTTTTGTCAAAAAGTAATTTCTACAGAAAATTTTGTTAACATTTTATTTCTATAGAACATTTTGCAAAATTTTATTTCTATAGAAAATTTTGTCAAAATTTTATTTCTATATACAATTTTATCAAAATTTTATTTCTATAGAAAATTTTGTCAAAATTTTATTTCTATAGAAATTTTGTCAAAATTTTATTTCTATATACAATTTTGTCAAAATTTTATTTCTATAGAAAATTAACATTTTATTTCTATAGAAGATTTTGTCAAAATTTTATTTCTATAGAAAAGTTTATAAACATTTTATTTCTATAGAATATTTTGTCAAAATTTTTTTTCTATACATAATTTTCTCAAAATGTTATTTCTATATACAATTTTGTCAAAATTTTTCAAAAATTTTTTCTATAGAAAATGTTGTCAACATGTTATTTCTATAGAAGATTTTGTCAAAATTTTATTTCTATAGAAAAATTGTTCAACAATTTATTTCTATAGAAAATTTTGTCAAAATGTTATTTCTATAGAAAATTTTGTCAAAATTTTATTTCTATAAAAAATTTTTGTCAAAATTTTATTTCTATAAACAAATTTTCTCAAAATTTTATTTCTATAGAAAATTTTGTCAAAATTTTATTTCTATAAAAAAAATTTCTCAAAATTTTATTTCTATAGAAAATTTTTTCAAAATTTTATTTCTATAGAATTTTTTTTCAAACTTTTATTCCTAAAAAAATTTTTCGCAAAATTTTATTTCTATAGAAAAAGTTGTCAAAATTTTTATTCAAAGTATCAGATGACGCAATGTAGTAGGTTATAATTCTAGCAAGGCTAGTTATTGAACTTGTTTAAGATCTCATAATATTATCATCTTCTTCAGAATTGAGAACGTTCATTTTAAAGCTTTAAAAGCTGTAAGCGTACTTTAGAAAATTCTTCATATACACAGAAAAAAATATCACCGAAATATTTCCAATTAAAAAGTTAATTGAAGTTGAAAATTTTTTCAATTAATAAATTAATTGATACAATTAACTTTTTAATCATGATAGAAACATTAAGTTAATTAAGTAATTAATTGAAATTTTTAAAATGTTTAATTAAAAAATTAATTGACACAATTAACTTTTTAATCAAATTTGGAAGACTAATTCAGTTAAAAAAGTGCTGATTTTTTTTTACTTTTTTAATTAAAAATGTATTTCAAACAATCATTTGTTAATCCAAATAAAAACTCTAAGCCAATCTAACTAAGTAATTAAAAATAGTTACCTTTTTTAATTAATAAATTAATTGCGTTTTGCAATCAACATCAATTAAATTTTTAATTGAATCAATTAAAAAATTAATTGAATTTTGCTGAAAAAATCAATTAATTTTTTAATCAAGAATTTTTTCTATGCCCAATTAAAACTGTGATTGATACTATCATTTTCGTGATTGAAGACATTTCAATTAAAAAATTAATTGGATCAATTAATTTGGTGATTGAATCAGAGAAACATTTTTTGTGTGTAGGTATATTCATTCGTATAATGATATCATCAAATTATTTCTATTTTTCTTTATAAGTCTTTTGTTCAAATATATATCTTCAATTTTTCTTTATTTTTTGTTTCTTTCAGGAAAAAAGAGAAAAAGAAATAAGTCGTAAAACATTAGTTTGTTTGGATTTACAAATTTATTTGTTTTTATGTTTTCGTTGTTGCTCCATTACAAATTCATCAACATTGTTTTAGTTCATTATTCGAACGCCAATAACAATATACTTGTTTTTGTTCATCTCTACATACTCAAGACATCATACATCAGCATATTGGGGTAAGTTTTTTGTTAACTAAACACCGCCACCAACACTCACGCGCGATGTGCTCCCAAGCTAGGAAAATGGGAAAACGTAGAATTGGTCTATATTGTATAATAACCAAAGTGTTATACTGCGTTAAGTGTTATAATAATAATTAGTACACCTCATTGCTAGTGGCATATGTGTGACACATTGAATGAAATGATTTGTTTTGAATATATAGATAAGATGATTAACATTTATACATATACATATGTATACACTCGAAAAAAAGGTTATCCTTGGATCCAAAGATGTTGACCTAAGTTTAAATATTTTGAATAAGGGGATAAAGATATTCGACTTTAATGAAAATGCATTAGATTACAAAGGGATACAAGAATGCATTTTTTTTTTGTATTAAAACCACAGCTTTTTGTCCTAACAATAATGTAATTTTATTCTGTTTCTTAAAAATAAAGCCTATAAATATTCTTTAAAAAATATGGATTTAAAAGATATCAATTTTGTTTATAATTAAAGATTACCAATTTTGTTTATAATTAAAGAAAATAATGAAAGACTCGTTTTAGTACAACTATTTTATATTTTGTATCGTGGATAAACTTTTCTATATTGAAGATTGGTATTTTTTTTGTAGATTAAAAAGCCATTTATGTGTAGATTAGATTCAGTTACATTTTTTATTTATTTCAACTAAAAACATTAACCAACCATTAATTTAAATACTCAACAAACTAATAGATAACATATTTTTTTCTCAAACTTTCATATCATTCATATTAAGATTTTGTCAAAATTTTATTTCTATAGAAAATTTTGTCCAAATTTTATTTCTATAAAAATTTTGTCAAAATTGTTGTTTCTATAGAAAATTTTATTTCTATAGAAAATCTTGTCAAAATTTTATTTCTATAAAAAATTTTGTCAAAATTTTATTTCTAGGGAAAATTTTCGAAAAATTTTATTTTTATTAAAAATTTTCGAAAAATTTTATTTCTATTGAAAATTTTCGAAAAATATTATTTCTATACAAAATTTTCGAAAAAAAATTATTTCTATAGAAATTTTTCGAAAAAAAATTATTTCTATAGAAAATTTTCGAAAAATTTTGTTTCTATAGAAAATTTTTGAAAAAATTTATTTCTAAATTTTCGAAAAATTTTATTTCTATAGAAAATTTTAAATTGAAAAAAGTTCAGTTACAAGTTTTTTTATTTATTTCAACTAAAGCTTTAACCAATATCGTATCCTATTGCTATGATTTTTTTAATATAAATACTCAAAAAAATTAATAGATAAAATAATTTTTTCTCTAACTTTTCTTTAATATTAAAAAAAAACTTTGGTAGATAAAAGATTTTTCTCTTTAAACTACCTATATTTATATTAAGGACTAGATGTGTATCCCGAATCTAATGACAATTTTCATTAAAACTTTCTATAAGTAAAAATACTATATAGAGAAGAAGAATTGTCCGTAATGCAAGAAATGTAGGTCATTTAATCTTTGGTATTAATTTTTTTTTCTGTGTATATTCTAACATGTGATACGTGATTTAGATAGATTTTAGTTATTTCAATCCAAAATCGAAGTTGGATAGAACAGTTCAAACACTGTCCAAAACGATTGAGAGTGTATGTTTGTAATTTTTTTTTGTAATTTCCTTATTTAAATGTTTTTTGTTTACTAAATTAAATGAAAATGATGAAACCGAATTAAAATTCTGGCATCTGAAAATCAAATGCGCTTAATATGGGCCCAGAAAAAAAGGGAATGAAAGGAGAGTTATATGGTACACTGTATTGGGAGAAGTTCTAACCCCCCTCCTCTATATGATAAAGTCAAAGAAGAATTTAAGCCCAATTTTACCATAAAAAGTCCTTTGTTAAATTGTCAATCAATTGTTTTGAATATGAGCATCATAAAATGGTAAAACATTATCATCAATGAAATTTTTAATTGAATTCGAATATTATATATATTCAATCAATTTTTTAATCAAAACTGAAAACAGCAAAATTAATTTTGGATCAATCATAATGTTTTATTTAAAAAATTTTTAGTTGGTGACAACTAATTTCATGAATTGAATCAATTAAAAAATTAAACTATTCATTTAATTTTTGTGATTTAAACAGTTTTAATTAAAAACTATATTGATGGCAATCAGTTTTTGAGACAATCTAATTTTTAATTAAAATGTTGTTTTAATTATAAATTGAAGCAAAATAGTTTTTGCCTTATGTTTTGATTACAGAAAATTCCAATAATTTTATTGAAAATTCAATGGAATTTAAAATCACATTCAATTAATTTTTTAAACAATATATTAAACAATTAATGAAATTAATTGATGCTAATATTTTTAAATTAAACAAAGAACAATTTAATCAATAATTTATTTCAATTTAATCGTTAACATATTTAATTAATCTTTGTTAAATTCTTAAAAGAATGTTTTTGAAATAGCTTCAACTAAAAATTAAAAGGATCAATTAATTCAAACCAAAAAAAAAAATTTTTTGTGAATACAGACGTGATAATCACACATATGAATACTTGCATACACACACACACATTTTGTAATTTGTATAAATACTAACTTTTATCATTATATTAATAAGTTTTCTCATTTTATTTTTGGTATTCACCAATGAAAAACAATTTTGGAAAATGAAGATCCTGTTAAAAACACTCCTATCATATGAGCAAATTTTTAATTAAAAAAAAAAAAATATTGGGCTTTATTGAAACAAAGATAAAAAAAACAAAATATTAATTAAAAAAAAATAAAAATTAATATATTTCTAGATATACATACATAAACATACACACTTAAGTTAACAAATTATAAATGTATAAAACCATCAACAAAAAGTTGGCAAAAAACAAATTTCCACAAAACAAAAACGGAAAAATTAAATTTTAACAATATGAGAAAAAACATTAAATAAAGCTAAGAAGAGACGTTAAAAAAAATACATACATACTTAAACATTACCTAAAGTATCATTTTAAATGATAAAAATAAAAAATAACAAACATTACAAATTATATAAAAGAACGAAAACCATTATCTTTCAATACATTTTAATTGAAAAAGAGAAAATAAATAATAAAAATTATATATAACTAAGAAATATATATGAAAAAAAACAGAAAATAATTTCAAATGTAATGCAACTCTATATTTAACTTATCCTTTTTTATATATAAATTCTATCGTTTGTGTTGTTTTATCATTTATCATTCGTACCATCTATGTATATTTTCCAAAATAGAAATAAATACACATTTCACTATGCAAAATTTCAACAGCATTATATTTTGAATTTTGTTTTTTTTTTTTTTTGTACTTCAATTTTGTTCACCTAGTCCTATTAACAAAAAACGGAAGTATGGAATAAAAAGGCTGTTACAGGGTTTACATTAATGCCTTTTATTTTACCCAAGCCAATTCCGAATCGAATGGGCAAGGTAGAGCGTCATCGAGTGGAACAAAAGCAATATAGGTCGAAAATTCATGCAGGCAAATTAAAGATCTTTGGATTCTTTGTAATCTCATTATTGGCTTTTGAAATCATCGATCAGAAATAATTTAATGAGTTTCAACGTGATATCCGTCGACCGTCCGTTCTATAAGCGACCTTATGGTGCTCCCAAAACTTATAGCACGTAAGGTGACAAAAATTCTCGATTCAGCTGAAACAGTAGGAATTTCAAGAGATCAAGTATGTCATACACACTTTGGGTGATTATTGCCGCGCTCAATCCTAACCAGGGTTGCCAGTATTGGGGATTCCCCTCACAAATTGGACATATTTTTTCGTGAGTGGGGAAAAAGTTTTTGAGTTAGTATTGACAAAAATTCTCGATTGAGCTGAAACAGTAAGAATTTCAAGCGATCAAGTATGTCATACACACTTTGGGTGATTATTGCCGCGCTCAATCCTGACCATGGTTGCCAGTATTGGGGATTTCCCTCCCAAATTGGGGATATTTTTTCGTTAGTGGGGAAAAAGTTTTTGAGTTGGAGAATTTCCAAAAAAAGGTTGCCAGTATTGACAAAAATTCTCGATTCAGCTGAAACAGTTGGAATTTCAAGAGATCAAGTATGTCATACACACTTTGGGTGATTATTGCCGCGCTCGATCCTAACCAGCGTTGCCAGTATTGGGGATTTCCCTCACAAATTGGGGATATTTTTTCGTGAGTGGGGAAAAAGTTTTTGAGTTGGTATTGACAAAAATTCTCGATTCAACTGAAACAGTAGGAATTTCAAGAGATCAAGTACGTCATACACACTTTGGGTGATTATTGCCGCGCTCAATCTTGACCAGGGTTGCCAGTATTGGGGATTCCCCTCACAAATTGGGGATATTTTTTCGTGATGGGGACAAATTTTTTGAGTTGGGGAATTTCCAAAAAAAAAAGGTTGCCAGTATTGACAAAAATTCTCGATTCAGCTGAAACAGTAGGAATTTCAAGCGATCAAGTATGTCATACACACTTTGGGTGATTATTGCTGCGCTCAATCCTGACCAGGGTTGCCTGTATTGGGGATTTCCCTCCCAAATTGGGGATATTTTTTTGTGAGTGGGGAAAAATTTTTTGAGTTGGGGAATTTCCAAAAAAAAGGTTGCCAGTATTGAGGATTCCCCTACCAAATTGGGGATATTTATTCGTGGGTGAGGAAGAAGTTTTTGTGTTGGGAATTTCCAAAAAAAATTTGGGAATTTTTGCGGCAATTTTTTGTAATAGTTTCATAAAGAAGCCAGCGAAACCTCATATGGTGCAAATGGAGAATTTGGTCTATAGAAACCAACGGGAAATTTTACATAAGGGTCCATGAGCCAATTTAGATTTTACTCTGCTTGGTTAAGACATTTTTCTACTCGGGTCGAAATGTGGCTTTCTTAAATGAGTAAGTCACTCTCATATTGATCGATCACTCACTGTGAAATCTTGATCTTATTGTAACTCGCAGCATATCCTTATCCTTTATTGTTGTTTTTAATAAAAACTTTTCAAAAAATCTTGGGAATCTTTGTGATGAATTTTAATTTAGATTTGCGATTTTTTTTTTTGCGATTTCGATTTTTGGCCAATTCGGGGACAATAGGCAGAAAAATACTGGCAAAAAAATATCCATTTATGAGTCTTTTCGTGGGATGAATTCACTGATACTTATCGGAGACCAAGGAGCACCGCGAACGTGCTTCGAAGAATGCAAAGATAGGCCCCTCGATTACAGGGATTATCTTTGTGTAAACCACATTGACAGCATGATGAGAATTAAAACGATGCGACACTGAAAAACTGCCCCAACGAAAAAATTGTACAGCGCACTTCTGACTGCAAATCTGCCATGTTGACACCCTCAAATCGCATGAAACGCTGCTCCATCCACCGAATTCTTCTCATTTAGGCCCTTGGAGAGGACATGCCGTCTCTGGTAAAGGAGGGACTTATTGTGTATTGGGGCATATATGTACGGCTGACTTTAGTGAGGGTTCCTTAGTCTGAAATTGTTTTATGACCTAGGAGTCCGACGTTTTCGGAAAATAAATATACTGCAATGCTGGGTTGCAGTCGCAGTTGCCACTCGAGTCAAAAATAATCTACCAATTTTGTAACAACATTTTACCAAATAGAAAAATCTTATTTTTCAAAATTTTATTTCTATAGATTTCTCAAAATTTTATTACTATAGAAAATTTTGTCAAAAATTTATTTCTATAGTTCTATAAAAAATGTTGTCAAAATTTTATATCTATAGAAAATTTTATCAAAATTTTATTTTTATAGAAAATGTTGTCAAAATTTTATTTCTATAGAAAATTTTGTCAAAATTTTATTTCTATAGAAAATTTTGTCAAAATTTTATTTCTATAGAAAATTTTATCAAAATTTTATTTTTATAGAAAATTTTGTCAAAATTTTATTTCTATAGAAAATTTTGTCAACATTTTATTTCTATAGAAAATTTTGTCAAAATTTTATTTCTATAGAACATTTTGTCAAGATTTTATTTCCATAGAAAATTTTGTCAAAATTTCATTTCTACAGAAAATTTTGTCAAAATTTTATTTGCATAGAAAATTTTGTCAAAATTTTATTTCTATAGAATATTTTATCAAAATTTTATTTCTATAGAAAATTTTATCGAAATTTTATTTCTATAGAAAATTTTGTCAAAATTTAATTCTATAGAAAATTTTGTCAACATTTTATTTTTATAGAAAATTTTCTCAAAAATTTATTTCTATAGCCAATTTTCCAAATTTAGTTGGAGTGGAATATTCTGCTAAAGCTACCAAAACATCAAGAATCGAATAATCTACCATTTTTGGTAGAATTCTACCAAATGTGGCAATCGTGGTTGCAGCCCTTGTATAGGATACCCTGTGTCTGCCCAATTACAAAGAACCGATTACCTTAAAGAATTTTTTACACGAATATATATCCTATAAGTATTAATCCATGATGGGTATCTGCTGCTAGCTCAGGGTTTATATGAATCAGCAACTTATTTTGCGCAGATTTTTCTCCGATTGCGTGAAATTTTCTCTAAAAACTATAGGTTAATCAGCTCTTTGATATATTTGCCGCGTGGGTTTATATCCTCTCCATCAAGTTGATGCCGGATTTACATAATAGAACTTACCCCCACTTGGATGACTTTTTTCCATTGTTTAAAACAGTTTTCTTTTTCATGTCTCCCAATTTTATTTTTTTCTTTCTATGAGTAATATTTAAGCCTAGCATTTCGCTTTGGTTGTCACATTCAAACATAAAAAAATCTTTATTTATCTTTTTTTACACATAAGTAGACGTTTAAGACTTACTTTAAATAATTATAAAAAAAGTATAATTTGTGAGATAATTTTATATTAAAAACTAAAACCAACATAGATATGATTATATATTATATATAAAAAAAAATAGAATAGTTATGTATTAAAAATACACACTTATGAGATGAAAATCATTAAAACAAATATCGAAGAAGAAATACAAAAGCAGAGAGTTGTAACAATTGAGATTATAAACGCAAATATTAACGAAACAAGCATGAAATAAAGCATTTAGTGTGAAAACTTAATGTTGCTTTAAACGCAAAGTAAGCTTTTGAAAACCAAAATCTCCCTACACCTTATCAAAAAATAGTCATCAACTGTCAGATTTACTCATAACAAATGATAAATAATTCCCTACATAAAACAAAATGCATTTTTCCAAAAACAAAAGCAACATTTTGTTTTCGAAAAGTTACATTAATATATAAAAAAGAAATGAATCAATTTTAACGTATTCAACTTTTAGACTTACTTAAAAACGAACATAAAAATGAACACCTCTTGGAGAAAAATAGCAAAATAAAATTCACCGAAAAAATAAACATACACACACACACTCATAAAATATTATAAATCTGTTAATATTTACTGACAAATAATAAAAATTCTAAAACAAATGTAAGAATACAAAAAATAAAAATAAATTCTTCCAAAAATAACCAAATAATTGTGTGTTTTTTTTTAATTTTAACTTTTAGCCAAATGTAAATGAGGTATCAGTTTCCAAAAGCATTTCTTCTAAACGTAAACCTAAACGTTTACGTTTAACATCTATCGATATTACCGATACGGTAACTCGATCTCCAATATTTAGTTTTGAATTTCCCATCTTGCTTACATGTATTAGCCCATCGCATTCAATACCCACATCGACAAAGGCTCCAAAGTGTGTTATATTCGTTACAGCCCCGGTGAGTACATCACATTCGGATAGTTCAGTAATACGTGTGAGACCTTGTTTGAAAAGAGGTTTTTTGTCAAAATCAGTGCGATAATCTTTGAATAATTCACGTTGCAGGGCTTGGAATACAACTTCCAACTGTGGAGAAAAACAAATAAAAAAAAAAAAAATCAAATTAATAATTTTTTTATATCGTATTGGCTAGAACCAGTTTTTGTTTTCCATTAATTCTAGCCATCATTAAATAAAAACTACTACAAAAATTAAAAATAATTTTACTGCTTGTATAATGAAAAAGTAACAAATTTTAAACATTTCGAATCGGCCAGAATCAATATTTGTTTTCTATTAATTTGAGCTACATTTGTCCTAAATATTCAAAAGATCAGCATTAAATAAAAATGACTAAAAAAAATAAAAATAATTTTACTGCTCCTATAAAGAAAAAGTAACAAATTTTAGGGTAACAATTTATCATTCGAGTAAATTCTCGAGTAATCGAAATCCGATGACGGAATCGAATTCCGTGATTAAAAAAATTTAGATTTTGATTAGAAAATGTTCATATCGAAAGCGTTTCGATATCGATATCATATCTAGTCTGTTCCTCAAATTTAGATGGAAATCTTCGGCTATTTGCCGTAGTGCGTCCTAGACTTTAATTAAGAAAAAGTTTCTATAGACCAACGCATGTCTTTAAATGGACTCAAGACTTGACTCTATTCCAAATACTTCATGAGTCAATCTGCTCCAACACATTTTACCCTGTTCCCAAATAGTGTTGTATGTACTAAAACTCATTTACCTCGAAATCTAAATAAAAACTGGATATCAATAACTTACTCTTTCTTTAGGAGTTTTAAATTCTTTTGCCAGTACATCTGTATCATTCGTGCGAACATAGTTTCCAATTTTCTGTATAAACTCAGGTGAGCCAATATCATCTACTTGTAATTTACATTTGGAAATAATTCTGCAATTTAATTGAAAAATTCAAAATATGTACAAGCTGGTAAAAAAAGTGGGACTTACTTTTTGGCTACCGTATAACTCTCAGGATGTACCCATGTACAGTCTAAAAGATTCTCAATGCGACCTCCTAAACTATGGGGATCGATACGTATAAACCTAGATATTTAAATGGTAGACAAGTATGTAGGAATCCAAAAGCAGTTATTTATTTACTTATTTACCCTGCACATTGCACAAATGTCTTTTCTCCAATTGTCTTAACCTGCAATAAATCCTTCCGTGTTCGAAATGGACCATTATCGGCACGATGTTGAAGAATTTTTTCCGCTTTTTTTTCTGACAAACCAGCTATGTGCCTAGTGGGGAAAAAAGAATTTATAATTTTATCTTCTTCATATGGTAAAGAAATAAAAAAAAACTTGCTTCAATACTGTAATACTGGCTGTGTTTATATCCACACCCACATAACTGACACATTCTGATACAACTTCATTCAATGATTCAGTTAAATGTTTTTCATTAATATCGTGCTGGTACATTCCAACACCGATATGGCGTGGTTCAATTTTCACATATTCACTCAATGGATCATTTAAACGTCGAGCAATAGATACAGCGCTAATCTCATTCATATCCATATTGGGGAATTCTTTTTTAGCTATCTCACTACATGAGTATATAGAGGCTCCTTGCTCGGATACAATACTATAGCGTATATGATTGGAATCCAAAATACCCAATTCAAAGAGTTTTGAAAGCCAAAATTCGGTTTCGCGACAAGCGGTTCCATTGCCCAAGGCAATTAAATGACATCTGAAAACAAACATTTCAAGGGAAAAAGGTCCTTTAGATATTTCTCGGCATACTTTAAAATGACTCACTTGTGTCTCTTCAATATTTTGGCTAATCTTTCACCCCATTCCTCAGGATCCGAATTACGTCTATGCGGATATATAACCCCAGTCTCCAATACATCTGCAGTTTCTGAGATTACAGCTATTTTGCACCCATTAGCGAAACCTGGATCTATACCCAATATACGTTCACCCTTTAAAGGTGACATTAATAATAGTTGCTTTAGATTTTTAGCAAATACATCAATTGATGCCTTCTTTGCAGATTCATTGAGATCAGATCTTATTTGACGAGAAATTAAAGGTTGCACTGCAAGAGGTAAGTTGTTTATTATTTTCTTGTAAAATTATCCCCATACAAAATCATATTTGTCCTATTTACTTACATTTCTTGCTATAACATTCCTCAAATGATTTATTGAAAATTTCCAAACGCAAGGGATATTTAACACCATCCTCCACGAAAATCGAACGTATATAACGTTCCAAATCATTGCGTAGATAATCATTAACAATAATTTTGACGGTCAAGAATTTCATTTTCTCTGCTCTATTTATGGCCAAAACTTGATGAGGTTTCAGAAAACGCACATCATTAGAATAATCATAGTACATTTCATATTTGCTAGCATCGTTTTTATTGTTTCCATGACCACCATGATCACCACCACCACTCACTGCTTGGACAGATGTTGAGGGTTTAGGATTTTTCGATGACTTTGAGGATGTCGAAGGTTCTTTAAGTTTAGAAGTTTTCAAGGTAATGCGATGTACCCTTTGTCTGGAAGATATCAAAAATCCTTTCTTTATTGGCCCATATTTATGCATTTATAATACTTACAGCCTTCTAATTTCTTCCAAGACACCAGTATGTTTACTTATGTTATGGGAAATAATGTTACATATACCATTAAACACTTTCTCTTCCGAATCCAAATCGGGATTTTTATAGTCCACAATAGATTTCAAATATACATGGGGTAATTCACCATATAAGATGCGATCTGCATATTCTTCTAAACCCAAAGCCTTTGCCCTGTCGGCTAACGAACCTTTGCTGGCTGGTTTATACGGAGCATACTAACAATTTAAAATTAGTAATAATGAGAATATTTATGGCCTCTTTTCACTTGAAATCACTTACCAAAAATTCCAACTCTTCTGGAGATTTGGCACATAACATTTCTGTGCGTATATCTTCATCAATAACATTTTCCTTCTCCAATGTGGTAACTATTGTTTCTGCTTTTTTACGTAAATTCACAATTTCTGTATAGCAACTCTTAATTTCTCTCAATTGTTCCGGCTGTATGTGGTCGATTAAATCACGTCGATAGCGACAAATAAATGGAATAGTGTTTTCATTCTCGAAAAGATTAACGATATTTTTAGCTGCCCTTGGTTCAATATTAGTAGTTTCAGCCAATAACTCATCGATAGTCCAAATTTTTCGTCTTGCTGTATGGAGAGACATATATTCCTTAAATCTTAATCTTTAAATTAAAGCTTTTCAAACATACCCCAAAAACTACTTCTGCCTTGGATTTTCTGCGGCGGTGGTGGCCTCATTTCACAGCTCTGATCCAGGAATGAATCATCTTGATTGACATTTTCTTCAATAGGCACCGTATGCGTCTGGCCATCTGTTTGATCTTCAATCAAATCGATAGACTCCACTGGATCATTGTCCGAATCCACAGTATTTGGTGGGGTATTTTCGTCAATGGCTTTTTTCCCTGCTCCTGCTTTCTTTGTCGTCCGGGGTTTGCGAGTGGATTTGGCAGCTTCTTTGGATTTGGGAACGGTACGGGGCTTCCTTGCAGTTACTTTCACCGTTCTAGGTCTTTTTTCCGGTGACTCCTCATTGTAAGAATCATCGTCATCATTATCAGATAATTCAATCACTTTTGTAGCCTTTACAGCTGCTTTTCTTTTAGGCCTTACAGACAAAGACATTTGATTTTTAGACTTTGTTTTACACTTTCAAACGCAACTTAAATTCGCCTCCAAAATGCGGTTGGCACTAAAGGATGCCTGTTGACAGTTGAAAGTTAAAATTCCATTGCAACCCATCGGAGCGATTTTAGTTTTTGATTTTTCATTTAATAGGACCAGAGCACGATAAAGTGAAGAAGGTAATGTCACTTTCACAATAATAAGATATTTGTATTCTGTTCAGAAACACACTTTCCTTCGTTCGTAATTTTCAACATTGCCATGTTTTTAAATAAAATCCACAAAACATTGTTTTATTCAAGTATAATTTGAACGGCGTTGGATTGTAATGTAGTGTGTTCACACCATGCTCCAATAATCACTTTTTCTTCTCTTCTTCAATGCATACTAATACTATTAGTGTGCCTTTGACCTTCTTATTCATTCTAAAAAATTTTTTCTTCAAATTTTTATATTTCTAGAAAGTTTTGTCAAAATTTTATGTCTATAGAACGTTTTGTCAAAATTTTATGTCTATAGAAAATTTTGTCCAAATTTTCTTTCTATGGAAGATTTTATCAATATTTTATTGCTATAGAATATTTTGTCCAACTTTTTATTTCTACAGAAAATTTCGTCAAATATTTTATGTCTTTAGAAATTTTTTTTTCAAATTTTTATTTCTATAGCAAATTTTGTCTATGATTTTATTTCTACGGAAAATTTTGTCAAAAATTTTAATTCTATAGAAAATTTTGTCAAAAATTTTATATCTTTATAAAATTTTGTCAAAGTTTATTTCTATAGAAATGTTTGGCAAAATTTTATTTCTATAGAAAATACCCTGTCAATATTTTTTGAATTTGAAGGCACTGCTGAAAATCCCCACCACGTCGAAAACAGTCGTATACGATATCCAAAACTCGTCGCAAAAGTACCGTCACTATTGAGAAGTTGTACCACGCCAAGTTACTTCAAAACAGCATCGTATGAGTGCAATTATTAGGTGCCTTTTTAGATACATTTAGAACGACGCCAATAAGAGCCCCTTGAAACTGTTCGACAAAGTGCATTTTAGCATAACTGTAACAGAATCATTGTGGTAAAGAAAAATACGATTGTTTAGATGTTTATTTGAATAAAAATTTATAAATTATTCTAGGTATAACATTTCTACGAATAAAAACACATTAAACATTGTCTTAACAAAGGGATTATGTTGATTTATAAGATGCACTTCTGCTATATTCGACTGATGCTCCAGCGTCTATCGTTTTTATTCTTGGTGGAGGCAGCGTGTCTGAAAAATATTTGAAAAGCTATCACTTTATTCCATTTGGAAAGTCGAAAATTGTTCATCAATATACCTTTCACAATTATAAGCGTAATAACTATATTTTCGGCACTTCGTTTTCGTTATTATTTAAATAATTTATAATAAGCTAGTTGCGCTTGATGTTTCACAAAATATTAAATGGATCTTGTTACAATAGCAATGGAAAAATACTTTCATGTACATTTCGTACCTTTTGATACGTTTCCCCATCACAGTTGGAAATTGTTGTAGTGTCAAGGTGACCCTGCCAGCATTTCAAAGTTCCATTTCATCTTCATCGCTACCACAGACTCGTAAATGTCACTACAACCATCATACAAAATGTACTTCATACATGTATTTTGCCATCACTAGTTTTACAAAAGCCATTTTATTTTTTGTGAAACGCCAAGCGCAACCAGCTTGTTATATTTTATTTAAATAAAAACGAAAATTAAGTTCTGAAAACATAGATTTTACGCTTAAAATTGTGAAAGGTATATTGGTGAACAATTTTTGATTTTCCAAATGGAATAAAGTGATTGTTTTTCAAATATTTTACAGACACGCTGCCTCCATCGAATAAAAGCACTGGCTGATAGACGCTGAAACATGTAACTCGCTACTTGTAACTCTACCTCATCATTAATGCAAAAAATTATGTTAAATGTGATGTGATAGTGGTATAAATGTTATATTTTTAAGAATTTGTAAATAATTAATCAAATTAATAAATATCTAAACAAACGTGTTTTACTCGACCACAATGATTCTTTTACCACTATCTTAAAATGTGCTTTTTCTGATTATTTGAAGGGTATCTTATTGGCGTCGTTCTAAATTGATCTATAAAGGCACCTAATAATTGCACTCATGCGAAACCTTTTTGTAGTAACTTGGCGTGGTACAACTTCTCAATAGTGACGGCGCTTTTCCGACGAGTTTTTGATATCGTATATGATTGTTTTCGACGTACTGGGGATTCTCAGAAGCGCCCCCAAATTCAAAAAATGTTGGCAGGGGAGTACTATGTTCGGTGTTTTCACCAAAACACTAAACTAAAAGTACAAAAATATGTATGAAGACGATTATATTTTGATCAAGTCTTACCAAATCCCTGCCAACATTTTTTGAATTTGGGGACTCTTTTGAGAATCCCCACTACGTCGAAAACAATCATATACGACATCAAAAACTCGTCGGAAAAGCGCCGTCACTATTGAGAAGTTGTACCACGCCAAGTTACTACAAAAATGTTTCGCATGAGTGCAATTATTAGGTGCCTTTATAGATCAATTTAGAACGACGCCAATAAGGGACCCTCCAAACAATCAGAAAAAGTGAATTTTAAGATAGTTGTAAAAGAATCATTGTGGTCGAGTAAAACACGTTTGTTTAGATATTTATTAATTTGATTAAACATTTACAAATTCTTCAAAATATAACATTTATACCACTATCACATTACATTTAACATAATTTTTGGCATTAATGATGATGTTGAGTTACAAGTAGCGAGTTACATGTTGCTGCGTCTATCAACAAGTGTTTTTATTCCATGGAGGCAGCGTGTCTGTAAAATATCTGAAAAACAATCACTTTATTCCATTTGGAAAATCACCAAATTGTTCACCAATATACCTTTCACAATTTTAAGCGTATAATCTATGTTTTCAGAACTTTATTTTCGTTTTTATTTAATTAAAATGTAACAAGCTGGTTGCGCTTGGCGTTTCACAAAAAAAATGGCTTTTTTAACAGTAGGGATGGCAAATTACTTGCATGTACTTTTTGATGTACCTTTTCATGATGGTTGAAGTGACATTTACGAGTCTGTGGTAACGATGAGGTTGAAATGGAACTTTGAAATGCTGGCAGGGATAATGGATGGAAAAGATCCAAGGAATTGATTGCAAATAATTTTATATTTCTATATTAATTAATTAAAAAAAAAAGTAACCGTGAAAACAAGCTGGTTTTCAGCTTGAAAACTGAACTAGTACCCAGCTTCTCATACGAGTTTGTGGTAGCGATGAAGATGAAAGGTAAGTACTATGTTCGCTTTTCGCGTTGAAAATTTGGTTTGTGGTTACTTTATTAAAACAGTTCAATATAAAGCAGATAAATTAGCTCAATTGATGCGCTGCTTCTTGTTTCTCTAGATTTCGACAAGACAAGAATAAGTTTGTTTTCATTTATAATTTTGATTATTTGAGGAAAAGTAATCGCGAAAATAAAGTGGTTTTCAACTCGAAAACCGAACATAGTACCCACCTTATAATACAACAAAATATGTGTGTCTGAACGACCCATAATTTTTATTAATGATGGGTTGACTTCGCAAATTAGGTAGGGCCTTTCTTGTGCTGTTGATAAACGTAAACAATCAACAGCTGATATCCTTAATTTAGTATTTTTATTGTTATTTAGCTAGGTACCAAGGATCTTGGTAATATTGTAATAAGTCCTTCAAAGATGGCTTTAATAAGAATAGCCTTAACTCAATTAAACAGAACTAGTTCCAATATTCGATGTTATAGTACAAAAGATATTAGAAACATTGGCATATTAGCTCATATAGATGCCGGTATGTAAATTATTGACTATAAGTTAGGTTATAGCGGGTGATACCAATTCGTGGAAACTAATTAGTATCCATATTGTGACCATATTGGTCACGATTCCTCACGATTTATATTTTTATTATTATCTAAATAAAAAGGTAAAACAACAACCACCGAGCGTATGTTGTTCTATTCCGGTAAAACACGATCATTAGGTGAAGTACATCGCGGAAATACAGTAACTGATTACTTAACCCAAGAAAGAGAACGTGGAATAACAATATGTAGTAGTGCTGTGACATTTCCATGGAATGACAAAAAGTAAGCAGTAAACTGAACATTCTCTTGTAATTATATTTAATTAGGTTTCTTTTATTATAAGGATTAATCTTTTGGATACACCTGGCCATATTGATTTTACAATGGAAGTTGAACAATCTCTATACGCTGTTGATGGTGTTGTGGTAGTCTTAGATGCTACAGCTGGTGTTGAGGCTCAAACCGTTACTGTTTGGTCGCAAGCAGATAAACATCGGCTACCAAAAATTAGCTTCATAAATAAAATGGACAGACCAGATGCAGACTTTGACAAGTGTGTGACGGAATTACAAACGAAATTGGATGCAAAACCAATATGCGTTCAATATCCACAAAAGGATGCGAAAGGAAATTTGTGTGAGTATGATTAAAGTACATGTCTAAAATTAATTTGGTTATCTTACCATAAATAAAATATATCATTTTTCTATATTTATTATCATAATCATAAAATTTAAAATAACATCCTTAGGACATTTGGATACATAATAATGTTGTATTATTTTTTTTTTTCAGCTATTTTCGACATCATTCGTTTGGAGCAGATTTCTTGGAATTCACAAAGTTTGGGTCGCACATACCAATCAATTCCAGTAACTGATGAAAATATACTCTTAGATCTACAAGAGAAAAGAAATAACTTGATTGATCAACTATGCAGTGTAGATGACAACCTAGCTGACATCGTTATTACTAATGAAGGCTTTGAGAAAATCACAAATGAGTTAATATACACTGCCTTGCGGAAAGCAACTTGTCAACAAAAATTCGTTCCTGTAACATTGGGATCTGCCTATAAAAATGTTGGTGTACAAACATTAATGGACGCTGTTATCAACTATCTACCTCATCCACAGGAACGTAATGAAATTTATGATTGTTTTGAGTAAGTCTACTTGGAAGCTGTAAGTTTGCTAACACTTATTCACAGTAAAAATTCGTTATTAGAGACGATTTTGTGGGGAAAGTTTTTAAAATTGTCCATGACAAGCAAAGAGGGCCTTTAACCTTGGTACGTGTACTGAGGGGTGATCTCAAGAAGAGCATGCGTATTACATCAACCAGGGGGCAGGCGGAGGTTATAGGAAAAATGTATGAACCTTTAGCCGATGAATATCGAGAGATACAGTCAGTGCAGGCAGGAGATGTAGCCATATGTTCCGGGTTAAAGGTAAACATTTGAAATTAAAACACGTTTTCATTATAAGCTGGAAAATGTTATAAAGTTCTTTTTGAAGATTATTATTTTTTTATAATTTTTTAATCCTCCGTTTAAATCAAAATTTGAGAGATAACATAAAATTACAAAATTAATATAAACGTTGTCAAAATATTTTTAATTTTTTGTTTATTTTCTATTTATTTGGAGTAAAGAAATATTTCAAGTCTTTAGGGCAAATGAAAAAAAAAACTATAGCAAAAATTATAATATTTTTAGCTTATAATAAAAATTAATTTAAGTGGAAATTGTTTCATAATATTATATTTTTTAGCATACTGTCACAGGAGATCTACTTGTTACCAGTGCTACATCTTTAAAAAATGCCCAAAAACGTTTACAAAAATCCTTAAATAAGAAAACCAATGGCCAACAACTAGATGAATCCGATGACGATATACAAATTGATCTTATCAACGAAATATTTTCTCTTGAGCCACAAATACCAGATGCGGTATATTTTTGTTCTATTGAACCACCAAGTGTGTCCTATCAAAATGCTATGGAATTGGCCTTAAAACAATTACAAAGAGAAGATCCCAGTTTAAGAGTTACATTTGATCCTGTCACTGGTCAAACTGTACTAGGTGGCATGGGTGAATTGCATATGGACATAATAAAATCTCGAATTCTTACTGAATATAAAATCGAAGTAGATTTGGGTCCTCTACAAATTGCCTATAAAGAGACCATTGAGGAGAATGCCAAAAAAACATTATCCATAGAGAAAGAAATTGCTGGATCCAAACAAAGTGTAACAATAACTTTGGAGCTAGTTAAAGATGGCAAGGATCTATTCAGTTTGGATAAGTCGGCGGAAAATGTTAACAATTTACAAGCTCTAAGACCTCGAACTTTACAAGTTATACGAAAAGGTTGTATAGCGGCTTTAGAAAGGGGACCCAAAGTAGGCGGTCAAGTTGTAGAAACACAAATACGATTACACAATATTACAATAGGCCGCGGTACAGCGGATTCTTTTATAATGGCTGCTGCTGGTCAGTGTGTTCAAAAGGTAATATCCCAAAATATTCTCGTGAAAAAAAGAAAATAATAATTTTATATATTTTAACAGATTTTAACAGAAAATTGCACAAGACTATTGGAACCTATAATGTCTTTGCAAATTGTTGTATCCAGTGATAGGGTATCAAATATTCTGGCCGACTTAGGAAGAAGAAGATCTACAATCAATGATGTTATACCTAAAGGCGATAGAAACAAATTGATCCTTGTTAATGCTCCTTTAGCCGAGCTATCAAACTATTCGAGTATATTGAGAACAATAAGTTCTGGTACAGCCAGTATGACAATGCAACCATCCGGTTTTCTAATAATGAATCCGAACGATGAAGAGCTTGCGATACGTAGAGCACATGGGTTTGAGTAGGAATTTTAATGAATAGCTGTGTGATTGTTTGACAAAAGTTGTTTATATATTTTTAAGTTATTTTCACTGGCATTTTAAGCTCGTGTTTTCAAATACAAAAAAATAATAAAAATCATCTAATTATGATTTTCTTACTACAAATAATCATCCCATCTCTATAATGACACACATCACCTTGCTGTGCCAAAGCTACCCCTTTCACTACAAAATTATTCCGGACCCTTCCGAGTCACAGGGATCCTCGGTCTGTATAGAGATTAAAAATTAGTCTAGTAACTCTCTGTTGAAATTCGATAAAAAAATATATGGAAATGGATATGGAGCTACAGCTACAGCTACAGAATTTTGCAAGACACAATGACATCTCCTTATTCAAATTAAGAGGGTATATCAAAATGGCCATACTTATCGTAGAGAAAATACAATTAATTTATCTTAAAATGAATTAACACATACATAAAACTTAACAATAAGTAAATATTTTAAGTTAAAATTTATTCAACTTCAGATTTTTCTGAAAATCAATTTCAATGGAGTATTGACATTGACTAACGAAAAAATTGAAATGTCCACTTAGAATGGAAAGGTAAATTTGATGTAGATGTTTACAACTTAAGAAATCGACGAAAATCAAAAATTTTATTTTTTTTTTTAATTTTGAAAAAGGCCTTTTCGTACTTATTATTATTCCTATTATATGGCTTCTAATACTTTGTTCTGGTAAATAATTTGCTTGTCAAACACAAAAAACCTAGTAACACTGTCATAACTTATCTAGAAAAAAAATGAAATAATTTCTATTCAGAGTAAAACTTTACCTAAAAAAACACACACGTACATACACCTCAATATATTTTGTAAAAGATTTTCTCTATCACTTTCTCCGCCTGTACTACGTTTGCGTGTGAAAAATTGCAAGTTTTAGCTTAAACCCTTACTCATCTTAAGAAGTGAATTGAATCAATAAAACTAATGGCATTTTCAACACAAAAGGATTTTTTCCATATACCATTCTTGAGTGAATCCGTGGAATATGAATGTCAACCGGCATGTGTGAAGCTTAAGAGCTATGAGTCAAGCATTGATTATCGTTCTTGGTCCAGCAATAAGAAGAAACAATCAAAATTTTTAAGTGATTTGATAACATGCCAATTACCGGTAAGTAACAATATACTTAGATACAATAAGTGTAATATAAATTGGGCCAATGAATCATATACACTCTAGTTTTATAATTGTACACTCCCCCACAGACCATAAGGCAAAGATCCACGACGTTCTAACTATTTGCATATGTTGAAATATTTCTAAACCCTGCTGAAAAGGGGAAAATTATTAACAAATTTCATCAAATTTAGTTGAAATTTAGTACATTGGGCTAGTTTATGGCCGTTAACAACCATACCTAACTAGGTACATATCGGTCTATACTTATATAGCCTTCAGATAAATCGAAACCCAATCACACAAAACTTGGTCAATATCGGTTCATATTTATATATATATATAGCCCCCATATAAAGCGAGCCCTATATTTTAATTGTGGCTCTCTAATTACCGCGCAAAAATTCCATATCGGTTCGTAATTATTTGTAGACTTACCTATATATCCCATTTTTGTCTAATATATAACACGTATGGACTAACTTAAAATTTAGAAGCCGATGTTAAGAAGTTTTAAGATACCTTGTCATCGGTAAGTATTACCACAACCCAAGTATTTCGATTGTGGATGACAGTCTTTCGTAGAAATTTCTACGCAATCCATGGTGGAGGGGATTTTATATCAGGCAAATTGTAGAAGTACACCCAAAGAAATTTGTTAGTAGATACAGCAGAAAAGTCTTTTAAATAGCAAAAATTTTTCCAAAATTAAAAAACAAACTCCTAACTCGTTTTTTAATTTGATATTTTATATAGAGTGAAGATATCAGAGATAGCAGCAAACGTACTTTAAACACCCGTTCAGGTAATGTAGTGGATCCAACGACAAACAGGGATGATTCGTCTTCTCCTCGAAACGAGAATACATTTCGCACCCATGGTAGAACGATCGGAGAATCATCACAAAGTGGCGTCATTAGTTCAAGCCCCAAAGACAAATCTAGCCATAAGAAGATGGAACACACATTTGATGGCATGGCAGCTGGTGATAGTTTATTAGAATGTGCAAATATCCATTTAGCAGACTATCAAAAAATTATGAATGTTAAAAGTTCTTTGGAAAAACAGCTAACAGTGTCAAATGAACGCCTTAACATGGCCAAGGAAGAAAACAATAAAATCAAAGAAATACTTAACTCGAAACTCGATTCAAATACCAACAAGGATTTCTATAATAAAATTCAAAAACTTATTGCTGCAGGAAAATTAACCAAAACCGAAGAAAATGAACTCTTACAAATCCATAAGAAAATTGAAAATATTCTCGTAGCCAATGACACTGTAAAAGCTGAAAATAATTATGTGAAACGTTTGATAGAAAAGCTTTCTGCTCGAGTAACTATTGATCAAATCCAAACGGAAAATGAAACATCAATCGATGTAAAATATTTACAAAATACAATCAATAAACTGCGTAAAGAATGTTTATTGTTAAGGAATATAGAGGAAGATTATCATAGGATAAAACAAGGTCAACCAAATTACGATATTGCAGATCAAGATGTGAAAAACATCAAAATGATTATAGAAGAACGCAATAGATTACGTGAAAAATGTAATTCCTTAAAGGATGTAAAGAAAAACTTAGACGTCTTGAAGAATAAAAATCAAAAATTGGATGCCATCAATGAAGAGATTCGTAGTAATTTAACTGAGCAATCCAGTTACATTAAAACCATGGAATGTGAAATGCAAGACATGGAACGATGCTATCAAGAACAATTGCAGATAGCTTGTAATAGGGAGCAAAGTTTAAGAGTAAGTAAACAAATTGTTTCATTGATAAAAATAAAAAAGAACCGCGAAAATAGACTGATTTTAGCTTTGAAACCCCAAAAGTGTAAAATCTGATTGAAAAGCGTACGTGGTAAGGCCCTACTACGACAAAACATATACGAGGCTAATAATCGATTCTATAATTTCGGTGATTGAATTAAGATTTAAACAAAATTTCTTAATTTCCTAAATACCAACCACTCAAGACTATTTTCTCTCCCCTTTACAGAATAAATTGGAAGATCTCAATGATGAAATAATTCACCTGAAGTGTCAATCACAGAAATTTGAAATGTTGCAAAAAGAAAACGCATGTTTGCGTAATGAGATATCAAAACGTGATAGAGAAATATATGAATATGATTGTCAGTATCGACAACTGATGGTGAGTACACATAAAAAGAAAAATAAAATGTAATACTTTTCACTAAAACAAAATACCAATTACAAAGCACTTGAAGTTCAAAATAAAACGCTTTAAAGATATGTATTATCGCTATGAGCCAGAATCTATCATGAATGACAAGGAAGTTGATCAACATCTCATTGAGCTTGATAATAAAGAGTGAGTTCGAGGTAAAAGTGATTTTACACCATTCCTGTTTCGGAAAATTTTGTATTAAAAAAAATAATTATGAGATTAGAGATTGTCTTTAATTTTTCTTCAACAATATTATAAAATAAAAATAAATGTCAAAAATCTAAATACATCCAGTGAAAAGTTCTGGTTATGATTTATTCACATGTCGGTACTCAACATAGCTATTTGTAAAAAAAAAACATAATGTTCGACAAAATTTCTTAACCCTAGACAGTTATCCTTCGTCAAAATGAGGACACGGGATGGGGAAACGATAAATTAATTAAACACAAATTGAATAAGAAAATAAACTCCAGTTTGGTTCTCATTTTTGCTCACGATGCAAATTATAGCGTCTCGAAATAAGCCGTAGTCAAAATGACGAAGGATGACGTTAGTGTACAAAAAATAAGGATGACTTTCCAGGGTTAATAAGTATTTAGTCTTACCGCCGGGTGTCACAAGAGCTCTATACCATCGGTTTGTACATTCTCGCAAATCACCACTGTCGAAATTACAGCTTAATTGGAATCTTATTTTTGTTTTACCAAACTTGTGGAAGCGGGAGTAATATCGCTCATCCATCGAGTTGAATTGACACCCCGAGAGTATAAGTTTTGTCTTTGCAGAATTTACCATTCTACCCCGTTCCATTTTCCATTCATTTGGAGATTCATTTTCTAAGGAAAGAAAAATTCGAAGTATGTGCCACTGTGCACATACTTTTCAATTTTAGCTTGACCTAAAATGTCTAAAATCTCGTTTTAGTTGCTGTATCCTTCGATCTACATTTAAAGTTGAGATTATATTTATTATTACTACTAGCAATTAGTGACACAAATACTTTGAGTGTACATACAAATCGGAATCATTTTTTCAACCTAACCTAACATTTTAGTTTGTACATACAATCCGGACTCTTTTGTTCAACCTAACCTCAACTTGTTTAACAGAAAGTAGGTATTGTTCTGGCGGCTTTGTACTATTTAAACTATTTTCTTTGAGTGTAATCATTAATTTATTTCAATTAATACACTTTTACTTATTTAAAAACTTACTGTATACAGTTTATTATTATTCTACTCCTCTACTTTACAAGGATGTTGTTGAGGAATTACAAAGTTTAAAATTACAATGTTTGCAAGATAAGAACACACAAACTTTTAAAAATGAAATGGATGATTTAGCCTATTTCACATGTGCAACACTTGAAGAAATTACAAAAGAGCTAAAGAAACGAGGGTGCACCAATAGTCTAGGAAACTTAGAAAACTATGATAATAACATGACAGCTGGATCCAGAGATCCAGAAGTATGTAAAACATGTTGCGAAGCTTTGCAACGCCTCCAAGAACTTGAGGACGAAAAGGAAAGACTTCGAAATGAAAATATCCAAATGAAAGAAATAATCAAAGATGGCGAGGACAAAATGACGCAAATGTTAAATAAAATCGAGCATATGGATAGAGAATTAATTAAAAATGCAGATGAATTAAGGCGATCCTCAAACGAAATGGCCGAAACAAAAAAACTCGTTGAAGATATCAGCAATATACACATTAAAAACCAGCAATTATCAAATGCAGTTGACGCTATAAATTCACGAGATGATGAAAAAATCATTGATGATCTGCGACGTCAGTTGGAGGATGAAATGACGAAATTGAAAAAAAGTCAACAAGAAAATATTAGTCTTACAAAACAAGCTGCCGAGAAAGAAAATGAATTGAAATCTCTAAAAGAACTCAATAATAAACTGCAAAAGGACATTAGTATCCTACAATTGGACCACAAAAGCAAAGGAACTGAACTATTTGCGAAAGGTAATAAAAATGAAAATGATCATGATCATATTGATCATCAGAATATAACAAATGACACTAAGGCTATTTTTAAAAATGAAGATTATTCTAAGAATAAGAATAATACAAATCTAGAATTTATTCAAAAAGATTTAAATACTATTACAAATAAGACATTAATTAAATATAAGCAAATTTCGGAGGAAGAAGATACATTTTCTATAAACGAAGTTCCACAAAATCCACAGAATAGTTTAATTGATATTCCTACCGCAAGTGAAAATATATCTTTAGACCCGAATACTCAGGGTTGTCATGAAAAACCAAAGCCCTTTCCTACAATTATATCAAAAAGGAGGGATCGCACTACTTTTGATGCTTTTGTTGTTAAAAGTTCTGAAAAACTAAGATCTAATTTTACCACCACTGGTGTAGGTTTCGAAACAGATGTTGCAAAAATACTAATGGAATTTATGCGTGAATACAATATGTGTAGCAATCGATCTTGCTGCTGTTCCCGTTCGATCAATAGCAAGAGTAAATTCTTATCAATTTGTCACAAATTGTATCATAATGGTATCAAGTCATTGGCATTTGCTGAATTGGCCTATATGCATAGGAAAATCTATAAACAGGCGGAAGAGATACAGCCTGGATGTTTACTGAACATGACTGTGCAAGAACGAAAGGAAGAAATTCTTGGAATTTTGAATATAAATCTGAACGCAACATTACCTTATAGTACTAAAAGCGAAATAGATGTAAAGCCAGTGGAAATATTACAAAAATGTTGTTCGTGCAAACAAGAATTGTGTTGCACTAAATCGGAGGAAATGCTCAAGGATAAAGGTAAATATGTGGATGTTACATATTTATTTCTGGTAGAGTTTTATATAACATGTGATACGTGGTCAAATAGCATGTTCGTATTCGAAGCGAAATTCAATTTAATTTTCTGGCAAACTTTTTAAGGAATTTATTTGAGAACACAAATTATAAATTGTTCTGTAGCCAATAATTAGGGTTTTAAATGGAAATTTTAATACCAACATTATACCTATATTCATTCTTCAAATCAAAGCTTCGAAAAAGCTTTGAACTATTTTCAAATAGGGTTTGTAATAATTTATTCTCTAATGGGACAAATGCGCTATTATTGGTCCTACTAGCTTATTATATTGTCTTAAATAAATAAAAATAAATGTATGTTAGGGGAGGCGAGTGGTATCCAGGGGGGTTACTATGTAACTCGATTCGAAAGTTTGAACAACTCGAAAGTTGTATTCGATCCGAATTTATAGTCTTACCATGTAAGAGTTTTGAATCGAGTGAAAAGTGCTGACACTATTTCTTAACATTTTTGGCAGTACTTTCGAATGTTTTATTCAGAAATGTCAAAACAATTAAAATAAAAAGTAAATAATATTTGTGCGTTACAAAAATAGATTCGGTTGCCCTTTGGATGGAAAATGAAGATGAGCCATAGCCCAATCTCTAAGAAATCAAATAAAAAACAATCTATAACATAGTAATTCATTTATTTAGTAATTCATAGGTTTAAAAAGTAATAAAAAACTTAAATATTAGACAACAGTAGATTATATGTTATTGATGGCGGTTTCTTTCAATTTCTAACATATCTCTCTTTAATTCGATTTTTTCGCCGTTTGGCCTTAAGATGGGTCTTGTGATCTGCCCAAACCTAAAAAGAAATAATTAATTTCAATTTATGGGCAAACTATCAATTGCATACCTTTTTCAAACTGACCACTTCCCGCATTGGGGGACCCGCTGCATTTAGCTCTTCTGTCAATCGAGACCATGAATTATTGGTGGCTTGTTTGGCTTCCGGAGCTTTGATGTAACCTTTAGCCAACTGCGGATGCTCCTTCATAAAATTTAGCATGATCTCAAACTGTAGTTTGGTATTTACATTTTTTGTTGGATTTTCCCTATTAAAAAAACATTTTTATAAATATTAATCTACTGATATATATATAAATTTAAAAAATACTTGCATTTTTATGCGTTTGGTGTCAATATTTAATATTTTAATTTTTTTCCGTTAACATAATATCAAACGAGTACAAATGTTTACTTTCGAGCGACTTTGACATCTAAATTCGAAGTACATAGTGATGCACATACGAAAGTAGAGTATGAGTATCCGATAATCGGATGTGGCAACTCGAATGTAGCAAATGTATTTGCGAATTCGAGTTAGTTGGTAGGAAAAATCCGTTTTCGTAATATTTAACTTTCGAATCGAGTTACATAGTAACCCCCCAGTTTATTATAGTTTTTCGTTTAAATCATGGTATTATTTTAAAATATCGGCAGCATTTACCAAAAATATTGTATTAGCAGTGTATAATGGTAATGCTTAAGTAAAATTGTTCTGTGCGTTTAGCAAAAAATTTCAAATTAGCGGAAGGAAAATGTTTACACATTTTGTTTTTGTAGAAGTGGTACTACCTGTCTTTTTTCATATCGAGCTAACATAAGGGTTATTCACGTACATTTCCAGAAAAAAACTTCAAAACAAGTTAAGCTTGCCATGTGTTTGATATAAAATCCCCAAAAAGTCGTCAAAGAAAAATTAGATTATGAACGGCACAATTTTATTTACCAAACGAAATTATAAATTCTTAATGGATAAATTACTGAAATAGTAATAATTGTTTGCTTTAGCGATTAATACTGCTTTTATGTTATTTTGAAAAATAAATAAAACAATAAAAAGCTATCGTGAATAGAATAAACGTTACTTTATAAAAATTCAATCTGACATTAACGGCGACTTTTGCCTTTGATGGACTGTTTTGGATTGACCAACTATAAACCCATAATTATTGACCATTTGTCACATGTTGTATGTCTCTAGTTCAACGCTTGCATTCGTGTAACCATATTTAATAATTTATTTTGAAACATAGTTATTGAACTTTCTAAAGAAATTGAAACTACTCGAGAATTATTGGACACTATGAAAGAGGCGTTTAATGGTTCTCAGGAAGAGTTAATTGATTCTAGTGAAGTGGATAAGTGAGTAAAAACTGTATATCATATTCTTTTACATAACCAATGTTTTACATTTTTTCGTCATAGCTCAACGTATCGTGCCATTTCTCCAATTCAGAAAGTCAGCACCAAGCAACTAAAAAAAGTGAAGCCAAGACTTTTGAAAAATGCCAATGTGTATAGGGGTTAATTACTTGCGTATGAAATACCTGCATTTCTTTTTATATTTAATCTCAAGACAATTGATGTTCACTTTCATTTATCGTGGACTTTGGATT
This sequence comes from Haematobia irritans, assembly GCF_050003625.1. Taxonomy (NCBI): domain Eukaryota; kingdom Metazoa; phylum Arthropoda; class Insecta; order Diptera; family Muscidae; genus Haematobia; species Haematobia irritans. The sequence goes on from NC_134397.1 coordinate 20,199,090, forward strand.
TCAATTTAGGATTTATTGAATTTTATTTTGCCAAATGGGCAAAATGTTTTTCAAAACTGAATTGAAAAACAAATATACATGAGGAAATGATAAATTTCAGCCGAATTTATAGCCGAAAATGTGACATTGCATTCGAAGGAAATTATTCATTTCGTTTATTAAGGATATCAATATCTGGATTGTTTTTAAAAGAATTTTTTGTGTCGTAGTTGATTTAATTATATGTAGATATGTACACATACTTGCATTTCATATTCGTATAATTTTGTAATAAAAACAGTAAAATAATCATGAATAATGGAAATCTGGAATTTATGTTTGCTCAGTGGAAAAGTTTTTACACATTTTTTAGATGTAGACAACCTAATGAACCTTAATTTTGAAGTACAGATATGTACCTCAAGGCAAACCGTACCGATGCAATGTTACTATTATTAATGTGACTCATTAAAATTCGAGGATCGAGGACCACCGCGAATATAATTCTCCAAATGATGATGCAGTTTGCATACCACTATCAACATATGATTAATTTAAATACATTGTATTTGTGGTAATTACAAAATTTTGTAGATGGGAATGAAATCAAAATTTGAAATTTTGTTAGGCATTATGCATAATTTGTCAGTTTTGATAAAGAACTGGCAACACTGCTTGGCTCATGACAGGAATGCTCTAAAGTTACCAAATTTAAAAGTGCTCAAAAAACAGGGCTGTTCTTTCTTCACATGACAACTGTCAATCATATGATGGCAGAAAGGTAAAAGTCAAAAAATTTTTGTACAAGACCAACGTAACTCGAGGCGCACACATCGACATACTTTACTCCAAGTGAATATCGATACATTTTAGTGAAAAACAGTGTTTTCCATCGAAAGAATATTACAAAAACGGTTGATAAAAACAAAGAAAATTTACAATTTTTTAATTATTTTAGGAAAACGTGTGTCAGCAGCTTGAATTTTCCCATAAAATTGTTCCTTTTTTCCCGTGTGAGTGAAGATACAGAAAAGCTGCAAAATGGCTTTAAGCGATGCTGATGTTCAAAAACAGGTAAAATATAATCTGCAATTCAATCAAATTTGGCAAGAAATATTTGGGATGACTTGAAGAATTTAATTTTCATGAATAATTTGCAATAGAAAGATTATTATAAATGATAGTTAAGTTTTAACAAGAGTTAAGATGGCGTAGTATACTAGCTGGTCATGGGAGTATGTCATGTGAATTTCAATAATGTTAGTTATTGATCAAACAATTGAAATAAAGCATAATCTTTGTGTCATTCGTAAAAAACTATGTAGATGTGCCCATATATGTTTCATCCAAACCGTATTCTTATAAGAATTATCACCCTAAATGATTTTTGTATAGGGGTTTTTCACATTTTGATAAAAAAAAATATATCCGAAAGAAGCAGAAAAAAGTTAACAGAAATCATGTGACCAAAATGTATATTGCTGGTTTTCTCTAGTGAGAGTAAGTGAGAAAGCATGAATGTTTACATGTTTTCTGTTGATTAACATATTCTCTATCTCCTTCTTTTTCTGTTATCTTTAGCGTATGCAATAGTAAATTTTTCGTAGTGGGAAGATGGGGTGGACGAGGTCACATATTGAGCATTTTTGGATTACGATTCCACATTGGTATTGACAGTTTAGGATATTCTTAAACGAAGTATTGACACTGGCTAACGATACGAATGACACTTACTATCGAGTTGACGGTTTGGAAAATTTCATTCATGGATTGCAATTTGTAAGAAATGTTCCAACTGACACAAAGGGTTTTTTTGTGGGTTGAAAAACTTTTATTCCTACCATTTGCTCATTAATTTAAAATACCATGTTTCGCATTTATTTAATAAAATGTGCATAGGCTTAGGAAACTTATCTTGAATGACAAAACATGTTTAGTAAATGCGAGCCCCAGGACAAATACGAGTAACTAGTTTTGGTTAAGATTTCTTCAAAACCACGAAAAAATTATACCATTTTCCATAATGTCGAGAGTGAAGGTTCTCAATCCGTTTTAAAGGAATAGAGAGGATTTTATCTAGGCTTTATATCTATTGAAAATGGATTTGAAATCCTTTATTTATAAGGCAAATGACAGTTAAAATCTAGTTAGGTTGATGTAGGTAGGTTGATCCCAGACCTAATATAAGGGGTCATTTGCCCCGTAAACTGGCGTAGTACCTTTTAGGTGCTAAAGCTTTCAAGAAAGTTACATCTTAAGGTGGGTACTATTTTTGAGTTAAAAATCACTTTATTTTCGCGATTACTTTTCCGGAAATAATAAAAATTATAAATGAAAACAAACATATTCCTGTAGTTTGCCGAGGAACAAGAAACTGCGCATCAATTGAGTTAATTTATTTGCTTTATACTGAACTGTTTTAATAAAGAAACCTCGAAAATCTCAACGCGAAAAGTGAACATAGTACTGACCTTTTGGGAGCCACCGCAGCGCAATGGTTAGCATTCCCCCCTTATATACACAAGGTCATGAGTTCGATTCCTACTTCGACCGAACACCAAAAAGTTTTTCAGCGGTGGAATATCCCACCTCAATAATGCTGGTGACATTTCTGAGTGTTTCAAATCTTCTCTATGTGGTTTCACTGCAATGTGGAACGCCGTTCGGACTCGCCTACAAAAAAAAGGTCCCTTGTCATTGAGCTTAACATGGAACCGGGCAGCACTCAGTGATAAGAACGAAGCTTACCATTGTAAGTGAGCCTTATACATCGGGCTGCCACCTAACCTACTGACCTTTAAACGTTATGGGTTACTCTTGAGAGAAGTAACATTAAACATAACTCTATTCGTAATTGAAAAATAGTTTAAAATTGTGTATGATATCGGCATATGATAAATGAAAATATATCTTATATATTTCTCACTAATAATGGTAAATTATAGTTTTTTTTTTATTCCATAGTATGATTATTTGAGTAGTAGGTAGGTTGATCCCAGACCCAATATAAGGGTTCTACTTTGCCCGTAAACTGGCGTAGTACATTTTAAGCAATCCTACTGAATTAGTATACCATCGCATTCGAGGAATATTATGTGTGGTTTCAAAGTTTTCAAGAAAGTTCCATCTACATCTTAGAAGTTATGGCCTACGGTTAATGCATTACACTTGAAAGAAGTAACCTTAAACAAACGTCAATTTGTAATTGAAAAAAATCGTTTAAATTTTTTTATGATATCGGCATATGGTAAATGAAAATGTATCTAATATATCTCACTAATAGTGGTCATTTAAAGTTGTTTTTTTTTTTTTATTCCATATAGTTAGATTATTATTAGTTAGATTACAAAAAAAGAATTCAAAAAACAATAAAATGTCATTAAATTATTTCCAATAATTAAATCCTGTAAAATCTGTTTTTTACTTGGTATATTTGGAGCGAATTAGGACTCTAAATCTTATAATTACCTTCTATGTAAACTTTTCGTGGAGATTTTCCAAAAGTCGCATGACAATCAGTTTTCATAAATGCTATACAAAAAAATCTAAGGTATCTGATTGATGTTAACAAAATATATACACCATTCACTCTTGTCAAAGCAAAGATTTGCGAGACTTTACTTTTCTTTTTGTTCACTATCAACATTTCCCTCTTTTTGCTAGATCAAACATATGATGGCTTTCATCGAACAAGAAGCCAATGAAAAGGCCGAAGAAATCGATGCCAAAGCCGAGGAAGAATTCAACATCGAAAAGGGTCGTTTGGTTCAACAACAACGTCTGAAGATCATGGAATACTATGAAAAGAAGGAGAAACAAGTTGAACTACAAAAGAAAATTCAATCTTCAAATATGCTCAATCAAGCTCGTTTGAAGGTAAAGTATATACACTCAATAAATATTACATATATTGAAAAATCAATGCATCTGTTATTGCAATTTAGGTTCTAAAAATCCGTGAAGATCATGTGGCCAGTGTTTTGGAGGATGCTCGCCGCCGTTTGGGTGAGGTAACAAAGAATCCCGCGGAATACAAGATTGTTTTGCAAAAATTGATTTTGCAAGCCTTGTTCCAAACCATGGAACCTACTGTTATCCTTCGTTGTCGTCAAGTTGATGTTGGTCTTGTCAATGAAGTTCTACCAGCAGCTATTGAACAATACAAACAAAATATGAATCAAGATGTTAGAGTTGATGTTGACACCGATAATTATTTGCCTGCCGATACATGTGGAGGCGTTGAATTGATTGCTTTAAACGGCCGTGTCAAGGTAAGTTTCCAATTGCTAAACGGGGACTATATGGTATCATTCGAAATGGCATTTGTTGTTTAAATTCATAGTCATGTCGCATGCAGTAACATAAAATTGAAGATTAATTTTAGCGGAATGGTCTATGTTAGGAGAACAATACGGATTACTAGAATATTAAAGTGATTCAAGCTGAAATGAGCGTCATTTAGCACTCTCTACACTCATTTTTATTTCTCATTTTAACTTTCACTTTGCAATTAAAAAATAGTGGACTTTGGCTAACATTGAACATTGAATTGATATTTAAAAAGTAATTTAGTTTTGATGTGTTCGAAAATACAAAAAAAATTGTGAGCTGGGGCCAAATCACCGCAGTCGAAATCGAGTACTTCGTCATCGTAATGTAGTTTACGCGGATCACCGCTGTCGTTATCGAATTGTTTCTACTCGAAGTTGAACACGATAGGTAGCATGCTATCGAAAACGAAGTATGTAGTGATTTTTGAGCAGAAAAAAGGTAAACAAAAAGAAAAAATTTGGCGAAAATATAATTATGATTCTATTTTGGCAAAATACATTAAAAAAATATAATATTACTTGCATTTAGGGAAACGGAGCAAAGAAAGGAATGCTCAGTAGCCGCTTCAAAAAAACTTATTTTTTCAAGAACATATTTAAAAGCTTCTTTTGACAGATGAAAACGTCTTTTAAATCTACTCACACTCACTTCAAAATAGAATCACTTACTCTACTTCAGGCAATGCTAAAGGACTGCTTTTCTCTCTTCCAATTTCTTATTACCATATGTTTACAGCAATGTAAACATATGGTAATAATGTAAGTAGTAGACAAAATAAATTACGATCGAATGCGGTTATCCAAAAATTTAATGCGATCGAAATGTTTCTATATACGAAACAGAACTCGATGACGAATGCGGTGATTTGGCCCCAGAACTCGATGACGAATGCGTTGATTTGGCCCCTGTTGGGAAAAGAACTGCGAGCAATTCTGCTATAATCGTTCCATTCCTCGTCATTCATAGAATTGGCATTCTTCAAAGTTTTTAAAGTTATATTAACACAAGGACTAAAGCCAACCTTTCATCAACAACGTCGTGTCTTTGCTGATTATGCCCTTGAAATGTATGTGATCCCAAATTTCATTGAAACTAATGAGCCCCGCTTTCACTTCGGCCATGTTAATGAGGTCGTTGTGGTGGATTTTTCATTATTACCGGCATACCTTCTTCTTTATTATGGCCCAGTAAAAAAAAAACGTCGCCCAAAAAGTAGTGAAAATGTTTTTTTTTTTTTGGATCCGTAAGTAGTGCAAAATTGGCGCAGAAGCGATAAACTTAACATGGGCTTGTCATAGGACGGAAGTCCACCATTTCAACAGTCGTTGCACTGAATTTGCATCACTTCTTGTGATCCGCATTCAGTGTTTTGGATGTGAATTATTTTTTTTATTTTGCCATATAAATAATTTCTATAATTTTTTGTGCATTCTATCGCTTGTCTGAAACTTTTAACTTCAACAATTTTCAAAAATTCGCAATTTTTCTAGAATGGATTTTACATTTTTTCGACAAAATTTGAATAATTTGTACCATTTTATTAATTCTTAATGTTTCAACCTATTTGAAACAAAAAAGTTAAAATTAACCATTAAAACTATGAAAACATTGAATTAAAAGAACTTTCTGCATAGTTAAAATAAAGAAAATCTTTGGAAGAAAATTTTGGAAGTGTTTTTAAAGTTGTGCCTTTAGAAAAACTTCTAATTTTCTTTTGCTGGGGAAATAAACATACGATTAATTATCTCAAGTACATTTAATCTGCATCTACTTCTACGCATTTGCAACATTTAAGTGTGGCAGCTTAAGGACATAAATCACATATCTCAAATGTATAAAACACATCTAATTTTCTAGATTATTTCTTGTACTTCAAATTTGTATCGACCCCTATGTTTTTTTTTTGTTTTAATTCTCTTTAGGTACCTAACACTTTGGAATCCCGCTTGGAGTTGATTTCCCAGCAATTGGTTCCCGAAATACGTAATGCTTTGTTCGGACGTAATGTCAACCGTAAATTTGCCGATTAAGTATCTTACAATTATTTCTTTTTCCCCCTTGTGTGCATAAATTTATTTAGCTTACAATGATAATAATAATAAATCAACAAAAGTAATTATTATTATAACAACAGCAACAATAACCTGCAAAACGAAAGAAATGCAAAAAAACCGTAATCAATTTAATATTCTTACTTCCCCTCCTTCCTCAATCAAGCTCGCTTCAGTTTTACAAAGAAGGTTTAAAACATAATATTTTTTTTTAAGTAAACCTAAGTTCTACAAAATTTGTTTGCAATCTAACAACTGTATGATGAACAGCATGATGATGGTTCTTATGTTTCTTACTAAACAACTAAACAACAGAATTAAGCATAAACAATGGAAAAAAACACAAGCTTTGAAATTGTTTTAAACGAACCTCTTAGAAGTAACAATAAATTAAAAAAATATATAGAAATAAATATGAGAATTTTCAGAATGACTTAGCCAAACTCAAGAAACAAAGATATTATTAACCACAAAAAATAATCATGGGATTCTTCATTTTCTAATTCACATACACACAACAACAAAAATAATGGAGTAACAAAAATAAAAATCTAGTAAAGCATATTATTGACAGTTTAAGGTAAAATTAAAATGAAATACTAAGTAAAACCAACCAAGTATATTAAAAAAAAATGTTTTTGTTGAAGAATTATATAAATTCCAATATAGTTTAAACTAAATGAAAGGAGTTATACATATTTAAACATATTTACGTATACTACTATTATTATTATCTATTATTAATATTACAATTGATATACAAATGAAACAGAAAAATTAATCATATATATATATATATACATACACATTCCTGTACAAACAAAACAAAAGCGTGTTAAGAGTAATGTTTATAACAAAACTTTTACTTTTTTCTTCTTTGCCACCAACGTTCTGATTTATATATATATATATATATATATATATATATATATATATATATATATATATATATATATATATATATATTTTTTTTTTTTTTGTGGTCATTTCTTTGTTGTTAAATATTTTTAAGTTACTCTACTACATTTTCGTTTTTTCTCTATCTTCTAAATGATCTTTTTTTTTTTTTTTTTTTTGGAAATATTTTGATAAAAGCTGTGATTTTTCAAACCACGACCACCATTATTCAAAAAGCGTAAACTAAACCAAAAAAACTGCCAGTATAAAAGAAAAACTTCAAGGAAAACGATTGTCTCCAGCCATTCTCCATCAAGCAATAACTACAAAATAGATTTCTTAAATTATAACATTTTCGGTAACAGCATCCTTTATATTCGGTTTACAGAAATTTTGTATTCAACTTCAATAATTTCTCTATACTGAATGTGAAGTACCGAAATAATAATCTGATAAATCTATAAAAATCATTCTCTTTTGTTGAAATAATAAATGTGGAATATCGCTCTATTGCGGGGGTGATTTGTTGTAAGTCATATCCATACATCTCTCTATATCACGTTCTTCTTTAAAAAAAATCCCTGATTTAAAACAACTCTCTCTTTGTCTAGGTAATTTTCTCACTGAACTCTTTAACTTGTTCTTTTGTTCACTTTTTGGGATATATTACTTAATTATCTAAATGTTTTAAAAAATAAAAAAAAAATGGAAATTATTATTACTTTTTTTCAGAGACAACAACGTTTTTCCTTTCTAACCAACAACGCTTATGAACACAGCTTTTGTTTTTATTTTCTTTGAACATTTCCTCGCTCCCAAACTTTGGTTTAATAACACCTTTCTTTTTTAAATGCGCATATCGTTTTTGTTAAATTTGTTTGGTTTGTATTTTCTTAAATATTTGTTTGTTTTTGCTCTTACAAAACTGTTGCTGCTGTTTTTTATTGTATTATTTTCTTCCCTCCCCCCTCCTCAGCTTTTGTTATATTTTGTGAATGAGTTTTATTTCTTCTCTTGTTTAAGTATTAAAAAAAAATTACCTAAATACAAGAAATATAATTGTTTGTGCTTTTGGCGTTACATAATAAAACAAAACAATTATGAATAATAATTATAATAATAATAATAAAAATGAAAAATAATCAAAAAAAAAACATTAATCCTGGCTTTGATTTTACAATCGTGTTTGCTCCTTATAATTGGGAAAAGATATTAATTTGCAGTTTTTTCTTTTCCCCCAGCGTAGACATTATTGATTTCCTCTCACCCAAATGATGTTAACAAATACGAACTACCATTGTCATATGTGGTTCACAGGATTGCCCCAAAGTATCCAATGAGTATGATGTGTGTCCCCTTTGGTCGTCATTCATTTGTTATCTACCTCCAAATGATCATATTCTATGTGTCGCAATAGATGCATACATTATTTGTATGCGGTGTTTTACACAAAATGGAAAAACTTAAAAGCTTTTTCTGTTATATTGGTTGTCATATTTCAATAATCTTAAAATCTTTGTATTAGCCATTTTCTATTGAAAAAAAAAAAAACAAAGTATTTATTTTTTATGTTAATAAATGTTTTAAAAGTATTTACTATATTATTTTTTAAAAACTTGTTTTGTTTAATCCTCGAACCCAGGATAGAGTTTCCAAGTGGCAAGTTAGTGGAGAAATATACAGTGTTGAAGCAGCAGATAAGAGATTGGGTGGAATAACATGTACAACGTCAAAACTCGCTGTCTCTCCAGCAGCGGTCAGAGCTATCTCTCTTTGCAAAGTCACATGTTGTGAAATCTATGAACATGTGTAGTTTCATAATAATCACAGCAAATACCATTCGGCGGATAGGCATTGGAGCTCGACCGAAGAATCGGCTTCGGTATTAGTCAAAAAATCGATAAACGACCACGAATCGGACTTCGGCGTAACAAGGGCGATTATCGGAAGCCTTTTTAATATATTTTTCTTCATATCGAAGTCTCAGTGTTGAATTTGTCCCAGTCAAAACACTCAGTACAAATAAAACAAAAAGCAGAAAGCTTCCATATGAGATAAACATGACTCCAGGAAAATTTTCGTCCGATTATTTTTTTGTCAAACATCAGCTTCGGCCAAAAAGGCCCGTTTTGGTCTAGTTATAATAGACATCGTCATAAATATGGGACAAGTGAACCGGTTACTTTACCTAATAGATCCACCAACTATCTGGACTCATTATATCCTAGTCCCAGACATCCTTGAAGTCGGGGTTTCTTGGGTCCAGACCGGTGTAAAATATACCATTTTTCGTCCACCGGTTGTGATCACTCTAGTGACGTTCAAATGGTAAAGAAAAATTACCTGGCCAAAAATAATCTACACAAATTTGCAGGAAATTCTACGAAAAAACTACCAAACAAAAAACTTCTATAGAAAAATTTGTCAAAATTTTATTTCTATAGAAAATGTTGTCAAAATGTTATTTCTATAGAAAATTTTCTCAAAATTGTATTTCTATTGGAAATTTTGTCAAAATTTTATTTCTATAGAAAATTTTGCAAAATTTTATATCTATACAAAATTTTATTTCTATAGAAAATTTTGCAAAATTTTATATCTATACAAAATTTTATATCTATACAAAATTTTCTCAAAATTTTATTTCTATATAAAATTTTCTCAAAATTTTATTTCTATCGAAAAATTTGTCAAAATTTTATTTCTATAGAAAATTTTGTCTAAATTTTATTTCTATAGAAAATTTTGTCTAAATTTTATTTCTATAGAAAATTTTTACAAATGTTATTTCTATAGAAAATTTTCTCAAAATTTTATTTCTATTGGAAATTTTGTCAACATTTTATTTCTATTGGAACTTTTGTCAAAATTTTATTTCTATAGAAAATTTTCTCAAAATTTTATTTCTAAGAAACTTTTGTCAAAATTTTATTTCTGTAGAAAATTTTGTCAAAACTTTATTCCTTATTGTTGTTTTTGATCTCAGCTTAAAGCGATGCATTGACTAAACTACAAGTGTAGCTTAACCAACAGATAGAAAATTTTCTCAAAATTTTATTTCTATAGAAAATTTTATCAAAATTTTATTTCTATAGAAAATTTTCTCAAAAATTTTTTTAGATAGAAAATTTTCTCAAAATTTTTTTTCTATAGAAAATTTTCTCAAAATTTTATTTCTATCGAAAAATTTGTCAAAATTTTATTTCTATAGAAAATTTTGTCAAAATTTTATTTCTATAGAAAATTTTCTCAAAAATTTTTTTAGATAGAAAATTTTCTCAAAATTTTTTTTCTATAGAAAATTTTCTCAAAATTTTATTTCTATCGAAAAATTTGTCAAAATTTCATTTCTCTAGAAAATTTTCTACAAATGTTATTTCTATAGAAAATTTTCTACAAATGTTATTTCTATAGAAAAATTTCTCAAAATTTTATTTCTAAGAAAATTTTGTCAAAACTTTATTCCTTATTGTTGTTTCTGATCTCAGCTTAAAGCGATGCATTGACTAAACTACAAGTGTAGCTTAACCAACAGATAGAAAATTTTCTCAAAATTTTATTTCTATAGAAAATTTTGTAAAATTTTATTTCTATAGAAAATTTTCTCAAAATTTTATTTCTATAGAAAATTTTGTTCTATAGAAAATTTTATTCTATAGAAAATTTTGTCAAAATTTTATTTTATAGAAAATTTTGATAAAATTTTATTCTATAGAAATTTTGTAAAATTTTATTTCTATAGAAAATTTTCGAAAATTTTATTTCTATAAAAAATTTTCGAAAATTTTATTTCTATTGAAAATTTTATTTCTATTGAAAATTTTGTCCAAATTTTATTTCTATTGAAAATTTTGTAAAATTTTATTTCTATAGAAAATTTTGTCAAAATTTTATTTCTATTGGAAATTTTGTCAAAATTTTATTTCTATAGAAAATTTTGTCAAAATTTTATTTCTATAAAAAATTTTGTCGAAATTTTATTTCTATAGTAAATTTTGTCAAAATTTTATTTCTATAGAAAATGTCAAAATTATATTTTTATAGAAAATTTTGTCAAAATTTTATTTCTATAGAAAATTTTGTCAAAATTTTATTTCTATAGAAAATTTTGTCAAAATTTTATTTCTATAGAAAATTTTGTCAAAATTTTATTTCTATAGAAAATTTTTCAAATCACCAATCAGTAAAAAATTTACCATTTTTGGTAGAATTCTACCAATTGTGGCAACCGTGCCTGTGAGTGCCACATAGAACCGGATCATCTAGTTTTCGAGCTTCATTCTGACGCATGATATGCCCTTCTCAAATACTTCTATTGACTTCTCGCCTTTTCATCAGTTCCATTTTAATATATTTCTTTCAAAGCCATGTCCTCTGTATGGTATGGCGGCGTGTTAACGCTCTACAGAAATCCCAAATAATTCTGTTTTTTTTTAAGAAACTTTTAAGTGATAAAAAATAAACAATTTCGTTAGGTTTGATTAAAATTCAAGACTATTTTATTATATTATTTGTATAAATATTTAATGCATTTTTACACTTTACTTTTTCTCATAGACTGAAAATTAAACAAAAACATTTGTTGAGTGGTGTTGGATTTGTTCAGCATTGGTTTTTTGATATTTTGAATGAAATAAATAATGAAAATAAAAATAAGACAAAATAAAACTCTGGATGAAAACTAAAATGATTCAACAATACCAAAGAAAAAAACAAAATAATAATAATAATATATGTCATGATTTGATGTAGTTTACACAATAATTGAAAGAATTTCAGCAATAGGTAAAAGTTTACACACGAACTTCATAATAGATTCTTTCTGCCTTTAGTAGCTTGGGATCTTCTCCATAAAATGTGAAAGAGGATACTTTCGGTAGTCGATTTAAATGGATGAAAAATTGTGATTGAGATAAAATCGAAGTAAGTCGAAAAACGAGATACACAAATTATTTTCAATATCTTCCATGCCATTTTTATGGTAAAAAGTGTTAGTAGCTTTTGTTCTTTGTTCCTTGCATTGATCATTAATTTCATCATACAATTTTTAATGCATAATACAATTTGGTTTTTATTTTATTTATTTTGTTTTTACTATAAATGTTCTTGTGTATATTGCAATAAAATATGTGTTTGTCAATCTTATTACTTCCGTCAATAATTTGGATTTTTTATAGATGTTTTTTTTTTTACACTTGATCGATCGATGCGCCCTGCGTTTTTCTTTTGGCAATTATTGGCAGAGGCTACTTCACATATTGGCTTTCCTATTTCATAATTGTATTATAGTTGATAGGAGAAGATAGACACAAATTGTTGAAGTTACATTTGGGAGGAGATAAATTAAATGTTGATGTTACATTGTTATTGCGAAGTCGAATTCCGGTTTTGTTGTAGAAATTGTTGGTGTGTGTGTAAATCTCTTGTTTAGTTTGACATTGTAGTTGGTGGTGTTTATACTCTCTGATGATGGCAATGATGATAAAACATTTGATTATAGTTTATCCATTAATAAAAATCTTTTATATTCTTTGTGAGATTTTGCCCAAGTAACCGTGTTACAAGTTCCTCTCATATTTTAGCTATAATTCATAATGTTGTCTTGTTATTCTCCATTCTTTTGTTCATCCTCAGATTCAGATTCTAAACAGAAAGAAAAAACAAACAAAATAAAAAATATAAAAGTTAGATGTCGTGGCGTAGTTGATTCAGAAGCTTAAACATATTTCTACATAAATTATATGTATGTACAGCGAAACCTCTCAGAAGTGGATACCCACGGTCGCCTAAGTTTTGTCCACATTTAAGAGGTGTCCAAATTTGAGAGGTTTCACTGTACATATTTGGTAAGTATAAATTAGTATTGTCCTAGATTTCATTGGCCTATAGGATCTATAGAATTTAGCAGATAATTAGGCAAGCAAAAATCTAAATTTTACTCTGGCAAGCTAGGTACCACAAATTGTTTGAGGCTATTCTATAAACAACTCGTTTCTCAAAAAGTTGCCTTTTTTACACTTCCAAAATTAAGAATAATTTCATGTTTTAGATTTCATTGGCCTATAAGATCTATGATATTTTGCAGATAATTAGGCAAGCAAAAATCTATAGTTTATTCTGGCAATCTAGGTACCACAAATTGTCTGAGGCAATCAATAAACAACTCGTTTCTCAAAAAGTTGCCTTCGCTATAGGATGCTTTTACTACTCTGTATACATTTAAACAATTTGGAATATTTTGGATGTTATAGATTTCATTGGCCTATAGAATCTATAGAATTTAGCAGATAATTAGGCAAGCAAAAATCTATATTTTACTCTGGCAAACAAGGTACCACAAATTGTTAAAGGCTATACTTAGCAATTTGTTTCTCAATAATGTTGCCTTTTAAGAAGACTCAATAAATGTTTTGTTCTAAATTGACATGTTACAAGTTGTTGAAGTAATTTCTTCCTGTCTATTATTTAAAAAACCTACTCACACAAAACACCTTTTTTAAACGAATTAAATATGTATCGATATTGTGATCTCATAAGATGTGCGTCATCTTTGTTATTTAGAAAATGGAATCTCAAAATTTACCTAATTCTATATAAATCACTACGATACCAAATTGCTACTAATATTCCCGAGGCCCCATTACATAGCCCTTTTCATAAGAGTTGGGAAAAACTGGCAAGGCAAATCTGAAAGCAAATTGCTACTAATATTCCCGAGGCCCCATTACATAGAGTTGCGAAAAAATGGCAAGGCAAATCTGAATACATTTGAAATGTAATTTGTGTGGAATAACTTCTACTTTGTTCATTGGTTTTTTGAACATATGAATTGATGACAATTTTCCATTTTTCTCATTTGGAGGTGTAACATTAATTATTGGCCTAATAAAACTATGAATTAAGCGTATTTAGGACACCCAATTAATGTTTTGAAATTTTTTCTGGCACATTGATAATTTTTTTAAAACTATTGATAGTTTTGAAAAACAAGAATATTTTCAAAGTGTGCATAGAAATACCCATTCATAATATTAGAAAACAAATATTTTACGGTGAAACTTCCCTACATACAAAAATTTTTTTCCGATTCAATCACGAAATTAATTGATCCAATTAATTTTTTAATTGAAATGTCTTCAATCACAGAAATGATAGTATCAATTAAAAATTAATTGAAAGTCAATTAAAACATTAATTGATCTACTTGAACAATTAATTGATCCAATTAATTTTTGTGATTGGTTTTTGTTCCAATTAAAAAATTTGTATAATCGATTAAATTTTTAATTTAATATTTTTTTGTAATAATTTTTTTCTGTGTAATATGATTTCTAAAACTTTTTGTTGATTTCGTAAACAGAAACTGAAGAATTGAATTTAAACTTTCTTTTCTATGTTAACGTAATAAATCATTGTAACACTGATTATTGGCCTAGTAAAACTAGTGTGTACAGTATATAGGACACCCAATCAGTGTTATTTGTATTTATCTTGCGCACTGGTACAAAATCTAGTAATGTGATAAAAAAATTACAGACATTCTCAAAAGTACGCAAAATCAACATTTAGTATTGAATGATTAAAAATTTTATTTGGAATAATTGTGTAACATTGATTATTGGCCTAGGAAAACTATATGGAACAGTACCTAGGACACCCAATCAATGCTAAATAAATTTATCTGGCATACTGGTACATAGTCTGGTGATGTTTATTTTTAATAATCACAAGACAATCTCAAAAGTATGCATATACAAAAAAACTTTAAATTATATGGAAAATTGATTAACAACAAAAAACAAAAGTTGCTGCATTTTTCATAATATTCTTCATAAGGAATATATGTACATCTGATAGGTTTTTTACACTTACCTTCTTCAGTATTTTGTAGCCACTCTACAAACTTCTTCATTTGGTCGAGGAAATGCATTTTACCCTTTACCGAATTGTTTTCTTTATACCAACGCAATATAACCTCTTCCGAAAGAATTTCAGCTAGAAAATAAAGAGAAATAAATACATTAGCTATGAATCGAGTGTAAATTTTAAGGGTTTTTAATGACAATAACATTATTGCCTATGCATTTGAATTTATTTTTCCGCCATTGAACAAGTGTAAGGAGCAAATGTAACATTGATTATTGGCCTAGTAAAACTATGATGAAGTAGCTAGGACACCCAACCAATGAATTTATCTAGCACACTGGTACATCGTTTATTGATATAATACAAAATCAACAACATTCTCAAAAGTGTGCAAAAATTTTTTTTGTTTATTGTATAAAATAAAAAAATAGAGGACACGAGACGTTCTTGCTCAAAAATGCTCAAAATACCTCTAAAGTAGAATGAAAATTGCGGGCTCTAAAGGCTCATGAAATAAAATAGGTGGAGAAATATAACTTATTTGATACATCTAATAACAATATAATCGACATTGAATTTGTTTTTTTTTTTTGGTACTTAAGATCGGTACGAAGGTACAACATATTTCTTTTCGTTTGGAAAATTGTAAAAATATGACATATGAAAGTTTTATGTCGGGGACTTTTCCCATTTTCTTTTTAGATTGTTTTTGTATTAAATTTATTATGTTTATGTCAAAAAAATGAATACTTACTTTTATAGAACAACAAAATGATTTTCTGAAAGGCCTTCATAAAGTTCATATTTTCATAACAGAATTCTTGGACTTTTAGAATCAATGACATCTCAGCACGATCGGTGGTTGCGAATGCTTGAAACAGTGGGCAATAGCCTCTCAAGTGACGCACTGCCTGGTCTGTGACAAGTTCTTCTTTTTTATTCCATTCACCCAGTGACATTATGGTAGACCATATGATAATGATAATTTCATTGTCAGGAATGTTGGCTTTTTGGGCAAATTCTTTGATATTTGCAGTTATTTCAGAGTGTGGTTTCTCATCGTTCATATCATCAATTAATGTTTGTTGCAATTCCCTTTTAGCCTCTTGACTGGCCTGGGCTTTGTGTAATTTTATAATTTCAGTGAGTTCCTTATCAAGAAAGACTTGTTTGAAATTCTCTTCAGTACGTTTGTTAGGTGGGAAAAAGTCCATAAGTCTAAAAATTGTTTTAATATAAAATAAATATATATATATATGAGTCATTAAAGATAATGCTTATCAAACGATATCTTAATCTAGTGTAAAAAATGTGGAACGAATTATTGTAAGAATTCAAATGAAACACAAAAATTCATTTTAAAAGATTTGCAAATTAAACCTGAATTCTAGTTCCTCTAGGAGAGTTAATTAAAGAAATTGCTAAGGTTGTATAATAACAATCTCTTCCTGAAACTCTCCCAAGCAGAATAAAAATAAACTATGAATTAATAAAACAAAAAATCCTCTTATTCCAGTATATCTCGATTTGTAGAATTTTATTTTTCTAATAGTTGCGATTGGGAAAACCCGGATTTAAAATGTAGGTAAGTGTATATTAAAAAGGAGAAAATAAAATAATTATCTAAAATATAAAATATGAAATAATAAATGAGAGACTCCCACCAAATCTTTCGTGGTGACGTAAATTCAATTTAATCTAATTTAAATATTTTTTTTATTTGTACTCTATGATATTAATTTAAAATGTTATTAATTTCAAGGACTTACTTGCTTTCTAAACCACCCTTTTTAAGTGTTTGTATTAGAGAAGCCATTCCCTTTTCTTGCTTAAAGGTGACAAACAACTCGACCAAAAAGTCCAGAGCTATGCCATCCTTAATCAAGTGCTCATTATTGAGCACCAATAATACACTTGGTGGTACAGAACCGTTACCTGAAAATTAAAAATAAAATATTTTGAATTATTATAAAATTTTATTATTTCAATTAATCATATTGTGGTATGGGTTGGAAATGTAATTGGTTTTGTGTCCTTTGTTTCTAGTTAATAAAACAAAAGTCAGTACGCCAAATTTTTTAATATACCACATATGTATTAATCTTTATCAAGAAGTAGAAGATAAAGAATAAATTTGGTTAAGTGGCATATAAAATTGCTGAACAGAGTTCAGATCTGTCATAGACCTTTCACAATTGAACTTAAAAATGTCTCATGCAGAAAACTAAAAGACCTAGGGCAATCGTTAAATGGTGAAGTATTCGCTCCATATATATATATATGAAAATATTTAAATGTATTGACCATTGTGAGTGCCTAAAATAACATCAAATTCCATATATCAGGAAGTCAATTCATGTCTGCCTAATATATAAATGTGTTGGATACTTTAGACACATCTATTTGTGGGTCTGAAAAGCCACTTCAAATGTTTGTATCGTTCTGGCTTTCATTCGAGTTCTAAGAAGCATCTGCTAGGGTTGGAAAAATTATGTCTCTGAGTGTAGCCAAATTTACATTCATTTACGACTAATATTATTTAAGTATAATTTTATAGTTTATAATTAATACATGTAATTGAAATGAATGACTTTTGTCATTACATTCAAAGATTCTAGCTGAATTATGATATTCCTACAAACTAGAAAAATAAACGTATATTTATTTATTTTGTAATTGCTCTTTATAATTATTGAGCTCATGCTAAATAGGTATTGCGTCGCCACGCGACACGCATTTTTCTCATTAATGGCGTGATAGTCAGTCCAAATATATGGAGGTATATTCATTGATGGTTTAAGATATGTAGGTAAATTCTATAGTCAAGGCAATTGTAAATGAATTTGTAAGCGAAAAAAAATACTTACATAACCAAAGCGCTGTCATACGCGCTAGTTTAATGCGTTCGATTGGAGTAAACCCTTTAATGAAGACTAGCACTTTCTTCATTTCTTCTTCGAACATCTTCTCCAAGTACTTATATCGACGCATGAGATTGACGAATACCTGTAGAGAACATACAAGAAAAACAAAAAAATACATTTTATGAATTTGCAATAAAAACAGTTGAGATATTTAAATCTACATACTCTAAATATACGTATACATCTGTCAAAAAATATAAGCATATATTGAATAAAAATGAATTTGTATGAGTGTATCATATAAAGAAATCTAGAAATTTATGGTTCTTTATTTAAAAGAGGAAATAACCAGACAAGTAAATGTATGATATTTCTATAGCACACATTCGACACTAGAAAGGCTTTTGTTAATCAGCTAATCCAGTTCTAATATGGTGCATTTTAATACTTAGTTATAGCTAAATTAAATATTTCAATAGAGAATTTAAGAAAATGTATATCACATTGCGTTAGAAAAAATATAAAAAGGCAGTACTAAGCGTTGAGAAGACTGCAGCCTTTTTGAAAGAATCTGAGCATTGCAATCTTCTCAATGCTTTGAAATTCATTTTTGATTTTCTATGCCACAAAAAAAGGCTATTTTTCAGACGATAGTAAATAAACTTGAGTGAAGAAATATCTAATATTAAAACAAAAATGAAAATAGACAATATATGCCAAAGTACGACTATAAACATTTAATCTTTTTGTACCCTAATCGAACAATATGGAAGAAATTATACAAATATATCATATAAAGAAATCCGGTAATTTCATAAATTTTGTTTTACAAAGAAAAAACCAGACAAGTAAACATATGATTTTTCTATTGCACTCATTTGACACTAAAGAAGCTTAATGAACAGCCAATATAGTTCTAATATGGTGCAGTAAACAACAAAACTATGTGTTTTATCTTTAATTGAAGTCTAGATAGAATTGCTAAAAAACACAAATCATTTACGGAAGTCTATCTCTACAATGCAATGATTACTAGAAGTACAGAAAAAAATGTGCGAATGTATGCGCGTAGTAGCATTTATCCACACTAATAACTGAATGTACTACCTATACATATGTATACATTAGATAGCAACATTTCTGAAAATGACATTGATTGTCTGTCGCGTCTGTCACTAGTTACGTACAATTGTATATTGCCTTATTATACACCACCAATAGTTATTTAAATATTTTATAAAAGATATGTCGTCTTGTTTTAAGTATAAACAACTGTTTGCACCTTACTTGTGTGTTCTAAGAATAAACTGAAGCAATTTGTTGATTCTGCTGTATTGTAAATTTTTCCTTTTCCTTATCAAAGGGCGAATAAATATACAACAATATAATGCATATTTACCTGCTCATGGTTACGCATTGATTCCATGTCCTCGGGTGCTTCGAATATACAGTAGTTTGTGCGTGGCTTCTCGCCATCCTGAGAGATAGATCCACCAGGAACTGTTTGAATGAATCGGATAAATAAAAACAAAAGTTATAAATATAATTAGAAAATTTAATTCGCATCTGAAATTGAGAAAACTTAATCAATAATACGATTATGCAGAACATACCTAAGAGACCACCAGCAATTAATATGTCAAATAGTACTTCGCCGTAACGGCGATAATCAAGTTTGTTACCAGCGCTATGTAAAAATTTAGAGATCTCCTCTAAGTCACCTTTAGTTTTTTCGAGACCAGCAATGACCGCATCACGGAATCCCGTTGGGTCATATTTTTCTCTTTCATCTCTTTTTCTGGTCTTGATGCGCTGACCTGATAGTACTGGTCTTTCAGTTTTCTGACTCATACAATAAATTGCTACAAAAAAGAGGAATGTTTTTAAATTAGAAATAGTTTTTAGTTGATTTTGATTATTTATACAATTATACAATCATGTAAAGTGATATTTTGTAATAGTGTTCACTGGCCAATGGATTCCACTGAGAAAAATCTAGGACACCCGAAACACTTTTCTAATTTTATCTAGCATTCCCATATTACTCATAAACCTATGAAATAAATTTCAGGTAAAGAGACAAGAAGAATGCTTTATATTTTATTTCAGAAACATATTTTTTCTGTATATTTTGTGAAAAGCAATTAGAAACCAAAACGTTTTGGGATTCCTCAAGAACTAGTAATTGCCTAGGTCCCAACTATCCCTGTAATGATACGTAATAAGTTTCCATGGTATATTTCTGGAAAACACATGAAGGGTAATCTTAGCATTATCAAATTCAAACCTTCGATCGATATCTCTTGAACCAATTATATGAATTATATCGTTCCAACTATATGAACTTTATCGTATATAATAAATTTTCTAAATTCAACAGAATCATAACCAATATAACAGTGCAAAGGATAATCTTCTTTAGTAAATAATAAATGACATCCATCTATAGTTGGTCTTTATACCAAAATCTTGTCTGTTTCAAATTCTAATGATTGTTGGGGAGCTTTAGTTCTAGATCTATTTAGATAATTCCTAGCCAATATATAACATAGGCCCAGAACAATATTTATGATAGGTATATTTTCATGTATAACAAATGTATTATTCTTCAGCTACATAGTAGTGAGGGTGAGTGCAAAGAAATCCATTTTATTTTTCTTTCTGTTGCAATAATAACACATATATAAGAGAAAATAAAGACTTCCAAATATTCTTAACAAAATTATACTCTTAATAAAAAAATGTGTGAAAGCATATTCCACGTATGTTAATTGCGGCATTTTTAGAAAATCTAACCTCAATTTAAACGAAAAAAAAAACAACAAATTTGACAAATGGCCGCTCGGTCACTACTAATGAGCAAGAATTCCCTACCCCCCACCAACCAAGGCAAAGAAATTCGAAAAGAAAATCACCTTGAAAAAAAAACAAAGGCAAGTAAAAGGTAGAGGGTCAAAAAAACAAGAGACAATAAGAGATTTTGTTTTATCAGCAACAAAGAAAACGAATGGGAGAATTAAAAAGAGAGGGACAACGAGAGATCAATAATATTTTCAAAGAGAAATTCCGTCAGAAATGAGGTCAATGAAATCTTTCACAAGAATTTCTTCAACTTTCTAAAAAATTAATTGCAGTATTCCATAAAAAGGGGAAAAATAAACTAGTAAATTCCACGTTTACTTACATATACAACTAAAGGAAATAAAAAAACACCCCAAATAAAGCAACTCAAGTGAATTTTCTTATATATACGTTTTGTTTTCGTAGTAGCACAAGTTTTCTAGTTGAAATATTTTCGTAAAATTTAACCTTGTTTCAATTTATATTGTAAATAAATTAACACTAGCTGAATAAAAATCAGCCTTTCTCTCAACTTTCTATTTTTTGATTATGACGAATAAAATGACACGAATTCAACTGTTGATTTCGAATTTAACAACGCGAAGCGGTAAAACACACGAGCAAGAGTATTCACAGAAAATATAGAAAAAACTCGTTCTGCCCTTGTTCTTACGTACTAAATTATTTATCACAATAAGTTACTTTGTCTTATTTTAAGTTAAATTAAATAAAATGCAAAAGTTTATTTTCTTGTTTAAAAAAAAAGCAAATATAAAACAATAACTGTCCACCGAAACCACTTGAGTTCACGAAATCCAAAAACTAAATGAGAGAACAGCAATATAGCGACGAAACAATGACATGTGGTTGCTTCGTTCAATTGTCAATGTGTTCACAGGAAATGAATGCATAGCAACGCCATATTGTCAGGGTTGCATTTTAACATGGCCAAAGAATGGAAAAAAAGGGGGGACGGATGGTGTACGAAACAAAGAAAAAATGGGAATCTATCGAAAATCTAATTTGATAAAAATTATACTATTATGTACACGAACTCTTAAAAAGCACTTTTAATTATATAAAACCAATCTACTCCACTTATATTCGCCTACTTCATCAAAAACTTTGATATTTTTGCTTGTGTGTGTACGTGCATCAATTGGTAGCCATTTTATAAAATATAACTATTGGAATCTTCACCTTGTATTACATACTTTTTAAATAACTGACGTTGTAACTTGATTTTTCTATTTCAATAATAAAATAAAATTGTACTTACGATTAAAACAAAAAAATTTAGCACTGCCGACAAAAATTTAATTCTAACGAACTTCTCTTTTCTAGAAGATACCTCTTGCCACACAAATTAAAGACGGGAAATGACAAAAGGAAAATTTGGTGACACATACATGCATAAAAGTAGTATATGACATATGTCAAACACATGGTTGTATTGAAGGGTACATAGAGATGCCAATACAAAATATAATGCATGGCTGAATAAGGAGGTTGAATCACGATAACAAAATCAACAAATTTCAATATGTTGTTTAAAATTTTAAGAAGTCAAAATCAGCTGATAAAAGAATCGTATGGCATTGGTAAAAGTGGCAATTATTTATTCTTTCAATTGTCCTGAAAAAATAATTCAAATCCAGAGAAAAATAAAGGTTCAAATTTAATTGCGTCACCTATAAGTTATTGTGAAGTGGATAATTCATCCGAGGAACGCCGATATGAGACCAAAGTTAATAATGGAAGTCAGTCAAATGGATATTCGCCATCTATTAACAAAAACAGTTTATGATGCAGTTTAAAAACAGATGTGCGTGGTATTTTGTGTCTGGAATATGTTATCAAGATACTCAAGTAATCTTTGAACAATTCTCCACCTATGAATGCACCAGTTTGTTTGAGATGCATTTGCTATGCAGTGTTATTTGGAGAGCTGCAATCACCATAAACATATGATTTTGACATCTTAAAATTTGGTCGAAATAAAAAAATTGTAATCATATGGCCCCATGATTTAACCTTCTTGTTCAGCCATGATATAATGATTTGTCATCCAAATACTGACGGTATTAATTGGGAGCGTTTACAAATAAAGCCCAGCATGTTCCCTTATGCGTCGTCAAGACTATAAAGGTTGAATTACACACCATGCGTCAATCCGTGCGTTGATGGAAGGGTTGATTTTTTTCTGTTTGCGACAGACTATTCGAGCTTTTGATTTCAAAGAGAAATTTCAACTCTTCAATCATCGGACGCATTGAACGCATGGTATGTAATTCAATTCAATTTATTGTGACAATACAACAAGCCAAAAACGAGGCCAATAATAGTGTACTGCCTTAAGGTAGAATTACATACCATGTGTACAATGCGTCCGATGATTGAAGAGTTGAAATTTCTCTTTGAAATCAAAAGCTCGAATAGTCTGCCGCAAATAAGAAAATCAACCCTTCCATCAACGCATGTAATTCAACCTTTAATGTTCTACCTTAAATATTTGCTACATTTATGTTCGAAGGCATAATCGATATTGCTGCTTGTTTATGGAATCGATTACAAATTTATCGATATTTTACTTACGTCCAACAGTTCTTAGCGTTCGACCACACTCTATGATTCTTTACAAACACAGACATTCCGTCCGGAAAAACTTATAGTCTGGACGGCGCATTACGCTATGTTAACTTTTTTCTCCAAATATCGCCGTTTCAAGATTAGAAATAGCATACAAAATCTGTAGTTTTGATAGCTCAGCCGAAGTTCCGACAGAACATGAACCTTTACATATATACAATATGGCCCTACTCCACATTGTTGGTATTTAATATTATTTTTGACAATTTGTAAAAAGAATAGAGCAAACATTGTAGAGTTCCTAAGATGAAAGATGATTGCACAGCATTATAATGAAACATTTTTATTTTTATTACAAATATTATTCATGTTTAAAAATATTCTTCATAACTTGATCGTTCACCATTTCCTTCATATGTTTGGCAAGGACAAAGTCCAAATGATTGAATGTAAGATCAGGTACAAGGTAATGTCCAGCCAAATTACTAGCTTTCTCTACTAATGTATTCACATCTTTAGGAGTGCAAAGAGCATCATTATTACTAGAGTATAAGTAAGTTGGTGCTATGATATTCTCCAGTTTATATTCTGGAGGTGTTGGTTGTCCATAAAGTTTTTGATTTCCCTTTTCTCCATAATCCATTTGGCAAAAACGTCCGGAATTGTGATCACTTAATTGTATATAATGAATTCCTTGATTGCTCGATGATCCTGCTGGATGAGTTTCTATCAATTCTTGTAATGCGGTCAAGTTGGTATTTTTATAACCGTCTCCAGCAAAAAGTAACCACAGGTTTTTACACAAAAACTTTAGTGAAGGCTCTAAACCGCAAGCATTGTCCGCTATACGATTAATTAAACGGTTTTGGGGAAGAAACTCCATATCACTGAATACTTGATTCCACATTCCACCGGGCTTGCCAACCAAAGGGCGCAAAATATCGAAAACTGCAGATTTTGGATATTCAAAAAAGGCACATGGAGCCAGCATATGTGCGGATTTTATCTTTTTGTTATATTCTTTGTGTTCTGACATCATAACGAAATACACTGTCGTACCCTGAGAATGTCCAACATAATGTATTTTGGATTCTCCCGTTACACTCAGGATATAGTCAATCATTGTGGGTACATCAATAGTACCAATTTCATGCCAATCAAAGTTCCAAAATTTTGGATTTTTAAGGGAAATAATTGAATGGTTGCGAGAGTATATATTGCCACGAGCATTTCCCAACCACACATCAAATCCAACATCGGCCAACAGATAACCCAAAGCATTATCGGGACCACCGGTGAGCCAACAGTCAGAGTTGCTGAAAAGGCCATGTTGTAATAGAATGGCAGGTCGATAGGTGTATTTATCTTTTGAATTTCGGGAATGAGGAATACGAAATAGGTTCAAAATGTAACCATCCGGTGTTGTTGCAAAGTGAGATTCAGCTGGATATCCATGACGGCGTGCGCGTTCATCCTTTCGATGAAAATATTTTAGTTCCAATGTTAATTAATACTATTTATCATACCGTTTTTATCAACTCCTTGAACTTACACTCTGGCTCCTCAGAATCACCATAGACATTGGCCAAACTTAGACCAATAATAATAAATGTAAGTAGATGCATAGCTGTGATAAAGACAATGCTTCCCTATTGCCTTGAAACGTATTATTTATATGAAGTACTAGACACTCAATATGATATGAATTTGTTTCATTTTAATTCCTAATAAGAATTATATTATTATATGTTATTAATAAGAATTATTTTATACTTATTTGTATTCAATATATGTATCTGCTAAAATACTGTAATAAATTTTAAAGATAATATGTTATCTAGAGATAAAAGCCATATTTTTGTTTTTATATGGAGTGTGGACGTACGGATACTTGAAAAATATGTAATTGTGGTATTAGCGGTAATAAAAAAAATTTAACTACAGTGGGTAACGGATATAAGCATATAATAAAGTTAATAAAAAGACCAGGCTTTCCTTTTCTTCTGAACAATAATTGCCTATAAGAAAAAACGCATATAAGAAACAAATAATATAATGTTCTTATATCCGTTACCTACTGTACATTACTCAATTTCAAATTAACAAACATTAAATCCCATTTTGAGGGGAAATAATCTAGGGAAGATACATGACCTAGCCAAATCATGACAATAAATAAAAATCGTTTTTAATGTTCATTGGTTTAGTTAATTGTTTATTAATTACCCATAAACGATGAAACACTGCTAGAAATTACTAACAAATCTTTAACCGTTTACAAGGAATCTTCGTGTTTAAACATGTTTTGCATAACTGGATCATTAACCATTTCCTTCATGTTTTTGGCAACAATAAAGTCCAAATGATTGAATGTAAGATCTGGCACACGGTAGTCACCTGCCAAATGTATAGTTTTAGAGACCAAAGTATCTACATCCTTGGGATTGCAAAGGCCATCGTTATTACTAGAGTACATATAGGTAGGAGCCAATATATTTTCCAAGTTGTAATCTGGGGGAGTGGATTGACCATAGAGTTCTTGGTTCTTTTTAGCTCCATAATCCATTTGACAGAAACGACCGGCATTATGATCACTCAGTTGAATGAAATGAATACCTTGATTACTGGACGAACCTCCAGGATGAGTTTCAATCAATTCTTGCATGGCAGTTAAATTAGTATTTTGATATCCATCACCGACAAACAATAACCACATATTTTTGCATAAGAATTTCAATGCTGGATCTACACCACAAGCTGTATCAGCAGCACGGTTGATTAAACGGTTTTGTGGCATCAATTCCATATCAGCGAAAATTTGATTATAAATGCCACCTGGTTTTCCCACCAATGGACGGAAGACGTTGAAAACAGCGGAAGTACCATGCTCAAAGAAGGCGCAAGGTGCCAACATATGAGCCGATTTGATTTTGTCATTATATTCTTTACGTTCAGACATCATAACAAAGTAGACAGTTGTTCCCTGGGAGTGGCCAGCATAATGGAGTTTCGTTTCACCAGTTTCCTCAAGGATATAATCAATCATGGTAGGGATATCGATGGCACCAATTTCATGCCAATCAAAATGCCAGAATTTTGGGCTGTTAATCGAAACTATGGCATTTTGACGGGAGTAAATGTTACCACGAGCATTGCCCATCCACACATCAAAACCAGCATCGGCCAAGAGATAACCCAAGGCATTATCGGGACCACCGCTGAGCCAACAGTCAGAGTTACTAAAAAGGCCATGTTGCAACAAAACGGCAGGACGTCGAGTATTTTGGTTATTCAATTTATGTGAATAAGGAATACGGAAAAGATTTAAAATATAACCATCAGGAGTGGTCACGGTATGAGATTCCGCCGGATAGCCGTTGAGACGAATTCGTTCATCCTAGATAAGTAAAAGATAGGACACGTTAATACATTCCAGTCCATTACTTAGTTGTATTCATTTGAAGTTAGGCACTAAGATCTTGTTTCACCGCACAATAAGGAGTTATGGCCAATATAAATGGTGCCTTGGATCATTCTCTTTCAAGTTCCCTGCCAAATTTTTGATTTCTTTTCATTATCATAAACACGTATGATAATGATGGAAAAAAACTCCCTTACACTTTTAATCTTACCGTCTTAATCATATCCTTGAACATGCATGTTGGATCGATGGAAGCCGCGGAGGTGAGTACCGCTAGGCCAAGCCCAATAAGTATTGAGAACGACAACTTCATGTTTTGCTATTCACTTTACTTCTAATAGACTCTCGTGAATTTAAATCATTATTTATATTTAAACTACTAAATAAAGTAAGTACATAAAAATAATCTGTACAAGAACGACTACCACAATCCTTATCTAGCTCTTTTAGGTGATTCAATTTAAATGTTAATGTTAAATTAACACGACCATAATCATTGGTCAACTCGTTTAGTGTGCGCTTAAATCACAACCGAAGGGTATAGATTTATGGCAATAAGTATATGAAAACAAATAAATGTATCAACAAAATGTAAGGCCAGTGAAATTTATAAAGCTTTTTATGAAAGTGAAATCAGGCGCAATCATTTGTTGTATGTTCTTTATCAATAACCAGCAAAAGAATTTGATAAAGTGTCATTTTTATAATTATTTCTAAATCTGTGAAATGATAAAAGGAGAACATGCAAATGTCTGACCTGTTTACTATAAACTTTTTTTTAATAAAATTTATTAGAAGAATGTCTACAAAATATTAAAAAAACAACTCTTACTGCAGTGGAACCAATATACACAGAAAAAATATCACCAAAATATGGACTAATTATTTGTTGTAGTAGATTTAAATATTGTAGATTTAAAATATTGATTTTTTAATTCCCAACATTTTAATAAAAAAAAATAAATAAATAAATAAAGTAAAAAACTTTTTAATGTTATTTGGTAAAATTAAATTTTTAATTGAGCATTTATGAACATCTTATTTTTGAATTAAATGCCATATTCACATTACACTTTCTTAATCCACTTTAACTAGATTTCAACCGTCCTTTGTCTTCTAGAAATAAATTTCAAATCTCGAAAAAATGGATTTCGAGCGTAATGTGTTGTTGTTGTTGTTGTTGTAACAGTTTATTGTGATCTCATCCATTTCATGTTATACGCTTGGTACATCAGCTTGTTGGCAGATCAAGGAACTCTGCGACTAAGATGGGGTGTGTCCAGAGTGATCTGGTGGTAAGTCGGGTTGGTTTGGCTGGGCAAGAGAAAAGATGACGCGTGTCGTGTGGCCCTTGGTTGCAAATTGGACAAACGTCAGCTACGCTGCTATCAATCACCGATAAGTAGGAATTGAGGCGGCTGCACTTGCCTGATCTTAATTGGGCCAAAACTACCCTAGTCTGCCGTGGGAGGTCTCTTTCCTCCGGTGCTATGGGCGGTGGTCGGACTCCAAGAACAGGATTAACCTTGTAGCTTCTCACCGCTTCAGCTACAGTATCCTCATGAATCCTGTTCAAACCTGCCTGGTACGCTGCTTGATCTAGAGGCTCTCTTTTATAGCGCTGGATCTCGCGCTCTAGATTATGTATATCAACCCTTACGTTCCTGGGTGGTGGTTGTGTATCCATAAGATGGTGGTTTGGATGATTACTGCGATAACAACCCAGGAGATACTGCTTTGACAACATGTAGTTGTGTCTTCGCACAGGGATGATCTTTGTCTCCACATAAAGGTGATCCAGGGGTGTGCTGCGGAGACACCCAGTCGCAGTTCTAAGAGCAGCGTTCTGGCAAGTTTGTATGTTATTCCACTGCGTATCACTGGTCTGCGGTGTCCACACTGGCGCTGCATAGTTTACCACTGACCGGCCAATTGCCTTATAAGTAGTTAGCAAGGTTTCTTTGTCCGCACCCCAAGTACTGCCGGCTAGTGACTTGAGGACCTTGTTTCTACCACGGAGCTTATTACAAATTGCAGTGGCATGGGCAGATGACCTAAAAAGGCTGTCGAATGTGACCCCAAGAATCTTGGGGTAATTTGTGGTCGGAATTATTACTCCATCGACTCTGATATTCAACTGCCTGCGCACTTCTGCCGTCCATGTAGTAAATAGTGTGGCTGAGGATTTGGTGGGGGATATCCTCAAGTTTCTCGCAGTGAAATAACTGGTAAGATTAGCTATGTAGACGTTCAACCGATCGCAAATGACATCAACATTGGGCCCAGATGCCAAGATTGTACAGTCATCCGCATATGATACAATCTCGACGCCGTCAGGAGGGGGTGGAATCGAGGACATGTAGAGGTTAAACAGTGCCGGAGATATCACCCCACCTTGGGGAACTCCCTGTTTTACTCTACGCGGTCTTGACTTTCTGTCCCTGAATTCCACGTACGACTGGCGTCCACACATATAATTCAGCACCCAACGCTTCGCTCCTGCCGGTAGGGACGTATTCTCGATGTCCTCAAATAATGTGGCATGGTTGACCGTATCGAATGCTTTCGATAGGTCAAGCGCCACGAGGACCGTCCTGTGACACGGCCTGGGCTGGTTAAGTCCCTTATTAATATGTGTCGAAATGGCATGTAAGGCTGTTGTCGTACTATGTACCTTACGGAATCCATGTTGATGGTGGGCAGCTGGAAAATTCTCCACAAGGCTGGGGAGGAGTAATGCCTCAAGTGTCTTGGCTACTGGCGAAAGAAGGGATATCGGTCTGTACGATTCACCTTTGCTCGAATCTTTGCCCGGTTTCAGTAGTGGAATCACCCTTCCCATTTTCCAGACATCGGGTATAATGTGTGATTCCAAAGACAAATTGACGAGTCTGGTCAGGTACTCAACTCCCAGTATTCCCAGATGCTTCAGCATTAGCATTGAAATTCCGTCAGGGCCCAGCGCCTTAGATGGTTTCGCGCTGTTGATGACATTGGTAACTTCGGCTGCAGTAAATTGTGGTGTGTCATCGGCTCGGAGACCACGTACACGACGGGTGGCTCTCCTTTTCGCTCTATCACTCTCGGGATGCTCGACAAACTGTCGGTTGAAGTATTTAGCGCACCTCTTCGGATCAGTCACAGTCACGTCGCCAAATGTGACTGAAATCCCATCATCCCTTGTGGAGGGGTTCGAGAGGGCTCTAACTGTTGACCACAATTTACCAGTTCCTGTTCCTAAGTTACATTGCTTCAGGTGCTCTAACCAAGTGTTCCGCTTGTGCTCGTCGACTATCTTACTAATCTCTAGATTTAGTTCTCTGATTCTAGGATCAGCAGGGTTAGCACGACGGCGTTCATCACGCTCGTCTGCGAGTCCCGCCGCTTCGGCTGGGAAGTTGGGCCTCACTTGGGCAATTCGACCAGCGGGTATGAAGCGAGCGGCTGCTGCGTTGATGATGTCCCGGAACTCCCTCTGGGCAACATGAACATGTGAGGGGGACGGGAGCTCACTGAAGCGGCGATCGGTGTATTCTCTGAAGCCTTCCCAGTTGGCTTTCTTTTGATTAATAAACGTCCGGCGTTCAGAGGTTATGAAATCGGAGGGTCGGTTGATGGTGAGAATTATGGGGAGGTGGTCCGAACCCAATGAAATGACGGGTTGCCAGGAGACGTCATTTATCAGACCAGGCGATGCTAACGATAAATCTGGCGAACTGCTGCAGTCACCCATAATTCTCGTGGGGGCCTATTAGTTTGGAAATAAAAAAAACGTAAGTCGGGCTGGACCAAAACAAGTAAATATAATGGATGTAAGTGCTGTCCCATCCATTATACGCACTTGTTTGGTCCTTAAAACTTAAAACTAATGTGAATACAATATTCCCAATAGCTGATAAACTACACGCACATTTCTTTCCCTAAACACAAAAAAACAACACCGCATATGGAGGTAATATCAGTAATGATGCAAAAGCAAAGTTAATTGTCCTTATTAAAATACTGAATTATTTTACTTTTTAAACTTACCGAAAAGTTATTTTTCGAGATTTGAAATCTCTTTCTACAAGACAAAGGACAGTTGAAATCTAGTTAAAGTGGATTTAAAGTGGCAGTGAATCGGCCCAAAAAACGTAATAGTACTGCTCTGTGACTTTTACCTTTCTCAGCCAGAACCAGACCTTTGAATCCCGGAAAGCGGTGGGCATCGTCTATCCGACTGTATTTAGAATTCAACTTTTCTTAACATGTGCTCCGGATGCAGTCCACAGTTTCGACTTTGAAAGAAACGGAGCACATATTTCATCGGATTGCACAGTTTTCAAGAACTGTAACTTTTGCGCATGTTGTTCGAAGCGAGCAAATGGATATTCCCGCTTTGAAATCTTTTTGACGTGTACTTGATGTTTTAAATTTCCTTTTGTCTCAGCTGTCTTGCCCAACTCTACTGCGAGATTGTGTTTTTGAGTTCTTTTTTCTTGGTAGTTGAAGTGCAATCGCACAAATGTAAATACTGCATAAACTCTGTACAAATTGAACGTCAATACCGTTAAATAAAACATAATTAATTTTCTGACATTCAACGTTGCCAACCACATTCTTCGTATTGTACATTTTTGCACAAAAAGATCTTAATACCCGCCTTTTATTTAGAACGATATTAGCAGCACTGTTGAACCGGTCATTTCACAAATGATTGGTAACGTTGGTGAAATCTGTCACTTCAAACAGATGTTAGAAACACAATACGAGAATTGAGTGTAATAAGGGACAACATTCTGAATTACGGATTCATTGAAATAAAATAGAAACGAATACGAAAAACATTGCTAGAGATGTCTGCTTTACTAAGATTTCCACCTAAAACATTGGTCTCGAATGTCCTTTCCATAAGAACACTGACGACAACTTTAGTGAACAGAATCAAAGAAAGTGAGTGCATCAAAAATATGTTTCATAACCCCCTAACTAAACATTTTCGGTTTCCAGTTCAACAAAGGCAGGAAAACAATTCTCTAATTATTGAAGGTGTTACAAAGGTTTCTCCCCGTGCTGATAATATGCTCAAATCGGCGTGTGTGGAAAAGTTCTGTCCAGAATGTACTCTAGGCTTGGACATAAAACACACGGATGTTTTGATTTTATCCCAATATGTACGTTCTGATGGATGCATGCTACCAAAGAGAATAACTGGTTTATGTCATAGACAACAGAAAAAGATAGGAACATTAGTTACGATGGCTCAGAAGGCAGGTCTGATGCCTAACTTGGCGCCCGCTAACAGCAAGAGAGATCCAACTAAACGTTATGGTTGGAAGAAATTTAACAAATACTTCAATGAAAAAACTATAAAGTATTAAATACTTCCAATAAATATTGCAATTTTGTTTAAATAGATAATGTCGTCGATATTTTTTGGCAATTACTTCGGCCTAAATATAAACAAAGAAAGTACCAAATTTCAATGGGTCGAACGAAACAAGTCATTCCACATGATATCGAATCAATGGGTCTCCCTTCAGCACAAAAACTTATTTTTCATACGACGTACTAGCTTTTCGGTCTATAAGAGTCACAAGTTCGATAGGATTCAAGAAATTCATATGGGTTTATCAGAAAATAATCCTCTAGTGGATTTGTGCTGTTATTATAGCAAACTTCCCAATATTTTTAATTTTGATAACCAATATCCTCTTTATTCTACTTAAATTAATTTTATATAGACCATCTTTAGTTTACCAATATATTTAACAAGACGTGAAACTGAGTGGTCCAATTTGATGTAAATCTGAACTCAGTATTAAAAAAAATAACACTAATATCAATTATTCTTTGTAAGAAATCCAATTTTAATGAAAAAACAAAAAGAACGGCTATCATTTATAACCGTGTTCGATGATTGCCAGATCTAACAAGACGTGAAACTGAGTGGTCCAATTTGATGTAAATCTGAACTCAGTATTAAAAAAAATAACACTAATATCAATTATTCTTTGTAAGAAATCCAATTTTAATGAAAAAACAAAAAGAACGGCTATCATTTATAACCGTGTTCGATGATTGCCAGATCTATCAAGGGGAATTAATATCAATACTTTAGGAAATATATTGTATATATATTAGATACTAGGTATATTGAAATACTTATAGATGTTTATCATTTATATAGAAAATAACATTTACAAATGTATAAAAATGCAGAATCATTTCTTTTAAGGCTAATTTAATCTTTTCAAATACTAAAAGAAGTTATGATTTTCGAAAAGATTTTGAGATGTTGGTTTGGCCACCTTTTCCACACATTCGTGGACCCGCAGTACATGCATTCTTAGATTCGATCGTTGCGTGAACGATTTAGAACATTGCGAACATTTAAAAGGCGTTGGGTCCTTATGGGTCAACATATGCTCCTGACAAGCGGTCTTTTGTCTATATGCCTTGCCGCAGACGTCACAAATGAATGGCTGTTCTCTGGTATGGGTACGCTCATGATTGATAAGATGGACTTTTTGATGAAAGGCCTTAGAGCAAAAAGAACATCCGAATCGTTTTTCTCCATGTTGTCGTATGTGGTATTGGAAACGGACATGAGTGTAATTTTCAAATTGTTGATTACAAATGTGACAGGTGTAAGTGGATTTCAGGTGAAAATTTTTAATATGACGCTGAAGATGAAGCTGGCTTCTGAAATATTTTCCACATTCCTCACATTGTGTTGTATCGGGCCTATTGTGCTTAAGTTTATGTTGAGCTAACATAAAGGAAGATTTAAATGTACTGGTGCATATATCGCATTCAAAAGGCTTTTCTTGGGGATGGAAGCGCATTACATGAGTCTTCAGCTGTTTGCGACTTGTACACGCTTCACCACATATTTTACATATCAAACGGGGATTATATTTCTGTTTCTTTTTCTTATTGGACTTGTAATTTTGTGCGTATTCATAATCCGATGACTCTGAATCGGATGAATCCTGCTGTTGTTCCTCGTCCGACGTTGGAGTAGAAGACTCTTCATCGTCTTCTCCTTGCATTTTGGGTTCTGGTGACCTTAAGATATACTCTTTTTTGTGTATTTCATTCTCAACGTCACACTCTGGTTTTATGACCTCCATTGTTTCCATATCAATTGGTTCAGTTTTTATTTCCTCAAATAAAGGCGGTGGCGTGCCAATAGAAGAGGCAGAATCTACCCCGAAGTCTGCCAATCGGGGGCTTAAACGCAAACGAGGACTGCTAAATGGGGAGCCCAAAGCATTATTATAATTTTCTGTATTTCTTTCCGTATCTTTGTTTAAAACAGATCGAGCAGTAAGCACTGGATCTTCATGCTCCGACTTGGGTGATAATCTCGAAAGTTCCAAAGGTGTGTCTTCGTTGAAGAAGTAGCTTTTGAAAACTCGCTGACTATCCAAACATTCCTCGCGAAAGGAGTGTACTTCTTTGAACCGTAAATAACATTCCCCGCATAGTTGTTGTGGTAAGCCATCCTCTGGCATAATCTGAAAAAAATGTAAATATAAATTAGATCATTTAAGGCGTTTTGAAGAATATTTAAAAAATTAAAGCTTGTATTCAAGGTCAAAAAACAAATTTCACCACATCTGCTATGGATAATTGCATACATAAAGAGCTAATTATCCAAAGTAGTTTCCGAGACATATTTATTGAGACAAATGTTCTTTAAGCTGTATATGAAGGACTTATGACCTTACGTTTAGTCAGTCTTACCAAAGTCTTGTTTGAGCTTTAATGAAAGTAGGTAAGATGGAGGCTACGCCTAATTTATATGTACCATAATTATACAAGAATTAAAATAATAGCTTACATTAAGCTGCCAAATTACTAGGTCTTCGAAAATTTCCTTTACATCATCACTTGGTTCATACTCATCAATCCCTTTCACGTTATTTCCAGTGCCTTCAACATCCATGCTATGTTTCTCCTTAAAAATTTTATAAAATTTTTCGTCTTCCGCAAAGAAACGACTACAGCAACGACAAGTCGAATTGAGGAAGAGCTTCTTATCAAAGCAAATCTCAAAAGCCATTTCTAAAGTTAAAACTTCTGGTAGAAGCAATTATTACTACCTCCTCAAATGTTAACAATACATTATTTTTTATTTCAAGTAAAACATAAAAACAAAATGCGTTCCATCATCCCCCTCACGGCGCATCGACTATACGTCTGACCAACACATTTTGAACGGCGTCAATTTTTACGATGCCGGTCCCAATATATGTCCTGTGGGCATATAATCGTCTCAGGGAGGGGGTTGTATGCGGGGGCTCCATCAAAACCAACTAAATTTGTGTCATGCCATATGTTTGATATGGCAACTCTATTAAAATCATCTGCTGATGTTTGCATTGGTAATAATCTAGAAATGTAGCCAACGCATCCCAGTAAACACAAGCATTGGAGAAATGTTTATACTCAATACGCTTTCAAACGTTTTTTTTTTCAAAGAATTAGCTTAGAATTCAATTTGAGAAATTGTTGAGAAAATGGCGTTCTCAACAAAAAACAGACATCGCCCTCAATAGTAGAATTCAACACGATAGCAACAATTTCTCAACATATTAGCAAAAACTTTTCAAACTAAATTTCATTTTAATGCTTCAAATGGTGTTACCAAATTGATATGGTGTTACCTATGAAAAATGCTCATCATTGTGTTTGTTGGGATAATACTAATAATAACCCTGCCAGCATTTCAAAGTTCCATTTCATCCTCATCGCTACCACAGACTCGTCACCACAACCATCGCGAACTGTGATGGGGGAAGCATATCAAAAAGTACAAAATGTACATGAAAGTATTTTGCCATCACTACTGTTAGAAGAGCCATTTTATTTTATTTAAATAAAAACGAAAATATAGTTCTGAAAACATAGATATTACGCTTAAAATTGTGAAAGGTATATGGTGAACAATTTTCGACTTTCCAAATAGAATAAAGTGATCGTTTTTCAAATATTTTTCCAGGCACGCTGTCTCCATCGAAAATAAACAAACTGGCTGATAGACGCTGCAATATGTAACTTGCTACTTAAAACTCAACATCATTCTTTTATTAATGCAAAAAATTATGTTAAATGTGATGAGATAAACCGAAAAATGTTATATTTATAAGAAATTATAAATGTTTAATCAAATCAATAAACATCTACACAATCGTGTTTTACTTGACCACAATGATTCTTCTACAATTACCTTAAAATGCACTTTTTCTGTTAGTTTGCAGGGGTTCTTATTGGCGTCCTTCGAAATTGATCTAAATAGGCACCTAATAATTGCACTGATGAGAAACTTTTTCGTAGTAACTTGGCGTGGTACAACTTCTCAATAGTGACTGCGCTTTTCCGACGAGTTTTTGATGTCGTATATGATTGTTTTCGACGTAGTGGGGATTCTCAGAAGCGCCCCCAAATTCAAAAAATGTTGACAGGGAAGGTGGCATCGAATAAACAGCTCGTCGTATTGTTCTACTAATTTGAAAAATTAGACCTGTTTTCTTTTAGCACTGTATATAACGACAGAATTATGTCAAAGTGATGTCACTTTAAAGGTGGGTACTAAGTTCGAGTTTAAGCCTAGTACTGAGATCACGTTTTCGCACGAAAAACTGTTATACGCCATATAAAAAACGTTAAGCCTAGTACTAAGATCACGTTTTCGCACGAAAAACTGTTATACTCCATATAAAAAACATTAGCGCGGAATAAATGCGAAATCTTTGTTTTAAGCATTTTAAAGCACATATTTATACAACCCTGGATTTTTCGCACGAAAAAATAGGCAGGCATATTATTTCGCATATATAAGGTAACATCCCTGGGTTTGAGATCCTATATACGGAGATAGATGAAGATATTCGTTTTTCGCAGAAACGAACTTAGTACTAAGCATTAGCGCGGAATAAATGCGAAATCTTTGTTTTGAGTATTTTCAGATACATATTTATACAACCTTGGATTTTTCGCACGAAAAAATAGGCAGGTATATTATTTCGCATAAATAAGTTAACATCCCTGTGTTGGAGAGATAGATGAAGATATTCGTTTATTATAATTTGATGTGGAATGATCCAATGTAAGAAATAATAATGTTTATTTTCTGTAAAGTGAATTATTGAAGAAATGTAACCGTGAAAAACTGGCTAAAAATATATATTAATATTAAAAAAAAATTCTTTAAAAAATAGAGTTTCACATTCTTAGCCAGTTCTTAAAGAAAACAGAAATATTGTCACAAGTTCACGAGAAACAGACAAACTTTCGTGTCTATTGCATGTAATTTCACAGTAGTAATATAATAATAGCCATAAATGTAATAAAATCTTCTCAAATCATTTTACACACTAATTCTGCATTTATGTAAAACAGGTCTAATATATGCTTATTGCGTATCTCCGACATTGTTTTCAAAATATGTGTGAAATCAAAATGAATTCAAGCACTTGACAAAAGTTAGTAAGTAAAGGGTTGAATGGAAGTCGTCTTACCATGCTGTTTAAGTTTGATACTTCAGGATATTATTAACGCTACTCCTTTTTCGTATTTATTGTTGCTCCGGCGAATTGACTGCATCAGCAACAAAGGTTTGGCAAGTAATGGATCTATAAAAATGCTCTTGTATTTGGAAAACATTGATACTATAACATCGATGTAAGAAGTAATCGATATTTTGGGAAACATCGATATCGATGTCGCAGCAATCACATCGGGCAAATTAACCGGCA
This sequence comes from Haematobia irritans, assembly GCF_050003625.1. Taxonomy (NCBI): domain Eukaryota; kingdom Metazoa; phylum Arthropoda; class Insecta; order Diptera; family Muscidae; genus Haematobia; species Haematobia irritans. Next base: position 20,236,675 of record NC_134397.1, read on the forward strand.
AATTAACTTTTCTGAGAAAGAATTTATGCAAGACGAAATGAAATTAATTTCCTATAAAACTATACATGTGGAGGTGTGCGTCAAACTATTGCCAGGGTAAGAGTTAATTCTAAGGTTTTGGAGGCGTTTAGATATATAGCGATCTTGAATAGATATTCCTTTCTTTTAGAAAACGCTTGGAGGACATGCAAAACTTAATTGATGGTCCCCTTAGAGAAATGTTGAAAACTAAGCAGCTTCCTTTTAATGAATCAATTAAACTAGTACCACAAGAGATGGATGATGATGCTCTAATGTGTGTAGATAGTCTCTTACTGGAATGTGAAGCAAAAAAAGAAGGAGAGGTAAATAATATTTTAATGTAAAAGAATGTCATATGTCGAATAAAGCCCCATCATTTGAATTTTTTATAGCTTTTATCGCCATTAGATAGTGATTTCCTGGTATTCCATTATTATTGGCCTTCAATTCGAAACATGGAGCTTGAAATGTTTGATGAGGAAACTGAAACGGAGTCTATACCCTCTTCAAGTCACTGGCTGTTACCTTCTAAATCTTTTGTGGGTTTATGGGAGCATTTAATTTACGATGAGGGCTCTAAAGAGAAGTTATTGAAATTCGCTTTGTCGGCTTTGCTATTCTCCCAGCATAATGTAAATCCCAACATTATTTCATGTAATCGTTTGATTTTGCTACATGGACCTCCAGGTTGTTTTTTGTAATATCTTAACAATATCGTTTTCTATCAATTTCCATTATAGGTACTGGTAAAACAAGTCTGTGCAAAGCTTTGGCGCAAAAACTTTCCATACGCTGTCGACCTGTATTCCGCCACACACACTTGATAGAAATAAATTCACATTCTTTGTTTTCGAAATGGTTCTCGGAAAGTGGGAAATTGGTAATGCGACTATTTAATAAAATCAAAGAAATTATACAAGATCCACAAAGTTTGGTGTGTGTTCTAATGGATGAAGTAGAATCCTTGGCCTATGCACGAGATTGTATGTCTGGACAGGAACCCAAGGATGCTATGCGCGTTGTAAACGCTTTACTCACCCAGCTGGACAATATCAAAGAACATCCAAATGTTCTTGTATTTGCCACTTCTAATCTTGCCGATACCATTGATATTGCATTCTTGGATAGAGCCGATGTAAAACAATACATAGGACTTCCCAATGAAAATGCCATTAAAAAAATATACGAATCAATGCTGGTGGAACTTATGCGAGTTGGAATGATAGATGCCAATGCATCATTGCAAACTGATGATAAACATGAAGGCTTACTCAATGAGCTATCGAAACGTAGTAAAGGTCTAAGTGGGCGTACATTAAGAAAATTGCCATTTTTGGCACATGCAGCACATACCTTTAACATCGACTTTGATTGCTCTACAAAAATTAATTTATCAGATTTTCTTGATTCAATGTTAAAAGCATTGGAGAAACACAATCATGATCGTCATTTGATGAAATTAAATAAAACCGAATAAAGGTAATTCAAATGTTTTGTATTTCTACCGAATATTACAGGGGGTTCAATAAGCTTCACTGAGTTCCAGAAGTTCCAAAACATCTAACAAATCTTTTCGCTAAAATGAGCATTAAAATTTATAATGAATAGCCTCACAACTAACAAAAACCACCTGTAGAGTATATGCAAGACAATAGTGGCGTCTGGTCAAACAAAACGTTAAGAAATCAACACCACCATTGATTCGACAATAAAGAACAATAAATTATTGAAGAAAGTCATGGTAAAATTAATATTAAAAATCAAAGGGAAATTTATTAGATTTGGATATCGGTCTATAAGGTGGCTATATCTAATTATATGTATATGGAGAGTTTATCAGCGATGTGGGTGGTCAGTATGGAAGATGCAGAGTGTGCGGGAGCACACCTCCCACCCGTCCAGGCACGGTCAATTCGATAATTCCGCCAAGAATTGTAGATGCTCAGTCCATTTAGTCCGTCCGGAATCTATATAACGTATGTGTGTCAACATTTTGACGGACTGAGCGTCTAAAATTCCTGACGCAATTGTCAAATTATCCTTGCCTGGACGGGTGGAAGGTGTGCTCCCAAAAAGATTTGACAACAAATGCAACTCCTGGATGTGAAGTAGTCAAAGTTTACGTACCTTTTCCAAAAAAAAAAAAAAAAACAAGGAAAGTCTAAAGTCGAGCGGGGCCGACTATATTATACCCTGCACTACTTTGCAGAGATGGTCTGTATCAAACATTTTAAGGTTTGCGACTGTCGCAAAGTTGTAAACGTCGTAAACGTCACATACACGTCGTAAATGTAGAAAAAGTAGCAAACGTCGCAAACTCGAAATACTTCAGACCCTTCAGATAGGCAGCAAATGATATCCAAGATGATGATATATGCGAAGAAGTTTAAATTCTCAGGAATGTTCATAAAATTATTAACGAGTTTAAAATACTTGAGAATATAGTTATTTCAATTGGAAATTTGAAGCCAAAATTACTATAAACTACTCGATGGTGCAGTAAAGGTGACGGTCGGTACTCGCTCATAGTTAACCTTTCACAAATTACTGCAGAAACTGGAAGGAAGGAAAACTACTTATTGCTGTTGCTGTTTAGAAAAAATTTTATAAAATCACTTTTTGGCTTATTAGAACCAATTTCCATACTAATTAAAAATTTTCAAAATTGTAGCTAGTCATTCGTTGATGCAGCTAAAGCTTGGTCCACGAAAACCAAGAATAGTTTCAAGTTGTGAATGAGAGATGTAAATCTAGTAGAGTTTTGAATAAATACAATATAGGACATTTTTTGCATACCTTTTATCGGGGAGCTTAACTAAATTAAATTAAAAAATATTCATAATTTCTTTAATTCCAAATTAGGTTTTCTACACTAGGTTTACGACTTTTGCGACATACGTATTATACCGTCGTAAACGTATGTCGCAAAAGTCACAGTTTGCGACAGGCCAACCCTGCTACTTTGTAGATCTAAATTTTCGATACCATATCACATCCGTCAAATGTGTTGGGGGCTATATATAAAGGTTTGTTCCAAATACATACATTTAAATATCACTCATTCTGGACGGAATTTGATAGACTTCTACAAAATCTTATAGACTCAAAATTTAAGTCGGCTAATGCACTAGGTTGAACACAATGTTAGTAAAAAAATATGGGAAAACATTTAAATCTGAAGCAATTTTAAGGAAACTTCGCAAAAGTTTATTTATGATTTATCGCTCGATATATATTTATTAGAAGTTTAGGAAAATTAGAGGCATTTTTACAACTAGGAAAATGTTGGTATTTTGACCATTTTTGTCGAAATCAGAAAAACATATATATGGGAGCTATCTGAACTGATGGAGGAATCTGAACCGATTTCGACCAAATTTGGCACGCATAGCTACAATGCTAATTCTACTCCCTGTGCAAAATTCAACTAAATCGCAGTTAAAAATTTGGCTTCTATGGTCATATGAGTGTAAATCGGGCGAAAGTTATATATGGGAGCTATATCTAAATCTGAACCGATTTCATAAAATTTGGCCACATTTGACTATACTACTATTTATACTCCTAGTGCAAAATTTCAACCAAATTGGCGTAAAACTCTCGCTTCTGGGACCGTATTAGTTCATATCGGGCGAAAGATATATATGGGAACTAATTCAAATCTGAACCGGTTTCAATAAATTTGGCACACTTCACTATAGTACTAATTGTGCTTCTTGTGCAAAATTTTAAGCAAATTAGGGCAAAACTCTGGCTTATCGGGCGATATATATATATATATATATATATATATATATATATATATATATATATATATATATATTATATATATATATATATATATATATATTATATATATATATATATATATATATATATATATATATATATATAATATATATATATATATATATTATATATATATATATATATATATATATATATATATATTTTAAGGAAACTTCGCAAAAAGTTTATTTATGATTTATCGCTCGATATATATTTATTAGAAGTCTAGGAAAATTAGAGGCATTTTTACAACTAGGAAAATGTTGGTATTTTGACCATTTTTGTCGAAATCAGGAAAAAACATATCTATGGGAGCTATCTGAACTGGATGGGAGAATCTGAACCGATTTCGACCAAATTTGGCACGCATAGCTACAATGCTAATTCTACTCCCTGTGCAAAATTCAACTAATCGCAGTTAAAAATTGGCTTCTATGGTCATATGAGTGTAAACGGGCGAAAGTTATATATGGGAGCTATATCTAAATCTGAACCGATTTCAATAAAATTTGGCACATTTGACTATACTACTAATTATACTCCTAGTGCAAAATTTTCAACCAAATTGGCGTAAAACTCTCGCTTCTGGGACCGTATTAGTTCATATCGGGCGAAAGATATATATGGGAACTATATCTAAATCTGAACCGGTTTCAATAAAATTTGGCACACTTCACTATAGTACTAATTGTGCTTCTTGTGCAAAATTTTAAGCAAATTAGGGGCAAAACTCTGGCTTATCGGGCGATATATATATATATATATATATATATATATATATATATATATATATATATATATATATATATATATATATATATATATATATATATATATATATATATATATATATATATATATATATATATATATATATATATATATATATATATATATATATATATATATATGGGAGCTATATCTATATCTGAACCGATTTCTCCAAAATCAAATGGGTTCTATTCTGAGCCAAAACACATACTTGTGCCACATTTGAAGTCGATTGGACTAAACTGCGACCTAGACTTTGATTACAAAAAAGTGTTCACGGACAGACGGAAATTGCTATATCAACTCAGCGCCCACCCTGAGCATTTTGCCAAAGACACCATGTGTCTATCTCGTCTCCTTCTGGGTGTTGCAAACATATGCGCTAACTATATACCCTGTTCCACAGTGTGGCAGAGGGTATAAAAAGGAATACGACCAAGGCCGTATTCAGGGGGGGGGATGAGGGGGATCAAACCCCCCCCGAAATGAATGAATATTTTTGCACAAATCATAGAATACTAGTTGAAAAGCCCGTCAAACGATGTCGAAAAAAACAAATTGTTTTTGTTCTCGCACCACAAATTTCATTTTTGGAAAATGTCTGCAACAAAGAGGATATTTCCAAACGTGCATATTCTTTTAAAAATTTTGGTCACTTTGCCAGTTACTCAGGGATGGAAAATACAATTTTTAAGAAAGTAAAAAAAAGGTATTTTTTGAGCTGAAAGGTACTTTTTACTAAATTTCACAAAAATTTCACTGGAAAATTATTGTCAAGAGACTAAATTTTAAAGAAAAAAAAAAAAATTGACAAAATTTTCTATATAAATAAATTTTGCAAAAATTTTCTATAGAAATAAAATTTGCAAAAAAAATCTGTAGATAAAAAATGTTGCAAAATGTTTTCTATAGAAATAAAATTTTGCAAAAAATTTCCTATAGAAATAAAATTTGTACAAAATTTTCAATTGAAATAAAATTTTGACAAAATTTTCTATAAAAATAAAATTTTGCAAAAATTCTATATAGAAATAAAATTTTGACAACATTTTCTACCGAAATAAAAAAATCGATAATATAGAATCACATCTTTTTTCGACTAAAACATTCTTGAAGTTCAATAAAATCCTGTTTTTGACTATGTATTTTACAAAATCGAGATTTTCTTCCCACATGAACATGTCTGTTTTGCCATATTTGTAAAAGACTATTACTAAATAAGATTGATAAAGACTTTCTCAAAATATTAAATATTTTGTCAAAGCTATTGTACCGTAAATCTGATATCGACTCAAAAATGTCTACACAAAAGGTACTAAATCATTCGCGGGGGTACTGCGGTACTGACCGGGGTGAAAAAGTATTGAAAAAAGTACTATAGTACTGCATTTTTCCATCCCTGCAGTTACTACGTACTCATCCGAACTTTCATTTTCAACAATGAAGAGATTAAAGACGTAGACTCAATGGATTGGCATTAATGTCGGTTCATCGCCGAATAAATGTGCCGACTGAAGAAGTAATTGATTTATTTGCTGCCCAAAAAGCCCGTCGGCTCAATTTAATATTATAAAACAAGTAAGGAAAGTCTAAAGTCGGGCGGGCCGACTATATTATACCCTGCACCACTTTGTAGATCTAAATTTTCGATACCATATCACATTCGTCAAACGTGTTGGGGGCTATATATAAAGGTTTGTCCCAAATACATACATTTAAATATCACTCGATCTGGACAGAATTTGATAGACTTCTACAAAATCTATAGACTCAAAATTTATGTCGGCTAATGCACTAGGGTGGAACACAATGTTAGTAAAAAATATGGGAAACATTTAAATCTGAAGCAATTTTAAGGAAACTTCGCAAAAGTTTATTTATGATTTATCGCTCGATATATATGTATTAGAAGTTTAGGAAAATTAGAGTCATTTTTACAACTTTTCGACTAAGCAGTGGCGATTTAACAAGGAAAATGTTGGTATTTTGACCATTTTTGTCGAAATCAGAAAAACATATATATGGGAGCTATATCTAAATCTGAACCGATGTCAACCAAATTTGGCACGCATAACTACAATGCTAATTCTACTCCCTGTGCAAAATTTCAACTAAATCGGAGTTAAAAATTGGCCTCTGTGGTCATATGAGTGTAAATCGGGCGAAAGCTATATATGGGAGATATATCCAAATCTGAACCGATTTCAACCAAATTTGGCACGCATAGTTACAATGCGAATTCTACTCCCTATGCAAAATTTCAACTAAATCGGAGCAAAAAATTGGCCTCTGTGGGCAATTGAATGTAAATCCGGCGAAAGCTATATATGGGAGCTATATCTAAATCTGAACCGATTTGGATGATATTTTGCAAGTTTTTCGAGACTCATAAAATATTCGGATGTACGGAATTTGAGGAAGATCGGTTGATATACACGCCAATTATGAACAGATCGGTGAAAAATATATATGGCAGCTATATCTAAATCTGAACCGATTTTTTCCAAAATCAATAGGGATCGTCTTTGAGCCGAAACAGGATCCTATACCAAATTTTAGGACAATAGGACTAAAATTGCGAGCTGTACTTTGCACACAAAAATACATCAACAGACAGACAGACAGACAGACAGACAGACAGACAGACAGACAGACGGACAGACAGACAGACGGACATCGCTAAATCGACTCAGAATTTAATTCTAAGCCGATCCGTATACTAAAAGGTTGGTTTATGATTACTCCTTCTTGACGTTACATACAAATGCACAAACTTATTATACCCTGTACCACAGTAGTGGTGAAGGGTATAAATATAGGAAACATTTAAATCTGAAGCAATCTTAAGGAAACTTCGCAAAAGTTTATTTATGGTTTATCGCTCGATATATATGTATTAGAAGTTTAAGAAAATTAGAGTCATTTTTTCAACTTTTCGACTAAGCAGTGGCGATTTTACAAGGAAAATGTTGGTATTTTGACCATTTTTGTCGAAATCAGAAAAACATATATATGGGAGCTATATCTAAATCTGAACTGATTTGGCTGATATTTTGCAAGATTTTCGAGACTCATAAAATATTCGGATGTATGGAATTTGAGGAAGATCGGTTGATATACACGCCAATTATGGCCAGATCGGTGAAAAATATATATGGCAGCTATATCTAAATCTGAACCGATTTTTTCCATAATCAATAGGGATCGTTTTTGAGCCGAAACACGACCCTAAACCAAATTTTAGGACAATCGGACTAAAGCTGCGAGCTGTACTTTGCACACAAAAATACATCAACAGACAGACAGACGGACATCGCTAGATCGACTCAGAATTTAATTCTAAGCCGATCCGTATACTAAAAGGTTGGTCTATGATTACTCCTTCTTGGCGTTACATACAAATGCACAAACTTATTATACCCTGTACCACAGTAGTGGTGAAGGGTATAAATATTGTATACATACCTATGCATAAATAAAATTTTCTACACATGAGATTATATGAATATTTTTTTTTTAAGTTGAACCCCCCCCGAATTAAAATCCTGGCTACGGCCTTGAATACGACACCAGTTTGTCAATTATCACCCAAACGTTGAATAAAATAAATATAATTGCAAACTGTTATTTGCTGTTTTGCCAAATAGTCACGTGATAATGAATTAAATTAAAGAAATTTGGTCTCCACCACACTTTATGTATGTTCAGTATTGATATGTTCCATATCACCTTCCTTGGACAACGTTGTCTTATTTTTTATAGAAACTTATCGACAAATAAAAAGAACAGCCATTTTTATTTGCGGTACATACAAACACATCGTCTATATTACAGAGCAAGAGCCAAATCGGCGATAGTTTATCGAAGGAATTGTTTTTTTTTCCATAGTCAGCGTCGGTCGTCGGTAGGCGTCAGATCCGGTTGCTGTCTTTATCCAACTAATTGGCTTTGTGCCTGTATTTACTTACAAACTTTTTCTTATGTATGTTTGGATATATTTTATCCCATGTGATGTACAAGTTGTGCGATGAACATCCATATTTTTTTCACACGTAGTCGAATGTTATAAACACTGAGAAAAATAGGTCGATTTTCAAATCTCACAAGTGTTGAGCATTGACCGAGATATCACACCACCTTGGCGGATACCCTGTTTCATTTTATGAGGCCCTGTGGAGTAGAGCTCGACCGAAGCGGCCGAAGCCGATTATTTTCCTCAAATTTTTAATTACAGAAATTTGGTGTGTTTTATAGTACAATATTAGAATATTTTTTCAACAAATGCATAAATACAACAATAAAAGGTATTTCAGTCCAGTAGTTTGATATTATAATGACAAACAAGGATTTTTTTATAATTTTTTTACGTTTTATTTGTACTGAGTGTTCCGACTGAGACAAATTAAACACATGGACAATTCAATATCAAATAAATTATTCAAAAAGCTTCTGTTAATCGCCCTCTTGACGCCGAAGGCCGATTCGTGACCGATTATCGATTTTTGGCCGAATGCCGAAGCCGATGCTTTGGTCGAGCTCTACTGTGGAGTGCTATAAAATGGCTTCTGGGGAGTGCTATAAAATGGGCTTAATATATGCCTGTCAACATCTCAGCCAAAAATGGTTCATTCAGAACGATTTGGTCAAATACTGCAAAAAGTAGAAAATGTCTAGTGACGCTCCTCCGACGTTAGGTACGATATATTTTTTGAGTGTGTGTTCCACATGCTTTTTGTCCCACATATATTATTGATAAATTGGCCATAGTGTACCATTGAACACTGAACATTTGGGTTGGAACGATGTGCGATGCCAAAAAAGTATACATGTATGTATCGTTATCCAAAGTGTTTGTTTGGATTTCCTGTTGCAGTGACGGTAGAAATAAAAGCGAATACTCAAAAGGGAAATACATAAAAATACGGTGGACTTATTTGTATTAAGGCCACATCGTAGGGTTGAGGAATTTAAATTCAAGTAAACCTATGCGGACAGCAAATTTCTATGGCTTTCAGTATAGACCTGGCGGGAGAAGATGACTTAGGAAACAAAATCACCAACTTTGAAAAATTTAATTGATCTTGAATCGGAAAAGAAAACACTAATACAATTTCGTGTTAAAAATCTATCATTTTGTTAATAGAATCAAGTACAAATTTAAATGATTTCTCTTCAAAAAATTGGAAATTTTTATTTGGTCACACTTAAAATGGGGATTGAAATAATTTCAATTTCAAAATTAATTTGATCAATACAGATGAATGGATTTTTAATTTTTGAAATTTGTTTGAAGTTTATTTTTTCTGCTCCCTTTAAAATGTTGATTTTGATTTCATTTGATTGGGCCCTTTCCAAGCACGGCTGCCACTGGTACCAAAAATAATCTACCAAAATTTGAAAAAAAAATTGTACCAAAAATGTGCCAAATTAAAAAAAAACTATTTTGAACATTTTGATCAAATTTTTTCGAAGTTTTTTTATTCGAAAGAAATGTTTTATTACTAAGTTTATTTCAGTATATTATGATCGCTCCAATTACCGTCATTTTTTTTGGTGTACAAATATCCCTTGAATTGTAAATGTGTCGAATTTTAAATGTTTTAATGATTTCTCTTGCACCAACAAGGAATGTTACGAATTCTTTAAAATGGACCTTTCTTTGGCTTTGACAAAATGGACCAACACGCAAATTAAAATTTTGAAATATATGGAATTATAGAAAATTTTGTCAAAATTTTATTTCTGTAGTAAGTTTTGTCAAAATTTTATTTCTATAGAAAATTTTGTCAACATTTTATTTCTATGGAAAATGTTGTCAAAATTCTATTACTATAGACAATTTTATCAAAATTTTAATTCAATGGATTTTTGTTTTATTCTATTTAAAATTTTTATTTCTGTATACAATTTTGTAAAAATTTTTCTATAGAGAAATTTGTGAAAATTTCTGTATTTCTACAATTTTTATAGAAAATTGAAGTATCTCTCAGTTGGACAGGAATATTTTGAAAATTCTACCAAATCATCAAGAATTCTACCAGTGTACCAAAATTTTAAAAAGAATACGGTAACATACTTAATCCTAAAAAGAAATCCCGAAAAAGTGGTTTCCCAGAAATTAAGGATCCGGAAAATGTTAACTTAATCCAGCAGCGTTGGAGCAAGGAATATCATCAGTGGGATTTAAATATAATATATGTGGGATTTAAATATAAAATATGGGAGCCACCGTGGTGCAATGGTTAGCATGCCCGCCTTGCATACACAAGGTCGTGGGTTCGATTCCTGCTACGACCGAACACCAAAAAGTTTTTCAGCGGTGGATTATCCCACCTCAGTAATGCTGGTGACATTTCTGAGGGTTTCAAAGCTTCTCTAAGTGGTTTCACTAGAATGTGGAACGCCGTTCGGACTCGGCTATAAAAAGGAGGTCCCTTGTCATTGAGCTTAACATGGAATCGGGCAGCACTCAGTGATAAGAGAGAAGTTCACCACTGTGGTATCACAATGGACTGAATAGTCTAAGTGAGCCGGATACATCGGGCTGCCACATAACCTAACCTAACCTATAAAATATGGAGATGCTTATTTGTAATAGATACTTCAGAAAATGTGAAATAACAGGCTCACTTCTGATGTGGCCTGTAATAACCTAATTTGACCTACTAAAATTATATTGGTAACATAGTGTTAGTTGTTCAACCTACTGTGCGTAACAATATCCAAAATCAAAATATATTATAATGGCCACTCGTATACCAATATGCCAGTGAATGTCAGGAATTTCCTGTGCTTATCGTTTTGAGATGTGCCAAATGGAATTTCTTTGAATTTGCAGAAATTCGTAGCACAAATAAAAACTTGTAGATATTCTCCAAGTATTTCTTTGCTTCCTGTTTTTATGTTATTTCTCTCACTTAGAAACGCCCATTGTCTAAGCAGGAGTATGTTTATGGTCATAACTGCAGCATGGAATATTGCGAGGATGTTATTCTTTGTACCGAGTATACGAAAATGTGAAGAATAAATAAGAAATGGAATTGAAAGAAAAACAAATAAAATATTATTGCATTCAAATCCTGGCTGTCAAGAAGGTCGTCGTTCCCTACTGTATTGGGCCAATATTTGGCAAACCCATGACTTTTCAAAGTTGATCCTTGCGGTTTGCAACGTTATTGTATTGTCTAGTTCAAGTCATTGTGTTTCATTAGTGGGATGAACATCATATGATTGAATGTTAATTTTGGATATTTCTTTATTGGCTTTCTTTCGCCTAATGGATCGAAACCAGCAGCTGGAAGTCGACATGTTAAAATTTAAAAAAATCAATCAATCAAAATTTCTGACTCAAAGTGTCGGAAATTCGACTTTTTATACCCTGCGCCACACTGTGTGATAGGGTATAATAAGTTAGTGCATTTGTTTGCAACACCCAGAAGGAGACGAGATAGACATATGGTGTCTTTGGCAATGTTGCTCAGGGCGGGTTCCGGAGTCGATATAGCCATGTTCGTCTGTCTGTGATAGAGGTGTGCACGTGAGTAATAGTTTACTCACGCTCACGCACACTCACGACTGAAAAATCATATTCACACACACTCACGCACGATATTTTTTGGTAGGACTCACCTCACGCACACTCACGAAAAGAAAATTTGTACTCACGCACACTCACACACGAAAAATATCGTGACTCACGAAAAATTTCGTGACCTTACCGAAGTGTCTGACAACATGAGCACTATTAAAATCGAGAGTGTTATTAAACTCTTAACATCCCAGGTGTCACTAAAATTGTAATTGAATTTAACTCTTAAGCGTTTTATGTTTGTGAGCAGGAATATTTTCGTGAGTGTAATTCGTTACTCACGCACTCTCACGAAGATATTATTTTCGTGACTCACGCTCACGCACGACATGTTGGTTTGTTAAACACGATCACGCACACTCACGCTGTTGTCATGAGCGGAACTCACGACTCACGCACGAATCACGAAAATGTTCGTGAGTCACGACAATTTCGTGTCACGTGCACACTAGATAGGGTCACGGCCTAAAAGAAAAAAAAGTTGATGCGGTCACTCCCCAGTTTTGTAGCATATTCGAAGACAATTTCAGAACACCAAAACTTTTTTCCGTGCACCCTACGACCCCCCGAAATACAATTTATTGTGCTGTGTCGTCATTTGAAGTCCGATCGAAAAGAAACGCATATCGTTGTTCGTGGTTGATCAGGGGCTATATTTCGTGCATTGGCCATTTTTGACTACGACGTCAAATTTGATTTTTAATTTTTTTATTTCGCTTCGTATACCCCTATGATGCCCATTTCTCATAACCCATATAAAAACCTTAACATTTTTGTGATCTAAGTCCAGGTAGCAGTTTTAGTCCAATCGACTTCAAATTTAGCACAAGTTTCTGTTTAGGGTCAGAATAGAACTATATTGATTTTAGAAGAAATCGATTCAGATTTAGATATAGCTCACATATATATCTTTCACCCGATATGCAATTATATGGACCCAGAATCCAGAGTTTTACCCTGATTTGCTTGAAATTTTGCGTAAACATAAGACTTGGTCTGGTGCTGGATATGCATGCCAATTTTATTTAGATACAGCTCCAATATATATCTGGATATTCATTCCAATTTTATTTAGATACAGCTCCAATATATATCTTTCGCCCGATATGGACTTATATGGCACAAGAAGCCAGAGTTTTTACAATTTAGTAGAAATTTTGCACAAGGAAAACAATTTGTACTATAGTCAAGTATGAAAAATTTTATTGAAATCGGTTCAAATTTAGGTATAGCTCCATACATAACTATCTTTCGCCCGATTGGTCATAACCACAGAGGCCAAAGTTTTACTCTGATTTACGTGAAATTTTGTACAGGGAGTAGAATTAACATTCTAACTATGCTTCCTAAATTTGGTTCAATTCGGTTCAGATTTAGATATAGCTCCCTTATATCATTCGCCCGATTTAGACTCATATAAACACAGAGACTAAAGTTTAACACCGATTTACTTGAAACTTTGAATAGAAAGTAGAATTAAGGTTCTGGATGTGCATGCCAATGGTGGTTGAAATTGGTTCAGATTTATGTATAACTCCCATATATATCTTTCCCGCGACTTTCCGTCATATGACACAGAGGTCAATGTTGTAATCCGATTTACGCGAAATTTTGCACAGTGAGTAGAATTAAAATAGTAACTATGCATGTCAAATTTGGTTGAAATCGTTTCAGATTTCGCTATAGCTACACTAAAAAAAAGTGAACTCACTATTTCACTAAAGCCAATTTAACTATATTTTAGTTCATGAAATTATTATATTTGGAGAAAGTTTCATTTACTCTAATAATTTTTTGCGTACGTTAGTTAAATGAACTAAAAGACGGGAAAAAATTATACACAAATGAAGTAAAAAGTTTTACTAAATTCGTACTTCTCACAAAATAGTTCATTATTTCTTAAAATTTGTAAATTTTACTACAACAGCGTCCATCATGAACTTCGTATGTCACTAAAGACATTCTTGCAATTTTGAACTCCAATTTTTTCCTTCAAACTACAAAATTTTCTTTAAAAAGTGAAAAAAATTATTTATGTCTAATAAATTTTCTTAAATTTGTCGAAAAATATTTACTTATTTTTGTGATATCGGCGTGATGCCAGCGCTTGTAATACTGTTTAGTTAAAAATTTCCAAAACTATTCAAAATTTTCTAATATTAATCAAAAGTTTTCTTCCTGGTGGGTTCACTGTTTTTTCAGTGTACCATATATATGGTTTTCCGATTTAGGCAAAAATGACCAAAAACACACATTATAAAATCGCCTTTTGTCCTTTGTATTTAATACATATCTATCGACCGATAACTCATAAATACATTTTTGGAAAAATGGCTCAAAATTGGTTCAGATTTAAATTAAATATTTCCCATATTTTTTTACCAACATTGTGTTCCACCCCAGGGCATTAGCCGACTTAAATTCAAAAAGTTAAAAGTCTACAAATTTTGTAGAAATCTAAAAAAATTTGTTCAGATCGGGTCAGATTTAAAAATTTGTATATGGGAACATAAACCTTTCACAGAAAAAAATTTAACGATAATTTTTCCAATTAAAATTTTAATTGAGTTTGAAAAAATATTCAATTGAAAATTTCAACAAATTTTTTAATTGAAACAAAAATCAATCACAACAATTTATAGTATCAATTAATTTTTTAATTGACATTCAATTAATTTTTTAATTGATACTATAATTTCTGCGATTCAAGAATTTTCAATTAAAAAATTAATTGGATCAATTACAAATTTGAATTGAATCAGAAAACAAATTTTGTGTGTTATATATAGCACCAAACATATTGGACATTGATATGGTATCGAAAACATGGATCTACCAAATGGTGCAAAGTCGGGCGGGGCCGTTTATATTAGCCCCGCCCGACTTTTTACTTTACTCACTTGTTTTATTATGATTTCAGTCCACACTTTAGTCAACGAGGTCTTTTGAACATTTTTTAAAAATTTTGGAAAAATCGATTTTCAACTTTTGCAGATTTTCTGCAATTGTATCCCAAGAAAAGACGCCATCCTGAAAATTTTCCTATTTCGCAATTTAAGTTATTGCCTAAACCATATTAATTTAATGTGAATGAAAAATTTAAAATGTTTCAAAAGAACGCAAAACACCACTTTCCCAACTCTCGCTAGTATACCAGGCCAGTGAATTTCAATAACTGGGCATCATTTTATTCATTTTAAATGTAGTTTGCTTTATGGCTATGTAAATACCAAACAAGCGAATATATGAATGTTGCAGTGTGTTTTCCAACGAAAGATGACGCTTTCTAAATGTTTTATATGTTGTAACAAAACTATTACTTTATTTTTCTATAGTAGTGTCAACACCGAAATAATAAAAGGGGAAAAAATCTAAAATTTATACATTCCTCAGAAAAATATTTGGTGACAAGAGCAAATAAATGGGGCATTGAAAAAAATAAACGAAAATATTGAAATACATCAAACAGATTGAAATTCAAATAAAAGCTTTCCTCTTCAAAAAAGAAAGACATTTATTTTATGCATGTACATAAACACAGACTACATCTATAAAATGAATAGAAAAAAAAAAAACAACTCGTAAAAGCAATATAATAGTAGCTATAAATAAAAGTAAATGTACATGTATACATTAGAGTGGGTAAATAAATGTTTATTACTATGGAAAACAATTTGGATATGAATTTTTTTTAATGTACAAATGTATATGTCTTTACAGGGTGGCTGAAACAAACTGTTACCAAGTAAATCAAAATTTTTGTTATGTGAAAATTGACTAAAAAAACAAAAACTAATAAATACGATCAAAAGTTCGACCGGACCGAATATTAAATAAAATAAAATAATTTTTTGGACAAAAAAACGGACGAAATTTGCTCCTCCAAGAGGCTCCGGAGGTCGCATCTGGGAATCGGTTTATATGGCGACCGGACATTTCGCCCAAAATGATTTTTGGGCGTTATGACCTCCATTGGGGCGGTCACATCGCCCAATTTTAGTTTAGGCTTTATGTCTTCCCTAATCGCGGTCATAAGCCCCATAAAAAAATGTGGGTGTTATGACCGTTTGAATATAATTGAATATAAACAATAGTTTAAAATAACAAAATATATTTTTTTTAAATCATTCAAAAGCTATATGTGATTACTTCATCTATCCAGTAATTTTTTTTAATATTTAATAGATAGATATGCCTCTTATTGACAAATATCGAATCCTTCTTTTATTGTATATGCTGGAAGAAGATGTAAAACTAACATATCTTGGCTTCATCGTTTGTTTTAATTGTTTTTGACTGGAACAGAATGTTTGACCATTTTTCTTCTCAACTGAAAATTGGAACGAGATGAGATGATCGATTTGCTGCTGATGGGTACGTGAAAAAATCGCGTGCGCGATTTATTTCAAGTACCCATCAGCAGCACATCGATCATCATCCCAATTTTAATGTTTAGAACAAGATAATAAAACGAAAGTTGAAAGAATGTGAGGAGGAACTGAATGTGATGAATTTAAAAAAAGATTCGCGCGCGCGATTTGGAGGCAGATAAGATGATCGACGTGCTGCTGATGGGTACTTGAAATAATTCGCGCGCGCGATTTTTTTTTCAAGTCCCCATCAGCATCACGTCGATCATCTCATCTCTTTCGAATTTTAATGTTTAGAACAAGATAATAAACTGAAAGTTGCTAGGATTTGAGGACGAACTGAATGCGATGAATTTAACAAAGGATTCGCGTGCGCGAATTCTTTTTTAAATTCATCACGTTCAGTTTGTCCTCAAGTTCTTGCATCTTTCGTTTTATAAACTTGGTTTAAAAAATTAATACTGACATGTCGTTTGTAACCTTCGTAAATATTAGTAATTTCTTGTACCCATAAGATAAAATGGAACGACCGAAAAAGGGACATCAATAAAACAATAGCATCTCCATCATCCATATTATTCATTATTTCAGTTACTGGGTGGAACACAAAGAGACTGTATGCCAAATCGGCTTCCATAATAGTGGTTTGCTAAAATGTCTTTTCCGGCACACTTTCGCATATTTAGAATTCACTCATATGTTCCTGATTTTGCAAATAGTGATATGAGTTCTTGGGGGCTTTGTGGAGCGTTTTGCACCACTTTTTCCTTAATTTTCTTATAGACCACGAGATCTGCACTGTCTTTCTAGTTACGGCATTTTGAATTAAATACCGTACGTATTTAGTTAACCAAAATTGGGGATCAAAACTACTTCATTTAGGACAGTTTTTGATTTGTATTCCGACATTATTTTTCCCATAAAATATTGGGCGTTTTGACCGCCTATTTTTGGGACATATGACCGCGATGAGGGAGGACATAAAGCCCAAACTAAAATTGGGCGATGTGACCGCCCCATTGGAGGTCATAACGCCCAAAAATCATTTTCGGCGAAATGTCCGTTGGGGGATATGTCCGGTCGCCGGTTTATATATGGCCTATGTATAATTATGGACCGATATGGACCAATTTATGCATGGTTGTCAGAGGCCATATACTTACTCAACGTACAAAATTTTAATCGAATCGGATGAAATTTGCTCCTCCAAGAGGCTCCAGAGGTCGCAACTGGGAATTGGTTTATATGAGGGCTATATATAATTATTGACCGATATGGACCAAATTATGCATGGTTGTTAGAGGCCATATACTTACTCAACGTACAAAATTTTAATCCAATCGGATGAAATTAGCTCGTCCAAGAGGCTCTGGAGTTCAAATCTGGGGAACGGTTTATAATGGAGCTATATATAATTATGGACCGATATGGATAAATTTTTGCATAAATGTTAGGGACCATTTAGTAACACCACATACCAAATTTCAACCGGATCGGATGAAATTTACTCCTTTAAGAGGGTCCGAAAGCAAAATCTATGGATCGGTTTATATGTGGGCTATATATAATTATGGACGATATGGACAAATTTTTGCATAAAAGTTAGGGACCATATACTTACACCTAATTTCATGACTGAGATAAACGTTTTTACCTGTGATTACTATGAGGCGGTCAACAAATTCTGGCATTTTTATCTTACCATTTGGTAAGATGGTCCCAAATAGCAAAAGAAAAGGGACAGAAATTTAAATTATTTTTGTCATTTGATCATAAATCTAACACAAAGAATTGAATTGAATTTTTAACATTTTCTGTCAACTACCCTATATTGTTTCCACACTACTATTAGCTTGCCTAAATTTTATCCTTGACCCATTCTAATATAGAGACTTCGTATTTTATGATAGAGTCTACAATTAAAAAAAACGAACTACATTTAGTTTATCCTTTTTATTTGAGTAAAACGTTGTCATGCAGTTATGTAAATACAATTTCATTTTATGTATTTAGATTTGTGTTGCTATCCTTGATGGATATGGATAACAACGCATATTAAATTAACAAAAACAACTCGTTTAAAATGTGAGGATTTTAGAACATTAGCAATTCGTATCAAGTACTATTGGCATATCAATGGCATATCAACAGATCAGTATTTGACGTACTCAACGTTTATGTATTTTTCTATGATGTAAAGGATTTTCCAACAAGAGGTGTTGTTTTCAATTTTCCCGTATATTGATAGCTGAATATGAAAATTCACTACAAAAATGGTGAAAATCTTTCAATCACAAAATCATTATCATCATCACGAGAGATTAGACCCATTGTCACCTCTGTGACTACTTCAGGAAGAAAAATAATCATAACTTGGTTTCGGAAACGCCAAAATATACTGTTGCTGTTGTTAACGGATGTATATAAAATACAGTAATAGGTTAGGTTAGGTGGCAGCCCGATGTATCAGGCTCACTTAAACTATTCAGTCCATTGTGATACCACATTGGTAAACTTCTCTCTTATCACTGAGTGCTGCCCGATTCCATGTTAAGCTCAATGATAAGGGACCTCCTTTTTATAGCCGAGTCCGAACGGCGTTCCACATTGCAGTGAAACCACTTAGAGAAGCTTTGAAACCCCTCAGAAATGTCACCAGCATTGCTGAGGTGGGATAATCCACCGCTGAAAAACTGTTTGGTGTTCGGTCGAAGCAGGAATCGAACCCACGACCTTGTGTATGCAAGGCGGGCATGCTAACCATTGCACCACGGTGGCTCCCAAATACAGTAATAACATACAGAGGAAAATAATACATAGGTTTTCCAAGTTTGGACCAAGTTTGGCAGGGTTGTTACCGGCCATATAACTACTAGCACAATGTACCATATTTTTGTATGGTTGTTAGTGTCCATATACTAACACAAAATGCAAAATTTCAACTGAATCGGATGAAATTTGCTTCTTCCAGAGGCTCCAAAATCAAATCTGGGGGTCGGTTTATATGGGGGCTATATATGATTATATACATGTACCAAATTTCAACCGGATCGGATGAATATTGCTCCTCTCATAGGCACCGGAGTCAAATCTGGGGATCGGTTTATATGGGGGCTATATATAATTATGGACCGATATGGACCAATTTTTGCATGGTTGCTACACCCTCACAAAAAATCGCTTCTGTAACATATACTCCCAAACATATTTTGCTTCAAGCATATACATTTTTGGGTATTGCCCAAACATTTATATGTTTGATCTCTTCCAATATATAATATGTTTGAAAGCATATTGGTCTAAACAATATATGTTTGAGTAGTCTAAGTTCCAAATATTTTGTATTTTTGCATCCAAATTCAATAATGTTGTCTTCGAAAAAACAATATGTTATTATGTGAACATATAATATGTTTGGAAGCATTTTGCACCCAAAAATATTATATGCTTAAAAAAAATTCTCCCAAACAATATTGTGCTCAAAATTTTATTTATTTATTTATATATTTACAATCATAATGAATTATGAAAATAAACTATTAATATATATATATATGTTTATAGGCTATTTCTAAATTAATATATGTTTGCATCCAAGCATATTATATTTACAAACATTTTATGTCCCAAACATAATATGTTCTAACATATTAACATATATGTCCCAAACATGTTATGCTAGTTTATGAACATTATATGCTTGCACTCAAAAATATTGTGTTTAAAAATTTGTGTTCCAAACATATAATGTTTATAGCCAAACATATGAAAAACAGTCTTTTTCATCCGTGTAGCGACCACATACTAACACCAAGTACCAAATTTCAACCGATGAAATTTGCTTCTCTAAGAGGCTCCACACACCAAATCTGGGGGTCAGTTTATATGGGGGCTATACGTAAAAGTGGTCCGATATGGCCCATTTGCAATACCATCCGACCTACATCAATAACAACAACTTGTGCCAAGTTTCAAGTCGATAGCTTATTTCGTTCGGAAGTTAACGTGCTTTCAACGGCGGACGGACGGACGGATGTGGCTAGGTTAGGTAGGTTAGTATTCGGGATTAATACCGTCCCGAAAATCCAGGGATTTCCCAAATGACAGCCTAACAAACATGAATGAAGAGCAAACTGTTTTTTTATGAAAGAGGAAGAAGGAACGTTGTTTTCTCGCCAACCATAAACATGCTTGTTGCTGTTCCCCATCTAAATATAACATTTTGCTCTTGAAGTAGGCTTGAGGTGATTATATTGCTTCTCTGGATGTACCAAATAATTTTGGTGATTAGTTCAATACCGGTAAGCAATTCCTATTAAATGGAAACCTTATTTACAATTACATGGGTATGACCTGTACTGGAATGTACTTCTCTGGAGAATTACCAAGAACTAAATTGTAATCGAGGGCGGGGCAAACAATGTAGTTTGCAAGAAATAAACAATAAGTGCATTGGCTACGTGGTATAACTTATTGGTGTCTGATGATAACCAATACCTTCTGGAGATGGTAAGTCATTATTTCCAAATATGAGGGTGAGAAGAAATTTTCTTGATAAGCAGTATTCCACCTCAACTACTAATCAGGTTTTTGCTAGTCCTTGTGAATCACAGAAATTGGTGACTGTCGTCGTTCCGGCTCAGGTAAAGCCAAAACCTACCTCAAAAACCTACCATCTTAAAACTCGTAAAATCATTAAAAAAACTGAAACCATCAGATGAGAAGAGTCACAGCATCCGAACGCTCTTTGATTTCGCCGTGTTTTAGGCTACCCAGCGTTAAAATTGAGTACTTTTCGGATATAGAAATCTTTAAAGTCGATATTGCACATCACAATACGCCGATTTTGAGAAGCAGGCTGAAAATCTAATAATAACAAAAAATTTCCAGTTTCTTTCATTTTTAACTATAATCATAATTGCTTATGACCACATCAATTACTTGGCTGGGGTATAAGAGTTTCAGCCCCACCAAATCATGTGGGGTTCTTAACTTATTTAAAATTTGTGGTATCAGTTATCATCAGTAAACAACTTTAAACTTATACCCTATCATTACGAGATGTCTCAATCTCTATTTCATATTTTATTTTATATCTAAGTTTCGTTTAAATGACAACCATTCAATATACATATATTCATGGGAAGGCCTTCCTTCCTGTCACTCATTTATGTATATCATTGTTATATGGGACATTTGTCGTCAATACATTTCCGATTAATATCCTGTCCCATAATAGTAGCTACAGTAACCTTCATATGGACTTAAAAAGTTTTTTTCCTCTCCTATATAATACATTCCAAGAGTGCCTGCAGTTCTTGGCGATGGCGGGCTAGGCGAGGTGGCCTTATTGGCTTATATCCTTGGGTTAAATCTCAAACATTGTTAACAGAAATGTCCCTATTTCTTGTACATATAAAACTTATTGGGGTTTCTGTGTGTTCAATTCTTTTGAGATTCATTCACTTTCTTGTTTATCTTAAGTTATTTATTCTTTCTTCGTCTCATTTCGTCTTTGTTCAGGAACTAGTTTTTTTTGCTCCTTGTCTCCTTCGATTGAAAAGTTCACTATTTTCGTTGTTTTTTCTTATGTATCCGTTTGCTATATTTGATATCGAAAATTCAACAATTGGTCATCATTTTCAATATTGGCCAGATGAATGATTGGAAGGAAGGAATGACTAAGTTGACGGGCACGGTTAGATGGATTCTTGGTAGTTCCATACATACGAAGAAGCCATTGTTCTGTTTGCAAGCAAATTGTATATATTGGAGTGTACTCCTTTCTATTACAAGGGTGCATAAAAAAAGTATTTATATACATGCTCTAAAGACCAGTAAACATTTTTAAAGATCAATTTTTATCCCCTCATCTCTGGCATCGCTATTTAGGTGATTAATGGAATGTTGGTATTTTCTGAAATCGAAGCGGATGGAGATATGTTATATGTTAGACGAATGTATGCCGTTAGTAATGAAATGTAATGCAATAGACCTGATGGTCACGGCAACCCCACTAGGGGTCAGGTGACCACAGCGACCAAGGTTGCCACTTGAGCCTTCTACCAAAATTTGGAGAAATTTTTACCAAACAAAATGTTGTTTTTTCAATATTTTATTTATTTTGTCAAAGTTTTATTTCTATAGAAAATTTTGTCAAAATTTTATTTCCATAGACAATTTTGTCAAAATTTTATTTCTATAGACAATTTTGTCAAAATTTTATTTCTATAGACAATTTTGTCAAAATTTTATTTCTACAGAAAATTTTGTCAAAATTGTATATCTATAGAAAATTTTGTCATAATTTTATTTCTATATAAAATTTTGTCAAAATTTTATAGCTATAGAAACTTTTGTCAAAATTTTATTTCTATAGAAAATTTTGTCAAAAATTTATTTCTATAGAAAATGTTGTCAAAATTTTATTTCTATCGAACATTTTGTCAAAATTTTATTTCTATAGAAAATGTTGTCAAAATTTTATTTCTATAGAAAATTTTGTCAAAATTTTATTTCTATAGAAAATTTTGTCAAAATTTTATTTCTATTGAAATTAAGGTAATCATTTTGTTTTTATAGAAAATTTGTGAAGTACTTCTTAGTTGGAGGAAAAGGAAATTCAAGAATTCTACCAATGCAAAGAGGGGTCTCGATTATCCCCTCTCAGTAATGCTCTTATCTAAATGATTTGCCGTAATTTTCATTGAGCTAAACATAGAATGGGGCCACACTCATTGATAAGTTGAATACTTGTGGTAAAAGAATGAATTGAATTGTCTAAATGAGCCTAAAATAACGGGATGTCAATATACCTAACCTAACCTATGACCTAGCATACTGGACCATATCCTTCTCATGAAGCTTTGCCTAACCTATTGTTATAAATGTTAACGAAAACTTTAATTTCCAAATTCGGACTCGACTATAACTATTTTATTTCTATAGAAAATTTTTCAAAATTTTAATTCTAAAGAATATTTTGTCAAAGTTTTATTTCTATAGAAAAATTTGTCAAAATTTTATTTCTATAGAAAATTTTGTCAAAATTTTATTTCTATAGAAAATTTTGTCAAAATTCTATATCTATAGAAAATTTTGTCAAAATTTTATTTCTATAGAAAATTTTGTCAAAATTTTATATCTATAGAAAATTTTGTCAAAATTTTATTTCTATAGAAAATTTTGTCAAAATTTTATTTCTATAGAAAATTTTGTCAACATTTTATTTCTGTAGAAAATTTTGTCAAAATTTTATTTCTATAGAAAATTTTGTAAAAATTTTATTTCTATAGAAAAATTCGTCAAAGTTCTATAGCAAATTTTGTCAAAATTTTATTTCTATAGAAAAATTTGTCAATATTTTATTTCTATAGAAAATTTTGTCAAAATTTTATTTCTATAGAAAATTTTGTCAAAATTTTATCTCTATAAAAAATTTTGTCAAAATTTCATTTCTATAGAAAATTTGTCAAAATTTTATTTCTATAGAAAATTTTGTCAAAATTTTATTTCTATAGAAAATTTTGTCAAAATTTTAGTTCTATAGAATATTTTGTCAAAAATTTATTACTATAGAAAATTTTGTCAAAATTTTATTTCTATAAAAAATTTTGTCAAAATGTTATATCTATAGAAAATTTTGTCAAAATTTTATTTCTATAGAAAATTTTGGCAAAATGTTATTTCTATAGAAAAATTTGTCAAAATTTTATTTCTATAGAAAATTTTGTCAAAATTTTATTTCTATAGAAAATTTTGTCAAAATTTTATTTCTATAGAAAAATTCGTCAAAATTTTATATCTATAGAAAATTTTGTCAAAATTTTATTTCTATAGAATATTTTGTCAAAATTTTATTTCTACAGAAAAATTTGTCAAACTTTTATTTCATAGAACATTTTCTCCACATTTTATTTCTATAGAAAATTTATTCCAAATTTTATTTCTATAGAAAATTTTGTCAAAATTTTATTTCTATTGAAATTAAGGTAATCATTTTATTTTACTTCTTAGTTGGAGGAAAAGGAAATTCAAGAATTCTACCAATCTACCAAACAGTAAAAAATCTACAATTTTTGATAGAATTCTACCAACTGTGGCAACCGTGACAATGACTCTCTAACGCTGGCTAGTGAACCACCGTAGTGCAATACCCATCTTGCATACAAAAGATCGTGGATTCAATCCCAGTTTCAGCCAAAAACAAATTATCGATTATCCCCTCTCAGTAATGCTCTTCTCTAAATGATTTGCTGTAATTTTAAATTCCGCTTGGACTCGGCTATAAAAAGGAGGTCCCTTGTCATTGAGCTAAACATAGAATGGGGCCGCACTCATTGATAAGTTGAATACTTGTGGTAAAACAATGAATTGAATTGTCTAAATGTCAATATACCTAACCTAACCTATGACCTCACATACAGGACCATATCCTTCTCATGAAGCTTTGCCTAACCGAATGACTTCCTTGGTTGGGTTGGGTAAAAGCGGCAGCTATATGTCCTCCATATTCTGAGAAATTTTGTCTTTGCATGCCCTATACTGAAAAAAGCATGATCGGTTCCTAAGATTTTTGTCATTACACTAATGATTTTGGTATTGATTTTGAGCCACATAAGCGGAGAATTGAGTGAGAATTAAATTTAAAAAAGAATTTTGTCTTAAATTTATCCTTAAATTTAAGACACAATTCTCTTTTAAATTTAAATTAAAAAATTTTAATTCATTCTTTTGTTCAGTTTTTTCTTCATGTGATGTCAGAGTCCTCCAAATGTTAACGAAAACTTAAATTTCCAAATTCGGACTCGACTATAAGTATAAATTATGTTTTGTTTCAAGTAAAAAAGTCTTTAAAATAAGGTGTCGAAAAAATCTTTAACATAGTCGGCCATTTAACTTGAAGGGGAGAAAAAGCTGGTGAAGATCTTTTAATACCGCTTCTTGCTTATTTGCAAAAGGAATTCTCTAAATTTTGCAAACAGAGAATAGTAAACCTTTACAAAATTTCATTTTTCCAAAATTTTAAATTATAGATAGGAGGCTTTATCTTAAAGATGTATACAATTAAAATTCAACTAATTGACTTTTTCTAAGAAAAATTTGAAAAAGTCTAAATGTATTTTTTGTAAAATTCAAATTCGTCGTTTAATGGAATTTTTGATGTTTTCCAAAATCGTCATTAATGGACTTTTAATGTTGGCCAAAATTTAAGTATTTATTGCATATTTTTGTTTTGACAATTCTTGTTATCCTATTAGTTTAGCCTAAAAATCTCAAACCAGATTTATCAATAATCGAAAAAAGTCCAAAAGCCATTTTTTTCGATCTTTACAAAATTTGAACGGACCAAAAGTCTAACTTATCCTCATGTTTTCTGGGTTTTGTTTCAACTGGACATTTTCTGATTATATTTTGTTTGATGTTAACTTTAGAAATAGAAAAAAGGATATATTGCTGTATGTATGCGTATAGGGGGATAAAGGCTATATATGTGTGAGTGTATACATATGTGTTAGTTCGTATGTGAGTTTGTTTGAGGATTCGAATGCAATCAATTGCATTTGCTGTTTTTCATACTCATACTCATTTTGTTGGCTTTTGTTTGCTAAGTTTGGACTATGATGACGCTGACGCTGATGTTGATACGACCAACACTCATTCAAGCGTGCATAAACTTATGTTGATAAGTAGTCAAACAACAAAATTGAAAAAATGAAGGCGAACAACAAACAAGACCATCCAGAACAAATCAAAAAGCGATGGAGTTCCATGGCGATAGATATCGATCGTAAAGAAGGGCCTTTTTTGGAAAAGATTGAAAATCGGAGAGAAATTAGACATAATTTTATATACCTTAATTTTTATCCGATTTGTCTGAAATTGGAAATTTAGAGGTATTCTAGGATTACATTTAGGTGTGTTCAATATGGTGTGTATCGGCCCATGTTTTGGTATAGGCCACACATAGACTGACCTCCCGATTTTTAGAAACCGGGATTTTTATTTGATTTACCGGAAATTCTAAATCTAGAGGCATATTAGTCCCATAAATAGCCCAATGCCGAATATGATATCTACACCCTCAAAAAAATCGCTTCTCTAACATATGTTCCAAACATATTTTGCAGGAAGCACATATATTATTGGATACCGCCGAAACATTAATATCTTTGTTTTATGTGAGCATATTATATGTTTGGAAGCATTTTGAGTCCAAAAATAGTATATGCTTGGAAGAATTCCCCAAAGAAGATTGTGTTCATTCCCTCACATATTTTTAACTTCCACGAAATTTTTGAGTTCTTCGCATCTTTTTCTGTAATACAAATATGCTGTTTTTTTTTCAAATGTCTATTTTCTTGGTTCCGAATGTCTATTCTCTTTATTCCGAATACTCAATCTACTATTCAAATTAAATAATATTTAGACTTAAGCATACCAAATTTTTGGCCATATTATAAAACAGTTTTCCGAAACAACATACAAGCGGTTTCACAGAAATTGCTCTCATTTCATTCTCTCGCTGTTTTATGTTAATGTCTTTTTATTCAACCCTCCCGGTTTCCATCTCTATTTCTTTCTCTATACTAACTCTCTCTCACTCTCTGTCGCTCTCTGAATAAAGTATCACAACATATATATGTTTACTCGAAATTTGTAATTTTATATATGTTTACATTCACGCATATTATTTTTATGAAACATTCATGCCCCAAACATAATATATTCTAACATATTAACATATGTGTCCCAAACATTTTGTGTTAGTTTAGGAACATTACATGTTTGCACTTAAAAATATTGTGTTTAAAAATTGTGCCCGAAACACATTTTGTTTATATCGGAACATATGAAAAACATATTTTTCTAACAGTGTATTGGCCCATGTTTTGGTATAGCCACTATATAAAATGATCTCTCGATTTGACTTTTTAATTCCAATTTTAATCTAATTTACCTGTAATTCAAGTCAGATAAAACAACTCTCGTATACAAAGAGTATGTTGTTTGTCATTTGAGCTAAACAGAGAATTGGGCAAGCACTCATTGATAAGAGAGAGTTTCGCCACCTGTAGTACCAGAATGGATCGTTTGTCACATACTACTGTGTTCTCTTAAATGGAGTTTGATCCCTTACCCAGCAAAAAAAATTTGGAAGTTCTTCCAAAGGCACAACTTTAAACGCACTTCCAGAAGATGCACTCACAATGATGTTCTTTATTTTAACTACCCAGGAAGTTCTTTTGATTCAATTTTTTATAACTTGGTTTTTTCATACTTTTAATGGTTAATTTTAACATTTTTTGTTTCAAATAGATTAAAAACAGAGTAAGAATTCATAAAATGGTAGAAATCATTTAAATTTTGTCGAAAACAATCCTAATTCCAATCTGAAAAAATTGTGAATTTTTGAAAATATTTGTAGTCAAACGTTTCCGACAAGCGTTAGAATCCTAAAATTATAAAAAAATTATAAAATTTATTTATTTGACAAAATTTAACAAAATTTGTTTATTTACATCCAAAACATTGAATTCGGATCACACCTAAAGAAGTGATGCAAATTCAGTGCAACGGCTGTTGAAAGGGAGGACTTCCGTCCTATGACAAGCCCATGTTAAAGGGTGATACGGTCAAAATTTGGTCAATATAAACTTGACGTATTTCTTTCAATTTTGCATTTAAAAAACCTGAACACCCCTCATTTTGAAGGTGTGTGTAGAATGCTGCTCCTATTTTGATTTTTGAATTCACTCTTCAGTTGTCAAAATGCCGTCCAAGCGAGAAGAGCAGCGTATCAACACGCCAGAGCTCCGCCCAATTGAGAAATACTGGGCTATTGTCAAGCGGAACCTAAAGAAGACCAAAAAAACTGCTAAGGACGAGCAGCAGTTCAAGGCAAACTGGCTTTCTGCGGCGAAGAAGGTGGACAAGGTGGCTGTACAAAATCTGATGGCAGGTGTCAAGCGTGAGGCCCGGCAATTCGGATTTGGAAAAGCGAAAGCCTAACTGAATATTTTCCTGAATTTTATACTAATTGAACTTGAAAAAGAAATTTAATTTGATTTTTTAAATCAACGATTTCACCGATTTACACGCGTTTTCCCTTGACCAAATTTTGACCGTATCACCCTTTAAATTCATTGCTTCTGCGTCAAGTTTTCACCACTTGCGGATCCAAAAAGAACATTTTCATTACTTTTTTGGCGGCGCTTTTTGTTTTGCTGGGTATGAATGCAATTAACGTAGAAGAGAGCAGCATAGAGATTGCAATTAGAACTGAGGAATCTTTTAACTTTTTCCAAAAAAGTCGACTTTTGACTCGGTTGCCTCTGTTGGTAGAATTCTACCAAAAATGGTAGATTTTTTACTGTTTGGTAGATTCTTGAAGTTTTTGTAGAAGACGTACTTCAATTTTCTATAGAAATAAAATTCTGACTAAATTTCCTACATAAATAAATTTTTGACAAAATTTCCTGTAGAAATAAATTGTTGAGAACATTTTGTGTAGAAAAAAAAAAATTTGATAAAATTTTCTATACGTGTAGAAATAAATTTTTGATCAAATTTTCTATAGAAATACAATTTTGATCAAATTTTCTATAGAAATAAAATTTTGAAAAAATAAATGGAAGCTAAAATCGTTAAAGTATTTAAATTTCGACACATTTACAATTTAAGGGATGTTTACACACAAAACTTTCGCTTATTCTCATTCATTCGAAGAAAAAACAGTTTTTCATATTAACCACAAAAATTTCTAGTTTGCAAAAGTAATCAAAAGTCGATTTCGGCCAATATACAAGTTTGATTAGTCAAATGACTGATTAAAAAAAAAAACAAGTAAGGAAAGTCTAAAGTCGGGCGGAGCCGACTATATTATACCCTGCACCACTTTGTAGATCTAAATTTTCGATACCATATCACATCCGTCAAATGTGTTGGGGGCTATATATAAAGGTTTGTCCCAAATACATTCTTTAAATACCACTCTATCTGAACAGAGTTTGATAGACTTCTACAAAATCTATAGACTCAAAATTTAAGTCGTCTAATGCACTAGGGTGGAACACAATGTTAGTAAAAAAAATATGGGAAATATTTAAATCTGTAGCAATTTTAAGGAAACTTCGCAAAAGTTTATTTATGATTTATCGCTCGATATATATGTATTAGAAGTTTAGGAAAATTAGTCATTTTTACAACTTTTCGACTAAGCAGTGGCGATTGTACAAGGAAAATTTTGGTATTTTGACCATTTTTGTTGAAATCAGAAAAACATATGTATGGGAGCTATATCTAAATCTGAACCGATTTCAACCAAATTTGGCACGCATAGCTACTAAGCTAATTCTACTCCCTGTGCAAAATTTCAACAAGAGTTAAAAATTGGCCTCTGTGGTCATATGAGTGTAAATCGGGCGAAAGCTATATATGGGAGCTATATCTAAATCTGAACCGATTTCAACCAAATTTGGCACGCATAGCAACAATGCTAATTCTATTCTCCGTGCAAAATTTCAACTAAATCGGAGTTAAAAATTGGCCTCTGTGGTCATATGAGTGTAAATCGGGCGAAAGCTATATATGGGAGATATATCTAAATCTGAACCGATTACGACCAAATTTGGCACGCATAGCAACAATGCAAATTCTACTCCCTGTGCAAAATTTCAACTAAATCGGAGCAAAAAATTGGCCTCTGTGGTCATATGAGTGTAAATCGGCCGAAAACTATATATTGGAGCTATATCTAAATCTGAACCGATTTCAACCACGCATAGCTACAATGCTAATTCTACTCCCTGTGCAAAATTTCAACCAAATTGGGGTTAAACTCTGGCTTCTGGGACCGTATTAGTCCATATCGGGCGAAAGATATATATGGGAGCTATATCTAAATCTGAACCGATTTCAATAAAATTTGGCACACTTGACTATAGTGCTAATTGTTTTTCTTGTGCAAAATTTTAAGCAAATTAGAGTAAAACTCTGGCTTCTGAGGCCATATAAGTCCATATCGGGCGAAATATATATATGGGAGCTATATCTAAATCTGAACCGATTTCTTCCAAAATCAATAGGGATCTATTCTGAGCCAAAACACATACTTGTGCCAAATTTGAAGTCGATTGGACTAAAACTGCGACCTAGACTTTGATTACAAAAAATGTGTTCACGGACAGACGGACATCGCTATATCGACTCAGGAGCCCACCCTGAGCATTTTTGCCAAAGACACCATGTGTCTATCTCGTCTCCTTCTGGGTGTTGCAAACATATGCACTAACTTATAATACCCTGTTCCACAGTGTGGAGCAAGGTATAAAAAGATAATAATAATAATAATTTCTCGAATTTATAGATTATAATATTTCGTCTTTGACTTTTCAACTTTTTTAGCAAAATGTCGATAAGACGACAAGTAAATTTTCGGCTTTTGTTTCAGTAGAGATGCTAACAAAAATATGATCGACATTTGCCCTTGGCACATTTTCATGTTCATAGGAAATATCATACCATACACACAAAAAATTTTTTTTCTGATTCAATCACGAAATTAATTGATCCAATTAATTTTTTAATTGAATGTCTTCAATCACAGAATTGATAGCATCAATTAAAAAATTAATTGACAGTCAATTAAAAAATTAATTGATCCAATTAAATATTTAATTGATACTATTAATTTGTGTGATTGATTTTTATTTCAATTAAAAAATTTGTTGAATCAATTAAATTTTTAATTGGATATTTTTTAAAACTCAATTAAGATTTTAATTGGAAAAATTTTCGTGAAATTTTTTTCTGTGTATGTATGCATTCGAAAATTAAAAAAAAAAAAACAAACAAGTATATACGGCCTTAAGTTCGGCCAGGCCGAATCTTATGTATCCACCACCATCGATTGCATACAAAAAATCTACTAAGAATGCCACCAAAATTAAATTACTTGGGATGTGGTAAAATTTATCGATGGCAAGGTATAGTTTTACTACTCGTATATATATACTTCAACGGGATCGGATGAAATTTACAACTCTAAAAGGCTCCGGAGGTCACATCTGGAAATCGCTTTATAGGGGGGGCTATATATAATTTTTTCACGATTGTTACAGCTAACAGACTAACACCACGTACCAAATTTTAACCGGATCGGGTGAAATTTGCCCCTTCTTGAGACTCCGTGGAGATCGGTTTATATGAGAGCTTTATATAATTATAGACCGATATGGACCAATTTTTGCACGATTGTTAGAAGCCGTAGACTAATACCACGTACCAAATTTCAACCGGATCGCATGAAATTTGCTCCTCCTTGAGACTCCGTGGTGCAATGGTTAGCATGCCCGCCTTGCATACACGACGTCGTGGGTTCGATTCCTGCTACGACCGAACACCAAAAAGTTTTGCAGCGGTGGATTATCCCACCTCAGTAATGCTGGTGACATTTCTGAGGGTTTCAAAGCTTCTCTAAGTGGTTTCACTGGAATGTGGAACGCCGTTTGGACTCGGCTATAAAAAGGAGGTCCCTTGTCATTGAGCTTAACATGGAATCGGGCAGCACTCAGTGATAAGAGAGAAGTTCACCACTGTGGTATCACAATGGACTGAATAGTCTAAGTGAGCCTGATACATCGGGCTGCCACATAACCTAACCTAACTAACCTAGAGACTCCGCAAGTCAAATCTGGGGATCGGTTTATATGGGAGCTATATATATTTATAGACCGATATGGACCAATAACACCACGTACCAAATTTCAACCGGATCGGATGAAATTTACCCCTCGTAGACGGCCGGCAAGTCAAATTTGGGGGTCCGTTTATATGAGGGCTATACCTAAAAGTGATCCGATATAGCCCATTTGCAATACCATCCGACCTACATTATTAAAAAGTTAACTTTGTCATTCCTATGGTGGAGGGTATAAAAAATAGAAGGCCTTCAGATTGAAAAACTGTAGTTTTACCCTCAATAATATATGGCACATATTTCTATATATGTATTTACCCATAGTGTATATGTATATCGAAAGATGTGGCAAACTTAAGGGAAAACTATTACTACTATAGCACCAGCAAATCGGTTTTGTTGCAAATAAGTTGTAAAGGAAATGTAGTGCATAAATGCACATAGCTGTAGCAACAAATTGGAAAAATTCGTAATGGGCCAAAGAAAGAAACAAACGAATGCCCAGACCCATCATCCTAACCATTTTAGGACGAACTAATGCATGAACAAACGTACGAACCAACTTGCTGAAAATATACTTTTGGGGGCTCCAAATACAATTTGCGTTGCAAACATCAAATATGGTTAAGGATTCTCTTATGTTCTTTCGTCTCCAACACCACTACCACCAGTAAAGTCCATGGTGCAAGTAGAAAATTTATTGGGTAAACAGTTGGTCGGTTTTGTACTCAAGGAACTATGTAAACGGAAGCAAGGAAATCAGGCTTGAAAATCGACTAAGTTTGCCAATAACAAACAAACGTCGAATGCGGATTAAATTGTGTTCCTCTTTTCAAAAATTCTAATGAAAAAAGAACTTAAGAATAATGACGCTTATCAATCTGTATTAAAATGTATGTTGCAACATTTTCAAAGCAAAATATAAAAAAAATAGTTTTTAATAATATGTGTGGATCCATTGAGACATCATCATGAGTATTAACAGCCACTCGGAGTCGGCTATAAGAAGAATGTCCCTTTTCAATGAGAATAGGTCTAAATAGTCTAAGTGAACCTAAACTTTTCATCGGAGAAAACCAAATTAATGACTTCTCATCGGAGAAAAACAATTTCGGTAACTGTTCACTTTCGTACCAGCGAAACAAATCCTGGTGCAATGTGCAATTTTTTGTGCATTGGTGAGCTCTTTCATTTTTTGGAACTCCAATGGCATTTTTTGAATATGTGTTGCACCCCTTCTCTTGTACCAAAAACAAATCCGTGATTAAACTAACGCTAAATGTAACTTAAAACAAGCAAGGAAAGTCGAAATTCGGGCGGGGCCGACTACTATAATATACCCTGCACCATTTTGTAGATCCACATTTTCGATACCATATCAAATCCGTCCAATGTGTTTGGTGCTATATACAAAAAGGTTTATGTTCCCATATACATATATTTATATCTGAGCAGATCTGGACAAAATTTGTCAGATTCTACACACAGAAAAAAAAGTGTCTCGTAAATTTAAGAAAATTTTTACAATAATTTATTACAAGAATTTTCCAGAATTTTAGTTCATTTTTCCTATCTTCAACGAAAATTAACTACTCGGAAGGAAATTTTACAAATTCTAAGTAGCAATCGTTTAGTTCATGGCCTACAAAACACGATGGAAATTTCCTTAAAAAATTTCTTAAATGGTAGTTAAAAATTCGTTTGTCATGCTGTAAAACTACTTGTAAAATGTAAAGTATTTTGTAAATAATAAGTGCAATTTACTATAAGATTTTTTTGTATGAGAAAATAATTTTTTACGAAAAATGAACTTGAAAGTGGATAGCAATTTCTTACTGACAATTCCTATAGTTAATAATTGTTGGTAAAAAATTACCCAATGATATATTTTTAGTTCACATGTTATTAAATTTATAGACATTTTCGTCAAAAATGGTAGATAACCTTTCATGAAAATTTTGCAAATTTTAAGTTAAACTTTTCATCGTTCATAAACTGGTGTGCCTTTACGAATATTATTCTTAGAGTAAATTGTCAGCAGATGCGATGAACTAATGCATAGAACAGAGATCTTTATAGGCATAGTTGAATGTGATTAATATAAAGATGATGTTACTTGAGTTTTGTTTGAGTGAGAGTAATGCATTAATGAGAAATGATGGTGAGGGCTGGGTATTGTGTGTATACATGAGCGTGGGGTTGTTTTTATTTTTGTTCATTTAGTGGTTTGTGTGTGTGTGTTTGTTATTCGTGGATGGTTTATTTGGCTGGATGAGGTGTTGTTTTCAATAAAGGCACATGTGATTTTGTTGTAGGAATGTTTTTGCTTTGCTTGGTTTTGTTTGGCATGCTTCAGTTGTATAGTTGGCGTTGGCGTGGGCTGTTGCATCTTTTTAGCTGGTATTCAACAAGGGAATATAAAGACATGGAATATTTTGGATTTTTGAGACATATATTGGTGTTTGTTAATTAAAGCTTTTAAATGAAAGTTATTAATATTTTATCGGTAGTTTAGAAAAAAGTTATTAAGAATATTTAGGAAAATATGTTGAAATTGAAAGTGTATTGAAATTTTTATTATTCTATGTAAAAAATTAATATTCAATTCCAGATGAATTTGGAAATTTTTTGTTATATCTCAGCGTATAGTTTATTCATAAATTGGTAAGTATTTTTTTAATATGACTTTCTTATAAAAAGAATATTTTTTATGTATATTATTATTTGTTAATTCATTTTTTGGAAACCAGTTTAATGTTTTTTCTTTGTTGTAAAAACAATATTTAATTTCAGAGCAACTCCAGATGGATTCGAACAAATTGAAAAAATAGAGAAATGGTAAGTTTTCTTTTAAAAATTGGCTTTATTTCAACTAGAATATTTACGTTTTTGTGACCTTTTTATCATCAAAATTACAGGTGTTTAATGCCTTATTTTAGTATTTCTTTAATCAAATTTTTTGGAAACCAATGTAATATTTTTAATGCAAAAAAAAAAATATTTAATTTCAGAATAACCCCTTAAAAATTTTAACAAATTTTTAGTACTCCTTTGCCTGTAATTTAATAGTGAATTGGTAAGGATTCTTTAACTTTCTTTTAGCCCTGGACAGTCATCCTTATTTTTTGTACATTAAGCCAGCCTTCGTCATTTTGACTACGGCTCATTTCTACACGCTATAATTTTCATCGTGAGCGAAAAAGTGAACCAAACTTGAGTTTATTTTCTTATTCAATTTGGTTTTAAGTAGTATAAAACAAAAATGCATAAAACGGTCGAATTAGTATAACTTAAATTTACCATTTCCCAATAGACTAATGAAATTACGTGTCGTCATTTTGACGAATGATGACTATCTAGGGTTATCAAGAATATTTGGTTTTTTATGCATATTATTATTTTTTTCATTAGATTTTTTGAAAACCTATTTAATAATTTTATTTAATGTAAAAAATAAATATTTAATTTCAGAGTAACCCAAATAAATTTGGACAACAATACAATTACAATTTAATAGAGAATTGATAAGTTTTATATTAAAACTTTGGCTTTCTTTCAACTAGAATAATTATTTTATTATATCCTTCACATCGATAACAACATAGTTTTATGAGTTTATTTAGAATACTTCATTATTTCTCTAATTGTTTCAGGTACAAATTTTATGAGATACGTTTTCCAAAGAAAAGTTGAATTCCTTACACCATTTGATAAAATGCCCCAAATATGGTTAGTTACAAGCTAAAATGAAGAATTAAAAATTAAATTTCATTACATGGTGTTAATTTTTAACAATTTCCATTATTGTTTCCATTTTTTCCAGCAAGATATGTGAAAAAATTACCTACGATGAATAAAAAAAGGATAAGTCAAAATGTCCAAACAGCGAGTTCAAATGAACTACTCTCTGTTCCACGTGGTCATAATTTTTATTCACAAAAAACATTGTATTAACAACTTTCATCATAAGTTTTTATAATAAAGTACTTTTGTTTAAAGAAAGTTTAATTTTAATGTATGAAAATTTTCGTAATAGTAAAACGGTTTGTTGTTCCTTTAATTATTTAATTTCTCTGTACTGTGGAATGATTGATTTAAAAATAGTTCAGTCGTCGACATTTTAAAGAGACTGTTAACCAATTTTTATTATCGGGTTTACCACAAAATAAGCAAGTAAACCAAAATAATACTGACTTTTTAACTTGGTAGGGGTATATAAATCTTATGGTGTTGTAAAAATGAACTAAAATACAATGTTATAGATGAACTAAAATTTAAGAAAATTATAAACTAGACAAGTTGAAAAAATCTTAAGGGCTAAATCATGGTCAATATTACTACAGTTTAGTTCATTTTGCAATGGAAAAGGGTTCACTGTTTTTTCAGTGCAATATTTATAGATTTATATTCAGTAATGCTGGTGACATTTCTGAGGGTTTCAAACCTTCTCTAAGTGGTTTCACTGCAATGTGGAACGCCGTTCGGACTCGGCTATAAAAAGGAGGTCCCTTGTCATTGAGCTTAACATGGAATCGGGCAGCACTCAGTGATAAGAGAGAAGTTCACCAATGTGGTATCACAATGGACTGAATAGTCTAAGTGAGCCTGATACATCGGGCTGCCACCTAACTTAACCTAGACTTTAAATTTAAGTCGGCTAATGCCCTGGGGTGGAACACAAAGTTAGGAAAAAATATGGGAAACATAAAAATCAACCAATTTTCGGTCGATAGATATGCATTAGAAATAAAGGAAAATTTGAGTCATTTTTAAAAGTTTTCGACTTAGCAGTGGCGATTTTATAAGGAAAAACATATGGAAGCTATATCTAAATCTGAACCGATTTCTTCCAAAATCAATAGGATTCTATTCTGACCCAAAACAGAAACTTGTACCAAATTTGAAGACGATTGGACTAAAACTGCAACCTAGACTTTGATCACAAAAATGTTTTCACAGACAAACGGACATGGCTAGACACCTTGCGTCTATCTCGTCTCCTTCTGGGTGTTGCAAACATATGCACTAACTTATAATACCCTATTCCACAGTGTGGCGCAGGGTATAAAAAAGCAAAACATATTATTTGTTTGTACACTGAAAAAAAGCATACTCGGTTCCAAAGATTTTGTTTTTACTTTAAAAAATTTGGTATTGATTCCGAGCCAAAGAAGCGGAGAATACAAGTAAGGATACTTTTAAGACACAATTCTCTTTTAAATTTAGGTTTTGTGTACTTGCTTCTAGGAAGCAAATTTTAATTTTTCGCTTTCTCAGCTGTTTTTCTTCATATGCTATCAAAGTCCTTTAAAAACGAGTTAACGGCAACTTTATTTTCCAAATTAGGACTCGACTTCTAGTAGAAATTATGCTATGTTTGAAGTAAAAAACTTATTTAAAATAAAGTTTTGAAAAACATGTCCTATATTTGAACGATTTTTTGTTTTGTAGTCAAGATGCAAAAAGACAACAAATTTAAAGACAATTTCATTAA
This sequence comes from Haematobia irritans, assembly GCF_050003625.1. NCBI lineage: Eukaryota > Metazoa > Arthropoda > Insecta > Diptera > Muscidae > Haematobia > Haematobia irritans. The sequence continues at coordinate 20,274,408 of NC_134397.1, forward strand.
ATTTAAAGAATTTTTCTGAATTATTAAAGTCAAGTTGACCTTAGCCTATAAATTTTTTCTTTCATGTTAAGATACCAATTTTTAAGTCAAATCACTTAATTATAAGGACAATACGACTTCATTGAAAAGTTTATCGACTTTTGGACAAGGAAAATAACTTTATTTTAGAGAAATGCGTCTTCTATGCTAAGCAAAATTTGTATTCGTATTTTAAAGACATGAAATCTTTGACCTCACGACAATATTTTTTTCAGTGTAATCAAATTTTATCATTTTTATACCCACCACCATAGAATGGTGACGGGGGTATAATAAGTTTGTCATTCCGTTTGTAACACATCGAAATATCGATTTCCGACTGTATAAAGTATATATATTCTTGATCAGGGAGAAATTCTAAGACGATATGACCATGTCCGTCAATCTGTCTGTCTGTTTGTCTGTTTGTCTGTTGTAATCACGCTACAGTCTTCAATAATGAAGCAATCGTGCTGAATTTTTGCACAAACTCTTTTGTCTGCAGGCAGGTCAATTTCGAAGATGGGCTATATCCGTCAAGGTTTTGATATAGTCCCCATATAAACCGACCTCCCGATTTGGGGTCTTGGGCTTATAGAAATCGTAGTTTTTATCCAATTTGCCTGAAATTTTAAATCTAGAGGTATTTTATGACTGTAAAGAGATGTGCCAAAAATGGTGAGTATCGGTCCATGTTTTGGTATAGCCCCCATATAGACCGATCTCCCGATTTTACTTCTTGGGCTTATAGAAACCGTAGTTTTTATCCAATTTGCCTGAAATTGGAAATCTAGAGGTATTTTAGGACCATAAAAAGGTGTGCCAAAAATGGTGAGTATCGGTCCATGTTTTGGTATAGCCCCCATATAGACCGATCTCCCGATTTTACTTCTTGGGCTTATAGAAACCGTAGTTTTTTTCCAATTTGCCCGAAATTGGAAATCTAGAGGACCATAAATCTTTTAGGACCATAAAGAGGTGTGCCAAAAATGGTGAGTGTCGGTCCGTGTTTTGGTATAGCCCCCAAATAGACCGATCTCCCGATTTCACTTCTTGGGCTTATAGAAACCGTAGTTTTTATCCAATTTGCCTGAAATTGGAAATCTTGAGGTATTTTAGGACCATAAAGAGGTGTGCCAAAAATGGTGAGTATCGGTCCGTGTTTTGGTATAGCCCCCATATAGACCGTTCTCCCGATTTTACTTCTCGGGCTTATAGAAACCGTAGTTTTTATCCAATTTGCCTGAAATTGTAAATATTCTGGTATTTAAGGCTCTCAAAAACGTGTATCGGATTAAGTTTTTATCGGTCCATTTGGTAATGCCTCCATATAGACCGATTTCACTTCTTCAGAGTATAGAAGGCGCACTGATCATGAAAATTGCTTGAAACTCAATGTAAAATTTCCATATTTTATTTTTCGGATGAAAATCTGCAGATTTAAGATTTCAAATCAAGACGTAATTTAATATTTTTTTTGCACACTTACAAGAGATGTTAATCATTTTTCTAAAACTAAAAAAAAAATGGTTCTTATAAATCCAGAATCTGATATAGTCTTTATAGGTAAAATCTTTAAATTTATCTCCGTGAAGTGTACTGGTTGAACTGCTCTGCTTGATCTGTCCTCAAACCCTCTGAAATTTCAAAGGAAACCCTAAAATTTGATTCATGGTGGTGGGTGTTTAAGATTCGGCCCGGCCGAACTTACTGCTGTATATACTTGTTTTTTTTTTTTTTTAATTTTCCACAGTCCAATGAAATTTTTTTATGTATGTTTCAAAAATTTTATGAACTAAAGGTGAGTATAAAGTTCAATGACCGCACACATAAGTTCAATTTCGTACAATTTCCAAAAATAGTAAGAATGAAATATAGTATGGTTAAAATGGTTATGATTTGGCGCCAATGATTTGTTAGTTTTAGTTCATTCCTTATATATGAGGGTGTAATTTCATGAGTTGTAGTTAAAAAGTATACCAGGGCAATAAATTTTTAACATCGCTTTGTGAATATCTCAAAATGTAGAGTATAATGTAGTTCTATTTTCGTAGTTCATTCTTGCTGACTGTTTTAAAGTTTACTTTTTTTCTTTGTATTTTTTAAGATATACAGTGAAACCTTTTAGAAGAGAACACCCACGGTCGTCTAAAATTTGTCCACATGTGGGTGGTGTCTAGTTATGAGAAATTATTTTAATGTGTTAATTCAGCAATATCTCACGACAATTGTCCACTTTAAGAGGTGTCCGGTTTTCAGAGTGTCCAAATTTGAGAGGTTTATTATTCACTAATTCCGACTTCTTATTCCCAACTTTTATTTCCTGGGTAAGAAATGGATTTAATTCTAGTATTGGTATCCGTATGTCGGGCCGGTGACTTTTCAATTGACCTTTTAAATATTTCTTGTAATTTATACTAAGACAATTTCAGTTATTTTTACGAAAAAGAAAATTTCAATTACATCCTACTTATGTTCAATATATTGTATTACTATCCTTTTGGTAGAATATATTATCCTTCAATAGAGAATTTCGTAACGCCCATTCCACTATACTTAGAGGCTTTAATACAGCAAACCATTTTGTTGCGAAGAAGCAGCCAGTCACATGGATATCGTAGACAACATCATTATAAATTAGAGACTATTTACAAGGGTGTAAGATTGGTGCGTGTGTATGTGTATATGATACACATAAACACTGACACATATCTTCGTATGGATGGAATGTTTTGTTGTTTTTTTTTCGAACTTAAGGACATTTGTCTGTAGCTTTGATGCCATGTTGAATTGTCCTCAAGTGGTTAAACTCATTAAAAAGTTTAAAAAGAAATCGCATTTCAGTATCATTCTCTCTTCTGACGCCCCATTTCCAAACCTCATACTATTCTCCTACACACCAAATGAAAATGAATTGTTAAGCCTCTGAAATACTTTAAAATGTTTTTCTACTTGAAGTGACTTAGATGCCATCATCATCGCAATTCGTTTTGGAGACAAATGTGGTTATTTCAAGAAAAGTTTTTCCATAAATTTTTAAATGGATATTGGCCGTTCCTAATAGAAAATAATAAGGATATGGTGAATTGATAAACACACTTGAGACCTGGGGGAAATAACTTTGTTTCAGAGGGTTAGCAAATTTAAGTGACAGCTTTATGTATGGCAAGAAGATGTTCAGATGAAATCCTTAACTAAATTCCGTTTTTTTATTCAGACATTTTGGGCATAATTTACATATGTAGTAAATGGAATAATAGAGATGAAACCGTAAATCTTGGCTAGGTGGTTTACACAGAAAAAAAAAACATAGGAAAAATTTACTACCTCGTCGAAAATTGAACTAAATTGCGTTCCATTATATCCATAATGCGTTTTTAAAATTCCCATAATGCGTTCTTAAAGTTCTTGGACTTTTAACTACACTTCTTTCTTCTCATAAAAGCAAAAATAAACTAAAAGTATAAAAAGTCAAGACGAAATTCAACGAAATAGCTAACCTACCCTCAACTAACATTAAACCCACCAAGAGGAAAATTTTGGTTAATCTTAGAAAATTTCACCAAAATAAGTAAATAATTTTCGATAAATTCAAGAAAATTTATTAGATATAATTATTTTTTTTTCACTTGTAAAAGAACATTTCGTAGTTTGGAAATAATTCGAGTACAAAATTGTCAAAATTTCTTTAGTTTCCATTATTGCTAGAAATCAAAAAAATCATACAAAAATTTCAATATTTTTAGGATTTGGGTGGAGTTTTAAATTTTTTGAGGGTGTTCACGAATTATCGTCCTTTTCGCTCTAGGAGGCTTAGTTTAGGAGATATGGCCAAAGAAGTTTTTCATATAAAAATTTCAATTTTTTAGGATTTGGGTGGATTTTTCAATTTTTGAGGGTGGGTACGAATTATCGTCCTTTTCGCTCTAGGAGGCTTAGTTTAGGAGATATAGCCAAAAGAAGTTTTTCATATAAAAATTTCATTTTTTTTAGGATTTGGGTGGCTTTTCAATATTTTGAGGGTGGCCGCGAATTATCGCCCTTTTCGCTCTAGGACGCATATTTAAGGAGATATGGCCAAAAGAAGTTTTTCATATAAAAATTTTAATTTTTTTTTGGAGTTGGGTGGATTTTTCAATTTTTTGAGGGTGGTCACGAATTATCGTTCTTTTCGCTCTAGGAGGCTTAGTTTAGGAGATATGGCCAAAAAAGTTGTTCATATAAAAATTTCAATTTTTTTAGGATTTGGGTGGATTTTTAAATTTTTTGAGGGTGGTTACGAATTATCGTCCGTTTCGTTCTAGGACGCTTAGTTTAGGAGATATGGCCAAAAGAAGTTATTCATATAAAAATTTCAATTTTTTGTAGGATTTGGGTGGATTTTTTGAGGGTGATCACGAATTATCGTCCTTTTCGCTCTAGGACGCTTAGTTTAGGAGATATGGCCAAAATAAGTTTTTCATATAAAAATTTAAAATTTTTTAGGAGTTGGGTGGATTTTTAAATTTTTTGAGGGTGATCACGAATTATCGTCCTTTTCGCTCTAGGAGGCTTAGTTTAGGAGATATGGCCAAAAGAAGTTTTTCATATAAAAATTTCAATTTTTTAGGATTTGAATGGATTTTTAAATATTTTGAGGGTGGTCACGAGTTATCGTCCCTTTCGCTCTAGGACGCATATTTAAGCAGATATGGCCAAAAGAAGTTTTTCATATAAAAATTTAATTTTTTTAGGATTTGGGTGGATTTTTAAAATTTTTGAGGGTGGTCACGAATTATCGTCCTTTTCGCTCTAGGACGCATATTTAAGGAGATATGGTCAAAAGAAGTTTTTCATATAAAAATTTCAATTTTTTAGGATTTGAGTGGATTTTTCATTTTTTTGAGGGTGGTCATGAATTATAGTCCTCTTCGCTCTAGGACGCTTAGGTTAGGAGATATGGCCAAAAGAAGTTTTTCATATAAAACTTTCATTTTTTTAGGATTTGGGTGGATTTTTAAATTTTTTGAGGGTGGTCACGAATTATCGTCCTTTTCGCTCTAGGACGCATATTTAAAAATTTCAATTTTTCTAGGATTTAGGTGGATTTTTCAATTTTTTGAGGGTGGTCACGAATTATCGTCCTTTTCGCTCTAGGAGGCTTAGTTTAGGAGATATGGCCAAAATAAGCTTTTCATGTAAAAATTTCAATTTTTTTAGGATTTGGGTGGATTTTTAAATTTTTTGAGGGTGGTCACGAATTATCGTCCTTTTCGCTCTAGGACGCATATTTAAGGAGATATGGCCAAAAGAAGTTTTTCATATAAAAATTTCAATTTTTTTTAGGATTTGGGTGGATTTTTCAATTTTTTGAGGGTGGTCACGAATTATCGTCCTTTTCGCTCTAGGAGACTTAGTTTAGGAGATATGGCCAAAATAAGTTTTTCATATAAAAATTTCAATTTTTTTAGGATTTGGGTGGATTTTTCAATTTTTTGAGGGTGGTCACGAATTATCGTCCTTTTCGCTCTAGTAGGCTTAGTTTAGGAGATATGGCCAAAATAAGTTTTTCATATAAAAATTTCAATTTTTTTAGGATTTGGGTGGATTTTTCAATTTTTTGAGGGTAGTCACGAATTATCGTCCTTTTCGCTCTAGGACGCATACTTAAGGAGATATGGCGAAAAGAAGTTTTTCATATAAAAATTTCAATTTTTTTAGGATTTGGGTGGATTTTTCAATTTTTTGAGGGTGGTCACGAATTATCGTCCTTTTCGCTCTAGGACGCATATTTAAGGAGATATGGCGAAAAGAAGTTTTTCATATAAAAATTTCAATTTTTTTAGGATTTGGGTGGATTTTTCAATTTTTTGAGGGTAGTCACGAATTATCGTCCTTTTCGCTCTAGGAGGCTTAGTTTAGGAGATATGGCCAAAATAAGTTTTCCATATAAAAATTTACATTTTTTTAGGATTTGGGTGGATTTTTCAATTTTTTGAGGGTGGTCACGAATTATCGTCCTTTTCGCTCTAGGACGCATATTTAAGGAGATATGGCCAAAAGAAGTTTTTCATATAAAAATTTCAATTTTTTTAGGATTTGGGTGGATTTTTCAATTTTTTGAGGGTGGTCACGAATTATCGTCCTCTTCGCTCTAGGAGGCTTAGTTTAGGAGATATGGCCAAAATAAGTTTTTCATATAAAAATTTACATTTTTCTAGGATTTGGGTGGATTTTTCAATTTTTTTAGGGTGGTCACGAATTATCGTCCTCTTCGCTCTAGGAGGCTTAGTTTAGGAGATATGGCCAAAATAAGTTTTTCATGTAAAAATTTCAATTTTTTTAGGATTTGGGTGGATTTTTCAATTTTTTGAGGGTGGTCACGAATTATCGTCCTTTTCGCTCTAGGAGGCTTAGTTTAGGAGATATGGCCAAAATAAGTTTTTCATATAAAAATTTCAATTTTTTTAGGATTTGGGTGGATTTTTCATTTTTTTTAGGGTGGTCACGAATTATCGTCCTTTTCGCTCTAGGACGCATATTTAAGGAGATATGGCCAAAAGAAGTTTTTCATATAAAAATTTCAATTTTTTTAGGATTTGGGTGGATTTTTCAATTTTTTGAGGGTGGTCACGAATTATCGTCCTTTTCGCTCTAGGACGCATATTTAAGGAGATATGGCCAAAATAAGTTTTCCATATAAAAATTTACATTTTTTAGGATTTGGGTGGATTTTTCAATTTTTCGAGGGTGGTCACGAATTATCGTCCTTTTCGCTCTAGGACGCATATTTAAGGAGATATGGCCAAAATAAGTTTTTCATATAAAAATTTCAATTTTTTTAGGATTTGGGTGGATTTATCAATTTTTTGAGGGTGGTCACGAATTATCGTCCTTTTCGCTCTAGGACGCATATTTAAGAAGATATGGCCAAAAGAAGTTTTTCATATAAAAATTTCAAATTTTTTAGGATTTGGGTGGATTTTTCAATTTTTTGAGGGTGGTCACGAATTATCGTCCTTTTCGCTCTAGGAGGCTTAGTTTAGGAGATATGGCCAAAATAAGTTTTTCATATAAAAATTTCAATTTTTTTAGGAGTTCGTTGGATTTTTCAATTTTTTGAGGGTGGTCACGAATTATCGTCCTTTTCGCTCTAGGAGGCTTAGTTTAGGAGATATGGCCAAAAGAAGTTTTTCATATAAAAATTTTAATTTTTTTAGGATTTGGGTGGATTTTTCAATTTTTTTGAGGGTGGTCACGAATTATCGTCCTTTTCTCTATAGGACGCATATTTAAGGAGATATGGCCAAAAGAAGTTTTTCATATAAAAATTTCAATTTTTTTAGGATTTGGGTGGATTTTTTAATTTTTTGAGGGTGGTCACGAATTATCGTCCTTTTCGCTCTAGGAGGCTTAGTTTAGGAGATATGGCCAAAATAAGTTTTTCATATAAAAATTTAAATTTTTTTAGGATTTGGGTGGATTTTTCAATTTTTTGAGGGTGGTCACGAATTATCGTCCTTTTCGCTCTAGGACGCATATTTAAGGAGATATGGCCAAAAGAAGTTTTTCATATAAAAATTTCAATTATTTTAGGATTTGGGTGGATTTTTCAATTTTTTGAGGGTAGTCACGAATTATCGTCCTTTTCGCTCTAGGACGCATACTTAAGGAGATATGGCGAAAAGAAGTTTTTCATATAAAAATTTCAATTTTTTTAGGATTTGAGTGGATTTTTCAATTTTTTGAGGGTGGTCACGAATTATCGTCCTTTTCGCTCTAGGAGGCTTAGTTTAGGAGATATGGCCAAAATAAGTTTTTCATATAAAAATTTCAATTATTTTAGGATTTGGGTGGATTTTTCAATTTTTTTAGGGTAGTCACGAATTATCGTCCTTTTCGCTCTAGGACGCATACTTAAGGAGATATGGCGAAAAGAAGTTTTTCATATAAAAATTTCAATTTTTTTAGGATTTGAGTGGATTTTTCAATTTTTTGAGGGTGGTCACGAATTATCGTCCTTTTCGCTCTAGGACGCATATTTAAGGAGATATGGCGAAAAGAAGTTTTTCATATAAAAATTTCAATTTTTTTAGGATTTGGGTGGATTTTTCAATTTTTTGAGGGTAGTCACGAATTATCGTCCTTTTCGCTCTAGGAGGCTTAGTTTAGGAGATATGGCCAAAATAAGTTTTCCATATAAAAATTTACATTTATCTAGGATTTGGGTGGATTTTTCAATTTTTTTAGGGTGGTCACGAATTATCGTCCTCTTCGCTCTAGGAGGCTTAGTTTAGGAGATATGGCCAAAATAAGTTTTTCATGTAAAAATTTCAATTTTTTTAGGATTTGGGTGGATTTTTCAATTTTTTGAGGGTGGTCACGAATTATCGTCCTTTTCGCTCTAGGAGGCTTAGTTTAGGAGATATGGCCAAAATAAGTTTTTCATATAAAAATTTCAATTTTTTTAGGATTTGGGTGGATTTTTAAATTTTTTGAGGGTGGTTACGAATTATCGTCCGTTTCGTTCTAGGACGCTTAGTTTAGGAGATATGGCCAAAAGAAGTTATTCATATAAAAATTTCAATTTTTTGTAGGATTTGGGTGGATTTTTTGAGGGTGATCACGAATTATCGTCCTTTTCGCTCTAGGACGCTTAGTTTAGGAGATATGGCCAAAATAAGTTTTTCATATAAAAATTTTAATTTTTTTAGGAGTTGGGTGGATTTTTAAATTTTTTGAGGGTGATCACGAATTATCGTCCTTTTCGCTCTAGGAGGCTTAGTTTAGGAGATATGGCCAAAAGAAGTTTTTCATATAAAAATTTCAATTTTTTTTAGGATTTGGGTGGATTTTTCAATTTTTTAAGGGTGGTCACGAGTTATCGTCCTTTTCGATATTGGACGCATATTTAAGGAAATATGGCCAAAATAAGTTTTTCATATAAAAATTTCAATTTTTTTAGGATTTGGGTGGATTTTTAAAATTTTTGAGGGTGGTCACGAATTATCGTCCTTTTCGCTCTAGGAGGCTTAGTTTAGGAGATATGGCCAAAATAAGTTTTTCATATAAAAATTTACATTTTTTTAGGATTTGGGTGGATATTTCAATTTTTTGAGGGTGGTCACGAATTATAGCCCTTTTCGCTCTAGGACGCATATTTAAGGAGATATGGCCAAAAGAAGTTTTTCATATAAAAATTTCAATTTTTTTAGGATTTGGGTGGATTTTTCAATTTTTTGAGGGTGGTCACGAATTATCGTCCTTTTCGCTCTAGGAGCCTTAGTTTAGGAGATATGGCCAAAATAAGTTTTTCATAAAAAAATTTACATTTTTTTAGGATTTGGGTGGATTTTTCAATTTTTTGAGGGTGGTCACGAATTATCGTCCTTTTCGCTCTAGGAGGCTTAGTTTAGGAGATATGGCCAAAATAAGTTTTTCATATAAAAATTTCAATTTTTTTAGGATTTGGGTGGATTTTTCAATTTTTTGAGGGTGGTCACGAATTATCGTCCCTTTTGCTCTAGGACGCATATTTAAGGAGATATGGCCAAAAGAAGTTTTTCATATAAAAATTTACATTTTTTTAAGATTTGGGTGGATTTTTTAATTTTTTGAGGGTGGTCACGAATTATTGTCCTTTTCGCTCTAGGACGCATATTTAAGGAGATATGGCCAAAATAAGTTTTTCATATTAAAATTTCAATTTTTTTAGGATTTGGGTGGATTTTTCAATTTTTTGAGGGTGGTCACGAATTATCGTCCTTTTCGCTCTAGGAGGCTTAGTTTAGGAGATATGGCCAAAATAAGTTTTTCATATAAAAATTTACATTTTTTTAGGATTTGGGTGGATTTTTCAATTTTTTGAGGGTGGTCACGAATTATCGTCCTTTTTTTAGGATTTGGGTGGATTTTTCAATTTTTTGAGGGTGGTCACGAATTATCGTCCTTTTCGCTCTAGGAGGCTTAGTTTAGGAGATATGGCCACAATAAGTTTTTCATATAAAAATTTAAATTTTTTAGGATTTGGGTGGATTTTTCAATTTTTTGAGGGTGGTCACGAATTATCGTCCTTTTCGCTCTAGGAGGCTTAGTTTAGGAGATATGGCCAAAATAAGTTTTTCATATAAAAATTTACATTTTTTTAGGATTTGGGTGGATTTTTCAATTTTTTGAGGGTGGTCACGAATTATCGTCCTTTTCGCTCTAGGACGCATATTTAAGGAGATATGGCCAAAAGAAGTTTTTCATATAAAAATTTACATTTTTTTTAGGATTTGGGTGGATTTTTCAATTTTTTGAGGGTGGTCACGAATTATCGTCCTTTTTGCTCTAGGAGGCTTAGTTTAGGAGATATGGCCAAAATAAGTTTTTCATATAAAAATTTACATTTTTTTAGGATTTGGGTGGATTTTTCAATTTTTTGAGGGTGGCCACGAATTATCGTCCTTTTTGCTCTAGGACGCATATTTAAGGAGATATGGCCAAAAGAAGTTTTTCATATAAAAATTTAATTTTTTTTAGGATTTGGGTGGATTTTTCAATTTTTTGAGGGTGGTCACGAATTATCGTCCTTTTTGCTCTAGGAGGCTTAGTTTAGGAGATATGGCCAAAAGAAGTTTTTCATATAAAAATTTCAATTTTTTTAGGATTTGGGTGGATTTTTCAATTTTTTGAGGGTGGTCACGAATTATCGTCCTTTTCGCTCTAGGAGGCTTAGTTTAGGAGATATGGCCAAAATAAGTTTTTCATATAAAAATTTACATTTTTTTAGGATTTGGGTGGATTTTTCAATTTTTTGAGGGTGGTCACGAATTATCGTCCTTTTCGCTCTAGGAGGCTTAGTTTAGGAGATATGGCCAAAATAAGTTTTTCATATAAAAATTTCAATTTTTTTAGGATTTGGGTGGATTTTTCAATTTTTTGAGGGTGGTCACGAATTATCGTCCTTTTCGCTCTAGGAGGCTTAGTTTAGGAGATATGGCCAAAATAAGTTTTTCATATAAAAATTTAAATTTTTTTAGGATTTGGGTGGAGTTTTAAATTTTTTGAGGGTGGTCACGAATTATCGTCATTTTTGCTCTAGGAGGCTTAGTTTAGGAGATATGGCCAAAGTAAGTTTTTCATGTAAAAATTTCAATTTTTTTAGGATTTGGGTGGATTTTTCAATTTTTTGAAGGTGGTCACGAATTATCGTCCTTTTCGCTCTAGGAGGCTTAGTTTAGGAGATATGGCCAAAATAAGTTTTTCATATAAAAATTTCAATTTTTTTAGGAGTTCGTTGGATTTTTCAATTTTTTGAGGGTGGTCACGAATTATCGTCCTTTTCGCTCTAGGAGGCTTAGTTTAGGAGATATGGCCAAAATAAGTTTTTCATATAAAAATTTAAATTTTTTTAGGATTTGGGTGGATTTTTCAATTTTTTGAGGGTGGTCACGAATTATCGTCCTTTTCGCTCTAGGACGCATATTTAAGGAGATATGGCCAAAAGAAGTTTTTCATATAAAAATTTCAATTTTTTTAGGATTTGGGTGGATTTTTTAATTTTTTGAGGGTGGTCACGAATTATCGTCCTTTTCGCTCTAGGAGGCTTAGTTTAGGAGATATGGCCAAAATAAGTTTTTCATATAAAAATTTACATTGTTTTAGGATTTGGGTGGATTTTTCAATTTTTTGAGGGTGGTCACGAATTATCGTCCTTTTCGCTCTAGGAGGCTTAGTTTAGGAGATATGGCCAAAATAAGTTTTTCATATAAAAATTTCAATTATTTTAGGATTTGGGTGGATTTTTCAATTTTTTGAGGGTAGTCACGAATTATCGTCCTTTTCGCTCTAGGACGCATACTTAAGGAGATATGGCGAAAAGAAGTTTTTCATATAAAAATTTCAATTTTTTTAGGATTTGAGTGGATTTTTCAATTTTTTGAGGGTGGTCACGAATTATCGTCCTTTTCGCTCTAGGACGCATATTTAAGGAGATATGGCGAAAAGAAGTTTTTCATATAAAAATTTCAATTTTTTTAGGATTTGGGTGGATTTTTCAATTTTTTGAGGGTAGTCACGAATTATCGTCCTTTTCGCTCTAGGAGGCTTAGTTTAGGAGATATGGCCAAAATAAGTTTTCCATATAAAAATTTACATTTATCTAGGATTTGGGTGGATTTTTCAATTTTTTTAGGGTGGTCACGAATTATCGTCCTCTTCGCTCTAGGAGGCTTAGTTTAGGAGATATGGCCAAAATAAGTTTTTCATGTAAAAATTTCAATTTTTTTAGGATTTGGGTGGATTTTTCAATTTTTTGAGGGTGGTCACGAATTATCGTCCTTTTCGCTCTAGGAGGCTTAGTTTAGGAGATATGGCCAAAATAAGTTTTTCATATAAAAATTTCAATTTTTTTAGGATTTGGGTGGATTTTTAAATTTTTTGAGGGTGGTTACGAATTATCGTCCGTTTCGTTCTAGGACGCTTAGTTTAGGAGATATGGCCAAAAGAAGTTATTCATATAAAAATTTCAATTTTTTGTAGGATTTGGGTGGACTTTTTGAGGGTGATCACGAATTATCGTCCTTTTCGCTCTAGGACGCTTAGTTTAGGAGATATGGCCAAAATAAGTTTTTCATATAAAAATTTAAATTTTTTTAGGAGTTGGGTGGATTTTTAAATTTTTTGAGGGTGATCACGAATTATCGTCCTTTTCGCTCTAGGAGGCTTAGTTTAGGAGATATGGCCAAAAGAAGTTTTTCATATAAAAATTTCAATTTTTTTTAGGATTTGGGTGGATTTTTCAATTTTTTAAGGGTGGTCACGAGTTATCGTCCTTTTCGATATTGGACGCATATTTAAGGAAATATGGCCAAAATAAGTTTTTCATATAAAAATTTCAATTTTTTTAGGATTTGGGTGGATTTTTAAAATTTTTGAGGGTGGTCACGAATTATCGTCCTTTTCGCTCTAGGAGGCTTAGTTTAGGAGATATGGCCAAAATAAGTTTTTCATATAAAAATTTACATTTTTTTAGGATTTGGGTGGATATTTCAATTTTTTGAGGGTGGTCACGAATTATAGCCCTTTTCGCTCTAGGACGCATATTTAAGGAGATATGGCCAAAAGAAGTTTTTCATATAAAAATTTCAATTTTTTTAGGATTTGGGTGGATTTTTCAATTTTTTGAGGGTGGTCACGAATTATCGTCCTTTTCGCTCTAGGAGCCTTAGTTTAGGAGATATGGCCAAAATAAGTTTTTCATAAAAAAATTTACATTTTTTTAGGATTTGGGTGGATTTTTCAATTTTTTGAGGGTGGTCACGAATTATCGTCCTTTTCGCTCTAGGAGGCTTAGTTTAGGAGATATGGCCAAAATAAGTTTTTCATATAAAAATTTCAATTTTTTTAGGAATTGGGTGGATTTTTCAATTTTTTGAGGGTGGTCACGAATTATCGTCCCTTTTGCTCTAGGACGCATATTTAAGGAGATATGGCCAAAAGAAGTTTTTCATATAAAAATTTACATTTTTTTAAGATTTGGGTGGATTTTTTAATTTTTTGAGGGTGGTCACGAATTATTGTCCTTTTCGCTCTAGGACGCATATTTAAGGAGATATGGCCAAAATAAGTTTTTCATATTAAAATTTCAATTTTTTTAGGATTTGGGTGGATTTTTCAATTTTTTGAGGGTGGTCACGAATTATCGTCCTTTTCGCTCTAGGAGGCTTAGTTTAGGAGATATGGCCAAAATAAGTTTTTCATATAAAAATTTACATTTTTTTAGGATTTGGGTGGATTTTTCAATTTTTTGAGGGTGGTCACGAATTATCGTCCTTTTCGCTCTAGGAGGCTTAGTTTAGGAGATATGGCCACAATAAGTTTTTCATATAAAAATTTAAATTTTTTAGGATTTGGGTGGATTTTTCAATTTTTTGAGGGTGGTCACGAATTATCGTCCTTTTCGCTCTAGGAGGCTTAGTTTAGGAGATATGGCCAAAATAAGTTTTTCATATAAAAATTTACATTTTTTTAGGATTTGGGTGGATTTTTCAATTTTTTGAGGGTGGTCACGAATTATCGTCCTTTTCGCTCTAGGACGCATATTTAAGGAGATATGGCCAAAAGAAGTTTTTCATATAAAAATTTACATTTTTTTTAGGATTTGGGTGGATTTTTCAATTTTTTGAGGGTGGTCACGAATTATCGTCCTTTTTGCTCTAGGAGGCTTAGTTTAGGAGATATGGCCAAAATAAGTTTTTCATATAAAAATTTACATTTTTTTAGGATTTGGGTGGATTTTTCAATTTTTTGAGGGTGGCCACGAATTATCGTCCTTTTTGCTCTAGGACGCATATTTAAGGAGATATGGCCAAAAGAAGTTTTTCATATAAAAATTTAATTTTTTTTAGGATTTGGGTGGATTTTTCAATTTTTTGAGGGTGGTCACGAATTATCGTCCTTTTTGCTCTAGGAGGCTTAGTTTAGGAGATATGGCCAAAAGAAGTTTTTCATATAAAAATTTCAATTTTTTTAGGATTTGGGTGGATTTTTCAATTTTTTGAGGGTGGTCACGAATTATCGTCCTTTTCGCTCTAGGAGGCTTAGTTTAGGAGATATGGCCAAAATAAGTTTTTCATATAAAAATTTACATTTTTTTAGGATTTGGGTGGATTTTTCAATTTTTTGAGGGTGGTCACGAATTATCGTCCTTTTCGCTCTAGGAGGCTTAGTTTAGGAGATATGGCCAAAATAAGTTTTTCATATAAAAATTTCAATTTTTTTAGGATTTGGGTGGATTTTTCAATTTTTTGAGGGTGGTCACGAATTATCGTCCTTTTCGCTCTAGGAGGCTTAGTTTAGGAGATATGGCCAAAATAAGTTTTTCATATAAAAATTTAAATTTTTTTAGGATTTGGGTGGAGTTTTAAATTTTTTGAGGGTGGTCACGAATTATCGTCATTTTTGCTCTAGGAGGCTTAGTTTAGGAGATATGGCCAAAGTAAGTTTTTCATGTAAAAATTTCAATTTTTTTAGGATTTGGGTGGATTTTTCAATTGTTTGAAGGTGGTCACGAATTATCGTCCTTTTCGCTCTAGGAGGCTTAGTTTAGGAGATATGGCCAAAATAAGTTTTTCATATAAAAATTTCAATTTTTTTAGGATTTGGGTGGATTTTTCAATTTTTTGAGGGTGGTCACGAATTATCGTCCTTTTCGCTCTAGGACGCATATTTAAGGAGATATGGCCAAAAGAAGTTTTTCATATAAAAATTTACATTTTTTTATGATTTGGGTGGATTTTTCAATTTTTTGAGGGTGGTCACGAATTATCGTCCTTTTCGCTCTAGGACGCATATTTAAGGAGATATGGTCAAAAGAAGTTTTTCATATAAAAATTTCAATTTTTTTAGGATTTGGGTGGATTTTTCAATTTTTTGAGGGTGGTCACGGATTATCGTCCTTTTCGCTCTAGGACGCATATTTAAGGAGATATGGCCAAAAGAAGTTTTTCATATAAAAATTTAAATTTTTTTAGGATTTGGGTGGATTTTCCAATTTTTTGAGGGTGGTCACGAATTATCGTCCTTTTCGCTCTAGGAGGCTTAGTTTAGGAGATATGGCCAAAATAAGTTTTTCATATAAAAATTTCAATTTTTTTAGGATTTGGGTGGATTTTTCAATTTTTTGAGGGTGGTCACGAATTATCGTCCTTTTCGCTCTAGGAGGCTTAGTTTAGGAGATATGGCCAAAATAAGTTTTTCATATAAAAATTTCAATTTTTTTAGGATTTGGGTGGATTTTTCAATTTTTTGAGGGTGGTCACGAATTATCGTCCTTTTCGCTCTAGGAGGCTTAGTTTAGGAGATATGGCCAAAATAAGTTTTTCATATAAAAATTTACATTTTTTTAGGATTTGGGTAGATTTTTCAATTTTTTGAGGGTGGTCACGAATTATCGTCATTTTTGCTCTAGGAGGCTTAGTTTAGGAGATATGGCCAAAATAAGTTTTTCATGTAAAAATTTCAATTTTTTTAGGATTTGGGTGGATTTTTTAATTTTTTGAGGGTGGTCACGAATTATCGTCCTTTTTGCTCTAGGACGCATATTTAAGGAGATATGGCGCTTTTCGCTCTAGGAGGCTTAGTTTAGGAGATATGGCCAAAGTAAGTTTTTCATGTAAAAATTTAAATTTTTTTAGGATTTGGGTGGATTTTTCAATTTTTTGAAGGTGGTCACGAATTATCGTCCTTTTCGCTCTAGGAGGCTTAGTTTAGGAGATATGGCCAAAATAAGTTTTTCATATAAAAATTTCAATTTTTTTAGGATTTGGGTGGATTTTTCAATTTTTTGAGGGTGGTCACGAATTATCGTCCTTTTCGCTC
Organism: Haematobia irritans; assembly: GCF_050003625.1. Lineage (NCBI taxonomy): Eukaryota > Metazoa > Arthropoda > Insecta > Diptera > Muscidae > Haematobia > Haematobia irritans. The sequence continues at coordinate 20,290,770 of NC_134397.1, forward strand.
TAGGACGCATATTTAAGGAGATATGGCCAAAAGAAGTTTTTCATATAAAAATTTCAATTTTTTTAGGATTTGGGTGGATTTTTCAATTTGTTGAGGGTGGTCACGAATTATCGTCCTTTTCGCTCTAGGAGGCTTAGTTTAGGAGATATGGCCAAAATAAGTTTTTCATATAAAAATTTCAATTTTTTTAGGATTTGGGTGGATTTTTCAATTTTTTGAGGGTGGTCACGAATTATCGTCCTTTTCGCTCTAGGACGCATATTTAAGGAGATATGGCCAAAAGAAGTTTTTCATATAAAAATTTCAATTTTTTTAGGATTTGGGTGGATTTTTCAATTTGTTGAGGGTGGTCACGAATTATCGTCCTTTTCGCTCTAGGAGGCTTAGTTTAGGAGATATGGCCAAAATAAGTTTTTCATATAAAAATTTACATTTTTTTATGATTTGGGTGGATTTTTCAATTTTTTGAGGGTGGTCACGAATTATCGTCCCTTTTGCTCTAGGACGCATATTTAAGGAGATATGGCCAAAAGAAGTTTTTCATATAAAAATTTACATTTTTTTAAGATTTGGGTGGATTTTTTAATTTTTTGAGGGTGGTCACGAATTATTGTCCTTTTCGCTCTAGGACGCATATTTAAGGAGATATGGCCAAAATAAGTTTTTCATATTAAAATTTCAATTTTTTTAGGATTTGGGTGGATTTTTCAATTTTTTGAGGGTGGTCACGAATTATCGTCCTTTTCGCTCTAGGAGGCTTAGTTTAGGAAATATGGCCAAAATAAGTTTTTCATATAAAAATTTACATTTTTTTAGGATTTGGGTGGATTTTTCAATTTTTTGAGGGTGGTCACGAATTATCGTCCTTTTCGCTCTAGGAGGCTTAGTTTAGGAGATATGGCCACAATAAGTTTTTCATATAAAAATTTAAATTTTTTAGGATTTGGGTGGATTTTTCAATTTTTTGAGGGTGGTCACGAATTATCGTCCTTTTCGCTCTAGGAGGCTTAGTTTAGGAGATATGGCCAAAATAAGTTTTTCATATAAAAATTTACATTTTTTTAGGATTTGGGTGGATTTTTCAATTTTTTGAGGGTGGTCACGAATTATCGTCCTTTTCGCTCTAGGACGCATATTTAAGGAGATATGGCCAAAAGAAGTTTTTCATATAAAAATTTAATTTTTTTTAGGATTTGGGTGGATTTTTCAATTTTTTGAGGGTGGTCACGAATTATCGTCCTTTTTGCTCTAGGAGGCTTAGTTTAGGAGATATGGCCAAAATAAGTTTTTCATGTAAAAATTTCAATTTTTTTTAGGATTTGGGTGGATTTTTTAATTTTTTGAGGGTGGTCACGAATTATCGTCCTTTTTGCTCTAGGAGGCTTAGTTTAGGAGATATGGCCAAAATAAGTTTTTCATATAAAAATTTACATTTTTTTAGGATTTGGGTGGATTTTTCAATTTTTTGAGGGTGGTCACGAATTATCGTCCTTTTCGCTCTAGGAGGCTTAGTTTAGGAGATATGGCCACAATAAGTTTTTCATATAAAAATTTAAATTTTTTAGGATTTGGGTGGATTTTTCAATTTTTTGAGGGTGGTCACGAATTATCGTCCTTTTCGCTCTAGGAGGCTTAGTTTAGGAGATATGGCCAAAATAAGTTTTTCATATAAAAATTTACATTTTTTTAGGATTTGGGTGGATTTTTCAACTTTTTGAGGGTGGTCACGAATTATCGTCCTTTTTGCTCTAGGACGCATATTTAAGGAGATATGGCCAAAAGAAGTTTTTCATATAAAAATTTAATTTTTTTTAGGATTTGGGTGGATTTTTCAATTTTTTGAGGGTGGTCACGAATTATCGTCCTTTTTGCTCTAGGAGGCTTAGTTTAGGAGATATGGCCAAAAGAAGTTTTTCATATAAAAATTTCAATTTTTTTAGGATTTGGGTGGATTTTTCAATTTTTTGAGGGTGGTCACGAATTATCGTCCTTTTCGCTCTAGGAGGCTTAGTTTAGGAGATATGGCCAAAATAAGTTTTTCATATAAAAATTTACATTTTTTTAGGATTTGGGTGGATTTTTCAATTTTTTGAGGGTGGTCACGAATTATCGTCCTTTTCGCTCTAGGAGGCTTAGTTTAGGAGATATGGCCAAAATAAGTTTTTCATATAAAAATTTCAATTTTTTTAGGATTTGGGTGGATTTTTAAATTTTTTGAGGGTGGTCACGAATTATCGTCCTTTTCGCTCTAGGAGGCTTAGTTTAGGAGATATGGCCAAAATAAGTTTTTCATATAAAAATTTAAATTTTTTTAGGATTTGGGTGGAGTTTTCAATTTTTTGAGGGTGGTCACGAATTATCGTCATTTTTGCTCTAGGAGGCTTAGTTTAGGAGATATGGCCAAAATAAGTTTTTCATGTAAAAATTTCAATTTTTTAAGGATTTGGGTGGATTTTTTTAATTTTTTGAGGGTGGTCACGAATTATCGTCCTTTTTGCTCTAGGACGCATATTTAAGGAGATATGGCGCTTTTCGCTCTAGGAGGCTTAGTTTAGGAGATATGGCCAAAGTAAGTTTTTCATGTAAAAATTTCAATTTTTTTAGGATTTGGGTGGATTTTTCAATTTTTTGAAGGTGGTCACGAATTATCGTCCTTTTCGCTCTAGGAGGCTTAGTTTAGGAGATATGGCCAAAATAAGTTTTTCATATAAAAATTTCAATTTTTTTAGGATTTGGGTGGATTTTTCAATTTTTTGAGGGTGGTCACGAATTATCGTCCTTTTCGCTCTAGGACGCATATTTAAGGAGATATGGCCAAAAGAAGTTTTTCATATAAAAATTTAAATTTTTTTATGATTTGGGTGGATTTTTCAATTTTTTGAGGGTGGTCACGAATTATCGTCCTTTTCGCTCTAGGACGCATATTTAAGGAGATATGGTCAAAAGAAGTTTTTCATATAAAAATTTCAATTTTTTTAGGATTTGGGTGGATTTTTCAATTTTTTGAGGGTGGTCACGGATTTTCGTCCTTTTCGCTCTAGGACGCATATTTAAGGAGATATGGCCAAAAGAAGTTTTTCATATAAAAATTTCAATTTTTTTAGGATTTGGGTGGATTTTTCAATTTTTTGAGGGTGGTCACGAATTATCGTCCTTTTCGCTCTAGGAGGCTTAGTTTAGGAGATATGGCCAAAATAAGTTTTTCATATAAAAATTTACATTTTTTTAGGATTTGGGTGGATTTTTCAATTTTTTGAGGGTGGTCACGAATTATCGTCCTTTTCGCTCTAGGAGGCTTAGTTTAGGAGATATGGCCAAAATAAGTTTTTCATATAAAAATTTCAATTTTTTTTAGGATTTGGGTGGATTTTTCAATTTTTTGAGGGTGGTCACGAATTATCGTCCTTTTCGCTCTAGGAGGCTTAGTTTAGGAGATATGGCCAAAATAAGTTTTTCATATAAAAATTTAAATTTTTTTAGGATTTGGGTAGATTTTTCAATTTTTTGAGGGTGGTCACGAATTATCGTCATTTTTGCTCTAGGAGGCTTAGTTTAGGAGATATGGCCAAAATAAGTTTTTCATGTAAAAATTTCAATTTTTTTAGGATTTGGGTGGATTTTTTAATTTTTTGAGGGTGGTCACGAATTATCGTCCTTTTTGCTCTAGGACGCATATTTAAGGAGATATGGCGCTTTTCGCTCTAGGAGGCTTAGTTTAGGAGATATGGCCAAAGTAAGTTTTTCATGTAAAAATTTCAATTTTTTTAGGATTTGGGTGGATTTTTCAATTTTTTGAAGGTGGTCACGAATTATCGTCCTTTTCGCTCTAGGAGGCTTAGTTTAGGAGATATGGCCAAAATAAGTTTTTCATATAAAAATTTCAATTTTTTTAGGATTTGGGTGGATTTTTCAAATTTTTGAGGGTGGTCACGAATTATCGTCCTTTTCGCTCTAGGACGCATATTTAAGGAGATATGGCCAAAATAAGTTTTTCATATAAAAATTTCAATTTTTTTAGGATTTGGGTGGATTTTTCAATTTGTTGAGGGTGGTCACGAATTATCGTCCTTTTCACTCTAGGAGGCTTAGTTTAGGAGATATGGCCAAAATAAGTTTTTCATATAAAAATTTACATTTTTTTATGATTTGGGTGGATTTTTCAATTTTTTGAGGGTGGTCACGAATTATCGTCCTTTTCGCTCTAGGACGCATATTTAAGGAGATATGGCCAAAAGAAGTTTTTCATATAAAAATTTCAATTTTTTTAGGATTTGGGTGGATTTTTCAATTTTTTGAGGGTGGTCACGAATTATCGTCCTTTTCGCTCTAGGAGGCTTAGTTTAGGAGATATGGCCAAAATAAGTTTTTCATATAAAAATTTCAATTTTTTTAGGACTTGGGTGGATTTTTCAATTTTTTGAGGGTGGTCACGAATTATCGTCCTTTTTGCTCTAGGACGCATATTTAAGGAGATATGGCCAAAAGAAGTTTTTCATATAAAAATTTACATTTTTTTAGGATTTGGGTGGATTTTTCAATTTTTTGAGGGTGGTCACGAATTATCGTCCTTTTTGCTCTAGGACGCATATTTAAGGAGATATGGCCAAAATAAGTTTTTCATATAAAAATTTACATTTTTTTAGGATTTGGGTGGATTTTTCAATTTTTTGAGGGTGGTCACGAATTATCGTCCTTTTTGCTCTAGGACGCATATTTAAGGAGATATGGCCAAAAGAAGTTTTTCATATAAAAATTTCAATTTTTTTAGGATTTGGGTGGATTTTTCAATTTTTTGAGGGTGGTCACGAATTATCGTCCTTTTCGCTCTAGGAGGCTTAGTTTAGGAGATATGGCCACAATAAGTTTTTCATATAAAAATTTAAATTTTTTAGGATTTGGGTGGATTTTTAAATTTTTTGAGGGTGGTCACGAATTATCGTCCTTTTCGCTCTAGGAGGCTTAGTTTAGGAGATATGGCCAAAATAAGTTTTTCATATAAAAATTTCAATTTTTTTAGGATTTGGGTGGATTTTTCAATTTGTTGAGGGTGGTCACGAATTATCGTCCTTTTTGCTCTAGGACGCATATTTAAGGAGATATGGCCAAAAGAAGTTTTTCATATAAAAATTTCAATTTTTTTAGGATTTGGGTGGATTTTTCAATTTTTTGAGGGTGGTCACGAATTATCGTCCTTTTCGCTCTAGGAGGCTTAGTTTAGGAGATATGGCCAAAAGAAGTTTTTCATATAAAAATTTCAATTTTTTTAGGATTTGGGTGGATTTTTCAATTTTTTGAGGGTGGTCACGAATTATCGTCCTTTTCGCTCTAGGAGGCTTAGTTTAGGAGATATGGCCAAAGTAAGTTTTTCATGTAAAAATTTCAATTTTTTTAGGATTTGGGTGGATTTTTTAATTTTTTGAGGGTGGTCACGAATTATCGTCCTTTTCGCTCTAGGACGCATATTTAAGGAGATATGGCCAAAAGAAGTTTTTCATATAAAAATTTAATTTTTTTTAGGATTTGGGTGGATTTTTCAATTTTTTGAGGGTGGTCACGAATTATCGTCCTTTTCGCTCTAGGAGGCTTAGTTTAGGAGATATGGCCAAAATAAGTTTTTCATATAAAAATTTCAATTTTTTTAGGATTTGGGTGGATTTTTCAATTTTTTGAGGGTGGTCACGAATTATCGTCCTTTTCGCTCTAGGAGGCTTAGTTTAGGAGATATGGCCAAAATAAGTTTTTCATATAAAAATTTCAATTTTTTTAGGATTTGGGTGGATTTTTCAATTTGTTGAGGGTGGTCACGAATTATCGTCCTTTTTGCTCTAGGAGGCTTAGTTTAGGAGATATGGCCAAAATAAGTTTTTCATGTAAAAATTTCAATTTTTTTAGGATTTGGGTGGATTTTTTAATTTTTTGAGGGTGGTCACGAATTATCGTCCTTTTTGCTATAGGAGGCTTAGTTTAGGAGATATGGCCAAAGTAAGTTTTTCATGTAAAAATTTCAATTTTTTTAGGATTTGGGTGGATTTTTCAATTTTTTGAGGGTGGTCACGAATTATCGTCCTTTTCGCTCTAGGAGGCTTAGTTTAGGAGATATGGCCAAAATAAGTTTTTCATATAAAAATTTAAATTTTTTTAGGATTTGGGTGGATTTTTCAATTTTTTGAGGGTGGTCACGAATTATCGTCCTTTTCGCTCTAGGACGCATATTTAAGGAGATATGGCCAAAAGAAGTTTTTCATATAAAAATTTCAATTTTTTAGGATTTGGGTGGATTTTTCAATTTTTTGAGGGTGGTCACGAATTATCGTCCTTTTCGCTCTAGGAGGCTTAGTTTAGGAGATATGGCCAAAATAAGTTTTTCATATAAAAATTTACATTTTTTTAGGATTTGGGTGGATTTTTCAATTTTTTGAGGGTGGTCACGAATTATCGTCCTTTTCGCTCTAGGACGCATATTTAAGGAGATATGGCCAAAAGAAGTTTTTCATATAAAAATTTCATTTTTTTTAGGATTTGGGTGGATTTTTCAATTTTTTGAGGGTGGTCACGAATTATCGTCCTTTTTGCTCTAGGAGGCTTAGTTTAGGAGATATGGCCAAAATAAGTTTTTCATGTAAAAATTTCAATTTTTTTAGGATTTGGGTGGATTTTTTAATTTTTTGAGGGTGGTCACGAATTATCGTCCTTTTTGCTCTAGGACGCATATTTAAGGAGATATGGCCAAAATAAGTTTTTCATATAAAAATTTACATTTTTTTAGGATTTGGGTGGATTTTTCAATTTTTTGAGGGTGGTCACGAATTATCGTCCTTTTCGCTCTAGGACGCATATTTAAGGAGATATGGCCAAAAGAAGTTTTTCATATAAAAATTTCAATTTTTTTAGGATTTGGGTGGATTTTTAAATTTTTTGAGGGTGGTCACGAATTATCGTCCTTTTTGCTCTAGGACGCATATTTAAGGAGATATGGCCAAAAGAAGTTTTTCATATAAAAATTTAATTTTTTTTAGGATTTGGGTGGATTTTTCAATTTTTTGAGGGTGGTCACGAATTATCGTCCTTTTCGCTCTAGGAGGCTTAGTTTAGGAGATATGGCCAAAATAAGTTTTTCATATAAAAATTTCAATTTTTTTAGGATTTGGGTGGATTTTTCAATTTTTTGAGGGTGGTCACGAATTATCGTCCTTTTCGCTCTAGGAGGCTTAGTTTAGGAGATATGGCCAAAATAAGTTTTTCATATAAAAATTTCAATTTTTTTAGGATTTGGGTGGATTTTTCAATTTGTTGAGGGTGGTCACGAATTATCGTCCTTTTTGCTCTAGGACGCATATTTAAGGAGATATGGCCAAAAGAAGTTTTTCATATAAAAATTTAATTTTTTTTAGGATTTGGGTGGATTTTTCAATTTTTTGAGGGTGGTCACGAATTATCGTCCTTTTTGCTCTAGGAGGCTTAGTTTAGGAGATATGGCCAAAATAAGTTTTTCATGTAAAAATTTCAATTTTTTTAGGATTTGGGTGGATTTTTCAATTTTTTGAGGGTGGTCACGAATTATCGTCCTTTTCGCTCTAGGACGCATATTTAAGGAGATATGGCCAAAAGAAGTTTTTCATATAAAAATTTCAATTTTTTTAGGATTTGGGTGGATTTTTAAATTTTTTGAGGGTGGTCACGAATTATCGTCCTTTTCGCTCTAGGAGGCTTAGTTTAGGAGATATGGCCAAAATAAGTTTTTCATATAAAAATTTACATTTTTTTATGATTTGGGTGGATTTTTCAATTTTTTGAGGGTGGTCACGAATTATCGTCCTTTTCGCTCTAGGAGGCTTAGTTTAGGAGATATGGCCACAATAAGTTTTTCATATAAAAATTTAAATTTTTTAGGATTTGGGTGGATTTTTAAATTTTTTGAGGGTGGTCACGAATTATCGTCCTTTTCGCTCTAGGAGGCTTAGTTTAGGAGATATGGCCAAAATAAGTTTTTCATATAAAAATTTCAATTTTTTTAGGATTTGGGTGGATTTTTCAATTTGTTGAGGGTGGTCACGAATTATCGTCCTTTTTGCTCTAGGACGCATATTTAAGGAGATATGGCCAAAAGAAGTTTTTCATATAAAAATTTCAATTTTTTTAGGATTTGGGTGGATTTTTCAATTTTTTGAGGGTGGTCACGAATTATCGTCCTTTTCGCTCTAGGAGGCTTAGTTTAGGAGATATGGCCAAAATAAGTTTTTCATATAAAAATTTCAATTTTTTTAGGATTTGGGTGGATTTTTCAATTTGTTGAGGGTGGTCACGAATTATCGTCCTTTTTGCTCTAGGAGGCTTAGTTTAGGAGATATGGCCAAAATAAGTTTTTCATGTAAAAATTTCAATTTTTTTAGGATTTGGGTGGATTTTTTAATTTTTTGAGGGTGGTCACGAATTATCGTCCTTTTTGCTATAGGAGGCTTAGTTTAGGAGATATGGCCAAAGTAAGTTTTTCATGTAAAAATTTCAATTTTTTTAGGATTTGGGTGGATTTTTCAATTTTTTGAGGGTGGTCACGAATTATCGTCCTTTTCGCTCTAGGAGGCTTAGTTTAGGAGATATGGCCAAAATAAGTTTTTCATATAAAAATTTAAATTTTTTTAGGATTTGGGTGGATTTTTCAATTTTTTGAGGGTGGTCACGAATTATCGTCCTTTTCGCTCTAGGACGCATATTTAAGGAGATATGGCCAAAAGAAGTTTTTCATATAAAAATTTCAATTTTTTAGGATTTGGGTGGATTTTTCAATTTTTTGAGGGTGGTCACGAATTATCGTCCTTTTCGCTCTAGGAGGCTTAGTTTAGGAGATATGGCCAAAATAAGTTTTTCATATAAAAATTTACATTTTTTTAGGATTTGGGTGGATTTTTCAATTTTTTGAGGGTGGTCACGAATTATCGTCCTTTTCGCTCTAGGACGCATATTTAAGGAGATATGGCCAAAAGAAGTTTTTCATATAAAAATTTCATTTTTTTTAGGATTTGGGTGGATTTTTCAATTTTTTGAGGGTGGTCACGAATTATCGTCCTTTTTGCTCTAGGAGGCTTAGTTTAGGAGATTTGGGTGGATTTTTTAATTTTTTGAGGGTGGTCACGAATTATCGTCCTTTTTGCTCTAGGACGCATATTTAAGGAGATATGGCCAAAATAAGTTTTTCATATAAAAATTTACATTTTTTTAGGATTTGGGTGGATTTTTCAATTTTTTGAGGGTGGTCACGAATTATCGTCCTTTTCGCTCTAGGACGCATATTTAAGGAGATATGGCCAAAAGAAGTTTTTCATATAAAAATTTCAATTTTTTTAGGATTTGGGTGGATTTTTAAATTTTTTGAGGGTGGTCACGAATTATCGTCCTTTTTGCTCTAGGACGCATATTTAAGGAGATATGGCCAAAAGAAGTTTTTCATATAAAAATTTAATTTTTTTTAGGATTTGGGTGGATTTTTCAATTTTTTGAGGGTGGTCACGAATTATCGTCCTTTTCGCTCTAGGAGGCTTAGTTTAGGAGATATGGCCAAAATAAGTTTTTCATATAAAAATTTCAATTTTTTTAGGATTTGGGTGGATTTTTCAATTTTTTGAGGGTGGTCACGAATTATCGTCCTTTTCGCTCTAGGAGGCTTAGTTTAGGAGATATGGCCAAAATAAGTTTTTCATATAAAAATTTCAATTTTTTTAGGATTTGGGTGGATTTTTCAATTTGTTGAGGGTGGTCACGAATTATCGTCCTTTTTGCTCTAGGACGCATATTTAAGGAGATATGGCCAAAAGAAGTTTTTCATATAAAAATTTAATTTTTTTTAGGATTTGGGTGGATTTTTCAATTTTTTGAGGGTGGTCACGAATTATCGTCCTTTTTGCTCTAGGAGGCTTAGTTTAGGAGATATGGCCAAAATAAGTTTTTCATGTAAAAATTTCAATTTTTTTAGGATTTGGGTGGATTTTTCAATTTTTTGAGGGTGGTCACGAATTATCGTCCTTTTCGCTCTAGGACGCATATTTAAGGAGATATGGCCAAAAGAAGTTTTTCATATAAAAATTTCAATTTTTTTAGGATTTGGGTGGATTTTTAAATTTTTTGAGGGTGGTCACGAATTATCGTCCTTTTCGCTCTAGGAGGCTTAGTTTAGGAGATATGGCCAAAATAAGTTTTTCATATAAAAATTTACATTTTTTTATGATTTGGGTGGATTTTTCAATTTTTTGAGGGTGGTGAGGAATTATCGTCCTTTTCGCTCTAGGACGCATATTTAAGGAGATATGGCCAAAAGAAGTTTTTCATATAAAAATTTCAATTTTTTTAGGATTTGGGTGGATTTTTCAATTTTTTGAGGGTGGTCACGAATTATCGTCCTTTTCGCTCTAGGAGGCTTAGTTTAGGAGATATGGCCAAAGTAAGTTTTTCATATAAAAATTTACATTTTTTAGGATTTGGGTGGATTTTTCAATTTTTTGAGGGTGGTCACGAATTATCGTCCTTTTTGCTCTAGGACGCATATTTAAGGAGATATGGCCAAAAGAAGTTTTTCATATAAAAATTTACATTTTTTTAGGATTTGGGTGGATTTTTCAATTTTTTGAGGGTGGTCACGAATTATCGTCCTTTTCGCTCTAGGACGCATATTTAAGGAGATATGGCCAAAAGAAGTTTTTCATATAAAAATTTCAATTTTTTTAGGATTTGGGTGGATTTTTCAATTTTTTGAGGGTGGTCACGAATTATCGTCCTTTTCGCTCTAGGACGCATATTTAAGGAGATATGGCCAAAAGAAGTTTTTCATATAAAAATTTCAATTTTTTTAGGATTTGGGTGGATTTTTAAATTTTTTGAGGGTGGTCACGAATTATCGTCCTTTTCGCTCTAGGAGGCTTAGTTTAGGAGATATGGCCAAAATAAGTTTTTCATATAAAAATTTACATTTTTTTATGATTTGGGTGGATTTTTCAATTTTTTGAGGGTGGTGAGGAATTATCGTCCTTTTCGCTCTAGGACGCATATTTAAGGAGATATGGCCAAAGTAAGTTTTTCATATAAAAATTTACATTTTTTTAGGATTTGGGTGGATTTTTCAATTTTTTGAGGGTGGTCACGAATTATCGTCCTTTTCGCTCTAGGAGGCTTAGTTTAGGAGATATGGCCAAAGTAAGTTTTTCATATAAAAATTTACATTTTTTTAGGATTTGGGTGGATTTTTCAATTTTTTGAGGGTGGTCACGAATTATCGTCCTTTTCGCTCTAGGACGCATATTTAAGGAGATATGGCCAAAAGAAGTTTTTCTTATAAAAATTTCAATTTTTTTAGGATTTGGGTGGATTTTTTAATTTTTTGAGGGTGGTCACGAATTATCGTCCTTTTCGCTCTAGGAGGCTTAGTTTAGGAGATATGGCCAAAATAAGTTTTTCATATAAAAATTTCAATTTTTTTAGGATTTGGGTGGATTTTTCAATTTTTTGAGGGTGGTCACGAATTATCGTCCTTTTTGCTCTAGGAGGCTTAGTTTAGGAGATATGGCCACAATAAGTTTTTCATATAAAAATTTAAATTTTTTAGGATTTGGGTGGATTTTTCAATTTTTTGAGGGTGGTCACGAATTATCGTCCTTTTTGCTCTAGGAGGCTTAGTTTAGGAGATATGGCCAAAATAAGTTTTTCATGTAAAAATTTCAATTTTTTTAGGATTTGGGTGGATTTTTTAATTTTTTGAGGGTGGTCACGAATTATCGTCCTTTTTGCTCTAGGACGCATATTTAAGGAGATATGGCCAAAATAAGTTTTTCATATAAAAATTTAATTTTTTTTAGGATTTGGGTGGATTTTTCAATTTTTTGAGGGTGGTCACGAATTATCGTCCTTTTTGCTCTAGCAGGCTTAGTTTAGGAGATATGGCCAAAATAAGTTCTTCATGTAAAAATTTCATTTTTTTTAGGATTTGGGTGGATTTTTCAATTTTTTGAGGGTGGTCACGAATTATCGTCCTTTTCGCTCTAGGAGGCTTAGTTTAGGAGATATGGCCAAAGTAAGTTTTTCATGTAAAAATTTCAATTTTTTTAGGATTTGGGTGGATTTTTCAATTTTTTGAGGGTGGTCACGAATTATCGTCCTTTTCGCTCTAGGAGGCTTAGTTTAGGAGATATGGCCAAAAGAAGTTTTTCATATAAAAATTTCAATTTTTTTAGGATTTGGGTGGATTTTTCAATTTTTTGAGGGTGGTCACGAATTATCGTCCTTTTCGCTCTAGGAGGCTTAGTATAGGAGATATGGCCAAAATAAGTTTTTCATATAAAAATTTACATTTTTTTAGGATTTGGGTGGATTTTTCAATTTTTTTGAGGGTGGTCACGAATTATCGTCCTTTTCGCTCTAGGAGGCTTAGTTTAGGATATATGGCCAAAATAAGTTTTTCATATAAAAATTTACATTTTTTTAGGATTTGGGTGGATTTTTCAATTTTTTGAGGGTGGTCACGAATTATCGTCCTTTTCGCTCTAGGACGCACATTTAAGGAGATATGGCCAAAAGAAGTTTTTCATATAAAAATTTCAATTTTTTTAGGATTTGGGTGGATTTTTCAATTTTTTTGAGGGTGGTCACGAATTATCGTCCGTTTCGCTCTAGGAGGCTTAGTTTAGGAGATATGGCCAAAATAAGTTTTTCATATAAAAATTTACATTTTTTTAGGATTTGGGTGGATTTTTCAATTTTTTGAGGGTGGTCACGAATTATCGTCCTTTTCGCTCTAGGAGGCTTAGTTTAGGAGATATGGCCAAAATAAGTTTTTCATATAAAAATTTCAATTTTTTTAGGATTTGGGTGGATTTTTCAATTTTTTGAGGGTGGTCACGAATTATCGTGCTTTTCGCTCTAGGAGGCTTAGTTTAGGAGATATGGCCAAAATAAGTTTTTCATATAAAAATTTCAATTTTTTAGGATTTGGGTGGATTTTTAAATTTTTTGAGGGTGGTCACGAATTATCGTCCTTTTCGCTCTAGGAGGCTTAGTTTAGGAGATATGGCCACAATAAGTTTTTCATATAAAAATTTAAATTTTTTAGGATTTGGGTGGATTTTTCAATTTTTTGAGGGTGGTCACGAATTATCGTCCTTTTCGCTCTAGGAGGCTTAGTTTAGGAGATATGGCCAAAATAAGTTTTTCATATAAAAATTTACATTTTTTTAGGATTTGGGTGGATTTTTCAATTTTTTGAGGGTGGTCACGAATTATCGTCCTTTTTGCTCTAGGACGCATATTTAAGGAGATATGGCCAAAAGAAGTTTTTCATATAAAAATTTACATTTTTTTAGGATTTGGGTGGATTTTTCAATTTTTTGAGGGTGGTCACGAATTATCGTCCTTTTCGCTCTAGGACGCATATTTAAGGAGATATGGCCAAAAGAAGTTTTTCATATAAAAATTTACATTTTTTTAGGATTTGGGTGGATTTTTCAATTTTTTGAGGGTGGTCACGAATTATCATCCTTTTCGCTCTAGGAGGCTTAGTTTAGGAGATATGGCCAAAATAAGTTTTTCATATAAAAATTTACATTTTTTTAGGATTTGGGTGGATTTTTCAATTTTTTGAGGGTGGTCACGAATTATCGTCCTTTTCGCTCTAGGAGGCTTAGTTTAGGAGATATGGCCAAAATAAGTTTTTCATATAAAAATTTCAATTTTTTTAGGATTTGGGTGGATTTTTTAATTTTTTGAGGGTGGTCACGAATTATCGTCCTTTTCGCTCTAGGAGGCTTAGTTTAGGAGATATGGCCAAAATAAGTTTTTCATATAAAAATTTCAATTTTTTTAGGATTTGGGTGGATTTTTCAATTTTTTGAGGGTGGTCACGAATTATCGTCCTTTTTGCTCTAGGAGGCTTAGTTTAGGAGATATGGCCACAATAAGTTTTTCATATAAAAATTTAAATTTTTTAGGATTTGGGTGGATTTTTCAATTTTTTGAGGGTGGTCACGAATTATCGTCCTTTTCGCTCTAGGAGGCTTAGTTTAGGAGATATGGCCAAAATAAGTTTTTCATATAAAAATTTAATTTTTTTTAGGATTTGGGTGGATTTTTCAATTTTTTGAGGGTGGTCACGAATTATCGTCCTTTTTGCTCTAGCAGGCTTAGTTTAGGAGATATGGCCAAAATAAGTTCTTCATGTAAAAATTTCATTTTTTTTAGGATTTGGGTGGATTTTTCAATTTTTTGAGGGTGGTCACGAATTATCGTCCTTTTCGCTCTAGGAGGCTTAGTTTAGGAGATATGGCCAAAGTAAGTTTTTCATGTAAAAATTTCAATTTTTTTAGGATTTGGGTGGATTTTTCAATTTTTTGAGGGTGGTCACGAATTATCGTCCTTTTCGCTCTAGGAGGCTTAGTTTAGGAGATATGGCCAAAGTAAGTTTTTCATGTAAAAATTTCAATTTTTTTAGGATTTGGGTGGATTTTTTAATTTTTTGAGGGTGGTCACGAATTATCGTCCTTTTTGCTCTAGGACGCATATTTAAGGAGATATGGCCAAAATAAGTTTTTCATATAAAAATTTTCATTTTTTTAGGATTTGGGTGGATTTTTCAAGTTTTTGAGGGTGGTCACGAATTATCGTCCTTTTCGCTCTAGGACGCACATTTAAGGAGATATGGCCAAAAGAAGCTTTTCATATAAAAATTTCAATTTTTTTAGGATTTGGGTGGATTTTTCAATTTTTTTGAGGGTGGTCACGAATTATCGTCCTTTTCGCTCTAGGAGGCTTAGTTTAGGAGATATGGCCAAAATAAGTTTTTCATATAAAAATTTACATTTTTTTAGGATTTGGGTGGATTTTTCAATTTTTTGAGGGTGGTCACGAATTATCGTCCTTTTCGCTCTAGGAGGCTTAGTTTAGGAGATATGGCCAAAATAAGTTTTTCATATAAAAATTTCAATTTTTTTAGGATTTGGGTGGATTTTTCAATTTTTTGAGGGTGGTCACGAATTATCGTCCTTTTCGCTCTAGGAGGCTTAGTTTAGGAGATATGGCCAAAATAAGTTTTTCATATAAAAATTTCAATTTTTTTAGGATTTGGGTGGATTTTTCAATTTTTTGAGGGTGGTCACGAATTATCGTCCTTTTCGCTCTAGGAGGCTTAGTTTAGGAGATATGGCCACAATAAGTTTTTCATATAAAAATTTAAATTTTTTAGGATTTGGGTGGATTTTTCAATTTTTTGAGGGTGGTCACGAATTATCGTCCTTTTTGCTCTAGGACGCATATTTAAGGAGATATGGCCAAAAGAAGATTTTCATATAAAAATTTCAATTTTTTTAGGATTTGGGTGGATTTTTAAATTTTTTGAGGGTGGTCACGAATTATCGTCCTTTTGCGAATTATCGTCCTTTTCGCTCTAGGAGGCTTAGTTTAGGAGATATGGCCAAAATAAGTTTTTCATATAAAAATTTACATTTTTTTAGGATTTGGGTGGATTTTTCAATTTTTTGAGGGTGGTCACGAATTATCGTCCTTTTCGCTCTAGGAGGCTTAGTTTAGGAGATATGGCCAAAATAAGTTTTTCATATAAAAATTTCAATTTTTTTAGGATTTGGGTGGATTTTTCAATTTTTTGAGGGTGGTCACGAATTATCGTCCTTTTCGCTCTAGGAGGCTTAGTTTAGGAGATATGGCCAAAATAAGTTTTTCATATAAAAATTTCAATTTTTTTAGGATTTGGGTGGATTTTTCAATTTTTTGAGGGTGGTCACGAATTATCGTCCTTTTCGCTCTAGGAGGCTTAGTTTAGGAGATATGGCCACAATAAGTTTTTCATATAAAAATTTAAATTTTTTAGGATTTGGGTGGATTTTTCAATTTTTTGAGGGTGGTCACGAATTATCGTCCTTTTTGCTCTAGGACGCATATTTAAGGAGATATGGCCAAAAGAAGATTTTCATATAAAAATTTCAATTTTTTTAGGATTTGGGTGGATTTTTAAATTTTTTGAGGGTGGTCACGAATTATCGTCCTTTTGCGAATTATCGTCCTTTTCGCTCTAGGAGGCTTAGTTTAGGAGATATGGCCAAAATAAGTTTTTCATATAAAAATTTCAATTTTTTTAGGATTTGGGTGGATTTTTCAATTTTTTGAGGGTGGTCACGAATTATCGTCCTTTTCGCTCTAGGAGGCTTAGTTTAGGAGATATGGCCAAAATAAGTTTTTCATGTAAAAATTTCAATTTTTTAGGATTTGGGTGGATTTTTCAATTTTTTGAGGGTGGTCACGAATTATCGTCCTTTTCGCTCTAGGAGGCTTAGTTTAGGAGATATGGCCAAAATAAGTTTTTCATATAAAAATTTACATTTTTTTATGATTTGGGTGGATTTTTCAATTTTTTGAGGGTGGTCACGAATTATCGCCCTTTTCGCTCTAGGAGGCTTAGTTTAGGAGATATGGCCAAAATAAGTTTTTCATATAAAAATTTACATTTTTTTAGGATTTGGGTGGATTTTTCAATTTTTTGAGGGTGGTCACGAATTATCGTCCTTTTTGCTCAAGGACGCATATTTAAGGAGATATGGCCAAAAGAAGTTTTTCATATAAAAATTTACATTTTTTTAGGATTTGGGTGGATTTTTCAATTTTTTGAGGGTGGTCACGAATTATCGTCCTTTTCGCTCTAGGACGCATATTTAAGGAGATATGGCCAAAAGAAGTTTTTCATATAAAAATTTACATTTTTTTAGGATTTGGGTGGATCTTTCAATTTTTTGAGGGTGGTCACGAATTATCGTCCTTTTCGCTCTAGGAGGCTTAGTTTAGGAGATATGGCCAAAATAAGTTTTTCATATGAAAATTTCAATTTTTTTAGGATTTGGGTGGATTTTTCAATTTTTTGAGGGTGGTCACGAATTATCGTCCTTTTCGCTCTAGGAGGCTTAGTTTAGGAGATATGGCCAAAATAAGTTTTTCATATAAAAATTTAAATTTTTTAGGATTTGGGTGGATTTTTCAATTTTTTGAGGGTGGTCACGAATTATCGTCCTTTTCGCTCTAGGAGGCTTAGTTTAGGAGATATGGCCAAAATAAGTTTTTCATATAAAAATTTCAATTTTTTTAGGATTTGGATGGATTTTTCAATTTGTTGAGGGTGGTCACGAATTATCGTCCTTTTCGCTCTAGGAGGCTTAGTTTAGGAGATATGGCCAAAATAAGTTTTTCATATAAAAATTTACATTTTTTTAGGATTTGGGTGGATTTTTCAATTTTTTGAGGGTGGTCACGAATTATCGTCCTTTTTGCTCTACGACGCATATTTAAGGAGATAATGCCAAAAGAAGTTTTTCATATAAAAAGTTACATTTTTTTAGGATTTGGGTGGATTTTTCAATTTTTTGAGGGTGGTCACGAATTATCGTCCTTTTTGCTCTAGGAGGCTTAGTTTAGGAGATATGGCCAAAATAAGTTTTTCATGTAAAAATTTCAATTTTTTTAGGATTTGGGTGGATTTTTTAATTTTTTGAGGGTGGTCACGAATTATCGTCCTTTTTGCTCTAGGACGCATATTTAAGGAGATATGGCCAAAAGGAGTTTTTCATATAAAAATTTCAATTTTTTTAGGATTTGGGTGGATTTTTCAATTTTTTGAGGGTGGTCACGAATTATCGTTCTTTTTGCTCTAGGAGGCTTAGTTTAGGAGATATGGCCAAAATAAGTTCTTCATGTAAAAATTTCATTTTTTTAGGATTTGGGTGGATTTTTCAATTTTTTGAGGGTGGTCACGAATTATCGTCCTTTTCGCTCTAGGACGCATATTTAAGGAGATATGGCCAAAAGAAGTTTTTCATATAAAAATTTACATTTTTTTAGGATTTGGGTGGATTTTTCAATTTTTTGAGGGTGGTCACGAATTATCGTCCTTTTCGCTCTAGGAGGCTTAGTTTAGGAGATATGGCCAAAATAAGATTTTCATATAAAAATTTACATTTTTTTAGGATTTGGGTGGATTTTTCAATTTTTTGAGGGTGGTCACGAATTATCGTCCTTTTTGCTCTAGGACGCATATTTAAGGAGATATGGCCAAAAGAAGTTTTTCATATAAAAATTTACATTTTTTTAGGATTTGGGTGGATTTTTCAATTTTTTGAGGGTGGTCACGAATTATCGTCCTTTTCGCTCTAGGACGCATATTTAAGGAGATATGGCCAAAAAAAGTTTTTCATATAAAAATTTCAATTTTTTTAGGATTTGGGTGGATTTTCAATTTTTTGAGGGTGGTCACGAATTATCATCCTTTTCGCTCTAGGAGGCTTAGTTTAGGAGATATGGCCAAAATAAGTTTTTCATATAAAAATTTACATTTTTTTAGGATTTGAGTGGATTTTTCAATTTTTTGAGGGTGGTCACGAATTATCGTCCTTTTCGCTCTAGGAGGCTTAGTTTAGGAGATATGGCCAAAATAAGTTTTTCATGTAAAAATTTCAATTTTTTTAGGATTTGGGTGGATTTTTCAATTTTTTGAGGGTGGTCACGAATTATCGTCCTTTTCGCTCTAGGAGGCTTAGTTTAGGAGATATGGCCACAATAAGTTTTTCATATAAAAATTTAAATTTTTTAGGATTTGGGTGGATTTTTCAATTTTTTGAGGGTGGTCACGAATTATCGTCCTTTTCGCTCTAGGAGGCTTAGTTTAGGAGATATGGCCAAAATAAGTTTTTCATATAAAAATTTCAATTTTTTTAGGATTTAGGTGGATTTTTCAATTTGTTGAGGGTGGTCACGAATTATCGTCCTTTTTGCTCTAGGAGGCATATTTAAGGAGATATGGCCAAAAGAAGTTTTTCATATAAAAATTTCAATTTTTTTAGGATTTGGGTGGATTTTTAAATTTTTTGAGGGTGGTCACGAATTATCGTCCTTTTTGCTCTAGGAGGCTTAGTTTAGGAGATATGGCCAAAATAAGTTTTTCATGTAAAAATTTCAATTTTTTAGGATTTGGGTGGATTTTTCAATTTTTTGAGGGTGGTCACGAATTATCGTCCTTTTTGCTCTAGGACGCATATTTAAGGAGATATGGCCAAAAGAAGTTTTTCATATAAAAATTTCAATTTTTTTAGGATTTGGGTGGATTTTTCAATTTTTTGAGGGTGATCACGAATTATCGTCCTTTTCGCTCTAGGAGGCTTAGTTTAGGAGATATGGCCAAAATAAGTTTTTCATATAAAAATTTACATTTTTTTAGGATTTGGGTGGATTTTTCAATTTTTTGAGGGTGGTCACGAATTATCGTCCTCTTCGCTCTAGGACGCATATTTAAGGAGATATGGCCAAAAGAAGTTTTTCATATAAAAATTTCAATTTTTTTAGGATTTGGGTGGATTTTTCAATTTTTTGAGGGTGGTCACGAATTATCGTCCTTTTCGCTCTAGGAGGCTTAGTTTAGGAGATATGGCCAAAATAAGTTTTTCATATAAAAATTTACATTTTTTTAGGATTTGGGTGGATTTTTCAATTTTTTGAGGGTGGTCACGAATTATCGCCCTTTTCGCTCTAGGAGGCTTAGTTTAGGAGATATGGCCAAAATAAGTTTTTCATATAAAAATTTACATTTTTTTAGGATTTGGGTGGATTTTTCAATTTTTTGAGGGTGGTCACGAATTATCGTCCTTTTTGCTCTAGGACGCATATTTAAGGAGATATGGCCAAAAAAAGTTTTTCATATAAAAATTTACATTTTTTTAGGATTTGGGTGGATTTTTCAATTTTTTGAGGGTGGTCACGAATTATCGTCCTTTTCGCTCTAGGACGCATATTTAAGGAGATATGGCCAAAAGAAGTTTTTCATATAAAAATTTACATTTTTTTAGGATTTGGGTGGATTTTTCAATTTTTTGAGGGTGGTCACGAATTATCGTCCTTTTCGCTCTAGGAGGCTTAGTTTAGGAGATATGGCCAAAATAAGTTTTTCATATGAAAATTTCAATTTTTTTAGGATTTGGATGGATTTTTCAATTTGTTGAGGGTGGTCACGAATTATCGTCCTTTTCGCTCTAGGAGGCTTAGTTTAGGAGATATGGCCAAAATAAGTTTTTCATATAAAAATTTACATTTTTTTAGGATTTGGGTGGATTTTTCAATTTTTTGAGGGTGGTCACGAATTATCGTCCTTTTCGCTCTAGGAGGCTTAGTTTAGGAGATATGGCCAAAATAAGTTTTTCATATAAAAATTTAAATTTTTTAGGATTTGGGTGGATTTTTCAATTTTTTGAGGGTGGTCACGAATTATCGTCCTTTTCGCTCTAGGAGGCTTAGTTTAGGAGATATGGCCAAAATAAGTATTTCATATAAAAATTTCAATTTTTTTAGGATTTGGATGGATTTTTCAATTTGTTGAGGGTGGTCACGAATTATCGTCCTTTTCGCTCTAGGAGGCTTAGTTTAGGAGATATGGCCAAAATAAGTTTTTCATATAAAAATTTACATTTTTTTAGGATTTGGGTGGATTTTTCAATTTTTTGAGGGTGGTCACGAATTATCGTCCTTTTTGCTCTACGACGCATATTTAAGGAGATATGGCCAAAAGAAGTTTTTCATATAAAAAGTTACATTTTTTTAGGATTTGGGTGGATTTTTCAATTTTTTGAGGGTGGTCACGAATTATCGTCCTTTTTGCTCTAGGAGGCTTAGTTTAGGAGATATGGCCAAAATAAGTTTTTCATATAAAAATTTCAATTTTTTTAGGATTTGGGTGGATTTTTTAATTTTTTGAGGGTGGTCACGAATTATCGTCCTTTTTGCTCTAGGACGCATATTTAAGGAGATATGGCCAAAAGGAGTTTTTCATATAAAAATTTCAATTTTTTTAGGATTTGGGTGGATTTTTCAATTTTTTGAGGGTGGTCACGAATTATCGTTCTTTTTGCTCTAGGAGGCTTAGTTTAGGAGATATGGCAAAAATAAGTTCTTCATTTTTTTTAGGATTTGGGTGGATTTTTAAATTTTTTGAGGGTGGTCACGAATTATCGTACTTTTCGCTCTAGGAGGCTCAGTTTAGGAGATATGGCCAAAGTAAGTTTTTCATGTAAAAATTTCAATTTTTTTAGGATTTGGGTGGATTTTGCAATTTTTTGAGGGTGGTCACGAATTATCGTCCTTTTCGCTCTAGGAGGCTTAGTTTAGGAGATATGGCCAAAATAAGTTTTTCATATAAAAATTTCAATTTTTTTAGGATTTGGGTGGATTTTTCAATTTTTTGAGGGTGGTCACGAATTATCGTCCTTTTCGCTCTAGGACGCATATTTAAGGAGATATGGCCAAAAGAAGTTTTTCATATAAAAATTTCAATTTTTTTAGGATTTGGGTGGATTTTTCAATTTTTTGAGGGTGGTCACGAATTATCGTCCTTTTCGCTCTAGGAGGCTTAGTTTAGGAGATATGGCCAAAATAAGTTTTTCATATAAAAATTTACATTTTTTTAGGATTTGAGTGGATTTTTCAATTTTTTGAGGGTGGTCACGAATTATCGTCCTTTTCGCTCTAGGAGGCTTAGTTTAGGAGATATGGCCAAAATAAGTTTTTCATATAAAAATTTACATTTTTTTAGGATTTGGGTGGATTTTTCAATTTTTTGAGGGTGGTCACGAATTATCGTCCTTTTTGCTCTAGGACGCATATTTAAGGAGATATGGCCAAAAGAAGTTTTTCATATAAAAATTTACATTTTTTTAGGATTTGGGTGGATTTTTCAATTTTTTGAGGGTGGTCACGAATTATCGTCCTTTTCGCTCTAGGACGCATATTTAAGGAGATATGGCCAAAAGAAGTTTTTCATATAAAAATTTCAATTTTTTTAGGATTTGGGTGGATTTTTCAATTTTTTGAGGGTGGTCACGAATTATCATCCTTTTCGCTCTAGGAGGCTTAGTTTAGGAGATATGGCCAAAATAAGTTTTTCATATAAAAATTTACATTTTTTTAGGATTTGAGTGGATTTTTAAATTTTTTGAGGGTGGTCACGAATTATCGTCCTTTTCGCTCTAGGAGGCTTAGTTTAGGAGATATGGCCAAAATAAGTTTTTCATATAAAAATTTCAATTTTTTTAGGATTTGGGTGGATTTTTCAATTTTTTGAGGGTGGTCACGAATTATCGTCCTTTTCGCTCTAGGAGGCTTAGTTTAGGAGATATGGCCAAAATAAGTTTTTCATATAAAAATTTCAATTTTTTTAGGATTTGGGTGGATTTTTCAATTTTTTGAGGGTGGTCACGAATTATCGTCCTTTTCGCTCTAGGAGGCTTAGTTTAGGAGATATGGCCAAAATAAGTTTTTCATATAAAAATTTAAATTTTTTAGGATTTGGGTGGATTTTTCAATTTTTTGAGGGTGGTCACGAATTATCGTCCTTTTCGCTCTAGGAGGCTAGTTTAGGAGATATGGCCAAAATAAGTTTTTCATATAAAAATTTAAATTTTTTAGGATTTGGGTGGATTTTTCAATTTTTTGAGGGTGGTCACGAATTATCGTCCTTTTCGCTCTAGGAGGCTTAGTTTAGGAGATATGGCCAAAATAAGTTTTTCATATAAAAATTTCAATTTTTTTAGGATTTGGGTGGATTTTTCAATTTTTTGAGGGTGGTCACGAATTATCGTCCTTTTCGCTCTAGGAGGCTTAGTTTAGGAGATATGGCCAAAATAAGTTTTTCATATAAAAATTTACATTTTTTTAGGATTTGGGTGGATTTTTCAATTTTTTGAGGGTGGTCACGAATTATCGTCCTTTTTGCTCTAGGACGCATATTTAAGGAGATATGGCCAAAAGAAGTTTTTCATATAAAAAGTTACATTTTTTTAGGATTTGGGTGGATTTTTCAATTTTTTGAGGGTGGTCACGAATTATCGTCCTTTTTGCTCTAGGAGGCTTAGTTTAGGAGATATGGCCAAAATAAGTTTTTCATGTAAAAATTTCAATTTTTTTAGGATTTGGGTGGATTTTGTAATTTTTTGAGGGTGGTCACGATTTATCGTCCTTTTTGCTCTAGGACGCATATTTAAGGAGATATGGCCAAAAGGAGTTTTTCATATAAAAATTTCAATTTTTTTAGGATTTGGGTGGATTTTTCAATTTTTTGAGGGTGGTCACGAATTATCGTCCTTTTTGCTCTAGGAGGGTTAGTTTAGGAGATATGGCCAAAATAAGTTCTTCATGTAAAAATTTCATTTTTTTTAGGATTTGGGTGGATTTTTCAATTTTTTGAGGGTGGTCACGAATTATCGTCCTTTTCGCTCTAGGAGGCTCAGTTTAGGAGATATGGCCAAAGCAAGTTTTTCATGTAAAAATTTCAATTTTTTTAGGATTTGGGTGGATTTTGCAATTTTTTGAGGGTGGTCACGAATTATCGTCCTTTTCGCTCTAGGACGCATATTTAAGGAGATATGGCCAAAAGAAGTTTTTCATATAAAAATTTACATTTTTTTAGGATTTGGGTGGATTTTTCAATTTTTTGAGGGTGGTCACGAATTATCGTCCTTTTCGCTCTAGGAGGCTTAGTTTAGGAGATATGGCCAAAATAAGTTTTTCATATAAAAATTTACATTTTTTTAGGATTTGGGTGGATTTTTCAATTTTTTGAGGGTGGTCACGAATTATCGTCCTTTTTGCTCTAGGACGCATATTTAAGGAGATATGGCCAAAAGAAGTTTTTCATATAAAAATTTACATTTTTTTAGGATTTGGGTGGATTTTTCAATTTTTTGAGGGTGGTCACGAATTATCGTCCTTTTCGCTCTAGGACGCATATTTAAGGAGATATGGCCAAAATAAGTTTTTCATATAAAAATTTCAATTTTTTTAGGATTTGGGTGGATTTTTCAATTTTTTGAGGGTGGTCACGAATTATCGTCCTTTTTGCTCTAGGACGCATATTTAAGGAGATATGGCCAAAAGAAGTTTTTCATATAAAAATTTAATTTTTTTTAGGATTTGGGTGGATTTTTCAATTTTTTGAGGGTGGTCACGAATTATCGTCCTTTTTGCTCTAGGAGGCTTAGTTTAGGAGATATGGCCAAAATAAGTTTTTCATGTAAAAATTTCAATTTTTTTAGGATTTGGGTGGATTTTTTAATTTTTTGAGGGTGGTCACGAATTATCGTCCTTTTTGCTATAGGAGGCTTAGTTTAGGAGATATGGCCAAAATAAGTTTTTCATATAAAAATTTACATTTTTTTAGGATTTGGGTGGATTTTTCAATTTTTTGAGGGTGGTCACGAATTATCGTCCTTTTCGCTCTAGGACGCATATTTAAGGAGATATGGCCAAAAGAAGTTTTTCATATAAAAATTTCAATTTTTTTAGGATTTGGGTGGATTTTTCAATTTTTTGAGGGTGGTCACGAATTATCGTCCTTTTCGCTCTAGGAGGCTTAGTTTAGGAGATATGGCCAAAATAAGTTTTGCATGTAAAAATTTCAATTTTTTTAGGATTTGGGTGGATTTTTCAATTTTTTGAGGGTGGTCACGAATTATCGTCCTTTTCGCTCTAGGACGCATATTTAAGGAGATATGGCCAAAAGAAGTTTTTCATATAAAAATTTCATTTTTTTTAGGATTTGGGTGGATTTTTCAATTTTTTGAGGGTGGTCACGAATTATCGTCCTTTTTGCTCTAGGAGGCTTAGTTTAGGAGATATGGCCAAAATAAGTTTTTCATGTAAAAATTTCAATTTTTTTAGGATTTGGGTGGATTTTTTAATTTTTTGAGGGTGGTCACGAATTATCGTCCTTTTCGCTCTAGGAGGCTTAGTTTAGGAGATATGGCCAAAATAAGTTTTTCATATAAAAATTTCAATTTTTTTAGGATTTGGGTGGATTTTTCAATTTTTTGAGGGTGGTCACGAATTATCGTCCTTTTCGCTCTAGGAGGCTTAGTTTAGGAGATATGGCCAAAATAAGTTTTTCATATAAAAATTTCAATTTTTTTAGGATTTGGGTGGATTTTTCAATTTTTTGAGGGTGGTCACGAATTATCGTCCTTTTCGCTCTAGGAGGCTTATTTTAGGAGATATGGCCACAATAAGTTTTTCATATAAAAATTTAAATTTTTTAGGATTTGGGTGGATTTTTCAATTTTTTGAGGGTGGTCACGAATTATCGTCCTTTTCGCTCTAGGAGGCTTAGTTTAGGAGATATGGCCAAAATAAGTTTTTCATATAAAAATTTAAATTTTTTAGGATTTGGGTGGATTTTTCAATTTTTTGAGGGTGGTCACGAATTATCGTCCTTTTCGCTCTAGGAGGCTTAGTTTAGGAGATATGGCCAAAAGAAGTTTTTCATATAAAAATTTCAATTTTTTTAGGATTTGGGTGGATTTTTCAATTTTTTGAGGGTGGTCACGAATTATCGTCCTTTTCGCTCTAGGAGGCTTAGTATAGGAGATATGGCCAAAATAAGTTTTTCATATAAAAATTTACATTTTTTTAGGATTTGGGTGGATTTTTCAATTTTTTGAGGGTGGTCACGAATTATCGTCCTTTTTGCTCTAGGAGGCTTAGTTTAGGAGATATGGATTTGGATGGATTTTTCAATTTGTTGAGGGTGGTCACGAATTATCGTCCTTTTCGCTCTAGGAGGCTTAGTTTAGGAGATATGGCCAAAATAAGTTTTTCATATAAAAATTTACATTTTTTTAGGATTTGGGTGGATTTTTCAATTTTTTGAGGGTGGTCACGAATTATCGTCCTTTTTGCTCTACGACGCCTATTTAAGGAGATATGGCCAAAAGAAGTTTTTCATATAAAAAGTTACATTTTTTTAGGATTTGGGTGGATTTTTCAATTTTTTGAGGGTGGTCACGAATTATCGTCCTTTTTGCTCTAGGAGGCTTAGTTTAGGAGATATGGCCAAAATAAGTTTTTCATGTAAAAATTTCAATTTTTTTAGGATTTGGGTGGATTTTTTAATTTTTTGAGGGTGGTCACGAATTATCGTCCTTTTTGCTCTAGGACGCATATTTAAGGAGATATGGCCAAAAGGAGTTTTTCATATAAAAATTTCAATTTTTTTAGGATTTGGGTGGATTTTTCAATTTTTTGAGGGTGGTCACGAATTATCGTTCTTTTTGCTCTAGGAGGCTTAGTTTAGGAGATATGGCCAAAAGAAGTTTTTCATATAAAAATTTCAATTTTTTTAGGATTTGGGTGGATTTTTCAATTTTTTGAGGGTGGTCACGAATTATCATCCTTTTCGCTCTAGGAGGCTTAGTTTAGGAGATATGGCCAAAATAAGTTTTTCATATAAAAATTTACATTTTTTTAGGATTTGAGTGGATTTTTCAATTTTTTGAGGGTGGTCACGAATTATCGTCCTTTTCGCTCTAGGAGGCTTAGTTTAGGAGATATGGCCAAAATAAGTTTTTCATATAAAAATTTCAATTTTTTTAGGATTTGGGTGGATTTTTCAATTTTTTGAGGGTGGTCACGAAATATCGTTCTTTTCGCTCTAGGAGGCTTAGTTTAGGAGATATGGCCAAAATAAGTTTTTCATATAAAAATTTACATTTTTTTAGGATTTGGGTGGATTTTTCAATTTTTTGAGGGTGGTCACGAATTATCGTCCTTTTCGCTCTAGGAGGCTTAGTTTAGGAGATATGGCCACAATAAGTTTTTCATATAAAAATTTAATTTTTTTTAGGATTTGGGTGGATTTTTCAATTTTTTGAGGGTGGTCACGAATTATCGTCCTTTTCGCTCTAGGAGGCTTAGTTTAGGAGATATGGCCAAAGTAAGTTTTTCATGTAAAAATTTAATTTTTTTTAGGATTTGGGTGGATTTTTCAATTTTTTGAGGGTGGTCACGAATTATCGTCCTTTTTGCTCTAGCAGGCTTAGTTTAGGAGATATGGCCAAAATAAGTTCTTCATGTAAAAATTTCATTTTTTTAGGATTTGGGTGGATTTTTCAATTTTTTGAGGGTGGTCACGAATTATCGTCCTTTTCGCTCTAGGAGGCTTAGTTTAGGAGATATGGCCAAAGTAAGTTTTTCATGTAAAAATTTCAATTTTTTTAGGATTTGGGTGGATTTTTCAATTTTTTGAGGGTGGTCACGAATTATCGTCCTTTTCGCTCTAGGAGGCTTAGTTTAGGAGATATGGCCAAAAGAAGTTTTTCATATAAAAATTTCAATTTTTTTAGGATTTGGGTGGATTTTTCAATTTTTTGAGGGTGGTCACGAATTATCGTCCTTTTCGCTCTAGGAGGCTTAGTATAGGAGATATGGCCAAAATAAGTTTTTCATATAAAAATTTACATTTTTTTAGGATTTGGGTGGATTTTTCAATTTTTTTGAGGGTGGTCACGAATTATCGTCCTTTTCGCTCTAGGAGGCTTAGTTTAGGAGATATGGCCAAAATAAGTTTTTCATATAAAAATTTACATTTTTTTAGGATTTGGGTGGATTTTTCAATTTTTTGAGGGTGGTCACGAATTATCGTCCTTTTCGCTCTAGGACGCATATTTAAGGAGATATGGCCAAAAGAAGTTTTTCATATAAAAATTTCAATTTTTTTAGGATTTGGGTGGATTTTTCAATTTTTTGAGGGTGGTCACGAATTATCGTCCTTTTTGCTCTAGGAGGCTTAGTTTAGGAGATGCCAAAATAAGTTTTTCATGTAAAAATTTCAATTTTTTTAGGATTTGGGTGGATTTTTTAATTTTTTGAGGGTGGTCACGAATTATCGTCCTTTTTGCTCTAGGACGCATATTTAAGGAGATATGGCCAAAATAAGTTTTTCATATAAAAATTTTCATTTTTTTAGGATTTGGGTGGATTTTTCAAGTTTTTGAGGGTGGTCACGAATTATCGTCCTTTTCGCTCTAGGACGCACATTTAAGGAGATATGGCCAAAAGAAGTTTTTCATATAAAAATTTCAATTTTTTTAGGATTTGGGTGGATTTTTCAATTTTTTTGAGGGTGGTCACGAATTATCGTCCTTTTCGCTCTAGGAGGCTTAGTTTAGGAGATATGGCCAAAATAAGTTTTTCATATAAAAATTTCAATTTTTTTAGGATTTGGGTGGATTTTTCAATTTTTTGAGGGTGGTCACGAATTATCGTCCTTTTCGCTCTAGGAGGCTTAGTTTAGGAGATATGGCCAAAATAAGTTTTTCATATAAAAATTTCAATTTTTTTAGGATTTGGGTGGATTTTTCAATTTTTTGAGGGTGGTCACGAATTATCGTCCTTTTCGCTCTAGGAGGCTTAGTTTAGGAGATATGGCCACAATAAGTTTTTCATATAAAAATTTAAATTTTTTAGGATTTGGGTGGATTTTTCAATTTTTTGAGGGTGGTCACGAATTATCGTCCTTTTCGCTCTAGGAGGCTTAGTTTAGGAGATATGGCCAAAATAAGTTTTTCATATAAAAATTTCAATTTTTTTAGGATTTGGGTGGATTTTTCAATTTGTTGAGGGTGGTCACGAATTATCGTCCTTTTTGCTCTAGGAGGCATATTTAAGGAGATATGGCCAAAAGAAGATTTTCATATAAAAATTTAAATTTTTTTAGGATTTGGGTGGATTTTTAAATTTTTTGAGGGTGGTCACGAATTATCGTCCTTTTCGCTCTAGGAGGCTTAGTTTAGGAGATATGGCCAAAATAAGTTTTTCATATAAAAATTTACATTTTTTTATGATTTGGGTGGATTTTTCAATTTTTTGAGGGTGGTCACGAATTATCGCCCTTTTCGCTCTAGGAGGCTTAGTTTAGGAGATATGGCCAAAATAAGTTTTTCATATAAAAATTTACATTTTTTTAGGATTTGGGTGGATTTTTCAATTTTTTGAGGGTGGTCACGAATTATCGTCCTTTTTGCTCTAGGACGCATATTTAAGGAGATATGGCCAAAAGAAGTTTTTCATATAAAAATTTACATTTTTTTAGGATTTGGGTGGATTTTTCAATTTTTTGAGGGTGGTCACGAATTATCGTCCTTTTCGCTCTAGGACGCATATTTAAGGAGATATGGCCAAAAGAAGTTTTTCATATAAAAATTTACATTTTTTTAGGATTTGGGTGGATCTTTCAATTTTTTGAGGGTGGTCACGAATTATCGTCCTTTTCGCTCTAGGAGGCTTAGTTTAGGAGATATGGCCAAAATAAGTTTTTCATATGAAAATTTCAATTTTTTTAGGATTTGGGTGGATTTTTCAATTTTTTGAGGGTGGTCACGAATTATCGTCCTTTTCGCTCTAGGAGGCTTAGTTTAGGAGATATGGCCAAAATAAGTTTTTCATATAAAAATTTAAATTTTTTAGGATTTGGGTGGATTTTTCAATTTTTTGAGGGTGGTCACGAATTATCGTCCTTTTCGCTCTAGGAGGCTTAGTTTAGGAGATATGGCCAAAATAAGTTTTTCATATAAAAATTTCAATTTTTTTAGGATTTGGATGGATTTTTCAATTTGTTGAGGGTGGTCACGAATTATCGTCCTTTTCGCTCTAGGAGGCTTAGTTTAGGAGATATGGCCAAAATAAGTTTTTCATATAAAAATTTACATTTTTTTAGGATTTGGGTGGATTTTTCAATTTTTTGAGGGTGGTCACGAATTATCGTCCTTTTTGCTCTACGATGCATATTTAAGGAGATAATGCCAAAAGAAGTTTTTCATATAAAAAGTTACATTTTTTTAGGATTTGGGTGGATTTTTCAATTTTTTGAGGGTGGTCACGAATTATCGTCCTTTTCGCTCTAGGAGGCTTAGTTTAGGAGATATGGCCAAAATAAGTTTTTCATGTAAAAATTTCAATTTTTTTAGGATTTGGGTGGATTTTTTAATTTTTTGAGGGTGGTCACGAATTATCGTCCTTTTTGCTCTAGGACGCATATTTAAGGAGATATGGCCAAAAGGAGTTTTTCATATAAAAATTTCAATTTTTTTAGGATTTGGGTGGATTTTTCAATTTTTTGAGGGTGGTCACGAATTATCGTTCTTTTTGCTCTAGGAGGCTTAGTTTAGGAGATATGGCCAAAATAAGTTCTTCATGTAAAAATTTCATTTTTTTAGGATTTGGGTGGATTTTTCAATTTTTTGAGGGTGGTCACGAATTATCGTCCTTTTCGCTCTAGGACGCATATTTAAGGAGATATGGCCAAAAGAAGTTTTTCATATAAAAATTTACATTTTTTTAGGATTTGGGTGGATTTTTCAATTTTTTGAGGGTGGTCACGAATTATCGTCCTTTTCGCTCTAGGACGCATATTTAAGGAGATATGGCCAAAAGAAGTTTTTCATATAAAAATTTCAATTTTTTTAGGATTTGGGTGGATTTTTCAATTTGTTGTGGGTGGTCACGAATTATCGTCCTTTTCGCTCTAGGAGGCTTAGTTTAGGAGATATGGCCACAATAAGTTTTTCATATAAAAATTTCAATTTTTTTAGGATTTGGATGGATTTTTCAATTTGTTGAGGGTGGTCACGAATTATCGTCCTTTTCGCTCTAGGAGGCTTAGTTTAGGAGATATGGCCACAATAAGTTTTTCATATAAAAATTTAAATTTTTTAGGATTTGGGTGGATTTTTCAATTTTTTGAGGGTGGTCACGAATTATCGTCCTTTTCGCTCTAGGAGGCTTAGTTTAGGAGATATGGCCAAAATAAGTTTTTCATATAAAAATTTCAATTTTTTTAGGATTTAGGTGGATTTTTCAATTTGTTGTGGGTGGTCACGAATTATCGTCCTTTTTGCTCTAGGAGGCATATTTAAGGAGATATGGCCAAAAGAAGTTTTTCATATAAAAATTTCAATTTTTTTAGGATTTGGGTGGATTTTTAAATTTTTTGAGGGTGGTCACGAATTATCGTCCTTTTTGCTCTAGGAGGCTTAGTTTAGGAGATATGGCCAAAATAAGTTTTTCATGTAAAAATTTCAATTTTTTAGGATTTGGGTGGATTTTTCAATTTTTTGAGGGTGGTCACGAATTATCGTCCTTTTTGCTCTAGGACGCATATTTAAGGAGATATGGCCAAAAGAAGTTTTTCATATAAAAATTTCAATTTTTTTAGGATTTGGGTGGATTTTTCAATTTTTTGAGGGTGATCACGAATTATCGTCCTTTTCGCTCTAGGAGGCTTAGTTTAGGAGATATGGCCAAAATAAGTTTTTCATATAAAAATTTACATTTTTTTAGGATTTGGGTGGATTTTTCAATTTTTTGAGGGTGGTCACGAATTATCGTCCTCTTCGCTCTAGGACGCATATTTAAGGAGATATGGCCAAAAGAAGTTTTTCATATAAAAATTTCAATTTTTTTAGGATTTGGGTGGATTTTTCAATTTTTTGAGGGTGGTCACGAATTATCGTCCTTTTCGCTCTAGGAGGCTTAGTTTAGGAGATATGGCCAAAATAAGTTTTTCATATAAAAATTTACATTTTTTTAGGATTTGGGTGGATTTTTAAATTTTTTGAGGGTGGTCACGAATTATCGCCCTTTTCGCTCTAGGAGGCTTAGTTTAGGAGATATGGCCAAAATAAGTTTTTCATATAAAAATTTACATTTTTTTAGGATTTGGGTGGATTTTTCAATTTTTTGAGGGTGGTCACGAATTATCGTCCTTTTTGCTCTAGGACGCATATTTAAGGAGATATGGCCAAAAAAAGTTTTTCATATAAAAATTTACATTTTTTTAGGATTTGGGTGGATTTTTCAATTTTTTGAGGGTGGTCACGAATTATCGTCCTTTTCGCTCTAGGACGCATATTTAAGGAGATATGGCCAAAAGATGTTTTTCATATAAAAATTTACATTTTTTTAGGATTTGGGTGGATTTTTCAATTTTTTGAGGGTGGTCACGAATTATCGTCCTTTTCGCTCTAGGAGGCTTAGTTTAGGAGATATGGCCAAAATAAGTTTTTCATATGAAAATTTCAATTTTTTTAGGATTTGGGTGGATTTTTCAATTTTTTGAGGGTGGTCACGAATTATCGTCCTTTTCGCTCTAGGAGGCTTAGTTTAGGAGATATGGCCAAAATAAGTTTTTCATATAAAAATTTAAATTTTTTAGGATTTGGGTGGATTTTTCAATTTTTTGAGGGTGGTCACGAATTATCGTCCTTTTCGCTCTAGGAGGCTTAGTTTAGGAGATATGGCCAAAATAAGTATTTCATATAAAAATTTCAATTTTTTTAGGATTTGGATGGATTTTTCAATTTGTTGAGGGTGGTCACGAATTATCGTCCTTTTCGCTCTAGGAGGCTTAGTTTAGGAGATATGGCCAAAATAAGTTTTTCATATAAAAATTTACATTTTTTTAGGATTTGGGTGGATTTTTCAATTTTTTGAGGGTGGTCACGAATTATCGTCCTTTTTGCTCTACGACGCATATTTAAGGAGATATGGCCAAAAGAAGTTTTTCATATAAAAAGTTACATTTTTTTAGGATTTGGGTGGATTTTTCAATTTTTTGAGGGTGGTCACGAATTATCGTCCTTTTTGCTCTAGGAGGCTTAGTTTAGGAGATATGGCCAAAATAAGTTTTTCATATAAAAATTTCAATTTTTTTAGGATTTGGGTGGATTTTTTAATTTTTTGAGGGTGGTCACGAATTATCGTCCTTTTTGCTCTAGGACGCATATTTAAGGAGATATGGCCAAAAGGAGTTTTTCATATAAAAATTTCAATTTTTTTAGGATTTGGGTGGATTTTTCAATTTTTTGAGGGTGGTCACGAATTATCGTTCTTTTTGCTCTAGGAGGCTTAGTTTAGGAGATATGGCAAAAATAAGTTCTTCATTTTTTTTAGGATTTGGGTGGATTTTTAAATTTTTTGAGGGTGGTCACGAATTATCGTACTTTTCGCTCTAGGAGGCTCAGTTTAGGAGATATGGCCAAAGTAAGTTTTTCATGTAAAAATTTCAATTTTTTTAGGATTTGGGTGGATTTTGCAATTTTTTGAGGGTGGTCACGAATTATCGTCCTTTTCGCTCTAGGAGGCTTAGTTTAGGAGATATGGCCAAAATAAGTTTTTCATATAAAAATTTCAATTTTTTTAGGATTTGGGTGGATTTTTCAATTTTTTGAGGGTGGTCACGAATTATCGTCCTTTTCGCTCTAGGACGCATATTTAAGGAGATATGGCCAAAAGAAGTTTTTCATATAAAAATTTCAATTTTTTTAGGATTTGGGTGGATTTTTCAATTTTTTGAGGGTGGTCACGAATTATCGTCCTTTTCGCTCTAGGAGGCTTAGTTTAGGAGATATGGCCAAAATAAGTTTTTCATATAAAAATTTACATTTTTTTAGGATTTGGGTGGATTTTTCAATTTTTTGAGGGTGGTCACGAATTATCGTCCTTTTCGCTCTAGGAGGCTTAGTTTAGGAGATATGGCCAAAATAAGTTTTTCATATAAAAATTTACATTTTTTTAGGATTTGGGTGGATTTTTCAATTTTTTGAGGGTGGTCACGAATTATCGTCCTTTTTGCTCTAGGACGCATATTTAAGGAGATATGGCCAAAAGAAGTTTTTCATATAAAAATTTAAATTTTTTTAGGATTTGGGTGGATTTTTCAATTTTTTGAGGGTGGTCACGAATTATCGTCCTTTTCGCTCTAGGACGCATATTTAAGGAGATATGGCCAAAAGAAGTTTTTCATATAAAAATTTCAATTTTTTTAGGATTTGGGTGGATTTTTCAATTTTTTGAGGGTGGTCACGAATTATCATCCTTTTCGCTCTAGGAGGCTTAGTTTAGGAGATATGGCCAAAATAAGTTTTTCATATAAAAATTTACATTTTTTTAGGATTTGAGTGGATTTTTAAATTTTTTGAGGGTGGTCACGAATTATCGTCCTTTTCGCTCTAGGAGGCTTAGTTTAGGAGATATGGCCAAAATAAGTTTTTCATATAAAAATTTCAATTTTTTTAGGATTTGGGTGGATTTTTCAATTTTTTGAGGGTGGTCACGAATTATCGTCCTTTTCGCTCTAGGAGGCTTAGTTTAGGAGATATGGCCAAAATAAGTTTTTCATATAAAAATTTCAATTTTTTTAGGATTTGGGTGGATTTTTCAATTTTTTGAGGGTGGTCACGAATTATCGTCCTTTTCGCTCTAGGAGGCTTAGTTTAGGAGATATGGCCAAAATAAGTTTTTCATATAAAAATTTAAATTTTTTAGGATTTGGGTGGATTTTTCAATTTTTTGAGGGTGGTCACGAATTATCGTCCTTTTCGCTCTAGGAGGCTTAGTTTAGGAGATATGGCCAAAATAAGTTTTTCATATAAAAATTTAAATTTTTTAGGATTTGGGTGGATTTTTCAATTTTTTGAGGGTGGTCACGAATTATCGTCCTTTTCGCTCTAGGAGGCTTAGTTTAGGAGATATGGCCAAAATAAGTTTTTCATATAAAAATTTCAATTTTTTTAGGATTTGGGTGGATTTTTCAATTTTTTGAGGGTGGTCACGAATTATCGTCCTTTTCGCTCTAGGAGGCTTAGTTTAGGAGATATGGCCAAAATAAGTTTTTCATATAAAAATTTACATTTTTTTAGGATTTGGGTGGATTTTTCAATTTTTTGAGGGTGGTCACGAATTATCGTCCTTTTTGCTCTAGGACGCATATTTAAGGAGATATGGCCAAAAGAAGTTTTTCATATAAAAAGTTAAATTTTTTTAGGATTTGGGTGGATTTTTCAATTTTTTGAGGGTGGTCACGAATTATCGTCCTTTTTGCTCTAGGAGGCTTAGTTTAGGAGATATGGCCAAAATAAGTTTTTCATGTAAAAATTTCAATTTTTTTAGGATTTGGGTGGATTTTTTAATTTTTTGAGGGTGGTCACGATTTATCGTCCTTTTTGCTCTAGGACGCATATTTAAGGAGATATGGCCAAAAGGAGTTTTTCATATAAAAATTTCAATTTTTTTAGGATTTGGGTGGATTTTTCAATTTTTTGAGGGTGGTCACGAATTATCGTCCTTTTTGCTCTAGGAGGCTTAGTTTAGGAGATATGGCCAAAATAAGTTCTTCATGTAAAAATTTCATTTTTTTTAGGATTTGGGTGGATTTTTCAATTTTTTGAGGGTGGTCACGAATTATCGTCCTTTTCGCTCTAGGAGGCTCAGTTTAGGAGATATGGCCAAAGCAAGTTTTTCATGTAAAAATTTCAATTTTTTTAGGATTTGGGTGGATTTTGCAATTTTTTGAGGGTGGTCACGAATTATCGTCCTTTTCGCTCTAGGACGCATATTTAAGGAGATATGGCCAAAAGAAGTTTTTCATATAAAAATTTACATTTTTTTAGGATTTGGGTGGATTTTTCAATTTTTTGAGGGTGGTCACGAATTATCGTCCTTTTTGCTCTAGGACGCATATTTAAGGAGATATGGCCAAAAGAAGTTTTTCATATAAAAATTTACATTTTTTTAGGATTTGGGTGGATTTTTCAATTTTTTGAGGGTGGTCACGAATTATCGTCCTTTTCGCTCTAGGACGCATATTTAAGGAGATATGGCCAAAATAAGTTTTTCATATAAAAATTTCAATTTTTTTAGGATTTGGGTGGATTTTTCAATTTTTTGAGGGTGGTCACGAATTATCGTCCTTTTCGCTCTAGGAGGCTTAGTTTAGGAGATATGGCCAAAATAAGTTTTTCATATAAAAATTTCAATTTTTTTAGGATTTGGGTGGATTTTTCAATTTGTTGAGGGTGGTCACGAATTATCGTCCTTTTTGCTCTAGGACGCATATTTAAGGAGATATGGCCAAAAGAAGTTTTTCATATAAAAATTTAATTTTTTTTAGGATTTGGGTGGATTTTTCAATTTTTTGAGGGTGGTCACGAATTATCGTCCTTTTTGCTCTAGGAGGCTTAGTTTAGGAGATATGGCCAAAATAAGTTTTTCATGTAAAAATTTCAATTTTTTTAGGATTTGGGTGGATTTTTTAATTTTTTGAGGGTGGTCACGAATTATCGTCCTTTTTGCTATAGGAGGCTTAGTTTAGGAGATATGGCCAAAGTAAGTTTTTCATTATCGTCCTTTTCGCTCTAGGAGGCTTAGTTTAGGAGATATGGCCAAAATAAGTTTTTCATATAAAAATTTACATTTTTTTAGGATTTGGGTGGATTTTTCAATTTTTTGAGGGTGGTCACGAATTATCGTCCTTTTCGCTCTAGGACGCATATTTAAGGAGATATGGCCAAAAGAAGTTTTTCATATAAAAATTTCAATTTTTTTAGGATTTGGGTGGATTTTTCAATTTTTTGAGGGTGGTCACGAATTATGTTCCCTTTCCTTCTAGGAGGCTTAGTTTAGGAGATATGGCCAAAATAAGTTTTGCATGTAAAAATTTCAATTTTTTTAGGATTTGGGCGGATTTTTCAATTTTTTGAGGGTGGTCACGAATTATCGTCCTTTTCGCTCTAGGACGCATATTTAAGGAGATATGGCCAAAAGAAGTTTTTCATATAAAAATTTCATTTTTTTTAGGATTTGGGTGGATTTTTCAATTTTTTGAGGGTGGTCACGAATTATCGTCCTTTTTGCTCTAGGAGGCTTAGTTTAGGAGATATGGCCAAAATAAGTTTTTCATGTAAAAATTTCAATTTTTTTAGGATTTGGGTGGATTTTTTAATTTTTTGAGGGTGGTCACGAATTATCGTCCTTTTCGCTCTAGGAGGCTTAGTTTAGGAGATATGGCCAAAATAAGTTTTTCATATAAAAATTTCAATTTTTTTAGGATTTGGGTGGATTTTTCAATTTTTTGAGGGTGGTCACGAATTATCGTCCTTTTCGCTCTAGGAGGCTTAGTTTAGGAGATATGGCCAAAATAAGTTTTTCATATAAAAATTTCAATTTTTTTAGGATTTGGGTGGATTTTTCAATTTTTTGAGGGTGGTCACGAATTATCGTCCTTTTCGCTCTAGGAGGCTTAGTTTAGGAGATATGGCCACAATAAGTTTTTCATATAAAAATTTAAATTTTTTAGGATTTGGGTGGATTTTTCAATTTTTTGAGGGTGGTCACGAATTATCGTCCTTTTCGCTCTAGGAGGCTTAGTTTAGGAGATATGGCCAAAATAAGTTTTTCATATAAAAATTTAAATTTTTTAGGATTTGGGTGGATTTTTCAATTTTTTGAGGGTGGTCACGAATTATCGTCCTTTTCGCTCTAGGAGGCTTAGTTTAGGAGATATGGCCAAAATAAGTTTTTCATATAAAAATTTCAATTTTTTTAGGATTTGGGTGGATTTTTCACGAATTATCGTCCTTTTCGCTCTAGGAGGCTTAGTTTAGGAGATATGGCCAAAATAAGTTTTTCATATAAAAATTTACATTTTTTTAGGATTTGGGTGGATTTTTCAATTTTTTGAGGGTGGTCACGAATTATCGTCCTTTTTGCTCTAGGACGCATATTTAAGGAGATATGGCCAAAAGAAGTTTTTCATATAAAAAGTTACATTTTTTTAGGATTTGGGTGGATTTTTCAATTTTTTGAGGGTGGTCACGAATTATCGTCCTTTTTGCTCTAGGAGGCTTAGTTTAGGAGATATGGATTTGGATGGATTTTTCAATTTGTTGAGGGTGGTCACGAATTATCGTCCTTTTCGCTCTAGGAGGCTTAGTTTAGGAGATATGGCCAAAATAAGTTTTTCATATAAAAATTTACATTTTTTTAGGATTTGGGTGGATTTTTCAATTTTTTGAGGGTGGTCACGAATTATCGTCCTTTTTGCTCTACGACGCATATTTAAGGAGATATGACCAAAAGAAGTTTTTCATATAAAAAGTTACATTTTTTTAGGATTTGGGTGGATTTTTCAATTTTTTGAGGGTGGTCACGAATTATCGTCCTTTTTGCTCTAGGAGGCTTAGTTTAGGAGATATGGCCAAAATAAGTTTTTCATGTAAAAATTTCAATTTTTTTAGGATTTGGGTGGATTTTTTAATTTTTTGAGGGTGGTCACGAATTATCGTCCTTTTTGCTCTAGGACGCATATTTAAGGAGATATGGCCAAAAGGAGTTTTTCATATAAAAATTTCAATTTTTTTAGGATTTGGGTGGATTTTTCAATTTTTTGAGGGTGGTCACGAATTATCGTTCTTTTTGCTCTAGGAGGCTTAGTTTAGGAGATATGGCCAAAAGAAGTTTTTCATATAAAAATTTCAATTTTTTTAGGATTTGGGTGGATTTTTCAATTTTTTGAGGGTGGTCACGAATTATCATCCTTTTCGCTCTAGGAGGCTTAGTTTAGGAGATATGGCCAAAATAAGTTTTTCATATAAAAATTTACATTTTTTTAGGATTTGAGTGGATTTTTCAATTTTTTGAGGGTGGTCACGAATTATCGTCCTTTTCGCTCTAGGAGGCTTAGTTTAGGAGATATGGCCAAAATAAGTTTTTCATATAAAAATTTCAATTTTTTTAGGATTTGGGTGGATTTTTCAATTTTTTGAGGGTGGTCACGAATTATCGTTCTTTTCGCTCTAGGAGGCTTAGTTTAGGAGATATGGCCAAAATAAGTTTTTCATATAAAAATTTAAATTTTTTTAGGATTTGGGTGGATTTTTCAATTTTTTGAGGGTGGTCACGAATTATCGTCCTTTTCGCTCTAGGAGGCTTAGTTTAGGAGATATGGCCACAATAAGTTTTTCATATAAAAATTTAAATTTTTTAGGATTTGGGTGGATTTTTCAATTTTTTGAGGGTGGTCACGAATTATCGTCCTTTTCGCTCTAGGAGGCTTAGTTTAGGAGATATGGCCAAAATAAGTTTTTCATATAAAAATTTAAATTTTTTAGGATTTGGGTGGATTTTTCAATTTTTTGAGGGTGGTCACGAATTATCGTCCTTTTCGCTCTAGGAGGCTTAGTTTAGGAGATATGGCCAAAATAAGTTTTTCATATAAAAATTTACATTTTTTTAGGATTTGGGTGGATTTTTCAATTTTTTGAGGGTGGTCACGAATTATCGTCCTTTTCGCTCTAGGAGGCTTAGTTTAGGAGATATGGCCAAAATAAGTTTTTCATATAAAAATTTACATTTTTTTAGGATTTGGGTGGATTTTTCAATTTTTTGAGGGTGGTCACGAATTATCGTCCTTTTTGCTCTAGGACGCATATTTAAGGAGATATGGCCAAAAGAAGTTTTTCATATAAAAAGTTACATTTTTTTAGGATTTGGGTGGATTTTTCAATTTTTTGAGGGTGGTCACGAATTATCGTCCTTTTTGCTCTAGGAGGCTTAGTTTAGGAGATATGGCCAAAATAAGTTTTTCATGTAAAAATTTCAATTTTTTTAGGATTTGGGTGGATTTTTCAATTTTTTGAGGGTGGTCACGATTTATCGTCCTTTTTGCTCTAGGACGCATATTTAAGGAGATATGGCCAAAAGGAGTTTTTCATATAAAAATTTCAATTTTTTTAGGATTTGGGTGGATTTTTCAATTTTTTGAGGGTGGTCACGATTTATCGTCCTTTTTGCTCTAGGACGCATATTTAAGGAGATATGGCCAAAAGGAGTTTTTCATATAAAAATTTCAATTTTTTTAGGATTTGGGTGGATTTTTCAATTTTTTGAGGGTGGTCACGAATTATCGTCCTTTTTGCTCTAGGAGGCTTAGTTTAGGAGATATGGCCAAAATAAGTTTTTCATGTAAAAATTTCAATTTTTTTAGGATTTGGGTGGATTTTTCAATTTTTTGAGGGTGGTCACGATTTATCGTCCTTTTTGCTCTAGGACGCATATTTAAGGAGATATGGCCAAAAGGAGTTTTTCATATAAAAATTTCAATTTTTTTAGGATTTGGGTGGATTTTTCAATTTTTTGAGGGTGGTCACGAATTATCGTCCTTTTCGCTCTAGGAGGCTTAGTTTAGGAGATATGGCCAAAATAAGTTTTTCATATAAAAATTTACATTTTTTTAGGATTTGGGTGGATTTTTCAATTTTTTGAGGGTGGTCACGAATTATCGTCCTTTTTGCTCTAGGACGCATATTTAAGGAGATATGGCCAAAAGAAGTTTTTCATATAAAAATTTACATTTTTTTAGGATTTGGGTGGATTTTTCAATTTTTTGAGGGTGGTCACGAATTATCGTCCTTTTCGCTCTAGGACGCATATTTAAGGAGATATGGCCAAAAGAAGTTTTTCATATAAAAATTTCAATTTTTTTAGGATTTGGGTGGATTTTTCAATTTTTTGAGGGTGGTCACGAATTATCATCCTTTTCGCTCTAGGAGGCTTAGTTTAGGAGATATGGCCAAAATAAGTTTTTCATATAAAAATTTACATTTTTTTAGGATTTGAGTGGATTTTTCAATTTTTTGAGGGTGGTCACGAATTATCGTCCTTTTCGCTCTAGGAGGCTTAGTTTAGGAGATATGGCCAAAATAAGTTTTTCATATAAAAATTTCAATTTTTTTAGGATTTGGGTGGATTTTTCAATTTTTTGAGGGTGGTCACGAATTATCGTCCTTTTCGCTCTAGGAGGCTTAGTTTAGGAGATATGGCCAAAATAAGTTTTTCATATAAAAATTTCAATTTTTTTAGGATTTGGGTGGATTTTTCAATTTTTTGAGGGTGGTCACGAATTATCGTCCTTTTCGCTCTAGGAGGCTTAGTTTAGGAGATATGGCCACAATAAGTTTTTCATATAAAAATTTAAATTTTTTAGGATTTGGGTGGATTTTTCAATTTTTTGAGGGTGGTCACGAATTATCGTCCTTTTCGCTCTAGGAGGCTTAGTTTAGGAGATATGGCCAAAATAAGTTTTTCATATAAAAATTTCAATTTTTTTAGGATTTAGGTGGATTTTTCAATTTGTTGAGGGTGGTCACGAATTATCGTCCTTTTTGCTCTAGGAGGCATATTTAAGGAGATATGGCCAAAAGAAATTTTTCATATAAAAATTTCAATTTTTTTAGGATTTGGGTGGATTTTTAAATTTTTTGAGGGTGGTCACGAATTATCGTCCTTTTTGCTCTAGGAGGCTTAGTTTAGGAGATATGGCCAAAATAAGTTTTTCATGTAAAAATTTTAATTTTTTAGGATTTGGGTGGATTTTTCAATTTTTTGAGGGTGGTCACGAATTATCGTCCTTTTCGCTCTAGGACGCATATTTAAGGAGATATGGCCAAAAGAAGTTTTTCATATAAAAATTTCAATTTTTTTAGGATTTGGGTGGATTTTTCAATTTTTTGAGGGTGATCACGAATTATCGTCCTTTTCGCTCTAGGAGGCTTAGTTTAGGAGATATGGCCAAAATAAGTTTTTCATATAAAAATTTACATTTTTTTAGGATTTGGGTGGATTTTTCAATTTTTTGAGGGTGGTCACGAATTATCGTCCTTTTTGCTCTAGGACGCATATTTAAGGAGATATGGCCAAAAAAAGTTTTTCATATAAAAATTTACATTTTTTTAGGATTTGGGTGGATTTTTCAATTTTTTGAGGGTGGTCACGAATTATCGTCCTTTTCGCTCTAGGACGCATATTTAAGGAGATATGGCCAAAAGAAGTTTTTCATATAAAAATTTACATTTTTTTAGGATTTGGGTGGATTTTTCAATTTTTTGAGGGTGGTCACGAATTATCGTCCTTTTCGCTCTAGGAGGCTTAGTTTAGGAGATATGGCCAAAATAAGTTTTTCATATGAAAATTTCAATTTTTTTAGGATTTGGGTGGATTTTTCAATTTTTTGAGGGTGGTCACGAATTATCGTCCTTTTCGCTCTAGGAGGCTTAGTTTAGGAGATATGGCCAAAATAAGTTTTTCATATAAAAATTTAAATTTTTTAGGATTTGGGTGGATTTTTCAATTTTTTGAGGGTGGTCACGAATTATCGTCCTTTTCGCTCTAGGAGGCTTAGTTTAGGAGATATGGCCAAAATAAGTTTTTCATATAAAAATTTCAATTTTTTTAGGATTTGGATGGATTTTTCAATTTGTTGAGGGTGGTCACGAATTATCGTCCTTTTCGCTCTAGGAGGCTTAGTTTAGGAGATATGGCCAAAATAAGTTTTTCATATAAAAATTTACATTTTTTTAGGATTTGGGTGGATTTTTCAATTTTTTGAGGGTGGTCACGAATTATCGTCCTTTTTGCTCTAGGACGCATATTTAAGGAGATATGGCCAAAAGAAGTTTTTCATATAAAAAGTTACATTTTTTTAGGATTTGGGTGGATTTTTCAATTTTTTGAGGGTGGTCACGAATTATCGTCCTTTTTGCTCTAGGAGGCTTAGTTTAGGAGATATGGCCAAAATAAGTTTTTCATGTAAACATTTCAATTTTTTTAGGATTTGGGTGGATTTTTTAATTTTTTGAGGGTGGTCACGAATTATCGTCCTTTTTGCTCTAGGACGCATATTTAAGGAGATATGGCCAAAAGGAGTTTTTCATATAAAAATTTCAATTTTTTTAGGATTTGGGTGGATTTTTCAATTTTTTGAGGGTGGTCACG
Source organism: Haematobia irritans (assembly GCF_050003625.1). Taxonomy (NCBI): domain Eukaryota; kingdom Metazoa; phylum Arthropoda; class Insecta; order Diptera; family Muscidae; genus Haematobia; species Haematobia irritans. Next base: position 20,333,214 of record NC_134397.1, read on the forward strand.
AATTATCGTTCTTTTTGCTCTAGGAGGCTTAGTTTAGGAGATATGGCCAAAATAAGTTCTTCATGTAAAAATTTCATTTTTTTTAGGATTTGGGTGGATTTTGCAATTTTTTGAGGGTGGTCACGAATTATCGTCCTTTTCGCTCTAGGAGGCTTAGTTTAGGAGATATGGCCAAACTAAGTTTTTCATATAAAAATTTACATTTTTTTAGGATTTGGGTGGATTTTTCAATTTTTTGAGGGTGGTCACGAATTATCGTCCTTTTCGCTCTAGGACGCATATTTAAGGAGATATGGCCAAAAGAAGTTTTTCATATAAAAATTTCAATTTTTTTAGGATTTGGGTGGATTTTTCAATTTTTTGAGGGTGGTCACGAATTATCGTCCTTTTCGCTCTAGGAGGCTTAGTTTAGGAGATATGGCCAAAATAAGTTTTTCATATAAAAATTTACATTTTTTTAGGATTTGGGTGGATTTTTCAATTTTTTGAGGGTGGTCACGAATTATCGTCCTTTTCGCTCTAGGAGGCTTAGTTTAGGAGATATGGCCAAAATAAGTTTTTCATATAAAAATTTACATTTTTTTAGGATTTGGGTGGATTTTTCAATTTTTTGAGGGTGGTCACGAATTATCGTCCTTTTTGCTCTAGGACGCATATTTAAGGAGATATGGCCAAAAGAAGTTTTTCATATAAAAATTTACATTTTTTTAGGATTTGGGTGGATTTTTCAATTTTTTGAGGGTGGTCACGAATTATCGTCCTTTTCGCTCTAGGACGCATATTTAAGGAGATATGGCCAAAAGAAGTTTTTCATATAAAAATTTCAATTTTTTTAGGATTTGGGTGGATTTTTCAATTTTTTGAGGGTGGTCACGAATTATCATCCTTTTCGCTCTAGGAGGCTTAGTTTAGGAGATATGGCCAAAATATGTTTTTCATATAAAAATTTACATTTTTTTAGGATTTGAGTGGATTTTTCAATTTTTTGAGGGTGGTCACGAATTATCGTCCTTTTCGCTCTAGGAGGCTTAGTTTAGGAGATATGGCCAAAATAAGTTTTTCATATAAAAATTTCAATTTTTTTAGGATTTGGGTGGATTTTTCAAATTTTTGAGGGTGGTCACGAATTATCGTCCTTTTCGCTCTAGGAGGCTTAGTTTAAATCCTAAAAAAATTTCAATTTTTTTAGGATTTGGGTGGATTTTTCAAATTTTTGAGGGTGGTCACGAATTATCGTCCTTTTCGCTCTAGGAGGCTTAGTTTAGGAGATATGGCCAAAATAAGTTTTTCATATAAAAATTTCAATTTTTTTAGGATTTGGGTGGATTTTTCAATTTTTTGAGGGTGGTCACGAATTATCGTCCTTTTCGCTCTAGGAGGCTTAGTTTAGGAGATATGGCCAAAATAAGTTTTTCATATAAAAATTTCAATTTTTTTAGGATTTGGGTGGATTTTTCAATTTGTTGAGGGTGGTCACGAATTATCGTCCTTTTCGCTCTAGGAGGCTTAGTTTAGGAGATATGGCCAAAATAAGTTTTTCATATAAAAATTTACATTTTTTTAGGATTTGGGTGGATTTTTCAATTTTTTGAGGGTGGTCACGAATTATCGTCCTTTTTGCTCTAGGACGCATATTTAAGGAGATATGGCCAAAAGAAGTTTTTCATATAAAAAGTTACATTTTTTTAGGATTTGGGTGGATTTTTCAATTTTTTGAGGGTGGTCACGAATTATCGTCCTTTTTGCTCTAGGAGGCTTAGTTTAGGAGATAGGCCAAAATAAGTTTTTCATGTAAAAATTTCAATTTTTTTAGGATTTGGGTGGATTTTTTAATTTTTTTGAGGGTGGTCACGATTTATCGTCCTTTTTGCTCTAGGATGCATATTTAAGGAGATATGGCCAAAAGGAGTTTTTCATATAAAAATTTCAATTTTTTTAGGATTTGGGTGGATTTTTCAATTTTTTGAGGGTGGTCACGAATTATCGTCCTTTTTGCTCTAGGAGGCTTAGTTTAGGAGATATGGCCAAAATAAGTTCTTCATGTAAAAATTTCATTTTTTTAGGATTTGGGTGGATTTTTCAATTTTTTGAGGGTGGTCACGAATTATCGCCCTTTTCGCTCTAGGAGGCTCAGTTTAGGAGATATGGCCAAAGTAAGTTTTTCATGTAAAAATTTCAATTTTTTTAGGATTTGGGTGGATTTTGCAATTTTTTGAGGGTGGTCACGAATTATCGTCCTTTTCGCTCTAGGAGGCTTAGTTTAGGAGATATGGCCAAACTAAGTTTTTCATATAAAAATTTACATTTTTTTAGGATTTGGGTGGATTTTTCAATTTTTTGAGGGTGGTCACGAATTATCGTCCTTTTCGCTCTAGGACGCATATTTAAGGAGATATGGCCAAAAGAAGTTTTTCATATAAAAATTTCATTTTTTTTAGGATTTGGGTGGATTTTTCAATTTTTTGAGGGTGGTCACGAATTATCGTCCTTTTCGCTCTAGGAGGCTCAGTTTAGGAGATATGGCCAAAGTAAGTTTTTCATGTAAAAATTTCAATTTTTTTAGGATTTGGGTGGATTTTTCAATTTTTTGAGGGTGGTCACGAATTATCGTCCTTTTCGCTCTAGGAGGCTTAGTTTAGGAGATATGGCCAAAATAAGTTTTTCATATAAAAATTTACATTTTTTTAGGATTTGGGTGGATTTTTCAATTTTTTGAGGGTGGTCACGAATTATCGTCCTTTTTGCTCTAGGACGCATATTTAAGGAGATATGGCCAAAAGAAGTTTTTCATATAAAAATTTACATTTTTTTAGGATTTGGGTGGATTTTTCAATTTTTTGAGGGTGGTCACGAATTATCGTCCTTTTCGCTCTAGGACGCATATTTAAGGAGATATGGCCAAAAGAAGTTTTTCATATAAAAATTTCAATTTTTTTAGGATTTGGGTGGATTTTTCAATTTTTTGAGGGTGGTCACGAATTATCATCCTTTTCGCTCTAGGAGGCTTAGTTTAGGAGATATGGCCAAAATAAGTTTTTCATATAAAAATTTACATTTTTTTAGGATTTGAGTGGATTTTTCAATTTTTTGAGGGTGGTCAGAATTTATCGTCCTTTTCGCTCTAGGAGGCTTAGTTTAGGAGATATGGCCAAAATAAGTTTTTCATATAAAAATTTCAATTTTTTTAGGATTTGGGTGGATTTTTCAATTTTTTGAGGGTGGTCACGAATTATCGTCCTTTCGCTCTAGGAGGCTTAGTTTAGGAGATATGGCCAAAATAAGTTTTTCATATAAAAATTTCAATTTTTTTAGGATTTGGGTGGATTTTTCAATTTTTTGAGGGTGGTCACGAATTATCGTCCTTTTCGCTCTAGGAGGCTTAGTTTAGGAGATATGGCCACAATAAGTTTTTCATATAAAAATTTAAATTTTTTAGGATTTGGGTGGATTTTTCAATTTTTTGAGGGTGGTCACGAATTATCGTCCTTTTTGCTCTAGGACGCATGTTTAAGGAGATATGGCCAAAAGAAGTTTTTCATATAAAAATTTAATTTTTTTTAGGATTTGGGTGGATTTTTCAATTTTTTGAGGGTGGTCACGAATTATCGTCCTTTTTGCTCTAGGAGGCTTAGTTTAGGAGATATGGCCAAAATAAGTTTTTCATGTAAAAATTTCAATTTTTTTTAGGATTTGGGTGGATTTTTTAATTTTTTGAGGGTGGTCACGAATTATCGTCCTTTTTGCTCTAGGACGCATATTTAAGGAGATATGGCCAAAAGAAGTTTTTCATATAAAAATTTACATTTTTTTAGGATTTGGGTGGATTTTTCAATTTTTTGAGGGTGGTCACGAATTATCGTCCTTTTCGCTCTAGGAGGCTTAGTTTAGGATATATGGCCAAAATAAGTTTTTCATATAAAAATTTACATTTTTTTAGGATTTGGGTGGATTTTTCAATTTTTTGAGGGTGGTCACGAATTATCGTCCTTTTTGCTCTAGGAGGCTTAGTTTAGGAGATATGGCCAAAATAAGTTCTTCATGTAAAAATTTCATTTTTTTTAGGATTTGGGTGGATTTGTCAATTTTTTGAGGGTGGTCACGAATTATCGTCCTTTTCGCTCTAGGAGGCTTAGTTTAGGAGATATGGCCAAAGTAAGTTTTTCATGTAAAAATTTCAATTTTTTTAGGATTTGGGTGGATTTCTCAATTTTTTGAGGGTGGTCACGAATTATCGTCCTTTTCGCTCTAGGACGCATATTTAAGGAGATATGGCCAAAAGAAGTTTTTCATATAAAAATTTCAATTTTTTTAGGATTTGGGTGGATTTTTCAATTTTTTGAGGGTGGTCACGAATTATCGTCCTTTTCGCTTAGGAGATATGGCCAAAATAAGTTTTTCATATAAAAATTTACATTTTTTTAGGATTTGGGTGGATTTTTCAATTTTTTGAGGGTGGTCACGAATTATCGTCCTTTTCGCTCTAGGAGGCTTAGTTTAGGAGATATGGCCAAAATAAGTTTTTCATATAAAAATTTACATTTTTTTAGGATTTGGGTGGATTTTTCAATTTTTTGAGGGTGGTCACGAATTATCGTCCTTTTTGCTCTAGGAGGCTTAGTTTAGGAGATATGGCCAAAATAAGTTCTTCATGTAAAAATTTCATTATTTTTAGGATTTGGGTGGATTTTTCAATTTTTTGAGGGTGGTCACGAATTATCGTCCTTTTCGCTCTAGGAGGCTTAGTTTAGGAGATATGGCCAAAGTAAGTTTTTCATGTAAAAATTTCAATTTTTTTAGGATTTGGGTGGATTTTTCAATTTTTTGAGGGTGGTCACGAATTATCGTCCTTTTCGCTCTAGGAGGCTTAGTTTAGGAGATATGGCCAAAGTAAGTTTTTCATGTAAAAATTTCAATTTTTTTAGGATTTGGGTGGATTTTTCAATTTTTTGAGGGTGGTCACGAATTATCGTCCTTTTCGCTCTAGGACGCATATTTAAGGAGATATGGCCAAAAGAAGTTTTTCATATAAAAATTTACATTTTTTTAGGATTTGGGTGGATTTTTCAATTTTTTGAGGGTGGTCACGAATTATCGTCCTTTTTGCTCTAGGAGGCTTAGTTTAGGAGATATGGCCAAAATAAGTTTTTCATGTAAAAATTTCAAGTTTTTTAGGATTTGGGTGGATTTTTTAATTTTTTGAGGGTGGTCACGAATTATCGTCCTTTTTGCTCTAGGACGCATATTTAAGGAGATATGGCCAAAAGAAGTTTTTCATATAAAAATTTAATTTTTTTTAGGATTTGGGTGGATTTTTCAATTTTTTGAGGGTGGTCACGAATTATCGTCCTTTTTGCTCTAGGAGGCTTAGTTTAGGAGATATGGCCAAAATAAGTTCTTCATGTAAAAATTTCATTTTTTTTAGGATTTGGGTGGATTTTTAAATTTTTTGAGGGTGGTCACGAATTATCGTCCTTTTCGCTCTAGGAGGCTTAGTTTAGGAGATATGGCCAAAGTAAGTTTTTCATGTAAAAATTTCAATTTTTTTTAGGATTTGGGTGGATTTTTCAATTTTTTGAGGGTGGTCACGAATTATCGTCCTTTTCGCTCTAGGAGGCTTAGTTTAGGAGATATGGCCAAAATAAGTTTTTCATATAAAAATTTACATTTTTTTAGGATTTGGGTGGATTTTTCAATTTTTTGAGGGTGGTCACGAATTATCGTCCTTTTTGCTCTAGGAGGCTTAGTTTAGGAGATATGGCCAAAAGAAGTTTTTCATATAAAAATTTACATTTTTTTTAGGATTTGGGTGGATTTTTCAATTTTTTGAGGGTGGTCACGAATTATCGTCCTTTTCGCTCTAGGAGGCTTAGTTTAGGAGATATGGCCAAAGTAAGTTTTTCATGTAAAAATTTCAATTTTTTTAGGATTTGGGTGGATTTTTCAATTTTTTGAGGGTGGTCACGAATTATCGTCCTTTTCGCTCTAGGAGGCTTAGTTTAGGAGATATGGCCAAAATAAGTTTTTCATATAAAAATTTATTTTTTTTTAGGATTTGGGTGGATTTTTCAATTTTTTGAGGGTGGTCACGAATTATCGTCCTTTTCGCTCTAGGACGCATATTTAAGGAGATATGGCCAAAAGAAGTTTTTCATATAAAAATTTCAATTTTTTTAGGATTTGGGTGGATTTTTCAATTTTTTGAGGGTGGTCACGAATTATCGTCCTTTTTGCTCTAGGAGGCTTAGTTTAGGAGATATGGCCAAAATAAGTTTTTCATATAAAAATTTACATTTTTTTAGGATTTGGGTGGATTTTTCAATTTTTTGAGGGTGGTCACGAATTATCGTCCTTTTCGCTCTAGGAGGCTTAGTTTAGGAGATATGGCCAAAGTAAGTTTTTCATGTAAAAATTTCAATTTTTTTAGGATTTGGGTGGATTTTTCAATTTTTTGAGGGTGGTCACGAATTATCGTCCTTTTCGCTCTAGGAGGCTTAGTTTAGGAGATATGGCCAAAATAAGTTTTTCATATAAAAATTTACATTTTTTTAGGATTTGGGTGGATTTTTCAATTTTTTGAGGGTGGTCACGAATTATCGTCCTTTTCGCTCTAGGACGCATATTTAAGGAGATATGGCCAAAAGAAGTTTTTCATATAAAAATTTCAATTTTTTTAGGATTTGGGTGGATTTTTAAATTTTTTGAGGGTGGTCACGAATTATCGTCCTTTTTGCTCTAGGAGGCTTAGTTTAGGAGATATGGCCAAAATAAGTTTTTCATGTAAAAATTTCAAGTTTTTTAGGATTTGGGTGGATTTTTTAATTTTTTGAGGGTGGTCACGAATTATCGTCCTTTTTGCTCTAGGACGCATATTTAAGGAGATATGGCCAAAAGAAGTTTTTCATATAAAAATTTAATTTTTTTTAGGATTTGGGTGGATTTTTCAATTTTTTGAGGGTGGTCACGAATTATCGTCCTTTTTGCTCTAGGAGGCTTAGTTTAGGAGATATGGCCAAAATAAGTTCTTCATGTAAAAATTTCATTTTTTTTAGGATTTGGGTGGATTTTTAAATTTTTTGAGGGTGGTCACGAATTATCGTCCTTTTCGCTCTAGGAGGCTTAGTTTAGGAGATATGGCCAAAGTAAGTTTTTCATGTAAAAATTTCAATTTTTTTAGGATTTGGGTGGATTTTGTAATTTTTTGAGGGTGGTCACGAATTATCGTCCTTTTCGCTCTAGGAGGCTTAGTTTAGGAGATATGGCCAAAGTAAGTTTTTCATGTAAAAATTTCAATTTTTTTAGGATTTGGGTGGATTTTTCAATTTTTTGAGGGTGGTCACGAATTATCGTCCTTTTCGCTCTAGGAGGCTTAGTTTAGGAGATATGGCCAAAATAAGTTTTTCATATAAAAATTTACATTTTTTTAGGATTTGGGTGGATTTTTCAATTTTTTGAGGGTGGTCACGAATTATCGTCCTTTTTGCTCTAGGAGGCTTAGTTTAGGAGATATGGCCAAAATAAGTTCTTCATGTAAAAATTTCATTATTTTTAGGATTTGGGTGGATTTTTCAATTTTTTGAGGGTGGTCACGAATTATCGTCCTTTTCGCTCTAGGACGCATATTTAAGGAGATATGGCCAAAAGAAGTTTTTCATATAAAAATTTCAATTTTTTTAGGATTTGGGTGGATTTTTCAATTTTTTGAGGGTGGTCACGAATTATCGTCCTTTTCGCTCTAGGAGGCTTAGTTTAGGAGATATGGCCAAAATAAGTTTTTCATATAAAAATTTATTTTTTTTTAGGATTTGGGTGGATTTTTCAATTTTTTGAGGGTGGTCACGAATTATCGTCCTTTTCGCTCTAGGAGGCTTAGTTTAGGAGATATGGCCAAAATAAGTTTTTCATATAAAAATTTATTTTTTTTTAGGATTTGGGTGGATTTTTCAATTTTTTGAGGGTGGTCACGAATTATCGTCCTTTTCGCTCTAGGAGGCTTAGTTTAGGAGATATGGCCAAAATAAGTTTTTCATATAAAAATTTATTTTTTTTTAGGATTTGGGTGGATTTTTCAATTTTTTGAGGGTGGTCACGAATTATCGTCCTTTTCGCTCTAGGACGCATATTTAAGGAGATATGGCCAAAAGAAGTTTTTCATATAAAAATTTCAATTTTTTTAGGATTTGGGTGGATTTTTCAATTTTTTGAGGGTGGTCACGAATTATCGTCCTTTTTGCTCTAGGAGGCTTAGTTTAGGAGATATGGCCAAAATAAGTTTTTCATATAAAAATTTACATTTTTTTAGGATTTGGGTGGATTTTTCAATTTTTTGAGGGTGGTCACGAATTATCGTCCTTTTCGCTCTAGGAGGCTTAGTTTAGGAGATATGGCCAAAGTAAGTTTTTCATGTAAAAATTTCAATTTTTTTAGGATTTGGGTGGATTTTTCAATTTTTTGAGGGTGGTCACGAATTATCGTCCTTTTCGCTCTAGGAGGCTTAGTTTAGGAGATATGGCCAAAATAAGTTTTTCATATAAAAATTTACATTTTTTTAGGATTTGGGTGGATTTTTCAATTTTTTGAGGGTGGTCACGAATTATCGTCCTTTTCGCTCTAGGACGCATATTTAAGGAGATATGGCCAAAAGAAGTTTTTCATATAAAAATTTCAATTTTTTTAGGATTTGGGTGGATTTTTCAATTTTTTGAGGGTGGTCACGAATTATCGTCCTTTTCGCTCTAGGAGGCTTAGTTTAGGAGATATGGCCAAAGTAAGTTTTTCATGTAAAAATTTCAATTTTTTTAGGATTTGGGTGGATTTTTCAATTTTTTGAGGGTGGTCACGAATTATCGTCCTTTTCGCTCTAGGAGGCTTAGTTTAGGAGATATGGCCAAAATAAGTTTTTCATATAAAAATTTATTTTTTTTTAGGATTTGGGTGGATTTTTCAATTTTTTGAGGGTGGTCACGAATTATCGTCCTTTTCGCTCTAGGACGCATATTTAAGGAGATATGGCCAAAAGAAGTTTTTCATATAAAAATTTCAATTTTTTTAGGATTTGGGTGGATTTTTCAATTTTTTGAGGGTGGTCACGAATTATCGTCCTTTTTGCTCTAGGAGGCTTAGTTTAGGAGATATGGCCAAAATAAGTTTTTCATATAAAAATTTACATTTTTTTAGGATTTGGGTGGATTTTTCAATTTTTTGAGGGTGGTCACGAATTATCGTCCTTTTCGCTCTAGGAGGCTTAGTTTAGGAGATATGGCCAAAGTAAGTTTTTCATGTAAAAATTTCAATTTTTTTAGGATTTGGGTGGATTTTTCAATTTTTTGAGGGTGGTCACGAATTATCGTCCTTTTCGCTCTAGGAGGCTTAGTTTAGGAGATATGGCCAAAATAAGTTTTTCATATAAAAATTTACATTTTTTTAGGATTTGGGTGGATTTTTCAATTTTTTGAGGGTGGTCACGAATTATCGTCCTTTTCGCTCTAGGACGCATATTTAAGGAGATATGGCCAAAAGAAGTTTTTCATATAAAAATTTCAATTTTTTTAGGATTTGGGTGGATTTTTCAATTTTTTGAGGGTGGTCACGAATTATCGTCCTTTTTGCTCTAGGAGGCTTAGTTTAGGAGATATGGCCAAAATAAGTTTTTCATGTAAAAATTTCAAGTTTTTTAGGATTTGGGTGGATTTTTTAATTTTTTGAGGGTGGTCACGAATTATCGTCCTTTTTGCTCTAGGACGCATATTTAAGGAGATATGGCCAAAAGAAGTTTTTCATATAAAAATTTAATTTTTTTTAGGATTTGGGTGGATTTTCCAATTTTTTGAGGGTGGTCACGAATTATCGTCCTTTTTGCTCTAGGAGGCTTAGTTTAGGAGATATGGCCAAAATAAGTTCTTCATGTAAAAATTTCATTTTTTTTAGGATTTGGGTGGATTTTTAAATTTTTTGAGGGTGGTCACGAATTATCGTCCTTTTCGCTCTAGGAGGCTTAGTTTAGGAGATATGGCCAAAGTAAGTTTTTCATGTAAAAATTTCAATTTTTTTAGGATTTGGGTGGATTTTGTAATTTTTTGAGGGTGGTCACGAATTATCGTCCTTTTCGCTCTAGGACGCATATTTAAGGAGATATGGCCAAAGTAAGTTTTTCATGTAAAAATTTCAATTTTTTTAGGATTTGGGTGGATTTTTCAATTTTTTGAGGGTGGTCACGAATTATCGTCCTTTTCGCTCTTGGAGGCTTAGTTTAGGAGATATGGCCAAAGTAAGTTTTTCATGTAAAAATTTCAATTTTTTTAGGATTTGGGTGGATTTTTTAATTTTTTGAGGGTGGTCACGAATTATCGTCCTTTTTGCTCTAGGACGCATATTTAAGGAGATATGGCCAAAATAAGTTTTTCATATAAAAATTTACATTTTTTAGGATTTGGGTGGATTTTTCAATTTTTTGAGGGTGGTCACGAATTATCGTCCTTTTCGCTCTAGGACGCATATTTAAGGAGATATGGCCAAAAGAAGTTTTTCATATAAAAATTTCAATTTTTTTAGGATTTGGGTGGATTTTTCAATTTTTTGAGGGTGGTCACGAATTATCGTCCTTTTCGCTCTAGGAGGCTTAGTTTAGGAGATATGGCCAAAATAAGTTTTTCATATAAAAATTTACATTTTTTTAGGATTTGGGTGGATTTTTCAATTTTTTGAGGGTGGTCACGAATTATCATCCTTTTCGCTCTAGAACGCATAGTTAAGGAGCTATGGCCAAAAGAAGTTTTTCATATAAAAATTTACATTTTTTTAGGATTTGGGTGGATTTTTCAATTTTTTTGAGGGTGGTCACGAATTATCGTCCTTTTCGCTCTAGGAGGCTTAGTTTAGGAGATATGGCCAAAATAAGTTTTTCATATAAAAATTTACATTTTTTTAGGATTTGGGTGGATTTTTCAATTTTTTGAGGGTGGTCACGAATTATCGTCCTTTTCGCTCTAGGACGCATATTTAAGGAGATATGGCCAAAATAAGTTCTTCATGTAAAAATTTCATTTTTTTTAGGATTTGGGTGGATTTTTCAATTTTTTGAGGGTGGTCACGAATTATCGTCCTTTTCGCTCTAGGAGGCTTAGTTTAGGAGATATGGCCAAAATAAATTTTTCATATAAAAATTTAAATTTTTTTAGGATTTGGATGGATTTTTCAATTTTTTGAGGGTGGTCACGAATTATCGTCCTTTTCGCTCTAGGAGGCTTAGTTTAGGAGATATGGCCAAAATAAGTTTTTCATATAAAAATTTACATTTTTTTTAGGATTTGGGTGGATTTTTCAATTTTTTGAGGGTGGTCACGAATTATCGTCCTTTTCGCTCTAGGAGGCTTAGTTTAGGAGATATGGCCAAAGTAAGTTTTTCATGTAAAAATTTCAATTTTTTTAGGATTTGGGTGGATTTTTCAATTTTTTGAGGGTGGTCACGAATTATCGTCCTTTTCGCTCTAGGAGGCTTAGTTTAGGAGATATGGCCAAAATAAGTTTTTCATATAAAAATTTACATTTTTTTAGGATTTGGGTGGATTTTTCAATTTTTTGAGGGTGGTCACGAATTATCGTCCTCTTCGCTCTAGGACGCATATTTAAGGAGATATGGCCAAAAGAAGTTTTTCATATAAAAATTTCAATTTTTTTAGGATTTGGGTGGATTTTTCAATTTTTTGAGGGTGGTCACGAATTATCGTCCTTTTTGCTCTAGGAGGCTTAGTTTAGGAGATATGGCCAAAATAAGTTTTTCATGTAAAAATTTCAAGTTTTTTAGGATTTGGGTGGATTTTTTAATTTTTTGAGGGTGGTCACGAATTATCGTCCTTTTTGCTCTAGGACGCATATTTAAGGAGATATGGCCAAAAGAAGTTTTTCATATAAAAATTTATTTTTTTTTAGGATTTGGGTGGATTTTTCAATTTTTTGAGGGTGGTCACGAATTATCGTCCTTTTTGCTCTAGGAGGCTTAGTTTAGGAGATATGGCCAAAATAAGTTCTTCATGTAAAAATTTCATTTTTTTTAGGATTTGGGTGGATTTTTCAATTTTTTGAGGGTGGTCACGAATTATCGTCCTTTTCGCTCTAGGAGGCTTAGTTTAGGAGATATGGCCAAAGTAAGTTTTTCATGTAAAAATTTCAATTTTTTTAGGATTATTCAATTTTTTGAGGGTGTTCACGAATTATCGTCCTTTTCGCTCTAGGAGGCTTAGTTTAGGAGATATGGCCAAAGTAAGTTTTTCATGTAAAAATTTCAATTTTTTTAGGATTTGGGTGGATTTTTCAATTTTTTGAGGGTGGTCACGAATTATCGTCCTTTTCGCTCTAGGAGGCTTAGTTTAGGAGATATGGCCAAAATAAGTTTTTCATGTAAAAATTTCAATTTTTTTAGGATTTGGGTGGATTTTTCAATTTTTTGAGGGTGGTCACGAATTATCGTCCTTTTTGCTCTAGGACGCATATTTAAGGAGATATGGCCAAAAGAAGTTTTTCATATAAAAATTTACATTTTTTTAGGATTTGGGTGGATTTTTCAATTTTTTGAGGGTGGTCACGAATTATCGTCCTTTTCGCTCTAGGACGCATATTTAAGGAGATATGGCCAAAAGAAGTTTTTCATATAAAAATTTCAATTTTTTTAGGATTTGGGTGGATTTTTCAATTTTTTGAGGGTGGTCACGAATTATCGTCCTTTTCGCTCTAGGAGGCTTAGTTTAGGAGATATGGCCAAAATAAGTTTTTCATATAAAAATTTACATTTTTTTAGGATTTGGGTGGATTTTTCAATTTTTTGAGGGTGGTCACGAATTATCGTCCTTTTTGCTCTAGGACGCATATTTAAGGAGATATGGCCAAAAGAAGTTTTTCATATAAAAATTTACATTTTTTTAGGATTTGGGTGGATTTTTCAACTTTTTGAGGGTGGTCACGAATTATCGTCCTTTTCGCTCTAGGACGCATATTTAAGGAGATATGGCCAAAAGAAGTTTTTCATATAAAAATTTCAATTTTTTTAGGATTTGGGTGGATTTTTCAATTTTTTGAGGGTGGTCACGAATTATCGTCCTTTTTGCTCTAGGACGCATATTTAAGGAGATATGGCCAAAAGAAGTTTTTCATATAAAAATTTCAATTTTTTTAGGATTTGGGTGGATTTTTCAATTTTTTGAGGGTGGTCACGAATTATCGTCCTTTTTGCTCTAGGAGGCTTAGTTTAGGAGATATGGCCAAAATAAGTTCTTCATGTAAAAATTTCATTTTTTTTTAGGATTTGGGTGGATTTTTAAATTTTTTGAGGGTGGTCACGAATTATCGTCCTTTTCGCTCTAGGAGGCTTAGTTTAGGAGATATGGCCAAAGTAAGTTTTCATGTAAAAATTTCAATTTTTTTAGGATTTGGGTGGATTTTTCAATTTTTTGAGGGTGGTCACGAATTATCGTCCTTTTCGCTCTAGGAGGCTTAGTTTAGGAGATATGGCCAAAGTAAGTTTTTCATGTAAAAATTTCAATTTTTTTAGGATTTGGGTAGATTTTTCAATTTTTTGAGGGTGGTCACGAATTATCGTCCTTTTCGCTCTAGGAGGCTTAGTTTAGGAGATATGGCCAAAATAAGTTTTTCATGTAAAAATTTCAATTTTTTTAGGATTTGGGTGGATTTTTCAATTTTTTGAGGGTGGTCACGAATTATCGTCCTTTTTGCTCTAGGAGGCTTAGTTTAGGAGATATGGCCAAAATAAGTTTTTCATGTAAAAATTTCAATTTTTTTAGGATTTGGGTGGATTTTTTAATTTTTTGAGGGTGGTCACGAATTATCGTCCTTTTTGCTCTAGGACGCATATTTAAGGAGATATGGCCAAAAGAAGTTTTTCATATAAAAATTTACATTTTTTTAGGATTTGGGTGGATTTTTCAATTTTTTGAGGGTGGTCACGAATTATCGTCCTTTTCGCTCTAGGACGCATATTTAAGGTGATATGGCCAAAAGAAGTTTTTCATATAAAAATTTCAATTTTTTTAGGATTTGGGTGGATTTTTCAATTTTTTGAGGGTGGTCACGAATTATCGTCCTTTTTGCTCTAGGAGGCTTAGTTTAGGAGATATGGCCAAAATAAGTTTTTCATGTAAAAATTTCAAGTTTTTTAGGATTTGGGTGGATTTTTTAATTTTTTGAGGGTGGTCACGAATTATCGTCCTTTTTGCTCTAGGACGCATATTTAAGGAGATATGGCCAAAAGAAGTTTTTCATATAAAAATTTATTTTTTTTTAGGATTTGGGTGGATTTTTCAATTTTTTGAGGGTGGTCACGAATTATCGTCCTTTTTGCTCTAGGAGGCTTAGTTTAGGAGATATGGCCAAAATAAGTTCTTCATGTAAAAATTTCATTTTTTTTAGGATTTGGGTGGATTTTTCAATTTTTTGAGGGTGGTCACGAATTATCGTCCTTTTCGCTCTAGGAGGCTTAGTTTAGGAGATATGGCCAAAATAAGTTTTTCATATAAAAATTTACATTTTTTTAGGATTTGGGTGGATTTTTCAATTTTTTGAGGGTGGTCACGAATTATCGTCCTTTTTGCTCTAGGAGGCTTAGTTTAGGAGATATGGCCAAAATAAGTTCTTCATGTAAAAATTTCATTATTTTTAGGATTTGGGTGGATTTTTCAATTTTTTGAGGGTGGTCACGAATTATCGTCCTTTTCGCTCTAGGAGGCTTAGTTTAGGAGATATGGCCAAAGTAAGTTTTTCATGTAAAAATTTCAATTTTTTTAGGATTTGGGTGGATTTTTCAATTTTTTGAGGGTGGTCACGAATTATCGTCCTTTTCGCTCTAGGAGGCTTAGTTTAGGAGATATGGCCAAAATAAGTTTTTCATATAAAAATTTATTTTTTTTTAGGATTTGGGTGGATTTTTCAATTTTTTGAGGGTGGTCACGAATTATCGTCCTTTTCGCTCTAGGACGCATATTTAAGGAGATATGGCCAAAAGAAGTTTTTCATATAAAAATTTCAATTTTTTTAGGATTTGGGTGGATTTTTCAATTTTTTGAGGGTGGTCACGAATTATCGTCCTTTTTGCTCTAGGAGGCTTAGTTTAGGAGATATGGCCAAAATAAGTTTTTCATATAAAAATTTACATTTTTTTAGGATTTGGGTGGATTTTTCAATTTTTTGAGGGTGGTCACGAATTATCGTCCTTTTCGCTCTAGGAGGCTTAGTTTAGGAGATATGGCCAAAGTAAGTTTTTCATGTAAAAATTTCAATTTTTTTAGGATTTGGGTGGATTTTTCAATTTTTTGAGGGTGGTCACGAATTATCGTCCTTTTCGCTCTAGGAGGCTTAGTTTAGGAGATATGGCCAAAATAAGTTTTTCATATAAAAATTTACATTTTTTTAGGATTTGGGTGGATTTTTCAATTTTTTGAGGGTGGTCACGAATTATCGTCCTTTTCGCTCTAGGACGCATATTTAAGGAGATATGGCCAAAAGAAGTTTTTCATATAAAAATTTCAATTTTTTTAGGATTTGGGTGGATTTTTCAATTTTTTGAGGGTGGTCACGAATTATCGTCCTTTTTGCTCTAGGAGGCTTAGTTTAGGAGATATGGCCAAAATAAGTTTTTCATGTAAAAATTTCAAGTTTTTTAGGATTTGGGTGGATTTTTTAATTTTTTGAGGGTGGTCACGAATTATCGTCCTTTTTGCTCTAGGACGCATATTTAAGGAGATATGGCCAAAAGAAGTTTTTCATATAAAAATTTAATTTTTTTTAGGATTTGGGTGGATTTTTCAATTTTTTGAGGGTGGTCACGAATTATCGTCCTTTTTGCTCTAGGAGGCTTAGTTTAGGAGATATGGCCAAAATAAGTTCTTCATGTAAAAATTTCATTTTTTTTAGGATTTGGGTGGATTTTTAAATTTTTTGAGGGTGGTCACGAATTATCGTCCTTTTCGCTCTAGGAGGCTTAGTTTAGGAGATATGGCCAAAGTAAGTTTTTCATGTAAAAATTTCAATTTTTTTAGGATTTGGGTGGATTTTGTAATTTTTTGAGGGTGGTCACGAATTATCGTCCTTTTCGCTCTAGGACGCATATTTAAGGAGATATGGCCAAAGTAAGTTTTTCATGTAAAAATTTCAATTTTTTTAGGATTTGGGTGGATTTTTCAATTTTTTGAGGGTGGTCACGAATTATCGTCCTTTTCGCTCTTGGAGGCTTAGTTTAGGAGATATGGCCAAAGTAAGTTTTTCATGTAAAAATTTCAATTTTTTTAGGATTTGGGTGGATTTTTTAATTTTTTGAGGGTGGTCACGAATTATCGTCCTTTTTGCTCTAGGACGCATATTTAAGGAGATATGGCCAAAATAAGTTTTTCATATAAAAATTTACATTTTTTAGGATTTGGGTGGATTTTTCAATTTTTTGAGGGTGGTCACGAATTATCGTCCTTTTCGCTCTAGGACGCATATTTAAGGAGATATGGCCAAAAGAAGTTTTTCATATAAAAATTTCAATTTTTTTAGGATTTGGGTGGATTTTTCAATTTTTTGAGGGTGGTCACGAATTATCGTCCTTTTCGCTCTAGGAGGCTTAGTTTAGGAGATATGGCCAAAATAAGTTTTTCATATAAAAATTTACATTTTTTTAGGATTTGGGTGGATTTTTCAATTTTTTGAGGGTGGTCACGAATTATCATCCTTTTCGCTCTAGAACGCATATTTAAGGAGCTATGGCCAAAAGAAGTTTTTCATATAAAAATTTACATTTTTTTAGGATTTGGGTGGATTTTTCAATTTTTTTGAGGGTGGTCACGAATTATCGTCCTTTTCGCTCTAGGAGGCTTAGTTTAGGAGATATGGCCAAAATAAGTTTTTCATATAAAAATTTACATTTTTTTAGGATTTGGGTGGATTTTTCAATTTTTTGAGGGTGGTCACGAATTATCGTCCTTTTCGCTCTAGGACGCATATTTAAGGAGATATGGCCAAAATAAGTTCTTCATGTAAAAATTTCATTTTTTTTAGGATTTGGGTGGATTTTTCAATTTTTTGAGGGTGGTCACGAATTATCGTCCTTTTCGCTCTAGGAGGCTTAGTTTAGGAGATATGGCCAAAATAAATTTTTCATATAAAAATTTAAATTTTTTTAGGATTTGGATGGATTTTTCAATTTTTTGAGGGTGGTCACGAATTATCGTCCTTTTCGCTCTAGGAGGCTTAGTTTAGGAGATATGGCCAAAATAAGTTTTTCATATAAAAATTTACATTTTTTTTAGGATTTGGGTGGATTTTTCAATTTTTTGAGGGTGGTCACGAATTATCGTCCTTTTCGCTCTAGGAGGCTTAGTTTAGGAGATATGGCCAAAGTAAGTTTTTCATGTAAAAATTTCAATTTTTTTAGGATTTGGGTGGATTTTTCAATTTTTTGAGGGTGGTCACGAATTATCGTCCTTTTCGCTCTAGGAGGCTTAGTTTAGGAGATATGGCCAAAATAAGTTTTTCATATAAAAATTTACATTTTTTTAGGATTTGGGTGGATTTTTCAATTTTTTGAGGGTGGTCACGAATTATCGTCCTCTTCGCTCTAGGACGCATATTTAAGGAGATATGGCCAAAAGAAGTTTTTCATATAAAAATTTCAATTTTTTTAGGATTTGGGTGGATTTTTCAATTTTTTGAGGGTGGTCACGAATTATCGTCCTTTTTGCTCTAGGAGGCTTAGTTTAGGAGATATGGCCAAAATAAGTTTTTCATGTAAAAATTTCAAGTTTTTTAGGATTTGGGTGGATTTTTTAATTTTTTGAGGGTGGTCACGAATTATCGTCCTTTTTGCTCTAGGACGCATATTTAAGGAGATATGGCCAAAAGAAGTTTTTCATATAAAAATTTATTTTTTTTTAGGATTTGGGTGGATTTTTCAATTTTTTGAGGGTGGTCACGAATTATCGTCCTTTTTGCTCTAGGAGGCTTAGTTTAGGAGATATGGCCAAAATAAGTTCTTCATGTAAAAATTTCATTTTTTTTAGGATTTGGGTGGATTTTTCAATTTTTTGAGGGTGGTCACGAATTATCGTCCTTTTCGCTCTAGGAGGCTTAGTTTAGGAGATATGGCCAAAGTAAGTTTTTCATGTAAAAATTTCAATTTTTTTAGGATTATTCAATTTTTTGAGGGTGTTCACGAATTATCGTCCTTTTCGCTCTAGGAGGCTTAGTTTAGGAGATATGGCCAAAGTAAGTTTTTCATGTAAAAATTTCAATTTTTTTAGGATTTGGGTGGATTTTTCAATTTTTTGAGGGTGGTCACGAATTATCGTCCTTTTCGCTCTAGGAGGCTTAGTTTAGGAGATATGGCCAAAATAAGTTTTTCATGTAAAAATTTCAATTTTTTTAGGATTTGGGTGGATTTTTCAATTTTTTGAGGGTGGTCACGAATTATCGTCCTTTTTGCTCTAGGACGCATATTTAAGGAGATATGGCCAAAAGAAGTTTTTCATATAAAAATTTACATTTTTTTAGGATTTGGGTGGATTTTTCAATTTTTTGAGGGTGGTCACGAATTATCGTCCTTTTCGCTCTAGGACGCATATTTAAGGAGATATGGCCAAAAGAAGTTTTTCATATAAAAATTTCAATTTTTTTAGGATTTGGGTGGATTTTTCAATTTTTTGAGGGTGGTCACGAATTATCGTCCTTTTCGCTCTAGGAGGCTTAGTTTAGGAGATATGGCCAAAATAAGTTTTTCATATAAAAATTTACATTTTTTTAGGATTTGGGTGGATTTTTCAATTTTTTGAGGGTGGTCACGAATTATCGTCCTTTTTGCTCTAGGACGCATATTTAAGGAGATATGGCCAAAAGAAGTTTTTCATATAAAAATTTACATTTTTTTAGGATTTGGGTGGATTTTTCAACTTTTTGAGGGTGGTCACGAATTATCGTCCTTTTCGCTCTAGGACGCATATTTAAGGAGATATGGCCAAAAGAAGTTTTTCATATAAAAATTTCAATTTTTTTAGGATTTGGGTGGATTTTTCAATTTTTTGAGGGTGGTCACGAATTATCGTCCTTTTTGCTCTAGGACGCATATTTAAGGAGATATGGCCAAAAGAAGTTTTTCATATAAAAATTTCAATTTTTTTAGGATTTGGGTGGATTTTTCAATTTTTTGAGGGTGGTCACGAATTATCGTCCTTTTTGCTCTAGGAGGCTTAGTTTAGGAGATATGGCCAAAATAAGTTCTTCATGTAAAAATTTCATTTTTTTTTAGGATTTGGGTGGATTTTTAAATTTTTTGAGGGTGGTCACGAATTATCGTCCTTTTCGCTCTAGGAGGCTTAGTTTAGGAGATATGGCCAAAGTAAGTTTTCATGTAAAAATTTCAATTTTTTTAGGATTTGGGTGGATTTTTCAATTTTTTGAGGGTGGTCACGAATTATCGTCCTTTTCGCTCTAGGAGGCTTAGTTTAGGAGATATGGCCAAAGTAAGTTTTTCATGTAAAAATTTCAATTTTTTTAGGATTTGGGTAGATTTTTCAATTTTTTGAGGGTGGTCACGAATTATCGTCCTTTTCGCTCTAGGAGGCTTAGTTTAGGAGATATGGCCAAAATAAGTTTTTCATGTAAAAATTTCAATTTTTTTAGGATTTGGGTGGATTTTTCAATTTTTTGAGGGTGGTCACGAATTATCGTCCTTTTTGCTCTAGGAGGCTTAGTTTAGGAGATATGGCCAAAATAAGTTTTTCATGTAAAAATTTCAATTTTTTTAGGATTTGGGTGGATTTTTTAATTTTTTGAGGGTGGTCACGAATTATCGTCCTTTTTGCTCTAGGACGCATATTTAAGGAGATATGGCCAAAAGAAGTTTTTCATATAAAAATTTACATTTTTTTAGGATTTGGGTGGATTTTTCAATTTTTTGAGGGTGGTCACGAATTATCGTCCTTTTCGCTCTAGGACGCATATTTAAGGTGATATGGCCAAAAGAAGTTTTTCATATAAAAATTTACATTTTTTTAGGATTTGGGTGGATTTTTCAATTTTTTGAGGGTGGTCACGAATTATCGTCCTTTTCGCTCTAGGAGGCTTAGTTTAGGAGATATGGCCAAAATAAGTTTTTCATATAAAAATTTACATTTTTTTAGGATTTGGGTGGATTTTTCAATTTTTTGAGGGTGGTCACGAATTATCGTCCTTTTCGCTCTAGGACGCATATTTAAGGAGATATGGCCAAAAGAAGTTTTTCATATAAAAATTTCAATTTTTTTAGGATTTGGGTGGATTTTTCAATTTTTTGAGGGTGGTCACGAATTATCGTCCTTTTCGCTCTAGGACGCATATTTAAGGAGATATGGCCAAAAGAAGTTTTTCATATAAAAATTTACATTTTTTTAGGATTTGGGTGGATTTTTCAATTTTTTGAGGGTGGTCACGAATTATCGTCCTTTCTCCTTTAGGAGATATGGCCAAAATAAGTTTTTCATGTAAAAATTTCAATTTTTTTAGGATTTGGGTGGATTTTTCAATTTTTTGAGGGTGGTCACGAATTATCGTCCTTTTTGCTCTAGGAGGCTTAGTTTAGGAGATATGGCCAAAATAAGTTTTTCATGTAAAAATTTCAATTTTTTTAGGATTTGGGTGGATTTTTTAATTTTTTGAGGGTGGTCACGAATTATCGTCCTTTTTGCTCTAGGACGCATATTTAAGGAGATATGGCCAAAAGAAGTTTTTCATATAAAAATTTACATTTTTTTTAGGATTTGGGTGGATTTTTCAATTTTTTGAGGGTGGTCACGAATTATCGTCCTTTTCGCTCTAGGACGCATATTTAAGGAGATATGGCCAAAAGAAGTTTTTCATATAAAAATTTACATTTTTTTAGGATTTGGGTGGATTTTTCAATTTTTTGAGGGTGGTCACGAATTATCGTCCTTTTCGCTCTAGGACGCATATTTAAGGAGATATGGCCAAAATAAGTTTTTCATATGAAAATTTCAATTTTTTTAGGATTTGGGTGGATTTTTCAATTTTCTGAGGGTGGTCACGAATTATCGTCCTTTTCGCTCTAGGAGGCTTAGTTTAGGAGATATGGCCAAAGTAAGTTTTTCATGTAAAAATTTCAATTTTTTTAGGATTTGGGTGGATTTTTCAATTTTTTGAGGGTGGTCACGAATTATCGTCCTTTTCGCTCTAGGAGGCTTATTTTAGGAGATATGGCCAAAATAAGTTTTTCATATAAAAATTTACATTTTTTTAGGATTTGGGTGGATTTTTCAATTTTTTGAGGGTGGTCACGAATTATCGTCCTCTTCGCTCTAGGAGGCTTAGTTGAGGAGATATGGCCAAAGTAAGTTTTTCATGTAAAAATTTCAATTTTTTTAGGATTTGGGTGGATTTTTCAATTTTTTGAGGGTGGTCACGAATTATCGTCCTTTTCGCTCTAGGAGGCTTAGTTTAGGAGATATGGCCAAAGTAAGTTTTTCATGTAAAAATTTCAATTTTTTTAGGATTTGGGTGGATTTTTCAATTTTTTGAGGGTGGTCACGAATTATCGTCCTTTTCGCTCTAGGAGGCTTAGTTTAGGAGATATGGCCAAAATAAGTTTTTCATGTAAAAATTTCAATTTTTTTAGGATTTGGGTGGATTTTTCAATTTTTTGAGGGTGGTCACGAATTATCGTCCTTTTTGCTCTAGGAGGCTTAGTTTAGGAGATATGGCCAAAATAAGTTTTTCATGTAAAAATTTCAATTTTTTTAGGATTTGGGTGGATTTTTTAATTTTTTGAGGGTGGTCACGAATTATCGTCCTTTTTGCTCTAGGACGCATATTTAAGGAGATATGGCCAAAAGAAGTTTTTCATATAAAAATTTACATTTTTTTTAGGATTTGGGTGGATTTTTCAATTTTTTGAGGGTGGTCACGAATTATCGTCCTTTTCGCTCTAGGACGCATATTTAAGGAGATATGGCCAAAAGAAGTTTTTCATATAAAAATTTACATTTTTTTAGGATTTGGGTGGATTTTTCAATTTTTTGAGGGTGGTCACGAATTATCGTCCTTTTCGCTCTAGGAGGCTTAGTTTAGGAGATATGGCCAAAAGAAGTTTTTCATATGAAAATTTCAATTTTTTTAGGATTTGGGTGGATTTTTCAATTTTCTGAGGGTGGTCACGAATTATCGTCCTTTTCGCTCTAGGAGGCTTAGTTTAGGAGATATGGCCAAAGTAAGTTTTTCATGTAAAAATTTCAATTTTTTTAGGATTTGGGTGGATTTTTCAATTTTTTGAGGGTGGTCACGAATTATCGTCCTTTTCGCTCTAGGAGGCTTATTTTAGGAGATATGGCCAAAATAAGTTTTTCATATAAAAATTTACATTTTTTTAGGATTTGGGTGGATTTTTCAATTTTTTGAGGGTGGTCACGAATTATCGTCCTCTTCGCTCTAGGAGGCTTAGTTGAGGAGATATGGCCAAAGTAAGTTTTTCATGTAAAAATTTCAATTTTTTTAGGATTTGGGTGGATTTTTCAATTTTTTGAGGGTGGTCACGAATTATCGTCCTTTTCGCTCTAGGAGGCTTAGTTTAGGAGATATGGCCAAAGTAAGTTTTTCATGTAAAAATTTCAATTTTTTTAGGATTTGGGTGGATTTTTCAATTTTTTGAGGGTGGTCACGAATTATCGTCCTTTTCGCTCTAGGAGGCTTAGTTTAGGAGATATGGCCAAAATAAGTTTTTCATGTAAAAATTTCAATTTTTTTAGGATTTGGTTGGATTTTTCAATTTTTTGAGGGTGGTCACGAATTATCGTCCTTTTTGCTCTAGGAGGCTTAGTTTAGGAGATATGGCCAAAATAAGTTTTTCATGTAAAAATTTCAATTTTTTTAGGATTTGGGTGGATTTTTCAATTTTTTGAGGGTGGTCACGAATTATCGTCCTTTTTGCTCTAGGACGCATATTTAAGGAGATATGGCCAAAAGAAGTTTTTCATATAAAAATTTACATTTTTTTTAGGATTTGGGTGGATTTTTCAATTTTTTGAGGGTGGTCACGAATTATCGTCCTTTTCGCTCTAGGACGCATATTTAAGGAGATATGGCCAAAAGAAGTTTTTCATATAAAAATTTACATTTTTTTAGGATTTGGGTGGATTTTTCAATTTTTTGAGGGTGGTCACGAATTATCGTCCTTTTCGCTCTAGGAGGCTTAGTTTAGGAGATATGGCCAAAAGAAGTTTTTCATATAAAAATTTACATTTTTTTTAGGATTTGGGTGGATTTTTCAATTTTTTGAGGGTGGTCACGAATTATCGTCCTTTTCGCTCTAGGACGCATATTTAAGGAGATATGGCCAAAAGAAGTTTTTCATATAAAAATTTCAATTTTTTTAGGATTTGGGTGGATTTTTCAATTTTTTGAGGGTGGTCACGAATTATCGTCCTTTTCGCTCTAGGAGGCTTAGTTTAGGAGATATGGCCAAAATAAGTTTTTCATATAAAAATTTACATTTTTTTAGGATTTGGGTGGATTTTTCAATTTTTTGAGGGTGGTCACGAATTATCGTCCTTTTCGCTCTAGGAGGCTTAGTTTAGGAGATATGGCCAAAATAAGTTTTTCATATAAAAATTTCAATTTTTTTAGGATTTGGGTGGATTTTTCAATTTTTTGAGGGTGGTCACGAATTATCGTCCTTTTCGCTCTAGGAGGCTTAGTTTAGGAGATATGGCCAAAATAAGTTTTTCATATAAAAATTTAAATTTTTTAGGATTTGGGTGGATTTTTCAATTTTTTGAGGGTGGTCACGAATTATCGTCCTTTTCGCTCTAGGAGGCTTAGTTTAGGAGATATGGCCAAAAGAAGTTTTTCATATAAAAATTTCAATTTTTTTAGGATTTGGGTGGATTTTTCAATTTGTTGAGGGTGGTCACGAATTATCGTCCTTTTTGCTCTAGGAGGCTTAGTTTAGGAGATATGGCCAAAATAAGTTTTTCATGTAAAAATTTCAATTTTTTTAGGATTTGGGTGGATTTTTTAATTTTTTGAGGGTGGCCACGAATTATCGTCCCTTTTGCTCTAGGACGCATATTTAAGGAGATATGGCCAAAAGAAGTTTTTCATATAAAAATTTAATTTTTTTTAGGATTTGGGTGGATTTTTCAATTTTTTGAGGGTGGTCACGAATTATCGTCCTTTTTGCTCTAGGAGGCTTAGTTTAGGAGATATGGCCAAAATAAGTTCTTCATGTAAAAAATTCATTTTTTTAGGATTTGGGTGGATTTTTAAATTTTTTGAGGGTGGTCACGAATTATCGTCCTTTTCGCTCTAGGAGGCTTAGTTTAGGAGATATGGCCAAAATAAGTTTTTCATATAAAAATTTACATTTTTTTAGGATTTGGGTGGATTTTTCAATTTTTTGAGGGTGGTCACGAATTATCGTCCTTTTCGCTCTAGGACGCATATTTAAGGAGATATGGCCAAAAGAAGTTTTTCATATCAAAATTTCAATTTTTTAGGATTTGGGTGGATTTTTCAATTTTTTGAGGGTGGTCACGAATTATCGTCCTTTTTGCTCTAGGACGCATATTTAAGGAGATATGGCCAAAAGAAGTTTTTCATATAAAAATTTAATTTTTTTTAGGATTTGGGTGGATTTTTCAATTTTTTGAGGGTGGTCACGAATTATCGTCCTTTTTGCTCTAGGAGGCTTAGTTTAGGAGATATGGCCAAAATAAGTTCTTCATGTAAAAAATTCATTTTTTTTAGGATTTGGGTGGATTTTTAAATTTTTTGAGGGTGGTCACGAATTATCGTCCTTTTCGCTCTAGGAGGCTTAGTTTAGGAGATATGGCCAAAATAAGTTTTTCATATAAAAATTTACATTTTTTTAGGATTTGGGTGGATTTTTCAATTTTTTGAGGGTGGTCACGAATTATCGTCCTTTTCGCTCTAGGACGCATATTTAAGGAGATATGGCCAAAATAAGTTTTTCATATAAAAATTTCAATTTTTTTAGGATTTGGGTGGATTTTTCAATTTTTTGAGGGTGGTCACGAATTATCGTCCTTTTTGCTCTAGGAGGCTTAGTTTAGGAGATATGGCCAAAATAAGTTTTTCATGTAAAAATTTCAATTTTTTTAGGATTTGGGTGGATTTTTTAATTTTTTGAGGGTGGTCACGAATTATCGTCCTTTTTGCTCTAGGACGCATATTTAAGGAGATATGGCCAAAAGAAGTTTTTCATATAAACATTTAAAGTTTTTTAGGATTTGGGTGGATTTTTCAATTTTTTGAGGGTGGTCACGAATTATCGTCCTTTTTGCTCTAAGAGGCTTAGTTTAGGAGATATGGCCAAAATAAGTTCTTCATGTAAATATTTCATTTTTTTTAGGATTTGGGTGGATTTTTCAATTTTTTGCGGGTGGTCACGAATTATCGTCCTTTTCGCTCTAGGAGGCTTAGTTTAGGAGATATGGACAAAGTAAGTTTTTCATGTAAAAATTTCAATTTTTTTAGGATTTGGGTGGATTTTTCAATTTTTTGAGGGTGGTCACGAATTATCGTCCTTTTTGCTCTAGGAGGCTTAGTTTAGGAGATATGGACAAAGTAAGTTTTTCATGTAAAAATTTCAATTTTTTTAGGATTTGGGTGGATTTTTCAATTTTTTGAGGGTGGTCACGAATTATCGTCCTTTTCGCTCTAGGAGGCTTAGTTTAGGAGATATGGACAAAGTAAGTTTTTCATGTAAAAATTTCAATTTTTTTAGGATTTGGGTGGATTTTTAAATTTTTTGAGGGTGGTCACGAATTATCATCCTTTTCGCTCTAGGACGCATATTTAAGGAGATATGGCCAAAAGAAGTTTTTCATATAAAAATTTCAATTTTTTTAGGATTTGGGTGGATTTTTCAATTTTTTGAGGGTGGTCACGAATTATCGTCCTTTTCGCTCTAGGAGGCTTAGTTTAGGAGATATGGCCAAAATAAGTTTTTCATATAAAAATTTACATTTTTTTAGGATTTGGGTGGATTTTTCAATTTTTTGGTCACGAATTATCGCCCTTTTCGCTCTAGGAGGCTTAGTTTAGGAGATATGGCCAAAATAAGTTTTTCATATAAAAATTTACATTTTTTTAGGATTTGGGTGGATTTTTCAATTTTTTGAGGGTGGTCACGAATTATCGTCCTTTTTGCTCTAGGACGCATATTTAAGGAGATATGGCCAAAAGAAGTTTTTCATATAAAAATTTACATTTTTTTAGGATTTGGGTGGATTTTTCAATTTTTTGAGGGTGGTCACGAATTATCGTCCTTTTCGCTCTAGGACGCATATTTAAGGAGATATGGCCAAAAGAAGTTTTTCATATAAAAATTTCAATTTTTTTAGGATTTGGGTGGATTTGTCAATTTTTTGAGGGTGGTCACGAATTATCGTCCTTTTCGCTCTAGGAGGCTTAGTTTAGGAGATATGGCCAAAATAAGTTTTTCATGTAAAAATTTACATTTTTTTAGGATTTGGGTGGATTTTTCAATTTTTTGAGGGTGGTCACGAATTATCGTCCTTTTCGCTCTAGGAGGCTTAGTTTAGGAGATATGGCCAAAATAAGTTTTTCATATAAAAATTTCAATTTTTTTAGGATTTGGGTGGATTTTTCAATTTTTTGAGGGTGGTCACGAATTATCGTCCTTTTAGCTCTAGGAGGCTTAGTTTAGGAGATATGGCCAAAATAAGTTTTTCATATAAAAATTTAAATTTTTTAGGATTTGGGTGGATTTTTCAATTTTTTGAGGGTGGTCACGAATTATCGCCCTAGGAGGCTTAGTTTAGGAGATATGGCCAAAATAAGTTTTTCATATAAAAATTTCAATTTTTTTAGGATTTGGGTGGATTTTTCAATTTTTTGGTCACGAATTATCGTCCTTTTCGCTCTAGGAGGCTTAGTTTAGGAGATATGGCCAAAATAAGTTTTTCATATAAAATTTTCAATTTTTTTAGGATTTGGGTGGATTTTTCAATTTTTTGAGGGTGGTCACGAATTATCGTCCTTTTCGCTCTAGGAGGCTTAGTTTAGGAGATATGGCCAAAATAAGTTTTTCATATAAAAATTTCAATTTTTTTAGGATTTGGGTGGATTTTTCAATTTTTGAGGGTGGTCACGAATTATCGTCCTTTTCGCTCTAGGAGGCTTAGTTTAGGAGATATGGCCAAAATAAGTTTTTCATATGAAAATTTCAATTTTTTTAGGATTTGGGTGGATTTTTCAATTTTTTGAGGGTGGTCACGAATTATCGTCCTTTTCGCTCTAGGAGGCTTAGTTTAGGAGATATGGCCAAAATAAGTTTTTCATATAAAAATTTAATTTTTTTAGGATTTGGGTGGATTTTTCAATTTGTTGAGGGTGGTCACGAATTATCGTCCTTTTTGCTCTAGGACGCATATTTAAGGAGATATGGCCAAAAGAAGTTTTTCATATAAAAATTTAATTTTTTTTAGGATTTGGGTGGATTTTTCAATTTTTTGAGGGTGGTCACGAATTATCGTCCTTTTCGCTCTAGGACGCATATTTAAGGAGATATGGCCAAAAGAAGTTTTTCATATAAAAATTTCAATTTTTTTAGGATTTGGGTGGATTTTTCAATTTTTTGAGGGTGGTCACGAATTATCGTCCTTTTCGCTCTAGGAGGCTTAGTTTAGGAGATATGGCCAAAATAAGTTCTTCATGTAAAAATTTCATTTTTTTTAGGATTTGGGTGGATTTTTCAATTTTTTGAGGGTGGTCACGAATTATCGTCCTTTTCGCTCTAGGAGGCTTAGTTTAGGAGATATGGCCAAAGTAAGTTTTTCATGTAAAAATTTCAATTTTTTTAGGATTTGGGTGGATTTTTCAATTTTTTGAGGGTGGTCACGAATTATCGTCCTTTTCGCTCTAGGAGGCTTAGTTTAGGAGATATGGCCAAAATAAGTTTTTCATATAAAAATTTACATTTTTTTAGGATTTGGGTGGATTTTTCAATTTTTTGGTCACGAATTATCGTCCTTTTCGCTCTAGGAGGCTTAGTTTAGGAGATATGGCCAAAAAAAGTTTTTCATATAAAAATTTCAATTTTTTTAGGATTTGGGTGGATTTTTCAATTTTTTGAGGGTGGTCACGAATTATCGTCCTTTTCGCTCTAGGAGGCTTAGTTTAGGAGATACGGCCAAAATAAGTTTTTCATATAAAAATTTCAATTTTTTTAGGATTTGGGTGGATTTTTCAATTTTTGAGGGTGGTCACGAATTATCGTCCTTTTCGCTCTAGGAGGCTTAGTTTAGGAGATATGGCCACAATAAGTTTTTCATATAAAAATTTAAATTTTTTAGGATTTGGGTGGATTTTTCAATTTTTTGAGGGTGGTCACGAATTATCGTCCTTTTCGCTCTAGGAGGCTTAGTTTAGGAGATATGGCCAAAATAAGTTTTTCATATAAAAATTTCAATTTTTTTAGGATTTGGGTGGATTTTTCAATTTTTTGAGGGTGGTCACGAATTATCGTCCTTTTCGCTCTAGGAGGCTTAGTTTAGGAGATATGGCCAAAAGAAGTTTTTCATATAAAAATTTAAATTTTTTTAGGATTTGGGTGGATTTTTCAATTTTTTGAGGGTGGTCACGAATTATCGTCCTTTTCGCTCTAGGACGCATATTTAAGGAGATATGGCCAAAAGAAGTTTTTCATATAAAAATTTCATTTTTTTTAGGATTTGGGTGGATTTTTCAATTTTTTGAGGGTGGTCACGAATTATCGTCCTTTTCGCTCTAGGAGGCTTAGTTTAGGAGATATGGCCAAAATAAGTTTTTCATATAAAAATTTAATTTTTTTAGGATTTGGGTGGATTTTTCAATTTGTTGAGGGTGGTCACGAATTATCGTCCTTTTTGCTCTAGGACGCATATTTAAGGAGATATGGCCAAAAGAAGTTTTTCATATAAAAATTTAATTTTTTTTAGGATTTGGGTGGATTTTTCAATTTTTTGAGGGTGGTCACGAATTATCGTCCTTTTCGCTCTAGGAGGCTTAGTTTAGGAGATATGGCCAAAATAAGTTTTTCATATAAAAATTTACATTTTTTTAGGATTTGGGTGGATTTTTCAATTTTTTGAGGGTGGTCACGAATTATCGTCCTTTTCGCTCTAGGACGCATATTTAAGGAGATATGGCCAAAAGAAGTTTTTCATATAAAAATTTAAATTTTTTTAGGATTTGGGTGGATTTTTCAATTTTTTGAGGGTGGTCACGAATTATCGTCCTTTTCGCTCTAGGAGGCTTAGTTTAGGAGATAGGGCCAAAATAAGTTCTTCATGTAAAAATTTCATTTTTTTTAGGATTTGGGTGGATTTTTCAATTTTTTGAGGGTGGTCACGAATTATCGTCCTTTTCGCTCTAGGAGGCTTAGTTTAGGAGATATGGCCAAAGTAAGTTTTTCATGTAAAAATTTCAATTTTTTTAGGATTTGGGTGGATTTTTCAATTTTTTGAGGGTGGTCACGAATTATCGTCCTTTTCGCTCTAGGAGGCTTAGTTTAGGAGATATGGCCAAAATAAGTTTTTCATGTAAAAATTTCAATTTTTTTAGGATTTGGGTGGATTTTTTAATTTTTTGAGGGTGGTCACGAATTATCGTCCTTTTTGCTCTAGGACGCATAATTAAGGAGATATGGCCAAAATAAGTTTTTCATATAAAAATTTACATTTTTTTAGGATTTGGGTGGATTTTTCAATTTTTTGAGGGTGGTCACGAATTATCGTCCTTTTTGCTCTAGGACGCATATTTAAGGAGATATGGCCAAAATAAGTTTTTCATATAAAAATTTCAATTTTTTTTAGGATTTGGGTTGATTTTTCAATTTTTTGAGGGTGGTCACGAATTATCGTCCTTTTCGCTCTAGGAGGCTTAGTTTAGGAGATATGGCCACAATAAGTTTTTCATATAAAAATTTAAATTTTTTAGGATTTGGGTGGATTTTTCAATTTTTTGAGGGTGGTCACGAATTATCGTCCTTTTCGCTCTAGGAGGGTTAGTTTAGGAGATATAGCCAAAATAAGTTTTTCATATAAAAATTTCAATTTTTTTAGGATTTGGGTGGATTTTTCAATTTGTTGAGGGTGGTCACGAATTATCGTCCTTTTTGCTCTAGGAGGCTTAGTTTAGGAGATATGGCCAAAATAAGTTTTTCATATAAAAATTTAATTTTTTTTAGGATTTGGGTGGATTTTTCAATTTTTTGAGGGTGGTCACGAATTATCGTCCTTTTCGCTCTAGGAGGCTTAGTTTAGGAGATATGGCCAAAATAAGTTCTTCATGTAAAAATTTCATTTTTTTTAGGATTTGGGTGGATTTTTCAATTTTTTGAGGGTGGTCACGAATTATCGTCCTTTTCGCTCTAGGAGGCTTAGTTTAGGAGATATGGCCAAAATAAGTTTTTCATATAAAATTTTCAATTTTTTTAGGATTTGGGTGGATTTTTCAATTTTTTGAGGGTGGTCACGAATTATCGTCCTTTTCGCTCTAGGAGGCTTAGTTTAGGAGATATGGCCAAAATAAGTTTTTCATATAAAAATTTCAATTTTTTTAGGATTTGGGTGGATTTTTCAATTTTTGAGGGTGGTCACGAATTATCGTCCTTTTCGCTCTAGGAGGCTTAGTTTAGGAGATATGGCCAAAATAAGTTTTTCATATGAAAATTTCAATTTTTTAGGATTTGGGTGGATTTTTCAATTTTTTGAGGGTGGTCACGAATTATCGTCCTTTTCGCTCTAGGAGGCTTAGTTTAGGAGATATGGCCAAAATAAGTTTTTCATATAAAAATTTAATTTTTTTAGGATTTGGGTGGATTTTTCAATTTGTTGAGGGTGGTCACGAATTATCGTCCTTTTTGCTCTAGGACGCATATTTAAGGAGATATGGCCAAAAGAAGTTTTTCATATAAAAATTTAATTTTTTTTAGGATTTGGGTGGATTTTTCAATTTTTTGAGGGTGGTCACGAATTATCGTCCTTTTCGCTCTAGGACGCATATTTAAGGAGATATGGCCAAAAGAAGTTTTTCATATAAAAATTTCAATTTTTTTAGGATTTGGGTGGATTTTTCAATTTTTTGAGGGTGGTCACGAATTATCGTCCTTTTCGCTCTAGGAGGCTTAGTTTAGGAGATATGGCCAAAATAAGTTCTTCATGTAAAAATTTCATTTTTTTTAGGATTTGGGTGGATTTTTCAATTTTTTGAGGGTGGTCACGAATTATCGTCCTTTTCGCTCTAGGAGGCTTAGTTTAGGAGATATGGCCAAAGTAAGTTTTTCATGTAAAAATTTCAATTTTTTTAGGATTTGGGTGGATTTTTCAATTTTTGAGGGTGGTCACGAATTATCGTCCTTTTCGCTCTAGGAGGCTTAGTTTAGGAGATATGGCCAAAATAAGTTTTTCATATAAAAATTTACATTTTTTTAGGATTTGGGTGGATTTTTCAATTTTTTGGTCACGAATTATCGTCCTTTTCGCTCTAGGAGGCTTAGTTTAGGAGATATGGCCACAATAAGTTTTTCATATAAAAATTTAAATTTTTTAGGATTTGGGTGGATTTTTCAATTTTTTGAGGGTGGTCACGAATTATCGTCCTTTTCGCTCTAGGAGGCTTAGTTTAGGAGATATGGCCAAAATAAGTTTTTCATATAAAAATTTCAATTTTTTTAGGATTTGGGTGGATTTTTCAATTTTTTGAGGGTGGTCACGAATTATCGTCCTTTTCGCTCTAGGAGGCTTAGTTTAGGAGATATGGCCAAAAGAAGTTTTTCATATAAAAATTTAAATTTTTTTAGGATTTGGGTGGATTTTTCAATTTTTTGAGGGTGGTCACGAATTATCGTCCTTTTCGCTCTAGGACGCATATTTAAGGAGATATGGCCAAAAGAAGTTTTTCATATAAAAATTTCATTTTTTTTA
Source organism: Haematobia irritans (assembly GCF_050003625.1). Lineage (NCBI taxonomy): Eukaryota > Metazoa > Arthropoda > Insecta > Diptera > Muscidae > Haematobia > Haematobia irritans. The sequence goes on from NC_134397.1 coordinate 20,365,187, forward strand.
GGATTTGGGTGGATTTTTCAATTTTTTGAGGGTGGTCACGAATTATCGTCCTTTTCGCTCTAGGAGGCTTAGTTTAGGAGATATGGCCAAAATAAGTTTTTCATATAAAAATTTAATTTTTTTAGGATTTGGGTGGATTTTTCAATTTGTTGAGGGTGGTCACGAATTATCGTCCTTTTTGCTCTAGGACGCATATTTAAGGAGATATGGCCAAAAGAAGTTTTTCATATAAAAATTTAATTTTTTTTAGGATTTGGGTGGATTTTTCAATTTTTTGAGGGTGGTCACGAATTATCGTCCTTTTCGCTCTAGGAGGCTTAGTTTAGGAGATATGGCCAAAATAAGTTTTTCATATAAAAATTTACATTTTTTTAGGATTTGGGTGGATTTTTCAATTTTTTGAGGGTGGTCACGAATTATCGTCCTTTTCGCTCTAGGACGCATATTTAAGGAGATATGGCCAAAAGAAGTTTTTCATATAAAAATTTCAATTTTTTTAGGATTTGGGTGGATTTTTCAATTTTTTGAGGGTGGTCACGAATTATCGTCCTTTTCGCTCTAGGAGGCTTAGTTTAGGAGATAGGGCCAAAATAAGTTCTTCATGTAAAAATTTCATTTTTTTTAGGATTTGGGTGGATTTTTCAATTTTTTGAGGGTGGTCACGAATTATCGTCCTTTTCGCTCTAGGAGGCTTAGTTTAGGAGATATGGCCAAAGTAAGTTTTTCATGTAAAAATTTCAATTTTTTTAGGATTTGGGTGGATTTTTCAATTTTTTGAGGGTGGTCACGAATTATCGTCCTTTTCGCTCTAGGAGGCTTAGTTTAGGAGATATGGCCAAAATAAGTTTTTCATGTAAAAATTTCAATTTTTTTAGGATTTGGGTGGATTTTTTAATTTTTTGAGGGTGGTCACGAATTATCGTCCTTTTTGCTCTAGGACGCATAATTAAGGAGATATGGCCAAAATAAGTTTTTCATATAAAAATTTACATTTTTTTAGGATTTGGGTGGATTTTTCAATTTTTTGAGGGTGGTCACGAATTATCGTCCTTTTTGCTCTAGGACGCATATTTAAGGAGATATGGCCAAAATAAGTTTTTCATATAAAAATTTCAATTTTTTTTAGGATTTGGGTTGATTTTTCAATTTTTTGAGGGTGGTCACGAATTATCGTCCTTTTCGCTCTAGGAGGCTTAGTTTAGGAGATATGGCCACAATAAGTTTTTCATATAAAAATTTAAATTTTTTAGGATTTGGGTGGATTTTTCAATTTTTTGAGGGTGGTCACGAATTATCGTCCTTTTCGCTCTAGGAGGGTTAGTTTAGGAGATATAGCCAAAATAAGTTTTTCATATAAAAATTTCAATTTTTTTAGGATTTGGGTGGATTTTTCAATTTGTTGAGGGTGGTCACGAATTATCGTCCTTTTTGCTCTAGGAGGCTTAGTTTAGGAGATATGGCCAAAATAAGTTTTTCATATAAAAATTTAATTTTTTTTAGGATTTGGGTGGATTTTTCAATTTTTTGAGGGTGGTCACGAATTATCGTCCTTTTCGCTCTAGGAGGCTTAGTTAAGGAGATATGGCCAAAATAAGTTTTTCATATAAAAATTTCAAATTTTTTAGGATTTGGGTGGATTTTTCAATTTTTTGAGGGTGGTCACGAATTATCGTCCTTTTCGCTCTAGGACGCATATTTAAGGAGATATGGCCAAAAGAAGTTTTTCATATAAAAATTTCAATTTTTTTAGGATTTGGGTGGATTTTTCAATTTTTTGAGGGTGGTCACGAATTATCGTCCTTTTCACTCTAGGAGGCTTAGTTTAGGAGATATGGCCAAAATAAGTTTTTCATGTAAAAATTTCAATTTTTTTAGGATTTGGGTGGATTTTGTAATTTTTTGAGGGTGGTCACGAATTATCGTCCTTTTTGCTCTAGGACGCATATTTAAGGAGATATGGCCAAAAGAAGTTTTTCATATAAAAATTTACATTTTTTTAGGATTTGGGTCAGTTAAGCTTGAGCTTTCGTTTGTATAGGACGCATCATAATGCCGTCTCAGTGCTGTGCTGTTTGCTTTAAAGCGCTTGTTAGTAATATTTTCGTAAAGTGCCAGATTTGCACATCTAAATTTCATAAAATGTGTGCAGGCATTGAAAATGACTTTGAATATAAGCTACTAAAGTCTTCTAAAAATATAGTCTTTAATTGCAATAGTTGTGCTAATACATCTAAAGACATTGTTGCTGTAGTTACAAAATTATCAAATGAATTTGCTGAGCTTAAACATCGATTCGTTTTGTTTACCAACAAATTTGAATCTACTGAGAACACTATTGAGAATTCGCAATCTTCTCGTGTTATGCCTATTGAAAGAGTTGATGCCGCTGCTACTGCTACTGTTGAGGAGAGTAATGCATTGTCGAGTGAACGAGGTGATGCCACTGCTACTGTTTTGTCGTTTGGTTCTACATATCATGTTATTGCTAACGACTCTGAGAATACTCAGAATCAAATTAATAGCCATTCTGTGTTAAATCAATCTTCTGTTCCTGGGAATAGAGCTGCTAATGAGATTCAATCTAATGAGCGTGAATGTGATATTTGGCAACATAGTAAAACTGGTGCAGTGGGTACAGTTGTAATTGCTAATCCGAGAATGGGAGATGATGTTAGTGAACATTCTGCTCTCACAAATAGAACGGAGAGTGATAACCCAACAAATAAAATGTTGAGGAATTTTAATGCAAATAAAAAGAGTAAAAGAGCGATTTTTGGTGACCGAAATAACGATGAGTTGGAAGTCATAGCAAGCAAGAAGTGGGTACACATTTCGTCTTTTAAGCCTACTGTTACTAAAGATGACATTGTAAATTATGTTGAAAAATACGCGAAAGTAAGCAGACATGATATTGAATGTTATAGTTTAGTTAAAAGAGATGTTGATGTACATAGTCTTTATAAGATATCATTTAAGCTAGGTATATCAGCTAGGTTTTATAATGAACTTTTCAAGCCTTCGTTATGGCCCTCTAATGTTCGTGTACGTCCATTTGATTTTTTAAAGAAACAACAAATGGAAAACAGAATCACTTAAATTCTGTTGGCGTTTGTAATGATCGATGTAAATTTCGTGACATTACTGTTTACTACCAAAACATGGGTGGTATGCGTTCGAAGGTATTGGATGTTTATAATGAGTCATTAAAATCTATGTATGATGTAATTGTGCTAGTTGAGACGTGGCTTAATGAAGATTTTAAGAGTGAAGAAATATTCAATCAGGAATTCTATTCAATATATCGTCGAGATAGAGATTTTGTGAATTGTAGTTGTTCAAGGGGAGGTGGAATATTAGTTGCTGTTAAACGACATTTATCTTCTTCTCTTTGTATTTTGCCTAATACGGACACGTTAATTGAACAATTGTGTGTATCTGTTGTAGGTATTGATTGTTTGTTGTATATTGTAGTATCTTATATTCCACCTAATAGTTCTGACCATGTATACAATATTCATGTTCAGAATGTACTTGATTTGGCATCAGAACTTAATGAAGGTAAATTTTTAATTTTGGGGGATTTTAACCTCAATAAAGTTATTTGGACTGTAGATTGCTATTCTGAAGCTACTATTGCTTCCAATATCAATAAGGTACATGAGATTAATTTAATTGATGGATTTTATTCATTGAATTTGATTCAAATTAACCATATTCGTAATGAATTAGCTAGAATCTTAGATTTGGTATTTATTGATAAGGATTTAAAATTTCATATCAGTGAGTGTTTATACCCATTTTGTAGAGCTGATATGCATCATAAAGCTCTAGAGATATCTGTTGGATTTTATGTTTTTCCTAAATATAAAAATGTTAATATAGGGTTTGATTTTAAAAATTGTAATTATGAATTAATTAATAATTTACTAGTTTCAGTTAATTGGGATCTTATTTTTAATGATTGTAATTTGAGTGAATGCTACGATAAATTTTTGGATGAGATTAAATCAATTTGTACTAGAAATGTTCCTTTGTTAAAGCCTAAATTGCACAAATTGCCGTGGTATACGAAAGGATTAAAAAATTTAAAGAATAAAAGAAATAAATTTTTTAAACTTTTTAAAAAAACGGATAATGATCAGCATAAATCAATGTACGAAAGATATGTTCGAGAATTCAATTTCTTAAACAAGTTTTTGTATAAGCAATATATTTCCAACTTTGAATCGAATATAAAAACTGATCCCAAAGCTTTTTGGAGTTTCATAAATTCCAAGAAAAAATGTCTTGATTATCCTACTAGAATGTATCTTGGTAATCGGTCGTCAAACTCGATATCTGAATCAGTCAATTTATTTGCTGATTTTTTCAAGGAAAATTTTATTTCCGATACGAACTGTAATTCTTCGTTTATGTTACCTGGCCACAATTCAACGATTAATTTTGGGTGCTTAAGACTTTCTAAGGATGACATATGTTATGGTTTGTCTAAGCTGAAGAATACTCATAGGATAGATAGTGACGGTCTCAGTGCTTTCTTCTTAAAGAAATGTTCTGAATCTTTAATCACCCCTTTGCTATATCTTTTTAATAGATCTCTGAGTAGTGGCTTATTTTTAGATAAGTGGAAGGTTACGTCAATCACTCCCGTATATAAGAGTGGGTCGAAGGATAATATAATGAATTACCGTGCTATTTCTAAGTTGTGCAATGTGTCAAAGATTTTTGAGCATATCATCTTTGAGAAAGTTTATTTTGAAGTGAAAAATATTATATCCCCTTACCAACATGGGTTCGTGCGTGGTCGTTCTACTGTGACAAATTTGTCCTGTTTTTCCCAGTACTGCATTTCCAATTTTGAATTGGGTTATTCTATTGATGTCATTTATACTGACTTCTCAAAGGCTTTTGATAAAGTTTTACACAGAATTTTAATTAGTAAACTTTCTATGTTAGGATTTCACTCAATTTTTTTGGATTGGATATCTTCTTACTTGAATAATAGATTATGTTCTGTTAGTATTGATTCGTATAAGTCATATGTTTATAAAGCGATGTCTGGTATACCACAAGGAAGTATTTTGGGTCCTTTATTATTCATTTTGTTTATTAATGATATATCGGATTATGTCAAATGGGCAAATTTATTGTTATATGCTGATGATATGAAAGTTTATCTGCGTGTAAATTCAATCTGTGATTGTATTAAATTGCAAGAAGATTTGTGAAATATTTTCCGCTGGTGTGTTTTGAATTGTCTTGAGATCAATGTGTCTAAATGTTTTAATATTACATTTAGTAAGTGTCAAAGTCCAGTGTGTTTCGATTATTATTTGGACTCTAAGGCGCTGAGAAAGGTAGATGAGATTAGAGACCTTGGTGTTGTATTTGACTGCAAATTTACTTTTGCTCCACATCTAGATTTTATTATTCCAAAGGCTTATGCATTGTTAGCTTTTGTCAAAAGAAATTGTAAAGAATTCTCTGATCCTTATACCGTTAAACTTGTTTATATGTCTATCGTGAGATCCAAACTTGAATATGCTAGCTTCATTTGGAATCCTTTTTATGAGAAGTACACAAATAGAATAGAGCGTGTTCAAAAAAAGGCTTTGAAATTCATGTTGCGGTCAATAAATTTTAGTGCTCCTGAACCTTCGTACATTGATAGATGCAGATTGATATCTCTAAAAACTCTTGAGAATAGAAGACTTTACTTATCTCAATTATTTATCTTTAAATTAGTTAATAACATTGTGGATTGTATTAATTTATTGGGTAATTTAAACTTTAATGTTCCATCTCGTATGCTACGTCAACATAAAAGTTTTTATATAGCTATACACAGAAGTAAATATTCTATTAATGAGCCAGTGGAAAGAGCTTTGATAGAATTCAATCGAATTTCAAGTACAGATTTAGATTTTTCGATTCCATTGCGTAATTTCCTAATGAAATTAGATTTAATATATTTTTAGATTTAAGCCATAGTCTGTAAGGATTTTTTATATCCATAGACCGAAATAAATAAATGAAATGAAATGAAATGAAATGAAATTTTTCAATTTTTTGAGGGTGGTCACGAATTATCGTCCTTTTCGCTCTAGGACGCATATTTAAGGAGATATGGCCAAAAGAAGTTTTTCATATAAAAATTTCAATTTTTTTAGGATTTGGGTGGATTTTTCAATTTTTTGAGGGTGTCACGAATTATCGTCCTTTTTGCTCTAGGAGGCTTAGTTTAGGAGATATGGCCAAAATAAGTTCTTCATGTAAAAATTTCATTTTTTTAGGATTTGGGTGGATTTTTCAATTTTTTGAGGGTGGTCACGAATTATCGTCCTTTTCGCTCTAGGAGGCTTAGTTAAGGAGATATGGCCAAAATAAGTTTTTCATATAAAAATTTCAATTTTTTTAGGATTTGGGTGGATTTTTCAATTTTTTGAGGGTGGTCACGAATTATCGTCCTTTTCGCTCTAGGAGGCTTAGTTTAGGAGATATGGCCAAAATAAGTTTTTCATATAAAAATTTACATTTTTTTAGGATTTGGGTGGATTTTTCAATTTTTTGAGGGTGGTCACGAATTATCGTCCTTTTCGCTCTAGGACGCATATTTAAGGAGATATGGCCAAAGAAGTTTTTCATATAAAAATTTCAATTTTTTTAGGATTTGGGTGGATTTTTCAATTTTTTGAGGGTGGTCACGAATTATCGTCCTTTTCGCTCTAGGAGGCTTAGTTTAGGAGATATGGCCAAAATAAGTTCTTCATGTAAAAATTTCATTTTTTTTTTAGGATTTGGGTGGATTTTTCAATTTTTTGAGGGTGGTCACGAATTATCGTCCTTTTCGCTCTAGGAGGCTTAGTTTAGGAGATATGGCCAAAATAAGTTTTTCATATAAAAATTTAATTTTTTTAGGATTTGGGTGGATTTTTCAATTTGTTGAGGGTGGTCACGAATTATCGTTCTTTTTGCTCTAGGACGCATATTTAAGGAGATATGGCCAAAAGAAGTTTTTCATATAAAAATTTAATTTTTTTTAGGATTTGGGTGGATTTTTCAATTTTTTGAGGGTGGTCACGAATTATCGTCCTTTTCGCTCTAGGAGGCTTAGTTTAGGAGATATGGCCAAAATAAGTTCTTCATGTAAAAATTTCATTTTTTTTAGGATTTGGGTGGATTTTTCAATTTTTTGAGGGTGGTCACGAATTATCGTCCTTTTCGCTCTAGGAGGCTTAGTTTAGGAGATATGGCCAAAGTAAGTTTTTCATGTAAAAATTTCAATTTTTTTAGGATTTGGGTGGATTTTTCAATTTTTTGAGGGTGGTCACGAATTATCGTCCTTTTCGCTCTAGGAGGCTTAGTTTAGGAGATATGGCCAAAATAAGTTTTTCATATAAAAATTTACATTTTTTTAGGATTTGGGTGGATTTTTCAATTTTTTGGTCACGAATTATCGTCCTTTTCGCTCTAGGAGGCTTAGTTTAGGAGATATGGCCAAAAAAAGTTTTTCATATAAAAATTTCAATTTTTTTAGGATTTGGGTGGATTTTTCAATTTTTTGAGGGTGGTCACGAATTATCGTCCTTTTCGCTCTAGGAGGCTTAGTTTAGGAGATATGGCCAAAATTAGTTTTTCATATAAAAATTTCAATTTTTTTAGGATTTGGGTGGATTTTTCAATTTTTGAGGGTGGTCACGAATTATCGTCCTTTTCGCTCTAGGAGGCTTAGTTTAGGAGATATGGCCACAATAAGTTTTTCATATAAAAATTTAAATTTTTTAGGATTTGGGTGGATTTTTCAATTTTTTGAGGGTGGTCACGAATTATCGTCCTTTTCGCTCTAGGAGGCTTAGTTTAGGAGATATGGCCAAAAGAAGTCTTTCATATAAAAATTTAAATTTTTTTAGGATTTGGGTGGATTTTTCAATTTTTTGAGGGTGGTCACGAATTATCGTCCTTTTCGCTCTAGGGCGCATATTTAAGGAGATATGGCCAAAAGAAGTTTTTCATATAAAAATTTCATTTTTTTTAGGATTTGGGTGGATTTTTCAATTTTTTGAGGGTGGTCACGAATTATCGTCCTTTTCGCTCTAGGAGGCTTAGTTTAGGAGATATGGCCAAAATAAGTTTTTCATATAAAAATTTAATTTTTTTAGGATTTGGGTGGATTTTTCAATTTGTTGAGGGTGGTCACGAATTATCGTCCTTTTTGCTCTAGGACGCATATTTAAGGAGATATGGCCAAAAGAAGTTTTTCATATAAAAATTTAATTTTTTTTAGGATTTGGGTGGATTTTTCAATTTTTTGAGGGTGGTCACGAATTATCGTCCTTTTCGCTCTAGGAGGCTTAGTTTAGGAGATATGGCCAAAATAAGTTCTTCATGTAAAAATTTCATTTTTTTTAGGATTTGGGTGGATTTTTCAATTTTTTGAGGGTGGTCACGAATTATCGTCCTTTTCGCTCTAGGAGGCTTAGTTTAGGAGATATGGCCAAAGTAAGTTTTTCATGTAAAAATTTCAATTTTTTTAGGATTTGGGTGGATTTTTCAATTTTTTGAGGGTGGTCACGAATTATCGTCCTTTTCGCTCTAGGAGGCTTAGTTTAGGAGATATGGCCAAAATAAGTTTTTCATGTAAAAATTTCAATTTTTTTAGGATTTGGGTGGATTTTTTAATTTTTTGAGGGTGGTCACGAATTATCGTCCTTTTTGCTCTAGGACGCATAATTAAGGAGATATGGCCAAAATAAGTTTTTCATATAAAAATTTACATTTTTTTAGGATTTGGGTGGATTTTTCAATTTTTTGAGGGTGGTCACGAATTATCGTCCTTTTTGCTCTAGGACGCATATTTAAGGAGATATGGCCAAAATAAGTTTTTCATATAAAAATTTCAATTTTTTTTAGGATTTGGGTTGATTTTTCAATTTTTTGAGGGTGGTCACGAATTATCGTCCTTTTCGCTCTAGGAGGCTTAGTTTAGGAGATATGGCCACAATAAGTTTTTCATATAAAAATTTAAATTTTTTTCGGATTTGGGTGGATTTTTCAATTTTTTGAGGGTGGTCACGAATTATCGTCCTTTTCGCTCTAGGAGGGTTAGTTTAGGAGATATAGCCAAAATAAGTTTTTCATATAAAAATTTCAATTTTTTTAGGATTTGGGTGGATTTTTCAATTTGTTGAGGGTGGTCACGAATTATCGTCCTTTTTGCTCTAGGAGGCTTAGTTTAGGAGATATGGCCAAAATAAGTTTTTCATATAAAAATTTAATTTTTTTTAGGATTTGGGTGGATTTTTCAATTTTTTGAGGGTGGTCACGAATTATCGTCCTTTTCGCTCTAGGAGGCTTAGTTAAGGAGATATGGCCAAAATAAGTTTTTCATATAAAAATTTCAAATTTTTTAGGATTTGGGTGGATTTTTCAATTTTTTGAGGGTGGTCACGAATTATCGTCCTTTTCGCTCTAGGACGCATATTTAAGGAGATATGGCCAAAAGAAGTTTTTCATATAAAAATTTCAATTTTTTTAGGATTTGGGTGGATTTTTCAATTTTTTGAGGGTGGTCACGAATTATCGTCCTTTTCACTCTAGGAGGCTTAGTTTAGGAGATATGGCCAAAATAAGTTTTTCATGTAAAAATTTCAATTTTTTTAGGATTTGGGTGGATTTTGTAATTTTTTGAGGGTGGTCACGAATTATCGTCCTTTTTGCTCTAGGACGCATATTTAAGGAGATATGGCCAAAAGAAGTTTTTCATATAAAAATTTACATTTTTTTAGGATTTGGGTGGATTTTTCAATTTTTTGAGGGTGGTCACGAATTATCGTCCTTTTCGCTCTAGGACGCATATTTAAGGAGATATGGCCAAAAGAAGTTTTTCATATAAAAATTTCAATTTTTTTAGGATTTGGGTGGATTTTTCAATTTTTTGAGGGTGGTCACGAATTATCGTCCTTTTTGCTCTAGGAGGCTTAGTTTAGGAGATATGGCCAAAATAAGTTCTTCATGTAAAAATTTCATTTTTTTAGGATTTGGGTGGATTTTTCAATTTTTTGAGGGTGGTCACGAATTATCGTCCTTTTCGCTCTAGGAGGCTTAGTTAAGGAGATATGGCCAAAATAAGTTTTTCATATAAAAATTTCAATTTTTTTAGGATTTGGGTGGATTTTTCAATTTTTTGAGGGTGGTCACGAATTATCGTCCTTTTCGCTCTAGGAGGCTTAGTTTAGGAGATATGGCCAAAATAAGTTTTTCATATAAAAATTTACATTTTTTTAGGATTTGGGTGGATTTTTCAATTTTTTGAGGGTGGTCACGAATTATCGTCCTTTTCGCTCTAGGACGCATATTTAAGGAGATATGGCCAAAGAAGTTTTTCATATAAAAATTTCAATTTTTTTAGGATTTGGGTGGATTTTTCAATTTTTTGAGGGTGGTCACGAATTATCGTCCTTTTCGCTCTAGGAGGCTTAGTTTAGGAGATATGGCCAAAATAAGTTCTTCATGTAAAAATTTCATTTTTTTTAGGATTTGGGTGGATTTTTCAATTTTTTGAGGGTGGTCACGAATTATCGTCCTTTTCGCTCTAGGAGGCTTAGTTTAGGAGATATGGCCAAAGTAAGTTTTTCATGTAAAAATTTCAATTTTTTTAGGATTTGGGTGGATTTTTCAATTTTTTGAGGGTGGTCACGAATTATCGTCCTTTTCACTCTAGGAGGCTTAGTTTAGGAGATATGGCCAAAATAAGTTTTTCATGTAAAAATTTCAATTTTTTTAGGATTTGGGTGGATTTTTTAATTTTTTGAGGGTGGTCACGAATTATCGTCCTTTTTGCTCTAGGACGCATAATTAAGGAGATATGGCCAAAATAAGTTTTTCATATAAAAATTTACATTTTTTTAGGATTTGGGTGGATTTTTCAATTTTTTGAGGGTGGTCACGAATTATCGTCCTTTTTGCTCTAGGACGCATATTTAAGGAGATATGGCCAAAATAAGTTTTTCATATAAAAATTTCAATTTTTTTTAGGATTTGGGTTGATTTTTCAATTTTTTGAGGGTGGTCACGAATTATCGTCCTTTTCGCTCTAGGAGGCTTAGTTTAGGAGATATGGCCACAATAAGTTTTTCATATAAAAATTTAAATTTTTTAGGATTTGGGTGGATTTTTCAATTTTTTGAGGGTGGTCACGAATTATCGTCCTTTTCGCTCTAGGAGGCTTAGTTTAGGAGATATGGCCAAAATAAGTTTTTTAGGATTTGGGTGGATTTTTCAATTTGTTGAGGGTGGTCACGAATTATCGTCCTTTTTGCTCTAGGACGCATATTTAAGGAGATATGGCCAAAAGAAGTTTTTCATATAAAAATTTAATTTTTTTTAGGATTTGGGTGGATTTTTCAATTTTTTGAGGGTGGTCACGAATTATCGTCCTTTTTGCTCTAGGAGGCTTAGTTTAGGAGATATGGCCAAAATAAGTTTTTCATGTAAAAATTTCAATTTTTTTAGGATTTGGGTGGATTTTGTAATTTTTTGAGGGTGGTCACGAATTATCGTCCTTTTCGCTCTAGGACGCATATTTAAGGAGATATGGCCAAAAGAAGTTTTTCATATAAAAATTTCAATTTTTTTAGGATTTGGGTGGATTTTTCAATTTTTTGAGGGTGGTCACGAATTATCGTCCTTTTTGCTCTAGGAGGCTTAGTTTAGGAGATATGGCCAAAATAAGTTTTTCATATAAAAATTTCAATTTTTTTAGGATTTGGGTGGATTTTTCAATTTTTTGAGGGTGGTCACGAATTATCGTCCTTTTCGCTCTAGGAGGCTTAGTTTAGGAGATATGGCCAAAATAAGTTTTTCATATAAAAATTTACATTTTTTTAGGATTTGGGTGGATTTTGTAATTTTTTGAGGGTGGTCACGAATTATCGTCCTTTTCGCTCTAGGAGGCTTAGTTTAGGAGATATGGCCAAAATAAGTTTTCATATAAAAGTTTACATTTCTTTAGGATTTGGGTGGATTTTTCAATTTTTTGAGGGTGGTCACGAATTATCGTCCTTTTTGCTCTAGGAGGCTTAGTTTAGGAGATATGGCCAAAATAAGTTTTTCATATAAAAATTTACATTTTTTTAGGATTTGGGTGGATTTTTCAATTTTTTGAGGATGGTCACGAATTATCGTCCTTTTCGCTCTAGGAGGCTTAGTTTAGGAGATATGGCCAAAATAAGTTTTTCATATAAAAATTTACATTTTTTTAGGATTTGGGTGGATTTTTCAATTTTTTGAGGGTGGTCACGAATTATCGTCCTTTTCGCTCTAGGAGGCTTAGTTTAGGAGATATGGCCAAAATAAGTTTTTCATATAAAAATTTCAATTTTTTTAGGATTTGGGTGGATTTTTCAATTTTTTGAGGGTGGTCACGAATTATCGTCCTTTTCGCTCTAGGAGGCTTAGTTTAGGAGATATGGCCAAAATAAGTTTTTCATATAAAAATTTACATTTTTTTAGGATTTGGGTGGATTTTTCAATTTTTTGAGGGTGGTCACGAATTATCGTCCTTTTCGCTCTAGGACGCATATTTAAGGAGATATGGCCAAAAGAAGTTTTTCATATAAAAATTTCAATTTTTTTAGGGTTTGGGTGGATTTTTCAATTTTTTGAGGGTGGTCACGAATTATCGTCCTTTTCGCTCTAGGAGGCTTAGTTTAGGAGATATGGCCAAAATAAGTTCTTCATGTAAAAATTTCATTTTGTTTAGGATTTGGGTGGATTTTTCAATTTTTTGAGGGTGGTCACGAATTATCGTCCTTTTCGCTCTAGGAGGCTTAGTTTAGGAGATATGGCCAAAGTAAGCTTTTCATGTAAAAATTTCAATTTTTGTAGGATTTGGGTGGATTTTTCAATTTTTTGAGGGTGGTCACGAATTATCGTCCTTTTTGCTCTAGGAGGCTTAGTTTAGGAGATATGGCCAAAATAAGTTTTTCATATAAAAATTTACATTTTTTTAGGATTTGGGTGGATTTTTCAATTTTTTGAGGGTGGTCACGAATTGTCGTCCTTTTCGCTCTAGGAGGCTTAGTTTAGGAGATATGGCCAAAATAAGTTTTTCATGTAAAAATTTCAATTTTTTTAGGATTTGGGTGGATTTTTTAATTTTTTGAGGGTGGTCACGAATTATCGTCCTTTTCGCTCTAGGAGGCTTAGTTTAGGAGATATGGCCAAAATAAGTTTTTCATATAAAAATTTCATTTTTTTAGGATTTGGGTGGATTTTTCAATTTTTTGACGGTGGTCACGAATTATCGTCCTTTTCGCTCTAGGAGGCTTAGTTTAGGAGATATGGCCAAAATAAGTTTTTCATATGAAAATTTCAATTTTTTTAGGATTTGGGTGGATTTTTCAATTTTTTGAGGGTGGTCACGAATTATCGTCCATTTCGCTCTAGGAGGCTTAGTTTAGGAGATATGGCCAAAGTAAGTTTTTCTTGTAAAAATTTCAATTTTTTTAGGATTTGGGTGGGTTTTTCAATTTTTTGAGGGTGGTCACGAATTATCGTACTTTTCGCTCTAGGAGGCTTAGTTTAGGAGATATGGCCAAAGTAAGTTTTTCATGTAAAAATTTCAATTTTTTTAGGATTTGGGTGGATTTTTCAATTTTTTGAGGGTGGTCACGAATTATCGTCCTTTTTGCTCTAGGACGCATATTTAAGGAGATATGGCCAAAATAAGTTTTTCATATAAAAATTTACAATTTTTTAGGATTTGGGTGGATTTTTCAATTTTTTGAGGGTGGTCACGAATTATCGTCCTTTTTGCTCTAGGACGCATATTTAAGGAGATATGGCCAAAAGAAGTTTTTCATATAAAAATTTACATTTTTTTAGGATTTGGGTGGATTTTTCAATTTTTTGAGGGTGGTCACGAATTATCGTCCTTTTCGCTCTAGGACGCATATTTAAGGAGATATGGCCAAAAGAAGTTTTTCATATAAAAATTTCAATTTTTTTAGGATTTGGGTGGATTTTTCAATTTGTTGGGGGTGGTCACGAATTATCGTCCTTTTTGCTCTAGGACGCATATTTAAGGAGATATGGCCAAAAGAAGTTTTTCATATAAAAATTTAATTTTTTTTAGGATTTGGGTGGATTTTTCAATTTTTTGAGGGTGGTCACGAATTATCGTCCTTTTTGATCTAGGAGGCTTAGTTTAGGAGATATGGCCAAAATAAGTTTTTCATGTAAAAATTTCAATTTTTTTAGGATTTGGGTGGATTTTGTAATTTTTTGAGGGTGGTCACGAATTATCGTCCTTTTTGCTCTAGGACGCATATTTAAGGAGATATGGCCAAAAGAAGTTTTTCATATAAAAATTTAATTTTTTTTAGGATTTGGGTGGATTTTTCAATTTTTTGAGGGTGGTCACGAATTATCGTCCTTTTTGCTCTAGGAGGCTTAGTTTAGGAGATATGGCCAAAATAAGTTCTTCATGTAAAAATTTCATTTTTTTTAGGATTTGGGTGGATTTTTCAATTTTTTGAGGGTGGCCACGAATTATCGTCCTTTTCGCTCTAGGAGGCTTAGTTTAGGAGATATGGCCAAAGTAAGTTTTTCATGTAAAAATTTCAATTTTTTTAGGATTTGGGTGGATTTTTCAATTTTTTGAGGGTGGTCACGAATTATCGTCCTTTTCGCTCTAGGAGGCTTAGTTTAGGAGATATGGCCAAAATAAGTTTTTCATATAAAAATTTACATTTTTTTAGGATTTGGGTGGATTTTTCAATTTTTTGAGGGTGGTCACGAATTATCGTCCTTTTCGCTCTAGGACGCATATTTAAGGAGATATGGCCAAAAGAAGTTTTTCATATAAAAATTTCAATTTTTTTAGGATTTGGGTGGATTTTTCAATTTTTTGAGGGTGGTCACGAATTATCGTCCTTTTCGCTCTAGGAGGCTTAGTTTAGGAGATATGGCCAAAATAAGTTTTTCATATGAAAATTTCAATTTTTTTAGGATTTGGGTGGATTTTTCAATTTTTTGAGGGTGGTCACGAATTATCGTCCTTTTCGCTCTAGGAGGCTTAGTTTAGGAGATATGGCCAAAATAAGTTTTTCATATAAAAATTTAAATTTTTTTAGGATTTGGGTGGATTTTTCAATTTTTTGAGGGTGGTCACGAATTATCGTCCTTTTCGCTCTAGGAGGCTTAGTTTAGGAGATATGGCCAAAATAAGTTTTTCATATGAAAATTTCAATTTTTTTAGGATTTGGGTGGATTTTGTAATTTTTTGAGGGTGGTCACGAATTATCGTCCTTTTTGCTCTAGGACGCATATTTAAGGAGATATGGCCAAAAGAAGTTTTTCATATAAAAATTTAATTTTTTTTAGGATTTGGGTGGATTTTTCAATTTTTTGAGGGTGGTCACGAATTATCGTCCTTTTTGCTCTAGGAGGCTTAGTTTAGGAGATATGGCCAAAATAAGTTCTTCATGTAAAAATTTCATTTTTTTAGGATTTGGGTGGATTTTTCAATTTTTTGAGGGTGGTCACGAATTATCGTCCTTTTCGCTCTAGGAGGCTTAGTTTAGGAGATATGGCCAAAGTAAGTTTTTCATATAAAAATTTCAATTTTTTTAGGATTTGGGTGGATTTTTCAATTTTTTGAGGGTGGTCACGAATTATCGTCCTTTTTGCTCTAGGAGGCTTAGTTTAGGAGATATGGCCAAAATAAGTTTTGCATGTAAAAATTTCAATTTTTTTAGGATTTGGGTGGATTTTTCAATTTTTTGAGGGTGGTCACGAATTATCGTCCATTTCGCTCTAGGAGGCTTAGTTTAGGAGATATGGCCAAAATAAGTTTTTCATATAAAAATTTAAATTTTTTTAGGATTTGGGTGGATTTTTCAATTTTTTGAGGGTGGTCACGAATTATCGTCCATTTCGCTCTAGGAGGCTTAGTTTAGGAGATATGGCCAAAATAAGTTTTTCATATAAAAATTTCAATTTTTTTAGGATTTGGGTGGATTTTTCAATTTTTTGAGGGTGGTCACGAATTATCGTCCTTTTCGCTCTAGGAGGCTTAGTTTAGGAGATATGGCCAAAATAAGTTTTTCATATAAAAATTTCAATTTTTTTAGGATTTGGGTGGATTTTTCAATTTTTTGAGGGTGGTCACGAATTATCGTCCTTTTCGCTCTAGGAGGCTTAGTTTAGGAGATATGGCCAAAATAAGTTTTTCATATAAAAATTTCAATTTTTTTAGGATTTGGGTGGATTTTTCAATTTTTTGATGGTGGTCACGAATTATCGTCCTTTTCGCTCTAGGAGGCTTAGTTTAGGAGATATTGCCAAAATAAGTTTTTCATATGAAAATTTCAATTTTTTTAGGATTTGGGTGGATTTTGTAATTTTTTGAGGGTGGTCACGAATTATCGTCCTTTTTGCTCTAGGACGCATATTTAAGGAGATATGGCCAAAAGAAGTTTTTCATATAAAAATTTACATTTTTTTAGGATTTGGGTGGATTTTTCAATTTTTTGAGGGTGGTCACGAATTATCGTCCTTTTCGCTCTAGGAGGCTTAGTTTAGGAGATATGGCCAAAATAAGTTCTTCATGTAAAAATTTCATTTTTTTTTTAGGATTTGGGTGGATTTTTCAATTTTTTGAGGGTGGTCACGAATTATCGTCCTTTTCGCTCTAGGAGGCTTAGTTTAGGAGATATGGCCAAAGTAAGTTTTTCATGTAAAAATTTCAATTTTTTTAGGATTTGGGTGGATTTGTCAATTTTTTGAGGGTGGTCACGAATTATCGTCCTTTTCGCTCTAGGAGGCTTAGTTTAGGAGATATGGCCAAAATAAGTTTTTCATATAAAAATTTACATTTTTTTAGGATTTGGGTGGATTTTTCAATTTTTTGAGGGTGGTCACGAATTATCGTCCTTTTCGCTCTAGGAGGCTTAGTTTAGGAGATATGGCCAAAATAAGTTTTTCATATAAAAATTTCAATTTTTTTAGGATTTGGGTGGATTTTTCAATTTTTTGAGGGTGGTCACGAATTATCGTCCTTTTCGCTCTAGGAGGCTTAGTTTAGGAGATATGGCCAAAATAAGTTTTTCATATGAAAATTTCAATTTTTTTAGGATTTGGGTGGATTTTGTAATTTTTTGAGGGTGGTCACGAATTATCGTCCTTTTTGCTCTAGGACGCATATTTAAGGAGATATGGCCAAAAGAAGTTTTTCATATAAAAATTTAATTTTTTTTAGGATTTGGGTGGATTTTTCAATTTTTTGAGGGTGGTCACGAATTATCGTCCTTTTCGCTCTAGGAGGCTTAGTTTAGGAGATATGGCCAAAGTAAGTTTTTCATGTAAAAATTTCAATTTTTGTAGGATTTGGGTGGATTTTTCAATTTTTTGAGGGTGGTCACGAATTATCGTCCTTTTTGCTCTAGGAGGCTTAGTTTAGGAGATATGGCCAAAATAAGTTTTTCATATAAAAATTTACATTTTTTTAGGATTTGGGTGGATTTTTCAATTTTTTGAGGGTGGTCACGAATTGTCGTCCTTTTCGCTCTAGGAGGCTTAGTTTAGGAGATATGGCCAAAATAAGTTTTTCATGTAAAAATTTCAATTTTTTTAGGATTTGGGTGGATTTTTTAATTTTTTGAGGGTGGTCACGAATTATCGTCCTTTTCGCTCTAGGAGGCTTAGTTTAGGAGATATGGCCAAAATAAGTTTTTCATATAAAAATTTCATTTTTTTAGGATTTGGGTGGATTTTTCAATTTTTTGACGGTGGTCACGAATTATCGTCCTTTTCGCTCTAGGAGGCTTAGTTTAGGAGATATGGCCAAAATAAGTTTTTCATATGAAAATTTCAATTTTTTTAGGATTTGGGTGGATTTTTCAATTTTTTGAGGGTGGTCACGAATTATCGTCCATTTCGCTCTAGGAGGCTTAGTTTAGGAGATATGGCCAAAGTAAGTTTTTCTTGTAAAAATTTCAATTTTTTTAGGATTTGGGTGGGTTTTTCAATTTTTTGAGGGTGGTCACGAATTATCGTACTTTTCGCTCTAGGAGGCTTAGTTTAGGTGATATGGCCAAAGTAAGTTTTTCATGTAAAAATTTCAATTTTTTTAGGATTTGGGTGGATTTTTCAATTTTTTGAGGGTGGTCACGAATTATCGTCCTTTTTGCTCTAGGACGCATATTTAAGGAGATATGGCCAAAATAAGTTTTTCATATAAAAATTTACAATTTTTTAGGATTTGGGTGGATTTTTCAATTTTTTGAGGGTGGTCACGAATTATCGTCCTTTTTGCTCTAGGACGCATATTTAAGGAGATATGGCCAAAAGAAGTTTTTCATATAAAAATTTACATTTTTTTAGGATTTGGGTGGATTTTTCAATTTTTTGAGGGTGGTCACGAATTATCGTCCTTTTCGCTCTAGGACGCATATTTAAGGAGATATGGCCAAAAGAAGTTTTTCATATAAAAATTTCAATTTTTTTAGGATTTGGGTGGATTTTTCAATTTGTTGGGGGTGGTCACGAATTATCGTCCTTTTTGCTCTAGGACGCATATTTAAGGAGATATGGCCAAAAGAAGTTTTTCATATAAAAATTTAATTTTTTTTAGGATTTGGGTGGATTTTTCAATTTTTTGAGGGTGGTCACGAATTATCGTCCTTTTTGATCTAGGAGGCTTAGTTTAGGAGATATGGCCAAAATAAGTTTTTCATGTAAAAATTTCAATTTTTTTAGGATTTGGGTGGATTTTGTAATTTTTTGAGGGTGGTCACGAATTATCGTCCTTTTTGCTCTAGGACGCATATTTAAGGAGATATGGCCAAAAGAAGTTTTTCATATAAAAATTTAATTTTTTTTAGGATTTGGGTGGATTTTTCAATTTTTTGAGGGTGGTCACGAATCATCGTCCTTTTTGCTCTAGGAGGCTTAGTTGAGGAGATATGGCCAAAATAAGTTCTTCATGTAAAAATTTCATTTTTTTTAGGATTTGGGTGGATTTTTCAATTTTTTGAGGGTGGCCACGAATTATCGTCCTTTTCGCTCTAGGAGGCTTAGTTTAGGAGATATGGCCAAAGTAAGTTTTTCATGTAAAAATTTCAATTTTTTTAGGATTTGGGTGGATTTTTCAATTTTTTGAGGGTGGTCACGAATTATCGTCCTTTTCGCTCTAGGAGGCTTAGTTTAGGAGATATGGCCAAAATAAGTTTTTCATATAAAAATTTACATTTTTTTAGGATTTGGGTGGATTTTTCAATTTTTTGAGGGTGGTCACGAATTATCGTCCTTTTCGCTCTAGGACGCATAATTAAGGAGATATGGCCAAAATAAGTTTTTCATATAAAAATTTACATTTTTTTAGGATTTGGGTGGATTTTTCAATTTTTTGAGGGTGGTCACGAATTATCGTCCTTTTTGCTCTAGGACGCATATTTAAGGAGATATGGCCAAAATAAGTTTTTCATATAAAAATTTCAATTTTTTTTAGGATTTGGGTTGATTTTTCAATTTTTTGAGGGTGGTCACGAATTATCGTCCTTTTCGCTCTAGGAGGCTTAGTTTAGGAGATATGGCCACAATAAGTTTTTCATATAAAAATTTAAATTTTTTAGGATTTGGGTGGATTTTTCAATTTTTTGAGGGTGGTCACGAATTATCGTCCTTTTCGCTCTAGGAGGCTTAGTTTAGGAGATATGGCCAAAATAAGTTTTTTAGGATTTGGGTGGATTTTTCAATTTGTTGAGGGTGGTCACGAATTATCGTCCTTTTTGCTCTAGGACGCATATTTAAGGAGATATGGCCAAAAGAAGTTTTTCATATAAAAATTTAATTTTTTTTAGGATTTGGGTGGATTTTTCAATTTTTTGAGGGTGGTCACGAATTATCGTCCTTTTTGCTCTAGGAGGCTTAGTTTAGGAGATATGGCCAAAATAAGTTTTTCATGTAAAAATTTCAATTTTTTTAGGATTTGGGTGGATTTTGTAATTTTTTGAGGGTGGTCACGAATTATCGTCCTTTTCGCTCTAGGACGCATATTTAAGGAGATATGGCCAAAAGAAGTTTTTCATATAAAAATTTCAATTTTTTTAGGATTTGGGTGGATTTTTCAATTTTTTGAGGGTGGTCACGAATTATCGTCCTTTTTGCTCTAGGAGGCTTAGTTTAGGAGATATGGCCAAAATAAGTTTTTCATATAAAAATTTCAATTTTTTTAGGATTTGGGTGGATTTTTCAATTTTTTGAGGGTGGTCACGAATTATCGTCCTTTTCGCTCTAGGAGGCTTAGTTTAGGAGATATGGCCAAAATAAGTTTTTCATATAAAAATTTACATTTTTTTAGGATTTGGGTGGATTTTTCAATTTTTTGAGGGTGGTCACGAATTATCGTCCTTTTCGCTCTAGGAGGCTTAGTTTAGGAGATATGGCCAAAATAAGTTTTCATATAAAAGTTTACATTTCTTTAGGATTTGGGTGGATTTTTCAATTTTTTGAGGGTGGTCACGAATTATCGTCCTTTTTGCTCTAGGAGGCTTAGTTTAGGAGATATGGCCAAAATAAGTTTTTCATATAAAAATTTACATTTTTTTAGGATTTGGGTGGATTTTTCAATTTTTTGAGGATGGTCACGAATTATCGTCCTTTTCGCTCTAGGAGGCTTAGTTTAGGAGATATGGCCAAAATAAGTTTTTCATATAAAAATTTACATTTTTTTAGGATTTGGGTGGATTTTTTAATTTTTTGAGGGTGGTCACGAATTATCGTCCTTTTCGCTCTAGGAGGCTTAGTTTAGGAGATATGGCCAAAATAAGTTTTTCATATAAAAATTTCAATTTTTTTAGGATTTGGGTGGATTTTTCAATTTTTTGAGGGTGGTCACGAATTATCGTCCTTTTCGCTCTAGGAGGCTTAGTTTAGGAGATATGGCCAAAATAAGTTTTTCATATAAAAATTTACATTTTTTTAGGATTTGGGTGGATTTTTCAATTTTTTGAGGGTGGTCACGAATTATCGTCCTTTTCGCTCTAGGACGCATATTTAAGGAGATATGGCCAAAAGAAGTTTTTCATATAAAAATTTCAATTTTTTTAGGGTTTGGGTGGATTTTTCAATTTTTTGAGGGTGGTCACGAATTATCGTCCTTTTCGCTCTAGGAGGCTTAGTTTAGGAGATATGGCCAAAATAAGTTCTTCATGTAAAAATTTCATTTTGTTTAGGATTTGGGTGGATTTTTCAATTTTTTGAGGGTGGTCACGAATTATCGTCCTTTTCGCTCTAGGACGCATATTTAAGGAGATATGGCCAAAAGAAGTTTTTCATATAAAAATTTACATTTTTTTAGGATTTGGGTGGATTTTTCAATTTTTTGAGGGTGGTCACGAATTATCGTCCTTTTCGCTCTAGGACGCATATTTAAGGAGATATGGCCAAAATAAGTTTTTCATATGAAAATTTCAATTTTTTTAGGATTTGGGTGGATTTTTCAATTTTCTGAGGGTGGTCACGAATTATCGTCCTTTTCGCTCTAGGAGGCTTAGTTTAGGAGATATGGCCAAAATAAGTTTTTCATGTAAAAATTTCAATTTTTTTAGGATTTGGGTGGATTTTTTAATTTTTTGAGGGTGGTCACGAATTATCGTCCTTTTCGCTCTAGGAGGCTTAGTTTAGGAGATATGGCCAAAATAAGTTTTTCATATAAAAATTTCATTTTTTTAGGATTTGGGTGGATTTTTCAATTTTTTGACGGTGGTCACGAATTATCGTCCTTTTCGCTCTAGGAGGCTTAGTTTAGGAGATATGGCCAAAATAAGTTTTTCATATGAAAATTTCAATTTTTTTAGGATTTGGGTGGATTTTTCAATTTTTTGAGGGTGGTCACGAATTATCGTCCATTTCGCTCTAGGAGGCTTAGTTTAGGAGATATGGCCAAAGTAAGTTTTTCTTGTAAAAATTTCAATTTTTTTAGGATTTGGGTGGGTTTTTCAATTTTTTGAGGGTGGTCACGAATTATCGTACTTTTCGCTCTAGGAGGCTTAGTTTAGGAGATATGGCCAAAGTAAGTTTTTCATGTAAAAATTTCAATTTTTTTAGGATTTGGGTGGATTTTTCAATTTTTTGAGGGTGGTCACGAATTATCGTCCTTTTTGCTCTAGGACGCATATTTAAGGAGATATGGCCAAAATAAGTTTTTCATATAAAAATTTACAATTTTTTAGGATTTGGGTGGATTTTTCAATTTTTTGAGGGTGGTCACGAATTATCGTCCTTTTTGCTCTAGGACGCATATTTAAGGAGATATGGCCAAAAGAAGTTTTTCATATAAAAATTTACATTTTTTTAGGATTTGGGTGGATTTTTCAATTTTTTGAGGGTGGTCACGAATTATCGTCCTTTTCGCTCTAGGACGCATATTTAAGGAGATATGGCCAAAAGAAGTTTTTCATATAAAAATTTCAATTTTTTTAGGATTTGGGTGGATTTTTCAATTTGTTGGGGGTGGTCACGAATTATCGTCCTTTTTGCTCTAGGACGCATATTTAAGGAGATATGGCCAAAAGAAGTTTTTCATATAAAAATTTAATTTTTTTTAGGATTTGGGTGGATTTTTCAATTTTTTGAGGGTGGTCACGAATTATCGTCCTTTTTGATCTAGGAGGCTTAGTTTAGGAGATATGGCCAAAATAAGTTTTTCATGTAAAAATTTCAATTTTTTTAGGATTTGGGTGGATTTTGTAATTTTTTGAGGGTGGTCACGAATTATCGTCCTTTTTGCTCTAGGACGCATATTTAAGGAGATATGGCCAAAAGAAGTTTTTCATATAAAAATTTAATTTTTTTTAGGATTTGGGTGGATTTTTCAATTTTTTGAGGGTGGTCACGAATTATCGTCCTTTTTGCTCTAGGAGGCTTAGTTTAGGAGATATGGCCAAAATAAGTTCTTCATGTAAAAATTTCATTTTTTTTAGGATTTGGGTGGATTTTTCAATTTTTTGAGGGTGGCCACGAATTATCGTCCTTTTCGCTCTAGGAGGCTTAGTTTAGGAGATATGGCCAAAGTAAGTTTTTCATGTAAAAATTTCAATTTTTTTAGGATTTGGGTGGATTTTTCAATTTTTTGAGGGTGGTCACGAATTATCGTCCTTTTCGCTCTAGGAGGCTTAGTTTAGGAGATATGGCCAAAATAAGTTTTTCATATAAAAATTTACATTTTTTTAGGATTTGGGTGGATTTTTCAATTTTTTGAGGGTGGTCACGAATTATCGTCCTTTTCGCTCTAGGACGCATATTTAAGGAGATATGGCCAAAATAAGTTTTTCATATAAAAATTTCAATTTTTTTAGGATTTGGGTGGATTTTTCAATTTTTTGAGGGTGGTCACGAATTATCGTCCTTTTCGCTCTAGGAGGCTTAGTTTAGGAGATATGGCCAAAATATGTTTTTCATATGAAAATTTCAATTTTTTTAGGATTTGGGTGGATTTTTCAATTTTTTGAGGGTGGTCACGAATTATCGTCCTTTTCGCTCTAGGAGGCTTAGTTTAGGAGATATGGCCAAAATAAGTTTTTCATATAAAAATTTAAATTTTTTTAGGATTTGGGTGGATTTTTCAATTTTTTGAGGGTGGTCACGAATTATCGTCCTTTTCGCTCTAGGAGGCTTAGTTTAGGAGATATGGCCAAAATAAGTTTTTCATATGAAAATTTCAATTTTTTTAGGATTTGGGTGGATTTTGTAATTTTTTGAGGGTGGTCACGAATTATCGTCCTTTTTGCTCTAGGACGCATATTTAAGGAGATATGGCCAAAAGAAGTTTTTCATATAAAAATTTAATTTTTTTTAGGATTTGGGTGGATTTTTCAATTTTTTGAGGGTGGTCACGAATTATCGTCCTTTTTGCTCTAGGAGGCTTAGTTTAGGAGATATGGCCAAAATAAGTTCTTCATGTAAAAATTTCATTTTTTTAGGATTTGGGTGGATTTTTCAATTTTTTGAGGGTGGTCACGAATTATCGTCCTTTTCGCTCTAGGAGGCTTAGTTTAGGAGATATGGCCAAAGTAAGTTTTTCATATAAAAATTTCAATTTTTTTAGGATTTGGGTGGATTTTTCAATTTTTTGAGGGTGGTCACGAATTATCGTCCTTTTTGCTCTAGGAGGCTTAGTTTAGGAGATATGGCCAAAATAAGTTTTGCATGTAAAAATTTCAATTTTTTTAGGATTTGGGTGGATTTTTCAATTTTTTGAGGGTGGTCACGAATTATCGTCCATTTCGCTCTAGGAGGCTTAGTTTAGGAGATATGGCCAAAATAAGTTTTTCATATAAAAATTTAAATTTTTTTAGGATTTGGGTGGATTTTTCAATTTTTTGAGGGTGGTCACGAATTATCGTCCATTTCGCTCTAGGAGGCTTAGTTTAGGAGATATGGCCAAAATAAGTTTTTCATATAAAAATTTCAATTTTTTTAGGATTTGGGTGGATTTTTCAATTTTTTGAGGGTGGTCACGAATTATCGTCCTTTTCGCTCTAGGAGGCTTAGTTTAGGAGATATGGCCAAAATAAGTTTTTCATATAAAAATTTCAATTTTTTTAGGATTTGGGTGGATTTTTCAATTTTTTGAGGGTGGTCACGAATTATCGTCCTTTTCGCTCTAGGAGGCTTAGTTTAGGAGATATGGCCAAAATAAGTTTTTCATATAAAAATTTCAATTTTTTTAGGATTTGGGTGGATTTTTCAATTTTTTGATGGTGGTCACGAATTATCGTCCTTTTCGCTCTAGGAGGCTTAGTTTAGGAGATATTGCCAAAATAAGTTTTTCATATGAAAATTTAAATTTTTTTAGGATTTGGGTGGATTTTGTAATTTTTTGAGGGTGGTCACGAATTATCGTCCTTTTTGCTCTAGGACGCATATTTAAGGAGATATGGCCAAAAGAAGTTTTTCATATAAAAATTTACATTTTTTTAGGATTTGGGTGGATTTTTCAATTTTTTGAGGGTGGTCACGAATTATCGTCCTTTTCGCTCTAGGAGGCTTAGTTTAGGAGATATGGCCAAAATAAGTTCTTCATGTAAAAATTTCATTTTTTTTTTAGGATTTGGGTGGATTTTTCAATTTTTTGAGGGTGGTCACGAATTATCGTCCTTTTCGCTCTAGGAGGCTTAGTTTAGGAGATATGGCCAAAGTAAGTTTTTCATGTAAAAATTTCAATTTTTTTAGGATTTGGGTGGATTTGTCAATTTTTTGAGGGTGGTCACGAATTATCGTCCTTTTCGCTCTAGGAGGCTTAGTTTAGGAGATATGGCCAAAATAAGTTTTTCATATAAAAATTTACATTTTTTTAGGATTTGGGTGGATTTTTCAATTTTTTGAGGGTGGTCACGAATTATCGTCCTTTTCGCTCTAGGAGGCTTAGTTTAGGAGATATGGCCAAAATAAGTTTTTCATATGAAAATTTCAATTTTTTTAGGATTTGGGTGGATTTTTCAATTTTTTGAGGGTGGTCACGAATTATCGTCCTTTTCGCTCTAGGAGGCTTAGTTTAGGAGATATGGCCAAAATAAGTTTTTCATATAAAAATTTCAATTTTTTTAGGATTTGGGTGGATTTTTCAATTTTTTGAGGGTGGTCACGAATTATCGTCCTTTTCGCTCTAGGAGGCTTAGTTTAGGAGATATGGCCAAAATAAGTTTTTCATATGAAAATTTCAATTTTTTTAGGATTTGGGTGGATTTTGTAATTTTTTGAGGGTGGTCACGAATTATCGTCCTTTTTGCTCTAGGACGCATATTTAAGGAGATATGGCCAAAAGAAGTTTTTCATATAAAAATTTAATTTTTTTTAGGATTTGGGTGGATTTTTCAATTTTTTGAGGGTGGTCACGAATTATCGTCCTTTTCGCTCTAGGAGGCTTAGTTTAGGAGATATGGCCAAAGTAAGTTTTTCATGTAAAAATTTCAATTTTTGTAGGATTTGGGTGGATTTTTCAATTTTTTGAGGGTGGTCACGAATTATCGTCCTTTTTGCTCTAGGAGGCTTAGTTTAGGAGATATGGCCAAAATAAGTTTTTCATATAAAAATTTACATTTTTTTAGGATTTGGGTGGATTTTTCAATTTTTTGAGGGTGGTCACGAATTGTCGTCCTTTTCGCTCTAGGAGGCTTAGTTTAGGAGATATGGCCAAAATAAGTTTTTCATGTAAAAATTTCAATTTTTTTAGGATTTGGGTGGATTTTTTAATTTTTTGAGGGTGGTCACGAATTATCGTCCTTTTCGCTCTAGGAGGCTTAGTTTAGGAGATATGGCCAAAATAAGTTTTTCATATAAAAATTTCATTTTTTTAGGATTTGGGTGGATTTTTCAATTTTTTGACGGTGGTCACGAATTATCGTCCTTTTCGCTCTAGGAGGCTTAGTTTAGGAGATATGGCCAAAATAAGTTTTTCATATGAAAATTTCAATTTTTTTAGGATTTGGGTGGATTTTTCAATTTTTTGAGGGTGGTCACGAATTATCGTCCATTTCGCTCTAGGAGGCTTAGTTTAGGAGATATGGCCAAAGTAAGTTTTTCTTGTAAAAATTTCAATTTTTTTAGGATTTGGGTGGGTTTTTCAATTTTTTGAGGGTGGTCACGAATTATCGTACTTTTCGCTCTAGGAGGCTTAGTTTAGGAGATATGGCCAAAGTAAGTTTTTCATGTAAAAATTTCAATTTTTTTAGGATTTGGGTGGATTTTTCAATTTTTTGAGGGTGGTCACGAATTATCGTCCTTTTTGCTCTAGGACGCATATTTAAGGAGATATGGCCAAAATAAGTTTTTCATATAAAAATTTACAATTTTTTAGGATTTGGGTGGATTTTTCAATTTTTTGAGGGTGGTCACGAATTATCGTCCTTTTTGCTCTAGGACGCATATTTAAGGAGATATGGCCAAAAGAAGTTTTTCATATAAAAATTTACATTTTTTTAGGATTTGGGTGGATTTTTCAATTTTTTGAGGGTGGTCACGAATTATCGTCCTTTTCGCTCTAGGACGCATATTTAAGGAGATATGGCCAAAAGAAGTTTTTCATATAAAAATTTCAATTTTTTTAGGATTTGGGTGGATTTTTCAATTTGTTGGGGGTGGTCACGAATTATCGTCCTTTTTGCTCTAGGACGCATATTTAAGGAGATATGGCCAAAAGAAGTTTTTCATATAAAAATTTAATTTTTTTTAGGATTTGGGTGGATTTTTCAATTTTTTGAGGGTGGTCACGAATTATCGTCCTTTTTGATCTAGGAGGCTTAGTTTAGGAGATATGGCCAAAATAAGTTTTTCATGTAAAAATTTCAATTTTTTTAGGATTTGGGTGGATTTTGTAATTTTTTGAGGGTGGTCACGAATTATCGTCCTTTTTGCTCTAGGACGCATATTTAAGGAGATATGGCCAAAAGAAGTTTTTCATATAAAAATTTAATTTTTTTTAGGATTTGGGTGGATTTTTCAATTTTTTGAGGGTGGTCACGAATTATCGTCCTTTTTGCTCTAGGAGGCTTAGTTTAGGAGATATGGCCAAAATAAGTTCTTCATGTAAAAATTTCATTTTTTTTAGGATTTGGGTGGATTTTTCAATTTTTTGAGGGTGGCCACGAATTATCGTCCTTTTCGCTCTAGGAGGCTTAGTTTAGGAGATATGGCCAAAGTAAGTTTTTCATGTAAAAATTTCAATTTTTTTAGGATTTGGGTGGATTTTTCAATTTTTTGAGGGTGGTCACGAATTATCGTCCTTTTCGCTCTAGGAGGCTTAGTTTAGGAGATATGGCCAAAATAAGTTTTTCATATAAAAATTTACATTTTTTTAGGATTTGGGTGGATTTTTCAATTTTTTGAGGGTGGTCACGAATTATCGTCCTTTTCGCTCTAGGACGCATATTTAAGGAGATATGGCCAAAAGAAGTTTTTCATATAAAAATTTCAATTTTTTTAGGATTTGGGTGGATTTTTCAATTTTTTGAGGGTGGTCACGAATTATCGTCCTTTTCGCTCTAGGAGGCTTAGTTTAGGAGATATGGCCAAAATAAGTTTTTCATATAAAAATTTCAATTTTTTTAGGATTTGGGTGGATTTTTCAATTTTTTGAGGGTGGTCACGAATTATCGTCCTTTTCGCTCTAGGAGGCTTAGTTTAGGAGATATGGCCAAAATAAGTTTTTCATATAAAAATTTCAATTTTTTTAGGATTTGGGTGGATTTTTCAATTTTTTGAGGGTGGTCACGAATTATCGTCCTTTTTGCTCTAGGAGGCTTAGTTTAGGAGATATGGCCAAAATAAGTTTTGCATGTAAAAATTTCAATTTTTTTAGGATTTGGGTGGATTTTTCAATTTTTTGAGGGTGGTCACGAATTATCGTCCATTTCGCTCTAGGAGGCTTAGTTTAGGAGATATGGCCAAAGTAAGTTTTTCTTGTAAAAATTTCAATTTTTTTAGGATTTGGGTGGATTTTTCAATTTTTTGAGGGTGGTCACGAATTATCGTCCTTTTCGCTCTAGGAGGCTTAGTTTAGGAGATAAGGCCAAAATAAGTTTTTCATATAAAAATTTCATTTTTTTAGGTTTTGGGTGGATTTTTCAATTTTTTGAGGGTGGTCACGAATTATCGTCCTTTTCGCTCTAGGAGGCTTAGTTTAGGAGATATGGCCAAAATAAGTTTTTCATATGAAAATTTCAATTTTTTTAGGATTTGGGTGGATTTTTCAATTTTTTGAGGGTGGTCACGAATTATCGTCCTTTTCGCTCTAGGACGCATATTTAAGGAGATATGGCCAAAAGAAGTTTTTCATATAAAAATTTCAATTTTTTTAGGATTTGGGTGGATTTTTCAATTTTTTGAGGGTGGTCACGAATTATCGTCCTTTTCGCTCTAGGAGGCTTAGTTTAGGAGATATGGCCAAAATAAGTTTTTCATATGAAAATTTCAATTTTTTTAGGATTTGGGTGGATTTTGTAATTTTTTGAGGGTGGTCACGAATTATCGTCCTTTTTGCTCTAGGACGCATATTTAAGGAGATATGGCCAAAAGAAGTTTTTCATATAAAAATTTAATTTTTTTTAGGATTTGGGTGGATTTTTCAATTTTTTGAGGGTGGTCACGAATTATCGTCCTTTTTGCTCTAGGAGGCTTAGTTTAGGAGATATGGCCAAAATAAGTTCTTCATGTAAAAATTTCATTTTTTTAGGATTTGGGTGGATTTTTCAATTTTTTGAGGGTGGTCACGAATTATCGTCCTTTTTGCTCTAGGAGGCTTAGTTTAGGAGATATGGCCAAAGTAAGTTTTTCATATAAAAATTTCAATTTTTTTAGGATTTGGGTGGATTTTTCAATTTTTTGAGGGTGGTCACGAATTATCGTCCTTTTTGCTCTAGGAGGCTTAGTTTAGGAGATATGGCCAAAATAAGTTTTGCATGTAAAAATTTCAATTTTTTTAGGATTTGGGTGGATTTTACAATTTTTTGAGGGTGGTCACGAATTATCGTCCATTTCGCTCTAGGAGGCTTAGTTTAGGAGATATGGCCAAAATAAGTTTTTTATATAAAAATTTCAATTTTTTTAGGATTTGGGTGGATTTTTCAATTTTTTGAGGGTGGTCACGAATTATCGTCCATTTCGCTCTAGGAGGCTTAGTTTAGGAGATATGGCCAAAATAAGTTTTTCATATAAAAATTTCAATTTTTTTAGGATTTGGGTGGATTTTTCAATTTTTTGAGGGTGGTCACGAATTATCGTCCTTTTCGCTCTAGGAGGCTTAGTTTAGGAGATATGGCCAAAATAAGTTTTTCATATAAAAATTTCAATTTTTTTAGGATTTGGGTGGATTTTTCAATTTTTTGAGGGTGGTCACGAATTATCGTCCTTTTCGCTCTAGGAGGCTTAGTTTAGGAGATATGGCCAAAATAAGTTTTTCATATAAAAATTTCAATTTTTTTAGGATTTGGGTGGATTTTTCAATTTTTTGATGGTGGTCACGAATTATCGTCCTTTTCGCTCTAGGAGGCTTAGTTTAGGAGATATTGCCAAAATAAGTTTTTCATATGAAAATTTCAATTTTTTTAGGATTTGGGTGGATTTTGTAATTTTTTGAGGGTGGTCACGAATTATCGTCCTTTTTGCTCTAGGACGCATATTTAAGGAGATATGGCCAAAAGAAGTTTTTCATATAAAAATTTACATTTTTTTAGGATTTGGGTGGATTTTTCAATTTTTTGAGGGTGGTCACGAATTATCGTCCTTTTCGCTCTAGGAGGCTTAGTTTAGGAGATATGGCCAAAATAAGTTCTTCATGTAAAAATTTCATTTTTTTTTTAGGATTTGGGTGGATTTTTCAATTTTTTGAGGGTGGTCACGAATTATCGTCCTTTTCGCTCTAGGAGGCTTAGTTTAGGAGATATGGCCAAAGTAAGTTTTTCATGTAAAAATTTAATTTTTTTTAGGATTTGGGTGGATTTGTCAATTTTTTGAGGGTGGTCACGAATTATCGTCCTTTTCGCTCTAGGAGGCTTAGTTTAGGAGATATGGCCAAAATAAGTTTTTCATATAAAAATTTACATTTTTTTAGGATTTGGGTGGATTTTTCAATTTTTTGAGGGTGGTCACGAATTATCGTCCTTTTCGCTCTAGGAGGCTTAGTTTAGGAGATATGGCCAAAATAAGTTTTTCATATGAAAATTTCAATTTTTTTAGGATTTGGGTGGATTTTTCAATTTTTTGAGGGTGGTCACGAATTATCGTCCTTTTCGCTCTAGGAGGCTTAGTTTAGGAGATATGGCCAAAATAAGTTTTTCATATAAAAATTTCAATTTTTTTAGGATTTGGGTGGATTTTTCAATTTTTTGAGGGTGGTCACGAATTATCGTCCTTTTCGCTCTAGGAGGCTTAGTTTAGGAGATATGGCCAAAATAAGTTTTTCATATGAAAATTTCAATTTTTTTAGGATTTGGGTGGATTTTGTAATTTTTTGAGGGTGGTCACGAATTATCGTCCTTTTTGCTCTAGGACGCATATTTAAGGAGATATGGCCAAAAGAAGTTTTTCATATAAAAATTTAATTTTTTTTAGGATTTGGGTGGATTTTTCAATTTTTTGAGGGTGGTCACGAATTATCGTCCTTTTTGCTCTAGGAGGCTTAGTTTAGGAGATATGGCCAAAATAAGTTCTTCATGTAAAAATTTCATTTTTTTAGGATTTGGGTGGATTTTTCAATTTTTTGAGGGTGGTCACGAATTATCGTCCTTTTCGCTCTAGGAGGCTTAGTTTAGGAGATATGGCCAAAGTAAGTTTTTCATATAAAAATTTAAATTTTTTTAGGATTTGGGTGGATTTTTCAATTTTTTGAGGGTGGTCACGAATTATCGTCCTTTTTGCTCTAGGAGGCTTAGTTTAGGAGATATGGCCAAAATAAGTTTTGCATGTAAAAATTTCAATTTTTTTAGGATTTGGGTGGATTTTTCAATTTTTTGAGGGTGGTCACGAATTATCGTCCATTTCGCTCTAGGAGGCTTAGTTTAGGAGATATGGCCAAAATAAGTTTTTCATATAAAAATTTCAATTTTTTTAGGATTTGGGTGGATTTTTCAATTTTTTGAGGGTGGTCACGAATTATCGTCCATTTCGCTCTAGGAGGCTTAGTTTAGGAGATATGGCCAAAATAAGTTTTTCATATAAAAATTTCAATTTTTTTAGGATTTGGGTGGATTTTTCAATTTTTTGAGGGTGGTCACGAATTATCGTCCTTTTCGCTCTAGGAGGCTTAGTTTAGGAGATATGGCCAAAATAAGTTTTTCATATAAAAATTTCAATTTTTTTAGGATTTGGGTGGATTTTTCAATTTTTTGAGGGTGGTCACGAATTATCGTCCTTTTCGCTCTAGGAGGCTTAGTTTAGGAGATATGGCCAAAATAAGTTTTTCATATAAAAATTTCAATTTTTTTAGGATTTGGGTGGATTTTTCAATTTTTTGATGGTGGTCACGAATTATCGTCCTTTTCGCTCTAGGAGGCTTAGTTTAGGAGATATTGCCAAAATAAGTTTTTCATATGAAAATTTCAATTTTTTTAGGATTTGGGTGGATTTTGTAATTTTTTGAGGGTGGTCACGAATTATCGTCCTTTTTGCTCTAGGACGCATATTTAAGGAGATATGGCCAAAAGAAGTTTTTCATATAAAAATTTACATTTTTTAGGATTTGGGTGGATTTTTCAATTTTTTGAGGGTGGTCACGATTTATCGTCCTTTTCGCTCTAGGAGGCTTAGTTTAGGAGATATGGCCAAAATAAATTCTTCATGTAAAAATTTAATTTTTTTTTAGGATTTGGGTGGATTTTTCAATTTTTTGAGGGTGGTCACGAATTATCGTCCTTTTCGCTCTAGGAGGCTTAGTTTAGGAGATATGGCCAAAGTAAGTTTTTCATGTAAAAATTTCAATTTTTTTAGGATTTGGGTGGATTTGTCAATTTTTTGAGGGTGGTCACGAATTATCGTCCTTTTCGCTCTAGGAGGCTTAGTTTAGGAGATATGACCAAAATAAGTTTTTCATATAAAAATTTACATTTTTTTAGGATTTGGGTGGATTTTTCAATTTTTTGAGGGTGGTCACGAATTATCGTCCTTTTCGCTCTAGGAGGCTTAGTTTAGGAGATATGGCCAAAATAAGTTTTTCATATGAAAATTTCAATTTTTTTAGGATTTGGGTGGATTTTTCAATTTTTTGAGGGTGGTCACGAATTATCGTCCTTTTCGCTCTAGGAGGCTTAGTTTAGGAGATATGGCCAAAATAAGTTTTTCATATAAAAATTTCAATTTTTTTAGGATTTGGGTGGATTTTTCAATTTTTTGAGGGTGGTCACGAATTATCGTCCTTTTCGCTCTAGGAGGCTTAGTTTAGGAGATATGGCCAAAATAAGTTTTTCATATGAAAATTTCAATTTTTTTAGGATTTGGGTGGATTTTGTAATTTTTTGAGGGTGGTCACGAATTATCGTCCTTTTTGCTCTAGGACGCATATTTAAGGAGATATGGCCAAAAGAAGTTTTTCATATAAAAATTTAATTTTTTTTAGGATTTGGGTGGATTTTTCAATTTTTTGAGGGTGGTCACGAATTATCGTCCTTTTTGCTCTAGGAGGCTTAGTTTAGGAGATATGGCCAAAGTAAGTTTTTCTTGTAAAAATTTCAATTTTTTTAGGATTTGGGTGGATTTTTCAATTTTTTGAGGGTGGTCACGAATTATCGTCCTTTTCGCTCTAGGAGGCTTAGTTTAGGAGATAAGGCCAAAATAAGTTTTTCATATAAAAATTTCATTTTTTTAGGTTTTGGGTGGATTTTTCAATTTTTTGAGGGTGGTCACGAATTATCGTCCTTTTCGCTCTAGGAGGCTTAGTTTAGGAGATATGGCCAAAATAAGTTTTTCATATGAAAATTTCAATTTTTTTAGGATTTGGGTGGATTTTTCAATTTTTTGAGGGTGGTCACGAATTATCGTCCTTTTCGCTCTAGGACGCATATTTAAGGAGATATGGCCAAAAGAAGTTTTTCATATAAAAATTTCAATTTTTTTAGGATTTGGGTGGATTTTTCAATTTTTTGAGGGTGGTCACGAATTATCGTCCTTTTCGCTCTAGGAGGCTTAGTTTAGGAGATATGGCCAAAATAAGTTTTTCATATGAAAATTTCAATTTTTTTAGGATTTGGGTGGATTTTGTAATTTTTTGAGGGTGGTCACGAATTATCGTCCTTTTTGCTCTAGGACGCATATTTAAGGAGATATGGCCAAAAGAAGTTTTTCATATAAAAATTTAATTTTTTTTAGGATTTGGGTGGATTTTTCAATTTTTTGAGGGTGGTCACGAATTATCGTCCTTTTTGCTCTAGGAGGCTTAGTTTAGGAGATATGGCCAAAATAAGTTCTTCATGTAAAAATTTCATTTTTTTAGGATTTGGGTGGATTTTTCAATTTTTTGAGGGTGGTCACGAATTATCGTCCTTTTTGCTCTAGGAGGCTTAGTTTAGGAGATATGGCCAAAGTAAGTTTTTCATATAAAAATTTCAATTTTTTTAGGATTTGGGTGGATTTTTCAATTTTTTGAGGGTGGTCACGAATTATCGTCCTTTTTGCTCTAGGAGGCTTAGTTTAGGAGATATGGCCAAAATAAGTTTTGCATGTAAAAATTTCAATTTTTTTAGGATTTGGGTGGATTTTACAATTTTTTGAGGGTGGTCACGAATTATCGTCCATTTCGCTCTAGGAGGCTTAGTTTAGGAGATATGGCCAAAATAAGTTTTTTATATAAAAATTTCAATTTTTTTAGGATTTGGGTGGATTTTTCAATTTTTTGAGGGTGGTCACGAATTATCGTCCATTTCGCTCTAGGAGGCTTAGTTTAGGAGATATGGCCAAAATAAGTTTTTCATATAAAAATTTCAATTTTTTTAGGATTTGGGTGGATTTTTCAATTTTTTGAGGGTGGTCACGAATTATCGTCCTTTTCGCTCTAGGAGGCTTAGTTTAGGAGATATGGCCAAAATAAGTTTTTCATATAAAAATTTCAATTTTTTTAGGATTTGGGTGGATTTTTCAATTTTTTGAGGGTGGTCACGAATTATCGTCCTTTTCGCTCTAGGAGGCTTAGTTTAGGAGATATGGCCAAAATAAGTTTTTCATATAAAAATTTCAATTTTTTTAGGATTTGGGTGGATTTTTCAATTTTTTGATGGTGGTCACGAATTATCGTCCTTTTCGCTCTAGGAGGCTTAGTTTAGGAGATATTGCCAAAATAAGTTTTTCATATGAAAATTTCAATTTTTTTAGGATTTGGGTGGATTTTGTAATTTTTTGAGGGTGGTCACGAATTATCGTCCTTTTTGCTCTAGGACGCATATTTAAGGAGATATGGCCAAAAGAAGTTTTTCATATAAAAATTTACATTTTTTTAGGATTTGGGTGGATTTTTCAATTTTTTGAGGGTGGTCACGAATTATCGTCCTTTTCGCTCTAGGAGGCTTAGTTTAGGAGATATGGCCAAAATAAGTTCTTCATGTAAAAATTTCATTTTTTTTTTAGGATTTGGGTGGATTTTTCAATTTTTTGAGGGTGGTCACGAATTATCGTCCTTTTCGCTCTAGGAGGCTTAGTTTAGGAGATATGGCCAAAGTAAGTTTTTCATGTAAAAATTTAATTTTTTTTAGGATTTGGGTGGATTTGTCAATTTTTTGAGGGTGGTCACGAATTATCGTCCTTTTCGCTCTAGGAGGCTTAGTTTAGGAGATATGGCCAAAATAAGTTTTTCATATAAAAATTTACATTTTTTTAGGATTTGGGTGGATTTTTCAATTTTTTGAGGGTGGTCACGAATTATCGTCCTTTTCGCTCTAGGAGGCTTAGTTTAGGAGATATGGCCAAAATAAGTTTTTCATATGAAAATTTCAATTTTTTTAGGATTTGGGTGGATTTTTCAATTTTTTGAGGGTGGTCACGAATTATCGTCCTTTTCGCTCTAGGAGGCTTAGTTTAGGAGATATGGCCAAAATAAGTTTTTCATATAAAAATTTCAATTTTTTTAGGATTTGGGTGGATTTTTCAATTTTTTGAGGGTGGTCACGAATTATCGTCCTTTTCGCTCTAGGAGGCTTAGTTTAGGAGATATGGCCAAAATAAGTTTTTCATATGAAAATTTCAATTTTTTTAGGATTTGGGTGGATTTTGTAATTTTTTGAGGGTGGTCACGAATTATCGTCCTTTTTGCTCTAGGACGCATATTTAAGGAGATATGGCCAAAAGAAGTTTTTCATATAAAAATTTAATTTTTTTTAGGATTTGGGTGGATTTTTCAATTTTTTGAGGGTGGTCACGAATTATCGTCCTTTTTGCTCTAGGAGGCTTAGTTTAGGAGATATGGCCAAAATAAGTTCTTCATGTAAAAATTTCATTTTTTTAGGATTTGGGTGGATTTTTCAATTTTTTGAGGGTGGTCACGAATTATCGTCCTTTTCGCTCTAGGAGGCTTAGTTTAGGAGATATGGCCAAAGTAAGTTTTTCATATAAAAATTTAAATTTTTTTAGGATTTGGGTGGATTTTTCAATTTTTTGAGGGTGGTCACGAATTATCGTCCTTTTTGCTCTAGGAGGCTTAGTTTAGGAGATATGGCCAAAATAAGTTTTGCATGTAAAAATTTCAATTTTTTTAGGATTTGGGTGGATTTTTCAATTTTTTGAGGGTGGTCACGAATTATCGTCCATTTCGCTCTAGGAGGCTTAGTTTAGGAGATATGGCCAAAATAAGTTTTTCATATAAAAATTTCAATTTTTTTAGGATTTGGGTGGATTTTTCAATTTTTTGAGGGTGGTCACGAATTATCGTCCATTTCGCTCTAGGAGGCTTAGTTTAGGAGATATGGCCAAAATAAGTTTTTCATATAAAAATTTCAATTTTTTTAGGATTTGGGTGGATTTTTCAATTTTTTGAGGGTGGTCACGAATTATCGTCCTTTTCGCTCTAGGAGGCTTAGTTTAGGAGATATGGCCAAAATAAGTTTTTCATATAAAAATTTCAATTTTTTTAGGATTTGGGTGGATTTTTCAATTTTTTGAGGGTGGTCACGAATTATCGTCCTTTTCGCTCTAGGAGGCTTAGTTTAGGAGATATGGCCAAAATAAGTTTTTCATATAAAAATTTCAATTTTTTTAGGATTTGGGTGGATTTTTCAATTTTTTGATGGTGGTCACGAATTATCGTCCTTTTCGCTCTAGGAGGCTTAGTTTAGGAGATATTGCCAAAATAAGTTTTTCATATGAAAATTTCAATTTTTTTAGGATTTGGGTGGATTTTGTAATTTTTTGAGGGTGGTCACGAATTATCGTCCTTTTTGCTCTAGGACGCATATTTAAGGAGATATGGCCAAAAGAAGTTTTTCATATAAAAATTTACATTTTTTAGGATTTGGGTGGATTTTTCAATTTTTTGAGGGTGGTCACGATTTATCGTCCTTTTCGCTCTAGGAGGCTTAGTTTAGGAGATATGGCCAAAATAAATTCTTCATGTAAAAATTTAATTTTTTTTTAGGATTTGGGTGGATTTTTCAATTTTTTGAGGGTGGTCACGAATTATCGTCCTTTTCGCTCTAGGAGGCTTAGTTTAGGAGATATGGCCAAAGTAAGTTTTTCATGTAAAAATTTCAATTTTTTTAGGATTTGGGTGGATTTGTCAATTTTTTGAGGGTGGTCACGAATTATCGTCCTTTTCGCTCTAGGAGGCTTAGTTTAGGAGATATGACCAAAATAAGTTTTTCATATAAAAATTTACATTTTTTTAGGATTTGGGTGGATTTTTCAATTTTTTGAGGGTGGTCACGAATTATCGTCCTTTTCGCTCTAGGAGGCTTAGTTTAGGAGATATGGCCAAAATAAGTTTTTCATATGAAAATTTCAATTTTTTTAGGATTTGGGTGGATTTTTCAATTTTTTGAGGGTGGTCACGAATTATCGTCCTTTTCGCTCTAGGAGGCTTAGTTTAGGAGAT
Source organism: Haematobia irritans (assembly GCF_050003625.1). Lineage (NCBI taxonomy): Eukaryota > Metazoa > Arthropoda > Insecta > Diptera > Muscidae > Haematobia > Haematobia irritans. The sequence goes on from NC_134397.1 coordinate 20,402,751, forward strand.
ATGGCCAAAATAAGTTTTTCATATAAAAATTTCAATTTTTTTAGGATTTGGGTGGATTTTTCAATTTTTTGAGGGTGGTCACGAATTATCGTCCTTTTCGCTCTAGGAGGCTTAGTTTAGGAGATATGGCCAAAATAAGTTTTTCATATGAAAATTTCAATTTTTTTAGGATTTGGGTGGATTTTGTAATTTTTTGAGGGTGGTCACGAATTATCGTCCTTTTTGCTCTAGGACGCATATTTAAGGAGATATGGCCAAAAGAAGTTTTTCATATAAAAATTTAATTTTTTTTAGGATTTGGGTGGATTTTTCAATTTTTTGAGGGTGGTCACGAATTATCGTCCTTTTTGCTCTAGGAGGCTTAGTTTAGGAGATATGGCCAAAATAAGTTCTTCATGTAAAAATTTCATTTTTTTAGGATTTGGGTGGATTTTTCAATTTTTTGAGGGTGGTCACGAATTATCGTCCTTTTCGCTCTAGGAGGCTTAGTTTAGGAGATATGGCCAAAGTAAGTTTTTCATATAAAAATTTAATTTTTTTTAGGATTTGGGTGGATTTTTCAATTTTTTGAGGGTGGTCACGAATTATCGTCCTTTTTGCTCTAGGAGGCTTAGTTTAGGAGATATGGCCAAAATAAGTTTTGCATGTAAAAATTTCAATTTTTTTAGGATTTGGGTGGATTTTTCAATTTTTTGAGGGTGGTCACGAATTATCGTCCATTTCGCTCTAGGAGGCTTAGTTTAGGAGATATGGCCAAAATAAGTTTTTCATATAAAAATTTCATTTTTTTAGGATTTGGGTGGATTTTTCAATTTTTTGAGGGTGGTCACGAATTATCGTCCTTTTTGCTCTAGGACGCATATTTAAGGAGATATGGCCAAAAGAAGTTTTTCATATAAAAATTTCAATTTTTTTAGGATTTGGGTGGATTTTTCAATTTTTTGAGGGTGGTCGCGAATTATCGTCCTTTTCGCTCTAGGAGGCTTAGTTTAGGAGATATGGCCAAAAGAAGTTTTTCATATAAAAATTTACATTTTTTAGGATTTGGGTGGATTTTTCAATTTTTTGAGGGTGGTCACGAATTATCGTCCTTTTCGCTCTAGGACGCATATTTAAGGAGAAAAGAAGTTTTTCATATAAAAATTTCAATTTTTTTAGGATTTGGGTGGATTTTTCAATTTTTTAGGGTGGTCACGAATTATCGTCCTTTTCGCTCTAGGAGGCTTAGTTTAGGAGATAAGGCCAAAAAAGTTTTTCATATAAAAATTTCAATTTTTTTAGGATTTGGGTGGATTTTTCAATTTTTTGAGGGTGGTCACGAATTATCGTCCTTTTTGCTCTAGGACGCATATTTAAGGAGATATGGCCAAAAGAAGTTTTTCATATAAAAATTTAAATTTTTTTAGGATTTAGGATGGTCACGAATTATCGCCCTTTTTGCTCTAGGAGGCTTAGTTTAGGAGATATGGCCAAAATAAGTTCTTCATGTAAAAATTTCATTTTTTTAGGATTTGGGTGGATTTTTCAATTTTTTGAGGGTGGTCACGAATTATCGTCCTTTTCGCTCTAGGAGGCTTAGTTTAGGAGATATGGCCACAATAAGTTTTTCATATAAAAATTTAAATTTTTTAGGATTTCGGTGGATTTTTCAATTTTTTGAGGGTAGTCACGAATTATCGTCCTTTTTGCTCTAGGACGCATATTTAAGGAGATATGGCCAAAAGAAGTTTTTCATATAAAAATTTAATTTTTTTTAGGATTTGGGTGGATTTTTCAATTTTTTGAGGGTGGTCACGAATTATCGTCCTTTTTGCTCTAGGAGGCTTAGTTTAGGAGATATGGCCAAAATAAGTTTTTCATGTAAAAATTTCAATTTTTTTTAGGATTTGGGTGGATTTTTTAATTTTTTGAGGGTGGTCACGAATTATCGTCCTTTTCGCTCTAGGAGGCTTAGTTTAGGAGATATGGCCAAAATAAGTTTTTCATATAAAAATTTCAATTTTTTTAGGATTTGGGTGGATTTTTCAATTTGTTGAGGGTGGTCACGAATTATCGTCCTTTTTGCTCTAGGACGCATATTTAAGGAGATATGGCCAAAAGAAGTTTTTCATATAAAAATTTAATTTTTTTTAGGATTTGGGTGGATTTTTCAATTTTTTGAGGGTGGTCACGAATTATCGTCCTTTTTGCTCTAGGAGGCTTAGTTTAGGAGATATGGCCAAAATAAGTTTTTCATGTAAAAATTTCAATTTTTTTTAGGATTTGGGTGGATTTTTTAATTTTTTGAGGGTGGTCACGAATTATCGTCCTTTTCGCTCTAGGAGGCTCAGTTTAGGAGATATGGCCAAAATAAGTTTTTCATATAAAAATTTCAATTTTTTTAGGATTTGGGTGGATTTTTCAATTTGTTGAGGGTGGTCACGAATTATCGTCCTTTTTGCTCTAGGACGCATATTTAAGGAGATATGGCCAAAAGAAGTGTTTCATATAAAAATTTAATTTTTTTTTAGGATTTGGGTGGATTTTTCAATTTTTTGAGGGTGGTCACGAATTATCGTCCTTTTTGCTCTAGGAGGCTTAGTTTAGGAGATATGGCCAAAATAAGTTTTGCATGTAAAAATTTCAATTTTTTTAGGATTTGGGTGGATTTTTCAATTTTTTGAGGGTGGTCACGAATTATCGTCCATTTCGCTCTAGGAGGCTTAGTTTAGGAGATATGGCCAAAGTAAGTTTTTCTTGTAAAAATTTCAATTTTTTTAGGATTTGGGTGGATTTTTCAATTTTTTGAGGGTGGTCACGAATTATCGTCCTTTTCGCTCTAGGAGGCTTAGTTTAGGAGATATGGCCAAAATAAGTTTTTCATATAAAAATTTCAATTTTTTTAGGATTTGGGTGGATTTTTCACGAATTATCGTCCTTTTCGCTCTAGGAGGCTTAGTTTAGGAGATATGGCCAAAATAAGTTTTTCATATAAAAATTTCAATTTTTTTAGGATTTGGGTGGATTTTTCAATTTTTTGAGGGTGGTCACGAATTATCGTCCTTTTCGCTCTAGGAGGCTTAGTTTAGGAGATATGGCCAAAATAAGTTTTTCATATAAAAATTTACATTTTTTTAGGATTTGGGTGGATTTTTCAATTTTTTGAGGGTGGTCACGAATTATCGTCCTTTTCGCTCTAGGAGGCTTAGTTTAGGAGATATGGCCAAAATAAGTTCTTCATGTAAAAATTTCATTTTTTTTTTTAGGATTTGGGTGGATTTTTCAATTTTTTGAGGGTGGTCACGAATTATCGTCCTTTTCGCTCTAGGAGGCTTAGTTTAGGAGATATGGCCAAAGTAAGTTTTTCATGTAAAAATTTCAATTTTTTTAGGATTTGGGTGGATTTGTCAATTTTTTGAGGGTGGTCACGATTTATCGTCCTTTTCGCTCTAGGAGGCTTAGTTTAGGAGATATGGCCAAAATAAGTTTTTCATATAAAAATTTACATTTTTTTAGGATTTGGGTGGATTTTTCAATTTTTTGAGGGTGGTCACGAATTATCGTCCTTTTCGCTCTAGGAGGCTTAGTTTAGGAGATATGGCCAAAGTAAGTTTTTCATATAAAAATTTCAATTTTTTTAGGATTTGGGTGGATTTTTCAATTTTTTGAGGGTGGTCACGAATTATCGTCCTTTTCGCTCTAGGAGGCTTAGTTTAGGAGATATGGCCAAAATAAGTTTTTCATATAAAAATTTCAATTTTTTAGGATTTGGGTGGATTTTTCAATTTTTTCAGGGTGGTCACGAATTATCGTCCTTTTTGCTCTAGGAGGCTTAGTTTAGGAGATATGGCCAAAATAAGTTTTGCATGTAAAAATTTCAATTTTTTTAGGATTTGGGTGGATTTTTAAATTTTTTGAGGGTGGTCACGAATTATCGTCCTTTTCGCTCTAGGAGGCTTAGTTTAGGAGATATGGCCAAAGTAAGTTTTTCATGTAAAAATTTCAATTTTTTTAGGATTTGGGTGGATTTTTCAATTTTTTGAGGGTGGTCACGAATTATCGTCCTTTTCGCTCTAGGAGGCTTAGTTTAGGAGATATGGCAAAAATAAGTTTTTCATATAAAAATTTCATTTTTTTAGGATTTGGGTGGATTTTTCAATTTTTTGAGGGTGGTCACGAATTATCGTCCTTTTCGCTCTAGGAGGCTTAGTTTAGGAGATATGGCCAAAATAAGTTTTTCATATGAAAATTTCAATTTTTTTAGGATTTGGGTGGATTTTTCAATTTTTTGAGGGTGGTCACGAATTATCGTCCTTTTCGCTCTAGGAGGCTTAGTTTAGGAGATATGGCCAAAGTAAGTTTTTCATGTAAAAATTTCAATTTTTTTAGGATTTGGGTGGATTTTTCAATTTTTTGAGGGTGGTCACGAATTATCGTCCTTTTTGCTCTAGGACGCATATTTAAGGAGATATGGCCAAAAGAAGTTTTTCATATAAAAATTTAAATTTTTTTAGGATTTAGGATGGTCACGAATTATCGCCCTTTTTGCTCTAGGAGGCTTAGTTTAGGAGATATGGCCAAAATAAGTTCTTCATGTAAAAATTTCATTTTTTTAGGATTTGGGTGGATTTTTCAATTTTTTGAGGGTGGTCACGAATTATCGTCCTTTTCGCTCTAGGAGGCTTAGTTTAGGAGATATGGCCACAATAAGTTTTTCATATAAAAATTTAAATTTTTTAGGATTTCGGTGGATTTTTCAATTTTTTGAGGGTAGTCACGAATTATCGTCCTTTTTGCTCTAGGACGCATATTTAAGGAGATATGGCCAAAAGAAGTTTTTCATATAAAAATTTAATTTTTTTTTGGGATTTGGGTGGATTTTTCAATTTTTTGAGGGTGGTCACGAATTATCGTCCTTTTTGCTCTAGGAGGCTTAGTTTAGGAGATATGGCCAAGATAAGTTTTTCATGTAAAAATTTCAATTTTTTTTAGGATTTGGGTGGATTTTTTAATTTTTTGAGGGTGGTCACGAATTATCGTCCTTTTCGCTCTAGGAGGCTTAGTTTAGGAGATATGGCCAAAATAAGTTTTTCATATAAAAATTTCAATTTTTTTAGGATTTGGGTGGATTTTTCAATTTGTTGAGGGTGGTCACGAATTATCGTCCTTTTTGCTCTAGGACGCATATTTAAGGAGATATGGCCAAAAGAAGTTTTTCATATAAAAATTTAATTTTTTTTAGGATTTGGGTGGATTTTTCAATTTTTTGAGGGTGGTCACGAATTATCGTCCTTTTTGCTCTAGGAGGCTTAGTTTAGGAGATATGGCCAAAATAAGTTTTTCATGTAAAAATTTCAATTTTTTTTAGGATTTGGGTGGATTTTTTAATTTTTTGAGGGTGGTCACGAATTATCGTCCTTTTCGCTCTAGGAGGCTCAGTTTAGGAGATATGGCCAAAATAAGTTTTTCATATAAAAATTTCAATTTTTTTAGGATTTGGGTGGATTTTTCAATTTGTTGAGGGTGGTCACGAATTATCGTCCTTTTTGCTCTAGGACGCATATTTAAGGAGATATGGCCAAAAGAAGTTTTTCATATAAAAATTTAATTTTTTTTTAGGATTTGGGTGGATTTTTCAATTTTTTGAGGGTGGTCACGAATTATCGTCCTTTTCGCTATAGGAGGCTTAGTTTAGGAGATATGGCCAAAATAAGTTTTTCATATAAAAATTTCAATTTTTTTAGGATTTGGGTGGATTTTTCACGAATTATCGTCCTTTTCGCTCTAGGAGGCTTAGTTTAGGAGATATGGCCAAAATAAGTTTTTCATATAAAAATTTCAATTTTTTTAGGATTTGGGTGGATTTTTCAATTTTTTGAGGGTGGTCACGAATTATCGTCCTTTTCGCTCTAGGAGGCTTAGTTTAGGAGATATGGCCAAAATAAGTTTTTCATATAAAAATTTACATTTTTTAAGGATTTGGGTGGATTTTTCAATTTTTTGAGGGTGGTCACGAATTATCGTCCTTTTCGCTCTAGGAGGCTTAGTTTAGGAGATATGGCCAAAATAAGTTCTTCATGTAAAAATTTCATTTTTTTTTTAGGATTTGGGTGGATTTTTCAATTTTTTGAGGGTGGTCACGAATTATCGTCCTTTTCGCTCTAGGAGGCTTAGTTTAGGAGATATGGCCAAAGTAAGTTTTTCATGTAAAAATTTCAATTTTTTTAGGATTTGGGTGGATTTGTCAATTTTTTGAGGGTGGTCACGAATTATCGTCCTTTTCGCTCTAGGAGGCTTAGTTTAGGAGATATGGCCAAAATAAGTTTTTCATATAAAAATTTACATTTTTTTAGGATTTGGGTGGATTTTTCAATTTGTTGAGGGTGGTCACGAATTATCGTCCTTTTTGCTCTAGGACGCATATTTAAGGAGATATGGCCAAAAGAAGTTTTTCATATAAAAATTTAATTTTTTTTTAGGATTTGGGTGGATTTTTCAATTTTTTGAGGGTGGTCACGAATTATCGTCCTTTTCGCTCTAGGAGGCTTAGTTTAGGAGATATGGCCAAAATAAGTTTTTCATATAAAAATTTCAATTTTTTTAGGATTTGGGTGGATTTTTCACGAATTATCGTCCTTTTCGCTCTAGGAGGCTTAGTTTAGGAGATATGGCCAAAATAAGTTTTTCATATAAAAATTTCAATTTTTTTAGGATTTGGGTGGATTTTTCAATTTTTTGAGGGTGGTCACGAATTATCGTCCTTTTCGCTCTAGGAGGCTTAGTTTAGGAGATATGGCCAAAATAAGTTTTTCATATAAAAATTTACATTTTTTTAGGATTTGGGTGGATTTTTCAATTTTTTGAGGGTGGTCACGAATTATCGTCCTTTTCGCTCTAGGAGGCTTAGTTTAGGAGATATGGCCAAAATAAGTTCTTCATGTAAAAATTTCATTTTTTTTTTAGGATTTGGGTGGATTTTTCAATTTTTTGAGGGTGGTCACGAATTATCGTCCTTTTCGCTCTAGGAGGCTTAGTTTAGGAGATATGGCCAAAGTAAGTTTTTCATGTAAAAATTTCAATTTTTTTAGGATTTGGGTGGATTTGTCAATTTTTTGAGGGTGGTCACGAATTATCGTCCTTTTCGCTCTAGGAGGCTTAGTTTAGGAGATATGGCCAAAATAAGTTTTTCATATAAAAATTTACATTTTTTTAGGATTTGGGTGGATTTTTCAATTTTTTGAGGGTGGTCACGAATTATCGTCCTTTTCGCTCTAGGAGGCTTAGTTTAGGAGATATGGCCAAAGTAAGTTTTTCATATAAAAATTTCAATTTTTTTAGGATTTGGGTGGATTTTTCAATTTTTTGAGGGTGGTCACGAATTATCGTCCTTTTCGCTCTAGGAGGCTTAGTTTAGGAGATATGGCCAAAAGAAGTTTTTCATATAAAAATTTCAATTTTTTAGGATTTGGGTGGATTTTTCAATTTTTTCAGGGTGGTCACGAATTATCGTCCTTTTTGCTCTAGGAGGCTTAGTTTAGGAGATATGGCCAAAATAAGTTTTGCATGTAAAAATTTCAACTTTTTTAGGATTTGGGTGGATTTTTAAATTTTTTGAGGGTGGTCACGAATTATCGTCCTTTTCGCTCTAGGAGGCTTAGTTTAGGAGATATGGCCAAAGTAAGTTTTTCATGTAAAAATTTCAATTTTTTTAGGATTTGGGTGGATTTTTCAATTTTTTGAGGGTGGTCACGAATTATCGTCCTTTTCGCTCTAGGAGGCTTAGTTTAGGAGATATGGCCAAAATAAGTTTTTCATATGAAAATTTCAATTTTTTTAGGATTTGGGTGGATTTTTCAATTTTTTGAGGGTGGTCACGAATTATCGTCCTTTTCGCTCTAGGAGGCTTAGTTTAGGAGATATGGCCAAAGTAAGTTTTTCATGTAAAAATTTCAATTTTTTTAGGATTTGGGTGGATTTTTCAATTTTTTGAGGGTGGTCACGAATTATTGTCCTTTTCGCTCTAGGAGGCTTAGTTTAGGAGATATGGCCAAAATAAGTTTTTATATAAAAATTTCATTTTTTTAGGATTTGGGTGGATTTTTCAATTTTTTGAGGGTGGTCACGAATTATCGTCCTTTTTGCTCTAGGACGCATATTTAAGGAGATATGGCCAAAAGAAGTTTTTCATATAAAAATTTCAATTTTTTAGGATTTGGGTGGATTTTTCAATTTTTTCAGGGTGGTCACGAATTATCGTCCTTTTTGCTCTAGGACGCATATTTAAGGAGATATGGCCAAAAGAAGTTTTTCATATAAAAATTTCAATTTTTTAGGATTTGGGTGGATTTTTCAATTTTTTCAGGGTGGTCACGAATTATCGTCCTTTTTGCTCTAGGAGGCTTAGTTTAGGAGATATGGCCAAAATAAGTTTTGCATGTAAAAATTTCAATTTTTTTAGGATTTGGGTGGATTTTTAAATTTTTTGAGGGTGGTCACGAATTATCGTCCTTTTCGCTCTAGGAGGCTTAGTTTAGGAGATATGGCCAAAGTAAGTTTTTCATGTAAAAATTTCAATTTTTTTAGGATTTGGGTGGATTTTTCAATTTTTTGAGGGTGGTCACGAATTATCGTCCTTTTCGCTCTAGGAGGCTTAGTTTAGGAGATATGGCAAAAATAAGTTTTTCATATAAAAATTTCATTTTTTTAGGATTTGGGTGGATTTTTCAATTTTTTGAGGGTGGTCACGAATTATCGTCCTTTTCGCTCTAGGAGGCTTAGTTTAGGAGATATGGCCAAAATAAGTTTTTCATATGAAAATTTCAATTTTTTTAGGATTTGGGTGGATTTTTCAATTTTTTGAGGGTGGTCACGAATTATCGTCCTTTTCGCTCTAGGAGGCTTAGTTTAGGAGATATGGCCAAAGAAAGTTTTTCATGTAAAAATTTCAATTTTTTTAGGATTTGGGTGGATTTTTCAATTTTTTGAGGGTGGTCACGAATTATCGTCCTTTTTGCTCTAGGACGCATTTTTAAGGAGATATGGCCAAAAGAAGTTTTTCATATAAAAATTTAAATTTTTTTAGGATTTAGGATGGTCACGAATTATCGCCCTTTTTGCTCTAGGAGGCTTAGTTTAGGAGATATGGCCAAAATAAGTTCTTCATGTAAAAATTTCATTTTTTTAGGATTTGGGTGGATTTTTCAATTTTTTGAGGGTGGTCACGAATTATCGTCCTTTTCGCTCTAGGAGGCTTAGTTTAGGAGATATGGCCACAATAAGTTTTTCATATAAAAATTTAAATTTTTTAGGATTTCGGTGGATTTTTCAATTTTTTGAGGGTAGTCACGAATTATCGTCCTTTTTGCTCTAGGACGCATATTTAAGGAGATATGGCCAAAAGAAGTTTTTCATATAAAAATTTAATTTTTTTTTAGGATTTGGGTGGATTTTTCAATTTTTTGAGGGTGGTCACGAATTATCGTCCTTTTTGCTCTAGGAGGCTTAGTTTAGGAGATATGGCCAAGATAAGTTTTTCATGTAAAAATTTCAATTTTTTTTAGGATTTGGGTGGATTTTTTAATTTTTTGAGGGTGGTCACGAATTATCGTCCTTTTCGCTCTAGGAGGCTTAGTTTAGGAGATATGGCCAAAATAAGTTTTTCATATAAAAATTTCAATTTTTTTAGGATTTGGGTGGATTTTTCAATTTGTTGAGGGTGGTCACGAATTATCGTCCTTTTTGCTCTAGGACGCATATTTAAGGAGATATGGCCAAAAGAAGTTTTTCATATAAAAATTTAATTTTTTTTAGGATTTGGGTGGATTTTTCAATTTTTTGAGGGTGGTCACGAATTATCGTCCTTTTTGCTCTAGGAGGCTTAGTTTAGGAGATATGGCCAAAATAAGTTTTTCATGTAAAAATTTCAATTTTTTTTAGGATTTGGGTGGATTTTTTAATTTTTTGAGGGTGGTCACGAATTATCGTCCTTTTCGCTCTAGGAGGCTCAGTTTAGGAGATATGGCCAAAATAAGTTTTTCATATAAAAATTTCAATTTTTTTAGGATTTGGGTGGATTTTTCAATTTGTTGAGGGTGGTCACGAATTATCGTCCTTTTTGCTCTAGGACGCATATTTAAGGAGATATGGCCAAAAGAAGTTTTTCATATAAAAATTTAATTTTTTTTTAGGATTTGGGTGGATTTTTCAATTTTTTGAGGGTGGTCACGTATTATCGTCCTTTTCGCTCTAGGAGGCTTAGTTTAGGAGATATGGCCAAAATAAGTTTTTCATATAAAAATTTCAATTTTTTTAGGATTTGGGTGGATTTTTCACGAATTATCGTCCTTTTCGCTCTAGGAGGCTTAGCTTAGGAGATATGGCCAAAATAAGTTTTTCATATAAAAATTTCAATTTTTTTAGGATTTGGGTGGATTTTTCAATTTTTTGAGGGTGGTCACGAATTATCGTCCTTTTCGCTCTAGGAGGCTTAGTTTAGGAGATATGGCCAAAATAAGTTTTTCATATAAAAATTTACATTTTTTTAGGATTTGGGTGGATTTTTCAATTTTTTGAGGGTGGTCACGAATTATCGTCCTTTTCGCTCTAGGAGGCTTAGTTTAGGAGATATGGCCAAAATAAAAATTTCATTTTTTTTTTAGGATTTGGGTGGATTTTTCAATTTTTTGAGGGTGGTCACGAATTATCGTCCTTTTCGCTCTAGGAGGCTTAGTTTAGGAGATATGGCCAAAGTAAGTTTTTCATGTAAAAATTTCAATTTTTTTAGGATTTGGGTGGATTTGTCAATTTTTTGAGGGTGGTCACGAATTATCGTCCTTTTCGCTCTAGGAGGCTTAGTTTAGGAGATATGGCCAAAATAAGTTTTTCATATAAAAATTTACATTTTTTTAGGATTTGGGTGGATTTTTCAATTTTTTGAGGGTGGTCACGAATTATCGTCCTTTTCGCTCTAGGAGGCTTAGTTTAGGAGATATGGCCAAAGTAAGTTTTTCATATAAAAATTTCAATTTTTTTAGGATTTGGGTGGATTTTTCAATTTTTTGAGGGTGGTCACGAATTATCGTCCTTTTCGCTCTAGGAGGCTTAGTTTAGGAGATATGGCCAAAAGAAGTTTTTCATATAAAAATTTCAATTTTTTAGGATTTGGGTGGATTTTTCAATTTTTTCAGGGTGGTCACGAATTATCGTCCTTTTTTGCTCTAGGAGGCTTAGTTTAGGAGATATGGCCAAAATAAGTTTTGCATGTAAAAATTTCAACTTTTTTAGGATTTGGGTGGATTTTTAAATTTTTTGAGGGTGGTCACGAATTATCGTCCTTTTCGCTCTAGGAGGCTTAGTTTAGGAGATATGGCCAAAGTAAGTTTTTCATGTAAAAATTTCAATTTTTTTAGGATTTGGGTGGATTTTTCAATTTTTTGAGGGTGGTCACGAATTATCGTCCTTTTCGCTCTAGGAGGCTTAGTTTAGGAGATATGGCCAAAATAAGTTTTTCATATGAAAATTTCAATTTTTTTAGGATTTGGGTGGATTTTTCAATTTTTTGAGGGTGGTCACGAATTATCGTCCTTTTCGCTCTAGGAGGCTTAGTTTAGGAGATATGGCCAAAGTAAGTTTTTCATGTAAAAATTTCAATTTTTTTAGGATTTGGGTGGATTTTTCAATTTTTTGAGGGTGGTCACGAATTATTGTCCTTTTCGCTCTAGGAGGCTTAGTTTAGGAGATATGGCCAAAATAAGTTTTTATATAAAAATTTCATTTTTTTAGGATTTGGGTGGATTTTTCAATTTTTTGAGGGTGGTCACGAATTATCGTCCTTTTTGCTCTAGGACGCATATTTAAGGAGATATGGCCAAAAGAAGTTTTTCATATAAAAATTTCAATTTTTTTAGGATTTGGGTGGATTTTTCAATTTTTTGAGGGTGGTCGCGAATTATCGTCCTTTTTGCTCTAGGACGCATATTTAAGGAGATATGGCCAAAAGAAGTTTTTCATATAAAAATTTAAATAAGTTCTTCATGTAAAAATTTCATTTTTTTAGGATTTGGGTGGATTTTTCAATTTTTTGAGGGTGGTCACGAATTATCGTCCTTTTCGCTCTAGGAGGCTTAGTTTAGGAGATATGGCCAAAATAAGTTTTTCATATAAAAATTTAAATTTTTTTAGGATTTGGGTGGATTTTTCAATTTTTTGAGGGTGGTCACGAATTATCGTCCTTTTTGCTCTAGGAGGCTTAGTTTAGGAGATATGGCCAAAATAAGTTTTGCATGTAAAAATTTCAATTTTTTTAGGATTTGGGTGGATTTTTAAATTTTTTGAGGGTGGTCACGAATTATTGTCCTTTTCGCTCTAGGAGGCTTAGTTTAGGAGATATGGCCAAAGTAAGTTTTTCATGTAAAAATTTCAATTTTTTTAGGATTTGGGTGGATTTTTCAATTTTTTGAGGGTGGTCACGAATTATCGTCCTTTTCGCTCTAGGAGGCTTAGTTTAGGAGATATGGCCAAAAGAAGTTTTTCATATAAAAATTTTAATTTTTTTAGGATTTGGGTGGATTTTTCAATTTTTTGAGGGTGGTCACGAATTATCGTCCTTTTCGCTCTAGGAGGCTTAGTTTAGGAGATATGGCCAAAATAAGTTTTTCATATGAAAATTTCAATTTTTTTAGGATTTGGGTGGATTTTTCAATTTTTTGAGGGTGGTCACGAATTATCATCCCTTTCCCTCTAGGTGGCTTAGTTTAGGAGATATGGCCAAAATAAGTTTTTCATATAAAAATTTACATTTTTTTAGGATTTGGGTGGATTTTTCAATTTTTTGAGGGTGGTCACGAATTATCGTCCTTTTTGCTCTAGGACGCATATTTAAGGAGATATGGCCAAAAGAAGTTTTTCATATAAAAATTTACATTTTTTTAGGATTTGGGTGGATTTTTCAATTTGTTGAGGGTGGTCACGAATTATCGTCCTTTTTGCTCTAGGACGCATATTTAAGGAGATATGGCCAAAAGAAGTTTTTCATATAAAAATTTAATTTTTTTTAGGATATGGGTGGATTTTTCAATTATTGAGGGTGGTCACGAATTATCGTCCTTTTTGCTCTAGGAGGCTTAGTTTAGGAGATATGGCCAAAATAAGTTTTGCATGTAAAAATTTCAATTTTTTTAGGATTTGGGTGGATTTTTCAATTTTTTGAGGGTGGTCACGAATTATCGTCCATTTCGCTCTAGGAGGCTTAGTTTAGGAGATATGGCCAAAGTAAGTTTTTCTTGTAAAAATTTCAATTTTTTTAGGATTTGGGTGGATTTTTCAATTTTTTGAGGGTGGTCACGAATTATCGTACTTTTCGCTCTAGGAGGCTTAGTTTAGGAGATATGGCCACAATAAGTTTTTCATATAAAAATTTAAATTTTTTAGGATTTGGGTGGATTTTTCAATTTTTTGAGGGTGGTCACGAATTATCGTCCTTTTCGCTCTAGGAGGCTTAGTTTAGGAGATATGGCCAAAATAAGTTTTTCATATGAAAATTTCAATTTTTTTAGGATTTGGGTGGATTTTTCAATTTTTTGAGGGTGGTCACGAATTATCGTCCTTTTCGCTCTAGGAGGCTTAGTTTAGGAGATATGGCCAAAATAAGTTTTTCATATAAAAATTTACATTTTTTTAGGATTTGGGTGGATTTTTCAATTTTTTGAGGGTGGTCACGAATTATCGTCCTTTTCGCTCTAGGAGGCTTAGTTTAGGAGATATGGCCAAAATAAGTTTTTCATATAAAAATTTCAATTTTTTTAGGATTTGGGTGGATTTTTCAATTTTTTGAGGGTGGTCACGAATTATCGTCCTTTTCGCTCTAGGAGGCTTAGTTTAGAAGATATGGCCAAAATAAGTTTTTCATATAAAAATTTCAATTTTTTTAGGATTTGGGTGGATTTTTCAATTTTTTGAGGGTGGTCACGAATTATCGTCCTTTTTGCTCTAGGAGGCTTAGTTTAGGAGATATGGCCAAAATAAGTTTTTATATAAAAATTTCATTTTTTTAGGATTTGGGTGGATTTTTCAATTTTTTGAGGGTGGTCACGAATTATCGTCCTTTTTGCTCTAGGACGCATATTTAAGGAGATATGGCCAAAAGAAGTTTTTCATATAAAAATTTCAATTTTTTTAGGATTTGGGTGGATTTTTCAATTTTTTGAGGGTGGGCGCGAATTATCGTCCTTTTCGCTCTAGGAGGCTTAGTTTAGGAGATATGGCCAAAAGAAGTTTTTCATATAAAAATTTACATTTTTTAGGATTTGGGTGGATTTTTCAATTTTTTGAGGGTGGTCACGAATTATCGTCCTTTTCGCTCTAGGACGCATATTTAAGGAGATATGGCCAAAAGAAGTTTTTCATATAAAAATTTCAATTTTTTTAGGATTTGGGTGGATTTTTCAATTTTTTAGGGTGGTCACGAATTATCGTCCTTTTCGCTCTAGGAGGCTTAGTTTAGGAGATATGGCCAAAAAAGTTTTTCATATAAAAATTTCAATTTTTTTTAGGATTTGGGTGGATTTTTCAATTTTTTGAGGGTGGTCACGAATTATCGTCCTTTTTGCTCTAGGACGCATATTTAAGGAGATATGGCCAAAAGAAGTTTTTCATATAAAAATTTAAATTTTTTTAGGATTTGGGTGGATTTTTCAATTTTTTGAGGGTGGTCACGAATTATCGTCCTTTTTGCTCTAGGAGGCTTAGTTTAGGAGATATGGCCAAAATAAGTTCTTCATGTAAAAATTTCATTTTTTTAGGATTTGGGTGGATTTTTCAATTTTTTGAGGGTGGTCACGAATTATCGTCCTTTTCGCTCTAGGAGGCTTAGTTTAGGAGATATGGCCACAATAAGTTTTTCATATAAAAATTTAAATTTTTTAGGATTTGGGTGGATTTTTCAATTTTTTGAGGGTGGTCACGAATTATCGTCCTTTTCGCTCTAGGAGGCTTAGTTTAGGAGATATGGCCAAAAGAAGTTTTTCATATAAAAATTTCAATTTTTTTAGGATTTGGGTGGATTTTTCAATTTTTTGAGGGTGGTCACGAATTATCGTCCTTTTCGCTCTAGGACGCATATTTAAGGAGATATGGCCAAAAGAAGTTTTTCATATAAAAATTTCAATTTTTTTAGGATTTGGGTGGATTTTTCAATTTTTTGAGGGTGGTCACGAATTATCGTCCTTTTCGCTCTAGGACGCATATTTAAGGAGATATGGCCAAAAGAAGTTTTTCATATAAAAATTTAAATTTTTTTAGGATTTGGGTGGATTTTTCAATTTTTTGAGGGTGGTCACGAATTATCGTCCTTTTCGCTCTAGGAGGCTTAGTTTAGGAGATATGGCCAAAATAAGTTTTTCATATAAAAATTTACATTTTTTTATGATTTGGGTGGATTTTTCAATTTTTTGAGGGTGGTCACGAATTATCGTCCTTTTCGCTCTAGGAGGCTTAGTTTAGGAGATATGGCCAAAATAAGTTTTTCATATAAAAATTTCAATTTTTTTAGGATTTGGGTGGATTTTTCAAATTTTTTGAGGGTGGTCACGAATTATCGTCCTTTTCGCTCTAGGACGCATATTTAAGGAGATATGGCCAAAAGAAGTTTTTCATATAAAAATTTCAATTTTTTTAGGATTTGGGTGGATTTTTCAATTTTTTGAGGGTGGTCACGAATTATCGTCCTTTTCGCTATAGGAGGCTTAGTTTAGGAGATATGGCCAAAATAAGTTTTTCATATAAAAATTTAAATTTTTTTAGGATTTGGGTGGATTTTTCAATTTGTTGAGGGTGGTCACGAATTATCGTCCTTTTTGCTCTAGGACGCATATTTAAGGAGATATGGCCAAAAGAAGTTTTTCATATAAAAATTTAATTTTTTTTTAGGATTTGGGTGGATTTTTCAATTTTTTGAGGGTGGTCACGAATTATCGTCCTTTTTGCTCTAGGAGGCTTAGTTTAGGAGATATGGCCAAAATAAGTTTTTCATGTAAAAATTTCAAATGTTTTAGGATTTGGGTGGATTTTTTAATTTTTTGAGGGTGGTCACGAATTATCGTCCTTTTCGCTCTAGGAGGCTTAGATTGGGAGATATGGCCAAAGTAAGTTTTTCATGTAAAAAATTCAATTTTTTTTAGGATTTGGGTGGATTTTTCAATTTTTTGAGGTGGTCACGAATTATCGTCCTTTTCGCTCTAGGAGGCTTAGTTTAGGAGATATGGCCAAAATAAGTTTTTCATATAAAAATTTACATTTTTTTAGGATTTGGGTGGATTTTTAAATTTTTTGAGGGTGGTCACGAATTATCGTCCTTTTTGCTCTAGGAGGCTTAGTTTAGGAGATATGGCCAAAATAAGTTCTTCATGTAAAAATTTCATTTTGTTTAGGATTTGGGTGGATTTTTCAATTTTTTGAGGGTGGTCACGAATTATCGTCCTTTTCGCTCTAGGAGGCTTAGTTTAGGACGCATATTTAAGGAGATATGGCCAAAAGAAGTTTTTCATATAAAAATTTACATTTTTTTAGGATTTGGGTGGATTTTTCAATTTTTTGAGGGTGGTCACGAATTATCGTCCTTTTCGCTCTAGGACGCATATTTAAGGAGATATGGCCAAAAGAAGTTTTTCATATAAAAATTTCAATTTTTTTAGGATTTGGGTGGATTTTTCAATTTTTTTAGGGTGGTCACGAATTATCGTCCTTTTCGCTCTAGGAGGCTTAGTTTAGGAGATATGGCCAAAATAAGTTTTTCATATAAAAATTTACATTTTTTTAGGATTTGGGTGGATTTTTCAATTTTTTGAGGGTGGTCACGAATTATCGTCCTTTTCGCTCTAGGAGGCTTAGTTTAGGAGATATGGCCAAAATAAGTTTTTCATATAAAAATTGCAATTTTTTTAGGATTTGGGTGGATTTTTCAATTTTTTGAGGGTGGTCACGAATTATCGTCCTTTTCGCTCTAGGAGGCTTAGTTTAGGAGATATGGCCAAAATAAGTTTTTCATATAAAAATTTACATTTTTTTAGGATTTGGGTGGATTTTTCAATTTTTTGAGGGTGGTCACGAATCATCGTCCTTTTCGCTCTAGGAGGCTTAGTTTAGGAGATATGGCCACAATAAGTTTTTCATATAAAAATTTAAATTTTTTAGGATTTGGGTGGATTTTTAAATTTTTTGAGGGTGGTCACGAATTATCGTCCTTTTCGCTCTAGGAGGCTTAGTTTAGGAGATATGGCCAAAATAAGTTTTTCATATAAAAATTTCAATTTTTTTAGGATTTGGGTGGATTTTTCAATTTGTTGGGGGTGGTCACGAATTATCGTCCTTTTTGCTCTAGGACGCATATTTAAGGAGATATGGCCAAAAGAAGTTTTTCATATAAAAATTTACATTTTTTAGGATTTGGGTGGATTTTTCAATTTTTTGAGGGTGGTCACGAATTATCGTCCTTTTTGCTCTAGGACGCATATTTAAGGAGATATGGCCAAAAGAAGTTTTTCATATAAAAATTTACATTTTTTTAGGATTTGGGTGGATTTTTCAATTTTTTGAGGGTGGTCACGAATTATCGTCCTTTTCGCTCTAGGACGCATATTTAAGGAGATATGGCCAAAAGAAGTTTTTCATATAAAAATTTACATTTTTTTAGGATTTGGGTGGATTTTTCAATTTTTTGAGGGTGGTCACGAATTATTGTCCTTTTCGCTCTAGGAGGCTTAGTTTAGGAGATATGGCCAAAATAAGTTTTTATATAAAAATTTCATTTTTTTAGGATTTGGGTGGATTTTTCAATTTTTTGAGGGTGGTCACGAATTATCGTCCTTTTCGCTCTAGGAGGCTTAGTTTAGGAGATATGGCCAAAATAAGTTTTTCATATAAAAATTTCAATTTTTTTAGGATTTGGGTGGATTTTTCAATTTTTTGAGGGTGGTCGCGAATTATCGTCCTTTTCGCTCTAGGAGGCTTAGTTTAGGAGATATGGCCAAAAGAAGTTTTTCATATAAAAATTTACATTTTTTAGGATTTGGGTGGATTTTTCAATTTTTTGAGGGTGGTCACGAATTATCGTCCTTTTCGCTCTAGGACGCATATTTAAGGAGATATGGCCAAAAGAAGTTTTTCATATAAAAATTTCAATTTTTTTAGGATTTGGGTGGATTTTTCAATTTTTTAGGGTGGTCACGAATTATCGTCCTTTTCGCTCTAGGAGGCTTAGTTTAGGAGATATGGCCAAAAAAGTTTTTCATATAAAAATTTCAATTTTTTTAGGATTTGGGTGGATTTTTCAATTTTTTAGGGTGGTCACGAATTATCGTCCTTTTCGCTCTAGGAGGCTTAGTTTAGGAGATATGGCCAAAAGAAGTTTTTCATATAAAAATTTAAATTTTTTTAGGATTTGGGTGGATTTTTCAATTTTTTGAGGGTGGTCACGAATTATCGTCCTTTTTGCTCTAGGAGGCTTAGTTTAGGAGATATGGCCAAAATAAGTTCTTCATGTAAAAATTTAATTTTTTTAGGATTTGGGTGGATTTTTCAATTTTTTGAGGGTGGTCACGAATTATCGTCCTTTTCGCTCTAGGAGGCTTAGTTTAGGAGATATGGCCACAATAAGTTTTTCATATAAAAATTTAATTTTTTTAGGATTTGGGTGGATTTTTCAATTTTTTGAGGGTAGTCACGAATTATCGTCCTTTTCGCTCTAGGAGGCTTAGTTTAGGAGATATGGCCAAAATAAGTTTTTCATATAAAAATTTCAATTTTTTTAGGATTTGGGTGGATTTTTCAATTTGTTGAGGGTGGTCACGAATTATCGTCCTTTTTGCTCTAGGACGCATATTTAAGGAGATATGGCCAAAAGAAGTTTTTCATATAAAAATTTAATTTTTTTTTAGGATTTGGGTGGATTTTTCAATTTTTTGAGGGTGGTCACGAATTATCGTCCTTTTTGCTCTAGGAGGCTTAGTTTAGGAGATATGGCCAAAATAAGTTTTTCATGTAAAAATTTCAATTTTTTTTAGGATTTGGGTGGATTTTTTAATTTTTTGAGGGTGGTCACGAATTATCGTCCTTTTCGCTCTAGGAGGCTTAGTTTAGGAGATATGGCCAAAGTAAGTTTTTCATGTAAAAATTTCAATTTTTTTAGGATTTGGGTGGATTTTTCAATTTTTTGAGGTGGTCACGAATTATCGTCCTTTTCGCTCTAGGAGGCTTAGTTTAGGAGATATGGCCAAAATAAGTTTTTCATATAAAAATTTACATTTTTTTAGGATTTGGGTGGATTTTTCAATTTTTTGAGGGTGGTCACGAATTATCGTCCTTTTCGCTCTAGGACGCATATTTAAGGAGATATGGCCAAAAGAAGTTTTTCATATAAAAATTTCAATTTTTTTAGGATTTGGGTGGATTTTTCAATTTTTTGAGGGTGGTCACGAATTATCGTCCTTTTCGCTCTAGGAGGCTTAGTTTAGGAGATATGGCCAAAATAAGTTTTTCATATAAAAATTTACATTTTTTTAGGATTTGGGTGGATTTTTAAATTTTTTGAGGGTGGTCACGAATTATCGTCCTTTTTGTTCTAGGAGGCTTAGTTTAGGAGATATGGCCAAAATAAGTTCTTCATGTAAAAATTTCATTTTGTTTAGGATTTGGGTGGATTTTTCAATTTTTTGAGGGTGGTCACGAATTATCGTCCTTTTCGCTCTAGGAGGCTTAGTTTAGGAGATATGGCCAAAGTAAGTTTTTCATGTAAAAATTTCAATTTTTTTAGGATTTGGGTGGATTTTTCAATTTTTTGAGGGTGGTCACGAATTATCGTCCTTTTCGCTCTAAGAGGCTTAGTTTAGGAGATATGGCCACAATAAGTTTTTCATATAAAAATTTAAATTTTTTAGGATTTGGGTGGATTTTTAAATTTTTTGAGGGTGGTCACGAATTATCGTCCTTTTCGCTCTAGGAGGCTTAGTTTAGGAGATATGGCCAAAATAAGTTTTTCATATAAAAATTTCAATTTTTTTAGGATTTGGGTGGATTTTTCAATTTGTTGGGGGTGGTCACGAATTATCGTCCTTTTTGCTCTAGGACGCATATTTAAGGAGATATGGCCAAAAGAAGTTTTTCATATAAAAATTTACATTTTTTAGGATTTGGGTGGATTTTTCAATTTTTTGAGGGTGGTCACGAATTATCGTCCTTTTTGCTCTAGGACGCATATTTAAGGAGATATGGCCAAAAGAAGTTTTTCATATAAAAATTTACATTTTTTTAGGATTTGGGTGGATTTTTCAATTTTTTGAGGGTGGTCTCGAATTATCGTCCTTTTCGCTCTAGGAGGCTTAGTATAGGAGATATGGCCAAAATAAGTTTTTCATGTAAAAATTTCAATTTTTTTAGGATTTGGGTGGATTTTTCAATTTTTTGAGGGTGGTCACGAATTATCGTCCTTTTCGCTCTAGGAGGCTTAGTTTAGGAGATATGGCCAAAATAAGTTTTTCACATAAAAATTTCAATTTTTTTAGGATTTGGGTGGATTTTTCAATTTTTTGAGTGTGGTCACGAATTATCGTCCTTTTTGCTCTAGGAGGCTTAGTTTAGGAGATATGGCCAAAATAAGTTCTTCATGTAAAAATTTCATTTTTTTTTTAGGATTTGGGTGGATTTTTCAATTTTTTGAGGGTGGTCACGAATTATCGTCCTTTTCGCTCTAGGAGGCTTAGTTTAGGAGATATGGCCAAAATAAGTTTTTCATATAAAAATTTCAATTTTTTTAGGATTTGGGTGGATTTTTCAATTTGTTGGGGGTGGTCACGAATTATCGTCCTTTTTGCTCTAGGACGCATATTTAAGGAGATATGGCCAAAAGAAGTTTTTCATATAAAAATTTAATTTTTTTTAGGATTTGGGTGGATTTTTCAATTTTTTGAGGGTGGTCACGAATTATCGTCCTTTTTGATCTAGGAGGCTTAGTTTAGGAGATATGGCCAAAATAAGTTTTTCATGTAAAAATTTCAATTTTTTTAGGATTTGGGTGGATTTTGTAATTTTTTGAGGGTGGTCACGAATTATCGTCCTTTTTGCTCTAGGACGCATATTTAAGGAGATATGGCCAAAAGAAGTTTTTCATATAAAAATTTCATTTTTTTAGGATTTGGGTGGATTTTTCAATTTTTTGATGGTGGTCACGAATTATCGTCCTTTTCGCTCTAGGAGGCTTAGTTTAGGAGATATGGCCAAAATAAGTTTTTCATATAAAAATTTACATTTTTTTAGGATTTGGGTGGATTTTTCAATTTTTTGAGGGTGGTCACGAATTATCGTCCTTTTCGCTCTAGGAGGCTTAGTTTAGGAGATATGGCCAAAATAAGTTTTTCATATAAAAATTTCAATTTTTTTAGGATTTGGGTGGATTTTTCAATTTTTTGAGGGTGGTCACGAATTATCGTCCTTTTCGCTCTAGGAGGCTTAGTTTAGGAGATATGGCCAAAATAAGTTTTTCATATAAAAATTTAAATTTTTTTAGGATTTGGGTGGATTTTTCAATTTTTTGAGGGTGGTCACGAATTATCGTCCTTTTTGCTCTAGGAGGCTTAGTTTAGGAGATATAGCCAAAATAAGTTTTGCATGTAAAAATTTCAATTTTTTTAGGATTTGGGTGGATTTTTAAATTTTTGAGGGTGGTCACGAATTATTGTCCTTTTCGCTCTAGGAGGCTTAGTTTAGGAGATATGGCCAAAGTAAGTTTTTCATGTAAAAATTTCAATTTTTTTAGGATTTGGGTGGATTTTTCAATTTTTTGAGGGTGGTCACGAATTATCGTCCTTTTCGCTCTAGGAGGCTTAGTTTAGGAGATATGGCCAAAATAAGTTTTTCATATAAAAATTTAATTTTTTGAGGATTTGGGTGGATTTTTCAATTTTTTGAGGGTGGTCACGAATTATCGTCCTTTTCGCTCTAGGAGGCTTAGTTTAGGAGATATGGCCAAAATAAGTTTTTCATATGAAAATTTCAATTTTTTTAGGATTTGGGTGGATTTTTCAATTTTTTGAGGGTGGTCACGAATTATCGTCCTTTTCGCTCTAGGAGGCTTAGTTTAGGAGATATGGCCAAAATAAGTTTTTCATATAAAAATTTACATTTTTTTAGGATTTGGGTGGATTTTTCAATTTTTTGAGGGTGGTCACGAATTATCGTCCTTTTCGCTCTAGGAGGCTTAGTTTAGGAGATATGGCCAAAATAAGTTTTTCATATAAAAATTTCAATTTTTTTAGGATTTGGGTGGATTTTTCAATTTTTTGAGGGTGGTCACGAATTATCGTCCTTTTCGCTCTAGGAGGCTTAGTTTAGGAGATATGACCAAAATAAGTTTTTCATATAAAAATTTCAATTTTTTTAGGATTTGGGTGGATTTTTCAATTTTTTGAGGGTGGTCACGAATTATCGTCCTTTTTGCTCTAGGAGGCTTAGTTTAGGAGATATGGCCAAAATAAGTTTTGCATGTAAAAATTTAAATTTTTTTAGGATTTGGGTGGATTTTTCAATGTTTTGAGGGTGGTCACGAATTATCGTCCTTTTCGCTCTAAGAGGCTTAGTTTAGGAGATATGGCCAAAATAAGTTTTTCATATAAAAATTTCAATTTTTTTAGGATTTGGGTGGATTTTTCAATTTTTTGAGGGTGGTCACGAATTATCGTCCTTTTCGCTCTAAGAGGCTTAGTTTAGGAGATATGGCCAAAATAAGTTTTTCATATAAAAATTTAAATTTTTTAGGATTTGGGTGGATTTTTCAATTTTTTGAGGGTGGTCACGAATTATCGTCCTTTTCGCTCTAGGAGGCTTAGTTTAGGAGATATGGCCAAAATAAGTTTTTCATATAAAAATTTCAATTTTTTTAGGATTTGGGTGGATTTTTCAATTTGTTGGGGGTAGTCACGAATTATCGTCCTTTTTGCTCTAGGACGCATATTTAAGGAGATATGGCCAAAAGAAGTTTTTCATATAAAAATTTAATTTTTTTTAGGATTTGGGTGGATTTTTCAATTTTTTGAGGGTGGTCACGAATTATCGTCCTTTTTGATCTAGGAGGCTTAGTTTAGGAGATATGGCCAAAATAAGTTTTTCATGTAAAAATTTCAATTTTTTTAGGATTTGGGTGGATTTTGTAATTTTTTGAGGGTGGTCACGAATTATCGTCCTTTTTGCTCTAGGACGCATATTTAAGGAGATATGGCCAAAAGAAGTTTTTCATATAAAAATTTCATTTTTTTTAGGATTTGGGTGGATTTTTCAATTTTTTGAGGGTGGTCACGAATTATCGTCCTTTTCGCTCTAGGAGGCTTAGTTTAGGAGATATGGCCAAAGTAAGTTTTTCATGTAAAAATTTCAATTTTTTTAGGATTTGGGTGGATTTTTCAATTTTTTGAGGGTGGTCACGAATTATCGTCCTTTTCGCTCTAGGAGGCTTAGTTTAGGAGATATGGCCAAAATAAGTTTTTCATATAAAAACTTACATTTTTTTAGGATTTGGGTGGATTTTTCAATTTTTTGAGGGTGGTCACGAATTATCGTCCTGTTCGCATATTTAAGGAGATATGGCCAAAAGAAGTTTTTCATATAAAAATTTCAATTTTTTTGAGGATTTGGGTGGATTTTTCAATTTTTTGAGGGTGGTCACGAATTATCGTCCTTTTCGCTCTAGGAGGCTTAGTTTAGGAGATATGGCCAAAATAAGTTTTTCATATAAAAATTTACATTTTTTTAGGATTTGGGTGGATTTTTCAATTTTTTGAGGGTGGTCACGAATTATCGTCCTTTTCGCTGTAGGAGGCTTAGTTTAGGAGATATGGCCAAAATAAGTTTTTCATATAAAAATTTACATTTTTTTAGGATTTGGGTGGACTTTTCAATTTTTTGAGGGTGGTCACGAATTATCGTCCTTTTTGCTCTAGGAGGCTTAGTTTAGGAGATATGGCCAAAATAAGTTCTTCATGTAAAAATTTCATTTTTTTTTAGGATTTGGGTGGATTTTTCAATTTTTTGAGGGTGGTCACGAATTATCGTCCTTTTCGCTCTAGGAGGCTTAGTTTAGGAGATATGGCCAAAGTAAGTTTTTCATGTAAAAATTTCAATTTTTTTAGGATTTGGGTGGATTTTTTAATTTTTTGAGGGTGGTCACGAATTATCGTCCTTTTTGCTCTAGGACGCATATTTAAGGAGATATGGCCAAAATAAGTTTTTCATATAAAAATTTACATTTTTTTAGGATTTGGGTGGATTTTTCAATTTTTTGAGGGTGGTCACGAATTATCGTCCTTTTCGCTCTAGGACGCATATTTAAGGAGATATGGCCAAAAGAAGTTTTTCATATAAAAATTTCAATTTTTTTAGGATTTGGGTGGATTTTTCAATTTTTTGAGGGTCGTCACGAATTATCGTCCTTTTCGCTCTAGGAGGCTTAGTTTAGGAGATATGGCCAAAATAAGTTTTTCATATAAAAATTTACATTTTTTAGGATTTGGGTGGATTTTTCAATTTTTTGAGGGTGGTCACGAATTATCGTCCTTTTCGCTCTTGGAGGCTTAGTTTAGGAGATATGGCCAAAGTAAGTTTTTCATGTAAAAATTTCAATTTTTTTAGGATTTGGGTGGATTTTTTAATTTTTTGAGGGTGGTCACGAATTATCGTCCTTTTTGCTCTAGGACGCATATTTAAGGAGATATGGCCAAAATAAGTTTTTCATATAAAAATTTACATTTTTTTAGGATTTGGGTGGATTTATTAATTTTTTGAGGGTGGTCACGAATTATCGTCCTTTTCGCTCTAGGACGCATATTTAAGGAGATATGGCCAAAAGAAGTTTTTCATATAAAAATTTCAATTTTTTTAGGATTTGGGTGGATTTTTCAATTTTTTGAGGGTCGTCACGAATTATCGTCCTTTTCGCTCTAGGAGGCTTAGTTTAGGAGATATGGCCAAAATAATTTTTTCATATAAAAATTTACATTTTTTAGGATTTGGGTGGATTTTTCAATTTTTTGAGGGTGGTCACGAATTATCGTCCTTTTCGCTCTAGGAGGCTTAGTTTAGGAGATATGGCCAAAATAAGTTTTTCATATAAAAATTTCAATTTTTTTAGGATTTGGGTGGATTTTTCAATTTTTTGAGGGTGGTCACGAATTATCGTCCTTTTCGCTCTAGGAGGCTTAGTTTAGGAGATATGGCCAAAATAAGTTTTTCATATAAAAATTTCAATTTTTTTAGGATTTGGGTGGATTTTTCAATTTTTTGAGGGTGGTCACGAATTATCGTCCTTTTTGCTCTAGGACGCATATTTAAGGAGATATGGCCAAAAGAAGTTTTTCATATAAAAATTTCATTTTTTTAGGATTTGGGTGGATTTTTCAATTTTTTGAGGGTGGTCACGAATTATCGTCCTTTTCGCTCTAGGAGGCTTAGTTTAGGAGATATGGCCAAAGTAAGTTTTTCATGTAAAAATTTCAATTTTTTTAGGATTTGGGTGGATTTTTCAATTTTTTGAGGGTGGTCACGAATTATCGTCCTTTTCGCTCTAGGAGGCTTAGTTTAGGAGATATGGCCAAAATAAGTTTTTCATATAAAAATTTACATTTTTTTAGGATTTGGGTGGATTTTTCAATTTTTTGAGGGTGGTCACGAATTATCGTCCTTTTCGCTCTAGGACGCATATTTAAGGAGATATGGCCAAAAGAAGTTTTTCATATAAAAATTTCAATTTTTTTAGGATTTGGGTGGATTTTTCAATTTTTTGAGGGTGGTCGCGAATTATCGTCCTTTTCGCTCTAGGAGGCTTAGTTTAGGAGATATGGCCAAAATAAGTTTTTCATATAAAAATTTACATTTTTTTAGGATTTGGGTGGATTTTTCAATTTTTTGAGGGTGGTCACGAATTATCGTCCTTTTCGCTCTAGGAGGCTTAGTTTAGGAGATATGGCCAAAATAAGTTTTTCATATAAAAATGTACATTTTTTTAGGATTTGGGTGGATTTTTCAATTTTTTGAGGGTGGTCACGAATTATCGTCCTTTTTGCTCTAGGAGGCTTAGTTTAGGAGATATGGCCAAAATAAGTTTTTCATATAAAAATGTACATTTTTTTAGGATTTGGGTGGATTTTTCAATTTTTTGAGGGTGGTCACGAATTATCGTCCTTTTTGCTCTAGGAGGCTTAGTTTAGGAGATATGGCCAAAATAAGTTCTTCATGTAAAAATTTCATTTTTTTTAGGATTTGGGTGGATTTTTCAATTTTTTGAGGGTGGTCACGAATTATCGTCCTTTTCGCTCTAGGAGGCTTAGTTTAGGAGATACGGCCAAAGTAAGTTTTTCATGTAAAAATTTCAATTTTTTTAGGATTTGGGTGGATTTTTCAATTTTTTGAGTGTGGTCACGAATTATCGTCCTTTTCGCTCTAGGAGGCTTAGTTTAGGAGATATGGCCAAAATAAGTTTTTCATATAAAAATTTACATTTTTTTAGGATTTGGGTGGATTTTTCAATTTTTTGAGGGTGGTCACGAATTATCGTCCTTTTCGCTCTAGGACGCATATTTAAGGAGATATGGCCAAAAGAAGTTTTTCATATAAAAATTTCATTTTTTTTAGGATTTGGGTGGATTTTTCAATTTTTTGAGGGTGGTCACGAATTATCGTCCTTTTCGCTCTAGGAGGCTTAGTTTAGGAGATATGGCCAAAATAAGTTTTTCATATAAAAATTTACATTTTTTTAGGATTTGGGTGGATTTTTCAATTTTTTGAGGGTGGTCACGAATTATCGTCCTTTTCGCTCTAGGAGGCTTAGTTTAGGAGATATGGCCAAAATAAGTTTTTCATATAAAAATTTCAATTTTTTTAGGATTTGGGTGGATTTTTCAATTTTTTGAGGGTGGTCACGAATTATCGTCCTTTTCGCTCTAGGAGGCTTAGTTTAGGAGATATGGCCAAAATAAGTTTTTCATATAAAAATTTCCATTTTTTTTAGGATTTGGGGGGATTTTTCAATTTTTTGAGGGTGGTCACGAATTATCGTCCTTTTTGCTCTAGGAGGCTTAGTTTAGGAGATATGGCCAAAATAAGTTTTGCATGTAAAAATTTAAATTTTTTTAGGATTTGGGTGGATTTTTAAATTTTTTGAGGGTGGTCACGAATTATCGTCCTTTTCGCTCTAGGAGGCTTAGTTTAGGAGATATGGCCAAAGTAAGTTTTTCATGTAAAAATTTCAATTTTTTTTTAAGATTTGGGTGGATTTTTCAATTTTTTGAGGGTGGTCACGAATTATCGTTCTTTTCGCTCTAGGAGCCTTAGTTTAGGAGATATGGCCAAAATAAGTTTTTCATATAAAAATTTCATTTTTTTAGGATTTGGGTGGATTTTTCAATTTTTTGAGGGTGGTCACGAATTATCGTCCTTTTCGCTCTAGGAGGCTTAGCTTAGGAGATATGGCCAAAATAAGTTTTTCATATGAAAATTTCAATTTTTTTAGGATTTGGGTGGATTTTTCAATTTTTTGAGGGTGGTCACGAATTATCGTCCTTTTCGCTCTAGGAGGCTTAGTTTAGGAGATATGGCCAAAATAAGTTTTTCATATAAAAATTTCAATTTTTTTAGGATTTGGGTGGATTTTTCAATGTTTTGAGGGTGGTCACGAATTATCGTCCTTTTCGCTCTAAGAGGCTTAGTTTAGGAGATATGGCCAAAATAAGTTTTTCATATAATAATTTCAATTTTTTTAGGATTTGGGTGGATTTTTCAATTTTTTGAGGGTGGTCACGAATTATCGTCCTTTTCGCTCTAGGAGGCTTAGTTTAGGAGATATGGCCAAAATAAGTTTTTCATATAAAAATTTAATTTTTTTTAGGATTTGGATGGATTTTTCAATTTTTTGAGGGTGGTCACGAATTATCGTCCTTTTTGCTCTAGGAGGCTTAGTTTAGGAGATATGGCCAAAATAAGTTTTTCATGTAAAAATTTCAATTTTTTTAGGATTTGGGTGGATTTTTTAATTTTTTGAGGGTGGTCACGAATTATCGTCCTTTTTGCTCTAGGACGCATATTTAAGGAGATATGGCCAAAAGAAGCTTTTCATATAAAAATTTCAATTTTTTTAGGATTTGGGTGGATTTTTCAATTTTTTGAGGGTGGTCACGAATTATCGTCCTTTTCGCTCTAGGAGGCTTAGTTTAGGAGATATGGCCAAAAGAAGTTTTTCATATAAAAATTTACATTTTTTTAGGATTTGGGTGGATTTTTCAATTTTTTGAGGGTGGTCACGAATTATCGTCCTTTTCGCTCTAGGACGCATATTTAAGGAGATATGGCCAAAAGAAGTTTTTCATATAAAAATTTAATTTTTTTTTAGGATTTGGGTGGATTTTTCAATTTTTTGAGGGTGGTCACGAATTATCGTCCTTTTTGCTCTAGGAGGCTTAGTTTAGGAGATATGCCCAAAATAAGTTCTTCATGTAAAAATTTCATTTTTTTAGGATTTGGGTGGATTTTTCAATTTTTTGAGGGTGGTCACGAATTATCGTCCTTTTCGCTCTAGGAGGCTTAGTTTAGGAGATATGGCCACAATAAGTTTTTCATATAAAAATTTCAATTTTTTAGGATTTGGGTGGATTTTTCAATTTTTTGAGGGTGGTCACGAATTATCGTTCTTTTCGCTCTAGGACGCATATTTAAGGAGATATGGTCAAAAGAAGTTTTTCATATAAAAATTTAATTTTTTTTAGGATTTGGGTGGATTTTTCAATTTTTTGAGGGTGGTCACGAATTATCGTCCTTTTTGCTCTAGGAGGCTTAGTTTAGGAGATATGGCCAAAATAAGTTTTTCATGTAAAAATTTCAATTTTTTTAGGAATTGGGTGGATTTTTTAATTTTTTGAGGGTGGTCACGAATTATCGTCCTTTTTGCTCTAGGACGCATATTT
The DNA here is from genome assembly GCF_050003625.1 of Haematobia irritans. Classification (NCBI taxonomy): domain Eukaryota; kingdom Metazoa; phylum Arthropoda; class Insecta; order Diptera; family Muscidae; genus Haematobia; species Haematobia irritans. The sequence goes on from NC_134397.1 coordinate 20,431,718, forward strand.
AAGGAGATATGGCCAAAAGAAGTTTTTCATATAAAAATTTAATTTTTTTTAGGATTTGGGTGGATTTTTCAATTTTTTGAGGGTGGTCACGAATTATCGTCCTTTTTGCTCTAGGAGGCTTAGTTTAGGAGGTATGGCCAAAATAAGTTCTTCTTGTAAAAATTTCATTTTTTTTAGGATTTGGGTGGATTTTTCAATTTATGAGGGTGGTCACGAATTATCGTCGTTTTCGCTCTAGGAGGCTTAGTTTAGGAGATATGGCCAAAGTAAGTTTTTCATGTAAAAATTTCAATTTTTTTAGGATTTGGGTGGATTTTTCAATTTTTTGAGGGTGGTCACGAATTACCGTCCTTTTCGCTCTAGGAGGCTTAGTTTAGGAGATATGGCCAAAATAAGTTTTTCATATAAAAATTTACATTTTTTTAGGATTTGGGTGGATTTTTCAATTTTTTGAGGGTGGTCACGAATTATCGTCCTTTTCGCTCTAGGACGCATATTTAAGGAGATATGGCCAAAAGAAGTTTTTCATATAAAAATTTCAATTTTTTTAGGATTTGGGTGGATTTTTCAATTTTTTGAGGGTGGTCACGAATTATCGTCCTTTTCGCTCTAGGAGGCTTAGTTTAGGAGATATGGCCAAAATAAGTTTTTCATATAAAAATTTACATTTTTTTAGGATTTGGGTGGATTTTTCAATTTTTTGAGGGTGGTCACGAATTATCGTCCTTTTCGCTCTAGGACGCATATTTAAGGAGATATGGCCAAAAGAAGTTTTTCATATAAAAATTTCAATTTTTTTAGGATTTGGGTGGATTTTTCAATTTTTTGAGGGTGGTCACGAATTATCGTCCTTTTCGCTCTAGGAGGCTTAGTTTAGGAGATATGGCCAAAATAAGTTTTTCATATAAAAATTTCAATTTTTTTAGGATTTGGGTGGATTTTTCAATTTTTTGAGGGTGGTCACGAATTACCGTCCTTTTCGCTCTAGGAGGCTTAGTTTAGGAGATATGGCCAAAATAAGTTTTTCATATAAAAATTTACATTTTTTTAGGATTTGGGTGGATTTTTCAATTTTTTGAGGGTGGTCACGAATTATCGTCCTTTTCGCTCTAGGACGCATATTTAAGGAGATATGGCCAAAAGAAGTTTTTCATATAAAAATTTCAATTTTTTTAGGATTTGGGTGGATTTTTCAATTTTTTGAGGGTGGTCACGAATTATCGTCCTTTTCGCTCTAGGAGGCTTAGTTTAGGAGATATGGCCAAAATAAGTTTTTCATATAAAAATTTACATTTTTTTAGGATTTGGGTGGATTTTTCAATTTTTTGAGGGTGGTCACGAATTATCGTCCTTTTCGCTCTAGGACGCATATTTAAGGAGATATGGCCAAAAGAAGTTTTTCATATAAAAATTTCAATTTTTTTAGGATTTGGGTGGATTTTTCAATTTTTTGAGGGTGGTCACGAATTATCGTCCTTTTCGCTCTAGGAGGCTTAGTTTAGGAGATATGGCCAAAATAAGTTTTTCATATAAAAATTTCAATTTTTTTAGGATTTGGGTGGATTTTTCAATTTTTTGAGGGTGGTCACGAATTATCGTCCTTTTCGCTCTAGGAGGCTTAGTTTAGGAGATATGGCCAAAATAAGTTTTTCATATAAAAATTTCAATTTTTTTAGGATTTGGGTGGATTTTTCAATTTTTTGAGGGTGGTCACGAATTATCGTCCTTTTCGCTCTAGGAGGCTTAGTTTAGGAGATATGGCCAAAATAAGTTTTTCATATAAAAATTTCAATTTTTTTAGGATTTGGGTGGATTTTTAAATTTTTTGAGGGTGGTCACGAATTATCCTCCTTTTCGCTCTAGGAGGCTTAGTTTAGGAGATATGGCCAAAGTAAGTTTTTCATGTAAAAATTTCAATTTTTTTAGGATTTGGGTGGATTTTTCAATTTTTTGAGGGTGGTCACGAATTATCGTCCTTTCCGCTCTAGGAGGCTTAGTTTAGGAGATATGGCCAAAATAAGTTTTTCATATAACAATTTCATTTTTTTAGGATTTGGGTGGATTTTTCAATTTTTTGAGGGTGGTCACGAATTATCGTCCTTTTCGCTCTAGGACGCATATTTAAGGAGATATGGCCAAAAGGAGTTTTTCATATAAAAATTTCAATTTTTTTAGGATTTGGGTGGATTTTTCAATTTTTTGAGGGTGGTCACGAATTATCGTCCTTTTCGCTCTAGGAGGCTTAGTTTAGGAGATATGGCCAAAATAAGTTTTTCATATAAAAATTTACATTTTTTTAGGTTTTGGGTGGACTTTTCAATTTTTTGAGGGTGGTCACGAATTATCGTCCTTTTCGCTCTAGGAGGCTTAGTTTAGGAGATATGGCCAAAATAAGTTTTTCATATAAAAATTTCAATTTTTTTAGGATTTGGGTGGATTTTTCAATTTTTTGAGGGTGGTCACGAATTATCGTCCTTTTCGCTCTAGGAGGCTTAGTTTAGGAGATATGGCCAAAATAAGTTTTTCATATAAAAATTTCAATTTTTTTAGGATTTGGGTGGATTTTTCAATTTTTTGAGGGTGGTCACGAATTATCGTCCTTTTCGCTCTAGGAGGCTTAGTTTAGGAGATATGGCCAAAAAAAGTTTTTCATATAAAAATTTAAATTTTTTAGAATTTGGGTGGATTTTTCAATTTTTTGAGGGTGGTCACGAATTATCGTCCTTTACGCTCTAGGAGGCTTAGTTTAGGAGATATGGCCAAAATAAGTTTTTCATATAAAAATTTCAATTTTTTAGGATTTGGGTGGATTTTTCAATTTGTTGGGGGTGGTCACGAATTATCGTCCTTTTTGCTCTAGGACGCATATTTAAGGAGATATGGCCAAAAGAAGTTTTTCATATAAAAATTTAATTTTTTTAGGATTTGGGTGGATTTTTCAATTTTTTGAGGGTGGTCACAAATTATCGCCCTTTTTGATCTAGGAGGCTTAGTTTAGGAGATATGGCCAAAATAAGTTTTTCATGTAAAAATTTCAATTTTTTTAGGATTTGGGTGGATTTTGTAATTTTTTGAGGGTGGTCACGAATTATCGTCCTTTTTGCTCTAGGACGCATATTTAAGGAGATATGGCCAAAAGAAGTTTTTCATATAAAAATTTCATTTTTTTTAGGATTTGGGTGGATTTTTCAATTTTTTGAGGGTGGTCACGAATTATCGTCCTTTTCGCTCTAGGAGGCTTAGTTTAGGAGATATGGCCAAAGTAAGTTTTTCATGTAAAAATTTCAATTTTTTTAGGATTTGGGTGGATTTTTCAATTTTTTGAGGGTGGTCACGAATTATCGTCCTTTTTGCTCTAGGAGGCTTAGTTTAGGAGATATGGCCAAAATAAGTTTTTCATGTAAAAATTTCAATTTTTTTAGGAATTGGGTGGATTTTTTAATTTTTTGAGGGTGGTCACGAATTATCGTCCTTTTTGCTCTAGGACGCATATTTAAGGAGATATGGCCAAAAGAAGTTTTTCATATAAAAATTTAATTTTTTTTAGGATTTGGGTGGATTTTTCAATTTTTTGAGGGTGGTCACGAATTATCGTCCTTTTTGCTCTAGGAGGCTTAGTTTAGGAGGTATGGCCAAAATAAGTTCTTCTTGTAAAAATTTCATTTTTTTTAGGATTTGGGTGGATTTTTCAATTTTTTGAGGGTGGTCACGAATTATCGTCGTTTTCGCTCTAGGAGGCTTAGTTTAGGAGATATGGCCAAAGTAAGTTTTTCATGTAAAAATTTACATTTTTTAGGATTTGGGTGGATTTTTCAATTTTTTGAGGGTGGTCACGAATTATCGTCCTTTTCGCTCTAGGACGCATATTTAAGGAGATATGGCCAAAAGAAGTTTTTCATATAAAAATTTCAATTTTTTTAGGATTTGGGTGGATTTTTCAATTTTTTGAGGGTGGTCACGAATTATCGTCCTTTTCGCTCTAGGAGGCTTAGTTTAGGAGATATGGCCAAAATAAGTTTTTCATATAAAAATTTACATTTTTTTAGGATTTGGGTGGATTTTTCAATTTTTTGAGGGTGGTCACGAATTATCGTCCTTTTCGCTCTAGGACGCATATTTAAGGAGATATGGCCAAAAGAAGTTTTTCATATAAAAATTTCAATTTTTTTAGGATTTGGGTGGATTTTTCAATTTTTTGAGGGTGGTCACGAATTTTTAAATTTTTTGAGGGTGGTCACGAATTATCCTCCTTTTCGCTCTAGGAGGCTTAGTTTAGGAGATATGGCCAAAGTAAGTTTTTCATGTAAAAATTTCAATTTTTTTAGGATTTGGGTGGATTTTTCAATTTTTTGAGGGTGGTCACGAATTATCGTCCTTTTCGCTCTAGGACGCATATTTAAGGAGATATGGCCAAAAGAAGTTTTTCATATAAAAATTTCAATTTTTTTAGGATTTGGGTGGATTTTTCAATTTTTTGAGGGTGGTCACGAATTATCGTCCTTTTCGCTCTAGGAGGCTTAGTTTAGGAGATATGGCCAAAATAAGTTTTTCATATAAAAATTTACATTTTTTTAGGATTTGGGTGGACTTTTCAATTTTTTGAGGGTGGTCACGAATTATCGTCCTTTTCGCTCTAGGAGGCTTAGTTTAGGAGATATGGCCAAAATAAGTTTTTCATATAAAAATTTCAATTTTTTTAGGATTTGGGTGGATTTTTCAATTTTTTGAGGGTGGTCACGAATTATCGTCCTTTTCGCTCTAGGAGGCTTAGTTTAGGAGATATGGCCAAAATAAGTTTTTCATATAAAAATTTCAATTTTTTTAGGATTTGGGTGGATTTTTCAATTTTTTGAGGGTGGTCACGAATTATCGTCCTTTTCGTTCTAGTAGGCTTAGTTTAGGAGATATGGCCAAAAAAAGTTTTTCATATAAAAATTTAAATTTTTTAGGATTTGGGTGGATTTTTCAATTTTTTGAGGGTGGTCACGAATTATCGTCCTTTTCGCTCTAGGAGGCTTAGTTTAGGAGATATGGCCAAAATAAGTTTTTCATATAAAAATTTCAATTTTTTAGGATTTGGGTGGATTTTTCAATTTGTTGGGGGTGGTCACGAATTATCGTCCTTTTTGCTCTAGGACGCATATTTAAGGAGATATGGCCAAAAGAAGTTTTTCATATAAAAATTTAATTTTTTTAGGATTTGGGTGGATTTTTCAATTTTTTGAGGGTGGTCACAAATTATCGCCCTTTTTGATCTAGGAGGCTTAGTTTAGGAGATATGGCCAAAATAAGTTTTTCATGTAAAAATTTCAATTTTTTTAGGATTTGGGTGGATTTTTCAATTTTTTGAGGGTGGTCACGAATTATCGTCCTTTTCGCTCTAGGAGGCTTAGTTTAGGAGATATGGCCAAAATAAGTTTTTCATATAAAAATTTCAATTTTTAGGATTTGGGTGGATTTTTCAATTTTTTGAGGGTGGTCACGAATTATCGTCCTTTTCGCTCTAGGAGGCTTAGTTTAGGAGATATGGCCAAAGTAAGTTTTTCATGTAAAAATTTCAATTTTTTTAGGATTTGGGTGGATTTTTCAATTTTTTGAGGGTGGTCACGAATTATCGTCCTTTTCGCTCTAGGAGGCTTAGTTTAGGAGATATGGCCAAAATAAGTTTTTCATATAAAAATTTACATTTTTTTAGGATTTGGGTGGATTTTTCAATTTTTTGAGGGTGGTCACGAATTATCGTCCTTTTCGCTCTAGGAGGCTTAGTTTAGGAGATATGGCCAAAATAAGTTTTTCATATAAAAATTTCATTTTTTTAGGATTTGGGTGGATTTTTCAATTTTTTGAGGGTGGTCACGAATTATCGTCCTTTTCGCTCTAGGAGGCTTAGTTTAGGAGATATGGCCAAAATAAGTTTTTCATATAAAAATTTCATTTTTTTAGGATTTGGGTGGATTTTTCAATTTTTTGAGGGTGGTCACGAATTATCGTCCTTTTCGCTCTAGGAGGCTTAGTTTAGGAGATATGGCCAAAATAAGTTTTTCATATGAAAATTTCAATTTTTTTAGGATTTGGGTGGATTTTTCAATTTTTTGAGGGTGGTCACGAATTATCGTCCTTTTCGCTCTAGGAGGCTTAGTTTAGGAGATATGGCCAAAATAAGTTTTTCATATAAAAATTTACATTTTTTTAGGATTTGGGTGGATTTTTCAATTTTTTGAGGGTGGTCACGAATTATCGTCCTTTTCGCTCTAGGAGGCTTAGTTTAGGAGATATGGCCAAAATAAGTTTTTCATATAAAAATTTCAATTTTTTTAGGATTTGGGTGGATTTTTCAATTTTTTGAGGGTGGTCACGAATTATCGTCCTTTTCGCTCTAGGAGGCTTAGTTTAGGAGATATGGCCAAAATAAGTTTTTCATATAAAAATTTTAATTTTTTTAGGATTTGGGTGGATTTTTCAATTTTTTGAGGGTGGTCACGAATTATCGTCCTTTTCGCTCTAGGAGGCTTAGCTTAGGAGATATGGCCAAAATAAGTTTTTCATATGAAAATTTCAATTTTTTTAGGATTTGGGTGGATTTTTCAATTTTCTGAGGGTGGTCACGAATTATCGTCCTTTTCGCTCTAGGAGGCTTAGTTTAGGAGATATGGCCAAAATAAGTTTTTCATATAAAAATTTACATTTTTTTAGGATTTGGGTGGATTTTTCAATGTTTTGAGGGTGGTCACGAATTATCGTCCTTTTCGCTCTAAGAGGCTTAGTTTAGGAGATATGGCCAAAATAAGTTTTTCATATAAAAATTTCAATTTTTTTAGGATTTGGGTGGATTTTTCAATTTTTTGAGGGTGGTCACGAATTATCGTCCTTTTCGCTCTAGGAGGCTTAGTTTAGGAGATATGGCCAAAATAAGTTTTTCATATAAAAATTTCAATTTTTTTAGGATTTGGGTGGATTTTTCAATTTTTTGAGGGTGGTCACGAATTATCGTCCTTTTTGCTCTAGGACGCATATTTAAGGAGATATGGCCAAAAGAAGTTTTTCATATAAAAATTTCAATTTTTTTAGGATTTGGGTGGATTTTTCAATTTTTTGAGGGTGGTCACGAATTATCGTCCTTTTCGCTCTAGGAGGCTTAGTTTAGGAGATATGGCCAAAAGAAGTTTTTCATATAAAAATTTACATTTTTTTAGGATTTGGGTGGATTTTTCAATTTTTTGAGGGTGGTCACGAATTATCGTCCTTTTCGCTCTAGGACGCATATTTAAGGAGATATGGCCAAAAGAAGTTTTTCATATAAAAATTTCAATTTTTTTAGGATTTGGGTGGATTTTTCAATTTTTTGAGGGTGGTCACGAATTATCGTCCTTTTCGCTCTAGGAGGCTTAGTTTAGGAGATATGGCCAAAAAAGTTTTTCATATAAAAATTTCAATTTTTTTAGGATTTGGGTGGATTTTTCAATTTTTTGAGGGTGGTCACGAATTATCGTCCTTTTTGCTCTAGGACGCGTATTTAAGGAGATATGGCCAAAAGAAGTTTTTCATATAAAAATTTAAATTTTTTTAGGATTTGGGTGGATTTTTCAATTTTTTGAGGGTGGTCACGAATTATCGTCCTTTTCGCTCTAGGAGGCTTAGTTTAGGAGATATGGCCAAAATAAGTTTTTCATTGAAAAATTTCAATTTTTTTAGGATTTGGGTGGATTTTTTAATTTTTTGAGGGTGGTCACGAATTATCGTCCTTTTTGCTCTAGGACGCATATTTAAGGAGATATGGCCAAAATAAGTTTTTCATGTAAAAATTTCAATTTTTTTAGGATTTGGGTGGATTTTTCAATTTTTTGAGGGTGGTCACGAATTATCGTCCTTTTTGCTCTAGGACGCATATTTAAGGAGATATGGCCAAAAGAAGTTTTTCATATAAAAATTTACATTTCTTTTGGGATTTGGGTGGATTTTTCAATTTTTTGAGGGTGGTCACGAATTATCGTCCTTTTCGCTCTAGGACGCATATTTAAGGAGATATGGCCAAAATAATTTTCATATAAAAATTTAAATTTTTTTAGGATTTGGGTGGATTTTTCAATTTTTTGAGGGTGGTCACGAATTATCGTCCTTTTCGCTCTAGGAGGCTTAGTTTAGGAGATATGGCCAAAAAAGTTTTTCATATAAAAATTTCAATTTTTTTAGGATTTGGGTGGATTTTTCAATTTTTTGAGGGTGGTCACGAATTATCGTCCTTTTCGCTCTAGGAGGCTTAGTTTAGGAGATATGGCCAAAATAAGTTTTTCATGTAAAAATTTCATTTTGTTTAGGATTTGGGTGGATTTTTCAATTTTTTGAGGGTGGTCACGAATTATCGTCCTTTTCGCTCTAGGAGGCTTAGTTTAGTAGATATGGCCAAAGTAAGTTTTTCATGTAAAAATTTCAATTTTTTTAGGATTTGGGTGGATTTTTCAATTTTTTGAGGGTGGTCACGAATTATCGTCCTTTTCGCTCTAGGAGGCTTAGTTTAGGAGATATGGCCAAAATAAGTTTTTCATATAAAAATTTACATTTTTTTAGGATTTGGGTGGATTTTTCAATTTTTTGAGGGTGGTCACGAATTATCGTCCTTTTCGCTCTAGGAGGCTTAGTTTAGGAGATATGGCCAAAATAAGTTTTTCATGTAAAAATTTCAATTTTTTTTAGGATTTGGGTGGATTTTTCAATTTTTTGAGGGTGGTCACGAATTATCGTCCTTTTCGCTCTAGGAGCGAGATATGGCCAAAAAAGTTTTTCATATAAAAATTTCAATTTTTTTAGGATTTGGGTGGATTTTTCAATTTTTTGAGGGTGGTCACGAATTATCGTCCTTTTCGCTCTAGGAGGCTTAGTTTAGGAGATATGGCCAAAATAAGTTTTTCATGTAAAAATTTCATTTTGTTTAGGATTTGGGTGGATTTTTCAATTTTTTGAGGGTGGTCACGAATTATCGTCCTTTTCGCTCTAGGAGGCTTAGTTTAGTAGATATGGCCAAAGTAAGTTTTTCATGTAAAAATTTCAATTTTTTTAGGATTTGGGTGGATTTTTCAATTTTTTGAGGGTGGTCACGAATTATCGTCCTTTTCGCTCTAGGAGGCTTAGTTTAGGAGATATGGCCAAAATAAGTTTTTCATATAAAAATTTACATTTTTTTAGGATTTGGGTGGATTTTTCAATTTTTTGAGGGTGGTCACGAATTATCGTCCTTTTCGCTCTAGGAGGCTTAGTTTAGGAGATATGGCCAAAATAAGTTTTTCATATAAAAATTTACATTTTTTTAGGATTTGGGTGGATTTTTCAATTTTTTGAGGGTGGTCACGAATTATCGTCCTTTTCGCTCTAGGAGGCTTAGTTTAGGAGATATGGCCAAAATAAGTTTTTCATATAAAAATTTACATTTTTTTAGGATTTGGGTGGATTTTTCAATTTTTTGAGGGTGGTCACGTATTATCGTCCTTTTCGCTCTAGGACGCATATTTAAGGAGATATGGCCAAAAGAAGTTTTTCATATAAAAATTTCATTTTTTTTAGGATTTGGGTGGATTTTTCAATTTTTTGAGGGTGGTCACGAATTATCGTCCTTTTCGCTCTAGGAGGCTTAGTTTAGGAGATATGGCCAAAATAAGTTTTTCATGTAAAAATTTCAATTTTTTTTAGGATTTGGGTGGATTTTTCAATTTTTTGAGGGTGGTCACGAATTATCGTCCTTTTCGCTCTAGGAGCGAGATATGGCCAAAAAAGTTTTTCATATAAAAATTTCAATTTTTTTAGGATTTGGGTGGATTTTTCAATTTTTTGAGGGTGGTCACGAATTATCGTCCTTTTTGCTCTAGGACGCATATTTAAGGAGATATGGCCAAAAGAAGTTTTTCATATAAAAATTTAAATTTTTTTAGGATTTGGGTGGATTTTTCAATTTTTTGAGGGTGGTCACGAATTATCGTCCTTTTCGCTCTAGGAGGCTTAGTTTAGGAGATATGGCCAAAAAAGTTTTTCATATAAAAATTTCAATTTTTTTAGGATTTGGGTGGATTTTTCAATTTTTTGAGGGTGGTCACGAATTATCGTCCTTTTTGCTCTAGGACGCATATTTAAGGAGATATGGCCAAAAGAAGTTTTTCATATAAAAATTTAAATTTTTTTAGGATTTGGGTGGATTTTTCAATTTTTTGAGGGTGGTCACGAATTATCGTCCTTTTCGCTCTAGGAGGCTTAGTTTAGGAGATATGGCCAAAATAAGTTTTTCATTGAAAAATTTCAATTTTTTTAGGATTTGGGTGGATTTTTTAATTTTTTGAGGGTGGTCACGAATTATCGTCCTTTTTGCTCTAGGACGCATATTTAAGGAGATATGGCCAAAATAAGTTTTTCATGTAAAAATTTCAATTTTTTTAGGATTTGGGTGGATTTTTCAATTTTTTGAGGGTGGTCACGAATTATCGTCCTTTTTGCTCTAGGACGCATATTTAAGGAGATATGGCCAAAAGAAGTTTTTCATATAAAAATTTACATTTCTTTTGGGATTTGGGTGGATTTTTCAATTTTTTGAGGGTGGTCACGAATTATCGTCCTTTTCGCTCTAGGACGCATATTTAAGGAGATATGGCCAAAATAATTTTCATATAAAAATTTAAATTTTTTTAGGATTTGGGTGGATTTTTCAATTTTTTGAGGGTGGTCACGAATTATCGTCCTTTTCGCTCTAGGAGGCTTAGTTTAGGAGATATGGCCAAAAAAGTTTTTCATATAAAAATTTCAATTTTTTTAGGATTTGGGTGGATTTTTCAATTTTTTGAGGGTGGTCACGAATTATCGTCCTTTTCGCTCTAGGAGGCTTAGTTTAGGAGATATGGCCAAAATAAGTTTTTCATGTAAAAATTTCATTTTGTTTAGGATTTGGGTGGATTTTTCAATTTTTTGAGGGTGGTCACGAATTATCGTCCTTTTCGCTCTAGGAGGCTTAGTTTAGTAGATATGGCCAAAGTAAGTTTTTCATGTAAAAATTTCAATTTTTTTAGGATTTGGGTGGATTTTTCAATTTTTTGAGGGTGGTCACGAATTATCGTCCTTTTCGCTCTAGGAGGCTTAGTTTAGGAGATATGGCCAAAATAAGTTTTTCATATAAAAATTTACATTTTTTTAGGATTTGGGTGGATTTTTCAATTTTTTGAGGGTGGTCACGAATTATCGTCCTTTTCGCTCTAGGAGGCTTAGTTTAGGAGATATGGCCAAAATAAGTTTTTCATATAAAAATTTCATTTTTTTAGGATTTGGGTGGATTTTTCAATTTTTTGAGGGTGGTCACGAATTATCGTCCTTTTCGCTCTAGGAGGCTTAGTTTAGGAGATATGGCCAAAATAAGTTTTTCATATAAAAATTTCATTTTTTTAGGATTTGGGTGGATTTTTCAATTTTTTGAGGGTGGTCACGAATTATCGTCCTTTTCGCTCTAGGAGGCTTAGTTTAGGAGATATGGCCAAAATAAGTTTTTCATATGAAAATTTCAATTTTTTTAGGATTTGGGTGGATTTTTCAATTTTTTGAGGGTGGTCACGAATTATCGTCCTTTTCGCTCTAGGAGGCTTAGTTTAGGAGATATGGCCAAAATAAGTTTTTCATATAAAAATTTACATTTTTTTAGGATTTGGGTGGATTTTTCAATTTTTTGAGGGTGGTCACGAATTATCGTCCTTTTCGCTCTAGGAGGCTTAGTTTAGGAGATATGGCCAAAATAAGTTTTTCATATAAAAATTTCAATTTTTTTAGGATTTGGGTGGATTTTTCAATTTTTTGAGGGTGGTCACGAATTATCGTCCTTTTCGCTCTAGGAGGCTTAGTTTAGGAGATATGGCCAAAATAAGTTTTTCATATAAAAATTTTAATTTTTTTAGGATTTGGGTGGATTTTTCAATTTTTTGAGGGTGGTCACGAATTATCGTCCTTTTCGCTCTAGGAGGCTTAGCTTAGGAGATATGGCCAAAATAAGTTTTTCATATGAAAATTTCAATTTTTTTAGGATTTGGGTGGATTTTTCAATTTTCTGAGGGTGGTCACGAATTATCGTCCTTTTCGCTCTAGGAGGCTTAGTTTAGGAGATATGGCCAAAATAAGTTTTTCATATAAAAATTTACATTTTTTTAGGATTTGGGTGGATTTTTCAATGTTTTGAGGGTGGTCACGAATTATCGTCCTTTTCGCTCTAAGAGGCTTAGTTTAGGAGATATGGCCAAAATAAGTTTTTCATATAAAAATTTCAATTTTTTTAGGATTTGGGTGGATTTTTCAATTTTTTGAGGGTGGTCACGAATTATCGTCCTTTTCGCTCTAGGAGGCTTAGTTTAGGAGATATGGCCAAAATAAGTTTTTCATATAAAAATTTCAATTTTTTTAGGATTTGGGTGGATTTTTCAATTTTTTGAGGGTGGTCACGAATTATCGTCCTTTTTGCTCTAGGACGCATATTTAAGGAGATATGGCCAAAAGAAGTTTTTCATATAAAAATTTCAATTTTTTTAGGATTTGGGTGGATTTTTCAATTTTTTGAGGGTGGTCACGAATTATCGTCCTTTTCGCTCTAGGAGGCTTAGTTTAGGAGATATGGCCAAAAGAAGTTTTTCATATAAAAATTTACATTTTTTTAGGATTTGGGTGGATTTTTCAATTTTTTGAGGGTGGTCACGAATTATCGTCCTTTTCGCTCTAGGACGCATATTTAAGGAGATATGGCCAAAAGAAGTTTTTCATATAAAAATTTCAATTTTTTTAGGATTTGGGTGGATTTTTCAATTTTTTGAGGGTGGTCACGAATTATCGTCCTTTTCGCTCTAGGAGGCTTAGTTTAGGAGATATGGCCAAAAAAGTTTTTCATATAAAAATTTCAATTTTTTTAGGATTTGGGTGGATTTTTCAATTTTTTGAGGGTGGTCACGAATTATCGTCCTTTTTGCTCTAGGACGCATATTTAAGGAGATATGGCCAAAAGAAGTTTTTCATATAAAAATTTAAATTTTTTTAGGATTTGGGTGGATTTTTCAATTTTTTGAGGGTGGTCACGAATTATCGTCCTTTTCGCTCTAGGAGGCTTAGTTTAGGAGATATGGCCAAAATAAGTTTTTCATTGAAAAATTTCAATTTTTTTAGGATTTGGGTGGATTTTTTAATTTTTTGAGGGTGGTCACGAATTATCGTCCTTTTTGCTCTAGGACGCATATTTAAGGAGATATGGCCAAAATAAGTTTTTCATGTAAAAATTTCAATTTTTTTAGGATTTGGGTGGATTTTTCAATTTTTTGAGGGTGGTCACGAATTATCGTCCTTTTTGCTCTAGGACGCATATTTAAGGAGATATGGCCAAAAGAAGTTTTTCATATAAAAATTTACATTTCTTTTGGGATTTGGGTGGATTTTTCAATTTTTTGAGGGTGGTCACGAATTATCGTCCTTTTCGCTCTAGGACGCATATTTAAGGAGATATGGCCAAAATAATTTTCATATAAAAATTTAAATTTTTTTAGGATTTGGGTGGATTTTTCAATTTTTTGAGGGTGGTCACGAATTATCGTCCTTTTCGCTCTAGGAGGCTTAGTTTAGGAGATATGGCCAAAAAAGTTTTTCATATAAAAATTTCAATTTTTTTAGGATTTGGGTGGATTTTTCAATTTTTTGAGGGTGGTCACGAATTATCGTCCTTTTCGCTCTAGGAGGCTTAGTTTAGGAGATATGGCCAAAATAAGTTTTTCATGTAAAAATTTCATTTTGTTTAGGATTTGGGTGGATTTTTCAATTTTTTGAGGGTGGTCACGAATTATCGTCCTTTTCGCTCTAGGAGGCTTAGTTTAGTAGATATGGCCAAAGTAAGTTTTTCATGTAAAAATTTCAATTTTTTTAGGATTTGGGTGGATTTTTCAATTTTTTGAGGGTGGTCACGAATTATCGTCCTTTTCGCTCTAGGAGGCTTAGTTTAGGAGATATGGCCAAAATAAGTTTTTCATATAAAAATTTACATTTTTTTAGGATTTGGGTGGATTTTTCAATTTTTTGAGGGTGGTCACGAATTATCGTCCTTTTCGCTCTAGGAGGCTTAGTTTAGGAGATATGGCCAAAATAAGTTTTTCATGTAAAAATTTCAATTTTTTTTAGGATTTGGGTGGATTTTTCAATTTTTTGAGGGTGGTCACGAATTATCGTCCTTTTCGCTCTAGGAGCGAGATATGGCCAAAAAAGTTTTTCATATAAAAATTTCAATTTTTTTAGGATTTGGGTGGATTTTTCAATTTTTTGAGGGTGGTCACGAATTATCGTCCTTTTTGCTCTAGGACGCATATTTAAGGAGATATGGCCAAAAGAAGTTTTTCATATAAAAATTTAATTTTTTTTTAGGATTTGGGTGGATTTTTCAATTTTTTGAGGGTGGTCACGAATTATCGTCCTTTTTGCTCTAGGACGCATATTTAAGGAGATATGGCCAAAAGAAGTTTTTCATATAAAAATTTAAATTTTTTTAGGATTTGGGTGGATTTTTCAATTTTTTGAGGGTGGTCACGAATTATCGTCCTTTTCGCTCTAGGAGGCTTAGTTTAGGAGATATGGCCAAAATAAGTTTTTCATTGAAAAATTTCAATTTTTTTAGGATTTGGGTGGATTTTTTAATTTTTTGAGGGTGGTCACGAATTATCGTCCTTTTTGCTCTAGGACGCATATTTAAGGAGATATGGCCAAAATAAGTTCTTCATGTAAAAATTTCATTTTTTTTAGGATTTGGGTGGATTTTTAAATTTTTTGAGGGTGGTCACGAATTATCGTCCTTTTTGCTCTAGGAGGCTTAGTTTAGGAGATATGGCAAAAATAAGTTCTTCATGTAAAAATTTCATTTTGTTTAGGATTTGGGTGGATTTTTCAATTTTTTGAGGGTGGTCACGAATTATCGTCCTTTTCGCTCTAGGAGGCTTAGTTTAGGAGATATGGCCAAAGTAAGTTTTTCATGTAAAAATTTCAATTTTTTTTAGGATTTGGGTGGATTTTTCAATTTTTTGAGGGTGGTCACGAATTATCGTCCTTTTCGCTCTAGGAGGCTTAGTTTAGGAGATATGGCCAACATAAGTTTTTCATATAAAAATTTACATTTTTTTAGGATTTGGGTGGATTTTTCAATTTTTTGAGGGTGGTCTCGAATTATCGTCCTTTTCGCTCTAGGAGGCTTAGTTTAGGAGATATGGCCAAAATAAGTTTTTCATGTAAAAATTTCAATTTTTTTAGGATTTGGGTGGATTTTTTAATTTTTTGAGGGTGGTCACGAATTATCGTCCTTTTTGCTCTAGGACGCATATTTAAGGAGATATGGCCAAAATAAGTTTTTCATATAAAAATTTACATTTTTTTAGGATTTGGGTGGATTTTTCAATTTTTTGAGGGTGGTCACGAATTATCGTCCTTTTTGCTCTAGGACGCATATTTAAGGAGTTATGGCCAAAAGAAGTTTTTCATATAAAAATTTACATTTCTTTAGGATTTGGGTGGATTTTTAAATTTTTTGAGGGTGGTCACGAATTATCGTCCTTTTCGCTCTAGGACGCATATTTAAGGAGATATGGCCAAAAGAAGTTTTTCATATAAAAATTTCAATTTTTTTAGGATTTGGGTGGATTTTTCAATTTTTTGAGGGTGGTCACGAATTATCGTCCTTTTCGCTCTAGTAGGCTTAGTTTAGGAGATATGGCCAAAATAAGTTTTTCATATAAAAATTTCAATTTTTTTAGGATTTGGGTGGATTTTTCAATTTTTTGAGGGTGGTCACGAATTATCGTCCTTTTCGCTCTAGGAGGCTTAGTTTAGGAGATATGGCCAAAATAAGTTTTTCATATAAAAATTTCAATTTTTTTAGGATTTGGGTGGATTTTGTAATTTTTTGAGGGTGGTCACGAATTATCGTCCTTTTTGCTCTAGGACGCATATTTAAGGAGATATGGCCAAAAGAAGTTTTTCATATAAAAATTTCAATTTTTTTAGGATTTGGGTGGATTTTTCAATTTTTTGAGGGTGGTCACGAATTATCGTCCTTTTCGCTCTAGGAGGCTTAGTTTAGGAGATATGGCCAAAATAAGTTTTTCATATAAAAATTTCAATTTTTTTAGGATTTGGGTGGATTTTTCAATTTTTTGAGGGTGGTCACGAATTATCGTCCTTTTCGCTCTAGGAGGCTTAGTTTAGGAGATATGGCCAAAATAAGTTTTTCATATAAAAATTTCAATTCTTTTAGGATTTGGGTGGATTTTTCAATTTTTTGAGGGTGGTCACGAATTATCGTCCTTTTCGCTCTAGGAGGCTTAGTTTAGGAGATATGGCCACAATAAGTTTTTCATATAAAAATTTAAATTTTTTAGGATTTGGGTGGATTTTTCAATTTTTTGAGGGTGGTCTCGAATTATCGTCCTTTTCGCTCTAGGAGGCTTAGTTTAGGAGATATGGCCAAAATAAGTTTTTCATAAAGGGTGATTCTTTTGAGGTTAGGATTTTCATGCATTAGTATTTGACAGATCACGTGGGATTTCAGACATGGTGTCAAAGAGAAAAATGTTCAGTATGCTTTGACATTTCATCATGAATAGACTTACTAACGAGCAACGCTTGCAAATCATTGAATTTTATTACCAAAATCAGTGGCAGAAAATCCGCTTTTTTATCGACAAATTTTGTTCAGCGATGAGGCTCATTTCTGGTTGAATGGCTACGTAAATAAGCAAAATTGCCGCATTTGGAGTGAAGAGCAACCAGAAGCCGTTCAAGAACTGCCCATGCATCCCGAAAAATGCACTGTTTGGTGTGGTTTGTACGCTGGTGGAATCATTGGACCGTATTTTTTCAAAGATGCTGTTGGACGCAACGTTACGGTGAATGGCGATCGCTATCGTTCGATGCTAACAAACTTTTTGTTGCCAAAAATGGAAGAACTGAACTTGGTTGACATGTGGTTTCAACAAGATGGCGCTACATGCCACACAGCTCGCGATTCTATGGCCATTTTGAGGGAAAACTTCGGAGAACAATTCATCTCAAGAAATGGACCGGTAAGTTGGCCACCAAGATCATGCGATTTGACGCCTTTAGACTATTTTTTGTGGGGCTACGTCAAGTCTAAAGTCTACAGAAATAAGCCAGCAACTATTCCAGCTTTGGAAGACAACATTTCCGAAGAAATTCGGGCTATTCCGGCCGAAATGCTCGAAAAAGTTGCCCAAAATTGGACTTTCCGAATGGACCACCTAAGACGCAGCCGCGGTCAACATTTAAATGAAATTATCTTCAAAAAGTAAATGTCATGGACCAATCTAACGTTTCAAATAAAGAACCGATGAGATTTTGCAAATTTTATGCGTTTTTTTTTTAAAAAAAGTTATCAAGCTCTTAACAAATCACCCTTTATAAAAATTTCAATTTTTTTAGGATTTGGGTGGATTTTTCAATTTTTTGAGGGTGGTCACGAATTATCGTCCTTTTCGCTCTAGGAGGCTTAGTTTAGGAGATATGGCCAAAATAAGTTTTTCATATAAAAATTTACATTTTTTTAGGATTTGGGTGGATTTTTCAATTTTTTGAGGGTGGTCACGTATTATCGTCCTTTTCGCTCTAGGACGCATATTTAAGGAGATATGGCCAAAAGAAGTTTTTCATATAAAAATTTCATTTTTTTTAGGATTTGGGTGGATTTTTCAATTTTTTGAGGGTGGTCACGAATTATCGTCCTTTTCGCTCTAGGAGGCTTAGTTTAAGAGATATGGCCAAAGTAAGTTTTTCATGTAAAAATTTAAATTTTTTAGGATTTGGGTGGATTTTTCAATTTTTTGAGGGTGGTCACGAATTATCGTCCTTTTCGCTCTAGGAGGCTTAGTTTAGGAGATATGGCCAAAATAAGTTTTTCATATAAAAATTTACATTTTTTTAGGATTTGGGTGGATTTTTAAATTTTTTGAGGGTGGTCACGAATTATCGTCCTTTTCGCTCTAGGACGCATATTTAAGGAGATATGGCCAAAAGAAGTTTTTCATATAAAAATTTACATTTTTTTAGGATTTGGGTGGATTTTTCAATTTTTTGAGGGTGGTCACGAATTATCGTCCTTTTTGCTCTAGGAGGCTTAGTTTAGGAGATATGGCCAAAATAAGTTTTTCATGTAAAAATTTCAATTTTTTTAGGATTTGGGTGGATTTTTTAATTTTTTGAGGGTGGTCACGAATTATCGTCCTTTTTGCTCTAGGACGCATATTTAAGGAGATATGGCCAAAAGAAGTTTTTCATATAAAAATTTAATTTTTTTTAGGATTTGGGTGGATTTTTAAATTCTTTGAGGGTGGTCACGAATTATCGTCCTTTTTGCTCTAGGAGGCTTAGTTTAGGAGATATGGCCAAAATAAGTTCTTCATGTAAAAATTTCATTTTTTTTAGGATTTGGGTGGATTTTTAAATTTTTTGAGGGTGGTCACGAATTATCGTCCTTTTTGCTCTAGGAGGCTTAGTTTAGGAGATATGGCAAAAATAAGTTCTTCATGTAAAAATTTCATTTTGTTTAGGATTTGGGTGGATTTTTCAATTTTTTGAGGGTGGTCACGAATTATCGTCCTTTTCGCTCTAGGAGGCTTAGTTTAGGAGATATGGCCACAATAAGTTTTTCATATAAAAATTTAAATTTTTTAGGATTTGGGTGGATTTTTCAATTTTTTGAGGGTGGTCACGAATTATCGTCCTTTTCGCTCTAGGAGGCTTAGTTTAGGAGATATGGCCAAAATAAGTTTTTCATATAAAAATTTCAATTTTTTTAGGATTTGGGTGGATTTTTCAATTTTTTGAGGGTGGTCACGAATTATCGTCCTTTTCGCTCTAGGAGGCTTAGTTTAGGAGATATGGCCACAATAAGTTTTTCATGTAAAAATTTAAATTTTTTAGGATTTGGGTGGATTTTTCAATTTTTTGAGGGTGGTCACGAATTATCGTCCTTTTCGCTCTAGGAGGCTTAGTTTTTAATTAATTTTTTTTAGGATTTGGGTGGATTTTTAAATTCTTTGAGGGTGGTCACGAATTATCGTCCTTTTTGTTCTAGGAGGCTTAGTTTAGGAGATATGGCCAAAATAAGTTCTTCATGTAAAAATTTCATTTTTTTTAGGATTTGGGTGGATTTTTAAATTTTTTGAGGGTGGTCACGAATTATCGTCCTTTTTGCTCTAGGAGGCTTAGTTTAGGAGATATGGCAAAAATAAGTTCTTCATGTAAAAATTTCATTTTGTTTAGGATTTGGGTGGATTTTTCAATTTTTTGAGGGTGGTCACGAATTATCGTCCTTTTCGCTCTAGGAGGCTTAGTTTAGGAGATATGGCCACAATAAGTTTTTCATATAAAAATTTAAATTTTTTAGGATTTGGGTGGATTTTTCAATTTTTTGAGGGTGGTCACGAATTATCGTCCTTTTCGCTCTAGGAGGCTTAGTTTAGGAGATATGGCCAAAATAAGTTTTTCATATAAAAATTTCAATTTTTTTAGGATTTGGGTGGATTTTTCAATTTTTTGAGGGTGGTCACGAATTATCGTCCTTTTCGCTCTAGGAGGCTTAGTTTAGGAGATATGGCCACAATAAGTTTTTCATATAAAAATTTAAATTTTTTAGGATTTGGGTGGATTTTTCAATTTTTTGAGGGTGGTCACGAATTATCGTCCTTTTCGCTCTAGGAGGCTTAGTTTAGGAGATATGGCCAAAATAAGTTTTTCATATAAAAATTTCAATTTTTTTAGGATTTGGGTGGATTTTGTAATTTTTTGAGGGTGGTCACGAATTATCGTCCTTTTTGCTCTAGGACGCATATTTAAGGAGATATGGCCAAAAGAAGTTTTTCATATAAAAATTTCAATTTTTTTAGGATTTGGGTGGATTTTTCAATTTTTTGAGGGTGGTCACGAATTATCGTCCTTTTCGCTCTAGGAGGCTTAGTTTAGGAGATATGGCCAAAATAAGTTTTTCATATAAAAATTTCAATTTTTTTAGGATTTGGGTGGATTTTTCAATTTTTTGAGGGTGGTCACGAATTATCGTCCTTTTCGCTCTAGGAGGCTTAGTTTAGGAGATATGGCCAAAATAAGTTTTTCATATAAAAATTTCAATTTTTTTAGGATTTGGGTGGATTTTTCAATTTTTTGAGGGTGGTCACGAATTATCGTCCTTTTCGCTCTAGGAGGCTTAGTTTAGGAGATATGGCCACAATAAGTTTTTCATATAAAAATTTAAATTTTTTAGGATTTGGGTGGATTTTTCAATTTTTTGAGGGTGGTCTCGAATTATCGTCCTTTTCGCTCTAGGAGGCTTAGTTTAGGAGATATGGCCAAAATAAGTTTTTCATATAAAAATTTCAATTTTTTTAGGATTTGGGTGGATTTTTCAATTTTTTGAGGGTGGTCACGAATTATCGTCCTTTTCGCTCTAGGAGGCTTAGTTTAGGAGATATGGCCAAAATAAGTTTTTCATATAAAAATTTACATTTTTTTAGGATTTGGGTGGATTTTTCAATTTTTTGAGGGTGGTCACGTATTATCGTCCTTTTCGCTCTAGGACGCATATTTAAGGAGATATGGCCAAAAGAAGTTTTTCATATAAAAATTTCATTTTTTTTAGGATTTGGGTGGATTTTTCAATTTTTTGAGGGTGGTCACGAATTATCGTCCTTTTCGCTCTAGGAGGCTTAGTTTAAGAGATATGGCCAAAGTAAGTTTTTCATGTAAAAATTTAAATTTTTTAGGATTTGGGTGGATTTTTCAATTTTTTGAGGGTGGTCACGAATTATCGTCCTTTTCGCTCTAGGAGGCTTAGTTTAGGAGATATGGCCAAAATAAGTTTTTCATATAAAAATTTACATTTTTTAGGATTTGGGTGGATTTTTCAATTTTTTGAGGGTGGTCACGAATTATCGTCCTTTTCGCTCTAGGACGCATATTTAAGGAGATATGGCCAAAAGAAGTTTTTCATATAAAAATTTACATTTTTTTAGGATTTGGGTGGATTTTTCAATTTTTTGAGGGTGGTCACGAATTATCGTCCTTTTTGCTCTAGGAGGCTTAGTTTAGGAGATATGGCCAAAATAAGTTTTTCATGTAAAAATTTCAATTTTTTAAGGATTTGGGTGGATTTTTTAATTTTTTGAGGGTGGTCACGAATTATCGTCCTTTTTGCTCTAGGACGCATATTTAAGGAGATATGGCCAAAAGAAGTTTTTCATATAAAAATTTAATTTTTTTTAGAATTTGGGTGGATTTTTAAATTCTTTGAGGGTGGTCACGAATTATCGTCCTTTTTGCTCTAGGAGGCTTAGTTTAGGAGATATGGCCAAAATAAGTTCTTCATGTAAAAATTTCATTTTTTTTAGGATTTGGGTGGATTTTTAAATTTTTTGAGGGTGGTCACGAATTATCGTCCTTTTTGCTCTAGGAGGCTTAGTTTAGGAGATATGGCAAAAATAAGTTCTTCATGTAAAAATTTCATTTTGTTTAGGATTTGGGTGGATTTTTCAATTTTTTGAGGGTGGTCACGAATTATCGTCCTTTTCGCTCTAGGAGGCTTAGTTTAGGAGATATGGCCAAAGTAAGTTTTTCATGTAAAAATTTCAATTTTTTTAGGATTTGGGTGGATTTTTCAATTTTTTGAGGGTGGTCACGAATTATCGTCCTTTTCGCTCTAGGAGGCTTAGTTTAGGAGATATGGCCAACATAAGTTTTTCATATAAAAATTTACATTTTTTTAGGATTTGGGTGGATTTTTCAATTTTTTGAGGGTGGTCACGAATTATCGTCCTTTTCGCTCTAGGAGGCTTAGTTTAGGAGATATGGCCAAAATAAGTTTTTCATGTAAAAATTTCAATTTTTTTAGGATTTGGGTGGATTTTTTAATTTTTTGAGGGTGGTCACGAATTATCGTCCTTTTTGCTCTAGGACGCATATTTAAGGAGATATGGCCAAAATAAGTTTTTCATATAAAAATTTACATTTTTTTAGGATTTGGGTGGATTTTTCAATTTTTTGAGGGTGGTCACGAATTATCGTCCTTTTTGCTCTAGGACGCATATTTAAGGAGTTATGGCCAAAAGAAGTTTTTCATATAAAAATTTACATTTCTTTAGGATTTGGGTGGATTTTTCAATTTTTTGAGGGTGGTCACGAATTATCGTCCTTTTCGCTCTAGGACGCATATTTAAGGAGATATGGCCAAAAGAAGTTTTTCATATAAAAATTTCAATTTTTTTAGGATTTGGGTGGATTTTTCAATTTTTTGAGGGTGGTCACGAATTATCGTCCTTTTCGCTCTAGTAGGCTTAGTTTAGGAGATATGGCCAAAATAAGTTTTTCATATAAAAATTTCAATTTTTTTAGGATTTGGGTGGATTTTTCAATTTTTTGAGGGTGGTCACGAATTATCGTCCTTTTCGCTCTAGGAGGCTTAGTTTAGGAGATATGGCCAAAATAAGTTTTCATATAAAAATTTCAATTTTTTTAGGATTTGGGTGGATTTTTCAATTTTTTGAGGGTGGTCACGAATTATCGTCCTTTTCGCTCTAGGAGGCTTAGTTTAGGAGATATGGCCACAATAAGTTTTTCATATAAAAATTTAAATTTTTTAGGATTTGGGTGGATTTTTCAATTTTTTGAGGGTGGTCACGAATTATCGTCCTTTTCGCTCTAGGAGGCTTAGTTTAGGAGATATGGCCAAAATAAGTTTTTCATATAAAAATTTCAATTTTTTTAGGATTTGGGTGGATTTTTTAATTTTTTGAGGGTGGTCACGAATTATCGTCCTTTTTGCTCTAGGACGCATATTTAAGGAGATATGGCCAAAAGAAGTTTATCATATAAAAATTTCAATTTTTTTAGGATTTGGGTGGATTTTTCAATTTTTTGAGGGTGGTCACGAATTATCGTCCTTTTCGCTCTAGGAGGCTTAGTTTAGGAGATATGGCCAAAATAAGTTTTTCATATAAAAATTTCAATTTTTTTAGGATTTGGGTGGATTTTTCAATTTTTTGAGGGTGGTCACGAATTATCGTCCTTTTCGCTCTAGGAGGCTTAGTTTAGGAGATATGGCCAAAATAAGTTTTTCATATAAAAATTTCAATTTTTTTAGGATTTGGGTGTATTTTTCAATTTTTTGAGGGTGGTCACGAATTATCGTCCTTTTCGCTCTAGGAGGCTTAGTTTAGGAGATATGGCCACAATAAGTTTTTCATATAAAAATTTAAATTTTTTAGGATTTGGGTGGATTTTTCAATTTTTTGAGGGTGGTCTCGAATTATCGTCCTTTTCGCTCTAGGAGGCTTAGTTTAGGAGATATGGCCAAAATAAGTTTTTCATATAAAAATTTCAATTTTTTTAGGATTTGGGTGGATTTTTCAATTTTTTGAGGGTGGTCACGAATTATCGTCCTTTTCGCTCTAGGAGGCTTAGTTTAGGAGATATGGCCAAAATAAGTTTTTCATATAAAAATTTACCTTTTTTTAGGATTTGGGTGGATTTTTCAATTTTTTGAGGGTGGTCACGTATTATCGTCCTTTTCGCTCTAGGACGCATATTTAAGGAGATATGGCCAAAAGAAGTTTTTCATATAAAAATTTCATTTTTTTTAGGATTTGGGTGGATTTTTCAATTTTTTGAGGGTGGTCACGAATTATCGTCCTTTTCGCTCTAGGAGGCTTAGTTTAAGAGATATGGCCAAAGTAAGTTTTTCATGTAAAAATTTAAATTTTTTAGGATTTGGGTGGATTTTTCAATTTTTTGAGGGTGGTCACGAATTATCGTCCTTTTCGCTCTAGGAGGCTTAGTTTAGGAGATATGGCCAAAATAAGTTTTTCATATAAAAATTTACATTTTTTTAGGATTTGGGTGGATTTTTAAATTTTTTGAGGGTGGTCACGAATTATCGTCCTTTTCGCTCTAGGACGCATATTTAAGGAGATATGGCCAAAAGAAGTTTTTCATATAAAAATTTCAATTTTTTTAGGATTTGGGTGGATTTTTCAATTTTTTGAGGGTGGTCACGAATTATCGTCCTTTTCGCTCTAGGAGGCTTAGTTTAGGAGATATGGCCAAAATAAGTTTTTCATATAAAAATTTACATTTTTTTAGGATTTGGGTGGATTTTTCAATTTTTTGAGGGTGGTCACGTATTATCGTCCTTTTCGCTCTAGGACGCATATTTAAGGAGATATGGCCAAAAGAAGTTTTTCATATAAAAATTTCAATTTTTTAGGATTTGGGTGGATTTTTAAATTTTTTGAGGGTGGTCACGAATTATCGTCCTTTTCGCTCTAGGAGGCTTAGTTTAGGAGATATGGCCAAAATAAGTTTTTCATATAAAAATTTACATTTTTTAGGATTTGGGTGGATTTTTCAATTTTTTGAGGGTGGTCACGAATTATCGTCCTTTTCGCTCTAGGAGGCTTAGTTTAGGAGATATGGCCAAAATAAGTTTTTCATATAAAAATTTACATTTTTTTAGGATTTGGGTGGATTTTTCAATTTTTTGAGGGTGGTCACGAATTATCGTCCTTTTCGCTCTAGGACGCATATTTAAGGAGATATGGCCAAAATAAGTTCTTCATGTAAAAAATTTCAATTTTTTTAGGATTTGGGTGGATTTTTCAATTTTTTGAGGGTGGTCACGAATTATCGTCCTTTTCGCTCTAGGAGGCTTAGTTTAGGAGATATGGCCAAAAGAAGTTTTTCATATAAAAATTTACATTTTTTTAGGATTTGGGTGGATTTTTCAATTTTTTGAGGGTGGTCACGAATTATCGTCCTTTTCGCTCTAGGACGCATATTTAAGGAGATATGGTCAAAAGAAGTTTTTCATATAAAAATTTACATTTTTTTAGGATTTGGGTGGATTTTTAAATTTTTTGAGGGTGGTCACGAATTATCGTCCTTTTCGCTCTAGGAGGCTTAGTTTAGGAGATATGGCCAAAATAAGTTTTTCATATAAAAATTTAAATTTTTTTAGGATTTGGGTGGATTTTTCAATTTGTTGAGGGTGGTCACGAATTATCGTCCTTTTTGCTCTAGGACGCATATTTAAGGAGATATGGCCAAAAGAAGTTTTTCATATAAAAATTTAATTTTTTTTAGGATTTGGGTGGATTTTTCAATTTTTTGAGGGCGGTCACGAATTTTCGTCCTTTTTGCTCTAGGAGGCTTAGTTTAGGAGATATGGCCAAAATAAGTTTTTCATGTAAAAATTTCATTTTTTTTAGGATTTGGGTGGATTTTTTAATTTTTTGAGGGTGGTCACGAATTATCGTCCTTTTTGCTCTAGGACGCATATTTAAGGAGATATGGCCAAAAGAAGTTTTTCATATAAAAATTTAATTTTTTTTAGGATTTGGGTGGATTTTTCAATTTTTTGAGGGTGGTCACGAATTATCGTCCTTTTTGCTCTAGGAGGCTTAGTTTAGGAGATATGGCCAAAATAAGTTCTTCATGTAAAAATTTCATTTTTTTTAGGATTTGGGTGGATTTTTAAATTTTTTGAGGGTGGTCACGAATTATCGTCCTTTTCGCTCTAGGACGCATATTTAAGGAGATATGGCCAAAAGAAGTTTTTCATATAAAAATTTCAATTTTTTTAGGATTTGGGTGGATTTTTCAATTTTTTGAGGGTGGTCACGAATTATCGTCCTTTTCGCTCTAGGAGGCTTAGTTTAGGAGATATGGCCAAAAAAGTTTTTCATATAAAAATTTAAATTTTTTTAGGATTTGGGTGGATTTTTCAATTTGTTGAGGGTGGTCACGAATTATCGTCCTTTTTGCTCTAGGACGCATATTTAAGGAGATATGGCCAAAAGAAGTTTTTCATATAAAAATTTAATTTTTTTTAGGATTTGGGTGGATTTTTCAATTTTTTGAGGGCGGTCACGAATTTTCGTCCTTTTTGCTCTAGGAGGCTTAGTTTAGGAGATATGGCCAAAAAAGTTTTTCATATAAAAATTTAAATTTTTTTAGGATTTGGGTGGATTTTTCAATTTGTTGAGGGTGGTCACGAATTATCGTCCTTTTTGCTCTAGGACGCATATTTAAGGAGATATGGCCAAAAGAAGTTTTTCATATAAAAATTTAATTTTTTTTAGGATTTGGGTGGATTTTTCAATTTTTTGAGGGTGGTCACGAATTATCGTCCTTTTCGCTCTAGGACGCATATTTAAGGAGATATGGCCAAAAGAAGTTTTTCATATAAAAATTTCAATTTTTTTAGGATTTGGGTGGATTTTTCAATTTTTTGAGGGTGGTCACGAATTATCGTCCTTTTCGCTCTAGGAGGCTTAGTTTAGGAGATATGGCCAAAAAAGTTTTTCATATAAAAATTTCAATTTTTTTAGGATTTGGGTGGATTTTTCAATTTTTTGAGGGTGGTCACGAATTATCGTCCTTTTTGCTCTAGGACGCATATTTAAGGAGATATGGCCAAAAGAAGTTTTTCATATAAAAATTTCAATTTTTTTAGGATTTGGGTGGATTTTTCAATTTTTTGAGGGTGGTCACGAATTATCGTCCTTTTCGCTCTAGGAGGCTTAGTTTAGGAGATATGGCCAAAATAAGTTTTTCATATAAAAATTTACATTTTTTTAGGATTTGGGTGGATTTTTCAATTTTTTGAGGGTGGTCACGTATTATCGTCCTTTTCGCTCTAGGACGCATATTTAAGGAGATATGGCCAAAAGAAGTTTTTCATATAAAAATTTCAATTTTTTAGGATTTGGGTGGATTTTTAAATTTTTTGAGGGTGGTCACGAATTATCGTCCTTTTCGCTCTAGGAGGCTTAGTTTAGGAGATATGGCCAAAATAAGTTTTTCATATAAAAATTTACATTTTTTAGGATTTGGGTGGATTTTTCAATTTTTTGAGGGTGGTCACGAATTATCGTCCTTTGCGCTCTAGGAGGCTTAGTTTAGGAGATATGGCCAAAATAAGTTTTTCATATAAAAATTTACATTTTTTTAGGATTTGGGTGGATTTTTCAATTTTTTGAGGGTGGTCACGAATTATCGTCCTTTTCGCTCTAGGACGCATATTTAAGGAGATATGGCCAAAATAAGTTCTTCATGTAAAAAATTTCAATTTTTTTTGGATTTGGGTGGATTTTTCAATTTTTTGAGGGTGGTCACGAATTATCGTCCTTTTCGCTCTAGGAGGCTTAGTTTAGGAGATATGGCCAAAAGAAGTTTTTCATATAAAAATTTACATTTTTTTAGGATTTGGGTGGATTTTTCAATTTTTTGAGGGTGGTCACGAATTATCGTCCTTTTCGCTCTAGGACGCATATTTAAGGAGATATGGTCAAAAGAAGTTTTTCATATAAAAATTTACATTTTTTTAGGATTTGGGTGGATTTTTCAATTTTTTGAGGGTGGTCACGAATTATCGTCCTTTTCGCTCTAGGAGGCTTAGTTTAGGAGATATGGCCAAAATATGTTTTTCATATAAAAATTTAAATTTTTTTAGGATTTGGGTGGATTTTTCAATTTGTTGAGGGTGGTCACGAATTATCGTCCTTTTTGCTCTAGGACGCATATTTAAGGAGATATGGCCAAAAGAAGTTTTTCATATAAAAATTTAATTTTTTTTAGGATTTGGGTGGATTTTTCAATTTTTTGAGGGCGGTCACGAATTTTCGTCCTTTTTGCTCTAGGAGGCTTAGTTTAGGAGATATGGCCAAAATAAGTTTTTCATGTAAAAATTTCATTTTTTTTAGGATTTGGGTGGATTTTTTAATTTTTTGAGGGTGGTCACGAATTATCGTCCCTTTTGCTCTAGGACGCATATTTAAGGAGATATGGCCAAAAGAAGTTTTTCATATAAAAATTTAATTTTTTTTAGGATTTGGGTGGATTTTTCAATTTTTTGTGGGTGGTCACGAATTATCGTCCTTTTTGCTCTAGGAGGCTTAGTTTAGGAGATATGGCCAAAATAAGTTCTTCATGTAAAAATTTCATTTTTTTTAGGATTTGGGTGGATTTTTAAATTTTTTGAGGGTGGTCACGAATTATCGTCCTTTTCGCTCTAGGAGGCTTAGTTTAGGAGATATGGCCAAGTTTTTCATATAAAAATTTCAATTTTTTTAGGATTTGGGTGGATTTTTCAATTTTTTGAGGGTGGTCACGAATTATCGTCCTTTTCGCTCTAGGAGGCTTAGTTTAGGAGATATGGCCAAAATAAGTTTTTCATATAAAAATTTACATTTTTTTAGGATTTGGGTGGATTTTTCAATTTTTTGAGGGTGGTCACGTATTATCGTCCTTTTCGCTCTAGGACGCATATTTAAGGAGATATGGCCAAAAGAAGTTTTTCATATAAAAATTTCAATTTTTTTAGGATTTGGGTGGATTTTTCAATTTTTTGAGGGTGGTCACGAATTATCGTCCTTTTTGCTCTAGGAGGCTTAGTTTAGGAGATATGGCCAAGTTTTTCATATAAAAATTTCAATTTTTTTAGGATTTGGGTGGATTTTTCAATTTTTTGAGGGTGGTCACGAATTATCGTCCTTTTCGCTCTAGGAGGCTTAGTTTAGGAGATATGGCCAAAATAAGTTTTTCATATAAAAATTTAAATTTTTTTAGGATTTGGGTGGATTTTTCAATTTGTTGAGGGTGGTCACGAATTATCGTCCTTTTTGCTCTAGGACGCATATTTAAGGAGATATGGCCAAAAGAAGTTTTTCATATAAAAATTTAATTTTTTTTAGGATTTGGGTGGATTTTTCAATTTTTTGAGGGCGGTCACGAATTTTCGTCCTTTTTGCTCTAGGAGGCTTAGTTTAGGAGATATGGCCAAAATAAGTTTTTCATGTAAAAATTTCATTTTTTTTAGGATTTGGGTGGATTTTTTAATTTTTTGAGGGTGGTCACGAATTATCGTCCCTTTTGCTCTAGGACGCATATTTAAGGAGATATGGCCAAAAGAAGTTTTTCATATAAAAATTTAATTTTTTTTAGGATTTGGGTGGATTTTTCAATTTTTTGTGGGTGGTCACGAATTATCGTCCTTTTTGCTCTAGGAGGCTTAGTTTAGGAGATATGGCCAAAATAAGTTCTTCATGTAAAAATTTCATTTTTTTTAGGATTTGGGTGGATTTTTAAATTTTTTGAGGGTGGTCACGAATTATCGTCCTTTTCGCTCTAGGAGGCTTAGTTTAGGAGATATGGCCAAGTTTTTCATATAAAAATTTCAATTTTTTTAGGATTTGGGTGGATTTTTCAATTTTTTGAGGGTGGTCACGAATTATCGTCCTTTTCGCTCTAGGAGGCTTAGTTTAGGAGATATGGCCAAAATAAGTTTTTCATATAAAAATTTACATTTTTTTAGGATTTGGGTGGATTTTTCAATTTTTTGAGGGTGGTCACGTATTATCGTCCTTTTCGCTCTAGGACGCATATTTAAGGAGATATGGCCAAAAGAAGTTTTTCATATAAAAATTTCAATTTTTTTAGGATTTGGGTGGATTTTTCAATTTTTTGAGGGTGGTCACGAATTATCGTCCTTTTTGCTCTAGGAGGCTTAGTTTAGGAGATATGGCCAAAATAAGTTCTTCATGTAAAAATTTCATTTTTTTAGGATTTGGGTGGAGTTTTCAATTTTTTGAGGGTGGTCACGAATTATCATCCTTTTCGCTCTAGGAGGCTTAGTTTAGGAGATATGGCCAAAGTAAGTTTTTCATGTAAAAATTTCAATTTTTTTAGGATTTGGGTGGATTTTTCAATTTTTTGAGGGTGGTCACGAATTATCATCCTTTTCGCTCTAGGAGGCTTAGTTTAGGAGATATGGCCAAAATAAGTTTTTCATGTAAAAATTTCAATTTTTTTAGGATTTGGGTGGATTTTTTACTTTTTTGAGGGTGGTCACGAATTATCGTCCTTTTTGCTCTAGGACGCATATTTAAGGAGATATGGCCAAAAGAAGTTTTTCATATAAAAATTTAATTTTTTTAGGATTTGCGTGGATTTTTCAATTTTTTGATGGTGGTCACGAATTATCGTCCTTTTCGCTCTAGGAGGCTTAGTTTAGGTGATATGGCCACAATAAGTTTTTCATATAAAAATTTAAATTTTTTAGGATTTGGGTGGATTTTTTCAATTTTTTGAGGGTGGTCACGAATTATCGCTCTAGGAGGCTTAGTTTAGGAGATATGGCCAAAATAAGTTTTTCATATAAAAATTTCAATTTTTTTAGGATTTGGGTGGATTTTTCAATTTTTTGAGGGTGGTCACGAATTATCGTCCTTTTTGCTCTAGGAGGCTTAGTTTAGGAGATATGGCCAAAATAAGTTCTTCATGTAAAAATTTCAGTTTTTTAGGATTTGGGTGGATTTTTCAATTTTTTGAGGGTGGTCACGAATTATCGTCCTTTTCGCTCTAGGAGGCTTAGTTTAGGAGATATGGCCAAAGTAAGTTTTTCATGTAAAAATTTCAATTTTTTTAGGATTTGGGTGGATTTTTCAATTTGTTGAGGGTGGTCACGAATTATCGTCCTTTTCGCTCTAGGAGGCTTAGTTTAGGAGATATGGCCAAAATAAGTTTTTCATGTAAAAATTTCAATTTTTTTAGGATTTGGGTGGATTTTTTAATTTTTTGAGGGTGGTCACGAATTATCGTCCTTTTTGCTCTAGGACGCATATTTAAGGAGATATGGCCAAAAGAAGTTTTTCATATAAAAATTTCAATTTTTTTAGGATTTGGGTGGATTTTTTAATTTTTTGAGGGTGGTCACGAATTATCGTCCTTTTTGCTCTAGGACGCATATTTAAGGAGATATGGCCAAAAGAAGTTTTTCATATAAAAATTTAATTTTTTTTAGGATTTGGGTGGATTTTTCAATTTTTTGAGGGTGGTCACGAATTATCGTCCTTTTTGCTCTAGGAGGCTTAGTTTAGGAGATATGGCCAAAATAAGTTCTTCATGTAAAAATTTCATTTTTTTTAGGATTTGGGTGGATTTTTAAATTTTTTGAG
Organism: Haematobia irritans; assembly: GCF_050003625.1. Classification (NCBI taxonomy): domain Eukaryota; kingdom Metazoa; phylum Arthropoda; class Insecta; order Diptera; family Muscidae; genus Haematobia; species Haematobia irritans. Next base: position 20,462,758 of record NC_134397.1, read on the forward strand.
GGTGGTCACGAATTATCGTCCTTTTTGCTCTAGGAGGCTTAGTTTAGGAGATATGGCCAAAATAAGTTCTTCATGTAAAAATTTCATTTTGTTTAGGATTTGGGTGGATTTTTCAATTTTTTGAGGGTGGTCACGAATTATCGTCCTTTTCGCTCTAGGAGGCTTAGTTTAGGAGATATGGCCAAAGTAAGTTTTTCATGTAAAAATTTCAATTTTTTTAGGATTTGGGTGGATTTTTCAATTTTTTGAGGGTGGTCACGAATTATCGTCCTTTTCGCTCTTGGAGGCTTAGTTTAGGAGATATGGCCAACATAAGTTTTTCATATAAAAATTTACATTTTTTTAGGATTTGGGTGGATTTTTCAATTTTTTGAGGGTGGTCACGAATTATCGTCCTTTTCGCTCTAGGACGCATATTTAAGGAGATATGGCCAAAATAAGTTTTTCATGTAAAAATTTCAATTTTTTTAGGATTTGGGTGGATTTTTTAATTTTTTGAGGGTGGTCACGAATTATCGTCCCTTTTGCTCTAGGACGCATATTTAAGGAGATATGGCCAAAATAAGTTTTTCATATAAAAATTTACATTTTTTTAGGATTTGGGTGGATTTTTCAATTTTTTGAGGGTGGTCACGAATTATCGTCCTTTTCGCTCTAGGACGCATATTAAAGGAGATATGGCCAAAAGAAGTTTTTCATATAAAAATTTACATTTCTTTAGGATTTGGGTGGATTTTTCAATTTTTTGAGGGTGGTCACGAATTATCGTCCTTTTCGCTCTAGGACGCATATTTAAGGAGATATGGCCAAAAGAAGTTTTTCATATAAAAATTTCAATTTTTTTAGGATTTGGGTGGATTTTTCAATTTTTTGAGGGTGGTCACGAATTATCGTCCTTTTCGCTCTAGGAGGCTTAGTTTAGGAGATATGGCCACAATAAGTTTTTCATATAAAAATTTAAATTTTTTAGGATTTGGGTGGATTTTTCAATTTTTTGAGGGTGGTCACGAATTATCGCTCTAGGAGGCTTAGTTTAGGAGATATGGCCAAAATAAGTTTTTCATATAAAAATTTCAATTTTTTTAGGATTTGGGTGGATTTTTCAATTTTTTGAGGGTGGTCACGAATTATCGTCCTTTTTGCTCTAGGAGGCTTAGTTTAGGAGATATGGCCAAAATAAGTTCTTCATGTAAAAATTTCAGTTTTTTAGGATTTGGGTGGATTTTTCAATTTTTTGAGGGTGGTCACGAATTATCGTCCTTTTCGCTCTAGGAGGCTTAGTTTAGGAGATATGGCCAAAGTAAGTTTTTCATGTAAAAATTTCAATTTTTTTAGGATTTGGGTGGATTTTTCAATTTGTTGAGGGTGGTCACGAATTATCGTCCTTTTCGCTCTAGGAGGCTTAGTTTAGGAGAAATGGCCAAAATAAGTTTTTCATGTAAAAATTTCAATTTTTTTAGGATTTGGGTGGATTTTTTAATTTTTTGAGGGTGGTCACGAATTATCGTCCTTTTTGCTCTAGGACGCATATTTAAGGAGATATGGCCAAAAGAAGTTTTTCATATAAAAATTTCAATTTTTTTAGGATTTGGGTGGATTTTTCAATTTTTTGAGGGTCACGAATTATCGTCCTTTTTGCTCTAGGACGCATATTTAAGGAGATATGGCCAAAAGAAGTTTTTCATATAAAAATTTAATTTTTTTTTAGGATTTGGGTGGATTTTTCAATTTTTTGAGGGTGGTCACGAATTATCGTCCTTTTTGCTCTAGGAGGCTTAGTTTAGGAGATATGGCCAAAATAAGTTTTTCATGTAAAAATTTCATTTTTTTAGGATTTGGGTGGATTTTTTAATTTTTTGAGGGTGGTCACGAATTATCGTCCTTTTTGCTCTAGGACGCATATTTAAGGAGATATGGCCAAAAGAAGTTTTTCATATAAAAATTTAATTTTTTTTAGGATTTGGGTGGATTTTTCAATTTTTTGAGGGTGGTCACGAATTATCGTCCTTTTTGCTCTAGGAGGCTTAGTTTAGGAGATATGGCCAAAATAAGTTCTTCATGTAAAAATTTCATTTTTTTTAGGATTTGGGTGGATTTTTAAATTTTTTGAGGGTGGTCACGAATTATCGTCCTTTTTGCTCTAGGAGGCTTAGTTTAGGAGATATGGCCAAAATAAGTTCTTCATGTAAAAATTTCATTTTGTTTAGGATTTGGGTGGATTTTTCAATTTTTTGAGGGTGGTCACGAATTATCGTCCCTTTTGCTCTAGGACGCATATTTAAGGAGATATGGCCAAAATAAGTTTTTCATATAAAAATTTACATTTTTTTAGGATTTGGGTGGATTTTTCAATTTTTTGAGGGTGGTCACGAATTATCGTCCTTTTTGCTCTAGGACGCATATTTAAGGAGATATGGCCAAAAGAAGTTTTTCATATAAAAATTTACATTTCTTTAGGATTTGGGTGGATTTTTCAATTTTTTGAGGGTGGTCACGAATTATCGTCCTTTTCGCTCTAGGAGGCTTAGTTTAGGAGATATGGCCACAATAAGTTTTTCATATAAAAATTTAAATTTTTTAGGATTTGGGTGGATTTTTCAATTTTTTGAGGGTGGTCACGAATTATCGCTCTAGGAGGCTTAGTTTAGGAGATATGGCCAAAATAAGTTTTTCATATAAAAATTTCAATTTTTTTAGGATTTGGGTGGATTTTTCAATTTTTTGAGGGTGGTCACGAATTATCGTCCTTTTTGCTCTAGGAGGCTTAGTTTAGGAGATATGGCCAAAATAAGTTCTTCATGTAAAAATTTCAGTTTTTTAGGATTTGGGTGGATTTTTCAATTTTTTGAGGGTGGTCACGAATTATCGTCCTTTTCGCTCTAGGAGGCTTAGTTTAGGAGATATGGCCAAAGTAAGTTTTTCATGTAAAAATTTCAATTTTTTTAGGATTTGGGTGGATTTTTCAATTTGTTGAGGGTGGTCACGAATTATCGTCCTTTTCGCTCTAGGAGGCTTAGTTTAGGAGATATGGCCAAAATAAGTTTTTCATGTAAAAATTTCAATTTTTTTAGGATTTGGGTGGATTTTTTAATTTTTTGAGGGTGGTCACGAATTATCGTCCTTTTTGCTCTAGGACGCATATTTAAGGAGATATGGCCAAAAGAAGTTTTTCATATAAAAATTTCAATTTTTTTAGGATTTGGGTGGATTTTTTAATTTTTTGAGGGTGGTCACGAATTATCGTCCTTTTTGCTCTAGGACGCATATTTAAGGAGATATGGCCAAAAGAAGTTTTTCATATAAAAATTTAATTTTTTTTAGGATTTGGGTGGATTTTTCAATTTTTTGAGGGTGGTCACGAATTATCGTCCTTTTTGCTCTAGGAGGCTTAGTTTAGGAGATATGGCCAAAATATGTTCTTCATGTAAAAATTTCATTTTTTTTAGGATTTGGGTGGATTTTTAAATTTTTTGAGGGTGGTCACGAATTATCGTCCTTTTTGCTCTAGGAGGCTTAGTTTAGGAGATATGGCCAAAATAAGTTCTTCATGTAAAAATTTCATTTTGTTTAGGATTTGGGTGGATTTTTCAATTTTTTGAGGGTGGTCACGAATTATCGTCCTTTTCGCTCTAGGAGGCTTAGTTTAGGAGATATGGCCAAAATAAGTTTTTCATGTAAAAATTTCAATTTTTTTAGGATTTGGGTGGATTTTTCAATTTTTTGAGGGTGGTCACGAATTATCGTCCTTTTCGCTCTAGGAGGCTTAGTTTAGGAGATATGGCCAACATAAGTTTTTCATATAAAAATTTACATTTTTTTAGGATTTGGGTGGATTTTTCAATTTTTTGAGGGTGGTCACGAATTATCGTCCTTTTCGCTCTAGGACGCATATTTAAGGAGATATGGCCAAAATAAGTTTTTCATGTAAAAATTTCAATTTTTTTAGGATTTGGGTGGATTTTTTAATTTTTTGAGGGTGGTCACGAATTATCGTCCCTTTTGCTCTAGGACGCATATTTAAGGAGATATGGCCAAAATAAGTTTTTCATATAAAAATTTACATTTTTTTAGGATTTGGGTGGATTTTTCAATTTTTTGAGGGTGGTCACGAATTATCGTCCTTTTTGCTCTAGGACGCATATTTAAGGAGATATGGCCAAAAGAAGTTTTTCATATAAAAATTTACATTTCTTTAGGATTTGGGTGGATTTTTCAATTTTTTGAGGGTGGTCACGAATTATCGTCCTTTTCGCTCTAGGACGCATATTTAAGGAGATATGGCCAAAAGAAGTTTTTCATATAAAAATTTCAATTTTTTTAGGATTTGGGTGGATTTTTCAATTTTTTGAGGGTGGTCACGAATTATCGTCCTTTTCGCTCTAGGAGGCTTAGTTTAGGAGATATGGCCACAATAAGTTTTTCATATAAAAATTTAAATTTTTTAGGATTTGGGTGGATTTTTCAATTTTTTGAGGGTGGTCACGAATTATCGCTCTAGGAGGCTTAGTTTAGGAGATATGGCCAAAATAAGTTTTTCATATAAAAATTTCAATTTTTTTAGGATTTGGGTGGATTTTTCAATTTTTTGAGGGTGGTCACGAATTATCGTCCTTTTTGCTCTAGGAGGCTTAGTTTAGGAGATATGGCCAAAATAAGTTCTTCATGTAAAAATTTCAGTTTTTTAGGATTTGGGTGGATTTTTCAATTTTTTGAGGGTGGTCACGAATTATCGTCCTTTTCGCTCTAGGAGGCTTAGTTTAGGAGATATGGCCAAAGTAAGTTTTTCATGTAAAAATTTCAATTTTTTTAGGATTTGGGTGGATTTTTCAATTTGTTGAGGGTGGTCACGAATTATCGTCCTTTTCGCTCTAGGAGGCTTAGTTTAGGAGATATGGCCAAAATAAGTTTTTCATGTAAAAATTTCAATTTTTTTAGGATTTGGGTGGATTTTTTAATTTTTTGAGGGTGGTCACGAATTATCGTCCTTTTTGCTCTAGGACGCATATTTAAGGAGATATGGCCAAAAGAAGTTTTTCATATAAAAATTTCAATTTTTTTAGGATTTGGGTGGATTTTTCAATTTTTTGAGGGTCACGAATTATCGTCCTTTTTGCTCTAGGACGCATATTTAAGGAGATATGGCCAAAAGAAGTTTTTCATATAAAAATTTAATTTTTTTTTAGGATTTGGGTGGATTTTTCAATTTTTTGAGGGTGGTCACGAATTATCGTCCTTTTTGCTCTAGGAGGCTTAGTTTAGGAGATATGGCCAAAATAAGTTTTTCATGTAAAAATTTCAATTTTTTTAGGATTTGGGTGGATTTTTTAATTTTTTGAGGGTGGTCACGAATTATCGTCCTTTTTGCTCTAGGACGCATATTTAAGGAGATATGGCCAAAAGAAGTTTTTCATATAAAAATTTAATTTTTTTTAGGATTTGGGTGGATTTTTCAATTTTTTGAGGGTGGTCACGAATTATCGTCCTTTTTGCTCTAGGAGGCTTAGTTTAGGAGATATGGCCAAAATAAGTTCTTCATGTAAAAATTTCATTTTTTTTAGGATTTGGGTGGATTTTTAAATTTTTTGAGGGTGGTCACGAATTATCGTCCTTTTTGCTCTAGGAGGCTTAGTTTAGGAGATATGGCCAAAATAAGTTCTTCATGTAAAAATTTCATTTTGTTTAGGATTTGGGTGGATTTTTCAATTTTTTGAGGGTGGTCACGAATTATCGTCCCTTTTGCTCTAGGACGCATATTTAAGGAGATATGGCCAAAATAAGTTTTTCATATAAAAATTTACATTTTTTAGGATTTGGGTGGATTTTTCAATTTTTTGAGGGTGGTCACGAATTATCGTCCTTTTTGCTCTAGGACGCATATTTAAGGAGATATGGCCAAAAGAAGTTTTTCATATAAAAATTTACATTTCTTTAGGATTTGGGTGGATTTTTCAATTTTTTGAGGGTGGTCACGAATTATCGTCCTTTTCGCTCTAGGAGGCTTAGTTTAGGAGATATGGCCAAAATAAGTTTTTCATATAAAAATTTCAATTTTTTTAGGATTTGGGTGGATTTTTCAATTTTTTGAGGGTGGTCACGAATTATCGTCCTTTTCGCTCTAGGAGGCTTAGTTTAGGAGATATGGCCAAAATAAGTTTTTCATATAAAAATTTCAATTTTTTTAGGATTTGGGTGGATTTTTCAATTTTTTGAGGGTGGTCACGAATTATCGTCCTTTTCGCTCTAGGAGGCTTAGTTTAGGAGATATGGCCACAATAAGTTTTTCATATAAAAATTTCAATTTTTTAGGATTTGGGTGGATTTTTCAATTTTTTGAGGGTGGTCACGAATTATCGTCCTTTTCGCTCTAGGAGGCTTAGTTTAGGAGATATGGCCAAAATAAGTTTTTCATATAAAAATTTCAATTTTTTTAGGATTTGGGTGGATTTTGTAATTTTTTGAGGGTGGTCACGAATTATCGTCCTTTTTGCTCTAGGACGCATATTTAAGGAGATATGGCCAAAAGAAGTTTTTCATATAAAAATTTCATTTTTTTTAGGATTTGGGTGGATTTTTCAATTTTTTGAGGGTGGTCACGAATTATCGTCCTTTTCGCTCTAGGAGGCTTAGTTTAGGAGATATGGCCAAAATAAGTTTTTCATGTAAAAATTTCAATTTTTTAGGATTTGGGTGGATTTTTCAATTTTTTGAGGGTGGTCACGAATTATCGTCCTTTTCGCTCTAGGAGGCTTAGTTTAGGAGATATGGCCAAAATAAGTTTTTCATATAAAAATTTACATTTTTTTAGGATTTGGGTGGATTTTTAAATTTTTTGAGGGTGGTCACGAATTATCGTCCTTTTCGCTCTAGGACGCATATTTAAGGAGATATGGCCAAAAGAAGTTTTTCATATAAAAATTTCAATTTTTTTAGGATTTGGGTGGATTTTTCAATTTTTTGAGGGTGGTCACGAATTATCGTCCTTTTCGCTCTAGGAGGCTTAGTTTAGGAGATATGGCCAAAATAAGTTTTTCATATAAAAATTTACATTTTTTTAGGATTTGGGTGGATTTTTCAATTTTTTGAGGGTGGTCACGTATTATCGTCCTTTTCGCTCTAGGACGCATATTTAAGGAGATATGGCCAAAAGAAGTTTTTCATATAAAAATTTCAATTTTTTAGGATTTTTAAATTTTTGGATTTTTGGTGGATTTTTAAATTTTTTGAGGGTGGTCACGAATTATCGTCCTTTTCGCTCTAGGAGGCTTAGTTTAGGAGATATGGCCAAAATAAGTTTTTCATATAAAAATTTACATTTTTTTAGGATTTGGGTGGATTTTTCAATTTTTTGAGGGTGGTCACGAATTATCGTCCTTTTCGCTCTAGGAGGCTTAGTTTAGGAGATATGGCCAAAATAAGTTTTTCATATAAAAATTTACATTTTTTTAGGATTTGGGTGGATTTTTCAATTTTTTGAGGGTGGTCACGAATTATCGTCCTTTTCGCTCTAGGAGGCTTAGTTTAGGAGATATGGCCAAAATAAGTTTTTCATATAAAAATTTCAATTTTTTTAGGATTTGGGTGGATTTTTCAATTTTTTGAGGGTGGTCACGAATTATCGTCCTTTTTGCTCTAGGAGGCTTAGTTTAGGAGATATGGCCAAAATAAGTTTTGCATGTAAAAATTTCAATTTTTTTAGGATTTGGGTGGATTTTTAAATTTTTTGAGGGTGGTCACGAATTATCGTCCTTTTCGCTCTAGGAGGCTTTGTTTAGGAGATATGGCCAAAGTAAGTTTTTCATGTAACAATTTCAATTTTTTTAGGATTTGGGTGGATTTTTCAATTTTTTGAGGGTGGTCACGAATTATCGTCCTTTTCGCTCTAGGAGGCTTAGTTTAGGAGATATGGCCAAAATAAGTTTTTCATATAAAAATTTCATTTTTTTAGGATTTGGGTGGATTTTTCAATTTTTTGAGGGTGGTCACGAATTATCGTCCTTTTCGCTCTAGGAGGCTTAGTTTAGGAGATATGGCCAAAATAAGTTTTTCATATGAAAATTTACATTTTTTTAGGATTTGGGTGGATTTTTCAATTTTTTGAGGGTGGTTACGAATTATCGTCCTTTTCGCTCTAGGAGGCTTAGTTTAGGAGATATGGCCAAAATAAGTTTTTCATATAAAAATTTCAATTTTTTTAGGATTTGGGTGGATTTTTCAATTTTTTGAGGGTGGTCACGAATTATCGTCCTTTTCGCTCTAGGAGGCTTAGTTTAGGAGATATGGCCAAAATAAGTTTTTCATATAAAAATTTACATTTTTTTAGGATTTGGGTGGATTTTTCAATTTTTTGAGGGTGGTCACGAATTATCGTCCTTTTCGCTCTAGGAGGCTTAGTTTAGGAGATATGGCCAAAATAAGTTTTTCATATAAAAATTTAAATTTTTTTAGGATTTGGGTGGATTTTTCAATTTTTTGAGGGTGGTCACGAATTATCGTCCTTTTTGCTCTAGGAGGCTTAGTTTAGGAGATATGGCCAAAATAAGTTTTGCATGTAAAAATTTCAATTTTTTTAGGATTTGGGTGGATTTTTAAATTTTTTGAGGGTTGTCACGAATTATCGTCCTTTTCGCTCTAGAAGGCTTAGTTTAGGAGATATGGCCAAAGTAAGTTTTTCATGTAAAAATTTCAATTTTTTAGGATTTGGGTGGATTTTTCAATTTTTTGAGGGTGGTCACGAATTATCGTCCTTTTCGCTCTAGGAGGCTTAGTTTAGGAGATATGGCCAAAATAAGTTTTTCATATGAAAATTTCAATTTTTTTTTAGGATTTGGGTGGATTTTTCAATTTCTTGAGGGTGATCATGAATTATCGTCCTTTTCGCTCTAGGAGGCTTAGTTTAGGAGATATGGCCAAAATAAGTTTTTCATATAAAAATTTCAATTTTTTTAGGATTTGGATGGATTTTTCAATTTTTTAAGGGTGGTCACGAATTATCGTCCTTTTCGCTCTAGGAGGCTTAGTTTAGGAGATATGGCCAAAATAAGTTTTTCATGTAAAAATTTCAATTTTTTTAGGATTTGGGTGGATTTTTTAATTTTTTGAGGGTGGTCACGAATTATCGTCCTTTTTGCTCTAGGACGCATATTTAAGGAGATATGGCCAAAAGAAGTTTTTCATATAAAAATTTCAATTTTTTTAGGATTTGGGTGGATTTTTCAATTTTTTGAGGGTGGTCACGAATTATCGTCCTTTTCGCTCTAGGAGGCTTAGTTTAGGAGATATGGCCAAAAGAAGTTTTTCATATAAAAATTTACATTTTTTTAGGATTTGGGTGGATTTTTCAATTTTTTGAGGGTGGTCACGAATTAACGTCCTTTTCGCTCTAGGACGCATATTTAAGGAGATATGGCCAAAATAAGTTCTTCATGTAAAAAATTTCAATTTTTTTAGGATTTGGGTGGATTTTTCGATTTTTTGAGGGTGGTCACGAATTATCGTCCTTTTCGCTCTAGGAGGCTTAGTTTAGGAGATATGGCCAAAATAAGCTTTTCATATAAAAATTTCAATTTTTTTAGGATTTGGGTGGATTTTTCAATTTTTTGAGGGTGGTCACGAATTATCGTCCTTTTTGCTCTAGGACGCATATTTAAGGAGATATGGCCAAAAGAAGTTTTTCATATAAAAATTTAAATTTTTTTAGGATTTGGGTGGATTTTTCAATTTTTTGAGGGTGGTCACGAATTATCGTCCTTTTTGCTCTAGGAGGCTTAGTTTAGGAGATATGGCCAAAATAAGTTCTTCATGTAAAAATTTCATTTTTTTAGGATTTGGGTGGATTTTTAATTTTTTTGAAGGTGGTCACGAATTATCGTCCTTTTCGCTCTAGGAGGCTTAGTTTAGGAGATATGGCCAAAGTAAGCTTTTCATGTAAAAATTTCAATTTTTTTAGGATTTGGGTGGATTTTTCAATTTTTTGAGGGTGGTCACGAATTATCGTCCTTTTCGCTCTAGGAGGCTTAGTTTAGGAGATATGGCCAAAATAAGTTTTTCATGTAAAAATTTCAATTTTTTTAGGATTTGGGTGGATTTTTTACTTTTTTGAGGGTGGTCACGAATTATCGTCCTTTTTGCTCTAGGACGCATATTTAAGGAGATATGGCCAAAAGAAGTTTTTCATATAAAAATTTACATTTTTTTAGGATTTGGGTGGATTTTTCAATTTTTTGAGGGTGGTCACGAATTATCGTCCTTTTCGCTCTAGGACGCATATTTAAGGAGATATGGCCAAAATAAGTTCTTCATGTAAAAAATTTCAATTTTTTTAGGATTTGGGTGGATTTTTCAATTTTTTGAGGGTGGTCACGAATTATCGTCCTTTTCGCTGTAGGAGGCTTAGTTTAGGAGATATGGCCAAAATAAGTTTTTCATATAAAAATTTACATTTTTTTAGGATTTGGGTGGATTTTTCAATTTTTTGAGGGTGGTCACGAATTATCGTCCTTTTCGCTCTAGGACGCATATTTAAGGAGATATGGCCAAAAGAAGTTTTTCATATAAAAATTTCAATTTTTTTAGGATTTGGGTGGATTTTTCAATTTTTTGAGGGTGGTCACGAATTATCGTCCTTTTCGCTCTAGGAGGCTTAGTTTAGGAGATATGGCCAAAATAAGTTTTTCATATAAAAATTTCAATTTTTTTAGGATTTGGGTGGATTTTTCAATTTTTTGAGGGTGGTCACGAATTATCGTCCTTTTCGCTCTAGGAGGCTTAGTTTAGGAGATATGGCCAAAATAAGTTTTTCATATAAAAATTTAAATTTTTTTAGGATTTGGGTGGATTTTTCAATTTGTTGAGGGTGGTCACGAATTATCGTCCTTTTTGCTCTAGGACGCATATTTAAGGAGATATGGCCAAAAGAAGTTTTTCATATAAAAATTTAATTTTTTTTAGGATTTGGGTGGATTTTTCAATTTTTTGAGGGTGGTCACGAATTATCGTCCTTTTTGCTCTAGGAGGCTTAGTTTAGGAGATATGGCCAAAATAAGTTTTTCATTAAGCCGATAGCTTTAGCTGCTAGTGCTTAAATTTTCTTTTTATTTATTGTAATTTTAATTATAATAAATATAGAAATAAATAAATAAATAAAAATAAATAAGTTTTTCATGTAAAAATTTCATTTTTTTAGGATTTGGGTGGATTTTTTAATTTTTTGAGGGTGGTCACGAATTATCGTCCTTTTTGCTCTAGGACGCATATTTAAGGAGATATGGCCAAAAGAAGTTTTTCATATAAAAATTTAATTTTTTTTAGGATTTGGGTGGATTTTTCAATTTTTTGAGGGTGGTCACGAATTATCGTCCTTTTTGCTCTAGGAGGCTTAGTTTAGGAGATATGGCCAAAATAAGTTCTTCATGTAAAAATTTCATTTTTTTTAGGATTTGGGTGGATTTTTAAATTTTTTGAGGGTGGTCACGAATTATCGTCCTTTTCGCTCTAGGAGGCTTAGTTTAGGAGATATGGCCAAGTTTTTCATATAAAAATTTCAATTTTTTTAGGATTTGGGTGGATTTTTCAATTTTTTGAGGGTGGTCACGAATTATCGTCCTTTTCGCTCTAGGAGGCTTAGTTTAGGAGATATGGCCAAAATAAGTTTTTCATATAAAAATTTACATTTTTTTAGGATTTGGGTGGATTTTTCAATTTTTTGAGGGTGGTCACGTATTATCTTCCTTTTCGCTCTAGGACGCATATTTAAGGAGATATGGCCAAAAGAAGTTTTTCATATAAAAATTTCAATTTTTTTAGGATTTGGGTGGATTTTTCAATTTTTTGAGGGTGGTCACGAATTATCGTCCTTTTTGCTCTAGGAGGCTTAGTTTAGGAGATATGGCCAAAATAAGTTCTTCATGTAAAAATTTCATTTTTTTAGGATTTGGGTGGATTTTTCAATTTTTTGAGGGTGGTCACGAATTATCGTCCTTTTCGCTCTAGGAGGCTTAGTTTAGGAGATATGGCCAAAGTAAGTTTTTCATGTAAAAATTTCAATTTTTTTAGGATTTGGGTGGATTTTTCAATTTTTTGAGGGTGGTCACGAATTATCGTCCTTTTCGCTCTAGGAGGCTTAGTTTAGGAGATATGGCCAAAATAAGTTTTTCATGTAAAAATTTCAATTTTTTTAGGATTTGGGTGGATTTTTTACTTTTTTGAGGGTGGTCACGAATTATCGTCCTTTTTGCTCTAGGACGCATATTTAAGGAGATATGGCCAAAAGAAGTTTTTCATATAAAAATTTACATTTTTTTTAGGATTTGGGTGGATTTTTCAATTTTTTGAGGGTGGTCACGAATGATCGTCCTTTTCGCTCTAGGAGGCTTAGTTTAGGAGATATGGCCAAAATAAGTTTTTCATATAAAAATTTACATTTTTTTAGGATTTGGGTGGATTTTTCAATTTTTGAGGGTGGTCACGAATTATCGTCCTTTTCGCTCTAGGACGCATATTTAAGGAGATATGGCCACAAAATAAGTTCTTCATGTAAAAAATTTCAATTTTTTTAGGATTTGGGTGGATTTTTCAATTTTTTGAGGGTGGTCACGAATTATCGTCCTTTTCGCTCTAGGAGGCTTAGTTTAGGAGATATGGCCAAAATAAGTTTTTCATATAAAAATTTACATTTTTTTAGGATTTGGGTGGATTTTTCAATTTTTTGAGGGTGGTCACGAATTATCGTCCTTTTCGCTCTTGGACGCATATTTAAGGAGATATGGCCAAAAGAAGTTTTTCATATAAAAATTTCAATTTTTTTTAGGATTTGGGTGAATTTTTTGAGGGTGGTCACGAATTATCGTCCTTTTCGCTCTAGGAGGCTTAGTTTAGGAGATATGGCCAAAATAAGTTTTTCATATAAAAATTTACATTTTTTTAGGATTTGGGTGGATTTTTCAATGTTTTGAGGGTGGTCACGAATTATCGTCCTTTTTGCTCTAGGACGCATATTTAAGGAGATATGGCCAAAAGAAGTTTTTCATATAAAAATTTACATTTTTTTTAGGATTTGGGTGGATTTTTCAATTTTTTGAGGGTGGTCACGAATTATCGTCCTTTTTGCTCTAGGACGCATATTTAAGGAGATATGGCCAAAAGAAGTTTTTCATATAAAAATTTCAATTTTTTTAGGATTTGGGTGGATTTTTCAATTTTTGAGGGTGGTCACGAATTATCGTCCTTTTCGCTCTAGGAGGCTTAGTTTAGGAGATATGGCCAAAATAAGTTTTTCACATAAAAATTTACATTTTTTTAGGATTTGGGTGGATTTTTCAATTTTTTGAGGGTGGTCACGAATTATCGTCCTTTTCGCTCTAGGAGGCTTAGTTTAGGAGATATGGCCAAAATAAGTTTTTCATATAAAAATTTCAATTTTTTTAGGATTTGGGTGGATTTTTTAATTTTTTGAGGGTGGTCACGAATTATCGTCCTTTTCGCTCTAGGAGGCTTAGTTTAGGAGATATGGCCACAATAAGCTTTTCATATAAAAATTTAAATTTTTTAGGATTTGGGTGGATTTTTCAATTTTTTGAGGGTGGTCACGAATTATCGTCCTTTTCGCTCTAGGAGGCTTAGTTTAGGAGATATGGCCAAAATAAGTTTTTCATATAAAAATTTCAATTTTTTTAGGATTTGGGTGGATTTTTCAATTTGTTGAGGGTGGTCACGAATTATCGTCCTTTTTGCTCTAGGACGCATATTTAAGGAGATATGGCCAAAAGAAGTTTTTCATATAAAAATTTAATTTTTTTAGGATTTGCGTGGATTTTTCAATTTTTTGAGGGTGGTCACGAATTATCGTCCTTTTCGCTCTAGGAGGCTTAGTTTAGGAGATATGGCCAAAATAAGTTCTTCATGTAACAATTTAATTTTTTTTAGGATTTGGGTGGATTTTTCAATTTGTTGAGGGTGGTCACGAATTATCGTCCTTTTTGCTCTAGGACGCATATTTAAGGAGATATGGCCAAAAGAAGTTTTTCATATAAAAATTTAATTTTTTTTTAGGATTTGGGTTGATTTTTCAATTTTTTGAGGGTGGTCACGAATTATCGTCCTTTTTGCTCTAGGAGGCTTAGTTTAGGAGATATGGCCAAAATAAGTTCTTCATGTAAAATTTTAATTTTTTTTTAGGATTTGGGTGGATTTTTAAATTTTTTGAGGGTGGTCACGAATTATCGTCCTTTTTGCTCTAGGACGCATATTTAAGGAGATATGGCCAAAAGAAGTGTTTCATATAAAAATTTAATTTTTTTTAGGATTTGGGTGGATTTTTCAATTTTTTGAGGGTGGTCACGAATTATCGTCCTTTTTGCTCTAGGAGGCTTAGTTTAGGAGATATGGCCAAAATAAGTTCTTCATGTAAAAAATTTCAATTTTTTTAGGGTTTGGGTGGATTTTTCAATTTTTTGAGGGTGGTCACGAATTATCGTCCTTTTCGCTCTAGGAGGCTTACTTTAGGAGATATGGCCAAAATAAGTTTTTCATATAAAAATTTGCATTTTTTTAGGATTTGGGTGGATTTTTCAATTTTTTGAGGGTGGTCACGAATTATCGTCCTTTTCGCTCTAGGACGCATATTTAAGGAGATATGGCCAAAATAAGTTCTTCATGTAAAAAATTTCAATTTTTTTAGGATTTGGGTGGATTTTTCAATTTTTTGAGGGTGGTCACGAATCATCGTCCTTTTCGCTCTAGGAGGCTTAGTTTAGGAGATATGGCCACAATAAGTTTTTCATATAAAAATTTAAATTTTTTAGGATTTGGGTGGATTTTTCAATTTTTTGAGGGTGGTCACGAATTATCGCTCTAGGAGGCTTAGTTTAGGAGATATGGCCAAAATAAGTTTTTCATATAAAAATTTCAATTTTTTTAGGATTTCGGTGGATTTTTCAATTTTTTGAGGGTGGTCACGAATTATCGTCCTTTTCGCTTAGTTTAGGAGATATGGCCACAATAAGTTTTTCATATAAAAATTTAATTTTTTTAGGATTTGGGTGGATTTTTCAATTTTTTGAGGGTGGTCACGAATTATCGCTCTAGGAGGCTTAGTTTAGGAGATATGGCCACAATAAGTTTTTCATATAAAAATTTAAATTTTTTAGGATTTGGGTGGATTTTGCAATTTTTTGAGGGTGGTCACGAATTATCGTCCTTTTCGCTCTAGGACGCATATTTAAGGAGATATGGCCAAAAGAAGTTTTTCATATAAAAATTTAATTTTTTTTAGGATTTGGGTGGATTTTTCAATTTTTTGAGGGTGGTCACGAA
Source organism: Haematobia irritans (assembly GCF_050003625.1). Lineage (NCBI taxonomy): Eukaryota > Metazoa > Arthropoda > Insecta > Diptera > Muscidae > Haematobia > Haematobia irritans. Next base: position 20,478,067 of record NC_134397.1, read on the forward strand.
TTATCGTCCTTTTTGCTCTAGGAGGCTTAGTTTAGGAGATATGGCCAAAATAAGTTCTTCATGTAAAAATTTAATTTTTTTTAGAATTTGGGTGGATTTTTAAATTTTTTGAGGGTGGTCACGAATTATCGTCCTTTTTGCTCTAGGACGCATATTTAAGGAGATATGGCCAAAAGAAGTTTTTCATTTAAAAATTTATTTTTTTTTAGGATTTGGGTGGATTTTTCAATTTTTTGAGGGTGGTCACGAATTATCGTCCTTTTTGCTCTAGGAGGCTTAGTTTAGGAGATATGGCCAAAATAAGTTCTTCATGTAAAAAATTCATTTTTTTAGGATTTGGGTGGATTTTTAAATTTTTTGAGGGTGGTCACGAATTATCGTCCTTTTCGCTCTAGGAGGCTTAGTTTAGGAGATATGGCCAAAATAAGTTTTTCATATAAAAATTTACATTTTTTTAGGATTTGGGTGGATTTTTCAATTTTTTGAGGGTGGTCACGAATTATCGTCCTTTTCGCTCTAGGACGCATATTTAAGGAGATATGGCCAAAATAAGTTCTTCATGTAAAAAATTTCAATTTTTTTAGGATTTGGGTGGATTTTTCAATTTTTTGAGGGTGGTCACGAATCATCGTCCTTTTCGCTCTAGGAGGCTTAGTTTAGGAGATATGGCCAAAATAAGTTTTTCATATAAAAATTTACATTTTTTTAGGATTTGGGTGGATTTTTCAATTTTTTGAGGGTGGTCACGAATTATCGTCCTTTTCGCTCTAGGACGCATATTTAAGGAGATACGGCCAAAATAAGTTTTTCATATAAAAATTTCAATTTTTTTAGGATTTGGGTGGATTTTTCAATTTTTTGAGGGTGGTCACGAATTATCGTCCTTTTCGCTCTAGGAGGCTTAGTTTAGGAGATATGGCCAAAATAAGTTTTTCATATAAAAATTTCAATTTTTTTAGGATTTGGGTGGATTTTTCAATTTGTTGAGGGTGGTCACGAATTATCGTCCTTTTTGCTCTAGGACGCATATTTAAGGAGATATGGCCAAAATAAGTTTTTCATATAAAAATTTAATTTTTTTAGGATTTGGGTGGATTTTTCAATTTTTTGAGGGTGGTCACGAATTATCGTCCTTTTTGCTCTAGGAGGCTTAGTTTAGGAGATATGCCCAAAATAAGTTCTTCATGTAAAAATTTCATTTTTTTTAGGATTTGGGTGGATTTTTAAATTTTTTGAGGGTGGTCACGAATTATCGTCATTTTCGCTCTAGGAGGCTTAGTTTAGGAGATATGGCCAAAAGAAGTTTTTCATATAAAAATTTCAATTTTTTTTAGGATTTGGGTGGATTTTTCAATTTTTTGAGGGTGGCAACGAATTATCGTCCTTTTCGCTCTAGGAGGCTTAGTTTAGGAGATATGGCCAAAATAAGTTTTTCATATAAAAATTTACATTTTTTTTAGGATTTGGGTGGATTTTTCAATTTTTTGAGGGTGGTCACGAATTATCGTCCTTTTCGCTCTAGGACGCATATTTAAGGAGATATGGCCAAAAGAAGTTTTTCATATAAAAATTTAAATTTTTTTAGGATTTGGGTGGATTTTTCAATTTTTTGAGGGTGGTCACGAATTATCGTCCTTTTCACTCTAGGAGGCTTAGTTTAGGAGATATGGCCAAAATAAGTTTTTCATATAAAAATTTACATTTTTTTAGGATTTGGGTGGATTTTTCAATTTTTTGAGGGTGGTCAGGAATTATCGTCCTTTTCGCTCTAGGAGGCTTAGTTTAGGAGATATGGCCAAAATAAGTTTTTCATATAAAAATTTCAATTTTTTTAGGATTTGGGTGGATTTATTAATTTTTTGAGGGTGGTCACGAATTATCGTCCTTTTCGCTCTAGGAGGCTTAGTTTAGGAGATATGGCCACAATAAGTTTTTCATATAAAAATTTAAATTTTTTAGGATTTGGGTGGATTTTTCAATTTTTTGAGGGTGGTCACGAATTATCGTCCTTTTCGCTCTAGGAGGCTTAGTTTAGGAGATATGGCCACAATAAGTTTTTCATATAAAAATTTAAATTTTTTAGGATTTGGGTGGATTTTTCAATTTTTTGAGGGTGGTCACGAATTATCGTCCTTTTCGCTCTAGGACGCATATTTAAGGAGATATGGCCACAATAAGTTTTTCATATAAAAATTTCAATTTTTTTAGGATTTGGGTGGATTTTTCGATTTGTTGAGGGTGGTCACGAATTATCGTCCTTTTTGCTCTAGGACGCATATTTAAGGAGATATGGCCAAAAGAAGTTTTTCATATAAAAATTTAATTTTTTTAGGATTTGGGTGGATTTTTCAATTTTTTGAGGGTGGTCACTAGGTAGGGTCACGGCCTAAGGCAAAAAAAAAAGTTGATGCAGTCACCCCCCAGTTTTGTAGCATATTTGAAGACAATTTCAGAACACAAAAACTTTTTTTTTTCCGTGCACCCTACGACCCCCCGAAATACAATTTACTGTGCTGTGTCGTCATTTGAAGTCCGATCGAAAAGAAACGCATATCGTTGATCATGGTTGATCAGGGGCTATATTTCGTGCATTGGTCATTTTTGACTCCGACGTCAAATTTGATTTTTAATTTTTTTATTTCGCTTCGTATAACCCTATGATGCCCATTTCTTATAACCATTATAAAGATCTTATCAAAATATGAAACTTTTGCTTTGGAAGTATTTAATTATATTCATAAACAAAAAAGTTACAGAGATTTTAAAAAGTCAATAGGTCACCCTACACACCACCAAATAGTTTTTGTTGTGTTGTCATGATGTCCGATCGAAACCACATGCACATCGTTATTCACATCTACGAAATTAATTTGAAAGGTATTTAATACACACAAACTGTTTATCTGTAAATTTCTAACCGTATCATTGTATACATACTCGTTGTGTGCACTACGGCATTTTCTGCGTTATGCAAAGTTCTTGTGTTTTTGCTTGAACAACTTGAGAGCCTACTGTTTTAAAATCTAACAATAAAAGTAAGTGGTAACGGAATTGTGGAAAAACATGAAATGTACTCAAATCAAATACAAATCTAATCTAATATTTTCTTGTTTAAAGTATTTACTCATGTGACAACATTGCTCACCATTGTGAAGATGACAAGAAAACGCAAAAAAAAATACGGCGTAGTCAGATGTTGAAAGGCAGAAATTTAACCAATGTGTAAGCAGCATAACGATCTTCGTAATTTTCCACAATTCCGTTACCACTTACTTTTATTGTTAGATTGATTGTTAGATTTTAAAACAGTAGGCTCTCAAGTTGTTCAAGCAAAAACACAAGAACTTTGCATAACGCAGAAAATGCCGTAGTGAACACAACGAGTATGTATACAATGATACGGTTAGAAATTTACAGATAAACAGTTTGTGTGTATTAAATACCTTTCAAATTAATTTCGTAGATGTGAATAACGATGTGCATGTGGTTTCGATCGGATATCATGACAACACAGCAAAAGCTATTTGATGGTGTAGGGTGACCTATTGACTTTTTAAAATCTCTGTAACTTTTTTGTTTATGAATATAATTAAATACTTCCAAAGCAAAAGTTTCATATTTTGATAAGATCTTTATAATGGTTATAAGAAATGGGCATCATAGGGGTATACGAAGCGAAATAAAAAAATTAAAAATCAAATTTGACGTCGGAGTCAAAACTGACCAATGCACGAAATATAGCCCCTGATCAACCATGAACAACGATATGCGTTTCTTTTCGATCCGACTTCAAATGACGACACAGCACAGTAAATTGCATTTCGGGGGGTCGTAGGGTGCACGGAAAAAAAAAAGTTTTAGTGTTCTGAAATTGTCTTCAAATATGCTACAAAACTGGGGGGTGACTGCATGAACTTTTTTTCGCGACCCTATCTAGTGGTCACGAATTATCGTCCTTTTCGCTCTAGGGCGCATATTTAAGGAGATATGGCCAAGAGAAGTTTTTCATATAAAAATTTAAATTTTTTTAGGATTTGGGTGGATTTTTCAATTTTTTGAGGGTGGTCACGAATTATCGTCCTTTTCGCTCTAGGAGGCTTAGTTTATGAGATATGGCCAAAATAAGTTTTTCATATAAAAATTTACATTTTTTTAGGATTTGGGTGGATTTTTCAATTTTTTGAGGGTGGTCACGAATTATCGTCCTTTTCGCTCTAGGAGGCTTAGTTTAGGAGATATGGCCAAAATAAGTTTTTCATATAAAAATTTCAATTTTTTTAGGATTTGGGTGGATTTTTCAATTTTTTGAGGGTGGTCACGAATTATCGTCCTTTTTGCTCTAGGACGCATATTTAAGGAGATATGGCCAAAAGAAGTTTTTCATATAAAAATTTAAATTTTTTTAGGATTTGGGTGGATTTTTCAATTTTTTGAGGGTGGTCACGAATTATCGTCCTTTTTGCTCTAGGAGGCTTAGTTTAGGAGATATGGCCAAAATAAGTTTTTCATATAAAAATTTACATTTTTTTAGGATTTGGGTGGATTTTTCAATTTTTTGAGGGTGGTCACGAATTATCGTCCTTTTCGCTCTAGGAGGCTTAGTTTAGGAGATATGGCCACAATAAGTTTTTCATATAAAAATTTAAATTTTTTTAGGATTTGGGTGGATTTTTCAATTTCTTGAGGGTGGTCACGAATTATCGTCCTTTTCGCTCTAGGAGGCTTAGTTTAGGAGATATGGCCAAAATAAGTTTTTCATATAAAAATTTAAATTTTTTTAGGATTTGGGTGGATTTTTCAATTTTTTGAGGGTGGTCACGAATTATCGTCCTTTTCGCTCTAGGAGGCTTAGTTTAGGAGATATGGCCACAATAAGTTTTTCATATAAAAATTTAATTTTTTTTAGGATTTGGGTGGATTTTTCAATTTTTTGAGGGTGGTCACGAATTATCGTCCTTTTTGCTCTAGGACGCATATTTAAGGAGATATGGCCAAAAGAAGTTTTTCATATAAAAATTTAATTTTTTTTAGGATTTGGGTGGATTTTTCAATTTTTTGAGGGTGGTCACGAATTATCGTCCTTTTCGCTCTAGGAGGCTTAGTTTAGGAGATATGGCCAAAATAAGTTTTTCATGTAAAAATTTCAATTTTTTTAGGATTTTTCAATTTTTTGAGGGTGGTCACGAATTATCGTCCTTTTCGCTCTAGGAGGCTTAGTTTAATAGATATGGCCACAATAAGTTTTTCATATAAAAATTTAAATTTTTTAGGATTTGGGTGGATTTTTCAATTTTTTGAGGGTGGTCACGAATTATCGTCCTTTTCGCTCTAGGAGGCTTAGTTCAGGAGATATGGCCAAAATAAGTTTTTCATATAAAAATTTACATTTTTTTAGGATTTGGGTGGATTTTTCAATTTTTTGAGGGTGGTCACGAATTATCGTCCTTTTCGCTCTAGGATGCATATTTAAGGAGATATGGCCAAAAGAAGTTTTTCATATAAAAATTTCAATTTTTTTAGGATTTGGGTGGATTTTTCAATTTTTTGAGGGTGGCCACGAATTATCGTCCTTTTCGCTCTAGGAGGCTTAGTTTAGGAGATATGGCCAAAAGAAGTTTTTCATATAAAAATTTCAATTTTTTTAGGATTTGGGTGGATTTTTCAATTTTTTGAGGGTGGTCACGAATTATCGTCCTTTTCGCTCTAGGAGGCTTAGTTTAGGAGATATGGCCAAAATAAGTTTTTCATATAAAAATTTAAATTTTTTTAGGATTTGGGTGGATTTTTCAATTTTTTGAGGGTGGTCACGAATTATCGTCCTTTTCGCTCTAGGAGGCTTAGTTTAGGAGATATGGCCAAAGTAAGTTTTTCATGTAAAAATTTCAATTTTTTTAGGATTTGGGTGGATTTTTCAATTTTTTGAGGGTGGTTACGAATTATCGTCCTTTTCGCTCTAGGAGGCTTAGTTTAGGAGATATGGCCAAAATAAGTTTTTCATATAAAAATTTAAATTTTTTTAGGATTTGGGTGGATTTTTCAATTTTTTGAGGGTGGTCACGAATTATCGTCCTTTTCGCTCTAGGACGCATATTTAAGGAGATATGGCCAAAAGAAGTTTTTCATATAAAAATTTCAATTTTTTTAGGATTTGGGTGGATTTTTCAATTTTTTGAGGGTGGTCACGAATTATCGTCCTTTTCGCTCTAGGAGGCTTAGTTTAGGAGATATGGCCAAAATAAGTTTTTCATATAAAAATTTACATTTTTTTAGGATTTGGGTGGATTTTTCAATTTTTTGAGGGTGGTCACGAATTATCGTCCTTTTCGCTCTAGGACGCATATTTAAGGAGATATGGCCAAAAGAAGTTTTTCATATAAAAATTTCATTTTTTTTAGGATTTGGGTGGATTTTTCAATTTTTTGAGGGTGGTCACGAATTATCGTCCTTTTCGCTCTAGGACGCATATTTAAGGAGATATGGTCAAAAGAAGTTTTTCATATAAAAATTTACATTTTTTTAGGATTTGGGTGGATTTTTTAATTTTTTGAGGGTGGTCACGAATTATTGTCCTTTTCGCTCTAGGACGCATATTTAAGGAGGTATGGCCAAAATAAGTTTTTCATATAAAAATTTCAATTTTTTTAGGATTTGGGTGGATTTTTCAATTTTTTGAGGGTGGTCACGAATTATCGTCCTTTTCGCTCTAGGAGGCTTAGTTTAGGAGATATGGCCAAAATAAGTTTTTCATATAAAAATTTACATTTTTTTAGGATTTGGGTGGATTTTTCAATTTTTTGAGGGTGGTCACGAATTATCGTCCTTTTCGCTCTAGGACGCATATTTAAGGAGATATGGCCAAAAGAAGTTTTTCATATAAAAATTTCAATTTTTTTAGGATTTGGGTGGATTTTTCAATTTTTTAAGGGTGGTCACGAATTATCGTCCTTTTCGCTCTAGGAGGCTTAGTTTAGGAGATATGGCCAAAATAAGTTTTTCATATAAAAATTTCAATTTTTTTAGGATTTGGGTGGATTTTTCAATTTTTTGAGGGTGGTCACGAATTATCGTCCTTTTCGCTCTAGGAGGCTTAGTTTAGGAGATATGGCCACAATAAGTTTTTCATATAAAAATTTAAATTTTTTAGGATTTGGGTGGATTTTTCAATTTTTTGAGGGTGGTCACGAATTATCGTCCTTTTCGCTCTAGGAGGCTTAGTTTAGGAGATATGGCCAAAATAAGTTTTTCATATAAAAATTTCAATTTTTTTAGGATTTGGGTGGATTTTTCAATTTGTTGAGGGTGGTCACGAATTATCGTCCTTTTTGCTCTAGGACGCATATTTAAAGAGATATGGCCAAAAGAAGTTTTTCATATAAAAATTTAATTTTTTTTAGGATTTGGGTGGATTTTTCAATTTTTTGAGGGTGGTCACGAATTATCGTCCATTTTGCTCTAGGAGGCTTAGTTTAGGAGATATGGCCAAAATAAGTTTTTCATGTAAAAATTTCAATTTTTTTAGGATTTGGGTGGATTTTTTAATTTTTTGAGGGTGGTCACGAATTATCCTCCTTTTTGCTCTAGGACGCATATTTAAGGAGATATGGCCAAAATAAGTTTTTCATATAAAAATTTACATTTTTTTAGGATTTGGGTGGATTTTTCAATTTTTTGAGGGTGGTCACGAATTATCGTCCTTTTCGCTCTAGGAGGCTTAGTTTAGGAGATATGGCCAAAATAAGTTTTTCATATAAAAATTTCAATTTTTTTAGGATTTGGGTGGATTTTTCAATTTTTTGAGGGTGGTCACGAATTATCGTCCTTTTCGCTCTAGGAGGCTTAGTTTAGGAGATATGGCCAAAATAAGTTTTTCATATAAAAATTTAAATTTTTTTAGGATTTGGGTGGATTTTTTAATTTTTTGAGGGTGGTCACGAATTATCGCCATTTTTGCTCTAGGAGGCTTAGTTTAGGAGATATGGCCAAAATAAGTTTTTCATGTAAAAATTTCAATTTTTTTAGGATTTGGGTGGATTTTTTAATTTTTTGAGGGTGGTCGCGAATTATCGTCCTTTTTGCTCTAGGACGCATATTTAAGGAGATATGGCGCTTTTCGCTCTAGGAGGCTTAGTTTAGGAGATATGGCCAAAGTAAGTTTTTCATGTAAAAATTTCAATTTTTTTAGGATTTATGTGGATTTTTCAATTTTTTGAAGGTGGTCACGAATTTCGTCCTTTTCGCTCTAGGAGGCTTAGTTTAGGAGATATGGCCAAAATAAGTTTTTCATATAAAAATTTCAATTTTTTTAGGATTTGGGTGGATTTTTCAATTTTTTGAGGGTGGTCACGAATTATCGTCCTTTTCGCTCTAGGTGGCTTAGTTTAGGAGATATGGCCAAAATAAGTTTTTCATATAAAAATTTACATTTTTTTAGGATTTGGGTGGATTTTTCAATTTTTTGAGGGTGGTCACGAATTATCGTCCTTTTTGCTCTAGGACGCATATTTAAGGAGATATGGCCAAAAGAAGTTTTTCATATAAAAATTTACATTTTTTTAGGATTTGGGTGGATTTTTCAATTTTTTGAGGGTGGTCACGAATTATCGTCCTTTTCGCTCTAGGAGGCTTAGTTTAGGAGATATGGCCAAAATAAGTTCTTCATGTAAAAATTTAATTTTTTTTAGGATTTGGGTGGATTTTTAAATTTTTTGAGGGTGGTCACGAATTATCGTCCTTTTTGCTCTAGGACGCATATTTAAGGAGATATGGCCAAAAGAAGTTTTTCATATAAAAATTTAATTTTTTTTAGGATTTGGGTGGATTTTTCAATTTTTTGAGGGTGGTCACGAATTATCGTCCTTTTTGCTCTAGGAGGCTTAGTTTAGGAGATATGGCCAAAATAAGTTCTTCATGTAAAAAATTCATTTTTTTAGGATTTGGGTGGATTTTTAAATTTTTTGAGGGTGTTCACGAATTATCGTCCTTTTCGCTCTAGGAGGCTTAGTTTAGGAGATATGGCCAAAATAAGTTTTTCATATAAAAATTTACATTTTTTTAGGATTTGGGTGGATTTTTCAATTTTTTGAGGGTGGTCACGAATTATCGTCCTTTTCGCTCTAGGAGGCTTAGTTTAGGAGATATGGCCAAAATAAGTTTTTCATATAAAAATTTCAATTTTTTTAGGATTTGGGTGGATTTTTCAATTTGTTGAGGGTGGTCACGAATTATCGTCCTTTTTGCTCTAGGACGCATATTTAAGGAGATATGGCCAAAAGAAGTTTTTCATATAAAAATTCAATTTTTTTTAGGATTTGGGTGGATTTTTCAATTTTTTGAGGGTGGTCACGAATTATCGTCCTTTTTGCTCTAGGAGGCTTAGTTTAGGAGATATGCCCAAAATAAGTTCTTCATGTAAAAATTTCATTTTTTTAGGATTTGGGTGGATTTTTTAATTTTTTGAGGGTGGTCACGAATTATCGACATTTTCGCTCTAGGAGGCTTAGTGTAGGAGATATGACAAAAATAAGTTCTTCATGTAAAAAATTTCAATTTTTTTAGGATTTGGGTGGATTTTTCAATTTTTTGAGGGTGGTCACGAATCATCGTCCTTTTCGCTCTAGGAGGCTTAGTTTAGGAGATATGGCCAAAATAAGTTTTTCATATAAAAATTTACATTTTTTTAGGATTTGGGTGGATTTTTCAATTTTTTGAGGGTGGTCACGAATTATCGTCCTTTTCGCTCTAGGACGCATATTTAAGGAGATATGGCCAAAATAAGTTTTTCATATAAAAATTTCAATTTTTTTAGGATTTGGGTGGATTTTTCAATTTTTTGAGGGTGGTCACGAATTATCGTCCTTTTTGCTCTAGGACGCATATTTAAGGAGATATGGCCAAAAGAAGTTTTTCATATAAAAATTTAATTTTTTTTAGGATTTGGGTGGATTTTTCAATTTTTTGAGGGTGGTCACGAATTATCGTCCTTTTTGCTCTAGGAGGCTTAGTGTAGGAGATATGCCCAAAATAAGTTTTTCATATAAAAATTTCAATTTTTTAGGATTTGGGTGGATTTTTAAATTTTTTGAGGGTGGTCACGAATTATCGTCCTTTTCGCTCTTGGACGCATATTTAAGGAGATATGGCCAAAAGAAGTTTTTCATATAAAAATTTCAATTTTTTTTAGGATTTGGGTGAATTTTTTGAGGGTGGTCACGAATTATCGTCCTTTTTGCTCTAGGAGGCTTAGTTTAGGAGATATGGCCAAAATAAGTTTTTCATGTAAAAATTTACATTTTTTTAGGATTTGGGTGGATTTTTTAATTTTTTGAGGGTGGTCACGAATTATCGTCCTTTTTGCTCTAGGACGCATATTTAAGGAGATATGGCCAAAAGAAGTTTTTCATATAAAAATTTAATTTTTTTTAGGATTTGGGTGGATTTTTCAATTTTTTGAGGGTGGTCACGAATTATCGTCCTTTTTGCTCTAGGAGGCTTAGTTTAGGAGATATGGCCAAAATAAGTTCTTCATGTAAAAAATTCATTTTTTTAGGATTTGGGTGGATTTTTAAATTTTTTGAGGGTGGTCACGAATTATCGTCCTTTTCGCTCTAGGAGGCTTAGTTTAGGAGATATGGCCAAAATAAGTTTTTCATATAAAAATTTCAATTTTTTTAGGATTTGGGTGGATTTTTTAATTTTTTGAGGGTGGTCACGAATTATCCTCCTTTTTGCTCTAGGACGCATATTTAAGGAGATATGGCCAAAATAAGTTTTTCATATAAAAATTTACATTTTTTTAGGATTTGGGTGGATTTTTCAATTTTTTGAGGGTGGTCACGAATTATCGTCCTTTTCGCTCTAGGAGGCTTAGTTTAGGAGATATGGCCAAAATAAGTTTTTCATATAAAAATTTCAATTTTTTTAGGATTTAGGTGGATTTTTCAATTTTTTGAGGGTGGTCACGAATTATCGTCCTTTTCGCTCTAGGAGGCTTAGTTTAGGAGATATGGCCAAAATAAGTTTTTCATATAAAAATTTAAATTTTTTTAGGATTTGGGTGGATTTTTTAATTTTTTGAGGGTGGTCACGAATTATCGTCATTTTTGCTCTAGGAGGCTTAGTTTAGGAGATATGGCCAAAATAAGTTTTTCATGTAAAAATTTCAATTTTTTTAGGATTTGGGTGGATTTTTTAATTTTTTGAGGGTGGTCGCGAATTATCGTCCTTTTTGCTCTAGGACGCATATTTAAGGAGATATGGCGCTTTTCGCTCTAGGAGGCTTAGTTTAGGAGATATGGCCAAAGTAAGTTTTTCATGTAAAAATTTCAATTTTTTTAGGATTTATGTGGATTTTTCAATTTTTTGAAGGTGGTCACGAATTTCGTCCTTTTCGCTCTAGGAGGCTTAGTTTAGGAGATATGGCCAAAATAAGTTTTTCATATAAAAATTTCAATTTTTTTAGGATTTGGGTGGATTTTTCAATTTTTTGAGGGTGGTCACGAATTATCGTCCTTTTCGCTCTAGGTGGCTTAGTTTAGGAGATATGGCCAAAATAAGTTTTTCATATAAAAATTTACATTTTTTTAGGATTTGGGTGGATTTTTCAATTTTTTGAGGGTGGTCACGAATTATCGTCCTTTTTGCTCTAGGACGCATATTTAAGGAGATATGGCCAAAAGAAGTTTTTCATATAAAAATTTACATTTTTTTAGGATTTGGGTGGATTTTTCAATTTTTTGAGGGTGGTCACGAATTATCGTCCTTTTCGCTCTAGGAGGCTTAGTTTAGGAGATATGGCCAAAATAAGTTCTTCATGTAAAAATTTAATTTTTTTTAGGATTTGGGTGGATTTTTAAATTTTTTGAGGGTGGTCACGAATTATCGTCCTTTTTGCTCTAGGACGCATATTTAAGGAGATATGGCCAAAAGAAGTTTTTCATATAAAAATTTAATTTTTTTTAGGATTTGGGTGGATTTTTCAATTTTTTGAGGGTGGTCACGAATTATCGTCCTTTTTGCTCTAGGAGGCTTAGTTTAGGAGATATGGCCAAAATAAGTTCTTCATGTAAAAAATTCATTTTTTTAGGATTTGGGTGGATTTTTAAATTTTTTGAGGGTGTTCACGAATTATCGTCCTTTTCGCTCTAGGAGGCTTAGTTTAGGAGATATGGCCAAAATAAGTTTTTCATATAAAAATTTACATTTTTTTAGGATTTGGGTGGATTTTTCAATTTTTTGAGGGTGGTCACGAATTATCGTCCTTTTCGCTCTAGGACGCATATTTAAGGAGATATGGCCAAAATAAGTTCTTCATGTAAAAAATTTCAATTTTTTTAGGATTTGGGTGGATTTTTCAATTTTTTGAGGGTGGTCACGAATTATCGTCCTTTTCGCTCTAGGAGGCTTAGTTTAGGAGATATGGCCAAAATAAGTTTTTCATATAAAAATTTCAATTTTTTTAGGATTTGGGTGGATTTTTTAATTTTTTGAGGGTGGTCACGAATTATCCTCCTTTTTGCTCTAGGACGCATATTTAAGGAGATATGGCCAAAATAAGTTTTTCATATAAAAATTTACATTTTTTTAGGATTTGGGTGGATTTTTCAATTTTTTGAGGGTGGTCACGAATTATCGTCCTTTTCGCTCTAGGAGGCTTAGTTTAGGAGATATGGCCAAAATAAGTTTTTCATATAAAAATTTCAATTTTTTTAGGATTTGGGTGGATTTTTTAATTTTTTGAGGGTGGTCACGAATTATCGTCATTTTTGCTCTAGGAGGCTTAGTTTAGGAGATATGGCCAAAATAAGTTTTTCATGTAAAAATTTCAATTTTTTTAGGATTTGGGTGGATTTTTTAATTTTTTGAGGGTGGTCGCGAATTATCGTCCTTTTTGCTCTAGGACGCATATTTAAGGAGATATGGCGCTTTTCGCTCTAGGAGGCTTAGTTTAGGAGATATGGCCAAAGTAAGTTTTTCATGTAAAAATTTCAATTTTTTTAGGATTTATGTGGATTTTTCAATTTTTTGAAGGTGGTCACGAATTTCGTCCTTTTCGCTCTAGGAGGCTTAGTTTAGGAGATATGGCCAAAATAAGTTTTTCATATAAAAATTTCAATTTTTTTAGGATTTGGGTGGATTTTTCAATTTTTTGAGGGTGGTCACGAATTATCGTCCTTTTCGCTCTAGGAGGCTTAGTTTAGGAGATATGGCCAAAAGAAGTTTTTCATATAAAAATTTACATTTTTTTAGGATTTGGGTGGATTTTTCAATTTTTTGAGGGTGGTCACGAATTATCGTCCTTTTCGCTCTAGGAGGCTTAGTTTAGGAGATATGGCCAAAATAAGTTCTTCATGTAAAAATTTAATTTTTTTTAGGATTTGGGTGGATTTTTAAATTTTTTGAGGGTGGTCACGAATTATCGTCCTTTTTGCTCTAGGACGCATATTTAAGGAGATATGGCCAAAAGAAGTTTTTCATATAAAAATTTAATTTTTTTTAGGATTTGGGTGGATTTTTCAATTTTTTGAGGGTGGTCACGAATTATCGTCCTTTTTGCTCTAGGAGGCTTAGTTTAGGAGATATGGCCAAAATAAGTTCTTCATGTAAAAAATTCATTTTTTTAGGATTTGGGTGGATTTTTAAATTTTTTGAGGGTGTTCACGAATTATCGTCCTTTTCGCTCTAGGAGGCTTAGTTTAGGAGATATGGCCAAAATAAGTTTTTCATATAAAAATTTACATTTTTTTAGGATTTGGGTGGATTTTTCAATTTTTTGAGGGTGGTCACGAATTATCGTCCTTTTCGCTCTAGGACGCATATTTAAGGAGATATGGCCAAAATAAGTTCTTCATGTAAAAAATTTCAATTTTTTTAGGATTTGGGTGGATTTTTCAATTTTTTGAGGGTGGTCACGAATCATCGTCCTTTTCGCTCTAGGAGGCTTAGTTTAGGAGATATGGCCAAAATAAGTTTTTCATACAAAAATTTACATTTTTTTAGGATTTGGGTGGATTTTTCAATTTTTTGAGGGTGGTCACGAATTATCGTCCTTTTCGCTCTAGGAGGCTTAGTTTAGGAGATATGGCCAAAATAAGTTTTTCATATAAAAATTTCAATTTTTTTAGGATTTGGGTGGATTTTTCAATTTGTTGAGGGTGGTCACGAATTATCGTCCTTTTTGCTCTAGGACGCATATTTAAGGAGATATGGCCAAAAGAAGTTTTTCATATAAAAATTTAATTTTTTTTAGGATTTGGGCAGGGATCCGGAGCGGAGCGGAGCGGAGCGTGGAGCGGAGCGGAGCAAGCCCTTTTTTTGCCGGAGCGGGAGCGGAGCGGGAGCGGTATTTTTAAAATCCGGAGCGGAGCGGGAGCGGAGCGGTTTCCAAATGAAAAACCGCTCCGCTCCGAATAAAATATTACTTGAATGAAATGTGTAACTTTGAAATTCCACTGTGTAGGTAATTTCAAATTTAGCTAGTACTTAGCGTAGTGTGAGTAAACGTTTAAAATGTGCGATATGTATTTTTGTACGTACGTACATTGGGGAAAACACAACGTGTTTTTATACCCTTCAGCACTACTGTGGTACAGGGTATAATAAGTTTGTGCATTTGTATGTAACGCCAAGAAGGAGTAATCATAGACCAACCTTTTAGTATACGGATTGGCTTAGAATTAAATTCTGAGTCGATTTAGCGATGTCCGTCTGTCTGTCTGTCCGTCTGTCTGTCCGTCTGTCTGTCTGTCTGTTGATGTATTTTTGTGTGCAAAGTACAGCTCGCAGTTTTAGTCCGATTGTCCTAAAATTTGGTATACGGTCCTGTTTCGGCTCAAAGACGATCCCTATTGATTTTGGAAAAAATCGGTTCAGATTTAGATATAGCTGCCATATATATTTTTCACCGATCTGGTCATAATTGGCGTGTATATCAACCGATCTTCCTCAAATTCCGTACATCCGAATATTTTATGAGTCTCGAAAAACTTGCAAAATATCAGCAAAATCGGTTCAGATTTAGATATAGCTCCCATATATAGCTTTCGCCCGATTTACACTCATTTGCCCACAGAGGCCAATTTTTTGCTCCGATTTAGTTGAAATTTTGCATAGGGAGTAGAATTAGCGTTGTAACTATGCGTGCCAAATTTGCTTGAAATCGGTTCAGATTTGGATATATCTCCCATATAAAGCTTTCGCCCGATTTACACTCATATGACCACAGAGGCCAATTTTTAACTCCGATTTAGTTGAAATTTTGCACAGGGAGTAGAATTAGCATTGTAGCTATGCGTGCCAAATTTGGTTGAAATCGGTTCAGATTTAGATATAGCTCCCATATATATGTTTTTCTGATTTCAACAAAAATGGTCAAAATACCAACATTTTCCTTGTAAAATCGCCACTGCTTAGTCGAAAAGTTGTAAAAATAACTTTAATTTTCCTAAACTTCTAATACATATATATCGAGCGATAAATCATAAATAAACTTTTTCGAAGTTTCCTTAAAATTGCTTCAGATTTAAACGTTTCCCATATTTTTTTACTAACATTGTGTTCCATCCTAGTGCATTAGCCGACTTAAATTTTGAGTCTATAGATTTTGTAGAAGTCTATCAAATTCTTCCAGATCGAGTGATATTTAAATGTATGTATTTGGGACAAACCTTTATATATAGCCCCCAACACATTTGACGGATGTGATATGGTATCGAAAATTTAGATCTACAAAGTGGTGCAGGGTATAATATAGTCGGCCCCGCCCGACTTTAGACTTTCCTTACTGGTTTTTTACTAACATTGTGTTCCACCCTAGTGCATTAGCCGACTTAAATTTTGAGTCTATAGATTTTGTAGAAGTCTATCAAATTCTTCCAGATCGAGTGATATTTAAATGTATATATTTGGGACAAACCTTTATATATAGCCCCCAACACATTTGACGGATGTGATATGGTATCGAAAATTTAGATCTACAAAGTGGTGCAGGGTGTAATATAGTCGGCCCCGCCCGACTTTAGACTTTCCTTACTGGTTTAGTAATTGTTTTCAAAAACGGCAAATGTCAAAATATATATCTAGTATGTGTTGTAAAAGTAACAACAGTACTTTCGATCAATTTCATCCCGTATTACTACAAAGATGTTTGTAATGAACGTCAAATAAATGCAATTAAACGATCTTATTTATATTTAATTTTTAGTTTTCTACACTGAAAAAAATATTGTCGTGAAGTCAAAGATTCCATGTCCTTAGAATAAGAATGCAAATTTTGCTTAACATGGAAGACGCATTTCTCTAAAATAAAGTTTTTTTCTTGTCCAAAAGGCAATAAACTTTTGAATGAAGTTGTAATGTCCTTATAATTAAGTGATTTTACTTAAAAATGTGTATCATAACATGAAAGATACAATTTTTGAGGTAAGGTCAACGTGACTTTAATAATTAAGAAAAATTCTTTAAAATTAATAAAATTGTCTTTAAATTTGTTTCCTTTTTGCATCTTGCCTACAAAGCAAAAAATCGTTAAAAAATAAGACATGTTTTTCAACACTTTATTTTAAAGACGCTTTTTACTTGAAACCAGCGTTGCCAGAATTGTTTCACCAAAAACCGCTAGATTTGCCCAAAAAAATAGCTAAAAAAGGCTAAAAGATGCTAAAAAATAGCTAGAAAAAAAGCTAATTTTTTTTGTATAAAAAGTCACATTTTTGATTGAAATTTAACAAATTTAAAGGCTTTATTTCACTTAAAATGTATATTATTTTCATTTTCATTTTAATTCCACTTCTGTGAGACTGTAACAATATCTAAGGCATATTAGCACTGTTTGCGTATTCGATACATTTTGATTACTATCACAAATTTTTTATTGGAAGTCCTTCGTTAACGCCAACTTAAATTTCCAAATTCAGACTCGACTTCAAGTAGAAATTATTGTATGTATACGTTTTTATAATAAAGTGTTAAAAAACATCTTCTATTTTTGAACGCTATTTTGGTTTGTGGTCAAGAAGTAAAAACTCCTCACATTTAAAGACTATTTCATTAATTCTTCCTTCTTTCATGAAAAGAAGAAGGACAAAACGACTTTATCGTCTTTTAGACAAGGAAAACAGTTTTTATATGAGAAATTCACAAATGCTATTATAACCATAATTCGCGTTTGTATTTTAAAGAAATGAAATCTTTGGCCTCACGACAATTTTAATTCAGTAATATCGTAATCTCTTTAGAATATTATAATAACATAAAAAAATATAAACGAGTCAAATGATAACTTTTATGAATATGATGAAAAAACTTTACAACAAGGTGTATTTGCTACAAAAATGCCCGCATAGTGGCTGGAATCATTATTAATGTTTCAACTGAGCTTTGAAAGGCTTAGATAAAAACGCCGTTTTATCCATATTTCAATAAAAACGTGTCGAAAATAAAAAAAGCCAAAAATAGCTAAAAGGGTCATGAAAAAAAGCCAGAAAAAAAGCTAAAAGCTAAATGCATTTTTTTTCCGCTAAACGTCTTCAAAAAAAGCCAAATCTAGCGGGAAAAAAGCTAAATTGGCAACGCTGCTTGAAACATAGCATAATTTCTACTGGAAGTCGAGTCTTAATATGGAAAAAAAATAACTCGTTAACTCCTTTTTAAAGGATTTTGATAACAACTGACGAAAAAAAATCTAACAAAAATAAAAATTAACATTTGCTTCCTAGAAGCTAGTACATAACCCCCAAATTTAAAAGAGAATTACGTCTTTAAAGTATCCTTACTTGTATTCTCCGCTTCTATGGCTCGGAATTAATACCCAAACTGTTAAAGTAAAGACAAAATCTTTGGAACCGGGCATGCTTTTTTTCATTCACATTTGCTTTACTATTGTACTATACCTAGCATTCTCTTATTTCTGATATTAGTTCTCGAAAATTTAATTAAAATTATGGATAGTTTCAATTTTGGTTGAAAAATGTGCGCATATACATTTATTATACAATAAAGGGGAAAAAAGCGAAATTAGGTAACACTAGATCTGAGTAAGAATATTCGTAGGTATACCACGGACTGATGTCGATGGAGGTTGTTGCAAACATAAACATACACACACACACATTACAAATATAACAAAACCTCTTCTCTACGTCTGTTGCAAAACAAAAAAAACTTTCGGAGAGTAGTTACTTATACTCTGTGTATAGACTTTCAATTCCAATCAGCGTTGCCGTTTTGGTCCGATCGGACCAAAATTGGTCCAAAAGATTTCTAATTTTAAATTTAGTCCGATGGTCAGACCAAACAGAATTTGGTCCATTTTGGTCCATTTTCATAAATTTGGTTTCTATCACATATTAAATAGTAGATGGTGCACCGCAAAGAATATTGTCGGGAGGCCAAATATTTCACATGCTTAAAATACGAATACGAATTTTGTTTAGAATAGAAGACGTATTTCTCTGAAAGAAAGTTTTTCCTTGTCTAAAAGTCTCTAAACTTTTCAATGAAGTCTGTTTGTCCTTATAGCTAAGTGATTCGACATAAAAATGTGTATCCTAACATGAATGCAAATTTCGTTTTAATGAAGTCAAAATGGATTTAATATTTCTGAAAAAATCTTCAAAATTAATAAAATATTTCAACACATTGTTTTAAAGTCATTATACCCTAAAGCACATAGTGGTTAGGGTATAATAAGTTTGATCTGCCAAAAAATGTGCCTACAAGAAATATTGATTTTAGACCCCATAAAATATATACCGATCGACTCAGAATCACCTCCTGAGTCGATCTAGCGCTTGGCGTCCGTCCGTCCATCCGTCCGTCTGTCCATGTATTTGTTGTTCACAGGATTTCGGTCGCAATTATTAACCGATTTTGATGAAATTTGGTACAGGGAGTTTTTTTGGGCACAAGGACGAACGTTATTGAATTTGGAAGAAATCGGATCAAATTTAGATATAGCTCCCATATATATGTATTGCCCGATTTCGACAAATGGGGTCACGTTGCACTTTTTTTACTAACCGATCGTCGTCAAATTTAGCACAAAATAATCTTCTGTATCACCCTTTAAGTCTGAAAATTTCATCGAAATCGGTTCAGATTTAGATATAGGTCCCATATATATGTATCGCCCGATTTTGTCAAATTAGGTCATAAAACCCTTATTTATCAACCGATCTTACTCAAAGTTGGCGAAAAGTAATCTTCTATAGCACTAACTATATGTGCAAAAAACATCGAAATCGGTTCAGATTTAGCTATAGCTCCCATATATGTACCGCCCGATTTTTCTAAATAAAATAAAACTCAATTGAACAAATAATACAATGTTTGTACTATAATTTTCTCGAAGAGGAGCGGAGCGGAGCGTGGAGCGGAGCGGAGCGATTTTTTTTTTCTCGGAGCGGAGCGAGGAGCGGAGCGGTTTTTTTTTCTCCGGAGCGGGAGCGGAGCGGAGCGAAAAAAATGGACCGCTCCGGATCCCTGGATTTGGGTGGATTTTTCAATTTTTTGAGGGTGGTCACGAATTATCGTCCTTTTTGCTCTAGGAGGCTTAGTTTAGGAGATATGCCCAAAATAAGTTCTTCATGTAAAAATTTCATTTTTTTAGGATTTGGGTGGATTTTTTAATTTTTTGAGGGTGGTCACGAATTATCGACATTTTCGCTCTAGGAGGCTTAGTGTAGGAGATATGGCCAAAATAAGTTCTTCATGTAAAAAATTTCAATTTTTTTAGGATTTGGGTGGATTTTTCAATTTTTTGAGGGTGGTCACGAATCATCGTCCTTTTCGCTCTAGGAGGCTTAGTTTAGGAGATATGGCCAAAATAAGTTTTTCATATAAAAATTTACATTTTTTTAGGATTTGGGTGGATTTTTCAATTTTTTGAGGGTGGTCACGAATTATCGTCCTTTTCGCTCTAGGACGCATATTTAAGGAGATATGGCCAAAATAAGTTTTTCATATAAAAATTTCAATTTTTTTAGGATTTGGGTGGATTTTTCAATTTTTTGAGGGTGGTCACGAATTATCGTCCTTTTTGCTCTAGGACGCATATTTAAGGAGATATGGCCAAAAGAAGTTTTTCATATAAAAATTTAATTTTTTTTAGGATTTGGGTGGATTTTTCAATTTTTTGAGGGTGGTCACGAATTATCGTCCTTTTTGCTCTAGGAGGCTTAGTGTAGGAGATATGCCCAAAATAAGTTCTTCATGTAAAAATTTACATTTTTTTAGGATTTGGGTGGATTTTTCAATTTTTTGAGGGTGGTCACGAATTATCGTCCTTTTCGCTCTTGGACGCATATTTAAGGAGATATGGCCAAAAGAAGTTTTTCATATAAAAATTTCAATTTTTTTTAGGATTTGGGTGAATTTTTTGAGGGTGGTCACGAATTATCGTCCTTTTTGCTCTAGGAGGCTTAGTTTAGGAGATATGGCCAAAATAAGTTTTTCATGTAAAAATTTACATTTTTGTAGGATTTGGGTGGATTTTTTAATTTTTTGAGGGTGGTCACGAATTATCGTCCTTTTTGCTCTAGGACGCATATTTAAGGAGATATGGCCAAAAGAAGTTTTTCATATAAAAATTTAATTTTTTTTAGGATTTGGGTGGATTTTTCAATTTTTTGAGGGTGGTCACGAATTATCGTCCTTTTTGCTCTAGGAGGCTTAGTTTAGGAGATATGGCCAAAATAAGTTCTTCATGTAAAAAATTCATTTTTTTAGGATTTGGGTGGATTTTTAAATTTTTTGAGGGTGGTCACGAATTATCGTCCTTTTCGCTCTAGGAGGCTTAGTTTAGGAGATATGGCCAAAATAAGTTTTTCATATAAAAATTTCAATTTTTTTAGGATTTGGGTGGATTTTTTACTTTTTTGAGGGTGGTCACGAATTATCGTCCTTTTTGCTCTAGGACGCATATTTAAGGAGATATGGCCAAAAGAAGTTTTTCATATAAAAATTTAATTTTTTTTAGGATTTGGGTGGATTTTTCAATTTTTTGAGGGTGGTCACGAATTATCGTCCTTTTTGCTCTAGGAGGCTTAGTTTAGGAGATATGGCCAAAATAAGTTCTTCATGTAAAAAATTCATTTTTTTAGGATTTGGGTGGATTTTTAAATTTTTTGAGGGTGGTCACGAATTATCGTCCTTTTCGCTCTAGGAGGCTTAGTTTAGGAGATATGGCCAAAATAAGTTTTTCATATAAAAATTTACATTTTTTTATGATTTGGGTGGATTTTTCAATTTTTTGAGGGTGGTCACGAATTATCGTCCTTTTCGCTCTAGGACGCATATTTAAGGAGATATGGCCACAAAATAAGTTCTTCATGTAAAAAATTTCAATTTTTTTAGGATTTGGGTGGATTTTTCAATTTTTTGAGGGTGGTCACGAATTATCGTCCTTTTCGCTCTAGGAGGCTTAGTTTAGGAGATATGGCCAAAATAAGTTTTTCATATAAAAATTTACATTTTTTTAGGATTTGGGTGGATTTTTCAATTTTTTGAGGGTGGTCACGAATTATCGTCCTTTTCGCTCTTGGACGCATATTTAAGGAGATATGGCCAAAAGAAGTTTTTCATATAAAAATTTCAATTTTTTTAGGATTTGGGTGAATTTTTTGAGGGTGGTCACGAATTATCGTCCTTTTTGCTCTAGGAGGCTTAGTTTAGGAGATATGGCCAAAATAAGTTTTTCATGTAAAAATTTACATTTTTTTAGGATTTGGGTGGATTTTTTAATTTTTTGAGGGTGGTCACGAATTATCGTCCTTTTTGCTCTAGGACGCATATTTAAGGAGATATGGCCAAAAGAAGTTTTTCATATAAAAATTTAATTTTTTTTAGGATTTGGGTGGATTTTTCAATTTTTTGAGGGTGGTCACGAATTATCGTCCTTTTTGCTCTAGGAGGCTTAGTTTAGGAGATATGGCCAAAATAAGTTCTTCATGTAAAAATTTCATTTTTTTAGGATTTGGGTGGATTTTTAAATTTTTGAGGGTGGTCACGAATTATCGTCCTTTTCGCTCTAGGAGGCTTAGTTTAGGAGATATGGCCAAGTTTTTCATATAAAAATTTCATTTTTTTTAGGATTTGGGTGGATTTTTCAATTTTTTGAGGGTGGTCACGAATTATCGTCCTTTTCGCTCTAGGAGGCTTAGTTTAGGAGATATGGCCAAAATAAGTTTTTCATATAAAAATTTACATTTTTTTAGGATTTGGGTGGATTTTTCAATTTTTTGAGGGTGGTCACGTATTATCGTCCTTTTCGCTCTAGGACGCATATTTAAGGAGATATGGCCAAAAGAAGTTTTTCATATAAAAATTTCAATTTTTTTAGGATTTGGGTGGATTTTTAAATTTTTTGAGGGTGGTCACGAATTATCGTCCTTTTCGCTCTAGGAGGCTTAGTTTAGGAGATATGGCCAAAATAAGTTTTTCATATAAAAATTTACATTTTTTTAGGATTTGGGTGGATTTTTCAATTTTTTGAGGGTGGTCACGAATTATCGTCCTTTTTGCTCTAGGACGCATATTTAAGGAGATATGGCCAAAAGAAGTTTTTCATATAAAAATTTACATTTTTTTAGGATTTGGGTGGATTTTTCAATTTTTTGAGGGTGGTCACGAATTATCGTCCTTTTTGCTCTAGGACGCATATTTAAGGAGATATGGCCAAAAGAAGTTTTTCATATAAAAATTTCAATTTTTTTAGGATTTGGGTGGATTTTTCAATTTTTTGAGGGTGGTCACGAATTATCGTCCTTTTCGCTCTAGGAGGCTTAGTTTAGGAGATATGGCCAAAATAAGTTTTTCACATAAAAATTTAAATTTTTTTAGGATTTGGGTGGATTTTTCAATTTTTTGAGGGTGGTCACGAATTATCGTCCTTTTCGCTCTAGGAGGCTTAGTTTAGGAGATATGGCCAAAATAAGTTTTTCATATAAAAATTTCAATTTTTTTAGGATTTGGGTGGATTTTTTAATTTTTTGAGGGTGGTCACGAATTATCGTCCTTTTCGCTCTAGGAGGCTTAGTTTAGGAGATATGGCCACAATAAGTTTTTCATATAAAAATTTAAATTTTTTAGGATTTGGGTGGATTTTTCAATTTTTTGAGGGTGGTCACGAATTATCGTCCTTTTCGCTCTAGGAGGCTTAGTTTAGGAGATATGGCCAAAATAAGTTTTTCATATAAAAATTTCAATTTTTTTAGGATTTGGGTGGATTTTTTACTTTTTTGGGGGTGGTCACGAATTATCGTCCTTTTTGCTCTAGGACGCATATTTAAGGAGATATGGCCAAAAGAAGTTTTTCATATAAAAATTTAATTTTTTTTAGGATTTGGGTGGATTTTTCAATTTTTTGAGGGTGGTCACGAATTATCGTCCTTTTTGCTCTAGGAGGCTTAGTTTAGGAGATATGGCCAAAATAAGTTCTCCATGTAAAAAATTCATTTTTTTAGGATTTGGGTGGATTTTTAAATTTTTTGAGGGTGGTCACGAATTATCGTCCTTTTCGCTCTAGGAGGCTTAGTTTAGGAGATATGGCCAAAATAAGTTTTTCATATAAAAATTTACATTTTTTTAGGATTTGGGTGGATTTTTCAATTTTTTGAGGGTGGTCACGAATTATCGTCCTTTTCGCTCTAGGACGCATATTTAAGGAGATATGGCCACAAAATAAGTTCTTCATGTAAAAAATTTCAATTTTTTTAGGATTTGGGTGGATTTTTCAATTTTTTGAGGGTGGTCACGAATTATCGTCCTTTTCGCTCTAGGAGGCTTAGTTTAGGAGATATGGCCAAAATAAGTTTTTCATATAAAAATTTACATTTTTTTAGGATTTGGGTGGATTTTTCAATTTTTTGAGGGTGGTCACGAATTATCGTCCTTTTCGCTCTTGGACGCATATTTAAGGAGATATGGCCAAAAGAAGTTTTTCATATAAAAATTTCAATTTTTTTTAGGATTTGGGTGAATTTTTTGAGGGTGGTCACGAATTATCGTCCTTTTTGCTCTAGGAGGCTTAGTTTAGGAGATATGGCCAAAATAAGTTTTTCATGTAAAAATTTACATTTTTTTAGGATTTGGGTGGATTTTTTAATTTTTTGAGGGTGGTCACGAATTATCGTCCTTTTTGCTCTAGGACGCATATTTAAGGAGATATGGCCAAAAGAAGTTTTTCATATAAAAATTTAATTTTTTTTAGGATTTGGGTGGATTTTTCAATTTTTTGAGGGTGGTCACGAATTATCGTCCTTTTTGCTCTAGGAGGCTTAGTTTAGGAGATATGGCCAAAATAAGTTCTTCATGTAAAAATTTCACTTTTTAGGATTTGGGTGGATTTTTAAATTTTTGAGGGTGGTCACGAATTATCGTCCTTTTCGCTCTAGGAGGCTTAGTTTAGGAGATATGGCCAAGTTTTTCATATAAAAATTTCATTTTTTTTAGGATTTGGGTGGATTTTTCAATTTTTTGAGGGTGGTCACGAATTATCGTCCTTTTCGCTCTAGGAGGCTTAGTTTAGGAGATATGGCCAAAATAAGTTTTTCATATAAAAATTTACATTTTTAGGATTTGGGTGGATTTTTCAATTTTTTGAGGGTGGTCACGTATTATCGTCCTTTTCGCTCTAGGACGCATATTTAAGGAGATATGGCCAAAAGAAGTTTTTCATATAAAAATTTCAATTTTTTTAGGATTTGGGTGGATTTTTAAATTTTTTGAGGGTGGTTACGAATTATCGTCCTTTTCGCTCTAGGAGGCTTAGTTTAGGAGATATGGCCAAAATAAGTTTTTCATATAAAAATTTACATTTTTTTAGGATTTGGGTGGATTTTTCAATTTTTTGAGGGTGGTCACGAATTATCGTCCTTTTTGCTCTAGTAGGCTTAGTTTAGGAGATATGCCCAAAATAAGTTCTTCATGTAAAAATTTCATTTTTTTTAGGATTTGGGTGGATTTTTTAATTTTTTGAGGGTGGTCACGAATTATCGTCATTTTCGCTCTAGGAGGCTTAGTGTAGGAGATATGGCCAAAATAAGTTTTTCATATAAAAATTTCAATTTTTTTAGGATTTGGGTGGATTTTTCAATTTGTTGAGGGTGGTCACGAATTATCGTCCTTTTTGCTCTAGGACGCATATTTAAGGAGATATGGCCAAAAGAAGTTTTTCATATAAAAATTTAATTTTTTTTAGGATTTGGGTGGATTTTTCAATTTTTTGAGGGTGGTCACGAATTATCGTCCTTTTTGCTTTAGGAGGCTTAGTTTAGGAGATATGCCCAAAATAAGTTCTTCATGTAAAAATTTCATTTTTTTTAGGATTTGGGTGGATTTTTTAATTTTTTGAGGGTGGTCACGAATTATCGTCATTTTCGCTCTAGGAGGCTTAGTGTAGGAGATATGGCCAAAATAAGTTCTTCATGTAAAAAATTTCAATTTTTTTAGGATTTGGGTGGATTTTTCAATTTTTTGAGGGTGGTCACGAATCATCGTCCTTTTCGCTCTAGGAGGCTTAGTTTAGGAGATATGGCCAAAATAAGTTTTTCATATAAAAATTTACATTTTTTTAGGATTTGGGTGGATTTTTCAATTTTTTGAGGGTGGTCACGAATTATCGTCCTTTTCGCTCTAGGACGCATATTTAAGGAGATATGGCCAAAATAAGTTTTTCATATAAAAATTTCAATTTTTTTAGGATTTGGGTGGATTTTTCAATTTTTTGAGGGTGGTCACGAATTATCGTCCTTTTTGCTCTAGGACGCATATTTAAGGAGATATGGCCAAAAGAAGTTTTTCATATAAAAATTTAATTTTTTTTAGGATTTGGGTGGATTTTTCAATTTTTTGAGGGTGGTCACGAATTATCGTCCTTTTTGCTCTAGGAGGCTTAGTGTAGGAGATATGCCCAAAATAAGTTCTTCATGTAAAAATTTACATTTTTTTTAGGATTTGGGTGGATTTTTCAATTTTTTGAGGGTGGTCACGAATTATCGTCCTTTTCGCTCTTGGACGCATATTTAAGGAGATATGGCCAAAAGAAGTTTTTCATATAAAAATTTCAATTTTTTTTAGGATTTGGGTGAATTTTTTGAGGGTGGTCACGAATTATCGTCCTTTTTGCTCTAGGAGGCTTAGTTTAGGAGATATGGCCAAAATAAGTTTTTCATGTAAAAATTTACATTTTTTTAGGATTTGGGTGGATTTTTTAATTTTTTGAGGGTGGTCACGAATAATCGTCCTTTTTGCTCTAGGACGCATATTTAAGGAGATATGGCCAAAAGAAGTTTTTCATATAAAAATTTATTTTTTTTTAGGATTTGGGTGGATTTTTCAATTTTTTGAGGGTGGTCACGAATTATCGTCCTTTTTGCTCTAGGACGCATATTTAAGGAGATATGGCCAAAATAAGTTCTTCATGTAAAAAATTCATTTTTTTAGGATTTGGGTGGATTTTTAAATTTTTTGAGGGTGGTCACGAATTATCGTCCTTTTCGCTCTAGGAGGCTTAGTTTAGGAGATATGGCCAAAATAAGTTTTTCATATAAAAATTTCAATTTTTTTAGGATTTGGGTGGATTTTTTACTTTTTTGAGGGTGGTCACGAATTATCGTCCTTTTTGCTCTAGGACGCATATTTAAGGAGATATGGCCAAAAGAAGTTTTTCATATAAAAATTTAATTTTTTTAGGATTTGGGTGGATTTTTCAATTTTTTGAGGGTGGTCACGAATTATCGTCCTTTTTGCTCTAGGAGGCTTAGTTTAGGAGATATGGCCAAAATAAGTTCTTCATGTAAAAAATTCATTTTTTTAGGATTTGGGTGGATTTTTAAATTTTTTGAGGGTGGTCACGAATTATCGTCCTTTTCGCTCTAGGAGGCTTAGTTTAGGAGATATGGCCAAAATAAGTTTTTCATATAAAAATTTACATTTTTTTAGGATTTGGGTGGATTTTTCAATTTTTTGAGGGTGGTCACGAATTATCGTCCTTTTCGCTCTAGGACGCATATTTAAGGAGATATGGCCACAAAATAAGTTCTTCATGTAAAAAATTTCAATTTTTTTAGGATTTGGGTGGATTTTTCAATTTTTTGAGGGTGGTCACGAATTATCGTCCTTTTCGCTCTAGGAGGCTTAGTTTAGGAGATATGGCCAAAATAAGTTTTTCATATAAAAATTTACATTTTTTTAGGATTTGGGTGGATTTTTCAATTTTTTGAGGGTGGTCACGAATTATCGTCCTTTTCGCTCTTGGACGCATATTTAAGGAGATATGGCCAAAAGAAGTTTTTCATATAAAAATTTCAATTTTTTTTAGGATTTGGGTGAATTTTTTGAGGGTGGTCACGTATTATCGTCCTTTTCGCTCTAGGAGGCTTAGTTTAGGAGATATGGCCAAAATAAGTTTTTCATGTAAAAATTTACATTTTTTTAGGATTTGGGTGGATTTTTTAATTTTTTGAGGGTGGTCACGAATTATCGTCCTTTTTGCTCTAGGACGCATATTTAAGGAGATATGGCCAAAAGAAGTTTTTCATATAAAAATTTAATTTTTTTTAGGATTTGGGTGGATTTTTCAATTTTTTGAGGGTGGTCACGAATTATCTCCTTTTTGCTCTAGGAGGCTTAGTTTAGGAGATATGGCCAAAATAAGTTCTTCATGTAAAAATTTCATTTTTTTAGGATTTGGGTGGATTTTTAAATTTTTGAGGGTGGTCACGAATTATCGTCCTTTTCGCTCTAGGAGGCTTAGTTTAGGAGATATGGCCAAGTTTTTCATATAAAAATTTCATTTTTTTTAGGATTTGGGTGGATTTTTCAATTTTTTGAGGGTGGTCACGAATTATCGTCCTTTTCGCTCTAGGAGGCTTAGTTTAGGAGATATGGCCAAAATAAGTTTTTCATATAAAAATTTACATTTTTTTAGGATTTGGGTGGATTTTTAAATTTTTTGAGGGTGGTCACGTATTATCGTCCTTTTCGCTCTAGGACGCATATTTAAGGAGATATGGCCAAAAGAAGTTTTTCATATAAAAATTTCAATTTTTTTAGGATTTGGGTGGATTTTTAAATTTTTTGAGGGTGGTCACGAATTATCGTCCTTTTCGCTCTAGGAGGCTTAGTTTAGGAGATATGGCCAAAATAAGTTTTTCATATAAAAATTTACATTTTTTTAGGATTTGGGTGGATTTTTAAATTTTTTGAGGGTGGTCACGAATTATCGTCCTTTTTGCTCTAGGACGCATATTTAAGGAGATATGGCCAAAAGAAGTTTTTCATATAAAAATTTACATTTTTTTAGGATTTGGGTGGATTTTTCAATTTTTTGAGGGTGGTCACGAATTATCGTCCTTTTTGCTCTAGGACGCATATTTAAGGAGATATGGCCAAAAGAAGTTTTTCATATAAAAATTTCAATTTTTTTAGGATTTGGGTGGATTTTTCAATTTTTTGAGGGTGGTCACGAATTATCGTCCTTTTCGCTCTAGGAGGCTTAGTTTAGGAGATATGGCCAAAATAAGTTTTTCACATAAAAATTTAAATTTTTTTAGGATTTGGGTGGATTTTTCAATTTTTTGAGGGTGGTCACGAATTATCGTCCTTTTCGCTCTAGGAGGCTTAGTTTAGGAGATATGGCCAAAATAAGTTTTTCATATAAAAATTTCAATTTTTTTAGGATTTGGGTGGATTTTTTAATTTTTTGAGGGTGGTCACGAATTATCGTCCTTTTCGCTCTAGGAGGCTTAGTTTAGGAGATATGGCCACAATAAGTTTTTCATATAAAAATTTAAATTTTTTAGGATTTGGGTGGATTTTTCAATTTTTTGAGGGTGGTCACGAATTATCGTCCTTTTCGCTCTAGGAGGCTTAGTTTAGGAGATATGGCCAAAATAAGTTTTTCATATAAAAATTTAATTTTTTTTAGGATTTGGGTGGATTTTTCAATTTTTTGAGGGTGGTCACGAATTATCGTCCTTTTTGCTCTAGGAGGCTTAGTTTAGGAGATATGGCCAAAATAAGTTCTTCATGTAAAAATTTAATTTTTTTTTAGGATTTGGGTGGATTTTTAAATTTTTTGAGGGTGGTCACGAATTATCGTCCTTTTTGCTCTAGGACGCATATTTAAGGAGATATGGCCAAAAGAAGTTTTTCATATAAAAATTTAATTTTTTTTAGGATTTGGGTGGATTTTTCAATTTTTTGAGGGTGGTCACGAATTATCGTCCTTTTTGCTCTAGGAGGCTTAGTTTAGGAGATATGGCCAAAATAAGTTCTTCATGTAAAAAATTCATTTTTTTAGGATTTGGGTGGATTTTTAAATTTTTTGAGGGTGGTCACGAATTATCGTCCTTTTCGCTCTAGGAGGCTTACTTTAGGAGATATGGCCAAAATAAGTTTTTCATATAAAAATTTACATTTTTTTAGGATTTGGGTGGATTTTTCAATTTTTTGAGGGTGGTCACGAATTATCGTCCTTTTCGCTCTAGGACGCATATTTAAGGAGATATGGCCAAAATAAGTTCTTCATGTAAAAAATTTCAATTTTTTTAGGATTTGGGTGGATTTTTCAATTTTTTGAGGGTGGTCACGAATCATCGTCCTTTTCGCTCTAGGAGGCTTAGTTTAGGAGATATGGCCACAATAAGTTTTTCATATAAAAATTTAAATTTTTTAGGATTTGGGTGGATTTTTCAATTTTTTGAGGGTGGTCACGAATTATCGCTCTAGGAGGCTTAGTTTAGGAGATATGGCCACAATAAGTTTTTCATATAAAAATTTAAATTTTTTAGGATTTGGGTGGATTTTTCAATTTTTTGAGGGTGGTCACGAATTATCGTCCTTTTCGCTCTAGGACGCATATTTAAGGAGATATGGCCAAAAGAAGTTTTTCATATAAAAATTTAATTTTTTTTAGGATTTGGGTGGATTTTTCAATTTTTTGAGGGTGGTCACGAATTATCGTCCTTTTTGCTCTAGGAGGCTTAGTTTAGGAGATATGGCCAAAATAAGTTCTTCATGTAAAAATTTAATTTTTTTTAGGATTTGGGTGGATTTTTAAATTTTTTGAGGGTGGTCACGAATTATCGTCCTTTTTGCTCTAGGACGCATATTTAAGGAGATATGGCCAAAAGAAGTTTTTCATTTAAAAATTTAATTTTTTTTAGGATTTCGGTGGATTTTTCAATTTTTTGAGGGTGGTCACGAATTATTGCCCTTTTTGCTCTAGGAGGCTTAGTTTAGGAGATATGGCCAAAATAAGTTCTTCATGTAAAAAATTCATTTTTTTAGGATTTGGGTGGATTTTTAAATTTTTTGAGGGTGGTCACGAATTATCGTCCTTTTCGCTCTAGGAGGCTTAGTTTAGGAGATATGGCCAAAATAAGTTTTTCATATAAAAATTTACATTTTTTTAGGATTTGGGTGGATTTTTCAATTTTTTGAGGGTGGTCACGAATTATCGTCCTTTTCGCTCTAGGACGCATATTTAAGGAGATATGGCCAAAATAAGTTCTTCATGTAAAAAATTTCAATTTTTTTAGGATTTGGGTGGATTTTTCAATTTTTTGAGGGTGGTCACGAATCATCGTCCTTTTCGCTCTAGGAGGCTTAGTTTAGGAGATATGGCCAAAATAAGTTTTTCATATAAAAATTTACATTTTTTTAGGATTTGGGTGGATTTTTCAATTTTTTGAGGGTGGTCACGAATTATCGTCCTTTTCGCTCTAGGACGCATATTTAAGGAGATATGGCCAAAATAAGTTTTTCATATAAAAATTTAAATTTTTTTAGGATTTGGGTGGATTTTTCAATTTTTTGAGGGTGGTCACGAATTATCGTCCTTTTCGCTCTAGGAGGCTTAGTTTAGGAGATATGGCCAAAATAAGTTTTTCATATAAAAATTTCAATTTTTTTAGGATTTGGGTGGATTTTTCAATTTGTTGAGGGTGGTCACGAATTATCGTCCTTTTTGCTCTAGGACGCATATTTAAGGAGATATGGCCAAAAGAAGTTTTTCATATAAAAATTTAATTTTTTTAGGATTTGGGTGGATTTTTCAATTTTTTGAGGGTGGTCACGAATTATCGTCCTTTTTGCTCTAGGAGGCTTAGTTTAGGAGATATGCCCAAAATAAGTTCTTCATGTAAAAATTTCATTTTTTTTAGGATTTGGGTGGATTTTTAAATTTTTTGAGGGTGGTCACGAATTATCGTCATTTTCGCTCTAGGAGGCTTAGTTTAGGAGATATGGCCAAAAGAAGTTTTTCATATAAAAATTTAAATTTTTTTAGGATTTGGGTGGATTTTTCAATTTTTTGAGGGTGGTCACGAATTATCGTCCTTTTCGCTCTAGGAGGCTTAGTTTAGGAGATATGGCCAAAATAAGTTTTTCATATAAAAATTTACATTTTTTTTAGGATTTGGGTGGATTTTTCAATTTTTTGAGGGTGGTCACGAATTATCGTCCTTTTCGCTCTAGGACGCATATTTAAGGAGATATGGCCAAAAGAAGTTTTTCATATAAAAATTTAAATTTTTTTAGGATTTGGGTGGATTTTTCAATTTTTTGAGGGTGGTCACGAATTATCGTCCTTTTCGCTCTAGGAGGCTTAGTTTAGGAGATATGGCCAAAATAAGTTTTTCATATAAAAATTTACATTTTTTTAGGATTTGGGTGGATTTTTCAATTTTTTGAGGGTGGTCAAGAATTATCGTCCTTTTCGCTCTAGGAGGCTTAGTTTAGGAGATATGGCCAAAATAAGTTTTTCATATAAAAATTTTAATTTTTTTAGGATTTGGGTGGATTTATTAATTTTTTGAGGGTGGTCACGAATTATCGTCCTTTTCGCTCTAGGAGGCTTAGTTTAGGAGATATGGCCAAAATAAGTTTTTCATATAAAAATTTCAATTTTTTTAGGATTTGGGTGGATTTTTCAATTTTTTGAGGGTGGTCACGAATTATCGTCCTTTTCGCTCTAGGAGGCTTAGTTTAGGAGATATGGCCACAATAAGTTTTTCATATAAAAATTTAAATTTTTTAGGATTTGGGTGGATTTTTCAATTTTTTGAGGGTGGTCACGAATTATCGTCCTTTTCGCTCTAGGACGCATATTTAAGGAGATATGGCCACAATAAGTTTTTCATATAAAAATTTCAATTTTTTTAGGATTTGGGTGGATTTTTCGATTTGTTGAGGGTGGTCACGAATTATCGTCCTTTTTGCTCTAGGACGCATATTTAAGGAGATATGGCCAAAAGAAGTTTTTCATATAAAAATTTAATTTTTTTAGGATTTGGGTGGATTTTTCAATTTTTTGAGGGTGGTCACGAATTATCGTCCTTTTCGCTCTAGGGCGCATATTTAAGGAGATATGGCCAAGAGAAGTTTTTCATATAAAAATTTAAATTTTTTTAGGATTTGGGTGGATTTTTCAATTTTTTGAGGGTGGTCACGAATTATCGTCCTTTTCGCTCTAAGAGGCTTAGTTTATGAGATATGGCCAAAATAAGTTTTTCATATAAAAATTTACATTTTTTTAGGATTTGGGTGGATTTTTCAATTTTTTGAGGGTGGTCACGAATTATCGTCCTTTTCGCTCTAGGAGGCTTAGTTTAGGAGATATGGCCAAAATAAGTTTTTCATATAAAAATTTCAATTTTTTTAGGATTTGGGTGGATTTTTCAATTTTTTGAGGGTGGTCACGAATTATCGTCCTTTTTGCTCTAGGACGCATATTTAAGGAGATATGGCCAAAAGAAGTTTTTCATATAAAAATTTAAATTTTTTTAGGATTTGGGTGGATTTTTCAATTTTTTGAGGGTGGTCACGAATTATCGTCCTTTTTGCTCTAGGAGGCTTAGTTTAGGAGATATGGCCAAAATAAGTTTTTCATATAAAAATTTACATTTTTTTAGGATTTGGGTGGATTTTTCAATTTTTTGAGGGTGGTCACGAATTATCGTCCTTTTCGCTCTAGGAGGCTTAGTTTAGGAGATATGGCCACAATAAGTTTTTCATATAAAAATTTAAATTTTTTTAGGATTTGGGTGGATTTTTCAATTTTTTGAGGGTGGTCACGAATTATCGTCCTTTTCGCTCTAGGAGGCTTAGTTTAGGAGATATGGCCAAAATAAGTTTTTCATATAAAAATTTAAATTTTTTTAGGATTTGGGTGGATTTTTCAATTTTTTGAGGGTGGTCACGAATTATCGTCCTTTTCGCTCTAGGAGGCTTAGTTTAGGAGATATGGCCACAATAAGTTTTTCATATAAAAATTTAAATTTTTTTAGGATTTGGGTGGATTTTTCAATTTTTTGAGGGTGGTCACGAATTATCGTCCTTTTGGCTCTAGGACGCATATTTAAGGAGATATGGCCAAAAGAAGTTTTTCATATAAAAATTTAATTTTTTTTAGGATTTGGGTGGATTTTTCAATTTTTTGAGGGTGGTCACGAATTATCGTCCTTTTCGCTCTAGGAGGCTTAGTTTAGGAGATATGGCCAAAATAAGTTTTTCATGTAAAAATTTCAATTTTTTTAGGATTTGGGTGGATTTTTCAATTTTTTGAGGGTGGTCACGAATTATCGTCCTTTTCGCTCTAGGAGGCTTAGTTTAGGAGATATGGCCAAAATAAGTTTTTCATATAAAAATTTCAATTTTTTAGGATTTGGGTGGATTTTTCAATTTTTTGAGGGTGGTCACGAATTATTGTCCTTTTCGCTCTAGGAGGCTTAGTTTAGGAGATATGGCCACAATAAGTTTTTCATATAAAAATTTAAATTTTTTAGGATTTGGGTGGATTTTTCAATTTTTTGAGGGTGGTCACGAATTATCGTCCTTTTCGCTCTAGGAGGCTTAGTTTAGGAGATATGGCCACAATAAGTTTTTCATATAAAAATTTCAATTTTTTAGGATTTGGGTGGATTTTTCAATTTTTTGAGGGTGGTCACGAATTATTGTCCTTTTTGCTCTAGGACGCATATTTAAGGAGATATGGCCAAAAGAAGTTTTTCATATAAAAATTTAATTTTTTTTAGGATTTGGGTGGATTTTTCAATTTTTTGAGGGTGGTTACGAATTATCGTCCTTTTCGCTCTAGGAGGCTTAGTTTAGGAGATATGGCCACAATAAGTTTTTCATATAAAAATTTAAATTTTTTAGGATTTGGGTGGATTTTTCAATTTTTTGAGGGTGGTCACGAATTATCGTCCTTTTCGCTCTAGGAGGCTTAGTTTAGGAGATATGGCCAAAATAAGTTTTTCATATAAAAATTTCAATTTTTTTAGGATTCGGGTGGATTTTTAAATTTTTTGAGGGTGGTCACGAATTATCGTCCTTTTCGCTCTAGGAGGCTTAGTTTAATAGATATGGCCACAATAAGTTTTTCATATAAAAATTTAAATTTTTTAGGATTTGGGTGGATTTTTCAATTTTTTGAGGGTGGTCACGAATTATCGTCCTTTTCGCTCTAGGAGGCTTAGTTCAGGAGATATGGCCAAAATAAGTTTTTCATATAAAAATTTACATTTTTTTAGGATTTGGGTGGATTTTTCAATTTTTTGAGGGTGGTCACGAATTATCGTCCTTTTCGCTCTAGGATGCATATTTAAGGAGATATGGCCAAAAGAAGTTTTTCATATAAAAATTTCAATTTTTTTAGGATTTGGGTGGATTTTTCAATTTTTTGAGGGTGGTCACGAATTATCGTCCTTTTCGCTCTAGGAGGCTTAGTTTAGGAGATATGGCCAAAAGAAGTTTTTCATATAAAAATTTCAATTTTTTTAGGATTTGGGTGGATTTTTCAATTTTTTGAGGGTGGTCACGAATTATCGTCCTTTTCGCTCTAGGAGGCTTAGTTTAGGAGATATGGCCAAAATAAGTTTTTCATATAAAAATTTACATTTTTTTAGGATTTGGGTGGATTTTTCAATTTTTTGAGGGTGGTCACGAATTATCGTCCTTTTCGCTCTAGGAGGCTTAGTTTAGGAGATATGGCCAAAGTAAGTTTTTCATGTAAAAATTTCAATTTTTTTAGGATTTGGGTGGATTTTTCAATTTTTTGAGGGTGGTCACGAATTATCGTCCTTTTCGCTCTAGGACGCATATTTAAGGAGATATGGCCAAAAGAAGTTTTTCATATAAAAATTTCAATTTTTTTAGGATTTGGGTGGATTTTTCAATTTTTTGAGGGTGGTCACGAATTATCGTCCTTTTCGCTCTAGGAGGCTTAGTTTAGGAGATATGGCCAAAATAAGTTTTTCATATAAAAATTTACATTTTTTTAGGATTTGGGTGGATTTTTCAATTTTTTGAGGGTGGTCACGAATTATCGTCCTTTTCGCTCTAGGACGCATATTTAAGGAGATATGGCCAAAAGAAGTTTTTCATATAAAAATTTCATTTTTTTTAGGATTTGGGTGGATTTTTCAATTTTTTGAGGGTGGTCACGAATTATCGTCCTTTTCGCTCTAGGACGCATATTTAAGGAGATATGGTCAAAAGAAGTTTTTCATATAAAAATTTACATTTTTTTAGGATTTGGGTGGATTTTTTAATTTTTTGAGGGTGGTCACGAATTATTGTCCTTTTCGCTCTAGGACGCATATTTAAGGAGGTATGGCCAAAATAAGTTTTTCATATAAAAATTTCAATTTTTTTTAGGATTTGGGTGGATTTTTCAATTTTTTGAGGGTGGTCACGAATTATCGTCCTTTTCGCTCTAGGAGGCTTAGTTTAGGAGATATGGCCAAAATAAGTTTTTCATATAAAAATTTACATTTTTTTAGGATTTGGGTGGATTTTTCAATTTTTTGAGGGTGGTCACGAATTATCGTCCTTTTCGCTCTAGGAGGCTTAGTTTAGGAGATATGGCCAAAATAAGTTTTTCATATAAAAATTTCAATTTTTTTAGGATTTGGGTGGATTTTTCAATTTTTTGAGGGTGGTCACGAATTATCGTCCTTTTCGCTCTAGGAGGCTTAGTTTAGGAGATATGGCCAAAATAAGTTTTTCATATAAAAATTTAAATTTTTTTAGGATTTGGGTGGATTTTTCAATTTTTTGAGGGTGGTCACGAATTATCGTCCTTTTCGCTCTAGGAGGCTTAGTTTAGGAGATATGGTCACAATAAGTTTTTCATATAAAAATTTAAATTTTTTAGGATTTGGGTGGATTTTTCAATTTTTTGAGGGTGGTCACGAATTATCGTCCTTTTCGCTCTAGGAGGCTTAGTTTAGGAGATATGGCCAAAATAAGTTTTTCATATAAAAATTTCAATTTTTTTAGGATTTGGGTGGATTTTTCAATTTGTTGAGGGTGGTCACGAATTATCGTCCTTGTTGCTCTAGGACGCATATTTAAGGAGATATGGCCAAAAGAAGTTTTTCATATAAAAATTTAATTTTTTTTTAGGATTTGGGTGGATTTTTCAATTTTTTGAGGGTGGTCACGAATTATCGTCCTTTTTGCTCTAGGAGGCTTAGTTTAGGAGATATGGCCAAAATAAGTTTTTCATGTAAAAATTTCAATTTTTTTAGGATTTGGGTGGATTTTTTAATTTTTTGAGGGTGGTCACGAATTATCGTCCTTTTTGCTCTAGGACGCATATTTAAGGAGATATGGCCAAAATAAGTTTTTCATATAAAAATTTACATTTTTTTAGGATTTGGGTGGATTTTTCAATTTTTTGAGGGTGGTCACGAATTATCGTCCTTTTCGCTCTAGGAGGCTTAGTTTAGGAGATATGGCCAAAATAAGTTTTTCATATAAAAATTTCAATTTTTTTAGGATTTGGGTGGATTTTTCAATTTTTTGAGGGTGGTCACGAATTATCGTCCTTTTCGCTCTAGGAGGCTTAGTTTAGGAGATATGGCCAAAATAAGTTTTTCATATAAAAATTTAATTTTTTTAGGATTTGGGTGGATTTTTCAATTTTTTGAGGGTGGTCACGAATTATCGCCCTTTTCGCTCTAGGAGGCTTAGTTTAGGAGATATGGTCACAATAAGTTTTTCATATAAAAATTTAAATTTTTTAGGATTTGGGTGGATTTTTCAATTTTTTGAGGGTGGTCACGAATTATCGTCCTTTTCGCTCTAGGAGGCTTAGTTTAGGAGATATGGCCACAATAAGTTTTTCATATAAAAATTTAAATTTTTTAGGATTTGGGTGGATTTTTCAATTTTTTGAGGGTGGTCACGAATTATCGTCCTTTTCGCTCTAGGACGCATATTTAAGGAGATATGGCCACAATAAGTTTTTCATATAAAAATTTCAATTTTTTTAGGATTTGGGTGGATTTTTCGATTTGTTGAGGGTGGTCACGAATTATCGTCCTTTTTGCTCTAGGACGCATATTTAAGGAGATATGGCCAAAAGAAGTTTTTCATATAAAAATTTAATTTTTTTAGGATTTGGGTGGATTTTTCAATTTTTTGAGGGTGGTCACGAATTATCGTCCTTTTCGCTCTAGGGCGCATATTTAAGGAGATATGGCCAAGAGAAGTTTTTCATATAAAAATTTAAATTTTTTTAGGATTTGGGTGGATTTTTCAATTTTTTAAGGGTGGTCACGAATTATCGTCCTTTTCGCTCTAGGAGGCTTAGTTTATGAGATATGGCCAAAATAAGTTTTTCATATAAAAATTTACATTTTTTTAGGATTTGGGTGGATTTTTCAATTTTTTGAGGGTGGTCACGAATTATCGTCCTTTTCGCTCTAGGAGGCTTAGTTTAGGAGATATGGCCAAAATAAGTTTTTCATATAATTTTTTTAGGATCAATTTTTTTAGGATTTGGGTGGATTTTTCAATTTTTTGAGGGTGGTCACGAATTATCGTCCTTTTTGCTCTAGGACGCATATTTAAGGAGATATGGCCAAAAGAAGTTTTTCATATAAAAATTTAAATTTTTTTAGGATTTGGGTGGATTTTTCAATTTTTTGAGGGTGGTCACGAATTATCGTCCTTTTCGCTCTAGGAGGCTTAGTTTAGGAGATATGGCCAAAATAAGTTTTTCATATAAAAATTTACATTTTTTTAGGATTTGGGTGGATTTTTCAATTTTTTGAGGGTGGTCACGAATTATCGTCCTTTTCGCTCTAGGAGGCTTAGTTTAGGAGATATGGCCACAATAAGTTTTTCATATAAAAATTTAAATTTTTTTAGGATTTGGGTGGATTTTTCAATTTCTTGAGGGTGGTCACGAATTATCGTCCTTTTCGCTCTAGGAGGCTTAGTTTAGGAGATATGGCCAAAAAAAGTTTTTCATATAAAAATTTAAATTTTTTTAGGATTTGGGTGGATTTTTCAATTTTTTGAGGGTGGTCACGAATTATCGTCCTTTTCGCTCTAGGAGGCTTAGTTTAGGAGATATGGCCACAATAAGTTTTTCATATAAAAATTTAAATTTTTTTAGGATTTGGGTGGATTTTTCAATTTTTTGAGGGTGGTCACGAATTATCGTCCTTTTTGCTCTAGGACGCATATTTAAGGAGATATGGCCAAAAGAAGTTTTTCATATAAAAATTTAATTTTTTTTAGGATTTGGGTGGATTTTTCAATTTTTTGAGGGTGGTCACGAATTATCGTCCTTTTCGCTCTAGGAGGCTTAGTTTAGGAGATATGGCCAAAATAAGTTTTTCATGTAAAAATTTCAATTTTTTTAGGATTTGGGTGGATTTTTCAATTTTTTGAGGGTGGTCACGAATTATCGTCCTTTTCGCTCTAGGAGGCTTAGTTTAGGAGATATGGCCACAATAAGTTTTTCATATAAAAATTTCAATTTTTTAGGATTTGGGTGGATTTTTCAATTTTTTGAGGGTGGTCACGAATTATTGTCCTTTTTGCTCTAGGACGCATATTTAAGGAGATATGGCCAAAAGAAGTTTTTCATATAAAAATTTAATTTTTTTTAGGATTTGGGTGGATTTTTCAATTTTTTGAGGGTGGTCACGAATTATCGTCCTTTTCGCTCTAGGAGGCTTAGTTTAGGAGATATGGCCACAATAAGTTTTTCATATAAAAATTTAAATTTTTTAGGATTTGGGTGGATTTTTCAATTTTTTGAGGGTGGTCACGAATTATCGTCCTTTTCGCTCTAGGAGGCTTAGTTTAGGAGATATGGCCAAAATAAGTTTTTCATATAAAAATTTCAATTTTTTTTAGGATTTGGGTGGATTTTTAAATTTTTTGAGGGTGGTCACGAATTATCGTCCTTTTCGCTCTAGGAGGCTTAGTTTAATAGATATGGCCACAATAAGTTTTTCATATAAAAATTTAAATTTTTTAGGATGTGGGTGGATTTTTCAATTTTTTGAGGGTGGTCACGAATTATCGTCCTTTTCGCTCTAGGAGGCTTAGTTCAGGAGATATGGCCAAAATAAGTTTTTCATATAAAAATTTACATTTTTGTAGGATTTGGGTGGATTTTTCAATTTTTTGAGGGTGGTCACGAATTATCGTCCTTTTCGCTCTAGGATGCATATTTAAGGAGATATGGCCAAAAGAAGTTTTTCATGTAAAAATTTCAATTTTTTTAGGATTTGGGTGGATTTTTCAATTTTTTGAGGGTGGTCACGAATTATCGTCCTTTTCGCTCTAGGAGGCTTAGTTTAGGAGATATGGCCAAAAGAAGTTTTTCATATAAAAATTTCAATTTTTTTAGGATTTGGGTGGATTTTTCAATTTTTTGAGGGTGGTCACGAATTATCGTCCTTTTCGCTCTAGGAGGCTTAGTTTAGGAGATATGGCCAAAATAAGTTTTTCATATAAAAATTTACATTTTTTTAGGATTTGGGTGGATTTTTCAATTTTTTGAGGGTGGTCACGAATTATCGTCCTTTTCGCTCTAGGAGGCTTAGTTTAGGAGATATGGCCAAAGTAAGTTTTTCATGTAAAAATTTCAATTTTTTTAGGATTTGGGTGGATTTTTCAATTTTTTGAGGGTGGTCACGAATTATCGTCCTTTTCGCTCTAGGAGGCTTAGTTTAGGAGATATGGCCAAAATAAGTTTTTCATATAAAAATTTCAATTTTTTTAGGATTTGGGTGGATTTTTCAATTTTTTGAGGGTGGTCACGAATTATCGTCCTTTTCGCTCTAGGACGCATATTTAAGGAGATATGGCCAAAAGAAGTTTTTCATATAAAAATTTCAATTTTTTTAGGATTTGGGTGGATTTTTCAATTTTTTGAGGGTGGTCACGAATTATCGTCCTTTTCGCTCTAGGAGGCTTAGTTTAGGAGATATGGCCAAAATAAGTTTTTCATATAAAAATTTACATTTTTTTAGGATTTGGGTGGATTTTTCAATTTTTTGAGGGTGGTCACGAATTATCGTCCTTTTCGCTCTAGGACGCATATTTAAGGAGATATGGCCAAAAGAAGTTTTTCATATAAAAATTTCATTTTTTTTAGGATTTGGGTGGATTTTTCAATTTTTTGAGGGTGGTCACGAATTATCGTCCTTTTCGCTCTAGGACGCATATTTAAGGAGATATGGTCAAAAGAAGTTTTTCATATAAAAATTTACATTTTTTTAGGATTTGGGTGGATTTTTTAATTTTTTGAGGGTGGTCACGAATTATTGTCCTTTTCGCTCTAGGACGCATATTTAAGGAGGTATGGCCAAAATAAGTTTTTCATATAAAAATTTCAATTTTTTTAGGATTTGGGTGGATTTTTCAATTTTTTGAGGGTGGTCACGAATTATCGTCCTTTTCGCTCTAGGAGGCTTAGTTTAGGAGATATGGCCAAAATAAGTTTTTCATATAAAAATTTACATTTTTTTAGGATTTGGGTGGATTTTTCAATTTTTTGAGGGTGGTCACGAATTATCGTCCTTTTCGCTCTAGGAGGCTTAGTTTAGGAGATATGGCCAAAATAAGTTTTTCATATAAAAATTTCAATTTTTTTAGGATTTGGGTGGATTTTTCAATTTTTTGAGGGTGGTCACGAATTATCGTCCTTTTCGCTCTAGGAGGCTTAGTTTAGGAGATATGATTTTTCAATTTTTTAAGGGTGGTCACGAATTATCGTCCTTTTCGCTCTAGGAGGCTTAGTTTAGGAGATATGGCCAAAATAAGTTTTTCATATAAAAATTTCAATTTTTTTAGGATTTGGGTGGATTTTTCAATTTTTTGAGGGTGGTCACGAATTATCGTCCTTTTCGCTCTAGGAGGCTTAGTTTAGGAGATATGGCCAAAATAAGTTTTTCATATAAAAATTAAAATTTTTTTAGGATTTGGGTGGATTTTTTAATTTTTTGAGGGTGGTCACGAATTATCGTCATTTTTGCTCTAGGAGGCTTAGTTTAGGAGATATCGCCAAAATAAGTTTTTCATGTAAAAATTTTCAATTTTTTTAGGATTTGGGTGGATTTTTTAATTTTTTGAGGGTGGTCACGAATTATCGTCCTTTTTGCTCTAGGACGCATATTTAAGGAGATATGGCGCTTTTCGCTCTAGGAGGCTTAGTTTAGGAGATATGGCCAAAGTAAGTTTTTCATGTAAAAATTTCAATTTTTTTAGGATTTATGTGGATTTTTCAATTTTTTGAAGGTGGTCACGAATTTCGTCCTTTTCGCTCTAGGAGGCTTAGTTTAGGAGATATGGCCAAAATAAGTTTTTCATATAAAAATTTCAATTTTTTTAGGATTTGGGTGGATTTTTCAATTTTTTGAGGGTGGTCACGAATTATCGTCCTTTTCGCTCTAGGTGGCTTAGTTTAGGAGATATGGCCAAAATAAGTTTTTCATATAAAAATTTACATTTTTTTAGGATTTGGGTGGATTTTTCAATTTTTTGAGGGTGGTCACGAATTATCGTCCTTTTTGCTCTAGGACGCATATTTAAGGAGATATGGCCAAAAGAAGTTTTTCATATAAAAATTTACATTTTTTTAGGATTTGGGTGGATTTTTCAATTTTTTGAGGGTGGTCACGAATTATCGTCCTTTTCGCTCTAGGAGGCTTAGTTTAGGAGATATGGCCAAAAGAAGTTTTTCATATAAAAATTTAATTTTTTTTAGGATTTGGGTGGATTTTTCAATTTTTTGAGGGTGGTCACGAATTATCGTCCTTTTTGCTCTAGGAGGCTTAGTTTAGGAGATATGGCCAAAATAAGTTCTTCATGTAAAAAATTCATTTTTTTAGGATTTGGGTGGATTTTTAAATTTTTTGAGGGTGTTCACGAATTATCGTCCTTTTCGCTCTAGGAGGCTTAGTTTCGGAGATATGGCCAAAATAAGTTTTTCATATAAAAATTTACATTTTTTTAGGATTTGGGTGGATTTTTCAATTTTTTTAGGGTGGTCACGAATTATCGTCCTTTTCGCTCTAGGACGCATATTTAAGGAGATATGGCCAAAATAAGTTCTTCATGTAAAAAATTTCAATTTTTTTAGGATTTGGGTGGATTTTTCAATTTTTTGAGGGTGGTCACGAATCATCGTCCTTTTCGCTCTAGGAGGCTTAGTTTAGGAGATATGGCCAAAATAAGTTTTTCATATAAAAATTTACATTTTTTTAGGATTTGGGTGGATTTTTCAATTTTTTGAGGGTGGTCACGAATTATCGTCCTTTTCGCTCTAGGAGGCTTAGTTTAGGAGATATGGCCAAAATAAGTTTTTCATATAAAAATTTACATTTTTTTAGGATTTGGGTGGATTTTTCAATTTTTTGAGGGTGGTCACGTATTATCGTCCTTTTCGCTCTAGGACGCATATTTAAGGAGATATGGCCAAAAGAAGTTTTTCATATAAAAATTTCAATTTTTTTAGGATTTGGGTGGATTTTTAAATTTTTTGAGGGTGGTCACGAATTATCGTCCTTTTTGCTCTAGGACGCATATTTAAGGAGATATGGCCAAAAGAAGTTTTTCATATAAAAATTTAATTTTTTTTAGGATTTGGGTGGATTTTTCAATTTTTTGAGGGTGGTCACGAATTATCGTCCTTTTTGCTCTAGGAGGCTTAGTTTAGGAGATATGGCCAAAATAAGTTCTTCATGTAAAAATTTCATTTTTTTTAGGATCTGGGTGGATTTTTAAATTTTTTGAGGGTGGTCACGAATTATCGTCATTTTCGCTCTAGGAGGCTTAGTGTAGGAGATATGGCCAAAATAAGTTCTTCATGTAAAAAATTTCAATTTTTTTAGGATTTGGGTGGATTTTTCAATTTTATGAGGGTGGTCACGAATCATCGTCCTTTTCGCTCTAGGAGGCTTAGTTTAGGAGATATGGCCAGTTTTTCATATAAAAATTTACATTTTTTTAGGATTTGGGTGGATTTTTCAATTTTTTGAGGGTGGTCACGAATTATCGTCCTTTTCGCTCTAGGACGCATATTTAAGGAGATATGGCCAAAATAAGTTTTTCATATAAAAATTTCAATTTTTTTAGGATTTGGGTGGATTTTTCAATTTTTTGAGGGTGGTCATGAATTATCGTCCTTTTCGCTCTAGGAGGCTTAGTTTAGGAGATATGGCCAAAATAAGTTTTTCATATAAAAATTTCAATTTTTTTAGGATTTGGGTGGATTTTTCAATTTGTTGAGGGTGGTCACGAATTATCGTCCTTTTTGCTCTAGGACGCATATTTAAGGAGATATGGCCAAAAGAAGTTTTTCATATAAAAATTTAATTTTTTTTTAGGATTTGGGTGGATTTTTCAATTTTTTGAGGGTGGTCACGAATTATCGTCCTTTTTGCTCTAGGAGGCTTAGTGTAGGAGATATGCCCAAAATAAGTTCTTCATGTAAAAATTTCATTTTTTTTAGGATTTGGGTGGATTTTTAAATTTTTTGAGGGTGGTCACGAATTATCGTCCTTTTCGCTCTAGGAGGCTTAGTTTAGGAGATATGGCCAAAATAAGTTTTTCATATAAAAATTTCAATTTTTTTAGGATTTGGGTGGATTTTTCAATTTTTTGAGGGTGGTCACGAATTATCGTCCTTTTCGCTCTAGGAGGCTTAGTTTAGGAGATATGGCCAAAATAAGTTTTTCATATAAAAATTTCATTTTTTTTAGGATTTGGGTGGATTTTTCAATTTTTTGAGGGTGGTCACGAATTATCGTCCTTTTCGCTCTAGGAGGCTTAGTTTAGGAGATATGGCCAAAATAAGTTTTTCATATAAAAATTTCAATTTTTTTAGGATTTGGGTGGATTTTTAAATTTTTTGAGGGTGGTCACGAATTATCCTCCTTTTCGCTCTAGGAGGCTTAGTTTAGGAGATATGGCCAAAGTAAGTTTTTCATGTAAAAATTTCAATTTTTTTAGGATTTGGGTGGATTTTTCAATTTTTTGAGGGTGGTCACGAATTATCGTCCTTTTCGCTCTAGGAGGCTTAGTTTAGGAGATATGGCCAAAATAAGTTTTTCATATAAAAATTTCATTTTTTTAGGATTTGGGTGGATTTTTCAATTTTTTGAGGGTGGTCACGAATTATCGTCCTTTTCGCTCTAGGACGCATATTTAAGGAGATATGGCCAAAAGAAGTTTTTCATATAAAAATTTCAATTTTTTTAGGGTTTGGGTGGATTTTTCAATTTTTTGAGGGTGGTCACGAATTATCGTCCTTTTCGCTCTAGGAGGCTT
This sequence comes from Haematobia irritans, assembly GCF_050003625.1. Taxonomy (NCBI): domain Eukaryota; kingdom Metazoa; phylum Arthropoda; class Insecta; order Diptera; family Muscidae; genus Haematobia; species Haematobia irritans. Next base: position 20,522,647 of record NC_134397.1, read on the forward strand.
AGTTTAGGAGATATGGCCAAAATAAGTTTTTCATATAAAAATTTACATTTTTTTAGGATTTGGATGGACTTTTCAATTTTTTGAGGGTGGTCACGAATTATCGTCCTTTTCGCTCTAGGAGGCTTAGTTTAGGAGATATGGCCAAAATAAGTTTTTCATATAAAAATTTCAATTTTTTTAGGATTTGGGTGGATTTTTAAATTTTTTGAGGGTGGTCACGAATTATCGTCCTTTTCGCTCTAGGAGGCTTAGTTTAGGAGATATGGCCAAAATAAGTTTTTCATATAAAAATTTCAATTTTTTTAGGATTTGGGTGGATTTTTCAATTTTTTGAGGGTGGTCACGAATTATCGTCCTTTTCGCTCTAGGAGGCTTAGTTTAGGAGATATGGCCAAAAAAAGTTTTTCATATAAAAATTTAAATTTTTTAGGATTTGGGTGGATTTTTCAATTTTTTGAGGGTGGTCACGAATTATCGTCCTTTTCGCTCTAGGAGGCTTAGTTTAGGAGATATGGCCAAAATAAGTTTTTCATATAAAAATTTCAATTTTTTAGGATTTGGGTGGATTTTTCAATTTGTTGGGGGTGGTCACGAATTATCGTCCTTTTTGCTCTAGGACGCATATTTAAGGAGATATGGCCAAAAGAAGTTTTTCATATAAAAATTTAATTTTTTTAGGATTTGGGTGGATTTTTCAATTTTTTGAGGGTGGTCACAAATTATCGCCCTTTTTGATCTAGGAGGCTTAGTTTAGGAGATATGGCCAAAATAAGTTTTTCATGTAAAAATTTCAATTTTTTTAGGATTTGGGTGGATTTTGTAATTTTTTGAGGGTGGTCACGAATTATCGTCCTTTTTGCTCTAGGACGCATATTTAAGGAGATATGGCCAAAAGAAGTTTTTCATATAAAAATTTCATTTTTTTTAGGATTTGGGTGGATTTTTCAATTTTTTGAGGGTGGTCACGAATTATCGTCCTTTTCGCTCTAGGAGGCTTAGTTTAGGAGATATGGCCAAAGTAAGTTTTTCATGTAAAAATTTCAATTTTTTTAGGATTTGGGTGGATTTTTAAATTTTTTGAGGGTGGTCACGAATTATCGTCCTTTTCGCTCTAGGAGGCTTAGTTTAGGAGATATGGCCAAAATAAGTTTTTCATATAAAAATTTACATTTTTTTAGGATTTGGGTGGATTTTTCAATTTTTTGAGGGTGGTCACGAATTATCGTCCTTTTCGCTCTAGGACGCATATTTAAGGAGATATGGCCAAAAGAAGTTTTTCATATAAAAATTTCAATTTTTTTAGGATTTGGGTGGATTTTTCAATTTTTTGAGGGTCGTCACGAATTATCGTCCTTTTCGCTCTAGGAGGCTTAGTTTAGGAGATATGGCCAAAATAAGTTTTTCATATAAAAATTTACATTTTTTAGGATTTGGGTGGATTTTTCAATTTTTTGAGGGTGGTCACGAATTATCGTCCTTTTCGCTCTAGGAGGCTTAGTGTAGGAGATATGGCCAAAATAAGTTTTTCATATAAAAATTTCAATTTTTTTAGGATTTGGGTGGATTTTTCAATTTTTTGAGGGTGGTCACGAATTATCGTCCTTTTCGCTCTAGGAGGCTTAGTTTAGGAGATATGGCCAAAATAAGTTTTTCATATAAAAATTTAAATTTTTTTAGGATTTGGGTGGATTTTTCAATTTTTTGAGGGTGGTCACGAATTATCGTCCTTTTCGCTCTAGGACGCATATTTAAGGAGATATGGCCAAAAGAAGTTTTTCATATAAAAATTTCAATTTTTTTAGGATTTGGGTGGATTTTTCAATTTTTTGAGGGTGGTCACGAATTATCGTCCTTTTCGCTCTAGGAGGCTTAGTTTAGGAGATATGGCCAAAATAAGTTTTTCATATAAAAATTTACATTTTTTTAGGATTTGGGTGGATTTTTCAATTTTTTGAGGGTGGTCACGAATTATCGTCCTTTTCGCTCTAGGAGGCTTAGTTTAGGAGATATGGCCAAAATAAGTTTTTCATATAAAAATTTCAATTTTTTTAGGATTTGGGTGGATTTTTTAATGTTTTGAGGGTGGTCACGAATTATCGTCCTTTTCGCTCTAGGAGGCTTAGTTTAGGAGATATGGCCAAAATAAGTTTTTCATATAAAAATTTCAATTTTTTTAGGATTTGGGTGGATTTTTCAATTTTTTGAGGGTGGTCACGAATTATCGTCCTTTTCGCTCTAGGAGGCTTAGTTTAGGAGATATGGCCACAATAAGTTTTTCATATAAAAATTTCAATTTTTTTAGGATTTGGGTGGATTTTTCAATTTTTTGAGGGTGGTCACGAATTATCGTCCTTTTCGCTCTAGGAGGCTTAGTTTAGGAGATATAGCCAAAAGAAGTTTTTCATATAAAAATTGAATTTTTTTAGGATTTGGGTGGATTTTTCAATTTTTTGAGGGTGGTCACGAATTATCGTCCTTTTCGCTCTAGGACGCATATTTAAGGAGATATGGCCAAGAGAAGTTTTTCATATAAAAATTTAAATTTTTTTAGGATTTGGGTGGATTTTTCAATTTTTTGAGGGTGGTCACGAATTATCGTCCTTTTCGCTCTAGGAGGCTTAGTTTATGAGATATGGCCAAAATAAGTTTTTCATATAAAAATTTCAATTTTTTTAGGATTTGGGAGGATTTTTCAATTTTTTGAGGGTGGTCACGAATTATCGCCCTTTTCGCTCTAGGAGGCTTAGTTTAGGAGATATGGCCAAAATAAGTTTTTCATATAAAAATTTCAATTTTTTTAGGATTTGGGTGGATTTTTCAATTTTTTGAGGGTGGTCACGAATTATCGTCCTAGGACGCATATTTAAGGAGATATGGCCAAAAGAAGTTTTTCATATAAAAATTTAAATTTTTTTAGGATTTGTGTGGATTTTTCAATTTTTTGAGGGTGGTCACGAATTATCGTCCTTTTTGCTCTAGGAGGCTTAGTTTAGGAGATATGGCCAAAATAAGTTTTTCATATAAAAATTTACATTTTTTTAGGATTTGGGTGGATTTTTCAATTTTTTGAGGGTGGTCACGAATTATCGTCCTTTTCGCTCTAGGAGGCTTAGTTTAGGAGATATGGCCAAAATAAGTTTTTCATATAAAAATTTCAATTTTTTTAGGATTTGGGTGGATTTTTCAATTTTTTGGGGGTGGTCACGAATTATCGTCCTTTTCGCTCTAGGAGGCTTAGTTTAGGAGATATGGCCAAAATAAGTTTTTCATATAAAAATTTACATTTTTTTAGGATTTGGGTGGATTTTTCAATTTTTTGAGGGTGGTCACGAATTATCGTCCTTTTCGCTCTAGGAGGCTTAGTTTAGGAGATATGGCAAAAAGAAGTTTTTCATATAAAAATTTAAATTTTTTTAGGATTTGGGTGGATTTTTCAATTTTTTGAGGGTGGTCGCGAATTATCGTCCTTTTCGCTCTAGGAGGCTTAGTTTAGGAGATATGGCCAAAATAAGTTTTTCATATAAAAATTTCAATTTTTTTAGGATTTGGGTGGATTTTTCAATTTTTTAAGGGTGGTCACGAATTATCGTCCTTTTCGCTCTAGGAGGCTTAGTTTAGGAGATATGGCCAAAGTAAGTTTTTCATGTAAAAATTTCAATTTTTTTAGGATTTGGGTGGATTTTTCAATTTTTTGAGGGTGGTCACGAATTATCGTCCTTTTTGCTCTAGGACGCATATTTAAGGAGATATGGCCAAAAGAAGTTTTTCATATAAAAATTTAATTTTTTTTAGGATTTGGGTGGATTTTTCAATTTTTTGAGGGTGGTTACGAATTATCGTCCTTTTCGCTCTAGGAGGCTTAGTTTAGGAGATATGGCCACAATAAGTTTTTCATATAAAAATTTAAATTTTTTAGGATTTGGGTGGATTTTTCAATTTTTTGAGGGTGGTCACGAATTATCGTCCTTTTCGCTCTAGGAGGCTTAGTTTAGGAGATATGGCCAAAATAAGTTTTTCATATAAAAATTTCAATTTTTTTAGGATTTGGGTGGATTTTTCAATTTTTTGAGGGTGGTCACGAATTATCGTCCTTTTCGCTCTAGGAGGCTTAGTTTAATAGATATGGCCACAATAAGTTTTTCATATAAAAATTTAAATTTTTTAGGATTTGGGTGGATTTTTCAATTTTTTGAGGGTGGTCACGAATTATCGTCCTTTTCGCTCTAGGAGGCTTAGTACAGGAGATATGGCCAAAATAAGTTTTTCATATAAAAATTTACATTTTTTTAGGATTTGGGTGGATTTTTCAATTTTTTGAGGGTGGTCACGAATTATCGTCCTTTTCGCTCTAGGACGCATATTTAAGGAGATATGGCCAAAAGAAGTTTTTCATATAAAAATTTCATTTTTTTGGATTTGGGTGGATTTTTCAATTTTTTGAGGGTGGTCACGAATTATCGTCCTTTTCGCTCTAGGAGGCTTAGTTTAGGAGATATGGCAAAAAGAAGTTTTTCATATAAAAATTTAAATTTTTTTAGGATTTGGGTGGATTTTTCAATTTTTTGAGGGTGGTCGCGAATTATCGTCCTTTTCGCTCTAGGAGGCTTAGTTTAGGAGATATGGCCAAAATAAGTTTTTCATATAAAAATTTCAATTTTTTTAGGATTTGGGTGGATTTTTCAATTTTTTAAGGGTGGTCACGAATTATCGTCCTTTTCGCTCTAGGAGGCTTAGTTTAGGAGATATGGCCAAAGTAAGTTTTTCATGTAAAAATTTCAATTTTTTTAGGATTTGGGTGGATTTTTCAATTTTTTGAGGGTGGTCACGAATTATCGTCCTTTTCGCTCTAGGAGGCTTAGTTTAGGAGATATAGCCAAAATAAGTTTTTCATATAAAAATTTACATTTTTTTAGGATTTGGGTGGATTTTTCAATTTTTTGAGGGTGGTCACGAATTATCGTCCTTTTCGCTCTAGGACGCATATTTAAGGAGATATGGCCAAAAGAAGTTTTTCATATAAAAATTTCAATTTTTTTAGGATTTGGGTGGAATTTTCAATTTTTTGAGGGTGGTCACGAATTATCGTCCTTTTCGCTCTAGGAGGCTTAGTTTAGGAGATATGGCCAAAATAAGTTTTTCATATAAAAATTTACATTTTTTTAGGATTTGGGTGGATTTTTCAATTTTTTGAGGGTGGTCACGAATTATCGTCCTTTTCGCTCTAGGAGGCTTAGTTTAATAGATATGGCCACAATAAGTTTTTCATATAAAAATTTAAATTTTTTAGGATTTGGGTGGATTTTTCAATTTTTTGAGGGTGGTCACGAATTATCGTCCTTTTCGCTCTAGGAGGCTTAGTTCAGGAGATATGGCCAAAATAAGTTTTTCATATAAAAATTTACATTTTTTTAGGATTTGGGTGGATTTTTCAATTTTTTGAGGGTGGTCACGAATTATCGTCCTTTTCGCTCTAGGACGCATATTTAAGGAGATATGGCCAAAAGAAGTTTTTCATATAAAAATTTCATTTTTTTTGGATTTGGGTGGATTTTTCAATTTTTTGAGGGTGGTCACGAATTATCGTCCTTTTCGCTCTAGGAGGCTTAGTTTAGGAGATATGGCAAAAAGAAGTTTTTCATATAAAAATTTCAATTTTTTTAGGATTTGGGTGGATTTTTCAATTTTTTAAGGGTGGTCACGAATTATCGTCCTTTTCGCTCTAGGAGGCTTAGTTTAGGAGATATGGCCAAAGTAAGTTTTTCATGTAAAAATTTCAATTTTTTTTAGGATTTGGGTGGATTTTTCAATTTTTTGAGGGTGGTCACGAATTATCGTCCTTTTTGCTCTAGGACGCATATTTAAGGAGATATGGCCAAAAGAAGTTTTTCATATAAAAATTTAATTTTTTTTAGGATTTGGGTGGATTTTTCAATTTTTTGAGGGTGGTCACGAATTATCGTCCTTTTCGCTCTAGGAGGCTTAGTTTAGGAGATATGGCCACAATAAGTTTTTCATATAAAAATTTAAATTTTTTAGGATTTGGGTGGATTTTTCAATTTTTTGAGGGTGGTCACGAATTATCGTCCTTTTCGCTCTAGGAGGCTTAGTTTAGGAGATATGGCCAAAATAAGTTTTTCATATAAAAATTTCAATTTTTTTAGGATTTGGGTGGATTTTTCAATTTTTTGAGGGTGGTCACGAATTATCGTCCATTTCGCTCTAGGACGCATATTTAAGGAGATATGGCCAAAAGAAGTTTTTCATATAAAAATTTCATTTTTTTGGATTTGGGTGGATTTTTCAATTTTTTGAGGGTGGTCACGAATTATCGTCCTTTTCGCTCTAGGAGGCTTAGTTTAGGAGATATGGCAAAAAGAAGTTTTTCATATAAAAATTTAAATTTTTTTAGGATTTGGGTGGATTTTTCAATTTTTTGAGGGTGGTCGCGAATTATCGTCCTTTTCGCTCTAGGAGGCTTAGTTTAGGAGATATGGCCAAAATAAGTTTTTCATATAAAAATTTCAATTTTTTTAGGATTTGGGTGGATTTTTCAATTTTTTAAGGGTGGTCACGAATTATCGTCCTTTTCGCTCTAGGAGGCTTAGTTTAGGAGATATGGCCAAAGTAAGTTTTTCATGTAAAAATTTCAATTTTTTTAGGATTTGGGTGGATTTTTCAATTTTTTGAGGGTGGTCACGAATTATCGTCCTTTTCGCTCTAGGAGGCTTAGTTTAGGAGATATAGCCAAAATAAGTTTTTCATATAAAAATTTACATTTTTTTAGGATTTGGGTGGATTTTTCAATTTTTTGAGGGTGGTCACGAATTATCGTCCTTTTCGCTCTAGGACGCATATTTAAGGAGATATGGCCAAAAGAAGTTTTTCATATAAAAATTTCAATTTTTTTAGGATTTGGGTGGATTTTTCAATTTTTTGAGGGTGGTCACGAATTATCGTCCTTTTCGCTCTAGGAGGCTTAGTTTAGGAGATATGGCCAAAATAAGTTTTTCATATAAAAATTTACATTTTTTTAGGATTTGGGTGGATTTTTCAATTTTTTGAGGGTGGTCACGAATTATCGTCCTTTTCGCTCTAGGACGCATATTTAAGAAGATATGGCCAAAAGAAGTTTTTCATATAAAAATTTCATTTTTTTTAGGATTTGGGTGGATTTTTCAATTTTTTGAGGGTGGTCACGAATTATCGTCCTTTTCGCTCTAGGACGCATATTTAAGGAGATATGGTCAAAAGAAGTTTTTCATATAAAAATTTACATTTTTTTAGGATTTGGGTGGATTTTTTAATTTTTTGAGGGTGGTCACGGATTATTGTCCTTTTCGCTCTAGGACGCATATTTAAGGAGATATGGCCAAAATAAGTTTTTCATATAAAAATTTACATTTTTTTAGGATTTGGGTGGATTTTTCAATTTTTTGAGGGTGGTCACGAATTATCGTCCTTTTCGCTCTAGAAGGCTTAGTTTAGGAGATATGGCCAAAATAAGTTTTTCATATAAAAATTTCAATTTTTTTAGGATTTGGGTGGATTTTTCAATTTTGTGAGGGTGGTCACGAATTATCGTCCTTTTCGCTCTAGGAGGCTTAGTTTAGGAGATATGACCAAAATAAGTTTTTCATATAAAAATTTCATTTTTTTTAGGATTTGGGTGGATTTTTCAATTTTTTGAGGGTGGTCACGAATTATCGTCCTTTTCGCTCTAGGAGGCTTAGTTTAGGAGATATGGCCACAATAAGTTTTTCATATAAAAATTTAAATTTTTTAGGATCTGGGTGGATTTTTCAATTTTTTGAGGGTGGTCACGAATTATCGTCCTTTTCGCTCTAGGAGGCTTAGTTTAGGAGATATGGCCAAAATAAGTTTTTCATATAAAAATTTCAATTTTTTTAGGATTTGGGTGGATTTTTCAATTTGTTGAGGGTGGTCACGAATTATCGTCCTTTTTGCTCTAGGACGCATATTTAAGGAGATATGGCCAAAAGAAGTTTTTCATATAAAAATTTCAATTTTTTTAGGATTTGGGTGGATTTTTCAATTTTTTGAGGGTGGTCACGAATTATCGTCCTTTTCGCTCTAGGAAGCTTAGTTTAGGAGATATGGCCAAAGTAAGTTTTTCATGTAAAAATTTCAATTTTTTTAGGATTTGGGTGGATTTTTAAATTTTTTGAGGGTGGTCACGAATTATCGTCCTTTTCGCTCTAGGAGGCTTAGTTTAGGAGATATGGCCAAAAGAAGTTTTTCATATAAAAATTTACATTTTTTTAGGATTTGGGTGGATTTTTCAATTTTTTGAGGGTGGTCACGGATTATCGTCCTTTTCGCTCTAGGACGCATATTTAAGGAGATATGGCCAAAATAAGTTTTTCATATAAAAATTTAATTTTTTTTAGGATGTTGGTGGATTTTTCAATTTTTTGAGGGTGGTCACGAATTATCGTCCTTTTTGCTCTAGGAGGCTTAGTTTAGGAGATATGGCCAAAATAAGTTCTTCATGTAAAAATTTAATTTTTTTTAGGATTTGGGTGGATTTTTCATTTTTTTGAGGGTGGTCACGAATTATCGTCCTTTTCGCTCTAGGAAGCTTAGTTTAGGAGATATGGCCAAAGTAAGTTTTTCATGTAAAAATTTCAATTTTTTTAGGATTTGGGTGGATTTTTAAATTTTTTGAGGGTGGTCACGAATTATCGTCCTTTTCGCTCTAGGAGGCTTAGTTTAGGAGATATGGCCAAAAGAAGTTTTTCATATAAAAATTTACATTTTTTTAGGATTTGGGTGGATTTTTCAATTTTTTGAGGGTGGTCACGGATTATCGTCCTTTTCGCTCTAGGACGCATATTTAAGGAGATATGGCCAAAATAAGTTTTTCATATAAAAATTTCAATTTTTTTAGGATTTGGGTGGATTTTTCAATTTTTTGAGGGTGGTCACGAATTATCGTCCTTTTCGCTCAGGAGGCTTAGTTTAGGAGATATGGCCAAAATAAGTTTTTCATATAAAAATTTCAATTTTTTTAGGATTTGGGTGGATTTTTCAATTTTTTGAGGGTGGTCACGAATTATCGTCCTTTTCGCTCTAGGAGGCTTAGTTTAGGAGATATGGCCAAAATAAGTTTTTCATATAAAAATTTAATTTTTTTTAGGATTTGGGTGGATTTTTCAATTTTTTGAGGGTGGTCACGAATTATCGTCATTTTTGCTCTAGGAGGCTTAGTTTAGGAGATATGGCCAAAATAAGTTTTTCATGTAAAAATTTCAATTTTTTTAGGATTTGGGTGGATTTTTTAATTTTTTGAGGGTGGTCACGAATTATCGTCCTTTGTGCTCTAGGACGCATATTTAAGGAGATATGGCGCTTTTCGCTCTAGGAGGCTTAGTTTAGGAGATATGGCCAAAATAAGCTTTTCATGTAAAAATTTCAATTTTTTTAGGATTTGGGTGGATTTTTCAATTTTTTGAGGGTGGTCACGAATTATCGTCCTTTTCGCTCTAGGACGCATATTTAAGGAGATATGGCCAAAAGAAGTTTTTCATATAAAAATTTCAATTTTTTTAGGATTTGGGTGGATTTTTCAATTTTTTGAGGGTGGTCACGAATTATCGTCCTTTTCGCTCTAGGAGGCTTAGTTTAGGAATATGGCCAAAATAAGTTTTTCATATAAAAATTTACATTTTTTTATGATTTGGGTGGATTTTTAAATTTTTTGAGGGTGGTCACGAATTATCGTCCTTTTCGCTCTAGGACGCATATTTAAGGAGATATGGCCAAAAGAAGTTTTTCATATAAAAATTTCAATTTTTTTAGGAGTTGGGTGGATTTTTAAATTTTTTGAGGGTGGTCACGAATTATCGTCCTTTTCGCTCTAGGAGGCTTAGTTTAGGAGATATGGCCAAAATAAGTTTTTCATATAAAAATTTACATTTTTTTAGGATTTGGGTGGATTTTTCAATTTTTTGAGGGTGGTCACGAATTATCGTCCTTTTCGCTCTAGGAGGCTTAGTTTAGGAAATATGGCCACAAAAGTTTTTCATATAAAAATTTAAATTTTTTAGGATTTGGGTGGATTTTTCAATTTTTTGAGGGTGGTCACGAATTATCGTCCTTTTCGCTCTAGGAGGCTTAGTTTAGGAGATATGGCCAAAATAAGTTTTTCATATAAAAATTTCAATTTGTTTAGGATTTGGGTGGATTTTTCAATTTGTTGAGGGTGGTCACGAATTATCGTCCTTTTTGCTCTAGGACGCATATTTAAGGAGATATGGCCAAAAGAAGTTTTTCATATAAAAATTTATTTTTTTTTAGGATTTGGGTGGATTTTTGGAATTATCGTCCTTTTTGCTCTAGGAGGCTTAGTTTAGGAGATATGGCCAAAATAAGTTTTTCATGTAAAAATTTCAATTTTTTTAGGATTTGGGTGGATTTTTTAATTTTTTGAGGGTGGTCACGAATTATCGTCCTTTTTGCTCTAGGACGCATATTTAAGGAGATATGGCCAAAAGAAGTTTTTCATATAAAAATTTAATTTTTTTAGGATTTGGGTGGATTTTTCAATTTTTTGAGGGTGGTCACGAATTATCGTCCTTTTTGCTCTAGGAGGCTTAGTTTAGGAGATATGGCCAAAATAAGTTCTTCATGTAAAAATTTCATTTTTTTTAGGATTTGGGTGGATTTTTCAATTTTTTGAGGGTGGTCACGAATTATCGTCCTTTTCGCTCTAGGAGGCTTAGTTTAGGAGATATGGCCAAAATAAGTTCTTCATGTAAAAATTTCATTTTTTTTAGGATTTGGGTGGATTTTTCAATTTTTTGAGGGTGGTCACGAATTATCGTCCTTTTTGCTCTAGGACGCATATTTAAGGAGATATGGCCAAAAGAAGTTTTTCATATAAAAATTTACATTTTTTTAGGATTTGGGTGGATTTTTCAATTTTTTGAGGGTGGTCACGAATTATCGTCCTTTTCGCTCTAGGAGGCTTAGTTTAGGAGATATGGCCTAAGTAAGTTTTTAATGTAAAAATTTCAATTTTTTTAGGATTTGGGTGGATTTTTCAATTTTTTGAGGGTGGTCACGAATTATCGTCCTTTTCGCTCTAGGAGGCTTAGTTTAGGAGATATGGCCAAAATAAGTTTTTCATATAAAAATTTAAATTTTTTTAGGATTTGGGTGGATTTTTGAATTTTTTGAGGGTGGTCACGAATTATCGTCATTTTTGCTCTAGGAGGCTTAGTTTAGGAGATATGGCCACAATAAGTTTTTCATATAAAAATTTAAATTTTTTAGGATTTGGGTGGATTTTTTAATTTTTTGAGGGTGGTCACGAATTATCGTCATTTTTGCTCTAGGAGGCTTAGTTTAGGAGATATGGCCAAAATAAGTTTTTCATATAAAAATTTCAATTTTTTTAGGATTTGGGTGGATTTTTCAATTTTTTGAGGGTGGTCACGAATTATCGTCCTTTTCGCTCTAGGAGGCTTAGTTTAATAGATATGGCCACAATAAGTTTTTCATATAAAAATTTACATTTTTTTAGGATTTGGGTGGATTTTTCAATTTTTTGAGGGTGGTCACGAATTATTGTCCTTTTTGCTCTAGGACGCATATTTAAGGAGATATGGCCAAAAGAAGTTTTTCATATAAAAATTTAATTTTTTTTAGGATTTGGGTGGATTTTTCAATTTTTTGAGGGTGGTTACGAATTATCGTCCTTTTCGCTCTAGGAGGCTTAGTTTAGGAGATATGGCCACAATAAGTTTTTCATATAAAAATTTAAATATTTTAGGATTTGGGTGGATTTTTCAATTTTTTGAGGGTGGTCACGAATTATCGTCCTTTTCGCTCTAGGACGCATATTTAAGGAGATATGGCCAAAAGAAGTTTTTCATATAAAAATTTCATTTTTTTTGGATTTGGGTGGATTTTTCAATTTTTTGAGGGTGGTCACGAATTATCGTCCTTTTCGCTCTAGGAGGCTTAGTTTAGGAGATATGGCCAAAATAAGTTTTTCATATAAAAATTTCAATTTTTTTAGGATTTGGGTGGATTTTTCAATTTGTTGAGGGTGGTCACGAATTATCGTCCTTTTTGCTCTAGGACGCATATTTAAGGAGATATGGCCAAAAGAAGTTTTTCATATAAAAATTTAATTTTTTTAGGATTTGGGTGGATTTTTCAATTTTTTAAGGGTGGTCACGAATTATCGTCCTTTTCGCTCTAGGAGGCTTAGTTTAGGAGATATGGCCAAAATAAGTTTTTCATATAAAAATTTCAATTTTTTTAGGATTTGGGTGGATTTTTCAATTTTTTGAGGGTGGTCGCGAATTATCGTCCTTTTCGCTCTAGGAGGCTTAGTTTAGGAGATATGGCCAAAATAAGTTTTTCATATAAAAATTTCAATTTTTTTAGGATTTGGGTGGATTTTTCAATTTTTTAAGGGTGGTCACGAATTATCGTCCTTTTCGCTCTAGGAGGCTTAGTTTAGGAGATATGGCCAAAGTAAGTTTTTCATGTAAAAATTTCAATTTTTTTAGGATTTGGGTGGATTTTTCAATTTTTTGAGGGTGGTCACGAATTATCGTCCTTTTTGCTCTAGGACGCATATTTAAGGAGATATGGCCAAAAGAAGTTTTTCATATAAAAATTTAATTTTTTTTAGGATTTGGGTGGATTTTTCAATTTTTTGAGGGTGGTCACGAATTTTCGTCCTTTTCGCTCTAGGAGGCTTAGTTTAGGAGATATGGCCAAAATAAGTTTTTCATGTAACAATTTCAATTTTTTTAGGATTTGGGTGGATTTTTCAATTTTTTGAGGGTGGTCACGAATTATCGTCCTTTTCGCTCTAGGAGGCTTAGTTTAATAGATATGGCCACAATAAGTTTTTCATATAAAAATTTACATTTTTTTAGGATTTGGGTGGATTTTTCAATTTTTTGAGGGTGGTCACGAATTATTGTCCTTTTTGCTCTAGGACGCATATTTAAGGAGATATGGCCAAAAGAAGTTTTTCATATAAAAATTTAATTTTTTTTAGGATTTGGGTGGATTTTTCAATTTTTTGAGGGTGGTTACGAATTATCGTCCTTTTCGCTCTAGGAGGCTTAGTTTAGGAGATATGGCCACAATAAGTTTTTCATATAAAAATTTAAATTTTTTAGGATTTGGGTGGATTTTTCAATTTTTTGAGGGTGGTCACGAATTATCGTCCTTTTCGCTCTAGGAGGCTTAGTTTAGGAGATATGGCCAAAATAAGTTTTTCATATAAAAATTTCAATTTTTTTAGGATTTGGGTGGATTTTTCAATTTTTTGAGGGTGGTCACGAATTATCGTCCTTTTCGCTCTAGGAGGCTTAGTTTAATAGATATGGCCACAATAAGTTTTTCATATAAAAATTTAAATTTTTTAGGATTTGGGTGGATTTTTCAATTTTTTGAGGGTGGTCACGAATTATCGTCCTTTTCGCTCTAGGAGGCTTAGTTCAGGAGATATGGCCAAAATAAGTTTTTCATATAAAAATTTAAATTTTTTTAGGATTTGGGTGGATTTTTCAATTTTTTGAGGGTGGTCACGAATTATCGTCCTTTTCGCTCTAGGACGCATATTTAAGGAGATATGGCCAAAAGAAGTTTTTCATATAAAAATTTCATTTTTTTGGATTTGGGTGGATTTTTCAATTTTTTGAGGGTGGTCACGAATTATCGTCCTTTTCGCTCTAGGAGGCTTAGTTTAGGAGATATGGCAAAAAGAAGTTTTTCATATAAAAATTTAAATTTTTTTAGGATTTGGGTGGATTTTTCAATTTTTTGAGGGTGGTCGCGAATTATCGTCCTTTTCGCTCTAGGAGGCTTAGTTTAGGAGATATGGCCAAAATAAGTTTTTCATATAAAAATTTCAATTTTTTTAGGATTTGGGTGGATTTTTCAATTTTTTAAGGGTGGTCACGAATTATCGTCCTTTTCGCTCTAGGAGGCTTAGTTTAGGAGATATGGCCAAAGTAAGTTTTTCATGTAAAAATTTCAATTTTTTTAGGATTTGGGTGGATTTTTCAATTTTTTGAGGGTGGTCACGAATTATCGTCCTTTTCGCTCTAGGAGGCTTAGTTTAGGAGATATAGCCAAAATAAGTTTTTCATATAAAAATTTACATTTTTTTAGGATTTGGGTGGATTTTTCAATTTTTTGAGGGTGGTCACGAATTATCGTCCTTTTCGCTCTAGGACGCATATTTAAGGAGATATGGCCAAAAGAAGTTTTTCATATAAAAATTTACATTTTTTTAGGATTTGGGTGGATTTTTCAATTTTTTGAGGGTGGTCACGAATTATCGTCCTTTTCGCTCTAGGAGGCTTAGTTTAGGAGATATGGCCAAAATAAGTTTTTCATATAAAAATTTACATTTTTTTAGGATTTGGGTGGATTTTTCAATTTTTTGAGGGTGGTCACGAATTATCGTCCTTTTCGCTCTAGGAGGCTTAGTTTAATAGATATGGCCACAATAAGTTTTTCATATAAAAATTTAAATTTTTTAGGATTTGGGTGGATTTTTCAATTTTTTGAGGGTGGTCACGAATTATCGTCCTTTTCGCTCTAGGAGGCTTAGTTCAGGAGATATGGCCAAAATAAGTTTTTCATATAAAAATTTACATTTTTTTAGGATTTGGGTGGATTTTTCAATTTTTTGAGGGTGGTCACGAATTATCGTCCTTTTCGCTCTAGGACGCATATTTAAGGAGATATGGCCAAAAGAAGTTTTTCATATAAAAATTTCATTTTTTTTGGATTTGGGTGGATTTTTCAATTTTTTGAGGGTGGTCACGAATTATCGTCCTTTTCGCTCTAGGAGGCTTAGTTTAGGAGATATGGCAAAAAGAAGTTTTTCATATAAAAATTTAAATTTTTTTAGGATTTGGGTGGATTTTTCAATTTTTTGAGGGTGGTCGCGAATTATCGTCCTTTTCGCTCTAGGAGGCTTAGTTTAGGAGATATGGCCAAAATAAGTTTTTCATATAAAAATTTCAATTTTTTTAGGATTTGGGTGGATTTTTCAATTTTTTAAGGGTGGTCACGAATTAACGTCCTTTTCGCTCTAGGAGGCTTAGTTTAGGAGATATGGCCAAAGTAAGTTTTTCATGTAAAAATTTCAATTTTTTTAGGATTTGGGTGGATTTTTCAATTTTTTGAGGGTGGTCACGAATTATCGTCCTTTTTGCTCTAGGACGCATATTTAAGGAGATATGGCCAAAAGAAGTTTTTCATATAAAAATTTAATTTTTTTTAGGATTTGGGTGGATTTTTCAATTTTTTGAGGGTGGTCACGAATTATCGTCCTTTTCGCTCTAGGAGGCTTAGTTTAGGAGATATGGCCAAAATAAGTTTTTCATGTAACAATTTCAATTTTTTTAGGATTTGGGTGGATTTTTCAATTTTTTGAGGGTGGTCACGAATTATCGTCCTTTTCGCTCTAGGAGGCTTAGTTTAATAGATATGGCCACAATAAGTTTTTCATATAAAAATTTACATTTTTTTAGGATTTGGGTGGATTTTTCAATTTTTTGAGGGTGGTCACGAATTATTGTCCTTTTTGCTCTAGGACGCATATTTAAGGAGATATGGCCAAAAGAAGTTTTTCATATAAAAATTTAATTTTTTTTAGGATTTGGGTGGATTTTTCAATTTTTTGAGGGTGGTTACGAATTATCGTCCTTTTCGCTCTAGGAGGCTTAGTTTAGGAGATATGGCCACAATAAGTTTTTCATATAAAAATTTAAATTTTTTAGGATTTGGGTGGATTTTTCAATTTTTTGAGGGTGGTCACGAATTATCGTCCTTTTCGCTCTAGGAGGCTTAGTTTAGGAGATATGGCCAAAATAAGTTTTTCATATAAAAATTTCAATTTTTTTAGGATTTGGGTGGATTTTTCAATTTTTTGAGGGTGGTCACGAATTATCGTCCTTTTCGCTCTAGGACGCATATTTAAGGAGATATGGCCAAAAGAAGTTTTTCATATAAAAATTTCATTTTTTTGGATTTGGGTGGATTTTTCAATTTTTTGAGGGTGGTCACGAATTATCGTCCTTTTCGCTCTAGGAGGCTTAGTTTAGGAGATATGGCAAAAAGAAGTTTTTCATATAAAAATTTAAATTTTTTTAGGATTTGGGTGGATTTTTCAATTTTTTGAGGGTGGTCGCGAATTATCGTCCTTTTCGCTCTAGGAGGCTTAGTTTAGGAGATATGGCCAAAATAAGTTTTTCATATAAAAATTTCAATTTTTTTAGGATTTGGGTGGATTTTTCAATTTTTTAAGGGTGGTCACGAATTATCGTCCTTTTCGCTCTAGGAGGCTTAGTTTAGGAGATATGGCCAAAGTAAGTTTTTCATGTAAAAATTTCAATTTTTTTAGGATTTGGGTGGATTTTTCAATTTTTTGAGGGTGGTCACGAATTATCGTCCTTTTCGCTCTAGGAGGCTTAGTTTAGGAGATATAGCCAAAATAAGTTTTTCATATAAAAATTTACATTTTTTTAGGATTTGGGTGGATTTTTCAATTTTTTGAGGGTGGTCACGAATTATCGTCCTTTTCGCTCTAGGACGCATATTTAAGGAGATATGGCCAAAAGAAGTTTTTCATATAAAAATTTCAATTTTTTTAGGATTTGGGTGGATTTTTCAATTTTTTGAGGGTGGTCACGAATTATCGTCCTTTTCGCTCTAGGAGGCTTAGTTTAGGAGATATGGCCAAAATAAGTTTTTCATATAAAAATTTACATTTTTTTAGGATTTGGGTGGATTTTTCAATTTTTTGAGGGTGGTCACGAATTATCGTCCTTTTCGCTCTAGGACGCATATTTAAGAAGATATGGCCAAAAGAAGTTTTTCATATAAAAATTTCATTTTTTTTAGGATTTGGGTGGATTTTTCAATTTTTTGAGGGTGGTCACGAATTATCGTCCTTTTCGCTCAAGGACGCATATTTAAGGAGATATGGTCAAAAGAAGTTTTTCATATAAAAATTTACATTTTTTTAGGATTTGGGTGGATTTTTTAATTTTTTGAGGGTGGTCACGAATTATTGTCCTTTTCGCTCTAGGACGCATATTTAAGGAGATATGGCCAAAATAAGTTTTTCATATAAAAATTTACATTTTTTTAGGATTTGGGTGGATTTTTAAATTTTTTGAGGGTGGTCACGAATTATCGTCCTTTTCGCTCTAGAAGGCTTAGTTTAGGAGATATGGCCAAAATAAGTTTTTCATATAAAAATTTCAATTTTTTTAGGATTTGGGTGGATTTTTCAATTTTTTGAGGGTGGTCACGAATTATCGTCCTTTTCGCTCTAGGAGGCTTAGTTTAGGAGATATGACCAAAATAAGTTTTTCATATAAAAATTTCATTTTTTTTAGGATTTGGGTGGATTTTTCAATTTTTTGAGGGTGCTCACGAATTATCGTCCTTTTCGCTCTAGGAGGCTTAGTTTAGGAGATATGGCCACAATAAGTTTTTCATATAAAAATTTAAATTTTTTAGGATCTGGGTGGATTTTTCAATTTTTTGAGGGTGGTCACGAATTATCGTCCTTTTCGCTCTAGGAGGCTTAGTTTAGGAGATATGGCCAAAATAAGTTTTTCATATAAAAATTTCAATTTTTTTAGGATTTGGGTGGATTTTTCAATTTGTTGAGGGTGGTCACGAATTATCGTCCTTTTCGCTCTAGGAAGCTTAGTTTAGGAGATATGGCCAAAGTAAGTTTTTCATGTAAAAATTTCAATTTTTTTAGGATTTGGGTGGATTTTTAAATTTTTTGACGGTGGTCACGAATTATCGTCCTTTTCGCTCTAGGAGGCTTAGTTCAGGAGATATGGCCAAAAGAAGTTTTTCATATAAAAATTTACATTTTTTTAGGATTTGGGTGGATTTTTCAATTTTTTGAGGGTGGTCACGGGTTATCGTCCTTTTCGCTCTAGGACGCATATTTAAGGAGATATGGCCAAAATAAGTTTTTCATATAAAAATTTAATTTTTTTTAGGATGTTGGTGGATTTTTCAATTTTTTGAGGGTGGTCACGAATTATCGTCCTTTTTGCTCTAGGAGGCTTAGTTTAGGAGATATGGCCAAAATAAGTTCTTCATGTAAAAATTTAATTTTTTTTAGGATTTGGGTGGATTTTTCAATTTTTTGAGGGTGGTCACGAATTATCGTCCTTTTCGCTCTAGGAAGCTTAGTTTAGGAGATATGGCCAAAGTAAGTTTTTCATGTAAAAATTTCAATTTTTTTAGGATTTGGGTGGATTTTTAAATTTTTTGAGGGTGGTCACGTATTATCGTCCTTTTCGCTCTAGGAGGCTTAGTTTAGGAGATATGGCCAAAAGAAGTTTTTCATATAAAAATTTACATTTTTTTAGGATTTGGGTGGATTTTTCAATTTTTTGAGGGTGGTCACGGATTATCGTCCTTTTCGCTCTAGGACGCATATTTAAGGAGATATGGCCAAAATAAGTTTTTCATATAAAAATTTCAATTTTTTTAGGATTTGGGTGGATTTTTCAATTTTTTGAGGGTGGTCACGAATTATCGTCCTTTTCGCTCTAGGAGGCTTAGTTTAGGAGATATGGCCAAAATAAGTTTTTCATATAAAAATTTACATTTTTTTAGGATTTGGGTGGATTTTTCAATTTTTTGAGGGTGGTCACGAATTATCGTCCTTTTCGCTCTAGGAGGCTTAGTTTAGGAGATATGGCCAAAATAAGTTTTTCATATAAAAATTTCAATTTTTTTAGGATTTGGGTGGATTTTTCAATTTTTTGGGGGTGGTCACGAATTATCGTCCTTTTCGCTCTAGGAGGCTTAGTTTAGGAGATATGGCCAAAATAAGTTTTTCATATAAAAATTTACATTTTTTTAGGATTTGGGTGGATTTTTCAATTTTTTGAGGGTGGTCACGAATTATCGTCCTTTTCGCTCTAGGAGGCTTAGTTTAGGAGATATGGCCAAAATAAGTTTTTCATATAAAAATTTCAATTTTTTTAGGATTTGGGTGGATTTTTCAATTTTTTGAGGGTGGTCACGAATTATCGTCCTTTTCGCTCTAGGAGGCTTAGTTTAGGAGATATGGCCAAAATAAGTTTTTCATATAAAAATTTAATTTTTTTTAGGATTTGGGTGGATTTTTCAATTTTTTGAGGGTGGTCACGAATTATCGTCATTTTTGCTCTAGGAGGCTTAGTTTAGGAGATATGGCCAAAATAAGTTTTTCATGTAAAAATTTCAATTTTTTTAGGATTTGGGTGGATTTTTTAATTTTTTGAGGGTGGTCACGAATTATCGTCCTTTTTGCTCTAGGACGCATATTTAAGGAGATATGGCGCTTTTCGCTCTAGGAGGCTTAGTTTAGGAGATATGGCCAAAATAAGCTTTTCATGTAAAAATTTAAATTTTTTTAGGATTTGGGTGGATTTTTCAATTTTTTGAGGGTGGTCACGAATTATCGTCCTTTTCGCTCTAGGACGCATATTTAAGGAGATATGGCCAAAAGAAGTTTTTCATATAAAAATTTCAATTTTTTTAGGATTTGGGTGGATTTTTCAATTTTTTGAGGGTGGTCACGAATTATCGTCCTTTTCGCTCTAGGAGGCTTAGTTTAGGAATATGGCCAAAATAAGTTTTTCATATAAAAATTTACATTTTTTTATGATTTGGGTGGATTTTTAAATTTTTTGAGGGTGGTCACGAATTATCGTCCTTTTCGCTCTAGGACGCATATTTAAGGAGATATGGCCAAAAGAAGTTTTTCATATAAAAATTTCAATTTTTTTAGGAGTTGGGTGGATTTTTAAATTTTTTGAGGGTGGTCACGAATTATCGTCCTTTTCGCTCTAGGAGGCTTAGTTTAGGAGATATGGCCAAAATAAGTTTTTCATATAAAAATTTACATTTTTTTAGGATTTGGGTGGATTTTTCAATTTTTTGAGGGTGGTCACGAATTATCGTCCTTTTCGCTCTAGGAGGCTTAGTTTAGGAAATATGGCCACAATAAGTTTTTCATATAAAAATTTAAATTTTTTAGGATTTGGGTGGATTTTTCAATTTTTTGAGGGTGGTCACGAATTATCGTCCTTTTCGCTCTAGGAGGCTTAGTTTAGGAGATATGGCCAAAATAAGTTTTTCATATAAAAATTTCAATTTGTTTAGGATTTGGGTGGATTTTTCAATTTGTTGAGGGTGGTCACGAATTATCGTCCTTTTTGCTCTAGGACGCATATTTAAGGAGATATGGCCAAAAGAAGTTTTTCATATAAAAATTTAATTTTTTTTAGGATTTGGGTGGATTTTTGGAATTATCGTCCTTTTTGCTCTAGGAGGCTTAGTTTAGGAGATATGGCCAAAATAAGTTTTTCATGTAAAAATTTCAATTTTTTTAGGATTTGGGTGGATTTTTTAATTTTTTGAGGGTGGTCACGAATTATCGTCCTTTTTGCTCTAGGACGCATATTTAAGGAGATATGGCCAAAAGAAGTTTTTCATATAAAAATTTAATTTTTTTAGGATTTGGGTGGATTTTTCAATTTTTTGAGGGTGGTCACGAATTATCGTCCTTTTTGCTCTAGGAGGCTTAGTTTAGGAGATATGGCCAAAATAAGTTCTTCATGTAAAAATTTCATTTTTTTTAGGATTTGGGTGGATTTTTCAATTTTTTGAGGGTGGTCACGAATTATCGTCCTTTTCGCTCTAGGAGGCTTAGTTTAGGAGATATGGCCAAAATAAGTTCTTCATGTAAAAATTTCATTTTTTTTAGGATTTGGGTGGATTTTTCAATTTTTTGAGGGTGGTCACGAATTATCGTCCTTTTTGCTCTAGGACGCATATTTAAGGAGATATGGCCAAAAGAAGTTTTTCATATAAAAATTTACATTTTTTTAGGATTTGGGTGGATTTTTCAATTTTTTGAGGGTGGTCACGAATTATCGTCCTTTTCGCTCTAGGAGGCTTAGTTTAGGAGATATGGCCTAAGTAAGTTTTTAATGTAAAAATTTCAATTTTTTTAGGATTTGGGTGGATTTTTCAATTTTTTGAGGGTGGTCACGAATTATCGTCCTTTTCGCTCTAGGAGGCTTAGTTTAGGAGATATGGCCAAAATAAGTTTTTCATATAAAAATTTAAATTTTTTTAGGATTTGGGTGGATTTTTGAATTTTTTGAGGGTGGTCACGAATTATCGTCATTTTTGCTCTAGGAGGCTTAGTTTAGGAGATATGGCCACAATAAGTTTTTCATATAAAAATTTAAATTTTTTAGGATTTGGGTGGATTTTTTAATTTTTTGAGGGTGGTCACGAATTATCGTCATTTTTGCTCTAGGAGGCTTAGTTTAGGAGATATGGCCAAAATAAGTTTTTCATATAAAAATTTCAATTTTTTTAGGATTTGGGTGGATTTTTCAATTTTTTGAGGGTGGTCACGAATTATCGTCCTTTTCGCTCTAGGAGGCTTAGTTTAGGAGATATGGCCAAAATAAGTTTTTCATATAAAAATTTAAATTTTTTTAGGATTTGGGTGGATTTTTTAATTTTTTGAGGGTGGTCACGAATTATCGTCATTTTTGCTCTAGGAGGCTTAGTTTAGGAGATATGGCCAAAATAAGTTCTTCATGTAAAAATTTAATTTTTTTTAGGATTTGGGTGGATTTTTCAATTTTTTGAGGGTGGTCACGAATTATCGTCCTTTTCGCTCTAGGAAGCTTAGTTTAGGAGATATGGCCAAAGTAAGTTTTTCATGTAAAAATTTCAATTTTTTTAGGATTTGGGTGGATTTTTAAATTTTTTGAGGGTGGTCACGAATTATCGTCCTTTTCGCTCTAGGAGGCTTAGTTTAGGAGATATGGCCAAAAGAAGTTTTTCATATAAAAATTTACATTTTTTTAGGATTTGGGTGGATTTTTCAATTTTTTGAGGGTGGTCACGGATTATCGTCCTTTTCGCTCTAGGACGCATATTTAAGGATATATGGCCACAATAAGTTTTTCATATAAAAATTTAAATTTTTTAGGATTTGGGTGGATTTTTCAATTTTTTGAGGGTGGTTACGAATTATCGTCCTTTTCGCTCTAGGAGGCTTAGTTTAGGAGATATGGCCAAAATAAGTTTTTCATGTAAAAATTTCAATTTTTTTAGGATTTGGGTGGATTTTTTAATTTTTTGAGGGTGGTCACGAATTATCGTCCTTTTTGCTCTAGGACGCATATTTAAGGAGATATGGCCAAAATAAGTTTTTCATATAACAATTTACATTTTTTTAGGATTTGGGTGGATTTTTCAATTTTTTGAGGGTGGTCACGAATTATCGTCCTTTTCGCTCTAGGAGGCTTAGTTTAGGAGATATGGCCAAAATAAGTTTTTCATATAAAAATTTCAATTTTTTTAGGATTTGGGTGGATTTTTCAATTTTTTGAGGGTGGTCACGAATTATCGTCCTTTTCGCTCTAGGAGGCTTAGTTTAGGAGATATGGCCAAAATAAGTTTTTCATATAAAAATTAAAATTTTTTTAGGATTTGGGTGGATTTTTCAATTTTTTGAGGGTGGTCACGAATTATCGTCATTTTTGCTCTAGGAGGCTTAGTTTAGGAGATATCGCCAAAATAAGTTTTTCATGTAAAAATTTCAATTTTTTTAGGATTTGGGTGGATTTTTTAATTTTTTGAGGGTGGTCACGAATTATCGTCCTTTTTGCTCTAGGACGCATATTTAAGGAGATATGGCGCTTTTCGCTCTAGGAGGCTTAGTTTAGGAGATATGGCCAAAGTAAGTTTTTCATGTAAAAATTTCAATTTTTTTAGGATTTATGTGGATTTTTCAATTTTTTGAAGGTGGTCACGAATTTCGTCCTTTTCGCTCTAGGAGGCTTAGTTTAGGAGATATGGCCAAAATAAGTTTTTCATATAAAAATTTCAATTTTTTTAGGATTTGGGTGGATTTTTCAATTTTTTGAGGGTGGTCACGAATTATCGTCCTTTTCGCTCTAGGTGGCTTAGTTTAGGAGATATGGCCAAAATAAGTTTTTCATATAAAAATTTACATTTTTTTAGGATTTGGGTGGATTTTTCAATTTTTTGAGGGTGGTCACGAATTATCGTCCTTTTTGCTCTAGGACGCATATTTAAGGAGATATGGCCAAAAGAAGTTTTTCATATAAAAATTTCAATTTTTTTAGGATTTGGGTGGATTTTTCAATTTTTTGAGGGTGGTCACGAATTATCGTCCTTTTCGCTCTAGGAGGCTTAGTTTAGGAGATATGGCCAAAAGAAGTTTTTCATATAAAAATTTAATTTTTTTTAGGATTTGGGTGGATTTTTCAATTTTTTGAGGGTGGTCACGAATTATCGTCCTTTTTGCTCTAGGAGGCTTAGTTTAGGAGATATGGCCAAAATAAGTTCTTCATGTAAAAAATTCATTTTTTTAGGATTTGGGTGGATTTTTAAATTTTTTGAGGGTGTTCACGAATTATCGTCCTTTTCGCTCTAGGAGGCTTAGTTTAGGAGATATGGCCAAAATAAGTTTTTCATATAAAAATTTACATTTTTTTAGGATTTGGGTGGATTTTTCAATTTTTTGAGGGTGGTCACGAATTATCGTCCTTTTCGCTCTAGGACGCATATTTAAGGAGATATGGCCAAAATAAGTTCTTCATGTAAAAAATTTCAATTTTTTTAGGATTTGGGTGGATTTTTCAATTTTTTGAGGGTGGTCACGAATCATCGTCCTTTTCGCTCTAGGAGGCTTAGTTTAGGAGATATGGCCAAAATAAGTTTTTCATATAAAAATTTACATTTTTTTAGGATTTGGGTGGATTTTTCAATTTTTTGAGGGTGGTCACGAATTATCGTCCTTTTCGCTCTAGGACGCATATTTAAGGAGATATGGCCAAAATAAGTTTTTCATATAAAAATTTCAATTTTTTTAGGATTTGGGTGGATTTTTCAATTTTTTGAGGGTGGTCACGAATTATCGTCCTTTTCGCTCTAGGAGGCTTAGTTTAGGAGATATGGCCAAAATAAGTTTTTCATATAAAAATTTCAATTTTTTTAGGATTTGGGTGGATTTTTCAATTTGTTGAGGGTGGTCACGAATTATCGTCCTTTTTGCTCTAGGACGCATATTTAAGGAGATATGGCCAAAAGAAGTTTTTCATATAAAAATTTAATTTTTTTTTAGGATTTGGGTGGATTTTTCAATTTTTTGAGGGTGGTCACGAATTATCGTCCTTTTTGCTCTAGGAGGCTTAGTGTAGGAGATATGCCCAAAATAAGTTCTTCATGTAAAAATTTCATTTTTTTTAGGATTTGGGTGGATTTTTAAATTTTTTGAGGGTGGTCACGAATTATCGTCATTTTCGCTCTAGGAGGCTTAGTGTAGGAGATATGGCCAAAAGAAGTTTTTCATATAAAAATTTCAATTTTTTTAGGATTTGGGTGGATTTTTCAATTTTTTGAGGGTGGTCACGAATTATCGTCCTTTTCGCTCTAGGAGGCTTAGTTTAGGAGATATGGCCAAAATAAGTTTTTCATATAAAAATTTCAATTTTTTTAGGATTTGGGTGGATTTTTCAATTTTTTGAGGGTGGTCACGAATTATCGTCCTTTTCGCTCTAGGAGGCTTAGTTTAGGAGATATGGCCAAAATAAGTTTTTCATATAAAAATTTCAATTTTTTTAGGATTTGGGTGGATTTTTCAATTTTTTGAGGGTGGTCACGAATTATCGTCCTTTTCGCTCTAGGAGGCTTAGTTTAGGAGATATGGCCAAAATAAGTTTTTCATATAAAAATTTCAATTTTTTTAGGATTTGGGCGGATTTTTAAATTTTTTGAGGGTGGTCACGAATTATCCTCCTTTTCGCTCTAGGAGGCTTAGTTTAGGAGATATGGCCAAAATAAGTTTTTCATATAAAAATTTCATTTTTTTAGGATTTGGGTGGATTTTTCAATTTTTTGAGGGTGGTCACGAATTATCGTCCTTTTCGCTCTAGGAGGCTTAGTTTAGGAGATATGGCCAAAATAAGTTTTTCATATAAAAATTTACATTTTTTTAGGATTTGGATGGACTTTTCAATTTTTTGAGGGTGGTCACGAATTATCGTCCTTTTCGCTCTAGGAGGCTTAGTTTAGGAGATATGGCCAAAATAAGTTTTTCATATAAAAATTTCAATTTTTTTAGGATTTGGGTGGATTTTTCAATTTTTTGAGGGTGGTCACGAATTATCGTCCTTTTCGCTCTAGGAGGCTTAGTTTAGGAGATATGGCCAAAATAAGTTTTTCATATAAAAATTTCAATTTTTTTAGGATTTGGGTGGATTTTTCAATTTTTTGAGGGTGGTCACGAATTATCGTCCTTTTCGCTCTAGGAGGCTTAGTTTAGGAGATATGGCCAAAAAAAGTTTTTCATATAAAAATTTAAATTTTTTAGGATTTGGGTGGATTTTTCAATTTTTTGAGGGTGGTCACGAATTATCGTCCTTTTCGCTCTAGGAGGCTTAGTTTAGGAGATATGGCCAAAATAAGTTTTTCATATAAAAATTTCAATTTTTTAGGATTTGGGTGGATTTTTCAATTTGTTGGGGGTGGTCACGAATTATCGTCCTTTTTGCTCTAGGACGCATATTTAAGGAGATATGGCCAAAAGAAGTTTTTCATATAAAAATTTAATTTTTTTAGGATTTGGGTGGATTTTTAAATTTTTTGAGGGTGGTCACAAATTATCGCCCTTTTTGATCTAGGAGGCTTAGTTTAGGAGATATGGCCAAAATAAGTTTTTCATGTAAAAATTTCAATTTTTTTAGGATTTGGGTGGATTTTGTAATTTTTTGAGGGTGGTCACGAATTATCGTCCTTTTTGCTCTAGGACGCATATTTAAGGAGATATGGCCAAAAGAAGTTTTTCATATAAAAATTTCATTTTTTTTAGGATTTGGGTGGATTTTTCAATTTTTTGAGGGTGGTCACGAATTATCGTCCTTTTCGCTCTAGGAGGCTTAGTTTAGGAGATATGGCCAAAGTAAGTTTTTCATGTAAAAATTTCAATTTTTTTAGGATTTGGGTGGATTTTTCAATTTTTTGAGGGTGGTCACGAATTATCGTCCTTTTCGCTCTAGGAGGCTTAGTTTAGGAGATATGGCCAAAATAAGTTTTTCATATAAAAATTTACATTTTTTTAGGATTTGGGTGGATTTTTCAATTTTTTGAGGGTGGTCACGAATTATCGTCCTTTTCGCTCTAGGACGCATATTTAAGGAGATATGGCCAAAAGAAGTTTTTCATATAAAAATTTCAATTTTTTTAGGATTTGGGTGGATTTTTCAATTTTTTGAGGGTCGTCACGAATTATCGTCCTTTTCGCTCTAGGAGGCTTAGTTTAGGAGATATGGCCAAAATAAGTTTTTCATATAAAAATTTACATTTTTTAGGATTTGGGTGGATTTTTCAATTTTTTGAGGGTGGTCACGAATTATCGTCCTTTTCGCTCTAGGAGGCTTAGTGTAGGAGATATGGCCAAAAGAAGTTTTTCATATAAAAATTTCAATTTTTTTAGGATTTGGGTGGATTTTTCAATTTTTTGAGGGTGGTCACGAATTATCGTCCTTTTCGCTCTAGGAGGCTTAGTTTAGGAGATATGGCCAAAATAAGTTTTTCATATAAAAATTTAAATTTTTTTAGGATTTGGGTGGATTTTTCAATTTTTTGAGGGTGGTCACGAATTATCGTCCTTTTCGCTCTAGGAGGCTTAGTTTAGGAGATATGGCCAAAGTAAGTTTTTCATGTAAAAATTTCAATTTTTTTAGGATTTGGGTGGATTTTTCAATTTTTTGAGGGTGGTCACGAATTATCGTCCTTTTCGCTCTAGGAGGCTTAGTTTAGGAGATATGGCCAAAATAAGTTTTTCATATAAAAATTTACATTTTTTTAGGATTTGGGTGGATTTTTCAATTTTTTGAGGGTGGTCACGAATTATCGTCCTTTTCGCTCTAGGACGCATATTTAAGGAGATATGGCCAAAAGAAGTTTTTCATATAAAAATTTCAATTTTTTTAGGATTTGGGTGGATTTTTCAATTTTTTGAGGGTCGTCACGAATTATCGTCCTTTTCGCTCTAGGAGGCTTAGTTTAGGAGATATGGCCAAAATAAGTTTTTCATATAAAAATTTACATTTTTTAGGATTTGGGTGGATTTTTCAATTTTTTGAGGGTGGTCACGAATTATCGTCCTTTTCGCTCTAGGAGGCTTAGTGTAGGAGATATGGCCAAAAGAAGTTTTTCATATAAAAATTTCAATTTTTTTAGGATTTGGGTGGATTTTTCAATTTTTTGAGGGTGGTCACGAATTATCGTCCTTTTCGCTCTAGGAGGCTTAGTTTAGGAGATATGGCCAAAATAAGTTTTTCATATAAAAATTTAAATTTTTTTAGGATTTGGGTGGATTTTTCAATTTTTTGAGGGTGGTCACGAATTATCGTCCTTTTCGCTCTAGGACGCATATTTAAGGAGATATGGCCAAAAGAAGTTTTTCATATAAAAATTTCATTTTTTTAGGATTTGGGTGGATTTTTCAATTTTTTGAGGGTGGTCACGAATTATCGTCCTTTTCGCTCTAGGAGGCTTAGTTTAGGAGATATGGCCAAAATAAGTTTTTCATATAAAAATTTACATTTTTTTAGGATTTGGATGGACTTTTCAATTTTTTGAGGGTGGTCACGAATTATCGTCCTTTTCGCTCTAGGAGGCTTAGTTTAGGAGATATGGCCAAAATAAGTTTTTCATATAAAAATTTCAATTTTTTTAGGATTTGGGTGGATTTTTCAATTTTTTGAGGGTGGTCACGAATTATCGTCCTTTTCGCTCTAGGAGGCTTAGTTTAGGAGATATGGCCAAAATAAGTTTTTCATATAAAAATTTCAATTTTTTTAGGATTTGGGTGGATTTTTCAATTTTTTGAGGGTGGTCACGAATTATCGTCCTTTTCGCTCTAGGAGGCTTAGTTTAGGAGATATGGCCAAAAAAAGTTTTTCATATAAAAATTTAAATTTTTTAGGATTTGGGTGGATTTTTCAATTTTTTGAGGGTGGTCACGAATTATCGTCCTTTTCGCTCTAGGAGGCTTAGTTTAGGAGATATGGCCAAAATAAGTTTTTCATATAAAAATTTCAATTTTTTAGGATTTGGGTGGATTTTTCAATTTGTTGGGGGTGGTCACGAATTATCGTCCTTTTTGCTCTAGGACGCATATTTAAGGAGATATGGCCAAAAGAAGTTTTTCATATAAAAATTTAATTTTTTTAGGATTTGGGTGGATTTTTAAATTTTTTGAGGGTGGTCACAAATTATCGCCCTTTTTGATCTAGGAGGCTTAGTTTAGGAGATATGGCCAAAATAAGTTTTTCATGTAAAAATTTCAATTTTTTTAGGATTTGGGTGGATTTTGTAATTTTTTGAGGGTGGTCACGAATTATCGTCCTTTTTGCTCTAGGACGCATATTTAAGGAGATATGGCCAAAAGAAGTTTTTCATATAAAAATTTCATTTTTTTTAGGATTTGGGTGGATTTTTCAATTTTTTGAGGGTGGTCACGAATTATCGTCCTTTTCGCTCTAGGAGGCTTAGTTTAGGAGATATGGCCAAAGTAAGTTTTTCATGTAAAAATTTCAATTTTTTTAGGATTTGGGTGGATTTTTCAATTTTTTGAGGGTGGTCACGAATTATCGTCCTTTTCGCTCTAGGAGGCTTAGTTTAGGAGATATGGCCAAAATAAGTTTTTCATATAAAAATTTACATTTTTTTAGGATTTGGGTGGATTTTTCAATTTTTTGAGGGTGGTCACGAATTATCGTCCTTTTCGCTCTAGGACGCATATTTAAGGAGATATGGCCAAAAGAAGTTTTTCATATAAAAATTTCAATTTTTTTAGGATTTGGGTGGATTTTTCAATTTTTTGAGGGTCGTCACGAATTATCGTCCTTTTCGCTCTAGGAGGCTTAGTTTAGGAGATATGGCCAAAATAAGTTTTTCATATAAAAATTTACATTTTTTAGGATTTGGGTGGATTTTTCAATTTTTTGAGGGTGGTCACGAATTATCGTCCTTTTCGCTCTAGGAGGCTTAGTGTAGGAGATATGGCCAAAAGAAGTTTTTCATATAAAAATTTCAATTTTTTTAGGATTTGGGTGGATTTTTCAATTTTTTGAGGGTGGTCACGAATTATCGTCCTTTTCGCTCTAGGAGGCTTAGTTTAGGAGATATGGCCAAAATAAGTTTTTCATATAAAAATTTAAATTTTTTTAGGATTTGGGTGGATTTTTCAATTTTTTGAGGGTGGTCACGAATTATCGTCCTTTTCGCTCTAGGAGGCTTAGTTTAGGAGATATGGCCAAAGTAAGTTTTTCATGTAAAAATTTCAATTTTTTTAGGATTTGGGTGGATTTTTCAATTTTTTGAGGGTGGTCACGAATTATCGTCCTTTTCGCTCTAGGAGGCTTAGTTTAGGAGATATGGCCAAAATAAGTTTTTCATATAAAAATTTACATTTTTTTAGGATTTGGGTGGATTTTTCAATTTTTTGAGGGTGGTCACGAATTATCGTCCTTTTCGCTCTAGGACGCATATTTAAGGAGATATGGCCAAAAGAAGTTTTTCATATAAAAATTTCAATTTTTTTAGGATTTGGGTGGATTTTTCAATTTTTTGAGGGTCGTCACGAATTATCGTCCTTTTCGCTCTAGGAGGCTTAGTTTAGGAGATATGGCCAAAATAAGTTTTTCATATAAAAATTTACATTTTTTAGGATTTGGGTGGATTTTTCAATTTTTTGAGGGTGGTCACGAATTATCGTCCTTTTCGCTCTAGGAGGCTTAGTGTAGGAGATATGGCCAAAAGAAGTTTTTCATATAAAAATTTCAATTTTTTTAGGATTTGGGTGGATTTTTCAATTTTTTGAGGGTGGTCACGAATTATCGTCCTTTTCGCTCTAGGAGGCTTAGTTTAGGAGATATGGCCAAAATAAGTTTTTCATATAAAAATTTAAATTTTTTTAGGATTTGGGTGGATTTTTCAATTTTTTGAGGGTGGTCACGAATTATCGTCCTTTTCGCTCTAGGACGCATATTTAAGGAGATATGGCCAAAAGAAGTTTTTCATATAAAAATTTCAATTTTTTTAGGATTTGGGTGGATTTTTCAATTTTTTGAGGGTGGTCACGAATTATCGTCCTTTTCGCTCTAGGAGGCTTAGTTTAGGAGATATGGCCAAAAAAAGTTTTTCATATAAAAATTTAAATTTTTTAGGATTTGGGTGGATTTTTCAATTTTTTGAGGGTGGTCACGAATTATCGTCCTTTTCGCTCTAGGAGGCTTAGTTTAGGAGATATGGCCAAAATAAGTTTTTCATATAAAAATTTCAATTTTTTAGGATTTGGGTGGATTTTTCAATTTGTTGGGGGTGGTCACGAATTATCGTCCTTTTTGCTCTAGGACGCATATTTAAGGAGATATGGCCAAAAGAAGTTTTTCATATAAAAATTTAATTTTTTTAGGATTTGGGTGGATTTTTCAATTTTTTGAGGGTGGTCACAAATTATCGCCCTTTTTGATCTAGGAGGCTTAGTTTAGGAGATATGGCCAAAATAAGTTTTTCATGTAAAAATTTCAATTTTTTTAGGATTTGGGTGGATTTTGTAATTTTTTGAGGGTGGTCACGAATTATCGTCCTTTTTGCTCTAGGACGCATATTTAAGGAGATATGGCCAAAAGAAGTTTTTCATATAAAAATTTCATTTTTTTTAGGATTTGGGTGGATTTTTCAATTTTTTGAGGGTGGTCACGAATTATCGTCCTTTTCGCTCTAGGAGGCTTAGTTTAGGAGATATGGCCAAAGTAAGTTTTTCATGTAAAAATTTCAATTTTTTTAGGATTTGGGTGGATTTTTCAATTTTTTGAGGGTGGTCACGAATTATCGTCCTTTTCGCTCTAGGAGGCTTAGTTTAGGAGATATGGCCAAAATAAGTTTTTCATATAAAAATTTACATTTTTTTAGGATTTGGGTGGATTTTTCAATTTTTTGAGGGTGGTCACGAATTATCGTCCTTTTCGCTCTAGGACGCATATTTAAGGAGATATGGCCAAAAGAAGTTTTTCATATAAAAATTTCAATTTTTTTAGGATTTGGGTGGATTTTTCAATTTTTTGAGGGTCGTCACGAATTATCGTCCTTTTCGCTCTAGGAGGCTTAGTTTAGGAGATATGGCCAAAATAAGTTTTTCATATAAAAATTTACATTTTTTAGGATTTGGGTGGATTTTTCAATTTTTTGAGGGTGGTCACGAATTATCGTCCTTTTCGCTCTAGGACGCATATTTAAGGAGATATGGCCAAAAGAAGTTTTTCATATAAAAATTTAATTTTTTTTAGGATTTGGGTGGATTTTTCAATTTTTTGAGGGTGGTCACGAATTATCGTCCTTTTCGCTCTAGGAGGCTTAGTTTAGGAGATATGGCCAAAATAAGTTTTTCATATAAAAATTTAAATTTTTTTAGGATTTGGGTGGATTTTTCAATTTTTTGAGGGTGGTCACGAATTATCGTCCTTTTCGCTCTAGGACGCATATTTAAGGAGATATGGCCAAAAGAAGTTTTTCATATAAAAATTTCAATTTTTTTAGGATTTGGGTGGATTTTTCAATTTTTTGAGGGTGGTCACGAATTATCGTCCTTTTCGCTCTAGGAGGCTTAGTTTAGGAGATATGGCCAAAATAAGTTTTTCATATAAAAATTTACATTTTTTTAGGATTTGGGTGGATTTTTCAATTTTTTGAGGGTGGTCACGAATTATCGTCCTTTTCGCTCTAGGAGGCTTAGTTTAGGAGATATGGCCAAAATAAGTTTTTCATACAAAAATTTCAATTTTTTTAGGATTTGGGTGGATTTTTTAATGTTTTGAGGGTGGTCACGAATTATCGTCCTTTTCGCTCTAGGAGGCTTAGTTTAGGAGATATGGCCAAAATAAGTTTTTCATATAAAAATTTCAATTTTTTTAGGATTTGGGTGGATTTTTCAATTTTTTGAGGGTGGTCACGAATTATCGTCCTTTTCGCTCTAGGAGGCTTAGTTTAGGAGATATGGCCACAATAAGTTTTTCATATAAAAATTTCAATTTTTTTAGGATTTGGGTGGATTTTTCAATTTTTTGAGGGTGGTCACGAATTATCGTCTTTTTCGCTCTAGGAGGCTTAGTTTAGGAGATATAGCCAAAAGAAGTTTTTCATATAAAAATTGAATTTTTTTAGGATTTGGGTGGATTTTTCAATTTTTTGAGGGTGGTCACGAATTATCGTCCTTTTCGCTCTAGGACGCATATTTAAGGAGATATGGCCAAGAGAAGTTTTTCATATAAACATTTAAATTTTTTTAGGATTTGGGTGGATTTTTAAATTTTTTGAGGGTGGTCACGAATTATCGTCCTTTTCGCTCTAGGAGGCTTAGTTTATGAGATATGGCCAAAATAAGTTTTTCATATAAAAATTTCAATTTTTTTAGGATTTGGGAGGATTTTTCAATTTTTTGAGGGTGGTCACGAATTATCGTCCTTTTCGCTCTAGGAGGCTTAGTTTAGGAGATATGGCCAAAATAAGTTTTTCATATAAAAATTTCAATTTTTTTAGGATTTGGGTGGATTTTTCAATTTTTTGAGGGTGGTCACGAATTATCGTCCTAGGACGCATATTTAAGGAGATATGGCCAAAAGAAGTTTTTCATATAAAAATTTAAATTTTTTTAGGATTTGGGTGGATTTTTCAATTTTTTGAGGGTGGTCACGAATTATCGTCCTTTTTGCTCTAGGAGGCTTAGTTTAGGAGATATGGCCAAAATAAGTTTTTCATATAAAAATTTACATTTTTTTAGGATTTGGGTGGATTTTTCAATTTTTTGAGGGTGGTCACGAATTATCGTCCTTTTCGCTCTAGGAGGCTTAGTTTAGGAGATATGGCCAAAATAAGTTTTTCATATAAAAATTTAAATTTTTTTAGGATTTGGGTGGATTTTTCAATTTTTTGAGGGTGGTCACGAATTATCGTCCTTTTCGCTCTAGGACGCATATTTAAGGAGATATGGCCAAAAGAAGTTTTTCATATAAAAATTTACATTTTTTTAGGATTTGGGTGGATTTTTCAATTTTTTGAGGGTGGTCACGAATTATCGTCCTTTTCGCTCTAGGAGGCTTAGTTTAGGAGATATGGCCAAAAAAAGTTTTTCATATAAAAATTTAAATTTTTTAGGATTTGGGTGGATTTTTCAATTTTTTGAGGGTGGTCACGAATTATCGTCCTTTTCGCTCTAGGAGGCTTAGTTTAGGAGATATGGCCAAAATAAGTTTTTCATATAAAAATTTCAATTTTTTAGGATTTGGGTGGATTTTTCAATTTGTTGGGGGTGGTCACGAATTATCGTCCTTTTTGCTCTAGGACGCATATTTAAGGAGATATGGCCAAAAGAAGTTTTTCATATAAAAATTTAATTTTTTTAGGATTTGGGTGGATTTTTCAATTTTTTGAGGGTGGTCACAAATTATCGCCCTTTTTGATCTAGGAGGCTTAGTTTAGGAGATATGGCCAAAATAAGTTTTTCATGTAAAAATTTCAATTTTTTTAGGATTTGGGTGGATTTTGTAATTTTTTGAGGGTGGTCACGAATTATCGTCCTTTTTGCTCTAGGACGCATATTTAAGGAGATATGGCCAAAAGAAGTTTTTCATATAAAAATTTCATTTTTTTTAGGATTTGGGTGGATTTTTCAATTTTTTGAGGGTGGTCACGAATTATCGTCCTTTTCGCTCTAGGAGGCTTAGTTTAGGAGATATGGCCAAAGTAAGTTTTTCATGTAAAAATTTCAATTTTTTTAGGATTTGGGTGGATTTTTCAATTTTTTGAGGGTGGTCACGAATTATCGTCCTTTTCGCTCTAGGAGGCTTAGTTTAGGAGATATGGCCAAAATAAGTTTTTCATATAAAAATTTACATTTTTTTAGGATTTGGGTGGATTTTTCAATTTTTTGAGGGTGGTCACGAATTATCGTCCTTTTCGCTCTAGGACGCATATTTAAGGAGATATGGCCAAAAGAAGTTTTTCATATAAAAATTTCAATTTTTTTAGGATTTGGGTGGATTTTTCAATTTTTTGAGGGTCGTCACGAATTATCGTCCTTTTCGCTCTAGGAGGCTTAGTTTAGGAGATATGGCCAAAATAAGTTTTTCATATAAAAATTTACATTTTTTAGGATTTGGGTGGATTTTTCAATTTTTTGAGGGTGGTCACGAATTATCGTCCTTTTCGCTCTAGGAGGCTTAGTGTAGGAGATATGGCCAAAAGAAGTTTTTCATATAAAAATTTCAATTTTTTAGGATTTGGGTGGATTTTTCAATTTTTTGAGGGTGGTCACGAATTATCGTCCTTTTCGCTCTAGGAGGCTTAGTGTAGGAGATATGGCCAAAAGAAGTTTTTCATATAAAAATTTAAATTTTTTTAGGATTTGGGTGGATTTTTCAATTTTTTGAGGGTGGTCACGAATTATCGTCCTTTTCGCTCTAGGAGGCTTAGTTTAGGAGATATGGCCAAAATAAGTTTTTCATATAAAAATTTAAATTTTTTTAGGATTTGGGTGGATTTTTCAATTTTTTGAGGGTGGTCACGAATTATCGTCCTTTTCGCTCTAGGACGCATATTTAAGGAGATATGGCCAAAAGAAGTTTTTCATATAAAAATTTCAATTTTTTTAGGATTTGGGTGGATTTTTCAATTTTTTGAGGGTGGTCACGAATTATCGTCCTTTTCGCTCTAGGAGGCTTAGTTTAGGAGATATGGCCAAAAAAAGTTTTTCATATAAAAATTTAAATTTTTTAGGATTTGGGTGGATTTTTCAATTTTTTGAGGGTGGTCACGAATTATCGTCCTTTTCGCTCTAGGAGGCTTAGTTTAGGAGATATGGCCAAAATAAGTTTTTCATATAAAAATTTCAATTTTTTAGGATTTGGGTGGATTTTTCAATTTGTTGGGGGTGGTCACGAATTATCGTCCTTTTTGCTCTAGGACGCATATTTAAGGAGATATGGCCAAAAGAAGTTTTTCATATAAAAATTTAATTTTTTTAGGATTTGGGTGGATTTTTCAATTTTTTGAGGGTGGTCACAAATTATCGCCCTTTTTGATCTAGGAGGCTTAGTTTAGGAGATATGGCCAAAATAAGTTTTTCATGTAAAAATTTCAATTTTTTTAGGATTTGGGTGGATTTTGTAATTTTTTGAGGGTGGTCACGAATTATCGTCCTTTTTGCTCTAGGACGCATATTTAAGGAGATATGGCCAAAAGAAGTTTTTCATATAAAAATTTCATTTTTTTTAGGATTTGGGTGGATTTTTCAATTTTTTGAGGGTGGTCACGAATTATCGTCCTTTTCGCTCTAGGAGGCTTAGTTTAGGAGATATGGCCAAAGTAAGTTTTTCATGTAAAAATTTCAATTTTTTTAGGATTTGGGTGGATTTTTCAATTTTTTGAGGGTGGTCACGAATTATCGTCCTTTTCGCTCTAGGAGGCTTAGTTTAGGAGATATGGCCAAAATAAGTTTTTCATATAAAAATTTACATTTTTTTAGGATTTGGGTGGATTTTTCAATTTTTTGAGGGTGGTCACGAATTATCGTCCTTTTCGCTCTAGGACGCATATTTAAGGAGATATGGCCAAAAGAAGTTTTTCATATAAAAATTTCAATTTTTTTAGGATTTGGGTGGATTTTTCAATTTTTTGAGGGTCGTCACGAATTATCGTCCTTTTCGCTCTAGGAGGCTTAGTTTAGGAGATATGGCCAAAATAAGTTTTTCATATAAAAATTTACATTTTTTAGGATTTGGGTGGATTTTTCAATTTTTTGAGGGTGGTCACGAATTATCGTCCTTTTCGCTCTAGGAGGCTTAGTGTAGGAGATATGGCCAAAAGAAGTTTTTCATATAAAAATTTCAATTTTTTTAGGATTTGGGTGGATTTTTCAATTTTTTGAGGGTGGTCACGAATTATCGTCCTTTTCGCTCTAGGAGGCTTAGTTTAGGAGATATGGCCAAAATAAGTTTTTCATATAAAAATTTAAATTTTTTTAGGATTTGGGTGGATTTTTCAATTTTTTGAGGGTGGTCACGAATTATCGTCCTTTTCGCTCTAGGACGCATATTTAAGGAGATATGGCCAAAAGAAGTTTTTCATATAAAAATTTCAATTTTTTTAGGATTTGGGTGGATTTTTCAATTTTTTGAGGGTGGTCACGAATTATCGTCCTTTTCGCTCTAGGAGGCTTAGTTTAGGAGATATGGCCAAAATAAGTTTTTCATATAAAAATTTACATTTTTTTAGGATTTGGGTGGATTTT
The DNA here is from genome assembly GCF_050003625.1 of Haematobia irritans. Taxonomy (NCBI): domain Eukaryota; kingdom Metazoa; phylum Arthropoda; class Insecta; order Diptera; family Muscidae; genus Haematobia; species Haematobia irritans. The sequence continues at coordinate 20,559,086 of NC_134397.1, forward strand.
TCAATTTTTTGAGGGTGGTCACGAATTATCGTCCTTTTCGCGCTAGGAGGCTTAGTTTAGGAGATATGGCCAAAATAAGTTTTTCATACAAAAATTTCAATTTTTTTAGGATTTGGGTGGATTTTTTAATGTTTTGAGGGTGGTCACGAATTATCGTCCTTTTCGCTCTAGGAGGCTTAGTTTAGGAGATATGGCCAAAATAAGTTTTTCATATAAAAATTTCAATTTTTTTAGGATTTGGGTGGATTTTTCAATTTTTTGAGGGTGGTCACGAATTATCGTCCTTTTCGCTCTAGGAGGCTTAGTTTAGGAGATATGGCCACAATAAGTTTTTCATATAAAAATTTCAATTTTTTTAGGATTTGGGTGGATTTTTCAATTTTTTGAGGGTGGTCACGAATTATCGTCCTTTTCGCTCTAGGAGGCTTAGTTTAGGAGATATAGCCAAAAGAAGTTTTTCATATAAAAATTGAATTTTTTTAGGATTTGGGTGGATTTTTCAATTTTTTGAGGGTGGTCACGAGTTATCGTCCTTTTCGCTCTAGGACGCATATTTAAGGAGATATGGCCAAGAGAAGTTTTTCATATAAAAATTTAAATTTTTTTAGGATTTGGGTGGATTTTTAATTTTTTTGAGGGTGGTCACGAATTATCGTCCTTTTCGCTCTAGGAGGCTTAGTTTATGAGATATGGCCAAAATAAGTTTTTCATATAAAAATTTCAATTTTTTTAGGATTTGGGAGGATTTTTCAATTTTTTGAGGGTGGTCACGAATTATCGTCCTTTTCGCTCTAGGAGGCTTAGTTTAGGAGATATGGCCAAAATAAGTTTTTCATATAAAAATTTCAATTTTTTTAGGATTTGGGTGGATTTTTCAATTTTTTGAGGGTGGTCACGAATTATCGTCCTAGGACGCATATTTAAGGAGATATGGCCAAAAGAAGTTTTTCATATAAAAATTTAAATTTTTTTAGGATTTAGGTGGATTTTTCAATTTTTTGAGGGTGGTCACGAATTATCGTCCTTTTCGCTCTAGGAGGCTTAGTTTAGGAGATATGGCCACAATAAGTTTTTCATATAAAAATTTAAATTTTTTTAGGATTTGGGTGGATTTTTCAATTTTTTGAGGGTGGTCACGAATTATCGTCCTTTTCGCTCTAGGAGGCTTAGTTTAGGAGATATGGCCAAAATAAGTTTTTCATATAAAAATTTAAATTTTTTTAGGATTTGGGTGGATTTTTCAATTTTTTGAGGGTGGTCACGAATTATCGTCCTTTTCGCTCTAGGAGGCTTAGTTTAGGAGATATGGCCACAATAAGTTTTTCATATAAAAATTTAAATTTTTTTAGGATTTGGGTGGATTTTTCAATTTTTTGAGGGTGGTCACGAATTATCGTCCTTTTTGCTCTAGGACGCATATTTAAGGAGATATGGCCAAAAGAAGTTTTTCATATAAAAATTTAATTTTTTTTAGGATTTGGGTGGATTTTTCAATTTTTTGAGGGTGGTCACGAATTATCGTCCTTTTCGCTCTAGGAGGCTTAGTTTAGGAGATATGGCCAAAATAAGTTTTTCATGTAACAATTTCAATTTTTTTAGGATTTGGGTGGATTTTTCAATTTTTTGAGGGTGGTCACGAATTATCGTCCTTTTCGCTCTAGGAGGCTTAGTTTAATAGATATGGCCACAATAAGTTTTTCATATAAAAATTTACATTTTTTTAGGATTTGGGTGGATTTTTCAATTTTTTGAGGGTGGTCACGAATTATTGTCCTTTTTGCTCTAGGACGCATATTTAAGGAGATATGGCCAAAAGAAGTTTTTCATATAAAAATTTAATTTTTTTTAGGATTTGGGTGGATTTTTCAATTTTTTGAGGGTGGTTACGAATTATCGTCCTTTTCGCTCTAGGAGGCTTAGTTTAGGAGATATGGCCACAATAAGTTTTTCATATAAAAATTTAAATTTTTTAGGATTTGGGTGGATTTTTCAATTTTTTGAGGGTGGTCACGAATTATCGTCCTTTTCGCTCTAGGAGGCTTAGTTTAGGAGATATGGCCAAAATAAGTTTTTCATATAAAAATTTCAATTTTTTTAGGATTTGGGTGGATTTTTCAATTTTTTGAGGGTGGTCACGAATTATCGTCCTTTTCGCTCTAGGAGGCTTAGTTTAATAGATATGGCCACAATAAGTTTTTCATATAAAAATTTAAATTTTTTAGGATTTGGGTGGATTTTTCAATTTTTTGAGGGTGGTCACGAATTATCGTCCTTTTCGCTCTAGGAGGCTTAGTTCAGGAGATATGGCCAAAATAAGTTTTTCATATAAAAATTTACATTTTTTTAGGATTTGGGTGGATTTTTCAATTTTTTGAGGGTGGTCACGAATTATCGTCCTTTTCGCTCTAGGACGCATATTTAAGGAGATATGGCCAAAAGAAGTTTTTCATATAAAAATTTCATTTTTTTTGGATTTGGGTGGATTTTTCAATTTTTTGAGGGTGGTCACGAATTATCGTCCTTTTCGCTCTAGGAGGCTTAGTTTAGGAGATATGGCAAAAAGAAGTTTTTCATATAAAAATTTAAATTTTTTTAGGATTTGGGTGGATTTTTCAATTTTTTGAGGGTGGTCGCGAATTATCGTCCTTTTCGCTCTAGGAGGCTTAGTTTAGGAGATATGGCCAAAATAAGTTTTTCATATAAAAATTTCAATTTTTTTAGGATTTGGGTGGATTTTTCAATTTTTTAAGGGTGGTCACGAATTATCGTCCTTTTCGCTCTAGGAGGCTTAGTTTTGGAGATATGGCCAAAGTAAGTTTTTCATGTAAAAATTTCAATTTTTTTAGGATTTGGGTGGATTTTTCAATTTTTTGAGGGTGGTCACGAATTATCGTCCTTTTTGCTCTAGGACGCATATTTAAGGAGATATGGCCAAAAGAAGTTTTTCATATAAAAATTTAATTTTTTTTAGGATTTGGGTGGATTTTTCAATTTTTTGAGGGTGGTCACGAATTATCGTCCTTTTCGCTCTAGGAGGCTTAGTTTAGGAGATATGGCCAAAATAAGTTTTTCATGTAACAATTTCAATTTTTTTAGGATTTGGGTGGATTTTTCAATTTTTTGAGGGTGGTCACGAATTATCGTCCTTTTCGCTCTAGGAGGCTTAGTTTAATAGATATGGCCACAATAAGTTTTTCATATAAAAATTTACATTTTTTTAGGATTTGGGTGGATTTTTCAATTTTTTGAGGGTGGTCACGAATTATTGTCCTTTTTGCTCTAGGACGCATATTTAAGGAGATATGGCCAAAAGAAGTTTTTCATATAAAAATTTAATTTTTTTTAGGATTTGGGTGGATTTTTCAATTTTTTGAGGGTGGTTACGAATTATCGTCCTTTTCGCTCTAGGAGGCTTAGTTTAGGAGATATGGCCACAATAAGTTTTTCATATAAAAATTTAAATTTTTTAGGATTTGGGTGGATTTTTCAATTTTTTGAGGGTGGTCACGAATTATCGTCCTTTTCGCTCTAGGAGGCTTAGTTTAGGAGATAGGCCAAAATAAGTTTTTCATATAAAAATTTCAATTTTTTTAGGATTTGGGTGGATTTTTCAATTTTTTGAGGGTGGTCACGAATTATCGTCCTTTTCGCTCTAGGAGGCTTAGTTTAATAGATATGGCCACAATAAGTTTTTCATATAAAAATTTAAATTTTTTAGGATTTGGGTGGATTTTTCAATTTTTTGAGGGTGGTCACGAATTATCGTCCTTTTCGCTCTAGGAGGCTTAGTTCAGGAGATATGGCCAAAATAAGTTTTTCATATAAAAATTTACATTTTTTTAGGATTTGGGTGGATTTTTCAATTTTTTGAGGGTGGTCACGAATTATCGTCCTTTTCGCTCTAGGACGCATATTTAAGGAGATATGGCCAAAAGAAGTTTTTCATATAAAAATTTCATTTTTTTGGATTTGGGTGGATTTTTCAATTTTTTGAGGGTGGTCACGAATTATCGTCCTTTTCGCTCTAGGAGGCTTAGTTTAGGAGATATGGCAAAAAGAAGTTTTTCATATAAAAATTTAAATTTTTTTAGGATTTGGGTGGATTTTTCAATTTTTTGAGGGTGGTCGCGAATTATCGTCCTTTTCGCTCTAGGAGGCTTAGTTTAGGAGATATGGCCAAAATAAGTTTTTCATATAAAAATTTCAATTTTTTTAGGATTTGGGTGGATTTTTCAATTTTTTAAGGGTGGTCACGAATTATCGTCCTTTTCGCTCTAGGAGGCTTAGTTTAGGAGATATGGCCAAAGTAAGTTTTTCATGTAAAAATTTCAATTTTTTTAGGATTTGGGTGGATTTTTCAATTTTTTGAGGGTGGTCACGAATTATCGTCCTTTTCGCTCTAGGAGGCTTAGTTTAGGAGATATAGCCAAAATAAGTTTTTCATATAAAAATTTACATTTTTTTAGGATTTGGGTGGATTTTTCAATTTTTTGAGGGTGGTCACGAATTATCGTCCTTTTCGCTCTAGGACGCATATTTAAGGAGATATGGCCAAAAGAAGTTTTTCATATAAAAATTTCAATTTTTTTAGGATTTGGGTGGATTTTTCAATTTTTTGAGGGTGGTCACGAATTATCGTCCTTTTCGCTCTAGGAGGCTTAGTTTAGGAGATATGGCCAAAATAAGTTTTTCATATAAAAATTTACATTTTTTTAGGATTTGGGTGGATTTTTCAATTTTTTGAGGGTGGTCACGAATTATCGTCCTTTTCGCTCTAGGAGGCTTAGTTTAGGAGATATGGCCAAAATAAGTTTTTCATATAAAAATTTCAATTTTTTTAGGATTTGGGTGGATTTTTCAATTTTTTGAGGGTGGTCACGAATTATCGTCCTTTTCGCTCTAGGAGGCTTAGTTTAGGAGATATGGCCACAATAAGTTTTTCATATAAAAATTTAAATTTTTTAGGATTTGGGTGGATTTTTCAATTTTTTGAGGGTGGTCACGAATTATCGTCCTTTTCGCTCTAGGAGGCTTAGTTCAGGAGATATGGCCAAAATAAGTTTTTCATATAAAAATTTACATTTTTTTAGGATTTGGGTGGATTTTTCAATTTTTTGAGGGTGGTCACGAATTATCGTCCTTTTCGCTCTAGGACGCATATTTAAGGAGATATGGCCAAAAGAAGTTTTTCATATAAAAATTTCATTTTTTTGGATTTGGGTGGATTTTTCAATTTTTTGAGGGTGGTCACGAATTATCGTCCTTTTCGCTCTAGGAGGCTTAGTTTAGGAGATATGGCAAAAAGAAGTTTTTCATATAAAAATTTAAATTTTTTTAGGATTTGGGTGGATTTTTCAATTTTTTGAGGGTGGTCGCGAATTATCGTCCTTTTCGCTCTAGGAGGCTTAGTTTAGGAGATATGGCCAAAATAAGTTTTTCATATAAAAATTTCAATTTTTTTAGGATTTGGGTGGATTTTTCAATTTTTTAAGGGTGGTCACGAATTATCGTCCTTTTCGCTCTAGGAGGCTTAGTTTAGGAGATATGGCCAAAGTAAGTTTTTCATGTAAAAATTTCAATTTTTTTAGGATTTGGGTGGATTTTTCAATTTTTTGAGGGTGGTCACGAATTATCGTCCTTTTCGCTCTAGGAGGCTTAGTTTAGGAGATATAGCCAAAATAAGTTTTTCATATAAAAATTTACATTTTTTTAGGATTTGGGTGGATTTTTCAATTTTTTGAGGGTGGTCACGAATTATCGTCCTTTTCGCTCTAGGACGCATATTTAAGGAGATATGGCCAAAAGAAGTTTTTCATATAAAAATTTCAATTTTTTTAGGATTTGGGTGGATTTTTCAATTTTTTGAGGGTGGTCACGAATTATCGTCCTTTTCGCTCTAGGAGGCTTAGTTTAGGAGATATGGCCAAAATAAGTTTTTCATATAAAAATTTACATTTTTTTAGGATTTGGGTGGATTTTTCAATTTTTTGAGGGTGGTCACGAATTATCGTCCTTTTCGCTCTAGGACGCATATTTAAGAAGATATGGCCAAAAGAAGTTTTTCATATAAAAATTTCATTTTTTTTAGGATTTGGGTGGATTTTTCAATTTTTTGAGGGTGGTCACGAATTATCGTCCTTTTCGCTCTAGGACGCATATTTAAGGAGATATGGTCAAAAGAAGTTTTTCATATAAAAATTTACATTTTTTTAGGATTTGGGTCGATTTTTTAATTTTTTGAGGGTGGTCACGAATTATTGTCCTTTTCGCTCTAGGACGCATATTTAAGGAGATATGGCCAAAATAAGTTTTTCATATAAAAATTTACATTTTTTTAGGATTTGGGTGGATTTTTCAATTTTTTGAGGGTGGTCACGAATTATCGTCCTTTTCGCTCTAGAAGGCTTAGTTTAGGAGATATGGCCAAAATAAGTCTTTCATATAAAAATTTCAATTTTTTTAGGATTTGGGTGGATTTTTCAATTTTTTGAGGGTGGTCACGAATTATCGTCCTTTTCGCTCTAGGAGGCTTAGTTTAGGAGATATGACCAAAATAAGTTTTTCATATAAAAATTTCAATTTTTTTAGGATTTGGGTGGATTTTTCAATTTTTTGAGGGTGGTCACGAATTATCGTCCTTTTCGCTCTAGGAGGCTTAGTTTAGGAGATATGGCCACAATAAGTTTTTCATATAAAAATTTAAATTTTTTAGGATCTGGGTGGATTTTTCAATTTTTTGAGGGTGGTCACGAATTATCGTCCTTTTCGCTCTAGGAGGCTTAGTTTAGGAGATATGGCCAAAATAAGTTTTTCATATAAAAATTTCAATTTTTTTAGGATTTGGGTGGATTTTTCAATTTGTTGAGGGTGGTCACGAATTATCGTCCTTTTTGCTCTAGGACGCATATTTAAGGAGATATGGCCAAAAGAAGTTTTTCATATAAAAATTTCAATTTTTTTAGGATTTGGGTGGATTTTTCAATTTTTTGAGGGTGGTCACGAATTATCGTCCTTTTCGCTCTAGGAAGCTTAGTTTAGGAGATATGGCCAAAGTAAGTTTTTCATGTAAAAATTTCAATTTTTTTAGGATTTGGGTGGATTTTTAAATTTTTTGAGGGTGGTCACGAATTATCGTCCTTTTCGCTCTAGGAGGCTTAGTTTAGGAGATATGGCCAAAAGAAGTTTTTCATATAAAAATTTACATTTTTTTAGGATTTGGGTGGATTTTTCAATTTTTTGAGGGTGGTCACGGATTATCGTCCTTTTCGCTCTAGGACGCATATTTAAGGAGATATGGCCAAAATAAGTTTTTCATATAAAAATTTAATTTTTTTTAGGATGTTGGTGGATTTTTCAATTTTTTGAGGGTGGTCACGAATTATCGTCCTTTTCGCTCTAGGAAGCTTAGTTTAGGAGATATGGCCAAAGTAAGTTTTTCATGAAAAAATTTCAATTTTTTTAGGATTTGGGTGGATTTTTAAATTTTTTGAGGGTGGTCACGAATTATCGTCCTTTTCGCTCTAGGAGGCTTAGTTTAGGAGATATGGCCAAAAGAAGTTTTTCATATAAAAATTTACATTTTTTTAGGATTTGGGTGGATTTTTCAATTTTTTGAGGGTGGTCACGGATTATCGTCCTTTTCGCTCTAGGACGCATATTTAAGGAGATATGGCCAAAATAAGTTTTTCATATAAAAATTTAATTTTTTTTAGGATTTGGGTGGATTTTTCAATTTTTTGAGGGTGGTCACGAATTATCGTCATTTTTGCTCTAGGAGGCTTAGTTTAGGAGATATGGCCAAAATAAGTTTTTCATGTAAAAATTTCAATTTTTTTAGGATTTGGGTGGATTTTTTAATTTTTTGAGGGTGGTCACGAATTATCGTCCTTTTTGCTCTAGGACGCATATTTAAGGAGATATGGCGCTTTTCGCTCTAGGAGGCTTAGTTTAGGAGATATGGCCAAAATAAGCTTTTCATGTAAAAATTTCAATTTTTTTAGGATTTGGGTGGATTTTTCAATTTTTTGAGGGTGGTCACGAATTATCGTCCTTTTCGCTCTAGGACGCATATTTAAGGAGATATGGCCAAAAGAAGTTTTTCATATAAAAATTTCAATTTTTTTAGGATTTGGGTGGATTTTTCAATTTTTTGAGGGTGGTCACGAATTATCGTCCTTTTCGCTCTAGGAGGCTTAGTTTAGGAATATGGCCAAAATAAGTTTTTCATATAAAAATTTACATTTTTTTATGATTTGGGTGGATTTTTAAATTTTTTGAGGGTGGTCACGAATTATCGTCCTTTTCGCTCTAGGACGCATATTTAAGGAGATATGGCCAAAAGAAGTTTTTCATATAAAAATTTCAATTTTTTTAGGAGTTGGGTGGATTTTTAAATTTTTTGAGGGTGGTCACGAATTATCGTCCTTTTCGCTCTAGGAGGCTCTAGGAGTTTAGGAGATATGGCCAAAATAAGTTTTTCATATAAAAATTTACATTTTTTTAGGATTTGGGTGGATTTTTCAATTTTTTGAGGGTGGTCACGAATTATCGTCCTTTTTGCTCTAGGACGCATATTTAAGGAGATATGGCCAAAAGAAGTTTTTCATATAAAAATTTACATTTTTTTAGGATTTGGGTGGATTTTTCAATTTTTTGAGGGTGGTCACGAATTATCGTCCTTTTCGCTCTAGGACGCATATTTAAGGAGATATGGCCAAAAGAAGTTTTTCATATAAAAATTTCATATAAAAATTTACATTCTTTTGGATTTGGGTGGATTTTTCAATTTTTTGAGGGTAGTCACGAATTATCGTCCTTTTCGCTCTAGGACGCATATTTAAGGAGATATGGCCAAAAGAAGTTTTTCATATAAAAATTTCAATTTTTTTAGGATTTGGGTGGATTTTTCAATTTTTTGAGTGTGGTCACGAATTATCGTCCTTTTCGCTCTAGGAGGCTTAGTTTAGGAGATATGGCCAAAATAAGTTTTTCATATAAAAATTTCAATTTTTTTAGGATTTGGGTGGATTTTTCAATTTTTTGAGGGTGGTCACGAATTATCGTCCTTTTCGCTCTAGGAGGCTTAGTTTAGGAAATATGGCCACAATAAGTTTTTCATATAAAAATTTAAATTTTTTAGGATTTGGGTGGATTTTTCAATTTTTTGAGGGTGGTCACGAATTATCGTCCTTTTCGCTCTAGGAGGCTTAGTTTAGGAGATATGGCCAAAATAAGTTTTTCATATAAAAATTTCAATTTGTTTAGGATTTGGGTGGATTTTTCAATTTGTTGAGGGTGGTCACGAATTATCGTCCTTTTTGCTCTAGGACGCATATTTAAGGAGATATGGCCAAAAGAAGTTTTTCATATAAAAATTTAATTTTTTTTAGGATTTGGGTGGATTTTTGGAATTATCGTCCTTTTTGCTCTAGGAGGCTTAGTTTAGGAGATATGGCCAAAATAAGTTTTTCATGTAAAAATTTCAATTTTTTTAGGATTTGGGTGGATTTTTTAATTTTTTGAGGGTGGTCACGAATTATCGTCCTTTTTGCTCTAGGACGCATATTTAAGGAGATATGGCCAAAAGAAGTTTTTCATATAAAAATTTAATTTTTTTAGGATTTGGGTGGATTTTTCAATTTTTTGAGGGTGTTCACGAATTATCGTCCTTTTTGCTCTAGGAGGCTTAGTTTAGGAGATATGGCCAAAATAAGTTCTTCATGTAAAAATTTCATTTTTTTTAGGATTTGGGTGGATTTGGAAGTTTTTCATATAAAAATTTACATTTTTTTAGGATTTGGGTGGATTTTTCAATTTTTTGAGGGTGGTCACGAATTATCGTCCTTTTCGCTCTAGGAGGCTTAGTTTAGGAGATATGGCCTAAGTAAGTTTTTAATGTAAAAATTTCAATTTTTTTAGGATTTGGGTGGATTTTTCAATTTTTTGAGGGTGGTCACGAATTATCGTCCTTTTCGCTCTAGGAGGCTTAGTTTAGGAGATATGGCCAAAATAAGTTTTTCATATAAAAATTTAAATTTTTTTAGGATTTGGGTGGATTTTTGAATTTTTTGAGGGTGGTCACGAATTATCGTCATTTTTGCTCTAGGAGGCTTAGTTTAGGAGATATGGCCACAATAAGTTTTTCATATAAAAATTTAAATTTTTTAGGATTTGGGTGGATTTTTTAATTTTTTGAGGGTGGTCACGAATTATCGTCATTTTTGCTCTAGGAGGCTTAGTTTAGGAGATATGGCCAAAATAAGTTTTTCATATAAAAATTTCAATTTTTTTAGGATTTGGGTGGATTTTTCAATTTTTTGAGGGTGGTCACGAATTATCGTCCTTTTCGCTCTAGGAGGCTTAGTTTAGGAGATATGGCCAAAATAAGTTTTTCATATAAAAATTTACATTTTTTTATGATTTGGGTGGATTTTTCAATATTTTGAGGGTGGTCACGAATTATCGTCCTTTTCGCTCTAGGACGCATATTTAAGGAAATATGGCCAAAATAAGTTTTTCATATAAGAATTTAAATTTTTTTAGGATTTGGGTGGATTTTTCAATTTTTTGAGGGTGGTCACGAATTATCGTCCTTTTCGCTCTAGGAGACTTAGTTTAGGAGATATGGCCAAAATAAGTTTTTCATATAAAAATTTAAATTTTTTTAGGATTTGGGTAGATTTTTTAATTTTTTGAGGGTGGTCACGAATTATCGTCATTTTTGCTCTAGGAGGCTTAGTTTAGGAGATATGGCCAAAATAAGTTTTTCATGTAAAAATTTCAATTTTTTTAGGATTTGGGTGGATTTTTCAATTTTTTGAGGGTGGTCACGAATTATCGTCCTTTTCGCTCTAGGACGCATATTTAAGGAGATATGGCCAAAAGAAGTTTTTCATATAAAAAATTCCAATTTTTTTAGGATTTGGGTGGATTTTTCAATTTTTTGAGGGTGGTCACGAATTATCGTCCTTTTCGCTCTAGGAGGCTTAGTTTAGGAGATATGGCCAAAATAAGTTTTTCATATAAAAATTTACATTTTTTTATGATTTGGGTGGATTTTTCAATATTTTGAGGGTGGTCACGAATTATCGTCCTTTTCGCTCTAGGACGCATATTTAAGGAAATATGGCCAAAAGAAGTTTTTCATATAAAAATTTCAATTTTTTTAGGATTTGGGTGGATTTTTCAATTTTTTGAGGGTGGTCACGAATTATCGTCCCTTTCCCTCTAGGTGGCTTAGTTTAGGAGATATGGCCAAAATAAGTTTTTCATATAAAAATTTACATTTTTTTAGGATTTGGGTGGATTTTTCAATTTTTTGAGGGTGGTCACGAATTATCGTCCTTTTTGCTCTAGGACGCATATTTAAGGAGATATGGCCAAAAGAAGTTTTTCATATAAAAATTTCAATTTTTTTAGGATTTGGGTGGATTTTTCAATTTTTTGAGGGTGGTCACGAATTATCGTCCTTTTCGCTCTTGGAGGCTTAGTTTAGGAGATATGGCCAAAATAAGTTTTTCATATAAAAATTTACATTTTTTTAGGATTTGGGTGGATTTTTCAATTTTTTGAGGGTGGTCACGAATTATCGTCCTTTTTGCTCTAGGACGCATATTTAAGGAGATATGGCCAAAATAAGTTTTTCATATAAAAATTTACATTTTTTTAGGATTTGGGTGGATTTTTCAATTTTTTGAGGGTGGTCACGAATTATCGTCCTTTTCGCTCTAGAAGGCTTAGTTTAGGAGATATGGCCAAAATAAGTTTTTCATATAAAAATTTCAATTTTTTTAGGAGTTGGGTGGATTTTTCTATTTTTTGAGGGTGCTCACGAATTATCGTCCTTTTCGCTCTAGGAGGCTTAGTTTAGGAGATATGGCCAAAATAAGTTTTTCATATAAAAATTTCAATTTTTTTAGGATTTGGGTGGATTTTTCAATTTTTTGAGGGTGGTCACGAATTATCGTCCTTTTCGCTCTAGGAGGCTTAGTTTAGGAGATATGGCCAAAGTAAGTTTTTCATGTAAAAATTTCAATTTTTTTAGGATTTGGGTGGATTTTTCAATTTTTTGAGGGTGGTCACGAATTATCGTCCTTTTCGCTCTAGGAGGCTTAGTTTAGGAGATATGGCCAAAATAAGTTTTTCATATAAAAATTTACATTTTTTTAGGATTTGGGTGGATTTTTCAATTTTTTGAGGGTGGTCACGAATTATCGTCCTTTTTGCTCTAGGAGGCTTAGTTTAGGAGATATGGCCAAAAGAAGTTTTTCATATAAAAATTTCAATTTTTTTAGGAATTGGGTGGATTTTTCAATTTTTTGAGTGTGGTCACGAATTATCGTCCTTTTCGCTCTAGGACGCATATTTAAGGAGATATGGCAAAAAGAAGTTTTTCATATAAAAATTTACATTTTTTTAGGAATTGGGTGGATTTTTCAATTTTTTGAGGGTGGTCACGAATTATCGTCCTTTTCGCTCTAGGAGGCTTAGTTTAATAGATATGGCCACAATAAGTTTTTCATATAAAAATTTAAATTTTTTAGGATTTGGGTGGATTTTTCAATTTTTTGAGGGTGGTCACGAATTATCGTCCTTTTCGCTCTAGGAGGCTTAGTTCAGGAGATATGGCCAAAATAAGTTTTTCATATAAAAATTTACATTTTTTTAGGATTTGGGTGGATTTTTCAATTTTTTGAGGGTGGTCACGAATTATCGTCCTTTTCGCTCTAGGACGCATATTTAAGGAGATATGGCCAAAAGAAGTTTTTCATATAAAAATTTCATTTTTTTGGATTTGGGTTGATTTTTCAATTTTTTGAGGGTGGTCACGAATTATCGTCCTTTTCGCTCTAGGAGGCTTAGTTTAGGAGATATGACCAAAATAAGTTTTTCATATAAAAATTTCAATTTTTTTAGGATTTGGGTGGATTTTTCAATTTTTTGAGGGTGGTCACGAATTATCGTCCTTTTCGCTCTAGGAGGCTTAGTTTAGGAGATATGGCCACAATAAGTTTTTCATATAAAAATTTAAATTTTTTAGGATCTGGGTGGATTTTTCAATTTTTTGAGGGTGGTCACGAATTATCGTCCTTTTCGCTCTAGGAGGCTTAGTTTAGGAGATATGGCCAAAATAAGTTTTTCATATAAAAATTTCAATTTTTTTAGGATTTGGGTGGATTTTTCAATTTGTTGAGGGTGGTCACGAATTATCGTCCTTTTTGCTCTAGGACGCATATTTAAGGAGATATGGCCAAAAGAAGTTTTTCATATACAAAATTTCAATTTTTTTAGGATTTGGGTGGATTTTTCAATTTTTTGAGGGTGGTCACGAATTATCGTCCTTTTCGCTCTAGGAAGCTTAGTTTAGGAGATATGGCCAAAGTAAGTTTTTCATGTAAAAATTTCAATTTTTTTAGGATTTGGGTGGATTTTTAAATTTTTTGAGGGTGGTCACGAATTATCGTCCTTTTCGCTCTAGGAGGCTTAGTTTAGGAGATATGGCCAAAAGAAGTTTTTCATATAAAAATTTACATTTTTTTAGGATTTGGGTGGATTTTTCAATTTTTTGAGGGTGGTCACGAATTATCGTCCTTTTCGCTCTAGGACGCATATTTAAGGAGATATGGCCAAAAGAAGTTTTTCATATAAAAAATTCCAATTTTTTTAGGATTTGGGTGGATTTTTCAATTTTTTGAGGGTGGTCACGAATTATCGTCCTTTTCGCTCTAGGAGGCTTAGTTTAGGAGATATGGCCAAAATAAGTTTTTCATATAAAAATTTACATTTTTTTATGATTTGGGTGGATTTTTCAATATTTTGAGGGTGGTCACGAATTATCGTCCTTTTCGCTCTAGGACGCATATTTAAGGAAATATGGCCAAAAGAAGTTTTTCATATAAAAATTTCAATTTTTTTAGGATTTGGGTGGATTTTTCAATTTTTTGAGGGTGGTCACGAATTATCGTCCCTTTCCCTCTAGGTGGCTTAGTTTAGGAGATATGGCCAAAATAAGTTTTTCATATAAAAATTTACATTTTTTTAGGATTTGGGTGGATTTTTCAATTTTTTGAGGGTGGTCACGAATTATCGTCCTTTTTGCTCTAGGACGCATATTTAAGGAGATATGGCCAAAAGAAGTTTTTCATATAAAAATTTCAATTTTTTTAGGATTTGGGTGGATTTTTCAATTTTTTGAGGGTGGTCACGAATTATCGTCCTTTTCGCTCTTGGAGGCTTAGTTTAGGAGATATGGCCAAAATAAGTTTTTCATATAAAAATTTACATTTGTTTAGGATTTGGGTGGATTTTTCAATTTTTTGAGGGTGGTCACGAATTATCGTCCTTTTTGCTCTAGGACGCATATTTAAGGAGATATGGCCAAAATAAGTTTTTCATATAAAAATTTACATTTTTTTAGGATTTGGGTGGATTTTTCAATTTTTTGAGGGTGGTCACGAATTATCGTCCTTTTCGCTCTAGAAGGCTTAGTTTAGGAGATATGGCCAAAATAAGTTTTTCATATAAAAATTTCAATTTTTTTAGGAGTTGGGTGGATTTTTCTATTTTTTGAGGGTGCTCACGAATTATCGTCCTTTTCGCTCTAGGAGGCTTAGTTTAGGAGATATGGCCAAAATAAGTTTTTCATATAAAAATTTCAATTTTTTTAGGATTTGGGTGGATTTTTCAATTTTTTGAGGGTGGTCACGAATTATCGTCCTTTTCGCTCTAGGAGGCTTAGTTTAGGAGATATGGCCAAAGTAAGTTTTTCATGTAAAAATTTCAATTTTTTTAGGATTTGGGTGGATTTTTCAATTTTTTGAGGGTGGTCACGAATTATCGTCCTTTTCGCTCTAGGAGGCTTAGTTTAGGAGATATGGCCAAAATAAGTTTTTCATATAAAAATTTACATTTTTTTAGGATTTGGGTGGATTTTTCAATTTTTTGAGGGTGGTCACGAATTATCGTCCTTTTTGCTCTAGGAGGCTTAGTTTAGGAGATATGGCCAAAAGAAGTTTTTCATATAAAAATTTCAATTTTTTTAGGAATTGGGTGGATTTTTCAATTTTTTGAGTGTGGTCACGAATTATCGTCCTTTTCGCTCTAGGACGCATATTTAAGGAGATATGGCAAAAAGAAGTTTTTCATATAAAAATTTACATTTTTTTAGGAATTGGGTGGATTTTTCAATTTTTTGAGGGTGGTCACGAATTATCGTCCTTTTCGCTCTAGGAGGCTTAGTTTAATAGATATGGCCACAATAAGATTTTCATATAAAAATTTAAATTTTTTAGGATTTGGGTGGATTTTTCAATTTTTTGAGGGTGGTCACGAATTATCGTCCTTTTCGCTCTAGGAGGCTTAGTTCAGGAGATATGGCCAAAATAAGTTTTTCATATAAAAATTTACATTTTTTTAGGATTTGGGTGGATTTTTCAATTTTTTGAGGGTGGTCACGAATTATCGTCCTTTTCGCTCTAGGACGCATATTTAAGGAGATATGGCCAAAAGAAGTTTTTCATATAAAAATTTCATTTTTTTGGATTTGGGTTGATTTTTCAATTTTTTGAGGGTGGTCACGAATTATCGTCCTTTTCGCTCTAGGAGGCTTAGTTTAGGAGATATGACCAAAATAAGTTTTTCATATAAAAATTTCAATTTTTTTAGGATTTGGGTGGATTTTTCAATTTTTTGAGGGTGGTCACGAATTATCGTCCTTTTCGCTCTAGGAGGCTTAGTTTAGGAGATATGGCCACAATAAGTTTTTCATATAAAAATTTAAATTTTTTAGGATCTGGGTGGATTTTTCAATTTTTTGAGGGTGGTCACGAATTATCGTCCTTTTCGCTCTAGGAGGCTTAGTTTAGGAGATATGGCCAAAATAAGTTTTTCATATAAAAATTTCAATTTTTTTAGGATTTGGGTGGATTTTTCAATTTGTTGAGGGTGGTCACGAATTATCGTCCTTTTTGCTCTAGGACGCATATTTAAGGAGATATGGCCAAAAGAAGTTTTTCATATACAAAATTTCAATTTTTTTAGGATTTGGGTGGATTTTTCAATTTTTTGAGGGTGGTCACGAATTATCGTCCTTTTCGCTCTAGGAAGCTTAGTTTAGGAGATATGGCCAAAGTAAGTTTTTCATGTAAAAATTTCAATTTTTTTAGGATTTGGGTGGATTTTTAAATTTTTTGAGGGTGGTCACGAATTATCGTCCTTTTCGCTCTAGGAGGCTTAGTTTAGGAGATATGGCCAAAAGAAGTTTTTCATATAAAAATTTACATTTTTTTAGGATTTGGGTGGATTTTTCAATTTTTTGAGGGTGGTCACGGATTATCGTCCTTTTCGCTCTAGGACGCATATTTAAGGAGATATGGCCAAAATAAGTTTTTCATATAAAAATTTAATTTTTTTTAGGATGTTGGTGGATTTTTCAATTTTTTGAGGGTGGTCACGAATTATCGTCCTTTTTGCTCTAGGAGGCTTAGTTTAGGAGATATGGCCAAAATAAGTTCTTCATGTAAAAATTTAATTTTTTTTAGGATTTGGGTGGATTTTTCAATTTTTTGAGGGTGGTCACGAATTATCGTCCTTTTCGCTCTAGGAAGCTTAGTTTAGGAGATATGGCCAAAGTAAGTTTTTCATGTAAAAATTTCAATTTTTTTAGGATTTGGGTGGATTTTTAAATTTTTTGAGGGTGGTCACGAATTATCGTCCTTTTCGCTCTAGGAGGCTTAGTTTAGGAGATATGGCCAAAAGAAGTTTTTCATATAAAAATTTACATTTTTTTAGGATTTGGGTGGATTTTTCAATTTTTTGAGGGTGGTCACGGATTATCGTCCTTTTCGCTCTAGGACGCATATTTAAGGAGATATGGCCAAAATAAGTTTTTCATATAAAAATTTCAATTTTTTTAGGATTTGGGTGGATTTTTCAATTTTTTGAGGGTGGTCACGAATTATCGTCCTTTTCGCTCTAGGAGGCTTAGTTTAGGAGATATGGCCAAAATAAGTTTTTCATATAAAAATTTACATTTTTTTTAGGATTTGGGTGGATTTTTCAATTTTTTGAGGGTGGTCACGAATTATCGTCCTTTTCGCTCTAGGAGGCTTAGTTTAGGAGATATGGCCAAAATAAGTTTTTCATATAAAAATTTCAATTTTTTTAGGATTTGGGTGGATTTTTCAATTTTTTGGGGGTGGTCACGAATTATCGTCCTTTTCGCTCTAGGAGGCTTAGTTTAGGAGATATGGCCAAAATAAGTTTTTCATATAAAAATTTACATTTTTTTAGGATTTGGGTGGATTTTTCAATTTTTTGAGGGTGGTCACGAATTATCGTCCTTTTCGCTCTAGGAGGCTTAGTTTAGGAGATATGGCCAAAATAAGTTTTTCATATAAAAATTTCAATTTTTTTAGGATTTGGGTGGATTTTTCAATTTTTTGAGGGTGGTCACGAATTATCGTCCTTTTCGCTCTAGGAGGCTTAGTTTAGGAGATATGGCCAAAATAAGTTTTTCATATAAAAATTTAATTTTTTTTAGGATTTGGGTGGATTTTTCAATTTTTTGAGGGTGGTCACGAATTATCGTCCTTTTCGCTCTAGGAGGCTTAGTTTAGGAGATATGGCCAAAATAAGTTTTTCATATAAAAATTTCAATTTTTTTAGGATTTGGGTGGATTTTTTAATTTTTTGAGGGTGGTCACGAATTATCCTCCTTTTTGCTCTAGGACGCATATTTAAGGAGATATGGCGCTTTTCGCTCTAGGAGGCTTAGTTTAGGAGATATGGCCAAAATAAGCTTTTCATGTAAAAATTTCAATTTTTTTAGGATTTGGGTGGATTTTTCAATTTTTTGAGGGTGGTCACGAATTATCGTCCTTTTCGCTCTAGGACGCATATTTAAGGAGATATGGCCAAAAGAAGTTTTTCATATAAAAATTTCAATTTTTTTAGGATTTGGGTGGATTTTTCAATTTTTTGAGGGTGGTCACGAATTATCGTCCTTTTCGCTCTAGGAGGCTTAGTTTAGGAATATGGCCAAAATAAGTTTTTCATATAAAAATTTACATTTTTTTATGATTTGGGTGGATTTTTAAATTTTTTGAGGGTGGTCACGAATTATCGTCCTTTTCGCTCTAGGACGCATATTTAAGGAGATATGGCCAAAAGAAGTTTTTCATATAAAAATTTCAATTTTTTTAGGAGTTGGGTGGATTTTTAAATTTTTTGAGGGTGGTCACGAATTATCGTCCTTTTCGCTCTAGGAGGCTTAGTTTAGGAGATATGGCCAAAATAAGTTTTTCATATAAAAATTTACATTTTTTTAGGATTTGGATGGATTTTTCAATTTTTTGAGGGTGGTCACGAATTATCGTCCTTTTCGCTCTAGGAGGCTTAGTTTAGGAGATATGCCCAAAATAAGTTTTTCATATAAAAATTTAAATTTTTTTAGGATTTGGGTGGATTTTTCAATTTTTTGAGGGTGGTCACGAATTATCGTCCTTTTTGCTCTAGGACGCATATTTAAGGAGATATGGCCAAAAGAAGTTTTTCATATAAAAATTTACATTTTTTTAGGATTTGGGTGGATTTTTCAATTTTTTGAGGGTGGTCACGAATTATCGTCCTTTTCGCTCTAGGACGCATATTTAAGGAGATATGGCCAAAAGAAGTTTTTCATATAAAAATTTCATATAAAAATTTACATTCTTTTGGATTTGGGTGGATTTTTCAATTTTTTGAGGGTAGTCACGAATTATCGTCCTTTTCGCTCTAGGACGCATATTTAAGGAGATATCGCCAAAAGAAGTTTTTCATATAAAAATTTCAATTTTTTTAGGATTTGGGTGGATTTTTCAATTTTTTGAGTGTGGTCACGAATTATCGTCCTTTTCGCTCTAGGAGGCTTAGTTTAGGAGATATGGCCAAAATAAGTTTTTCATATAAAAATTTCAATTTTTTTAGGATTTGGGTGGATTTTTCAATTTTTTGAGGGTGGTCACGACTTATCGTCCTTTTCGCTCTAGGAGGCTTAGTTTAGGAAATATGGCCACAATAAGTTTTTCATATAAAAATTTAAATTTTTTAGGATTTGGGTGGATTTTTCAATTTTTTGAGGGTGGTCACGAATTATCGTCCTTTTCGCTCTAGGAGGCTTAGTTTAGGAGATATGGCCAAAATAAGTTTTTCATATAAAAATTTCAATTTGTTTAGGATTTGGGTGGATTTTTCAATTTGTTGAGGGTGGTCACGAATTATCGTCCTTTTTGCTCTAGGACGCATATTTAAGGAGATATGGCCAAAAGAAGTTTTTCATATAAAAATTTAATTTTTTTTAGGATTTGGGTGGATTTTTGGAATTATCGTCCTTTTTGCTCTAGGAGGCTTAGTTTAGGAGATATGGCCAAAATAAGTTTTTCATGTAAAAATTTCAATTTTTTTAGGATTTGGGTGGATTTTTTAATTTTTTGAGGGTGGTCACGAATTATCGTCCTTTTTGCTCTAGGACGCATATTTAAGGAGATATGGCCAAAAGAAGTTTTTCATATAAAAATTTAATTTTTTTAGGATTTGGGTGGATTTTTCAATTTTTTGAGGGTGGTCACGAATTATCGTCCTTTTTGCTCTAGGAGGCTTAGTTTAGGAGATATGGCCAAAATAAGTTCTTCATGTAAAAATTTCATTTTTTTTAGGATTTGGGTGGATTTTTCAATTTTTTGAGGGTGGTCACGAATTATCGTCCTTTTTGCTCTAGGACGCATATTTAAGGAGATATGGCCAAAAGAAGTTTTTCATATAAAAATTTACATTTTTTTAGGATTTGGGTGGATTTTTCAATTTTTTGAGGGTGGTCACGAATTATCGTCCTTTTCGCTCTAGGAGGCTTAGTTTAGGAGATATGGCCTAAGTAAGTTTTTAATGTAAAAATTTAAATTTTTTTAGGATTTGGGTGGATTTTTCAATTTTTTGAGGGTGGTCACGAATTATCGTCCTTTTCGCTCTAGGAGGCTTAGTTTAGGAGATATGGCCAAAATAAGTTTTTCATATAAAAATTTAAATTTTTTTAGGATTTGGGTGGATTTTTGAATTTTTTGAGGGTGGTCACGAATTATCGTCATTTTTGCTCTAGGAGGCTTAGTTTAGGAGATATGGCCACAATAAGTTTTTCATATAAAAATTTAAATTTTTTAGGATTTGGGTGGATTTTTTAATTTTTTGAGGGTGGTCACGAATTATCGTCATTTTTGCTCTAGGAGGCTTAGTTTAGGAGATATGGCCAAAATAAGTTTTTCATATAAAAATTTCAATTTTTTTAGGATTTGGGTGGATTTTTCAATTTTTTGAGGGTGGTCACGAATTATCGTCCTTTTCGCTCTAGGAGGCTTAGTTTAGGAGATATGGCCAAAATAAGTTTTTCATATAAAAATTTAAATTTTTTTAGGATTTGGGTGGATTTTTTAATTTTTTGAGGGTGGTCACGAATTATCGTCATTTTTGCTCTAGGAGGCTTAGTTTAGGAGATATGGCCAAAATAAGTTTTTCATATAAAAATTTAAATTTTTTTAGGATTTGGGTGGATTTTTCAATTTTTTGAGGGTGGTCACGAATTATCGTCCTTTTCGCTCTAGGAGACTTAGTTTAGGAGATATGGCCAAAATAAGTTTTTCATATAAAAATTTAAATTTTTTTAGGATTTGGGTAGATTTTTTAATTTTTTGAGGGTGGTCACGAATTATCGTCATTTTTGCTCTAGGAGGCTTAGTTTAGGAGATATGGCCAAAATAAGTTTTTCATGTAAAAATTTCAATTTTTTTAGGATTTGGGTGGATTTTTCAATTTTTTGAGGGTGGTCACGAATTATCGTCCTTTTCGCTCTAGGACGCATATTTAAGGAGATATGGCCAAAAGAAGTTTTTCATATAAAAAATTCCAATTTTTTTAGGATTTGGGTGGATTTTTCAATTTTTTGAGGGTGGTCACGAATTATCGTCCTTTTCGCTCTAGGAGGCTTAGTTTAGGAGATATGGCCAAAATAAGTTTTTCATATAAAAATTTACATTTTTTTATGATTTGGGTGGATTTTTCAATTTTTTGAGGGTGGTCACGAATTATCGTCCTTTTCGCTCTAGGACGCATATTTAAGGAAATATGGCCAAAAGAAGTTTTTCATATAAAAATTTCAATTTTTTTAGGATTTGGGTGGATTTTTCAATTTTTTGAGGGTGGTCACGAATTATCGTCCCTTTCCCTCTAGGTGGCTTAGTTTAGGAGATATGGCCAAAATAAGTTTTTCATATAAAAATTTACATTTTTTTAGGATTTGGGTGGATTTTTCAATTTTTTGAGGGTGGTCACGAATTATCGTCCTTTTTGCTCTAGGACGCATATTTAAGGAGATATGGCCAAAAGAAGTTTTTCATATAAAAATTTACATTTTTTTAGGATTTGGGTGGATTTTTCAATTTTTTGAGGGTGGTCACGAATTATCGTCCTTTTCGCTCTTGGAGGCTTAGTTTAGGAGATATGGCCAAAATAAGTTTTTCATATAAAAATTTACATTTTTTTAGGATTTGGGTGGATTTTTCAATTTTTTGAGGGTGGTCACGAATTATCGTCCTTTTTGCTCTAGGACGCATATTTAAGGAGATATGGCCAAAATAAGTTTTTCATATAAAAATTTACATTTTTTTAGGATTTGGGTGGATTTTTCAATTTTTTGAGGGTGGTCACGAATTATCGTCCTTTTCGCTCTAGAAGGCTTAGTTTAGGAGATATGGCCAAAATAAGTTTTTCATATAAAAATTTCAATTTTTTTAGGAGATGGGTGGATTTTTCTATTTTTTGAGGGTGCTCACGAATTATCGTCCTTTTCGCTCTAGGAGGCTTAGTTTAGGAGATATGGCCAAAATAAGTTTTTCATATAAAAATTTCAATTTTTTTAGGATTTGGGTGGATTTTTCAATTTTTTGAGGGTGGTCACGAATTATCGTCCTTTTCGCTCTAGGAGGCTTAGTTTAGGAGATATGGCCAAAGTAAGTTTTTCATGTAAAAATTTCAATTTTTTTAGGATTTGGGTGGATTTTTCAATTTTTTGAGGGTGGTCACGAATTATCGTCCTTTTCGCTCTAGGAGGCTTAGTTTAGGAGATATGGCCAAAATAAGTTTTTCATATAAAAATTTACATTTTTTTAGGATTTGGGTGGATTTTTCAATTTTTTGAGGGTGGTCACGAATTATCGTCCTTTTTGCTCTAGGAGGCTTAGTTTAGGAGATATGGCCAAAAGAAGTTTTTCATATAAAAATTTCAATTTTTTTAGGAATTGGGTGGATTTTTCAATTTTTTGAGTGTGGTCACGAATTATCGTCCTTTTCGCTCTAGGACGCATATTTAAGGAGATATGGCAAAAAGAAGTTTTTCATATAAAAATTTACATTTTTTTAGGAATTGGGTGGATTTTTCAATTTTTTGAGGTTGGTCACGAATTATCGTCCTTTTCGCTCTAGGACGCATATTTAAGGAGATATGGCAAAAAGAAGTTTTTCATATAAAAATTTACATTTTTTTAGGATTTGGGTGGATTTTTCAATTTTTTGAGGTTGGTCACGAATTATCGTCTTTTTCCCTCTAGGACGCATATTTAAGGAGATATGGCCAAAAGAAGTTTTTCATATAAAAATTTCAATTTTTTAGGATTTGGGTGGATTTTTCAATTTTTTGAGGGTGGTCACGAATTATCGTCCTTTTTGCTCTAGGAGGCTTAGTTTAGGAGATATGGCCAAAAGAAGTTTTTCATATAAAAATTTCAATTTTTTTAGGAATTGGGTGGATTTTTCAATTTTTTGAGTGTGGTCACGAATTATCGTCCTTTTCGCTCTAGGAGGCTTAGTTTAGGAGATATGGCCAAAATAAGTTTTTCATATAAAAATTTAAATTTTTTTAGGATTTGGGTGGATTTTTCAATTTTTTGAGGGTGGTCACGAATTATCGTCCTTTTTGCTCTAGGACGCATATTTAAGGAGATATGGCCAAAATAAGTTTTTCATATAAAAATTTACATTTTTTTAGGATTTGGGTGGATTTTTCAATTTTTTGAGGGTGGTCACGAATTATCGTCCTTTTCGCTCTAGAAGGCTTAGTTTAGGAGATATGGCCAAAATAAGTTTTTCATATAAAAATTAAAATTTTTTTAGGAGTTGGGTGGATTTTTCAATTTTTTGAGGGTGGTCACGAATTATCGTCCTTTTCGCTCTAGGAGGCTTAGTTTAGGAGATATGGCCAAAATAAGTTTTTCATATAAAAATTTCAATTTTTTTAGGATTTGGGTGGATTTTTCAATTTTTTGAGGGTGGTCACGAATTATCGTCCTTTTCGCTCTAGGAGGCTTAGTTTAGGAGATATGGCCAAAGTAAGTTTTTCATGTAAAAATTTCAATTTTTTTAGGATTTGGGTGGATTTTTCAATTTTTTGAGGGTGGTCACGAATTATCGTCCTTTTCGCTCTAGGACGCATATTTAAGGAGATATGGCCAAAAGAAGTTTTTCATATAAAAATTTCAATTTTTTAGGATTTGGGTGGATTTTTCAATTTTTTGAGGGTGGTCACGAATTATCGTCCTTTTTGCTCTAGGAGGCTTAGTTTAGGAGATATGGCCAAAAGAAGTTTTTCATATAAAAATTTCAATTTTTTTAAGAATTGGGTGGATTTTTCAATTTTTTGAGTGTGGTCACGAATTATCGTCCTTTTCGCTCTAGGACGCATATTTAAGGAGATATGGCCAAAAGAAGTTTTTCATATAAAAATTTACATTTTTTTAGGATTTGGGTGGATTTTTCAATTTTTTGAGGTTGGTCACGAATTATCGTCTTTTTCGCTCTAGGACGCATATTTAAGGAGATATGGCCAAAAGAAGTTTTTCATATAAAAATTTCAATTTTGGTTGATTTTTCAATTTTTTGAGGGTGGTCACGAATTATCGTCCTTTTTGCTCTAGGAGGCTTAGTTTAGGAGATATGGCCAAAAGAAGTTTTTCATATAAAAATTTCAATTTTTTTAGGAATTGGGTGGATTTTTCAATTTTTTGAGTGTGGTCACGAATTATCGTCCTTTTCGCTCTAGGAGGCTTAGTTTAGGAGATATGGCCAAAATAAGTTTTTCATATAAAAATTTCAATTTTTTTAGGATTTGGGTGGATTTTTCAATTTGTTGAGGGTGGTCACGAATTATCGTCCTTTTCGCTCTAGGAGGCTTAGTTTAGGAGATATGGCCAAAATAAGTTTTTCATATAAAAATTTACACTTTTTTAGGATTTGGGTGGATTTTTCAATTTTTTGAGGGTGGTCACGAATTATCGTCCTTTTCGCTCTAGGAGGCTTAGTTTAGGAGATATGGCCACAATAAGTTTTTCATATAAAAATTTCAATTTTTTTAGGATTTGGGTGGATTTTTCAATTTTGTGAGGGTGGTCACGAATTATCGTCCTTTTTGCTCTAGGAGGCTTAGTTTAGGAGATATGGCCAAAATAAGTTTTTCATGTAAAAATTTACATTTTTTTAGGATTCGGGTGGATTTTTCAATTTTTTGAGGGTGGTCACGGATTATCGTCCTTTTCGCTCTAGGACGCATATTTAAGGAGATATGGCCAAAAGAAGTTTTTCATATAAAAATTTCAATTTTTTTAGGATTTGGGTGGATTTTTCAATTTTTTGAGGGTGGTCACGAATTATCGTCCTTTTCGCTCTAGGAGGCTTAGTTTAGGAGATATGGCCAAAATAAGTTTTTCATATAAAAATTTCAATTTTTTTAGGATTTGGGTGGATTTTTCAATTTTTTGAGGGTGGTCACGAATTATCGTCCTTTTCGCTCTAGGAGGCTTAGTTTAGGAGATATGGCCAAAATAAGTTTTTCATATAAAAATTTCAATTTTTTTAGGATTTGGGTGGATTTTTCAATTTTTTGAGGGTGGTCACGAATTATCGTCCTTTTCGCTCTAGGAGGCTTAGTTTAGGAGATATGGCCAAAATAAGTTTTTCATATAAAAATTTAAATTTTTTAGGATTTGGGTGGATTTTTCAATTTTTTGAGGGTGGTCACGAATTATCGTCCTTTTCGCTCTAGGAGGCTTAGTTTAGGAGATATGGCCAAAATAAGTTTTTCATATAAAAATTTCAATTTTTTTAGGATTTGGGTGGATTTTTCAATTTTGTGAGGGTGGTCACGAATTATCGTCCTTTTTGCTCTAGGAGGCTTAGTTTAGGAGATATGGCCAAAATAAGTTTTTCATGTAAAAATTTCAATTTTTTTAGGATTTGGGTGGATTTTTTAATTTTTTGAGGGTGGTCACGAATTATCGTCCTTTTTGCTCTAGGACGCATATTTAAGGAGATATGGCCAAAAGAAGTTTTTCATATAAAAATTTAATTTTTTTTAGGATTTGGGTGGATTTTTCAATTTTTTGAGGGTGGTCACGAATTATCGTCCTTTTTGCTCTAGGAGGCTTAGTTTAGGAGATATGGCCAAAATAAGTTCTTCATGTAAAAATTTCATTTTTTTTAGGATTTGGGTGGATTTTTCAATTTTTTGAGGGTGGTCACGAATTATCGTCCTTTTCGCTCTAGGAGGCTTAGTTTAGGAGATATGGCCAAAGTAAGTTTTTCATGTAAAAATTTAAATTTTTTTAGGATTTGGGTGGATTTTTAAATTTTTTGAGGGTGGTCACGAATTATCGTCCTTTTCGCTCTAGGAGGCTTAGTTTAGGAGATATGGCCAAAATAAGTTTTTCATATAAAAATTTATTTTTTTTTAGGATTTGGGTGGATTTTTCAATTTTTTGAGGGTGGTCACGAATTATCGTCATTTTTGCTCTAGGAGGCTTAGTTTAGGAGATATGGCCAAAATAAGTTTTTCATGTAAAAATTTCAATTTTTTTAGGATTTGGGTGGATTTTTTAATTTTTTGAGGGTGGTCACGAATTATCGTCCTTTTTGCTCTAGGACGCATATTTAAGGAGATATGGCGCTTTTCGCTCTAGGAGGCTTAGTTTAGGAGATATGACCAACGTAAGTTTTTCATGTAAAAATTTCAATTTTTTTAGGATTTGGGTGGATTTTTCAATTTTTTGAAGGTGGTCACGAATTATCGTCCTTTTCGCTCTAGGAGGCTTAGTTTAGGAGATATGGCCAAAATAAGTTTTTCATATAAAAATTTCAATTTTTTTAGGATTTGGGTGGATTTTTCAATTTTTTGAGGGTGGTCACGAATTATCGTCCTTTTCGCTCTAGGACGCATATTTAAGGAGATATGGCCAAAAGAAGTTTTTCATGTAAAAATTTAAATTTTTTTAGGATTTGGGTGGATTTTTAAATTTTTTGAGGGTGGTCACGAATTATCGTCCTTTTTGCTCTAGGAGGCTTAGTTTAGGAGATATGGCCAAAGTAAGTTTTTCATGTAAAAATTTCAATTTTTTTAGGATTTGGGTGGATTTTTAAATTTTTTGAGGGTGGTCACGAATTATCGTCCTTTTCGCTCTAGGAGGCTTAGTTTAGGAGATATGGCCAAAATAAGTTTTTCATATAAAAATTTAATTTTTTTTAGGATTTGGGTGGATTTTTCAATTTTTTGAGGGTGGTCACGAATTATCGTCATTTTTGCTCTAGGAGGCTTAGTTTAGGAGATATGGCCAAAATAAGTTTTTCATGTAAAAATTTCAATTTTTTTAGGATTTGGGTGGATTTTTTAATTTTTTGAGGGTGGTCACGAATTATCGTCCTTTTTGCTCTAGGACGCATATTTAAGGAGATATGGCGCTTTTCGCTCTAGGAGGCTTAGTTTAGGAGATATGACCAACGTAAGTTTTTCATGTAAAAATTTCAATTTTTTTAGGATTTGGGTGGATTTTTCAATTTTTTGAAGGTGGTCACGAATTATCGTCCTTTTCGCTCTAGGAGGCTTAGTTTAGGAGATATGGCCAAAATAAGTTTTTCATATAAAAATTTCAATTTTTTTAGGATTTGGGTGGATTTTTCAATTTTTTGAGGGTGGTCACGAATTATCGTCCTTTTCGCTCTAGGACGCATATTTAAGGAGATATGGCCAAAAGAAGTTTTTCATATAAAAATTTCAATTTTTTTAGGAGTTGGGTGGATTTTTAAATTTTTTGAGGGTGGTCACGAATTATCGTCCTTTTCGCTCTAGGAGGCTTAGTTTAGGAGATATGGCCAAAATAAGTTTTTCATATAAAAATTTACATTTTTTTAGGATTTGGGTGAATTTTTCAATTTTTTGAGGGTGGTCACGAATTATCGTCCTTTTTGCTCTAGGACGCATATTTAAGGAGATATGGCCAAAAGAAGTTTTTCATATAAAAATTTACATTTTTTTAGGATTTGGGTGGATTTTTCAATTTTTTGAGGGTGGTCACGAATTATCGTCCTTTTAGCTCTAGGACGCATATTTAAGGAGATATGGCCAAAAGAAGTTTCTCATATAAAAATTTCAATTTTTTTAGGATTTGGGTGGATTTTTCAATTTTTTGAGGGTGGTCACGAATTATCGTCCTTTTTGCTCTAGGACGCATATTTAAGGAGATATGGCCAAAAGAAGTTTTTCATATAAAAATTTACATTTTTTTAGGATTTGGGTGGATTTTTCAATTTTTTGAGGGTGGTCACGAATTATCGTCCTTTTAGCTCTAGGACGCATATTTAAGGAGATATGGCCAAAAGAAGTTTTTCATATAAAAATTTCAATTTTTTTAGGATTTGGGTGGATTTTTCAATTTTTTGGGGGTGGTCACGAATTATCGTCCTTTTTGCTCTAGGACGCATATTTAAGGAGATATGGCCAAAAGAAGTTTTTCATATAAAAATTTACATTTTTTTAGGATTTGGGTGGATTTTTCAATTTTTTGAGGGTGGTCACGAATTATCGTCCTTTTAGCTCTAGGACGCATATTTAAGGAGATATGGCCAAAAGAAGTTTTTCATATAAAAATTTCAATTTTTTTAGGATTTGGGTGGATTTTTCAATTTGTTGAGGGTGGTCACGAATTATCGTCCTTTTTGCTCTAGGACGCATATTTAAGGAGATATGGCCAAAAGAAGTTTTTCATATAAAAATTTAATTTTTTTTAGGATTTGGGTGGATTTTTCAATTTTTTGAGGGTGGTCACGAATTATCGTCCTTTTTGCTCTAGGAGGCTTAGTTTAGGAGATATGGCCAAAATAAGTTCTTCATGTAAAAATTTCATTTTTTTTAGGATTTGGGTGGATTTTTCAATTTTTTGAGGGTGGTCACGAATTATCGTCCTTTTCGCTCTAGGAGGCTTAGTTTAGGAGATATGGCCAAAGTAAGTTTTTCATGTAAAAATTTCAATTTTTTTAGGATTTGGGTGGATTTTTCAATTTTTTGAGGGTGGTCACGAATTATCGTCCTTTTCGCTCTAGGAGGCTTAGTTTAGGAGATATGGCCAAAATAAGTTTTTCATATAAAAATTTCAATTTTTTTAGGATTTGGGTGGATTTTTCAATTTTTTGAGGGTGGTCACGAATTATCGTCCTTTTCGCTCTAGGAGGCTTAGTTTAGGAGATATGGCCAAAATAAGTTTTTCATATAAAAATTTACATTTTTTTAGGATTTGGGTGGATTTTTCAATTTTTTGAGGGTGGTCACGAATTATCGTCCTTTTCGCTCTAGGAGGCTTAGTTTAGGAGATATGGCCACAATAAGTTTTTCATATAAAAATTTAAATTTTTTAGGATTTGGGTGGATTTTTCAATTTTTTGAAGGTGGTCACGAATTATCGTCCTTTTCGCTCTAGGAGGCTTACTTTAGGAGATATGGCCAAAATAAGTTTTTCATATAAAAATTTCAATTTTTTTAGGATTTGGGTGGATTTTTCAATTTGTTGAGGGTGGTCACGAATTATCGTCCTTTTTGCTCTAGGACGCATATTTAAGGAGATATGGCCAAAAGAAGTTTTTCATATAAAAATTTCAATTTTTTTAGGATTTGGGTGGATTTTTAAATTTTTTGAGGGTGGTCACGAATTATCGTCCTTTTTGTTCTAGGAGGCTTAGTTTAGGAGATATGGCCAAAATAAGTTTTTCATGTAAAAATTTCAATTTTTTTAGGATTTGGGTGGATTTTTCAATTTTTTGAGGGTGGTCACGAATTATCGTCCTTTTCGCTCTAGGACGCATATTTAAGGAGATATGGCCAAAAGAAGTTTTTCATATAAAAATTTCAATTTTTTTAGGATTTGGGTGGATTTTTCAATTTTTTGAGGGTGGTCACGAATTATCGTCCTTTTCGCTCTAGGAGGCTTAGTTTAGGAGATATGGCCAAAATAAGTTTTTCATATAAAAATTTACATTTTTTATGATTTGGGTGGATTTTTCAATTTTTTGAGGGTGGTCACGAATTATCGTCCTTTTTGCTCTAGGACGCATATTTAAGGAGATATGGCCAAAAGAAGTTTTTCATATAAAAATTTCAATTTTTTTAGGATTTGGGTGGATTTTTCAATTTTTTGAGGGTGGTCACGAATTATCGTCCTTTTCGCTCTAGGAGGCTTAGTTTAGGAGATATGGCCAAAATAAGTTTTTCATATAAAAATTTACATTTTTTTAGGATTTGGGTGAATTTTTCAATTTTTTGAGGGTGGTCACGAATTATCGTCCTTTTTGCTCTAGGACGCATATTTAAGGAGATATGGCCAAAAGAAGTTTTTCATATAAAAATTTACATTTTTTTAGGATTTGGGTGGATTTTTCAATTTTTTGAGGGTGGTCACGAATTATCGTTTAGGAGATATGGCCAAAATAAGTTTTTCATGTAAAAATTTCAATTTTTTTAGGATTTGGGTGGATTTTTTAATTTTTTGAGGGTGGTCACGAATTATCGTCCTTTTTGCTCTAGGACGCATATTTAAGGAGATATGGCCAAAAGAAGTCTTTCATATAAAAATTTAATTTTTTTTAGGATTTGGGTGGATTTTTCAATTTTTTGAGGGTGGTCACGAATTATCGTCCTTTTTGCTCTAGGAGGCTTAGTTTAGGAGATATGGCCAAAATAAGTTCTTCATGTAAAAATTTCATTTTTTTTAGGATTTGGGTGGATTTTTCAATTTTTTGAGGGTGGTCACGAATTATCGTCCTTTTCGCTCTAGGAGGCTCAGTTTAGGAGATATGGCCAAAGTAAGTTTTTCATGTAAAAATTTCAATTTTTTTAGGATTTGGGTGGATTTTTCAATTTTTTGAGGGTGGTCACGAATTATCGTCCTTTTCGCTCTAGGAGGCTTAGTTTAGGAGATATGGCCAAAATAAGTTTTTCATATAAAAATTTACATTTTTTTAGGATTTGGGTGGATTTTTCAATTTTTTGAGGGTGGTCACGAATTATCGTCCTTTTCGCTCTAGGACGCATATTTAAGGAGATATGGCCAAAAGAAGTTTTTCATATAAAAATTTCAATTTTTTTAGGATTTGGGTGGATTTTTCAATTTTTTGAGGGTGGTCACGAATTATCGTCCTTTTTGCTCTAGGAGGCTTAGTTTAGGAGATATGGCCAAAGTAAGTTTTTCATGTAAAAATTTCAATTTTTTTAGGATTTGGGTGGATTTTTCAATTTTTTTAGGGTGGTCACGAATTATCGTCCTTTTTGCTCTAGGAGGCTTAGTTTAGGAGATATGGCCAAAATAAGTTCTTCATGTAAAAATTTCATTTTTTTTAGGATTTGGGTGGATTTTTCAATTTTTTGAGGGTGGTCACGAATTATCGTCCTTTTCGCTCTAGGAGGCTTAGTTTAGGAGATATGGCCAAAGTAAGTTTTTCATGTAAAAATTTCAATTTTTTTAGGATTTGGGTGGATTTTTCAATTTTTTGAGGGTGGTCACGAATTATCGTCCTTTTCGCTCTAGGAGGCTCTAGGAGTTTAGGAGATATGGCCAAAATAAGTTTTTCATATAAAAATTTACATTTTTTTAGGATTTGGGTGGATTTTTCAATTTTTTGAGGGTGGTCACGAATTATCGTCCTTTTCGCTCTAGGAGGCTTAGTTTAGGAGATATGGCCACAATAAGATTTTCATATAAAAATTTAAATTTTTTAGGATTTGGGTGGATTTTTCAATTTTTTGAGGGTGGTCACGAATTATCGTCCTTTTCGCTCTAGGAGGCTTAGTTTAGGAGATATGGCCAAAATAAGTTTTTCATATAAAAATTTCAATTTTTTTAGGATTTGGGTGGATTTTTCAATTTGTTGAGGGTGGTCACGAATTATCGTCCTCTTTGCTCTAGGACGCATATTTAAGGAGATATGGCCAAAAGAAGTTTTTCATATAAAAATTTCAATTTTTTTAGGATTTGGGTGGATTTTTAAATTTTTTGAGGGTGGTCACGAATTATCGTCCTTTTCGCTCTAGGACGCATATTTAAGGAGATATGGCCAAAATAAGTTTTTCATGTAAAAATTTCAATTTTTTTAGGATTTGGGTGGATTTTTCAATTTTTTGAGGGTGGTCACGAATTATCGTCCTTTTCGCTCTAGGACGCATATTTAAGGAGATATGGCCAAAAGAAATTTTTCATATAAAAATTTCAATTTTTTTAGGATTTGGGTGGATTTTTCAATTTTTTGAGGTTGGTCACGAATTATCGTCCTTTTCGCTCTAGGAGGCTTAGTTTAGGAGATATGGCCAAAATAAGTTTTTCATATAAAAATTTACATTTTTTATGATTTGGGTGGATTTTTCAATTTTTTGAGGGTGGTCACGAATTATCGTCCTTTTTGCTCTAGGACGCATATTTAAGGAGATATGGCCAAAAGAAGTTTTTCATATAAAAATTTCAATTTTTTTAGGATTTGGGTGGATTTTTCAATTTTTTGAGGGTGGTCACGAATTATCGTCCTTTTTGCTCTAGGACGCATATTTAAGGAGATATGGCCAAAAGAAGTTTTTCATATAAAAATTTCAATTTTTTTAGGATTTGGGTGAATTTTTCAATTTTTTGAGGGTGGTCACGAATTATCGTCCTTTTTGCTCTAGGACGCATATTTAAGGAGATATGGCCAAAAGAAGTTTTTCATATAAAAATTTACATTTTTTTGGATTTGGGTGGATTTTTCAATTTTTTGAGGGTGGTCACGAATTATCGTCCTTTTCGCTCTAGGACGCATATTTAAGGAGATATGGCCAAAAGAAGTTTTTCATATAAAAATTTCAATTTTTTTAGGATTTGGGTGGATTTTTCAATTTTTTGAGGGTGGTCACGAATTATCGTCCTTTTCGCTCTAGGAGGCTTAGTTTAGGAGATATGGCCAAAATAAGTTTTTCATATAAAAATTTACATTTTTTTTAGGATTTGGGTGGATTTTTCAATTTTTTGAGGGTGGTCACGAATTATCGTCCTTTTCGCTCTAGGAGGCTTAGTTTAGGAGATATGGCCAAAAGAAGTTTTTCATATAAAAATTTCAATTTTTTTAGGATTTGGGTGGATTTTTCAATTTTTTGAGGGTGGTCACGAATTATCGTCCTTTTCGCTCTAGGAGGCTTAGTTTAGGAGATATGGCCAAAATAAGTTTTTCATATAAAAATTTAAATTTTTTTAGGATTTGGGTGGATTTTTCAATTTGTTGAGGGTGGTCACGAATTATCGTCATTTTTGCTCTAGGAGGCTTAGTTTAGGAGATATGGCCAAAATAAGTTTTTCATGTAAAAATTTAAATTTTTTTAGGATTTGGGTGGATTTTTTAATTTTTTGAGGGTGGTCACGAATTATCGTCCTTTTTGCTCTAGGACGCATATTTAAGGAGATAAGGCGCTTTTCGCTCTAGGAGGCTTAGTTTAGGAGATATGGCCAAAGTAAGTTTTTCATGTAAAAATTTCAATTTTTTTAGGATTTGGGTGGATTTTTCAATTTTTTGAGGGTGGTCACGAATTATCGTCCTTTTCGCTCTAGGAGGCTTAGTTTAGGAGATATGGCCAAAGTAAGTTTTTCATGTAAAAATTTCAATTTTTTTAGGATTTGGGTGGATTTTTCAATTTTTTGAGGGTGGTCACGAATTATCGTCCTTTTCGCTCTAGGAGGCTTAGTTTAGGAGATATGGCCAAAGTAAGTTTTTCATGTAAAAATTTCAATTTTTTTAGGATTTGGGTGGATTTTTCAATTTTTTGAGGGTGGTCACGAATTATCGTCCTTTTCGCTCTAGGAGGCTTAGTTTAGGAGATATGGCCAAAATAAGTTTTTCATATAAAAATTTCAATTTTTTTAGGATTTGGGTGGATTTTTCAATTTTTTGAGGGTGGTCACGAATTATCGTCCTTTTCGCTCTAGGAGGCTTAGTTTAGGAGATATGGCCAAAATAAGTTTTTCATATAAAAATTTCAATTTTTTTAGGATTTGGGTGGATTTTTCAATTTTTTGAGGGTGGTCACGAATTATCGTCCTTTTTGCTCTAGGAGGCTTAGTTTAGGAGATATGGCCAAAATAAGTTTTTCATATAAAAATTTACATTTTTTTAGGATTTGGGTGGATTTTTCAATTTTTTGAGGGTGGTCACGAATTATCGTCCTTTTCGCTCTAGGAGGCTTAGTTTAGGAGATATGGCCACAATAAGTTTTTCATATAAAAATTTAAACTTTTTAGGATTTGGGTGGATTTTTCAATTTTTTGAGGGTGGTCACGAATTATCGTCCTTTTCGCTCTAGGAGGCTTACTTTAGGAGATATGGCCAAAATAAGTTTTTCATATAAAAATTTCAATTTTTTTAGGATTTGGGTGGATTTTTCAATTTGTTGAGGGTGGTCACGAATTATCGTCCTTTTTGCTCTAGGACGCATATTTAAGGAGATATGGCCAAAAGAAGTTTTTCATATAAAAATTTCAATTTTTTTAGGATTTGGGTGGATTTTTAAATTTTTTGAGGGTGGTCACGAATTATCGTCCTTTTTGTTCTAGGAGGCTTAGTTTAGGAGATATGGCCAAAATAAGTTTTTCATGTAAAAATTTCAATTTTTTTAGGATTTGGGTGGATTTTTCAATTTTTTGAGGGTGGTCACGAATTATCGTCCTTTTCGCTCTAGGACGCATATTTAAGGAGATATGGCCAAAAGAAGTTTTTCATATAAAAATTTCAATTTTTTTAGGATTTGGGTGGATTTTTCAATTTTTTGAGGGTGGTCACGAATTATCGTCCTTTTCGCTCTAGGAGGCTTAGTTTAGGAGATATGGCCAAAATAAGTTTTTCATATAAAAATTTACATTTTTTATGATTTGGGTGGATTTTTCAATTTTTTGAGGGTGGTCACGAATTATCGTCCTTTTTGCTCTAGGACGCATATTTAAGGAGATATGGCCAAAAGAAGTTTTTCATATAAAAATTTCAATTTTTTTAGGATTTGGGTGGATTTTTCAATTTTTTGAGGGTGGTCACGAATTATCGTCCTTTTCGCTCTAGGAGGCTTAGTTTAGGAGATATGGCCAAAATAAGTTTTTCATATAAAAATTTACATTTTTTTAGGATTTGGGTGGATTTTTCAATTTTTTGAGGGTGGTCACGAATTATCGTCCTTTTCGCTCTAGGAGGCTTAGTTTAGGAGATATGGCCAAAATAAGTTTTTCATATAAAAATTTACATTTTTTTAGGATTTGGGTGAATTTTTCAATTTTTTGAGGGTGGTCACGAATTATCGTCCTTTTTGCTCTAGGACGCATATTTAAGGAGATATGGCCAAAAGAAGTTTTTCATATAAAAATTTACATTTTTTTAGGATTTGGGTGGATTTTTCAATTTTTTGAGGGTGGTCACGAATTATCGTCCTTTTCGCTCTAGGAGGCTTAGTTTAGGAGATATGGCCAAAAGAAGTTTTTCATATAAAAATTGCAATTTTTTTAGGATTTGGGTGGATTTTTCAATTTTTTGAGGGTGGTCACGAATTATCGTCCTTTTCGCTCTAGGAGGCTTAGTTTAGGAGATATGGCCAAAATAAGTTTTTCATATAAAAATTTACATTTTTTTAGGATTTGGGTGGATTTTTCAATTTTTTGAGGGTGGTCACGAATTATCGTCCTTTTCGCTCTAGGAGGCTTAGTTTAGGAGATATGGCCAAAGTAAGTTTTTCATGTAAAAATTTCAATTTTTTTAGGATTTGGGTGGATTTTTCAATTTTTTGAAGGTGGTCACGAATTATTGTCCTTTTCGCTCTAGGACGCATATTTAAGGAGATATGGCCAAAAGAAGTTTTTCATATAAAAATTTAATTTTTTTTAGGATTTGGGTGGATTTTTCAATTTTTTGAGGGTGGTCACGAATTATCGTCCTTTTTGCTCTAGGAGGCTTAGTTTAGGAGATATGGCCAAAATAAGTTTTTCATATAAAAATTTAAATTTTTTTAGGATTTGGGTGGATTTTTCAATTTTTTGAGGGTGGTCACGAATTATCGTCATTTTTGCTCTAGGAGGCTTAGTTTAGGAGATATGGCCAAAATAAGTTTTTCATGTAAAAATTTAAATTTTTTTAGGATTTGGGTGGATTTTTTAATTTTTTGAGGGTGGTCACGAATTATCGTCCTTTTTGCTCTAGGACGCATATTTAAGGAGATAAGGCGCTTTTCGCTCTAGGAGGCTTAGTTTAGGAGATATGGCCAAAGTAAGTTTTTCATGTAAAAATTTCAATTTTTTTAGGATTTGGGTGGATTTTTCAATTTTTTGAGGGTGGTCACGAATTATCGTCCTTTTCGCTCTAGGAGGCTCTAGGAGTTTAGGAGATATGGCCAAAAGAAGTTTTTCATATAAAAATTTACATTTTTTTAGGATTTGGGTGGATTTTTCAATTTTTTGAGGGTGGTCACGAATTATCGTCCTTTTCGCTCTAGGAGGCTTAGTTTAGGAGATATGGCCAAAGTAAGTTTTTCATGTAAAAATTTCAATTTTTTTAGGATTTGGGTGGATTTTTTAATTTTTTGAGGGTGGTCACGAATTATCGTCCTTTTTGCTCTAGGACGCATATTTAAGGAGATATGGCCAAAAGAAGTTTTTCATATAAAAATTTAATTTTTTTTAGGATTTGGGTGGATTTTTCAATTTTTTGAGGGTGGTCACGTATTATCGTCCTTTTTGCTCTAGGAGGCTTAGTTTAGGAGATATGGCCAAAATAAGTTTTTCATATAAAAATTTACATTTTTTTAGGATTTGGGTGGATTTTTCAATTTTTTGAGGGTGGTCACGAATTATCGTCCTTTTCGCTCTAGGAGGCTTAGTTTAGGAGATATGGCCAAAATAAGTTTTTCATATAAAAATTTCAATTTTTTTAGGATTTGGGTGGATTTTTCAATTTTTTGAGGGTGGTCACGAATTATCGTCCTTTTCGCTCTAGGAGGCTTAGTTTAGGAGATATGGCCAAAATAAGTTTTTCATATAAAAATTTCAATTTTTTTAGGATTTGGGTGGATTTTTCAATTTTTTGAGGGTGGTCACGAATTATCGTCCTTTTTGCTCTAGGAGGCTTAGTTTAGGAGATATGGCCAAAATAAGTTTTTCATGTAAAAATTTCAATTTTTTTAGGATTTGGGTGGATTTTTTAATTTTTTGAGGGTGGTCACGAATTATCGTCCTTTTCGCTCTAGGAGGCTTAGTTTAGGAGATATGGCCAAAATAAGTTTTTCATATAAAAATTTAATTTTTTTTAGGATTTGGGTGGATTTGTCAATTTTTTGAGGGTGGTCACGAATTATCGTCCTTTTTGCTCTAGGAGGCTTAGTTTAGGAGATATGGCCAAAATAAGTTCTTCATGTAAAAATTTCATTTTTTTTAGGATTTGGGTGGATTTTTCAATTTTTTGAGGGTGGTCACGAATTATCGTCCTTTTCGCTCTAGGAGGCTTAGTTTAGGAGATATGGCCAAAGTAAGTTTTTCATGTAAAAATTTAAATTTTTTTAGGATTTGGGTGGATTTTTTAATTTTTTGAGGGTGGTCACGAATTATCGTCCTTTTTGCTCTAGGACGCATATTTAAGGAGATATGGCCAAAAGAAGTTTTTCATATAAAAATTTAATTTTTTTTAGGATTTGGGTGGATTTTTCAATTTTTTGAGGGTGGTCACGAATTATCGTCCTTTTTTCTCTAGGAGGCTTAGTTTAGGAGATATGGCCAAAATAAGTTTTTCATATAAAAATTTACATTTTTTTAGGATTTGGGTGGATTTTTCAATTTTTTGAGGGTGGTCACGAATTATCGTCCTTTTCGCTCTAGGAGGCTTAGTTTAGGAGATATGGCCAAAATAAGTTTTTCATATAAAAATTTCAATTTTTTTAGGGTTTGGGTGGATTTTTCAATTTTTTGAGGGTGGTCACGAATTATCGTCCTTTTCGCTCTAGGAGGCTTAGTTTAGGAGATATGGCCAAAATAAGTTTTTCATATAAAAATTTCAATTTTTTTAGGATTTGGGTGGATTTTTCAATTTTTTGAGGGTGGTCACGAATTATCGTCCTTTTCGCTCTAGGAGGCTTAGTTTAGGAGATATGGCCACAATAAGTTTTTCATATAAAAATTTAAATTTTTTAGGATTTGGGTGGATTTTTCAATTTTTTGAGGGTGGTCACGAATTATCGTCCTTTTCGCTCTAGGAGGCTTAGTTTAGGAGATATGGCCAAAATAAGTTTTTCATATAAAAATTTCAATTTTTTTAGGATTTGGGTGGATTTTTCAATTTTTTGAGGGTGGTCACGAATTATCGTCCTTTTCGCTCTAGGAGGCTTAGTTTAGGAGATATGGCCAAAATAAGTTTTTCATATAAAAATTTCAATTTTTTTAGGATTTGGGTGGATTTTTCAATTTTTTGAGGGTGGTCACGAATTATCGTCCTTTTCGCTCTAGGAGGCTTAGTTTTGGAGATATGGCCACAATAAGTTTTTCATATAAAAATTTAAATTTTTTAGGATTTGGGTGGATTTTTCAATTTTTTGAGGGTGGTCACGAATTATCGTCCTTTTCGCTCTAGGAGGCTTAGTTTAGGAGATATGGCCAAAATAAGTTTTTCATATAAAAATTTAAATTTTTTTAGGATTTGGGTGGATTTTTCAATTTTTTGAGGGTGGTCACGAATTATCGTCATTTTTGCTCTAGGAGGCTTAGTTTAGGAGATATGGCCAAAATAAGTTTTTCATGTAAAAATTTAAATTTTTTTAGAATTTGGGTGGATTTTTTAATTTTTTGAGGGTGGTCACGAATTATCGTCCTTTTTGCTCTAGGACGCATATTTAAGGAGATATGGCCAAAAGAAGTTTTTCATATAAAAATTTAAATTTTTTTAGGATTTGGGTGGATTTTTCAATTTTTTGAGGGTGGTCACGAATTATCGTCCTTTTCGCTCTAGGACGCATATTTAAGGAGATATGGCCAAAAGAAGTTTTTCATATAAAAATTTCAATTTTTTTAGGATTTGGGTGGATTTTTCGTCCTTTTTGCTCTAGGAGGCTTAGTTTAGGAGATATGGCCAAAGTAAGTTTTTCATGTAAAAATTTCAATTTTTTTAGGATTTGGGTGGATTTTTCAATTTTTTGAGGGTGGTCACGAATTATCGTCCTTTTTGCTCTAGGAGGCTTAGTTCAGGAGATATGGCCAAAGTAAGTTTTTCATGTAAAAATTTCAATTTTTTTAGGATTTGGGTGGATTTTTCAATTTTTTGAGGGTGGTCACGAATTATCGTCCTTTTCGCTCTAGGAGGCTTAGTTTAGGAGATATGGCCAAAGTAAGTTTTTCATGTAAAAATTTAAATTTTTTTAGGATTTGGGTGGATTTTTTAATTTTTTGAGGGTGGTCACGAATTATCGTCCTTTTTGCTCTAGGACGCATATTTAAGGAGATATGGCCAAAAGAAGTTTTTCATATAAAAATTTCAATTTTTTTAGGATTTGGGTGGATTTTTCGTCCTTTTTGCTCTAGGAGGCTTAGTTTAG
Source organism: Haematobia irritans (assembly GCF_050003625.1). Lineage (NCBI taxonomy): Eukaryota > Metazoa > Arthropoda > Insecta > Diptera > Muscidae > Haematobia > Haematobia irritans. The sequence goes on from NC_134397.1 coordinate 20,598,036, forward strand.
GAGATATGGCCAAAGTAAGTTTTTCATGTAAAAATTTCAATTTTTTTAGGATTTGGGTGGATTTTTCAATTTTTTGAGGGTGGTCACGAATTATCGTCCTTTTCGCTCTAGGAGGCTTAGTTTAGGAGATATGGCCAAAGTAAGTTTTTCATGTAAAAATTTAAATTTTTTTAGGATTTGGGTGGATTTTTTAATTTTTTGAGGGTGGTCACGAATTATCGTCCTTTTCGCTCTAGGAGGCTTAGTTTAGGAGATATGGCCAAAGTAAGTTTTTCATATAAAAATTTAAATTTTTTTAGGATTTGGGTGGATTTTTTAATTTTTTGAGGGTGGTCACGAATTATCGTCCTTTTCGCTCTAGGAGGCTTAGTTTAGGAGATATGGCCAAAGTAAGTTTTTCATGTAAAAATTTCAATTTTTTTAGGATTTGGGTGGATTTTTCAATTTTTTGAAGGTGGTCACGAATTATCGTCCTTTTCGCTCTAGGACGCATATTTAAGGAGATATGGCCAAAAGAAGTTTTTCATATAAAAATTTAATTTTTTTTAGGATTTGGGTGGATTTTTCAATTTTTTGAGGGTGGTCACGAATTATCGTCCTTTTTGCTCTAGGAGGCTTAGTTTAGGAGATATGGCCAAAATAAGTTTTTCATATAAAAATTTAAATTTTTTTAGGATTTGGGTGGATTTTTCAATTTTTTGAGGGTGGTCACGAATTATCGTCATTTTTGCTCTAGGAGGCTTAGTTTAGGAGATATGGCCAAAATAAGTTTTTCATGTAAAAATTTAAATTTTTTTAGGATTTGGGTGGATTTTTTAATTTTTTGAGGGTGGTCACGAATTATCGTCCTTTTTGCTCTAGGACGCATATTTAAGGAGATAAGGCGCTTTTCGCTCTAGGAGGCTTAGTTTAGGAGATATGGCCAAAGTAAGTTTTTCATGTAAAAATTTCAATTTTTTTAGGATTTGGGTGGATTTTTCAATTTTTTGAGGGTGGCCACGAATTATCGTCCTTTTCGCTCTAGGAGGCTCTAGGAGTTTAGGAGATATGGCCAAAAGAAGTTTTTCATATAAAAATTTACATTTTTTTAGGATTTGGGTGGATTTTTCAATTTTTTGAGGGTGGTCACGAATTATCGTCCTTTTCGCTCTAGGAGGCTTAGTTTAGGAGATATGGCCAAAGTAAGTTTTTCATGTAAAAATTTCAATTTTTTTAGGATTTGGGTGGATTTTTTAATTTTTTGAGGGTGGTCACGAATTATCGTCCTTTTTGCTCTAGGACGCATATTTAAGGAGATATGGCCAAAAGAAGTTTTTCATATAAAAATTTAATTTTTTTTAGGATTTGGGTGGATTTTTCAATTTTTTGAGGGTGGTCACGAATTATCGTCCTTTTTGCTCTAGGAGGCTTAGTTTAGGAGATATGGCCAAAATAAGTTTTTCATATAAAAATTTACATTTTTTTAGGATTTGGGTGGATTTTTCAATTTTTTGAGGGTGGTCACGAATTATCGTCCTTTTCGCTCTAGGAGGCTTAGTTTAGGAGATATGGCCAAAATAAGTTTTTCATATAAAAATTTCAATTTTTTTAGGATTTGGGTGGATTTTTCAATTTTTTGAGGGTGGTCACGAATTATCGTCCTTTTCGCTCTAGGAGGCTTAGTTTAGGAGATATGGCCAAAATAAGTTTTTCATATAAAAATTTCAATTTTTTTAGGATTTGGGTGGATTTTTCAATTTTTTGAGGGTGGTCACGAATTATCGTCCTTTTTGCTCTAGGAGGCTTAGTTTAGGAGATATGGCCAAAATAAGTTTTTCATGTAAAAATTTCAATTTTTTTAGGATTTGGGTGGATTTTTTAATTTTTTGAGGGTGGTCACGAATTATCGTCCTTTTCGCTCTAGGAGGCTTAGTTTAGGAGATATGGCCAAAATAAGTTTTTCATATAAAAATTTAATTTTTTTTAGGATTTGGGTGGATTTGTCAATTTTTTGAGGGTGGTCACGAATTATCGTCCTTTTTGCTCTAGGAGGCTTAGTTTAGGAGATATGGCCAAAATAAGTTCTTCATGTAAAAATTTCATTTTTTTTAGGATTTGGGTGGATTTTTCAATTTTTTGAGGGTGGTCACGAATTATCGTCCTTTTCGCTCTAGGAGGCTTAGTTTAGGAGATATGGCCAAAGTAAGTTTTTCATGTAAAAATTTAAATTTTTTTAGGATTTGGGTGGATTTTTTAATTTTTTGAGGGTGGTCACGAATTATCGTCCTTTTTGCTCTAGGACGCATATTTAAGGAGATATGGCCAAAAGAAGTTTTTCATATAAAAATTTAATTTTTTTTAGGATTTGGGTGGATTTTTCAATTTTTTGAGGGTGGTCACGAATTATCGTCCTTTTTTCTCTAGGAGGCTTAGTTTAGGAGATATGGCCAAAATAAGTTTTTCATATAAAAATTTACATTTTTTTAGGATTTGGGTGGATTTTTCAATTTTTTGAGGGTGGTCACGAATTATCGTCCTTTTCGCTCTAGGAGGCTTAGTTTAGGAGATATGGCCAAAATAAGTTTTTCATATAAAAATTTCAATTTTTTTAGGGTTTGGGTGGATTTTTCAATTTTTTGAGGGTGGTCACGAATTATCGTCCTTTTCGCTCTAGGAGGCTTAGTTTAGGAGATATGGCCAAAATAAGTTTTTCATATAAAAATTTCAATTTTTTTAGGATTTGGGTGGATTTTTCAATTTTTTGAGGGTGGTCACGAATTATCGTCCTTTTCGCTCTAGGAGGCTTAGTTTAGGAGATATGGCCACAATAAGTTTTTCATATAAAAATTTAAATTTTTTAGGATTTGGGTGGATTTTTCAATTTTTTGAGGGTGGTCACGAATTATCGTCCTTTTCGCTCTAGGAGGCTTAGTTTAGGAGATATGGCCAAAATAAGTTTTTCATATAAAAATTTCAATTTTTTTAGGATTTGGGTGGATTTTTCAATTTTTTGAGGGTGGTCACGAATTATCGTCCTTTTCGCTCTAGGAGGCTTAGTTTAGGAGATATGGCCAAAATAAGTTTTTCATATAAAAATTTCAATTTTTTTAGGATTTGGGTGGATTTTTCAATTTTTTGAGGGTGGTCACGAATTATCGTCCTTTTCGCTCTAGGAGGCTTAGTTTTGGAGATATGGCCACAATAAGTTTTTCATATAAAAATTTAAATTTTTTAGGATTTGGGTGGATTTTTCAATTTTTTGAGGGTGGTCACGAATTATCGTCCTTTTCGCTCTAGGAGGCTTAGTTTAGGAGATATGGCCAAAATAAGTTTTTCATATAAAAATTTAAATTTTTTTAGGATTTGGGTGGATTTTTCAATTTTTTGAGGGTGGTCACGAATTATCGTCATTTTTGCTCTAGGAGGCTTAGTTTAGGAGATATGGCCAAAATAAGTTTTTCATGTAAAAATTTAAATTTTTTTAGAATTTGGGTGGATTTTTTAATTTTTTGAGGGTGGTCACGAATTATCGTCCTTTTTGCTCTAGGACGCATATTTAAGGAGATATGGCCAAAAGAAGTTTTTCATATAAAAATTTAAATTTTTTTAGGATTTGGGTGGATTTTTCAATTTTTTGAGGGTGGTCACGAATTATCGTCCTTTTCGCTCTAGGACGCATATTTAAGGAGATATGGCCAAAAGAAGTTTTTCATATAAAAATTTCAATTTTTTTAGGATTTGGGTGGATTTTTCGTCCTTTTTGCTCTAGGAGGCTTAGTTTAGGAGATATGGCCAAAGTAAGTTTTTCATGTAAAAATTTCAATTTTTTTAGGATTTGGGTGGATTTTTCAATTTTTTGAGGGTGGTCACGAATTATCGTCCTTTTTGCTCTAGGAGGCTTAGTTCAGGAGATATGGCCAAAGTAAGTTTTTCATGTAAAAATTTCAATTTTTTTAGGATTTGGGTGGATTTTTCAATTTTTTGAGGGTGGTCACGAATTATCGTCCTTTTCGCTCTAGGAGGCTTAGTTTAGGAGATATGGCCATAGTAAGTTTTTCATATAAAAATTTCAATTTTTTTAGGATTTGGGTGGATTTTTCAATTTTTTGAGGGTGGTCACGGATTATTGTCCTTTTCGCTCTAGGAGGCTTAGTTTAGGAGATATGGCCAAAATAAGTTTTTCATATAAAAATTTACATTTTTTTAGGATTTGGGTGGATTTTTCAATTTTTTGAGGGTGGTCACGGATTATTGTCCTTTTCGCTCTAGGAGGCTTAGTTTAGGAGATATGGCCAAAATAAGTTTTTCATATAAAAATTTACATTTTTTTAGGATTTGGGTGGATTTTTCAATTTTTTGAGGGTGGTCACGAATTATCGTCCTTTTTGCTCTAGGAGGCTTAGTTCAGGAGATATGGCCAAAGTAAGTTTTTCATGTAAAAATTTCAATTTTTTTAGGATTTGGGTGGATTTTTCAATTTTTTGAGGGTGGTCACGAATTATCGTCCTTTTCGCTCTAGGAGGCTTAGTTTAGGAGATATGGCCAAAGTAAGTTTTTCATGTAAAAATTTCAATTTTTTTAGGATTTGGGTGGATTTTTCAATTTTTTGAGGGTGGTCACGAATTATCGTCCTTTTCGCTCTAGGAGGCTTAGTTTAGGAGATATGGCCAAAGTAAGTTTTTCATGTAAAAATTTCAATTTTTTTAGGATTTGGGTGGATTTTTCAATTTTTTGAGGGTGGTCACGAATTATCGTCCTTTTCGCTCTAGGAGGCTTAGTTTAGGAGATATGGCCAAAATAAGTTTTTCATATAAAAATTTACATTTTTTTAGGATTTGGGTGGATTTTTCAATTTTTTGAGGGTGGTCACGAATTATCGTCCTTTTTGCTCTAGGAGGCTTAGTTCAGGAGATATGGCCAAAGTAAGTTTTTCATGTAAAAATTTCAATTTTTTTAGGATTTGGGTGGATTTTTCAATTCTTTGAGGGTGGTCACGAATTATCGTCCTTTCCGCTCTAGGAGGCTTAGTTTAGGAGATATGGCCAAAATAAGTTTTTCATATAAAAAATTCAATTTTTTTAGGATTTGGGTGGATTTTTCAATTTTTTGAGGGTGGTCACGAATTATCGTCCTTTTCGCTCTAGGAGGCTTAGTTTAGGAGATATGGCCAAAATAAGTTTTTCATATAAAAATTTCAATTTTTTTAGGATTTGGGTGGATTTTTCAATTTTTTGAGGGTGGTCACGAATTATCGTCCTTTTTGCTCTAGGAGGCTTAGTTTAGGAGATATGGCCAAAATAAGTTTTTCATGTAAAAATTTAAATTTTTTTAGGATTTGGGTGGATTTTTTAAGTTTTTGAGGGTGGTCACGAATTATCGTCCTTTTTGCTCTAGGACGCATATTTAAGGAGATATGGCGCTTTTCGCTCTAGGAGGCTTAGTTTAGGAGATATGGCCAAAGTAAGTTTTTCATGTAAAAATTTCAATTTTTTTAGGATTTGGGTGGATTTTTCAATTTTTTGAGGGTGGTCACGAATTATCGTCCTTTTCGCTCTAGGAGGCTCTAGGAGTTTAGGAGATATGGCCAAAAGAAGTTTTTCATATAAAAATTTACATTTTTTTAGGATTTGGGTGGATTTTTCAATTTTTTGAGGGTGGTCACGAATTATCGTCCTTTTCGCTCTAGGAGGCTTAGTTTAGGAGATATGGCCAAAGTAAGTTTTTCATGTAAAAATTTCAATTTTTTTAGGATTTGGGTGGATTTTTTAATTTTTTGAGGGTGGTCACGAATTATCGTCCTTTTTGCTCTAGGACGCATATTTAAGGAGATATGGCCAAAAGAAGTTTTTCATATAAAAATTTAATTTTTTTTAGGATTTGGGTGGATTTTTCAATTTTTTGAGGGTGGTCACGAATTATCGTCCTTTTTGCTCTAGGAGGCTTAGTTTAGGAGATATGGCCAAAATAAGTTTTTCATATAAAAATTTACATTTTTTTAGGATTTGGGTGGATTTTTCAATTTTTTGAGGGTGGTCACGAATTATCGTCCTTTTCGCTCTAGGAGGCTTAGTTTAGGAGATATGGCCAAAATAAGTTTTTCATATAAAAATTTCAATTTTTTTAGGATTTGGGTGGATTTTTCAATTTTTTGAGGGTGGTCACGAATTATCGTCCTTTTCGCTCTAGGAGGCTTAGTTTAGGAGATATGGCCAAAATAAGTTTTTCATATAAAAATTTCAATTTTTTTAGGATTTGGGTGGATTTTTCAATTTTTTGAGGGTGGTCACGAATTATCGTCCTTTTTGCTCTAGGAGGCTTAGTTTAGGAGATATGGCCAAAATAAGTTTTTCATGTAAAAATTTCAATTTTTTTAGGATTTGGGTGGATTTTTTAATTTTTTGAGGGTGGTCACGAATTATCGTCCTTTTCGCTCTAGGAGGCTTAGTTTAGGAGATATGGCCAAAATAAGTTTTTCATATAAAAATTTAATTTTTTTTAGGATTTGGGTGGATTTGTCAATTTTTTGAGGGTGGTCACGAATTATCGTCCTTTTTGCTCTAGGAGGCTTAGTTTAGGAGATATGGCCAAAATAAGTTCTTCATGTAAAAATTTCATTTTTTTTAGGATTTGGGTGGATTTTTCAATTTTTTGAGGGTGGTCACGAATTATCGTCCTTTTCGCTCTAGGAGGCTTAGTTTAGGAGATATGGCCAAAGTAAGTTTTTCATGTAAAAATTTAAATTTTTTTAGGATTTGGGTGGATTTTTCAATTTTTTGAGGGTGGTCACGAATTATCGTCCTTTTTGCTCTAGGACGCATATTTAAGGAGATATGGCCAAAAGAAGTTTTTCATATAAAAATTTAATTTTTTTTAGGATTTGGGTGGATTTTTCAATTTTTTGAGGGTGGTCACGAATTATCGTCCTTTTTGCTCTAGGAGGCTTAGTTTAGGAGATATGGCCAAAATAAGTTTTTCATATAAAAATTTACATTTTTTTAGGATTTGGGTGGATTTTTCAATTTTTTGAGGGTGGTCACGAATTATCGTCCTTTTCGCTCTAGGAGGCTTAGTTTAGGAGATATGGCCAAAATAAGTTTTTCATATAAAAATTTCAATTTTTTTAGGATTTGGGTGGATTTTTCAATTTTTTGAGGGTGGTCACGAATTATCGTCCTTTTCGCTCTAGGAGGCTTAGTTTAGGAGATATGGCCAAAATAAGTTTTTCATATAAAAATTTCAATTTTTTTAGGATTTGGGTGGATTTTTCAATTTTTTGAGGGTGGTCACGAATTATCGTCCTTTTCGCTCTAGGAGGCTTAGTTTAGGAGATATGGCCACAATAAGTTTTTCATATAAAAATTTAAATTTTTTAGGATTTGGGTGGATTTTTCAATTTTTTGAGGGTGGTCACGAATTATCGTCCTTTTCGCTCTAGGAGGCTTAGTTTAGGAGATATGGCCAAAATAAGTTTTTCATATAAAAATTTCAATTTTTTTAGGATTTGGGTGGATTTTTCAATTTTTTGAGGGTGGTCACGAATTATCGTCCTTTTCGCTCTAGGAGGCTTAGTTTAGGAGATATGGCCAAAATAAGTTTTTCATATAAAAATTTCAATTTTTTTAGGATTTGGGTGGATTTTTCAATTTTTTGAGGGTGGTCACGAATTATCGTCCTTTTCGCTCTAGGAGGCTTAGTTTTGGAGATATGGCCACAATAAGTTTTTCATATAAAAATTTAAATTTTTTAGGATTTGGGTGGATTTTTCAATTTTTTGAGGGTGGTCACGAATTATCGTCCTTTTCGCTCTGGGAGGCTTAGTTTAGGAGATATGGCCAAAATAAGTTTTTCATATAAAAATTTAAATTTTTTTAGGATTTGGGTGGATTTTTCAATTTTTTGAGGGTGGTCACGAATTATCGTCCTTTTTGCTCTAGGAGGCTTAGTTTAGGAGATATGGCCAAAATAAGTTTTTCATGTAAAAATTTCAATTTTTTTAGGATTTGGGTGGATTTTTTAATTTTTTGAGGGTGGTCACGAATTATCGTCCTTTTCGCTCTAGGAGGCTTAGTTTAGGAGATATGGCCAAAATAAGTTTTTCATATAAAAATTTAATTTTTTTTAGGATTTGGGTGGATTTGTCAATTTTTTGAGGGTGGTCACGAATTATCGTCCTTTTTGCTCTAGGAGGCTTAGTTTAGGAGATATGGCCAAAATAAGTTCTTCATGTAAAAATTTCATTTTTTTTAGGATTTGGGTGGATTTTTCAATTTTTTGAGGGTGGTCACGAATTATCGTCCTTTTCGCTCTAGGAGGCTTAGTTTAGGAGATATGGCCAAAGTAAGTTTTTCATGTAAAAATTTAAATTTTTTTAGGATTTGGGTGGATTTTTTAATTTTTTGAGGGTGGTCACGAATTATCGTCCTTTTTGCTCTAGGACGCATATTTAAGGAGATATGGCCAAAAGAAGTTTTTCATATAAAAATTTAATTTTTTTTAGGATTTGGGTGGATTTTTCAATTTTTTGAGGTTGGTCACGAATTATCGTCCTTTTTGCTCTAGGAGGCTTAGTTTAGGAGATATGGCCAAAATAAGTTTTTCATATAAAAATTTCAATTTTTTTAGGATTTGGGTGGATTTTTCAATTTTTTGAGGGTGGTCACGAATTATCGTCCTTTTCGCTCTAGGAGGCTTAGTTTAGGAGATATGGCCAAAATAAGTTTTTCATATAAAAATTTCAATTTTTTTAGGATTTGGGTGGATTTTTCAATTTTTTGAGGGTGGTCACGAATTATCGTCCTTTTCGCTCTAGGAGGCTTAGTTTAGGAGATATGGCCAAAATAAGTTTTTCATATAAAAATTTCAATTTTTTTAGGATTTGGGTGGATTTTTCAATTTTTTGAGGGTGGTCACGAATTATCGTCCTTTTCGCTCTAGGAGGCTTAGTTTAGGAGATATGGCCACAATAAGTTTTTCATATAAAAATTTAAATTTTTTAGGATTTGGGTGGATTTTTCAATTTTTTGAGGGTGGTCACGAATTATCGTCCTTTTCGCTCTAGGAGGCTTAGTTTAGGAGATATGGCCAAAATAAGTTTTTCATATAAAAATTTCAATTTTTTTAGGATTTGGGTGGATTTTTCAATTTTTTGAGGGTGGTCACGAATTATCGTCCTTTTCGCTCTAGGAGGCTTAGTTTAGGAGATATGGCCATAATAAGTTTTTCATATAAAAATTTCAATTTTTTTAGGATTTGGGTGGATTTTTCAATTTTTTGAGGGTGGTCACGAATTATCGTCCTTTTCGCTCTAGGAGGCTTAGTTTTGGAGATATGGCCACAATAAGTTTTTCATATAAAAATTTAAATTTTTTAGGATTTGGGTGGATTTTTCAATTTTTTGAGGGTGGTCACGAATTATCGTCCTTTTCGCTCTAGGAGGCTTAGTTTAGGAGATATGGCCAAAATAAGTTTTTCATATAAAAATTTAAATTTTTTTAGGATTTGGGTGGATTTTTCAATTTTTTGAGGGTGGTCACGAATTATCGTCATTTTTGCTCTAGGAGGCTTGGTTTAGGAGATATGGCCAAAATAAGTTTTTCATGTAAAAATTTAAATTTTTTTAGAATTTGGGTGGATTTTTTAATTTTTTGAGGGTGGTCACGAATTATCGTCCTTTTTGCTCTAGGACGCATATTTAAGGAGATATGGCCAAAAGAAGTTTTTCATATAAAAATTTAAATTTTTTTAGGATTTGGGTGGATTTTTCAATTTTTTGAGGGTGGTCACGAATTATCGTCCTTTTCGCTCTAGGACGCATATTTAAGGAGATATGGCCAAAAGAAGTTTTTCATATAAAAATTTCAATTTTTTTAGGATTTGGGTGGATTTTTCGTCCTTTTTGCTCTAGGAGGCTTAGTTCAGGAGATATGGCCAAAGTAAGTTTTTCATGTAAAAATTTCAATTTTTTTTAGGATTTGGGTGGATTTTTCAATTTTTTGAGGGTGGTCACGAATTATCGTCCTTTTCGCTCTAGGAGGCTTAGTTTAGGAGATATGGCCAAAGTAAGTTTTTCATATAAAAATTTCAATTTTTTTAGGATTTGGGTGGATTTTTCAATTTTTTGAGGGTGGTCACGGATTATTGTCCTTTTCGCTCTAGGAGGCTTAGTTTAGGAGATATGGCCAAAATAAGTTTTTCATATAAAAATTTACATTTTTTTAGGATTTGGGTGGATTTTTCAATTTTTTGAGGGTGGTCACGGATTATTGTCCTTTTCGCTCTAGGAGGCTTAGTTTAGGAGATATGGCCAAAATAAGTTTTTCATATAAAAATTTACATTTTTTTAGGATTTGGGTGGATTTTTCAATTTTTTGAGGGTGGTCACGAATTATCGTCCTTTTTGCTCTAGGAGGCTTAGTTCAGGAGATATGGCCAAAGTAAGTTTTTCATGTAAAAATTTCAATTTTTTTAGGATTTGGGTGGATTTTTCAATTTTTTGAGGGTGGTCACGAATTATCGTCCTTTTCGCTCTAGGACGCTTAGTTTAGGAGATATGGCCAAAGTAAGTTTTTCATGTAAAAATTTCAATTTTTTTAGGATTTGGGTGGATTTTTCAATTTTTTGAGGGTGGTCACGAATTATCGTCCTTTTCGCTCTAGGAGGCTTAGTTTAGGAGATATGGCCAAAGTAAGTTTTTCATATAAAAATTTCAATTTTTTTAGGATTTGGGTGGATTTTTCAATTTTTTGAGGGTGGTCACGGATTATTGTCCTTTTCGCTCTAGGAGGCTTAGTTTAGGAGATATGGCCAAAATAAGTTTTTCATATAAAAATTTACATTTTTTTAGGATTTGGGTGGATTTTTCAATTTTTTGAGGGTGGTCACGAATTATCGTCCTTTTCGCTCTAGGAGGCTTAGTTTAGGAGATATGGCCAAAATAAGTTTTTCATATAAAAATTTACATTTTTTTAGGATTTGGGTGGATTTTTCAATTTTTTGAGGGTGGTCACGAATTATCGTCCTTTTCGCTCTAGGAGGCTTAGTTTAGGAGATATGGCCAAAGTAAGTTTTTCATATAAAAATTTAATTTTTTTTAGGATTTGGGTGGATTTTTCAATTTTTTGAGGGTGGTCACGAATTATCGTCCTTTTTGCTCTAGGAGGCTTAGTTTAGGAGATATGGCCAAAATAAGTTTTTCATATAAAAATTTCAATTTTTTTAGGATTTGGGTGGATTTTTCAATTTTTTGAGGGTGGTCACGAATTATCGTCCTTTTCGCTCTAGGAGGCTTAGTTTAGGAGATATGGCCAAAATAAGTTTTTCATATAAAAATTTCAATTTTTTTAGGATTTGGGTGGATTTTTCAATTTTTTGAGGGTGGTCACGAATTATCGTCCTTTTCGCTCTAGGAGGCTTAGTTTAGGAGATATGGCCAAAATAAGTTTTTCATATAAAAATTTCAATTTTTTTAGGATTTGGGTGGATTTTTCAATTTTTTGAGGGTGGTCACGAATTATCGTCCTTTTTGCTCTAGGAGGCTTAGTTTAGGAGATATGGCCAAAATAAGTTTTTCATGTAAAAATTTCAATTTTTTTAGGATTTGGGTGGATTTTTTAATTTTTTGAGGGTGGTCACGAATTATCGTCCTTTTCGCTCTAGGAGGCTTAGTTTAGGAGATATGGCCAAAATAAGTTTTTCATATAAAAATTTAATTTTTTTTAGGATTTGGGTGGATTTGTCAATTTTTTGAGGGTGGTCACGAATTATCGTCCTTTTTGCTCTAGGAGGCTTAGTTTAGGAGATATGGCCAAAATAAGTTCTTCATGTAAAAATTTCATTTTTTTTAGGATTTGGGTGGATTTTTCAATTTTTTGAGGGTGGTCACGAATTATCGTCCTTTTCGCTCTAGGAGGCTTAGTTTAGGAGATATGGCCAAAGTAAGTTTTTCATGTAAAAATTTAAATTTTTTTAGGATTTGGGTGGATTTTTTAATTTTTTGAGGGTGGTCACGAATTATCGTCCTTTTTGCTCTAGGACGCATATTTAAGGAGATATGGCCAAAAGAAGTTTTTCATATAAAAATTTAATTTTTTTTAGGATTTGGGTGGATTTTTCAATTTTTTGAGGGTGGTCACGAATTATCGTCCTTTTTGCTCTAGGAGGCTTAGTTTAGGAGATATGGCCAAAATAAGTTTTTCATATAAAAATTTACATTTTTTTAGGATTTGGGTGGATTTTTCAATTTTTTGAGGGTGGTCACGAATTATCGTCCTTTTCGCTCTAGGAGGCTTAGTTTAGGAGATATGGCCAAAATAAGTTTTTCATATAAAAATTTCAATTTTTTTAGGATTTGGGTGGATTTTTCAATTTTTTGAGGGTGGTCACGAATTATCGTCCTTTTCGCTCTAGGAGGCTTAGTTTAGGAGATATGGCCAAAATAAGTTTTTCATATAAAAATTTCAATTTTTTTAGGATTTGGGTGGATTTTTCAATTTTTTGAGGGTGGTCACGAATTATCGTCCTTTTCGCTCTAGGAGGCTTAGTTTAGGAGATATGGCCACAATAAGTTTTTCATATAAAAATTTAAATTTTTTAGGATTTGGGTGGATTTTTCAATTTTTTGAGGGTGGTCACGAATTATCGTCCTTTTCGCTCTAGGAGGCTTAGTTTAGGAGATATGGCCAAAATAAGTTTTTCATATAAAAATTTCAATTTTTTTAGGATTTGGGTGGATTTTTTAATTTTTTGAGGGTGGTCACGAATTATCGTCCTTTTCGCTCTAGGAGGCTTAGTTTAGGAGATATGGCCAAAATAAGTTTTTCATATAAAAATTTAATTTTTTTTAGGATTTGGGTGGATTTGTCAATTTTTTGAGGGTGGTCACGAATTATCGTCCTTTTTGCTCTAGGAGGCTTAGTTTAGGAGATATGGCCAAAATAAGTTCTTCATGTAAAAATTTCATTTTTTTTAGGATTTGGGTGGATTTTTCAATTTTTTGAGGGTGGTCACGAATTATCGTCCTTTTCGCTCTAGGAGGCTTAGTTTAGGAGATATGGCCAAAGTAAGTTTTTCATGTAAAAATTTAAATTTTTTTAGGATTTGGGTGGATTTTTTAATTTTTTGAGGGTGGTCACGAATTATCGTCCTTTTTGCTCTAGGACGCATATTTAAGGAGATATGGCCAAAAGAAGTTTTTCATATAAAAATTTAATTTTTTTTAGGATTTGGGTGGATTTTTCAATTTTTTGAGGGTGGTCACGAATTATCGTCCTTTTTGCTCTAGGAGGCTTAGTTTAGGAGATATGGCCAAAATAAGTTTTTCATATAAAAATTTACATTTTTTTAGGATTTGGGTGGATTTTTCAATTTTTTGAGGGTGGTCACGAATTATCGTCCTTTTCGCTCTAGGAGGCTTAGTTTAGGAGATATGGCCAAAATAAGTTTTTCATATAAAAATTTAAATTTTTTTAGGATTTGGGTGGATTTTTCAATTTTTTGAGGGTGGTCACGAATTATCGTCCTTTTCGCTCTAGGAGGCTTAGTTTAGGAGATATGGCCAAAATAAGTTTTTCATATAAAAATTTCAATTTTTTTAGGATTTGGGTGGATTTTTCAATTTTTTGAGGGTGGTCACGAATTATCGTCCTTTTCGCTCTAGGAGGCTTAGTTTAGGAGATATGGCCACAATAAGTTTTTCATATAAAAATTTAAATTTTTTAGGATTTGGGTGGATTTTTCAATTTTTTGAGGGTGGTCACGAATTATCGTCCTTTTCGCTCTAGGAGGCTTAGTTTAGGAGATATGGCCAAAATAAGTTTTTCATATAAAAATTTCAATTTTTTTAGGATTTGGGTGGATTTTTCAATTTTTTGAGGGTGGTCACGAATTATCGTCCTTTTCGCTCTAGGAGGCTTAGTTTAGGAGATATGGCCAAAATAAGTTTTTCATATAAAAATTTCAATTTTTTTAGGATTTGGGTGGATTTTTCAATTTTTTGAGGGTGGTCACGAATTATCGTCCTTTTCGCTCTAGGAGGCTTAGTTTTGGAGATATGGCCACAATAAGTTTTTCATATAAAAATTTAAATTTTTTAGGATTTGGGTGGATTTTTCAATTTTTTGAGGGTGGTCACGAATTATCGTCCTTTTCGCTCTAGGAGGCTTAGTTTAGGAGATATGGCCAAAATAAGTTTTTCATATAAAAATTTAAATTTTTTTAGGATTTGGGTGGATTTTTCAATTTTTTGAGGGTGGTCACGAATTATCGTCATTTTTGCTCTAGGAGGCTTAGTTTAGGAGATATGGCCAAAATAAGTTTTTCATGTAAAAATTTAAATTTTTTTAGAATTTGGGTGGATTTTTTAATTTTTTGAGGGTGGTCACGAATTATCGTCCTTTTTGCTCTAGGACGCATATTTAAGGAGATATGGCCAAAAGAAGTTTTTCATATAAAAATTTAAATTTTTTTAGGATTTGGGTGGATTTTTCAATTTTTTGAGGGTGGTCACGAATTATCGTCCTTTTCGCTCTAGGACGCATATTTAAGGAGATATGGCCAAAAGAAGTTTTTCATATAAAAATTTCAATTTTTTTAGGATTTGGGTGGATTTTTCGTCCTTTTTGCTCTAGGAGGCTTAGTTTAGGAGATATGGCCAAAGTAAGTTTTTCATGTAAAAATTTCAATTTTTTTAGGATTTGGGTGGATTTTTCAATTTTTTGAGGGTGGTCACGAATTATCGTCCTTTTCGCTCTAGGAGGCTTAGTTTAGGAGATATGGCCAAAATAAGTTTTTCATATAAAAATTTACATTTTTTTAGGATTTGGGTGGATTTTTCAATTTTTTGAGGGTGGTCACGAATTATCGTCCTTTTTGCTCTAGGAGGCTTAGTTCAGGAGATATGGCCAAAGTAAGTTTTTCATGTAAAAATTTCAATTTTTTTAGGATTTGGGTGGATTTTTCAATTTTTTGAGGGTGGTCACGAATTATCGTCCTTTTCGCTCTAGGAGGCTTAGTTTAGGAGATATGGCCAAAGTAAGTTTTTCATATAAAAATTTCAATTTTTTTAGGATTTGGGTGGATTTTTCAATTTTTTGAGGGTGGTCACGGATTATTGTCCTTTTCGCTCTAGGAGGCTTAGTTTAGGAGATATGGCCAAAATAAGTTTTTCATATAAAAATTTACATTTTTTTAGGATTTGGGTGGATTTTTCAATTTTTTGAGGGTGGTCACGAATTATCGTCCTTTTCGCTCTAGGACGCATATTTAAGGAGATATGGCCACAAGAAGTTTTTCATATAAAAATTTCAATTTTTTTAGGATTTGGGTGGATTTTTCAATTTTTTGAGGGTGGTCACGAATTATCGTCCTTTTTGCTCTAGGAGGCTTAATTTAGGAGATATGGCCAAAGTAAGTTTTTCATGTAAAAATTTCAATTTTTTTAGGATTTGGGTGGATTTTTCAATTTTTTGAGGGTGGTCACGAATTATCGTCCTTTTCGCTCTAGGAGGCTTAGTTTAGGAGATATGGCCAAAATAAGTTTTTCATATAAAAATTTACATTTTTTTAGGATTTGGGTGGATTTTTCAATTTTTTGAGGGTGGTCACGAATTATCGTCCTTTTTGCTCTAGGAGGCTTAGTTCAGGAGATATGGCCAAAGTAAGTTTTTCATGTAAAAATTTCAATTTTTTTAGGATTTGGGTGGATTTTTCAATTTTTTGAGGGTGGTCACGAATTATCGTCCTTTTCGCTCTAGGAGGCTTAGTTTAGGAGATATGGCCAAAGTAAGTTTTTCATATAAAAATTTCAATTTTTTTAGGATTTGGGTGGATTTTTCAATTTTTTGAGGGTGGTCACGGATTATTGTCCTCTTCGCTCTAGGACGCATATTTAAGGAGATATGGCCAAAAGAAGCTTTTCATATAAAAATTTCAATTTTTTTAGGATTTGGGTGGATTTTTCAATTTTTTGAGGGTGGTCACGAATTATCGTCCTTTTCGCTCTAGGAGGCTTAGTTTAGGAGATATGGCTAAAATAAGTTTTTCATATAAAAATTTACATTTTTTTAGGATTTGGGTGGATTTTTCAATTTCTTGAGGGTGGTCACGAATTATCGTCCTTTTCGCTCTAGGAGGCTTAGTTTAGGAGATATGGCCAAAATAAGTTTTTCATATAAAAATTTCAATTTTTTTAGGATTTGGGTGGATTTTTCAATTTTTTGAGGGTGGTCACGAATTATCCCTTTTCGCTCTACGACGCATATTTAAGGAGATATGGCCAAAAGAAGTTTTTCATATAAAAATTTAAATTTTTTTAGGATTTGGGTGGATTTTTAAATTTTTTGAGGGTGGTCACGAATTATTGTCATTTTTGCTCTAGGAGACTTAGTTTAGGAGATATGGCCAAAATAAGTTTTTCATGTAAAAATTTAAATTTTTTTAGGATTTGGGTGGATTTTTTAATTTTTTGAGGGTGGTCACGAATTATCGTCCTTTTTTCTCTAGGACGCATATTTAAGGAGATATGGCGCTTTTCGCTCTAGGAGGCTTAGTTTAGGAGATATGGCCAAAATAAGTTTTTCATATAAAAATTTCAATTTTTTTAGGATTTGGGTGGATTTTTCAATTTTTTGAGGGTGGTCACGAATTATCGTCCTTTTCGCTCTAGGAGGCTTAGTTTAGGAGATATGGCCAAAATAAGTTTTTCATATAAAAATTTCAATTTTTTTAGGATTTGGGTGGATTTTTCAATTTTTTGAGGGTGGTCACGAATTATCGTCCTTTTCGCTCTAGGAGGCTTAGTTTAGGAGATATGGCCAAAATAAGTTTTTCATATAAAAATTTACATTTTTTTAGGATTTGGGTGGATTTTTCAATTTTTTGAGGGTGGTCACGAATTATCGTCCTTTTCGCTCTAGGAGGCTTAGTTTAGGAGATATGGCCAAAATAAGTTTTTCATATAAAAATTTGCATTTTTTTAGGATTTGGGTGGATTTTTCAATTTTTTGAGGGTGGTCACGAATTATCGTCCTTTTTGCTCTAGGACGCATATTTAAGGAGATATGGCCAAAAGAAGTTTTTCATATAAAAATTTACATTTTTTTTAGGATTTGGGTGGATTTTTCAATTTTTTGAGGTTGGTCACGAATTATCGTCCTTTTTGCTCTAGGAGGCTTAGTTTAGGAGATATGGCCAAAATAAGTTTTTCATGTAAAAATTTCAATTTTTTTAGGATTTGGGTGGATTTTTTAATTTTTTGAGAGTGGTCACGAATTATCGTCCTCTTCGCTCTAGGACGCATATTTAAGGAGATATGGCCAAAAGAAGTTTTTCATATAAAAATTTCAATTTTTTTAGGATTTGGGTGGATTTTTCAATTTTTTGAGGGTGGTCACGAATTATCGTCCTCTTCGCTCTAGGACGCATATTTAAGGAGATATGGCCAAAAGAAGTTTTTCATATAAAAATTTCAATTTTTTTAGGATTTGGGTGGATTTTTCAATTTTTTGAGGGTGGTCACGAATTATCGTCATTTTCGCTCTAGGAGGCTTAGTTTAGGAGATATGGCCAAAATAAGTTTTTCATATAAAAATTTACATTTTTTTAGGATTTGGGTGGATTTTTCAATTTTTTGAGGGTGGTCACGAATTATCGTCCTTTTCGCTCTAGGAGGCTTAGTTTAGGAGATACGGCCAAAATAAGTTTTTCATATAAAAATTTCAATTTTTTTAGGATTTGGGTGGATTTTTCAATTTTTTGAGGGTGGTCACGAATTATCGTCCTTTTCGCTCTAGGAGGCTTAGTTTAGGAGATATGGCCAAAATAAGTTTTTCATATAAAAATTTACATTTTTTTAGGATTTGGGTGGATTTTTCAATTTTTTGAGGGTGGTCACGAATTATCGTCCTTTTCGCTCTAGGACGCATATTTAAGGAGATATGGCCAAAAGAAGTTTTTCATATAAAAATTTAAATTTTTTTAGGATTTGGGTGGATTTTTCAATTTTTTGAGGGTGGTCACGAATTATCGTCCTTTTTGCTCTAGGAGGATTAGTTTAGGAGATATGGCCAAAATAAGTTTTTCATGTAAAAATTTCAATTTTTTTGGATTTGGGTGGATTTTTTAATTTTTTGAGGGTGGTCACCAATTATCGTCCTGCTCTAGGACGCATATTTAAGGAGATATGGCCAAAAGAAGTTTTTCATATAAAAATTTCAATTTTTTTAGGATTTGGGTGGATTTTTCAATTTTTTGAGGGTGGTCACGAATTATCGTCCTTTTCGCTCTAGGAGGCTTAGTTTAGGAGATATGGCCAAAATAAGTTTTTCATATAAAAATTTCAATTTTTTTAGGATTTGGGTGGATTTTTCAATTTTTTGAGGGTGGTCACGAATTATCGTCCTTTTCGCTCTAGGAGGCTTAGTTTAGGAGATATGGCCACAATAAGTTTTTCATATAAAAATTTAAATTTTTTAGGATTTGGGTGGATTTTTCAATTTTTTGAGGGTGGTCACGAATTATCGTCCTTTTCGCTCTAGGAGGCTTAGTTTAGGAGATATGGCCAAAATAAGTTTTTCATATAAAAATTTAAATTTTTTTAGGATTTGGGTGAATTTTCCAATTTGTTGAGGGTGGTCACGAATTATCGTCCTTTTTGCTCTAGGACGCATATTTAAGGAGATATGGCCAAAAGAAGTTTTTCATATAAAAATTTAATTTTTTTTAGGATTTGGGTGGATTTTTCAATTTTTTGAGGTTGGTCACGAATTATCGTCCTTTTTGCTCTAGGAGGCTTAGTTTAGGAGATATGGCCAAAATAAGTTTTTCATGTAAAAATTTCAATTTTTTTAGGATTTGGGTGGATTTTTTAATTTTTTGAGAGTGGTCACGAATTATCGTCCTTTTTGCTCTAGGACGCATATTTAAGGAGATATGGCCAAAAGAAGTTTTTCATATAAAAATTTCAATTTTTTTAGGATTTGGGTGGATTTTTCAATTTTTTGAGGGTGGTCACGAATTATCGTCCTCTTCGCTCTAGGACGCATATTTAAGGAGATATGGCCAAAAGAAGTTTTTCATATTAAAATTTCAATTTTTTTAGGATTAGGGTGGATTTTTCAATTTTTTGAGGGTGGTCACGAATTATCGTCATTTTCGCTCTAGGAGGCTTAGTTTAGGAGATATGGCCAAAATAAGTTTTTCATATAAAAATTTACATTTTTTTAGGATTTGGGTGGATTTTTCAATTTTTTGAGGGTGGTCACGAATTATCGTCCTTTTCGCTCTAGGAGGCTTAGTTTAGGAGATATGGCCAAAATAAGTTTTTCATATAAAAATTTCAATTTTTTTAGGATTTGGGTGGATTTTTCAATTTTTTGAGGGTGGTCACGAATTATCGTCCTTTTCGCTCTAGGAGGCTTAGTTTAGGAGATATGGCCAAAATAAGTTTTTCATATAAAAATTTACATTTTTTTAGGATTTGGGTGGATTTTTCAATTTTTTGAGGGTGGTCACGAATTATCGTCCTTTTCGCTCTAGGACGCATATTTAAGGAGATATGGCCAAAAGAAGTTTTTCATATAAAAATTTAAATTTTTTTAGGATTTGGGTGGATTTTTCAATTTTTTGAGGGTGGTCACGAATTATCGTCCTTTTCGCTCTAGGAGGCTTAGTTTAGGAGATATGGCCAAAATAAGTTTTTCATATAAAAATTTACATTTTTTTATGATTTGGGTGGATTTTTCAATTTTTTGAGGGTGGTCACGAATTATCGTCCTTTTCGCTCTAGGAGGCTTAGTTTAGGAGATATGGCCAAAATAAGTTTTTCATATAAAAATTTACATTTTTTTATGATTTGGGTGGATTTTTCAATTTTTTGAGGGTGGTCACGAATTATCGTCCTTTTCGCTCTAGGACGCATATTTAAGGAGATATGGCCAAAAGAAGTTTTTCATATAAAAATTTCAATTTTTTTAGGATTTGGGTGGATTTTTCAATTTTTTGAGGGTGGTCACGAATTATCGTCCTTTTCGCTCTAGGAGGCTTAGTTTAGGAGATATGGCCAAAATAAGTTTTTCATATAAAAATTTACATTTTTTTAGGATTTGGGTGGATTTTTCAATTTTTTGAGGTGGTCACGAATTATCGTCCTTTTTGCTCTAGGAGGCTTAGTGTAGGAGATATGGCCAAAAGAAGTTTTTCATATAAAAATTTACATTTTTTTAGGATTTGGGTGGATTTTTCAATTTTTTGAGGGTGGTCACGAATTATCGTCCTTTTCGCTCTAGGAGGCTTAGTTTAGGAGATATGGCCACAATAAGTTTTTCATATAAAAATTTAAATTTTTTAGGATTTGGGTGGATTTTTCAATTTTTTGAGGGTGGTCACGAATTATCGTCCTTTTCGCTCTAGGAGGCTTAGTTTAGGAGATATGGCCAAAATAAGTTTTTCATATAAAAATTTCAATTTTTTTAGGATTTGGGTGGATTTTTCAATTTGTTGAGGGTGGTCACGAATTATCGTCCTTTTTGCTCTAGGACGCATATTTAAGGAGATATGGCCAAAAGAAGTTTTTCATATAAAAATTTAATTTTTTTTAGGATTTGGGTGGATTTTTCAATTTTTTGAGGGTGGTCACGAATTATCGTCCTTTTTGCTCTTAGGAGATATGGCCAAAATAAGTTTTTCATGTAAAAATTTCAATTTTTTTAGGATTTGGGTGGATTTTTTAATTTGTTGAGGGTGGTCACGAATTATCGTCCTTTTTGCTCTAGGACGCATATTTAAGGAGATATGGCCAAAAGAAGTTTTTCATATAAAAATTTAATTTTTTTTAGGATTTGGGTGGATTTTTCAATTTTTTGAGGGTGGTCACGAATTATCGTCCTTTTTGCTCTAGGAGGCTTAGTTTAGGAGATATGGCCAAAATAAGTTCTTCATGTAAAAATTTCATTTTTTTTAGGATTTGGGTGGATTTTTCAATTTTTTGAGGGTGGTCACGAATTATCGTCCTTTTCGCTCTAGGAGGCTTAGTTTAGGAGATATGGCCAAAATAAGTTTTTCATATAAAAATTTACATTTTTTTAGGATTTGGGTGGATTTTTCAATTTTTTGAGGGTGGTCACGAATTATCGTCCTTTTTGCTCTAGGACGCATATTTAAGGAGATATGGCCAAAAGAAGTTTTTCATATAAAAATTTAAATTTTTTTAGGATTTGGGTGGATTTTTCAATTTTTTGAGGGTGGTCACGAATTATCGTCCTTTTCGCTCTAGGACGCATATTTAGGAGGCTTAGTTTAGGAGATATGGCCAAAATAAGTTTTTCATGTAAAAATTTCAATTTTTTTAGGATTTGGGTGGATTTTTTAATTTTTTGAGGGTGGTCACGAATTATCGTCCTTTTTGCTCTAGGACGCATATTTAAGGAGATATGGCCAAAAGAAGTTTTTCATATAAAAATTTCAATTTTTTTAGGATTTGGGTGGATTTTTCAATTTTTTGAGGGTGGTCACGAATTATCGTCCTCTTCGCTCTAGGACGCATATTTAAGGAGATATGGCCAAAAGAAGTTTTTCATATAAAAATTTCAATTTTTTTAGGATTTGGGTGGATTTTTCAATTTTTTGAGGGTGGTCACGAATTATCGTCCTTTTCGCTCTAGGAGGCTTAGTTTAGGAGATATGGCCAAAATAAGTTTTTCATATAAAAATTTCAATTTTTTTAGGATTTGGGTGGATTTTTCAATTTTTTGAGGGTGGTCACGAATTATCGTCCTTTTCGCTCTAGGAGGCTTAGTTTAGGAGATATGGCCAAAATAAGTTTTTCATATAAAAATTTGCATTTTTTTAGGATTTGGGTGGATTTTTCAATTTTTTGAGGGTGGTCACGAATTATCGTCCTTTTTGCTCTAGGACGCATATTTAAGGAGATATGGCCAAAAGAAGTTTTTCATATAAAAATTTACATTTTTTTAGGATTTGGGTGGATTTTTCAATTTTTTGAGGGTGGTCACGAATTATCGTCCTTTTCGCTCTAGGACGCATATTTAGGAGGCTTAGTTTAGGAGATATGGCCAAAATAAGTTTTTCATGTAAAAATTTCAATTTTTTTAGGATTTGGGTGGATTTTTTAATTTTTTGAGGGTGGTCACGAATTATCGTCCTTTTTGCTCTAGGACGCATATTTAAGGAGATATGGCCAAAAGAAGTTTTTCATATAAAAATTTCATTTTTTTTAGGATTTGGGTGGATTTTTCAATTTGTTGAGGGTGGTCACGAATTATCGTCCTTTTTGCTCTAGGACGCATATTTAAGGAGATATGGCCAAAAGAAGTTTTTCATATAAAAATTTAATTTTTTTTAGGATTTGGGTGGATTTTTCAATTTTTTGAGGGTGGTCACGAATTATCGTCCTTTTTGCTCTTAGGAGATATGGCCAAAATAAGTTTTTCATGTAAAAATTTCAATTTTTTTAGGATTTGGGTGGATTTTTTAATTTGTTGAGGGTGGTCACGAATTATCGTCCTTTTTGCTCTAGGACGCATATTTAAGGAGATATGGCCAAAAGAAGTTTTTCATATAAAAATTTAATTTTTTTTAGGATTTGGGTGGATTTTTCAATTTTTTGAGGGTGGTCACGAATTATCGTCCTTTTTGCTCTAGGAGGCTTAGTTTAGGAGATATGGCCAAAATAAGTTCTTCATGTAAAAATTTCATTTTTTTTAGGATTTGGGTGGATTTTTCAATTTTTTGAGGGTGGTCACGAATTATCGTCCTTTTCGCTCTAGGAGGCTTAGTTTAGGAGATATGGCCATAATAAGTTTTTCATATAAAAATTTACATTTTTTTAGGATTTGGGTGGATTTTTCAATTTTTTGAGGGTGGTCACGAATTATCGTCCTTTTTGCTCTAGGACGCATATTTAAGGAGATATGGCCAAAAGAAGTTTTTCATATAAAAATTTACATTTTTTTAGGATTTGGGTGGATTTTTCAATTTTTTGAGGGTGGTCACGAATTATCGTCCTTTTCGCTCTAGGACGCATATTTAGGAGGCTTAGTTTAGGAGATATGGCCAAAATAAGTTTTTCATGTAAAAATTTCAATTTTTTTAGGATTTGGGTGGATTTTTTAATTTTTTGAGGGTGGTCACGAATTATCGTCCTTTTTGCTCTAGGACGCATATTTAAGGAGATATGGCCAAAAGAAGTTTTTCATATAAAAATTTCAATTTTTTTAGGATTTGGGTGGATTTTTCAATTTTTTGAGGGTGGTCACGAATTATCGTCCTTTTCGCTCTAGGAGGCTTAGTTTAGGAGATATGGCCAAAATAAGTTTTTCATATAAAAATTTCAATTTTTTTAGGATTTGGGTGGATTTTTCAATTTTTTGAGGGTGGTCACGAATTATCGTCCTTTTCGCTCTAGGAGGCTTAGTTTAGGAGATATGGCCAAAATAAGTTTTTCATATAAAAATTTGCATTTTTTTAGGATTTGGGTGGATTTTTCAATTTTTTTGAGGGTGGTCACGAATTATCGTCCTTTTCGCTCTAGGAGGCTTAGTTTAGGAGATATGGCCAAAATAAGTTTTTCATATAAAAATTTACATTTTTTTAGGATTTGGGTGGATTTTTCAATTTTTTGAGGGTGGTCACGAATTATCGTCCTTTTCGCTCTAGGACGCATATTTAAGGAGATATGGCCAAAAGAAGTTTTTCATATAAAAATTTCAATTTTTTTAGGATTTGGGTGGATTTTTAAATTTTTTGAGGGTGGTCACGAATTATCGTCCTTTTCGCTATAGGAGGCTTAGTTTAGGAGATATGGCCAAAATAAGTTTTTCATATAAAAATTTACATTTTTTTAGGATTTGGGTGGATTTTTCAATTTTTTGAGGGTGGTCACGAATTATCGTCCTTTTCGCTCTAGGAGGCTTAGTTTAGGAGATATGGCCAAAATAAGTTTTTCATATAAAAATTTCAATTTTTTTAGGATTTGGGTGGATTTTTCAATTTTTTGAGGGTGGTCACGAATTATCGTCCTTTTCGCTCTAGGAGGCTTAGTTTAGGAGATATGGCCACAATAAGGTTTTCATATAAAAATTTAAATTTTTTAGGATTTGGGTGGATTTTTCAATTTTTTGAGGGTGGTCACGAATTATCGTCCTTTTCGCTCTAGGAGGCTTAGTTTAGGAGATATGGCCAAAATAAGTTTTTCATATAAAAATTTACATTTTTTTAGGATTTGGGTGGATTTTTCAATTTTTTGAGGGTGGTCACGAATTATCGTCCTTTTCGCTCTAGGACGCATATTTAAGGAGATATGGCCAAAAGAAGTTTTTCATATAAAAATTTAATTTTTTTTAGGATTTGGGTGGATTTTTCAATTTTTTGAGGGTGGTCACGAATTATCGTCCTTTTTGCTCTAGGAGGCTTAGTTTAGGAGATATGGCCAAAATAAGTTCTTCATGTAAAAATTTCATTTTTTTTAGGATTTGGGTGGATTTTTCAATTTTTTGAGGGTGGTCACGAATTATCGTCCTTTTCGCTCTAGGAGGCTTAGTTTAGGAGATATGGCCAAAATAAGTTTTTCATATAAAAATTTACATTTTTTTAGGATTTGGGTGGATTTTTCAATTTTTTGAGGGTGGTCACGAATTATCGTCCTTTTTGCTCTAGGACGCATATTTAAGGAGATATGGCGCTTTTCGCTCTAGGAGGCTTAGTTTAGGAGATATGGCCAAAATAAGTTTTTCATATAAAAATTTCAATTTTTTTAGGATTTGGGTGGATTTTTCAATTTTTTGAGGGTGGTCACGAATGATCGTCCTTTTCGCTCTAGGAGGCTTAGTTTAGGAGATACGGCCAAAATAAGTTTTTCATATAAAAATTTCAATTTTTTTAGGATTTGGGTGGATTTTTCAATTTTTTGCGGGTGGTCACGAATTATCGTCCTTTTCGCTCTAGGAGGCTTAGTTTAGGAGATATGGCCAAAAGAAGTTTTTCATATAAAAATTTCAATTTTTTTAGGATTTGGGTGGATTTTTCAATTTTTTGAGGGTGGTCACGAATTATCGTCCTTTTCGCTCTAGGAGGCTTAGTTTAGGAGATATGGCCAAAATAAGTTTTTCATATAAAAATTTCAATTTTTTTAGGATTTGGGTGGATTTTTCAATTTTTTGAGGGTGGTCACGAATTATCGTCCTTTTCGCTCTAGGAGGCTTAGTTTAGGAGATATGGCCACAATAAGTTTTTCATATAAAAATTTAAATTTTTTAGGATTTGGGTGGATTTTTCAATTTTTTGAGGGTGGTCACGAGTTATCGTCCTTTTCGCTCTAGGAGGCTTAGTTTAGGAGATATGGCCAAAATAAGTTTTTCATATAAAAATTTAAATTTTTTTAGGATTTGGGTGAATTTTCCAATTTGTTGAGGGTGGTCACGAATTATCGTCCTTTTTGCTCTAGGACGCATATTTAAGGAGATATGGCCAAAAGAAGTTTTTCATATAAAAATTTAATTTTTTTTAGGATTTGGGTGGATTTTTCAATTTTTTGAGGTTGGTCACGAATTATCGTCCTTTTTGCTCTAGGAGGCTTAGTTTAGGAGATATGGCCAAAATAAGTTTTTCATGTAAAAATTTCAATTTTTTAGGATTTGGGTGGATTTTTTAATTTTTTGAGAGTGGTCACGAATTATCGTCCTCTTCGCTCTAGGACGCATATTTAAGGAGATATGGCCAAAAGAAGTTTTTCATATAAAAATTTCAATTTTTTTAGGATTTGGGTGGATTTTTCAATTTTTTGAGGGTGGTCACGAATTATCGTCCTCTTCGCTCTAGGACGCATATTTAAGGAGATATGGCCAAAAGAAGTTTTTCATATAAAAATTTCAATTTTTTTAGGATTTGGGTGGATTTTTCAATTTTTTGAGGGTGGTCACGAATTATCGTCATTTTCGCTCTTGGAGGCTTAGTTTAGGAGATATGGCCAAAATAAGTTTTTCATATAAAAATTTACATTTTTTTAGGATTTGGGTGGATTTTTCAATTTTTTGAGGGTGGTCACGAATTATCGTCCTTTTCGCTCTAGGAGGCTTAGTTTAGGAGATACGGCCAAAATAAGTTTTTCATATAAAAATTTCAATTTTTTTAGGATTTGGGTGGATTTTTCAATTTTTTGAGGGTGGTCACGAATTATCGTCCTTTTCGCTCTAGGAGGCTTAGTTTAGGAGATATGGCCAAAATAAGTTTTTCATATAAAAATTTACATTTTTTTAGGATTTGGGTGGATTTTTCAATTTTTTGAGGGTGGTCACGAATTATCGTCCTTTTCGCTCTAGGACGCATATTTAAGGAGATATGGCCAAAAGAAGTTTTTCATATAAAAATTTAAATTTTTTTAGGATTTGGGTGGATTTTTCAATTTTTTGAGGGTGGTCACGAATTATCGTCCTTTTTGCTCTAGGAGGATTAGTTTAGGAGATATGGCCAAAATAAGTTTTTCATGTAAAAATTTCAATTTTTTTGGATTTGGGTGGATTTTTTAATTTTTTGAGGGTGGTCACGAATTATCGTCCTGCTCTAGGACGCATATTTAAGGAGATATGGCCAAAAGAAGTTTTTCATATAAAAATTTCAATTTTTTTAGGATTTGGGTGGATTTTTCAATTTTTTGAGGGTGGTCACGAATTATCGTCCTTTTCGCTCTAGGAGGCTTAGTTTAGGAGATATGGCCAAAATAAGTTTTTCATATAAAAATTTCAATTTTTTTAGGATTTGGGTGGATTTTTCAATTTTTTGAGGGTGGTCACGAATTATCGTCCTTTTCGCTCTAGGAGGCTTAGTTTAGGAGATATGGCCACAATAAGTTTTTCATATAAAAATTTAAATTTTTTAGGATTTGGGTGGATTTTTCAATTTTTTGAGGGTGGTCACGAATTATCGTCCTTTTCGCTCTAGGAGGCTTAGTTTAGGAGATATGGCCAAAATAAGTTTTTCATATAAAAATTTAAATTTTTTTAGGATTTGGGTGAATTTTCCAATTTGTTGAGGGTGGTCACGAATTATCGTCCTTTTTGCTCTAGGACGCATATTTAAGGAGATATGGCCAAAAGAAGTTTTTCATATAAAAATTTAATTTTTTTTAGGATTTGGGTGGATTTTTCAATTTTTTGAGGTTGGTCACGAATTATCGTCCTTTTTGCTCTAGGAGGCTTAGTTTAGGAGATATGGCCAAAATAAGTTTTTCATGTAAAAATTTCAATTTTTTTAGGATTTGGGTGGATTTTTTAATTTTTTGAGAGTGGTCACGAATTATCGTCCTTTTTGCTCTAGGACGCATATTTAAGGAGATATGGCCAAAAGAAGTTTTTCATATAAAAATTTCAATTTTTTTAGGATTTGGGTGGATTTTTCAATTTTTTGAGGGTGGTCACGAATTATCGTCCTCTTCGCTCTAGGACGCATATTTAAGGAGATATGGCCAAAAGAAGTTTTTCATATAAAAATTTCAATTTTTTTAGGATTAGGGTGGATTTTTCAATTTTTTGAGGGTGGTCACGAATTATCGTCATTTTCGCTCTAGGAGGCTTAGTTTAGGAGATATGGCCAAAATAAGTTTTTCATATAAAAATTTACATTTTTTTAGGATTTGGGTGGATTTTTCAATTTTTTGAGGGTGGTCACGAATTATCGTCCTTTTCGCTCTAGGAGGCTTAGTTTAGGAGATATGGCCAAAATAAGTTTTTCATATAAAAATTTCAATTTTTTTAGGATTTGGGTGGATTTTTCAATTTTTTGAGGGTGGTCACGAATTATCGTCCTTTTCGCTCTAGGAGGCTTAGTTTAGGAGATATGGCCAAAATAAGTTTTTCATATAAAAATTTACATTTTTTTAGGATTTGGGTGGATTTTTCAATTTTTTGAGGGTGGTCACGAATTATCGTCCTTTTCGCTCTAGGACGCATATTTAAGGAGATATGGCCAAAAGAAGTTTTTCATATAAAAATTTAAATTTTTTTAGGATTTGGGTGGATTTTTCAATTTTTTGAGGGTGGTCACGAATTATCGTCCTTTTCGCTCTAGGAGGCTTAGTTTAGGAGATATGGCCAAAATAAGTTTTTCATATAAAAATTTACATTTTTTTATGATTTGGGTGGATTTTTCAATTTTTTGAGGGTGGTCACGAATTATCGTCCTTTTCGCTCTAGGAGGCTTAGTTTAGGAGATATGGCCAAAATAAGTTTTTCATATAAAAATTTACATTTTTTTATGATTTGGGTGGATTTTTCAATTTTTTGAGGGTGGTCACGAATTATCGTCCTTTTCGCTCTAGGACGCATATTTAAGGAGATATGGCCAAAAGAAGTTTTTCATATAAAAATTTCAATTTTTTTAGGATTTGGGTGGATTTTTCAATTTTTTGAGGGTGGTCACGAATTATCGTCCTTTTCGCTCTAGGAGGCTTAGTTTAGGAGATATGGCCAAAATAAGTTTTTCATATAAAAATTTACATTTTTTTAGGATTTGGGTGGATTTTTCAATTTTTTGAGGGTGGTCACGAATTATCGTCCTTTTTGCTCTAGGACGTATATTTAAGGAGATATGGCCAAAAGAAGTTTTTCATATAAAAATTTACATTTTTTTAGGATTTGGGTGGATTTTTCAATTTTTTGAGGGTGGTCACGAATTATCGTCCTTTTCGCTCTAGGAGGCTTAGTTTAGGAGATATGGCCAAAATAAGTTTTTCATATAAAAATTTCAATTTTTTTAGGATTTGGGTGGATTTTTCAATTTGTTGAGGGTGGTCACGAATTATCGTCCTTTTTGCTCTAGGACGCATATTTAAGGAGATATGGCCAAAAGAAGTTTTTCATATAAAAATTTAATTTTTTTTAGGATTTGGGTGGATTTTTCAATTTTTTGAGGGTGGTCACGAATTATCGTCCTTTTTGCTCTTAGGAGATATGGCCAAAATAAGTTTTTCATGTAAAAATTTCAATTTTTTTAGGATTTGGGTGGATTTTTTAATTTGTTGAGGGTGGTCACGAATTATCGTCCTTTTTGCTCTAGGACGCATATTTAAGGAGATATGGCCAAAAGAAGTTTTTCATATAAAAATTTAATTTTTTTTAGGATTTGGGTGGATTTTTCAATTTTTTGAGGGTGGTCACGAATTATCGTCCTTTTTGCTCTAGGAGGCTTAGTTTAGGAGATATGGCCAAAATAAGTTCTTCATGTAAAAATTTCATTTTTTTTAGGATTTGGGTGGATTTTTCAATTTTTTGAGGGTGGTCACGAATTATCGTCCTTTTCGCTCTAGGAGGCTTAGTTTAGGAGATATGGCCAAAATAAGTTTTTCATATAAAAATTTACATTTTTTTAGGATTTGGGTGGATTTTTCAATTTTTTGAGGGTGGTCACGAATTATCGTCCTTTTTGCTCTAGGACGCATATTTAAGGAGATATGGCCAAAAGAAGTTTTTCATATAAAAATTTACATTTTTTTAGGATTTGGGTGGATTTTTCAATTTTTTGAGGGTGGTCACGAATTATCGTCCTTTTCGCTCTAGGACGCATATTTAGGAGGCTTAGTTTAGGAGATATGACCAAAATAAGTTTTTCATGTAAAAATTTCAATTTTTTTAGGATTTGGGTGGATTTTTTAATTTTTTGAGGGTGGTCACGAATTATCGTCCTTTTTGCTCTAGGACGCATATTTAAGGAGATATGGCCAAAAGAAGTTTTTCATATAAAAATTTACATTTTTTTAGGATTTGGGTGGATTTTTCAATTTTTTGAGGGTGGTCACGAATTATCGTCCTTTTCGCTCTAGGACGCATATTTAGGAGGCTTAGTTTAGGAGATATGGCCAAAATAAGTTTTTCATGTAAAAATTTCAATTTTTTTAGGATTTGGGTGGATTTTTTAATTTAAGGAGATATGGCCAAAAGAAGTTTTTCATATAAAAATTTACATTTTTTTAGGATTTGGGTGGATTTTTCAATTTTTTGAGGGTGGTCACGAATTATCGTCCTTTTCGCTCTAGGACGCATATTTAGGAGGCTTAGTTTAGGAGATATGGCCAAAATAAGTTTTTCATGTAAAAATTTCAATTTTTTTAGGATTTGGGTGGATTTTTCAATTTTTTGAGGGTGGTCACGAATTATCGTCCTCTTCGCTCTAGGACGCATATTTAAGGAGATATGGCCAAAAGAAGTTTTTCATATAAAAATTTCAATTTTTTTAGGATTTGGGTGGATTTTTCAATTTTTTGAGGGTGGTCACGAATTATCGTCCTTTTCGCTCTAGGAGGCTTAGTTTAGGAGATATGGCCAAAATAAGTTTTTCATATAAAAATTTCAATTTTTTTAGGATTTGGGTGGATTTTTCAATTTTTTGAGGGTGGTCACGAATTATCGTCCTTTTCGCTCTAGGAGGCTTAGTTTAGGAGATATGGCCAAAATAAGTTTTTCATATAAAAATTTGCATTTTTTTAGGATTTGGGTGGATTTTTCAATTTTTTGAGGGTGGTCACGAATTATCGTCCTTTTTGCTCTAGGACGCATATTTAAGGAGATATGGCCAAAAGAAGTTTTTCATATAAAAATTTACATTTTTTTAGGATTTGGGTGGATTTTTCAATTTTTTGAGGGTGGTCACGAATTATCGTCCTTTTCGCTCTAGGACGCATATTTAGGAGGCTTAGTTTAGGAGATATGGCCAAAATAAGTTTTTCATGTAAAAATTTCAATTTTTTTAGGATTTGGGTGGATTTTTTAATTTTTTGAGGGTGGTCACGAATTATCGTCCTTTTTGCTCTAGGACGCATATTTAAGGAGATATGGCCAAAAGAAGTTTTTCATATAAAAATTTAATTTTTTTTAGGATTTGGGTGGATTTTTCAATTTTTTGAGGGTGGTCACGAATTATCGTCCTTTTTGCTCTTAGGAGATATGGCCAAAATAAGTTTTTCATGTAAAAATTTCAATTTTTTTAGGATTTGGGTGGATTTTTTAATTTGTTGAGGGTGGTCACGAATTATCGTCCTTTTTGCTCTAGGACGCATATTTAAGGAGATATGGCCAAAAGAAGTTTTTCATATAAAAATTTAATTTTTTTTAGGATTTGGGTGGATTTTTCAATTTTTTGAGGGTGGTCACGAATTATCGTCCTTTTTGCTCTAGGAGGCTTAGTTTAGGAGATATGGCCAAAATAAGTTCTTCATGTAAAAATTTCATTTTTTTTAGGATTTGGGTGGATTTTTCAATTTTTTGAGGGTGGTCACGAATTATCGTCCTTTTCGCTCTAGGAGGCTTAGTTTAGGAGATATGGCCAAAATAAGTTTTTCATATAAAAATTTACATTTTTTTAGGATTTGGGTGGATTTTTCAATTTTTTGAGGGTGGTCACGAATTATCGTCCTTTTTGCTCTAGGACGCATATTTAAGGAGATATGGCCAAAAGAAGTTTTTCATATAAAAATTTACATTTTTTAGGATTTGGGTGGATTTTTCAATTTTTTGAGGGTGGTCACGAATTATCGTCCTTTTCGCTCTAGGACGCATATTTAGGAGGCTTAGTTTAGGAGATATGGCCAAAATAAGTTTTTCATGTAAAAATTTCAATTTTTTTAGGATTTGGGTGGATTTTTTAATTTTTTGAGGGTGGTCACGAATTATCGTCCTTTTTGCTCTAGGACGCATATTTAAGGAGATATGGCCAAAAGAAGTTTTTCATATAAAAATTTCAATTTTTTTAGGATTTGGGTGGATTTTTCAATTTTTTGAGGGTGGTCACGAATTATCGTCCTCTTCGCTCTAGGACGCATATTTAAGGAGATATGGCCAAAAGATGTTTTTCATATAAAAATTTCAATTTTTTTAGGATTTGGGTGGATTTTTCAATTTTTTGAGGGTGGTCACGAATTATCGTCCTTTTCGCTCTAGGAGGCTTAGTTTAGGAGATATGGCCAAAATAAGTTTTTCATATAAAAATTTCAATTTTTTTAGGATTTGGGTGGATTTTTCAATTTTTTGAGGGTGGTCACGAATTATCGTCCTTTACGCTCTAGGAGGCTTAGTTTAGGAGATATGGCCAAAATAAGTTTTTCATATAAAAATTTGCATTTTTTTAGGATTTGGGTGGATTTTTCAATTTTTTTGAGGGTGGTCACGAATTATCGTCCTTTTCGCTCTAGGAGGCTTAGTTTAGGAGATATGGCCAAAATAAGTTTTTCATATAAAAATTTACATTTTTTTAGGATTTGGGTGGATTTTTCAATTTTTTGAGGGTGGTCACGAATTATCGTCCTTTTCGCTCTAGGACGCATATTTAAGGAGATATGGCCAAAAGAAGTTTTTCATATAAAAATTTCAATTTTTTTAGGATTTGGGTGGATTTTTAAATTTTTTGAGGGTGGTCACGAATTATCGTCCTTTTCGCTATAGGAGGCTTAGTTTAGGAGATATGGCCAAAATAAGTTTTTCATATAAAAATTTACATTTTTTTAGGATTTGGGTGGATTTTTCAATTTTTTGAGGGTGGTCACGAATTATCGTCCTTTTCGCTCTAGGAGGCTTAGTTTAGGAGATATGGCCAAAATAAGTTTTTCATATAAAAATTTCAATTTTTTTAGGATTTGGGTGGATTTTTCAATTTTTTGAGGGTGGTCACGAATTATCGTCCTTTTTGCTCTAGGAGGCTTAGTTTAGGAGATATGGCCACAATAAGGTTTTCATATAAAAATTTAAATTTTTTAGGATTTGGGTGGATTTTTCAATTTTTTGAGGGTGGTCACGAATTATCGTCCTTTTCGCTCTAGGAGGCTTAGTTTAGGAGATATGGCCAAAATAAGTTTTTCATATAAAAATTTACATTTTTTTAGGATTTGGGTGGATTTTTCAATTTTTTGAGGGTGGTCACGAATTATCGTCCTTTTCGCTCTAGGACGCATATTTAAGGAGATATGGCCAAAAGAAGTTTTTCATATAAAAATTTCAATTTTTTTAGGATTTGGGTGGATTTTTCAATTTTTTGAGGGTGGTCACGAATTATCGTCCTTTTCGCTCTAGGAGGCTTAGTTTAGGAGATATGGCCAAAATAAGTTTTTCATATAAAAATTTCAATTTTTTTAGGATTTGGGTGGATTTTTCAATTTTTTGAGGGTGGTCACGAATTATCGTCCTTTTCGCTCTAGGAGGCTTAGTTTAGGAGATATGGCCAAAATAAGTTTTTCATATAAAAATTTACATTTTTTTAGGATTTGGGTGGATTTTTCAATTTTTTGAGGGTGGTCACGAATTATCGTCCTTTTCGCTGTAGGAGGCTTAGTTTAGGAGATATGGCCACAATAAGTTTTTCATATAAAAATTTCAATTTTTTTAGGATTTGGGTGGATTTTTCAATTTTTTGAGGGTGGTCACGAATTATCGTCCTTTTCGCTCTAGGAGGCTTAGTTTAGGAGATATGGCCAAAATAAGTTTTTCATGTAAAAATTTCAATTTTTTTAGGATTTGGGTGGATTTTTTAATTTTTTGAGGGTGGTCACGAATTATCGTCCTTTTTGCTCTAGGACGCATATTTAAGGAGATATAGCCAAAAGAAGTTTTTCATATAAAAATTTCAATTTTTTTAGGATTTGGGTGGATTTTTCAATTTTTTGAGGGTGGTCACGAATTATCGTCCTTTTCGCTCTAGGACGCATATTTAAGGAGATATGGCCAAAAGAAGTTTTTCATATAAAAATTTCAATTTTTTTAGGATTTGGGTGGATTTTTCAATTTTTTGAGGGTGGTCACGAATTATCGTCCTTTTCGCTCTAGGAGGCTTAGTTTAGGAGATATGGCCAAAATAAGTTTTTCATATAAAAATTTACATTTTTTTAGGATTTGGGTGGATTTTTCAATTTTTTGAGGGTGGTCACGAATTATCGTCCTTTTCGCTCTAGGAGGCTTAGTTTAGGAGATATGGCCAAAATAAGTTTTTCATATAAAAATTTCAATTTTTTTAGGATTTGGGTGGATTTTTCAATTTTTTGAGGGTGGTCACGAATTATCGTCCTTTTCGCTCTAGGACGCATATTTAAGGAGATATGGCCAAAAGAAGTTTTTCATATAAAAATTTCAATTTTTTTTAGGATTTGGGTGGATTTTTCAATTTTTTGAGGGTGGTCACGAATTATCGTCCTTTTCGCTCTAGGAGGCTTAGTTTAGGAGATATGGCCAAAATAAGTTTTTCATATAAAAATTTACATTTTTTTATGATTTGGGTGGATTTTTCAATTTTTTGAGGGTGGTCACGAATTATCGTCCTTTTCGCTCTAGGACGCATATTTAAGGAGATATGGCCAAAAGAAGTTTTTCATATAAAAATTTCAATTTTTTT
Source organism: Haematobia irritans (assembly GCF_050003625.1). Lineage (NCBI taxonomy): Eukaryota > Metazoa > Arthropoda > Insecta > Diptera > Muscidae > Haematobia > Haematobia irritans. The sequence goes on from NC_134397.1 coordinate 20,632,386, forward strand.
AGGATTTGGGTGGATTTTTCAATTTTTTGAGGGTGGTCACGAATTATCGTCCTTTTCGCTCTAGGAGGCTTAGTTTAGGAGATATGGCCAAAATAAGTTTTTCATATAAAAATTTACATTTTTTTAGGATTTGGGTGGATTTTTCAATTTTTTGAGGGTGGTCACGAATTATCGTCCTTTTCGCTCTAGGACGCATATTTAAGGAGATATGGCCAAAAGAAGTTTTTCATATAAAAATTTCAATTTTTTTAGGATTTGGGTGGATTTTTCAATTTTTTGAGGGTGGTCACGAATTATCGTCCTTTTCGCTCTAGGAGGCTTAGTTTAGGAGATATGGCCAAAATAAGTTTTTCATATAAAAATTTACATTTTTTTAGGATTTGGGTGGATTTTTCAATTTTTTGAGGGTGGTCACGAATTATCGTCCTTTTCGCTCTAGGAGGCTTAGTTTAGGAGATATGGCCAAAATAAGTTTTTCATATAAAAATTTCAATTTTTTTAGGATTTGGGTGGATTTTTCAATTTTTTGAGGGTGGTCACGAATTATCGTCCTTTTCGCTCTAGTTTAGTTTAGGAGATATGGCCAAAATAAGTTTTTCATATAAAAATTTACATTTTTTTAGGATTTGGGTGGATTTTTCAATTTTTTGAGGGTGGTCACGAATTATCGTCCTTTTCGCTGTAGGAGGCTTAGTTTAGGAGATATGGCCAAAAGAAGTTTTTCATATAAAAATTTAAATTTTTTAGGATTTGGGTGGATTTTTCAATTTTTTGAGGGTGGTCATGAATTATCGTCCTTTTCGCTCTAGGAGGCTTAGTTTAGGAGATATGGCCAAAATAAGTTTTTTATATAAAAATTTCAATTTTTTTAGGATTTGGGTGGATTTTTCAATTTTTTGAGGGTGGTCACGAATTATCGTCCTTTTCGCTCTAGGAGGCTTAGTTTAGGAGATATGGCCAAAATAAGTTTTTCATGTAAAAATTTCAATTTTTTTAGGATTTGGGTGGATTTTTTAATTTTTTGAGGGTGGTCACGAATTATCGTCCTTTTTGCTCTAGGACGCATATTTAAGGAGATATAGCCAAAGGAAGTTTTTCATATAAAAATTTCAATTTTTTTAGGATTTGGGTGGATTTTTCAATTTTTTGAGGGAGGTCACGAATTATCGTCCTCTTCGCTCTAGGACGCATATTTAAGGAGATATGGCCAAAAGAAGTTTTTCATATAAAAATTTCAATTTTTTTAGGATTTGGGTGGATTTTTCAATTTTTTGAGGGTGGTCACGAATTATCGTCCTTTTCGCTCTAGGAGGCTTAGTTTAGGAGATATGGCCAAAATAAGTTTTTCATATAAAAATTTCAATTTTTTTAGGATTTGGGTGGATTTTTCAATTTTTTGAGGGTGGTCACGAATTATCGTCCTTTTCGCTCTAGGAGGCTTAGTTTAGGAGATATGGCCAAAATAAGTTTTTCATATAAAAATTTCAATTTTTTTAGGATTTGGGTGGATTTTTCAATTTTTTGAGGGTGGTCACGAATTATCGACCTTTTCGCTCTAGGAGGCTTAGTTTAGGAGATATGGCCAAAATAAGTTTTTCATATAAAAATTTCAATTTTTTTAGGATTTGGGTGGATTTTTCAATTTTTTGAGGGTGGTCACGAATTATCGTCCTTTTCGCTCTAGGACGCATATTTAAGGAGATATGGCCAAAAGAAGTTTTTCATATAAAAATTTAAATTTTTTTAGGATTTGGGTGGATTTTTCAATTTTTTGAGGGTGGTCACGAATTATCGTCCTTTTCGCTCTAGGAGGCTTAGTTTAGGAGATATGGCCAAAATAAGTTTTTCATATAAAAATTTACATTTTTTTAGGATTTGGGTGGATTTTTCAATTTTTTGAGGGTGGTCACGAATTATCGTCCTTTTCGCTCTAGGACGCATATTTAAGGAGATATGGCCAAAAGAAGTTTTTCATATAAAAATTTCAATTTTTTTAGGATTTGGGTGGATTTTTCAATTTTTTGAGGGTGGTCACGAATTATCGTCCTTTTCGCTCTAGGAGGCTTAGTTTAGGAGATATGGCCAAAATAAGTTTTTCATATAAAAATTTCAATTTTTTTAGGATTTGGGTGGATTTTTCAATTTTTTGAGGGTGGTCACGAATTATCGTCCTTTTCGCTCTAGGAGGCTTAGTTTAGGAGATATGGCCAAAATAAGTTTTTCATATAAAAATTTACATTTTTTTAGGATTTGGGTGGATTTTTCAATTTTTTGAGGGTGGTCACGAATTATCGTCCTTTTTGCTGTAGGAGGCTTAGTTTAGGAGATATGGCCACAATAAGTTTTTCATATAAAAATTTAAATTTTTTAGGATTTGGGTGGATTTTTCAATTTTTTGAGGGTGGTCACGAATTATCGTCCTTTTCGCTCTAGGAGGCTTAGTTTAGGAGATATGGCCAAAATAAGTTTTTCATATAAAAATTTCAATTTTTTTAGGATTTGGGTGGATTTTTCAATTTTTTGAGGGTGGTCACGAATTATCGTCCTTTTCGCTCTAGGAGGCTTAGTTTAGGAGATATGGCCACAATAAGGTTTTCATATAAAAATTTAAATTTTTTAGGATTTGGGTGGATTTTTCAATTTTTTGAGGGTGGTCACGAATTATCGTCCTTTTCGCTCTAGGAGGCTTAGTTTAGGAGATATGGCCAAAAGAAGTTTTTCATATAAAAATTTCAATTTTTTTAGGATTTGGGTGGATTTTTCAATTTTTTGAGGGTGGTCACGAATTATCGTCCTTTTCGCTCTAGGACGCATATTTAAGGAGATATGGCCAAAAGAAGTTTTTCATATAAAAATTTCAATTTTTTTAGGATTTGGGTGGATTTTTCAATTTTTTGAGGGTGGTCACGAATTATCGTCCTTTTCGCTCTAGGAGGCTTAGTTTAGGAGATATGGCCAAAATAAGTTTTTCATATAAAAATTTACATTTTTTTAGGATTTGGGTGGATTTTTCAATTTTTTGAGGGTGGTCACGAATTATCGTCCTTTTCGCTCTAGGAGGCTTAGTTTAGGAGATATGGCCAAAATAAGTTTTTCATATAAAAATTTCAATTTTTTTAGGATTTGGGTGGATTTTTCAATTTTTTGAGGGTGGTCACGAATTATCGTCCTTTTCGCTCTAGGACGCATATTTAAGGAGATATGGCCAAAAGAAGTTTTTCATATAAAAATTTCAATTTTTTTTAGGATTTGGGTGGATTTTTCAATTTTTTGAGGGTGGTCACGAATTATCGTCCTTTTCGCTCTAGGAGGCTTAGTTTAGGAGATATGGCCAAAATAAGTTTTTCATATAAAAATTTACATTTTTTTATGATTTGGGTGGATTTTTCAATTTTTTGAGGGTGGTCACGAATTATCGTCCTTTTCGCTCTAGGACGCATATTTAAGGAGATATGGCCAAAAGAAGTTTTTCATATAAAAATTTCAATTTTTTTAGGATTTGGGTGGATTTTTCAATTTTTTGAGGGTGGTCACGAATTATCGTCCTTTTCGCTCTAGGAGGCTTAGTTTAGGAGATATGGCCAAAATAAGTTTTTCATATAAAAATTTACATTTTTTTAGGATTTGGGTGGATTTTTCAATTTTTTGAGGGTGGTCACGAATTATCGTCCTTTTCGCTCTAGGACGCATATTTAAGGAGATATGGCCAAAAGAAGTTTTTCATATAAAAATTTCAATTTTTTTAGGATTTGGGTGGATTTTTCAATTTTTTGAGGGTGGTCACGAATTATCGTCCTTTTCGCTCTAGGAGGCTTAGTTTAGGAGATATGGCCAAAATAAGTTTTTCATATAAAAATTTACATTTTTTTAGGATTTGGGTGGATTTTTCAATTTTTTGAGGGTGGTCACGAATTATCGTCCTTTTCGCTCTAGGAGGCTTAGTTTAGGAGATATGGCCAAAATAAGTTTTTCATATAAAAATTTCAATTTTTTTAGGATTTGGGTGGATTTTTCAATTTTTTGAGGGTGGTCACGAATTATCGTCCTTTTCGCTCTAGTTTAGTTTAGGAGATATGGCCAAAATAAGTTTTTCATATAAAAATTTACATTTTTTTAGGATTTGGGTGGATTTTTCAATTTTTTGAGGGTGGTCACGAATTATCGTCCTTTTCGCTGTAGGAGGCTTAGTTTAGGAGATATGGCCAAAAGAAGTTTTTCATATAAAAATTTAAATTTTTTAGGATTTGGGTGGATTTTTCAATTTTTTGAGGGTGGTCATGAATTATCGTCCTTTTCGCTCTAGGAGGCTTAGTTTAGGAGATATGGCCAAAATAAGTTTTTTATATAAAAATTTCAATTTTTTTAGGATTTGGGTGGATTTTTCAATTTTTTGAGGGTGGTCACGAATTATCGTCCTTTTCGCTCTAGGAGGCTTAGTTTAGGAGATATGGCCAAAATAAGTTTTTCATGTAAAAATTTCAATTTTTTTAGGATTTGGGTGGATTTTTTAATTTTTTGAGGGTGGTCACGAATTATCGTCCTTTTTGCTCTAGGACGCATATTTAAGGAGATATAGCCAAAGGAAGTTTTTCATATAAAAATTTCAATTTTTTTAGGATTTGGGTGGATTTTTCAATTTTTTGAGGGAGGTCACGAATTATCGTCCTCTTCGCTCTAGGACGCATATTTAAGGAGATATGGCCAAAAGAAGTTTTTCATATAAAAATTTCAATTTTTTTAGGATTTGGGTGGATTTTTCAATTTTTTGAGGGTGGTCACGAATTATCGTCCTTTTCGCTCTAGGAGGCTTAGTTTAGGAGATATGGCCAAAATAAGTTTTTCATATAAAAATTTCAATTTTTTTAGGATTTGGGTGGATTTTTCAATTTTTTGAGGGTGGTCACGAATTATCGTCCTTTTCGCTCTAGGAGGCTTAGTTTAGGAGATATGGCCAAAATAAGTTTTTCATATAAAAATTTCAATTTTTTTAGGATTTGGGTGGATTTTTCAATTTTTTGAGGGTGGTCACGAATTATCGACCTTTTCGCTCTAGGAGGCTTAGTTTAGGAGATATGGCCAAAATAAGTTTTTCATATAAAAATTTCAATTTTTTTAGGATTTGGGTGGATTTTTCAATTTTTTGAGGGTGGTCACGAATTATCGTCCTTTTCGCTCTAGGACGCATATTTAAGGAGATATGGCCAAAAGAAGTTTTTCATATAAAAATTTAAATTTTTTTAGGATTTGGGTGGATTTTTCAATTTTTTGAGGGTGGTCACGAATTATCGTCCTTTTCGCTCTAGGAGGCTTAGTTTAGGAGATATGGCCAAAATAAGTTTTTCATATAAAAATTTACATTTTTTTAGGATTTGGGTGGATTTTTCAATTTTTTGAGGGTGGTCACGAATTATCGTCCTTTTCGCTCTAGGACGCATATTTAAGGAGATATGGCCAAAAGAAGTTTTTCATATAAAAATTTCAATTTTTTTAGGATTTGGGTGGATTTTTCAATTTTTTGAGGGTGGTCACGAATTATCGTCCTTTTCGCTCTAGGAGGCTTAGTTTAGGAGATATGGCCAAAATAAGTTTTTCATATAAAAATTTCAATTTTTTTAGGATTTGGGTGGATTTTTCAATTTTTTGAGGGTGGTCACGAATTATCGTCCTTTTCGCTCTAGGAGGCTTAGTTTAGGAGATATGGCCAAAATAAGTTTTTCATATAAAAATTTACATTTTTTTAGGATTTGGGTGGATTTTTCAATTTTTTGAGGGTGGTCACGAATTATCGTCCTTTTTGCTGTAGGAGGCTTAGTTTAGGAGATATGGCCACAATAAGTTTTTCATATAAAAATTTAAATTTTTTAGGATTTGGGTGGATTTTTCAATTTTTTGAGGGTGGTCACGAATTATCGTCCTTTTCGCTCTAGGAGGCTTAGTTTAGGAGATATGGCCAAAATAAGTTTTTCATATAAAAATTTCAATTTTTTTAGGATTTGGGTGGATTTTTCAATTTTTTGAGGGTGGTCACGAATTATCGTCCTTTTCGCTCTAGGAGGCTTAGTTTAGGAGATATGGCCACAATAAGGTTTTCATATAAAAATTTAAATTTTTTAGGATTTGGGTGGATTTTTCAATTTTTTGAGGGTGGTCACGAATTATCGTCCTTTTCGCTCTAGGAGGCTTAGTTTAGGAGATATGGCCAAAATAAGTTTTTCATATAAAAATTTACATTTTTTTAGGATTTGGGTGGATTTTTCAATTTTTTGAGGGTGGTCACGAATTATCGTCCTTTTCGCTCTAGGACGCATATTTAAGGAGATATGGCCAAAAGAAGTTTTTCATATAAAAATTTCAATTTTTTTAGGATTTGGGTGGATTTTTCAATTTTTTGAGGGTGGTCACGAATTATCGTCCTTTTCGCTCTAGGAGGCTTAGTTTAGGAGATATGGCCAAAATAAGTTTTTCATATAAAAATTTCAATTTTTTTAGGATTTGGGTGGATTTTTCAATTTTTTGAGGGTGGTCACGAATTATCGTCCTTTTCGCTCTAGGAGGCTTAGTTTAGGAGATATGGCCAAAATAAGTTTTTCATATAAAAATTTACATTTTTTTAGGATTTGGGTGGATTTTTCAATTTTTTGAGGGTGGTCACGAATTATCGTCCTTTTCGCTGTAGGAGGCTTAGTTTAGGAGATATGGCCACAATAAGTTTTTCATATAAAAATTTCAATTTTTTTAGGATTTGGGTGGATTTTTCAATTTTTTGAGGGTGGTCACGAATTATCGTCCTTTTCGCTCTAGGAGGCTTAGTTTAGGAGATATGGCCAAAATAAGTTTTTCATGTAAAAATTTCAATTTTTTTAGGATTTGGGTGGATTTTTTAATTTTTTGAGGGTGGTCACGAATTATCGTCCTTTTTGCTCTAGGACGCATATTTAAGGAGATATAGCCAAAAGAAGTTTTTCATATAAAAATTTCAATTTTTTTAGGATTTGGGTGGATTTTTCAATTTTTTGAGGGTGGTCACGAATTATCGTCCTTTTCGCTCTAGGACGCATATTTAAGGAGATATGGCCAAAAGAAGTTTTTCATATAAAAATTTCAATTTTTTTAGGATTTGGGTGGATTTTTCAATTTTTTGAGGGTGGTCACGAATTATCGTCCTTTTCGCTCTAGGAGGCTTAGTTTAGGAGATATGGCCAAAATAAGTTTTTCATATAAAAATTTACATTTTTTTAGGATTTGGGTGGATTTTTCAATTTTTTGAGGGTGGTCACGAATTATCGTCCTTTTCGCTCTAGGAGGCTTAGTTTAGGAGATATGGCCAAAATAAGTTTTTCATATAAAAATTTCAATTTTTTTAGGATTTGGGTGGATTTTTCAATTTTTTGAGGGTGGTCACGAATTATCGTCCTTTTCGCTCTAGGACGCATATTTAAGGAGATATGGCCAAAAGAAGTTTTTCATATAAAAATTTCAATTTTTTTTAGGATTTGGGTGGATTTTTCAATTTTTTGAGGGTGGTCACGAATTATCGTCCTTTTCGCTCTAGGAGGCTTAGTTTAGGAGATATGGCCAAAATAAGTTTTTCATATAAAAATTTACATTTTTTTATGATTTGGGTGGATTTTTCAATTTTTTGAGGGTGGTCACGAATTATCGTCCTTTTCGCTCTAGGACGCATATTTAAGGAGATATGGCCAAAAGAAGTTTTTCATATAAAAATTTCAATTTTTTTAGGATTTGGGTGGATTTTTCAATTTTTTGAGGGTGGTCACGAATTATCGTCCTTTTCGCTCTAGGAGGCTTAGTTTAGGAGATATGGCCAAAATAAGTTTTTCATATAAAAATTTACATTTTTTTAGGATTTGGGTGGATTTTTCAATTTTTTGAGGGTGGTCACGAATTATCGTCCTTTTCGCTCTAGGACGCATATTTAAGGAGATATGGCCAAAAGAAGTTTTTCATATAAAAATTTCAATTTTTTTAGGATTTGGGTGGATTTTTCAATTTTTTGAGGGTGGTCACGAATTATCGTCCTTTTCGCTCTAGGAGGCTTAGTTTAGGAGATATGGCCAAAATAAGTTTTTCATATAAAAATTTACATTTTTTTAGGATTTGGGTGGATTTTTCAATTTTTTGAGGGTGGTCACGAATTATCGTCCTTTTCGCTCTAGGAGGCTTAGTTTAGGAGATATGGCCAAAATAAGTTTTTCATATAAAAATTTCAATTTTTTTAGGATTTGGGTGGATTTTTCAATTTTTTGAGGGTGGTCACGAATTATCGTCCTTTTCGCTCTAGTTTAGTTTAGGAGATATGGCCAAAATAAGTTTTTCATATAAAAATTTACATTTTTTTAGGATTTGGGTGGATTTTTCAATTTTTTGAGGGTGGTCACGAATTATCGTCCTTTTCGCTGTAGGAGGCTTAGTTTAGGAGATATGGCCAAAAGAAGTTTTTCATATAAAAATTTAAATTTTTTAGGATTTGGGTGGATTTTTCAATTTTTTGAGGGTGGTCATGAATTATCGTCCTTTTCGCTCTAGGAGGCTTAGTTTAGGAGATATGGCCAAAATAAGTTTTTCATATAAAAATTTCAATTTTTTTAGGATTTGGGTGGATTTTTCAATTTTTTGAGGGTGGTCACGAATTATCGTCCTTTTCGCTCTAGGAGGCTTAGTTTAGGAGATATGGCCAAAATAAGTTTTTCATGTAAAAATTTCAATTTTTTTAGGATTTGGGTGGATTTTTTAATTTTTTGAGGGTGGTCACGAATTATCGTCCTTTTTGCTCTAGGACGCATATTTAAGGAGATATAGCCAAAGGAAGTTTTTCATATAAAAATTTCAATTTTTTTAGGATTTGGGTGGATTTTTCAATTTTTTGAGGGAGGTCACGAATTATCGTCCTCTTCGCTCTAGGACGCATATTTAAGGAGATATGGCCAAAAGAAGTTTTTCATATAAAAATTTCAATTTTTTTAGGATTTGGGTGGATTTTTCAATTTTTTGAGGGTGGTCACGAATTATCGTCCTTTTCGCTCTAGGAGGCTTAGTTTAGGAGATATGGCCAAAATAAGTTTTTCATATAAAAATTTCAATTTTTTTAGGATTTGGGTGGATTTTTCAATTTTTTGAGGGTGGTCACGAATTATCGTCCTTTTCGCTCTAGGAGGCTTAGTTTAGGAGATATGGCCAAAATAAGTTTTTCATATAAAAATTTCAATTTTTTTAGGATTTGGGTGGATTTTTCAATTTTTTGAGGGTGGTCACGAATTATCGACCTTTTCGCTCTAGGAGGCTTAGTTTAGGAGATATGGCCAAAATAAGTTTTTCATATAAAAATTTCAATTTTTTTAGGATTTGGGTGGATTTTTCAATTTTTTGAGGGTGGTCACGAATTATCGTCCTTTTCGCTCTAGGACGCATATTTAAGGAGATATGGCCAAAAGAAGTTTTTCATATAAAAATTTAAATTTTTTTAGGATTTGGGTGGATTTTTCAATTTTTTGAGGGTGGTCACGAATTATCGTCCTTTTCGCTCTAGGAGGCTTAGTTTAGGAGATATGGCCAAAATAAGTTTTTCATATAAAAATTTACATTTTTTTAGGATTTGGGTGGATTTTTCAATTTTTTGAGGGTGGTCACGAATTATCGTCCTTTTCGCTCTAGGACGCATATTTAAGGAGATATGGCCAAAAGAAGTTTTTCATATAAAAATTTCAATTTTTTTAGGATTTGGGTGGATTTTTCAATTTTTTGAGGGTGGTCACGAATTATCGTCCTTTTCGCTCTAGGAGGCTTAGTTTAGGAGATATGGCCAAAATAAGTTTTTCATATAAAAATTTCAATTTTTTTAGGATTTGGGTGGATTTTTCAATTTTTTGAGGGTGGTCACGAATTATCGTCCTTTTCGCTCTAGGAGGCTTAGTTTAGGAGATATGGCCAAAATAAGTTTTTCATATAAAAATTTACATTTTTTTAGGATTTGGGTGGATTTTTCAATTTTTTGAGGGTGGTCACGAATTATCGTCCTTTTTGCTGTAGGAGGCTTAGTTTAGGAGATATGGCCACAATAAGTTTTTCATATAAAAATTTAAATTTTTTAGGATTTGGGTGGATTTTTCAATTTTTTGAGGGTGGTCACGAATTATCGTCCTTTTCGCTCTAGGAGGCTTAGTTTAGGAGATATGGCCAAAATAAGTTTTTCATATAAAAATTTCAATTTTTTTAGGATTTGGGTGGATTTTTCAATTTTTTGAGGGTGGTCACGAATTATCGTCCTTTTCGCTCTAGGAGGCTTAGTTTAGGAGATATGGCCAAAATAAGTTTTTCATGTAAAAATTTCAATTTTTTTAGGATTTGGGTGGATTTTTTAATTTTTTGAGGGTGGTCACGAATTATCGTCCTTTTTGCTCTAGGACGCATATTTAAGGAGATATAGCCAAAAGAAGTTTTTCATATAAAAATTTCAATTTTTTTAGGATTTGGGTGGATTTTTCAATTTTTTGAGGGTGGTCACGAATTATCGTCCTTTTCGCTCTAGGACGCATATTTAAGGAGATATGGCCAAAAGAAGTTTTTCATATAAAAATTTCAATTTTTTTAGGATTTGGGTGGATTTTTCAATTTTTTGAGGGTGGTCACGAATTATCGTCCTTTTCGCTCTAGGAGGCTTAGTTTAGGAGATATGGCCAAAATAAGTTTTTCATATAAAAATTTACATTTTTTTAGGATTTGGGTGGATTTTTCAATTTTTTGAGGGTGGTCACGAATTATCGTCCTTTTCGCTCTAGGAGGCTTAGTTTAGGAGATATGGCCAAAATAAGTTTTTCATATAAAAATTTCAATTTTTTTAGGATTTGGGTGGATTTTTCAATTTTTTGAGGGTGGTCACGAATTATCGTCCTTTTCGCTCTAGGACGCATATTTAAGGAGATATGGCCAAAAGAAGTTTTTCATATAAAAATTTCAATTTTTTTAGGATTTGGGTGGATTTTTCAATTTTTTGAGGGTGGTCACGAATTATCGTCCTTTTCGCTCTAGGAGGCTTAGTTTAGGAGATATGGCCAAAATAAGTTTTTCATATAAAAATTTACATTTTCTTAGGATTTGGGTGGATTTTTCAATTTTTTGAGGGTGGTCACGAATTATCGTCCTTTTCGCTCTAGGACGCATATTTAAGGAGATATGGCCAAAAGAAGTTTTTCATATAAAAATTTCAATTTTTTTAGGATTTGGGTGGATTTTTCAATTTTTTGAGGGTGGTCACGAATTATCGTCCTTTTCGCTCTAGGAGGCTTAGTTTAGGAGATATGGCCAAAATAAGTTTTTCATATAAAAATTTACATTTTTTTAGGATTTGGGTGGATTTTTCAATTTTTTGAGGGTGGTCACGAATTATCGTCCTTTTCGCTCTAGGAGGCTTAGTTTAGGAGATATGGCCAAAATAAGTTTTTCATATAAAAATTTCAATTTTTTTAGGATTTGGGTGGATTTTTCAATTTTTTGAGGGTGGTCACGAATTATCGTCCTTTTCGCTCTAGTTTAGTTTAGGAGATATGGCCAAAATAAGTTTTTCATATAAAAATTTACATTTTTTTAGGATTTGGGTGGATTTTTCAATTTTTTGAGGGTGGTCACGAATTATCGTCCTTTTCGCTGTAGGAGGCTTAGTTTAGGAGATATGGCCAAAAGAAGTTTTTCATATAAAAATTTAAATTTTTTAGGATTTGGGTGGATTTTTCAATTTTTTGAGGGTGGTCATGAATTATCGTCCTTTTCGCTCTAGGAGGCTTAGTTTAGGAGATATGGCCAAAATAAGTTTTTCATATAAAAATTTCAATTTTTTTAGGATTTGGGTGGATTTTTCAATTTTTTGAGGGTGGTCACGAATTATCGTCCTTTTCGCTCTAGGAGGCTTAGTTTAGGAGATATGGCCAAAATAAGTTTTTCATGTAAAAATTTCAATTTTTTTAGGATTTGGGTGGATTTTTTAATTTTTTGAGGGTGGTCACGAATTATCGTCCTTTTTGCTCTAGGACGCATATTTAAGGAGATATAGCCAAAGGAAGTTTTTCATATAAAAATTTCAATTTTTTTAGGATTTGGGTGGATTTTTCAATTTTTTGAGGGAGGTCACGAATTATCGTCCTCTTCGCTCTAGGACGCATATTTAAGGAGATATGGCCAAAAGAAGTTTTTCATATAAAAATTTCAATTTTTTTAGGATTTGGGTGGATTTTTCAATTTTTTGAGGGTGGTCACGAATTATCGTCCTTTTCGCTCTAGGAGGCTTAGTTTAGGAGATATGGCCAAAATAAGTTTTTCATATAAAAATTTCAATTTTTTTAGGATTTGGGTGGATTTTTCAATTTTTTGAGGGTGGTCACGAATTATCGTCCTTTTCGCTCTAGGAGGCTTAGTTTAGGAGATATGGCCAAAATAAGTTTTTCATATAAAAATTTCAATTTTTTTAGGATTTGGGTGGATTTTTCAATTTTTTGAGGGTGGTCACGAATTATCGTCCTTTTCGCTCTAGGAGGCTTAGTTTAGGAGATATGGCCAAAATAAGTTTTTCATATAAAAATTTAAATTTTTTTAGGATTTGGGTGGATTTTTCAATTTTTTGAGGGTGGTCACGAATTATCGTCCTTTTCGCTCTAGGACGCATATTTAAGGAGATATGGCCAAAAGAAGTTTTTCATATAAAAATTTCAATTTTTTTAGGATTTGGGTGGATTTTTCAATTTTTTGAGGGTGGTCACGAATTATCGTCCTTTTCGCTCTAGGAGGCTTAGTTTAGGAGATATGGCCAAAATAAGTTTTTCATATAAAAATTTAAATTTTTTTATGATTTGGGTGGATTTTTCAATTTTTTGAGGGTGGTCACGAATTATCGTCCTTTTCGCTCTAGGACGCATATTTAAGGAGATATGGCCAAAAGAAGTTTTTCATATAAAAATTTCAATTTTTTTAGGATTTGGGTGGATTTTTCAATTTTTTGAGGGTGGTCACGAATTATCGTCCTTTTCGCTCTAGGACGCATATTTAAGGAGATATGGCCAAAAGAAGTTTTTCATATAAAAATTTCAATTTTTTTAGGATTTGGGTGGATTTTTCAATTTTTTGAGGGTGGTCACGAATTATCGTCCTTTTCGCTCTAGGAGGCTTAGTTTAGGAGATATGGCCAAAATAAGTTTTTCATATAAAAATTTACATTTTTTTAGGATTTGGGTGGATTTTTCAATTTTTTGAGGGTGGTCACGAATTATCGTCCTTTTCGCTCTAGGAGGCTTAGTTTAGGAGATATGGCCAAAATAAGTTTTTCATATAAAAATTTACATTTTTTTAGGATTTGGGTGGATTTTTCAATTTTTTGAGGGTGGTCACGAATTATCGTCCTTTTCGCTCTAGGAGGCTTAGTTTAGGAGATATGGCCAAAATAAGTTTTTCATATAAAAATTTCAATTTTTTTAGGATTTGGGTGGATTTTTCAATTTTTTGAGGGTGGTCACGAATTATCGTCCTTTTCGCTCTAGGAGGCTTAGTTTAGGAGATATGGCCAAAATAAGTTTTTCATATAAAAATTTCAATTTTTTTAGGATTTGGGTGGATTTTTCAATTTTTTGAGGGTGATCACGAATTATCGTCCTTTTCGCTCTAGGAGGCTTAGTTTAGGAGATATGGCCAAAATAAGTTTTTCATATAAAAATTTCAATTTTTTTTAGGATTTGGGTGGATTTTTCAATTTTTTGAGGGTGGTCACGAATTATCGTCCTTTTCGCTCTAGGAGGCTTAGTTTAGGAGATATGGCCAAAATAAGTTTTTCATGTAAAAATTTCAATTTTTTTAGGATTTGGGTGGATTTTTTAATTTTTTGAGGGTGGTCACGAATTATCGTCCTTTTTGCTCTAGGACGCATATTTAAGGAGATATGGCCAAAAGAAGTTTTTCATATAAAAATTTAAATTTTTTTAGGATTTGGGTGGATTTTTCAATTTTTTTGAGGGTGGTCACGAATTATCGTCCCCTTCGCTCTAGGACGCATATTTAAGGAGATATGGCCAAAAGAAGTTTTTCATATAAAAATTTCAATTTTTTTAGGATTTGGTTGGATTTTTCAATTTTTTGAGGGTGGTCACGAATTATCGTCCTTTTCGCTCTAGGAGGCTTAGTTTAGGAGATATGGCCAAAATAAGTTTTTCATATAAAAATTTACATTTTTTTAGGATTTGGGTGGATTTTTCAATTTTTTGAGGGTGGTCACGAATTATCGTCCTTTTCGCTCTAGGAGGCTTAGTTTAGGAGATATGGCCAAAATAAGTTTTTCATATAAAAATTTACATTTTTTTAGGATTTGGGTGGATTTTTCAATTTTTTGAGGGTGGTCACGAATTATCGTCCTTTTCGCTCTAGGAGGCTTAGTTTAGGAGATATGGCCAAAATAAGTTTTTCATATAAAAATTTCAATTTTTTTAGGATTTGGGTTTTTCATATAAAAATTTAAATTTTTTTAGGATTTGGGTGGATTTTTCAATTTTTTGAGGGTGGTCACGAATTATCGTCCTTTTCGCTCTAGGACGCATATTTAAGGAGATATGGCCAAAAGAAGTTTTTCATATAAAAATTTCAATTTTTTTTAGGATTTGGGTGGATTTTTCAATTTTTTGAGGGTGGTCACGAATTATCGTCCTTTTCGCTCTAGGAGGCTTAGTTTAGGAGATATGGCCAAAATAAGTTTTTCATATAAAAATTTCAATTTTTTTAGGATTTGGGTGGATTTTTCAATTTTTTGAGGGTGGTCACGAATTATCGTCCTTTTCGCTCTAGGAGGCTTAGTTTAGGAGATATGGCCAAAATAAGTTTTTCATATAAAAATTTCATTTTTTTTAGGATTTGGGTGGATTTTTCAATTTTTTGAGGGTGGTCACGAATTATCGTCCTTTTCGCTCTAGGAGGCTTAGTTTAGGAGATATGGCCAAAATAAGTTTTTCATATAAAAATTTCAATTTTTTTAGGATTTGGGTGGATTTTTCAATTTTTTGAGGGTGGTCACGAATTATCGTCCTTTTCGCTCTAGGAGGCTTAGTTTAGGAGATATGGCCAAAATAAGTTTTTCATGTAAAAATTTCAATTTTTTTAGGATTTGGGTGGATTTTTTAATTTTTTGAGGGTGGTCACGAATTATCGTCCTTTTTGCTCTAGGACGCATATTTAAGGAGATATAGCCAAAAGAAGTTTTTCATATAAAAATTTCAATTTTTTTAGGATTTGGGTGGATTTTTCAATTTTTTGAGGGTGGTCACGAATTATCGTCCTCTTCGCTCTAGGACGCATATTTAAGGAGATATGGCCAAAAGAAGTTTTTCATATAAAAATTTCAATTTTTTTAGGATTTGGGTGGATTTTTCAATTTTTTGAGGGTGGTCACGAATTATCGTCCTTTTCGCTCTAGGAGGCTTAGTTTAGGAGATATGGCCAAAATAAGTTTTTCATATAAAAATTTCAATTTTTTTAGGATTTGGGTGGATTTTTCAATTTTTTGAGGGTGGTCACGAATTATCGTCCTTTTCGCTCTAGGAGGCTTAGTTTAGGAGATATGGCCAAAATAAGTTTTTCATATAAAAATTTCAATTTTTTTAGGATTTGGGTGGATTTTTCAATTTTTTGAGGGTGGTCACGAATTATCGTCCTTTTCGCTCTAGGAGGCTTAGTTTAGGAGATATGGCCAAAATAAGTTTTTCATATAAAAATTTCAATTTTTTTAGGATTTGGGTGGATTTTTCAATTTTTTGAGGGTGGTCACGAATTATCGTCCTTTTCGCTCTAGGAGGCTTAGTTTAGGAGATATGGCCAAAATAAGTTTTTCATATAAAAATTTAAATTTTTTTAGGATTTGGGTGGATTTTTCAATTTTTTGAGGGTGGTCACGAATTATCGTCCTTTTCGCTCTAGGACGCATATTTAAGGAGATATGGCCAAAAGAAGTTTTTCATATAAAAATTTCAATTTTTTTAGGATTTGGGTGGATTTTTCAATTTTTTGAGGGTGCTCACGAATTATCGTCCTTTTCGCTCTAGGAGGCTTAGTTTAGGAGATATGGCCAAAATAAGTTTTTCATATAAAAATTTACTTTTTTTTAGGATTTGGGTGGATTTTTCAATTTTTTGAGGGTGGTCACGAATTATCGTCCTTTTCGCTCTAGGACGCATATTTAAGGAGATATGGCCAAAAGAAGTTTTTCATATAAAAATTTCAATTTTTTTAGGATTTGGGTGGAT
The DNA here is from genome assembly GCF_050003625.1 of Haematobia irritans. NCBI lineage: Eukaryota > Metazoa > Arthropoda > Insecta > Diptera > Muscidae > Haematobia > Haematobia irritans. Next base: position 20,648,669 of record NC_134397.1, read on the forward strand.
TTTTCAATTTTTTGAGGGTGGTCACGAATTATCGTCCTTTTCGCTCTAGGAGGCTTAGTTTAGGAGATATGGCCAAAATAAGTTTTTCATATAAAAATTTACATTTTTTTAGGATTTGGGTGGATTTTTCAATTTTTTGAGGGTGGTCACGAATTATCGTCCTTTTCGCTCTAGGAGGCTTAGTTTAGGAGATATGGCCAAAATAAGTTTTTCATATAAAAATTTCAATTTTTTTAGGATTTGGGTGGATTTTTCAATTTTTTGAGGGTGGTCACGAATTATCGTCCTTTTCGCTCTAGGAGGCTTAGTTTAGGAGATATGGCCAAAATAAGTTTTTCATATAAAAATTTACATTTTTTTAGGATTTGGGTGGATTTTTCAATTTTTTGAGGGTGGTCACGAATTATCGTCCTTTTCGCTGTAGGAGGCTTAGTTTAGGAGATATGGCCACAATAAGTTTTTCATATAAAAATTTAAATTTTTTAGGATTTGGGTGGATTTTTCAATTTTTTGAGGGTGGTCACGAATTATCGTCCTTTTCGCTCTAGGAGGCTTAGTTTAGGAGATATGGCCAAAATAAGTTTTTCATATAAAAATTTACATTTTTTTATGATTTGGGTGGATTTTTCAATTTTTTGAGGGTGGTCACGAATTATCGTCCTTTTCGCTCTAGGACGCATATTTAAGGAGATATGGCCAAAATAAGTTTTTCATATAAAAATTTCAATTTTTTTAGGATTTGGGTGGATTTTTCAATTTTTTGAGGGTGATCACGAATTATCGTCCTTTTCGCTCTAGGAGGCTTAGTTTAGGAGATATGGCCAAAATAAGTTTTTCATATAAAAATTTCATTTTTTTTAGGATTTGGGTGGATTTTTCAATTTTTTGAGGGTGGTCACGAATTATCGTCCTTTTCGCTCTAGGAGGCTTAGTTTAGGAGATATGGCCAAAATAAGTTTTTCATGTAAAAATTTCAATTTTTTTAGGATTTGGGTGGATTTTTTAATTTTTTGAGGGTGGTCACGAATTATCGTCCTTTTTGCTCTAGGACGCATATTTAAGGAGATATGGCCAAAAGAAGTTTTTCATATAAAAATTTAAATTTTTTTAGGATTTGGGTGGATTTTTCAATTTTTTGAGGGTGGTCACGAATTATCGTCCTCTTCGCTCTAGGACGCATATTTAAGGAGATATGGCCAAAAGAAGTTTTTCACATAAAAATTTCAATTTTTTTAGGATTTGGGTGGATTTTTCAATTTTTTGAGGGTGGTCACGAATTATCGTCCTTTTCGCTCTAGGAGGCTTAGTTTAGGAGATATGGCCAAAATAAGTTTTTCATATAAAAATTTACATTTTTTTAGGATTTGGGTGGATTTTTCAATTTTTTGAGGGTGGTCACGAATTATCGTCCTTTTCGCTCTAGGAGGCTTAGTTTAGGAGATATGGCCAAAATAAGTTTTTCATATAAAAATTTACATTTTTTTTGGATTTGGGTGGATTTTTCAATTTTTTGAGGGTGGTCACGAATTATCGTCCTTTTCGCTCTAGGAGGCTTAGTTTAGGAGATATGGCCAAAATAAGTTTTTCATATAAAAATTTCAATTTTTTTAGGATTTGGGTGGATTTTTCAATTTTTTGAGGGTGGTCACGAATTATCGTCCTTTTCGCTCTAGGAGGCTTAGTTTAGGAGATATGGCCAAAATAAGTTTTTCATATAAAAATTTACATTTTTTTAGGATTTGGGTGGATTTTTCAATTTTTTGAGGGTGGTCACGAATTATCGTCCTTTTCGCTGTAGGAGGCTTAGTTTAGGAGATATGGCCACAATAAGTTTTTCATATAAAAATTTAAATTTTTTAGGATTTGGGTGGATTTTTCAATTTTTTGAGGGTGGTCACGAATTATCGTCCTTTTCGCTCTAGGAGGCTTAGTTTAGGAGATATGGCCAAAATAAGTTTTTCATATAAAAATTTCAATTTTTTTAGGATTTGGGTGGATTTTTCAATTTTTTGAGGGTGGTCACGAATTATCGTCCTTTTCGCTCTAGGAGGCTTAGTTTAGGAGATATGGCCAAAATAAGTTTTTCATGTAAAAATTTAAATTTTTTTAGGATTTGGGTGGATTTTTTAATTTTTTGAGGGTGGTCACGAATTATCGTCCTTTTTGCTCTAGGACGCATATTTAAGGAGATATAGCCAAAAGAAGTTTTTCATATAAAAATTTCAATTTTTTTAGGATTTGGGTGGATTTTTCAATTTTTTGAGGGTGGTCACGAATTATCGTCCTCTTCGCTCTAGGACGCATATTTAAGGAGATATGGCCAAAAGAAGTTTTTCATATAAAAATTTCAATTTTTTTAGGATTTGGGTGGATTTTTCAATTTTTTGAGGGTGGTCACGAATTATCGTCCTTTTCGCTCTAGGAGGCTTAGTTTAGGAGATATGGCCAAAATAAGTTTTTCATATAAAAATTTCAATTTTTTTAGGATTTGGGTGGATTTTTCAATTTTTTGAGGGTGGTCACGAATTATCGTCCTTTTCGCTCTAGGAGGCTTAGTTTAGGAGATATGGCCAAAATAAGTTTTTCATATAAAAATTTCAATTTTTTTAGGATTTGGGTGGATTTTTCAATTTTTTGAGGGTGGTCACGAATTATCGTCCTTTTCGCTCTAGGAGGCTTAGTTTAGGAGATATGGCCAAAATAAGTTTTTCATATAAAAATTTAAATTTTTTTAGGATTTGGGTGGATTTTTCAATTTTTTGAGGGTGGTCACGAATTATCGTCCTTTTCGCTCTAGGACGCATATTTAAGGAGATATGGCCAAAAGAAGTTTTTCATATAAAAATTTCAATTTTTTTAGGATTTGGATGGATTTTTCAATTTTTTGAGGGTGGTCACGAATTATCGTCCTTTTCGCTCTAGGACGCATATTTAAGGAGATATGGCCAAAAGAAGTTTTTCATATAAAAATTTCAATTTTTTTAGGATTTGGGTGGATTTTTCAATTTTTTGAGGGTGGTCACGAATTATCGTCCTTTTCGCTCTAGGACGCATATTTAAGGAGATATGGCCAAAAGAAGTTTTTCATATAAAAATTTCAATTTTTTTAGGATTTGGGTGGATTTTTCAATTTTTTGAGGGTGGTCACGAATTATCGTCCTTTTCGCTCTAGGACGCATATTTAAGGAGATATGGCCAAAAGAAGTTTTTCATATAAAAATTTCAATTTTTTTAGGATTTGGGTGGATTTTTCAATTTTTTGAGGGTGGTCACGAATTATCGTCCTTTTCGCTCTAGGAGGCTTAGTTTAGGAGATATGGCCAAAATAAGTTTTTCATATAAAAATTTACATTTTTTTAGGATTTGGGTGGATTTTTCAATTTTTTGAGGGTGGTCACGAATTATCGTCCTTTTCGCTCTAGGAGGCTTAGTTTAGGAGATATGGCCAAAATAAGTTTTTCATATAAAAATTTCAATTTTTTTAGGATTTGGGTGGATTTTTCAATTTTTTGAGGGTGGTCACGAATTATCGTCCTTTTCGCTCTAGGAGGCTTAGTTTAGAAGATATGGCCAAAATAAGTTTTTCATGTAAAAATTTCAATTTTTTTAGGATTTGGGTGGATTTTTTAATTTTTTGAGGGTGGTCACGAATTATCGTCCTTTTTGCTCTAGGACGCATATTTAAGGAGATATGGCCAAAAGAAGTTTTTCATATAAAAATTTAAATTTTTTTAGGATTTGGGTGGATTTTTCAATTTTTTGAGGGTGGTCACGAATTATCGTCCTCTTCGCTCTAGGACGCATATTTAAGGAGATATGGCCAAAAGAAGTTTTTCATATAAAAATTTTAATTTTTTTAGGATTTGGGTGGATTTTTCAATTTTTTGAGGGTGGTCACGAATTATCGTCCTTTTCGCTCTAGGAGGCTTAGTTTAGGAGATATGGCCAAAATAAGTTTTTCAAAATTTATCCACCCAAATCCTAAAAAAATTTACATTTTTTTAGGATTTGGGTGGATTTTTCAATTTTTTGAGGGTGGTCACGAATTATCGTCCTTTTCGCTCTAGGAGGCTTAGTTTAGGAGATATGGCCAAAATAAGTTTTTCATATAAAAATTTACATTTTTTTAGGATTTGGGTGGATTTTTCAATTTTTTGAGGGTGGTCACGAATTATCGTCCTTTTCGCTCTAGGAGGCTTAGTTTAGGAGATATGGCCAAAATAAGTTTTTCATATAAAAATTTCAATTTTTTTAGGATTTGGGTGGATAAGTTTTTCATATAAAAATTTAAATTTTTTTAGGATTTGGGTGGATTTTTCAATTTTTTGGGGGTGGTCACGAATTATCGTCCTTTTCGCTCTAGGACGCATATTTAAGGAGATATGGCCAAAAGAAGTTTTTCATATAAAAATTTCAATTTTTTTAGGATTTGGGTGGATTTTTCAATTTTTTGAGGGTGGTCACGAATTATCGTCCTTTTCGCTCTAGGAGGCTTAGTTTAGGAGATATGGCCAAAATAAGTTTTTCATATAAAAATTTCAATTTTTTTAGGATTTGGGTGGATTTTTCAATTTTTTGAGGGTGGTCACGAATTATCGTCCTTTTCGCTCTAGGAGGCTTAGTTTAGGAGATATGGCCAAAATAAGTTTTTCATATAAAAATTTACATTTTTTTAGGATTTGGGTGGATTTTTCAATTTTTTGAGGGTGGTCACGAATTATCGTCCTTTTCGCTCTAGGAGGCTTAGTTTAGGAGATATGGCCAAAATAAGTTTTTCATATAAAAATTTACATTTTTTTAGGATTTGGGTGGATTTTTCAATTTTTTGAGGGTGGTCACGAATTATCGTCCTTTTCGCTCTAGGAGGCTTAGTTTAGGAGATATGGCCAAAATAAGTTTTTCATATAAAAATTTCAATTTTTTTAGGATTTGGGTGGATAAGTTTTTCATATAAAAATTTAAATTTTTTTAGGATTTGGGTGGATTTTTCAATTTTTTGAGGGTGGTCACGAATTATCGTCCTTTTCGCTCTAGGACGCATATTTAAGGAGATATGGCCAAAAGAAGTTTTTCATATAAAAATTTCAATTTTTTTAGGATTTGGGTGGATTTTTCAATTTTTTGAGGGTGGTCACGAATTATCGTCCTTTTCGCTCTAGGAGGCTTAGTTTAGGAGATATGGCCAAAATAAGTTTTTCATATAAAAATTTCAATTTTTTTAGGATTTGGGTGGATTTTTAAATTTTTTGAGGGTGGTCACGAATTATCGTCCTTTTCGCTCTAGGAGGCTTAGTTTAGGAGATATGGCCAAAATAAGTTTTTCATATAAAAATTTCAATTTTTTTAGGATTTGGGTGGATTTTTCAATTTTTTGAGGGTGGTCACGAATTATCGTCCTTTTCGCTCTAGGAGGCTTAGTTTAGGAGATATGGCCAAAATAAGTTTTTCATATAAAAATTTACATTTTTTTAGGATTTGGGTGGATTTTTCAATTTTTTGAGGGTGGTCACGAATTATCGTCCTTTTCGCTCTAGGAGGCTTAGTTTAGGAGATATGGCCAAAATAAGTTTTTCATATAAAAATTTCAATTTTTTTAGGATTTGGGTGGATTTTTCAATTTTTTGAGGGTGGTCACGAATTATCGTCCTTTTCGCTCTAGGAGGCTTAGTTTAGAAGATATGGCCAAAATAAGTTTTTCATGTAAAAATTTCAATTTTTTTAGGATTTGGGTGGATTTTTTAATTTTTTGAGGGTGGTCACGAATTATCGTCCTTTTTGCTCTAGGACGCATATTTAAGGAGATATGGCCAAAAGAAGTTTTTCATATAAAAATTTAAATTTTTTTAGGATTTGGGTGGATTTTTCAATTTTTTGAGGGTGGTCACGAATTATCGTCCTCTTCGCTCTAGGACGCATATTTAAGGAGATATGGCCAAAAGAAGTTTTTCATATAAAAATTTTAATTTTTTTAGGATTTGGGTGGATTTTTCAATTTTTTGAGGGTGGTCACGAATTATCGTCCTTTTCGCTCTAGGAGGCTTAGTTTAGGAGATATGGCCAAAATAAGTTTTTCAAAATTTATCCACCCAAATCCTAAAAAAATTTACATTTTTTTAGGATTTGGGTGGATTTTTCAATTTTTTGAGGGTGGTCACGAATTATCGTCCTTTTCGCTCTAGGAGGCTTAGTTTAGGAGATATGGCCAAAATAAGTTTTTCATATAAAAATTTACATTTTTTTAGGATTTGGGTGGATTTTTCAATTTTTTGAGGGTGGTCACGAATTATCGTCCTTTTCGCTCTAGGAGGCTTAGTTTAGGAGATATGGCCAAAATAAGTTTTTCATATAAAAATTTCAATTTTTTTAGGATTTGGGTGGATAAGTTTTTCATATAAAAATTTAAATTTTTTTAGGATTTGGGTGGATTTTTCAATTTTTTGAGGGTGGTCACGAATTATCGTCCTTTTCGCTCTAGGACGCATATTTAAGGAGATATGGCCAAAAGAAGTTTTTCATATAAAAATTTCAATTTTTTTAGGATTTGGGTGGATTTTTCAATTTTTTGAGGGTGGTCACGAATTATCGTCCTTTTCGCTCTAGGAGGCTTAGTTTAGGAGATATGGCCAAAATAAGTTTTTCATATAAAAATTTCAATTTTTTTAGGATTTGGGTGGATTTTTAAATTTTTTGAGGGTGGTCACGAATTATCGTCCTTTTCGCTCTAGGAGGCTTAGTTTAGGAGATATGGCCAAAATAAGTTTTTCATATAAAAATTTCAATTTTTTTAGGATTTGGGTGGATTTTTCAATTTTTTGAGGGTGGTCACGAATTATCGTCCTTTTCGCTCTAGGAGGCTTAGTTTAGGAGATATGGCCAAAATAAGTTTTTCATATAAAAATTTACATTTTTTTAGGATTTGGGTGGATTTTTCAATTTTTTGAGGGTGGTCACGAATTATCGTCCTTTTCGCTCTAGGACGCATATTTAAGGAGATATGGCCAAAAGAAGTTTTTCATATAAAAATTTCAATTTTTTTAGGATTTGGGTGGATTTTTCAATTTTTTGAGGGTGGTCACGAATTATCGTCCTTTTCGCTCTAGGAGGCTTAGTTTAGGAGATATGGCCAAAATAAGTTTTTCATATAAAAATTTACATTTTTTTATGATTTGGGTGGATTTTTCAATTTTTTGAGGGTGGTCACGAATTATCGTCCTTTTCGCTCTAGGACGCATATTTAAGGAGATATGGCCAAAAGAAGTTTTTCATATAAAAATTTCAATTTTTTTAGGATTTGGGTGGATGTTTCAATTTTTTGAGGGTGGTCACGAATTATCGTCCTTTTCGCTCTAGGACGCATATTTAAGGAGATATGGCCAAAAGAAGTTTTTCATATAAAAATTTCAATTTTTTTAGGATTTGGGTGGATTTTTCAATTTTTTGAGGGTGGTCACGAATTATCGTCCTTTTCGCTCTAGGAGGCTTAGTTTAGGAGATATGGCCAAAATAAGTTTTTCATATAAAAATTTACATTTTTTTATGATTTGGGTGGATTTTTCAATTTTTTGAGGGTGGTCACGAATTATCGTCCTTTTCGCTCTAGGACGCATATTTAAGGAGATATGGCCAAAAGAAGTTTTTCATATAAAAATTTCAATTTTTTTAGGATTTGGGTGGATTTTTCAATTTTTTGAGGGTGGTCACGAATTATCGTCCTTTTCGCTCTAGGAGGCTTAGTTTAGGAGATATGGCCAAAATAAGTTTTTCATATAAAAATTTCAATTTTTTTAGGATTTGGGTGGATTTTTCAATTTTTTGAGGGTGGTCACGAATTATCGTCCTTTTCGCTCTAGGAGGCTTAGTTTAGGAGATATGGCCAAAATAAGTTTTTCATATAAAAATTTACATTTTTTTAGGATTTGGGTGGATTTTTCAATTTTTTGAGGGTGGTCACGAATTATCGTCCTTTTCGCTCTAGGAGGCTTAGTTTAGGAGATATGGCCAAAATAAGTTTTTCATATAAAAATTTACATTTTTTTAGGATTTGGGTGGATTTTTCAATTTTTTGAGGGTGGTCACGAATTATCGTCCTTTTCGCTCTAGGAGGCTTAGTTTAGGAGATATGGCCAAAATAAGTTTTTCATATAAAAATTTCAATTTTTTTAGGATTTGGGTGGATAAGTTTTTCATATAAAAATTTAATTTTTTTTAGGATTTGGGTGGATTTTTCAATTTTTTGAGGGTGGTCACGAATTATCGTCCTTTTCGCTCTAGGACGCATATTTAAGGAGATATGGCCAAAAGAAGTTTTTCATATAAAAATTTCAATTTTTTTAGGATTTGGGTGGATTTTTCAATTTTTTGAGGGTGGTCACGAATTATCGTCCTTTTCGCTCTAGGAGGCTTAGTTTAGGAGATATGGCCAAAATAAGTTTTTCATATAAAAATTTCAATTTTTTTAGGATTTGGGTGGATTTTTAAATTTTTTGAGGGTGGTCACGAATTATCGTCCTTTTCGCTCTAGGAGGCTTAGTTTAGGAGATATGGCCAAAATAAGTTTTTCATATAAAAATTTCAATTTTTTTAGGATTTGGGTGGATTTTTCAATTTTTTGAGGGTGGTCACGAATTATCGTCCTTTTCGCTCTAGGAGGCTTAGTTTAGGAGATATGGCCAAAATAAGTTTTTCATATAAAAATTTACATTTTTTTAGGATTTGGGTGGATTTTTCAATTTTTTGAGGGTGGTCACGAATTATCGTCCTTTTCGCTCTAGGAGGCTTAGTTTAGGAGATATGGCCAAAATAAGTTTTTCATATAAAAATGTCAATTTTTTTAGGATTTGGGTGGATTTTTCAATTTTTTGAGGGTGGTCACGAATTATCGTCCTTTTCGCTCTAGGAGGCTTAGTTTAGAAGATATGGCCAAAATAAGTTTTTCATGTAAAAATTTAAATTTTTTTAGGATTTGGGTGGATTTTTTAATTTTTTGAGGGTGGTCACGAATTATCGTCCTTTTTGCTCTAGGACGCATATTTAAGGAGATATGGCCAAAAGAAGTTTTTCATATAAAAATTTAAATTTTTTTAGGATTTGGGTGGATTTTTCAATTTTTTGAGGGTGGTCACGAATTATCGTCCTCTTCGCTCTAGGACGCATATTTAAGGAGATATGGCCAAAAGAAGTTTTTCATATAAAAATTTTAATTTTTTTAGGATTTGGGTGGATTTTTCAATTTTTTGAGGGTGGTCACGAATTATCGTCCTTTTCGCTCTAGGAGGCTTAGTTTAGGAGATATGGCCAAAATAAGTTTTTCAAAATTTATCCACCCAAATCCTAAAAAAATTTACATTTTTTTAGGATTTGGGTGGATTTTTCAATTTTTTGAGGGTGGTCACGAATTATCGTCCTTTTCGCTCTAGGAGGCTTAGTTTAGGAGATATGGCCAAAATAAGTTTTTCATATAAAAATTTACATTTTTTTAGGATTTGGGTGGATTTTTCAATTTTTTGAGGGTGGTCACGAATTATCGTCCTTTTCGCTCTAGGAGGCTTAGTTTAGGAGATATGGCCAAAATAAGTTTTTCATATAAAAATTTCAATTTTTTTAGGATTTGGGTGGATAAGTTTTTCATATAAAAATTTAAATTTTTTTAGGATTTGGGTGGATTTTTCAATTTTTTGAGGGTGGTCACGAATTATCGTCCTTTTCGCTCTAGGACGCATATTTAAGGAGATATGGCCAAAAGAAGTTTTTCATATAAAAATTTCAATTTTTTTAGGATTTGGGTGGATTTTTCAATTTTTTGAGGGTGGTCACGAATTATCGTCCTTTTCGCTCTAGGAGGCTTAGTTTAGGAGATATGGCCAAAATAAGTTTTTCATATAAAAATTTCAATTTTTTTAGGATTTGGGTGGATTTTTAAATTTTTTGAGGGTGGTCACGAATTATCGTCCTTTTCGCTCTAGGAGGCTTAGTTTAGGAGATATGGCCAAAATAAGTTTTTCATATAAAAATTTCAATTTTTTTAGGATTTGGGTGGATTTTTCAATTTTTTGAGGGTGGTCACGAATTATCGTCCTTTTCGCTCTAGGAGGCTTAGTTTAGGAGATATGGCCAAAATAAGTTTTTCATATAAAAATTTACATTTTTTTAGGATTTGGGTGGATTTTTCAATTTTTTGAGGGTGGTCACGAATTATCGTCCTTTTCGCTCTAGGACGCATATTTAAGGAGATATGGCCAAAAGAAGTTTTTCATATAAAAATTTCAATTTTTTTAGGATTTGGGTGGATTTTTCAATTTTTTGAGGGTGGTCACGAATTATCGTCCTTTTCGCTCTAGGAGGCTTAGTTTAGGAGATATGGCCAAAATAAGTTTTTCATATAAAAATTTACATTTTTTTATGATTTGGGTGGATTTTTCAATTTTTTGAGGGTGGTCACGAATTATCGTCCTTTTCGCTCTAGGACGCATATTTAAGGAGATATGGCCAAAAGAAGTTTTTCATATAAAAATTTCAAATTTTTTAGGATTTGGGTGGATGTTTCAATTTTTTGAGGGTGGTCACGAATTATCGTCCTTTTCGCTCTAGGACGCATATTTAAGGAGATATGGCCAAAAGAAGTTTTTCATATAAAAATTTCAATTTTTTTAGGATTTGGGTGGATTTTTCAATTTTTTGAGGGTGGTCACGAATTATCGTCCTTTTCGCTCTAGGAGGCTTAGTTTAGGAGATATGGCCAAAATAACTTTTTCATATAAAAATTTCAATTTTTTTAGGATTTGGGTGGATTTTTCAATTTTTTGAGGGTGGTCACGAATTATCGTCCTTTTCGCTCTAGGAGGCTTAGTTTAGGAGATATGGCCAAAATAAGTTTTTCATATAAAAATTTACATTTTTTAGGATTTGGGTGGATTTTTCAATTTTTTGAGGGTGGTCACGAATTATCGTCCTTTTCGCTCTAGGAGGCTTAGTTTAGGAGATATGGCCAAAATAAGTTTTTCATATAAAAATTTCAATTTTTTAGGATTTGGGTGGATTTTTCAATTTTTTGAGGGTGGTCACGAATTATCGTCCTTTTCGCTCTAGGAGGCTTAGTTTAGGAGATATGGCCAAAATAAGTTTTTCATATAAAAATTTCAATTTTTTTAGGATTTGGGTGGATTTTTCAATTTTTTGAGGGTGATCACGAATTATCGTCCTTTTCGCTCTAGGAGGCTTAGTTTAGGAGATATGGCCAAAATAAGTTTTTCATATAAAAATTTCATTTTTTTTAGGATTTGGGTGGATTTTTCAATTTTTTGAGGGTGGTCACGAATTATCGTCCTTTTCGCTCTAGGAGGCTTAGTTTAGGAGATATGGCCAAAATAAGTTTTTCATGTAAAAATTTCAATTTTTTTAGGATTTGGGTGGATTTTTTAATTTTTTGAGGGTGGTCACGAATTATCGTCCTTTTTGCTCTAGTACGCATATTTAAGGAGATATGGCCAAAAGAAGTTTTTCATATAAAAATTTAAATTTTTTTAGGATTTGGGTGGATTTTTCAATTTTTTGAGGGTGGTCACGAATTATCGTCCTCTTCGCTCTAGGACGCATATTTAAGGAGATATGGCCAAAAGAAGTTTTTCACATAAAAATTTCAATTTTTTTAGGATTTGGGTGGATTTTTCAATTTTTTGAGGGTGGTCACGAATTATCGTCCTTTTCGCTCTAGGAGGCTTAGTTTAGGAGATATGGCCAAAATAAGTTTTTCATATAAAAATTTACATTTTTTTAGGATTTGGGTGGATTTTTCAATTTTTTGAGGGTGGTCACGAATTATCGTCCTTTTCGCTCTAGGAGGCTTAGTTTAGGAGATATGGCCAAAATAAGTTTTTCATATAAAAATTTACATTTTTTTAGGATTTGGGTGGATTTTTCAATTTTTTGAGGGTGGTCACGAATTATCGTCCTTTTCGCTCTAGGAGGCTTAGTTTAGGAGATATGGCCAAAATAAGTTTTTCATGTAAAAATTTCAATTTTTTTAGGATTTGGGTGGATTTTTTAATTTTTTGAGGGTGGTCACGAATTATCGTCCTTTTTGCTCTAGGACGCATATTTAAGGAGATATAGCCAAAAGAAGTTTTTCATATAAAAATTTCAATTTTTTTAGGATTTGGGTGGATTTTCCAATTTTTTGAGGGTGGTCACGAATTATCGTCCTCTTCGCTCTAGGACGCATATTTAAGGAGATATGGCCAAAAGAAGTTTTTCATATAAAAATTTCAATTTTTTTAGGATTTGGGTGGATTTTTCAATTTTTTGAGGGTGGTCACGCTCTAGGAGGCTTAGTTTAGGAGATATGGCCAAAATAAGTTTTTCATATAAAAATTTCAATTTTTTTAGGATTTGGGTGGATTTTTCAATTTTTTGAGGGTGGTCACGAATTATCGTCCTTTTCGCTCTAGGAGGCTTAGTTTAGGAGATATGGCCAAAATAAGTTTTTCATATAAAAATTTAAATTTTTTTAGGATTTGGGTGGATTTTTCAATTTTTTGAGGGTGGTCACGAATTATCGTCCTTTTCGCTCTAGGACGCATATTTAAGGAGATATGGCCAAAAGAAGTTTTTCATATAAAAATTTAAATTTTTTTAGGATTTGGGTGGATTTTTCAATTTTTTGAGGGTGGTCACGAATTATCGTCCTTTTCGCTCTAGGAGGCTTAGTTTAGGAGATATGGCCAAAATAAGTTTTTCATATAAAAATTTACATTTTTTTATGATTTGGGTGGATTTTTCAATTTTTTGAGGGTGGTCACGAATTATCGTCCTTTTCGCTCTAGGACGCATATTTAAGGAGATATGGCCAAAAGAAGTTTTTCATATAAAAATTTCAATTTTTTTAGGATTTGGGTGGATTTTTCAATTTTTTGAGGGTGGTCACGAATTATCGTCCTTTTCGCTCTAGGACGCATATTTAAGGAGATATGGCCAAAAGAAGTTTTTCATATAAAAATTTCAATTTTTTTAGGATTTGGGTGGATTTTTCAATTTTTTGAGGGTGGTCACGAATTATCGTCCTTTTCGCTCTAGGAGGCTTAGTTTAGGAGATATGGCCAAAATAAGTTTTTCATATAAAAATTTCATTTTTTTAGGATTTGGGTGGATTTTTCAATTTTTTGAGGGTGGTCACGAATTATCGTCCTTTTCGCTCTAGGAGGCTTAGTTTAGGAGATATGGCCAAAATAAGTTTTTCATATAAAAATTTCAATTTTTTTAGGATTTGGGTGGATTTTTCAATTTTTTGAGGGTGGTCACGAATTATCGTCCTTTTCGCTCTAGGAGGCTTAGTTTAGAAGATATGGCCAAAATAAGTTTTTCATGTAAAAATTTCAATTTTTTTAGGATTTGGGTGGATTTTTTAATTTTTTGAGGGTGGTCACGAATTATCGTCCTTTTTGCTCTAGGACGCATATTTAAGGAGATATGGCCAAAAGAAGTTTTTCATATAAAAATTTAAATTTTTTTAGGATTTGGGTGGATTTTTCAATTTTTTGAGGGTGGTCACGAATTATCGTCCTTTTCGCTCTAGGAGGCTTAGTTTAGGAGATATGGCCAAAAGAAGTTTTTCATATAAAAATTTCAATTTTTTTAGGATTTGGGTGGATTTTTCAATTTTTTGAGGGTGGTCACGAATTATCGTCCTTTTCGCTCTAGGAGGCTTAGTTTAGGAGATATGGCCAAAATAAGTTTTTCAAAATTTATCCACCCAAATCCTAAAAAAATTTACATTTTTTTAGGATTTGGGTGGATTTTTCAATTTTTTGAGGGTGGTCACGAATTATCGTCCTTTTCGCTCTAGGAGGCTTAGTTTAGGAGATATGGCCAAAATAAGTTTTTCATATAAAAATTTACATTTTTTTAGGATTTGGGTGGATTTTTCAATTTTTTGAGGGTGGTCACGAATTATCGTCCTTTTCGCTCTAGGAGGCTTAGTTTAGGAGATATGGCCAAAATAAGTTTTTCATATAAAAATTTCAATTTTTTTAGGATTTGGGTGGATAAGTTTTTCATATAAAAATTTAAATTTTTTTAGGATTTGGGTGGATTTTTCAATTTTTTGAGGGTGGTCACGAATTATCGTCCTTTTCGCTCTAGGACGCATATTTAAGGAGATATGGCCAAAAGAAGTTTTTCATATAAAAATTTCAATTTTTTTAGGATTTGGGTGGATTTTTCAATTTTTTGAGGGTGGTCACGAATTATCGTCCTTTTCGCTCTAGGAGGCTTAGTTTAGGAGATATGGCCAAAATAAGTTTTTCATATAAAAATTTACATTTTTTTATGATTTGGGTGGATTTTTCAATTTTTTGAGGGTGGTCACGAATTATCGTCCTTTTCGCTCTAGGACGCATATTTAAGGAGATATGGCCAAAAGAAGTTTTTCATATAAAAATTTAAATTTTTTTAGGATTTGGGTGGATTTTTCAATTTTTTGAGGGTGGTCACGAATTATCGTCCTTTTCGCTCTAGGAGGCTTAGTTTAGGAGATATGGCCAAAATAAGTTTTTCATATAAAAATTTAAATTTTTTTAGGATTTGGGTGGATTTTTCAATTTTTTGAGGGTGGTCACGAATTATCGTCCTTTTCGCTCTAGGACGCATATTTAAGGAGATATGGCCAAAAGAAGTTTTTCATATAAAAATTTAAATTTTTTTAGGATTTGGGTGGATTTTTAAATTTTTTGAGGGTGGTCACGAATTATCGTCCTTTTCGCTCTAGGAGGCTTAGTTTAGGAGATATGGCCAAAATAAGTTTTTCATATAAAAATTTACATTTTTTTATGATTTGGGTGGATTTTTCAATTTTTTGAGGGTGGTCACGAATTATCGTCCTTTTCGCTCTAGGACGCATATTTAAGGAGATATGGCCAAAAGAAGTTTTTCATATAAAAATTTCAATTTTTTTAGGATTTGGGTGGATGTTTCAATTTTTTGAGGGTGGTCACGAATTATCGTCCTTTTCGCTCTAGGACGCATATTTAAGGAGATATGGCCAAAAGAAGTTTTTCATATAAAAATTTCAATTTTTTTAGGATTTGGGTGGATTTTTCAATTTTTTGAGGGTGGTCACGAATTATCGTCCTTTTCGCTCTAGGAGGCTTAGTTTAGGAGATATGGCCAAAATAACTTTTTCATATAAAAATTTCAATTTTTTTAGGATTTGGGTGGATTTTTCAATTTTTTGAGGGTGGTCACGAATTATCGTCCTTTTCGCTCTAGGAGGCTTAGTTTAGGAGATATGGCCAAAATAAGTTTTTCATATAAAAATTTACATTTTTTTAGGATTTGGGTGGATTTTTCAATTTTTTAAGGGTGGTCACGAATTATCGTCCTTTTCGCTCTAGGAGGCTTAGTTTAGGAGATATGGCCAAAATAAGTTTTTCATATAAAAATTTCAATTTTTTTAGGATTTGGGTGGATTTTTCAATTTTTTGAGGGTGGTCACGAATTATCGTCCTTTTCGCTCTAGGAGGCTTAGTTTAGGAGATATGGCCAAAATAAGTTTTTCATATAAAAATTTCAATTTTTTTAGGATTTGGGTGGATTTTTCAATTTTTTGAGGGTGATCACGAATTATCGTCCTTTTCGCTCTAGGAGGCTTAGTTTAGGAGATATGGCCAAAATAAGTTTTTCATATAAAAATTTCATTTTTTTTAGGATTTGGGTGGATTTTTCAATTTTTTGAGGGTGGTCACGAATTATCGTCCTTTTCGCTCTAGGAGGCTTAGTTTAGGAGATATGGCCAAAATAAGTTTTTCATGTAAAAATTTCAATTTTTTTAGGATTTGGGTGGATTTTTTAATTTTTTGAGGGTGGTCACGAATTATCGTCCTTTTTGCTCTAGGACGCATATTTAAGGAGATATGGCCAAAAGAAGTTTTTCATATAAAAATTTCAATTTTTTTAGGATTTGGGTGGATTTTTCAATTTTTTGAGGGTGGTCACGAATTATCGTCCTCTTCGCTCTAGGACGCATATTTAAGGAGATATGGCCAAAAGAAGTTTTTCATATAAAAATTTCAATTTTTTTAGGATTTGGGTGGATTTTTCAATTTTTTGAGGGTGGTCACGAATTATCGTCCTTTTCGCTCTAGGAGGCTTAGTTTAGGAGATATGGCCAAAATAAGTTTTTCATATAAAAATTTACATTTTTTTAGGATTTGGGTGGATTTTTCAATTTTTTGAGGGTGGTCACGAATTATCGTCCTTTTCGCTCTAGGAGGCTTAGTTTAGGAGATATGGCCAAAATAAGTTTTTCATAAAAAAAAGTTACATTTTTTTAGGATTTGGGTGGATTTTTCAATTTTTTGAGGGTGGTCACGAATTATCGTCCTTTTCGCTCTAGGAGGCTTAGTTTAGGAGATATGGCCAAAATAAGTTTTTCATATAAAAATTTCAATTTTTTTAGGATTTGGGTGGATAAGTTTTTCATATAAAAATTTAAATTTTTTTAGGATTTGGGTGGATTTTTCAATTTTTTGAGGGTGGTCACGAATTATCGTCCTTTTCGCTCTAGGACGCATATTTAAGGAGATATTATCGTCCTTTTCGCTCTAGGAGGCTTAGTTTAGGAGATATGGCCAAAATAAGTTTTTCATATAAAAATTTCAATTTTTTTAGGATTTGGGTGGATAAGTTTTTCATATAAAAATTTAAATTTTTTTAGGATTTGGGTGGATTTTTCAATTTTTTGAGGGTGGTCACGAATTATCGTCCTTTTCGCTCTAGGACGCATATTTAAGGAGATATGGCCAAAAGAAGTTTTTCATATAAAAATTTCAATTTTTTTAGGGTTTGGGTGGATTTTTCAATTTTTTGAGGGTGGTCACGAATTATCGTCCTTTTCGCTCTAGGAGGCTTAGTTTAGGAGATATGGCCAAAATAAGTTTTTCATATAAAAATTTACATTTTTTTATGATTTGGGTGGATTTTTCAATTTTTTGAGGGTGGTCACGAATTATCGTCCTTTTCGCTCTAGGAGGCTTAGTTTAGGAGATATGGCCAAAATAAGTTTTTCATATAAAAATTTAAATTTTTTTAGGATTTGGGTGGATTTTTCAATTTTTTGAGGGTGGTCACGAATTATCGTCCTTTTCGCTCTAGGACGCATATTTAAGGAGATATGGCCAAAAGAAGTTTTTCATATAAAAATTTCAATTTTTTTAGGATTTGGGTGGATTTTTCAATTTTTTGAGGGTGGTCACGAATTATCGTCCTTTTCGCTCTAGGACGCATATTTAAGGAGATATGGCCAAAAGAAGTTTTTCATATAAAAATTTAAATTTTTTAGGATTTGGGTGGATTTTTCAATTTTTTGAGGGTGGTCACGAATTATCGTCCTTTTCGCTCTAGGAGGCTTAGTTTAGGAGATATGGCCAAAATAAGTTTTTCATATAAAAATTTACATTTTTTTATGATTTGGGTGGATTTTTCAATTTTTTGAGGGTGGTCACGAATTATCGTCCTTTTCGCTCTAGGAGGCTTAGTTTAGGAGATATGGCCAAAATAAGTTTTTCATATAAAAATTTAAATTTTTTTAGGATTTGGGTGGATTTTTCAATTTTTTGAGGGTGGTCACGAATTATCGTCCTTTTCGCTCTAGGACGCATATTTAAGGAGATATGGCCAAAAGAAGTTTTTCATATAAAAATTTAAATTTTTTTAGGATTTGGGTGGATTTTTCAATTTTTTGAGGGTGGTCACGAATTATCGTCCTTTTCGCTCTAGGAGGCTTAGTTTAGGAGATATGGCCAAAATAAGTTTTTCATATAAAAATTTACATTTTTTTAGGATTTGGGTGGATTTTTCAATTTTTTGAGGGTGGTCACGAATTATCGTCCTTTTCGCTCTAGGACGCATATTTAAGGAGATATGGCCAAAAGAAGTTTTTCATATAAAAATTTCAATTTTTTTAGGATTTGGGTGGATTTTTCAATTTTTTGAGGGTGGTCACGAATTATCGTCCTTTTCGCTATAGGAGGCTTAGTTTAGGAGATATGGCCAAAATAAGTTTTTCATATAAAAATTTACATTTTTTTAGGATTTGGGTGGATTTTTAAATTTTTTGAGGGTGGTCACGAATTATCGTCCTTTTCGCTCTAGGAGGCTTAATTTAGGAGATATGGCCAAAATAAGTTTTTCATATAAAAATTTCAATTTTTTTAGGATTTGGGTGGATTTTTCAATTTTTTTAGGGTGGTCACGAATTATCGTCCTTTTCGCTCTAGGAGGCTTAGTTTAGGAGATATGGCCAAAATAAGTTTTTCATATAAAAATTTCAATTTTTTTAGGATTTGGGTGGATTTTTCAATTTTTTGAGGGTGGTCACGAATGATCGTCCTTTTCGCTCTAGGAGGCTTAGTTTAGGAGATATGGCCACAATAAGGCTTTCATATAAAAATTTAAATTTTTTAGGATTTGGGTGGATTTTTTAATTTTTTGAGGGTGGTCACGAATTATCGTCCTTTTTGCTCTAGGACGCATATTTAAGGAGATATGGCCAAAAGAAGTTTTTCATATAAAAATTTCAATTTTTTTAGGATTTGGGTGGATTTTTCAATTTTTTGAGGGTGGTCACGAATTATCGTCCTCTTCGCTCTAGGACGCATATTTAAGGAGATATGGCCAAAAGAAGTTTTTCATATAAAAATTTCAATTTTTTTAGGATTTGGGTGGATTTTTCAATTTTTTGAGGGTGGTCACGAATTATCGTCCTTTTCGCTCTAGGAGGCTTAGTTTAAGAGATATGGCCAAAATAAGTTTTTCATATAAAAATTTACATTTTTTTAGGATTTGGGTGGATTTTTCAATTTTTTGAGGGTGGTCACGAATTATCGTCCTTTTCGCTCTAGGAGGCTTAGTTTAGGAGATATGGCCAAAAGAAGTTTTTCATATAAAAATTTCAATTTTTTTAGGATTTGGGTGGATTTTTCAATTTTTTGAGGGTGGTCACGAATTATCGTCCTTTTCGCTCTAGGAGGCTTAGTTTAGGAGATATGGCCAAAATAAGTTTTTCATATAAAAATTTCAATTTTTTTAGGATTTGGGTGGATTTTTCAATTTTTTGAGGGTGGTCACGAATTATCGTCCTTTTCGCTCTAGGACGCATATTTAAGGAGATATGGCCAAAAGAAGTTTTTCATATAAAAATTTAAATTTTTTTAGGATTTGGGTGGATTTTTCAATTTTTTGAGGGTGGTCACGAATTATCGTCCTTTTCGCTCTAGGAGGCTTAGTTTAGGAGATATGGCCAAAATAAGTTTTTCATATAAAAATTTACATTTTTTTATGATTTGGGTGGATTTTTCAATTTTTTGTGGGTGGTCACGAATTATCGTCCTTTTCGCTCTAGGACGCATATTTAAGGAGATATGGCCAAAAGAAGTTTTTCATATAAAAATTTAAATTTTTTTAGGATTTGGGTGGATTTTTCAATTTTTTGAGGGTGGTCACGAATTATCGTCCTTTTCGCTCTACGAATTATCGTCCTCTTCGCTCTAGGACGCATATTTAAGGAGATATGGCCAAAAGAAGTTTTTCATATAAAAATTTCAATTTTTTTAGGATTTGGGTGGATTTTTCAATTTTTTGAGGGTGGTCACGAATTATCGTCCTTTTCGCTCTAGGAGGCTTAGTTTAAGAGATATGGCCAAAATAAGTTTTTCATATAAAAATTTACATTTTTTTAGGATTTGGGTGGATTTTTCAATTTTTTGAGGGTGGTCACGAATTATCGTCCTATTCGCTCTAGGAGGCTTAGTTTAGGAGATATGGCCAAAAGAAGTTTTTCATATAAAAATTTCAATTTTTTTAGGATTTGGGTGGATTTTTCAATTTTTTGAGGGTGGTCACGAATTATCGTCCTTTTCGCTCTAGGAGGCTTAGTTTAGGAGATATGGCCAAAATAAGTTTTTCATATAAAAATTTACATTTTTTTAGGATTTGGGTGGATTTTTCAATTTTTTGAGGGTGGTCACGAATTATCGTCCTTTTCGCTCTAGGACGCATATTTAGGAGATATGGCCAAAAGATGTTTTTCATATAAAAATTTCAATTTTTTTAGGATTTGGGTGGATTTTTCAATTTTTTGAGGGTGGTCACGAATTATCGTCCTTTTCGCTATAGGAGGCTTAGTTTAGGAGATATGGCCAAAATAAGTTTTTCATATAAAAATTTCAATTTTTTTAGGATTTGGGTGGATTTTTCAATTTTTTGAGGGTGGTCACGAATTATCGTCCTTTTCGCTCTAGGAGGCTTAGTTTAGGAGATATGGCCAAAATAAGTTTTTCATATAAAAATTTACATTTTTTTATGATTTGGGTGGATTTTTCAATTTTTTGAGGGTGGTCACGAATTATCGTCCTTTTCGCTCTAGGAGGCTTAGTTTAGGAGATATGGCCAAAATAAGTTTTTCATATAAAAATTTCAATTTTTTTAGGATTTGGGTGGATTTTTCAATTTTTTGAGGGTGGTCACGAATTATCGTCCTTTTCGCTCTAGGACGCATATTTAAGGAGATATGGCCAAAAGAAGTTTTTCATATAAAAATTTCAATTTTTTTAGGATTTGGGTGGATTTTTCAATTTTTTGAGGGTGGTCACGAATTATCGTCCTTTTCGCTCTAGGAGGCTTAGTTTAGGAGATATGGCCAAAATAAGTTTTTCATATAAAAATTTACATTTTTTTATGATTTGGGTGGATTTTTCAATTTTTTGAGGGTGGTCACGAATTATCGTCCTTTTCGCTCTAGGACGCATATTTAAGGAGATATGGCCAAAAGAAGTTTTTCATATAAAAATTTAAATTTTTTTAGGATTTGGGTGGATTTTTCAATTTTTTGAGGGTGGTCACGAATTATCGTCCTTTTCGCTCTACGAATTATCGTCCTCTTCGCTCTAGGACGCATATTTAAGGAGATATGGCCAAAAGAAGTTTTTCATATAAAAATTTCAATTTTTTTAGGATTTGGGTGGATTTTTCAATTTTTTGAGGGTGGTCACGAATTATCGTCCTTTTCGCTCTAGGAGGCTTAGTTTAAGAGATATGGCCAAAATAAGTTTTTCATATAAAAATTTACATTTTTTTAGGATTTGGGTGGATTTTTCAATTTTTTGAGGGTGGTCACGAATTATCGTCCTTTTCGCTCTAGGAGGCTTAGTTTAGGAGATATGGCCAAAAGAAGTTTTTCATATAAAAATTTCAATTTTTTTAGGATTTGGGTGGATTTTTCAATTTTTTGAGGGTGGTCACGAATTATCGTCCTTTTCGCTCTAGGAGGCTTAGTTTAGGAGATATGGCCAAAAGAAGTTTTTCATATAAAAATTTCAATTTTTTTAGGATTTGGGTGGATTTTTCAATTTTTTGAGGGTGGTCACGAATTATCGTCCTTTTCGCTCTAGGACGCATATTTAAGGAGATATGGCCAAAAGAAGTTTTTCATATAAAAATTTCAATTTTTTTAGGATTTGGGTGGATTTTTCAATTTTTTGAGGGTGGTCACGAATTATCGTCCTTTTCGCTCTAGGACGCATATTTAAGGAGATATGGCCAAAAGAAGTTTTTCATATAAAAATTTAAATTTTTTTAGGATTTGGGTGGATTTTTCAATTTTTTGAGGGTGGTCACGAATTATCGTCCTTTTCGCTCTAGGAGGCTTAGTTTAGGAGATATGGCCAAAATAAGTTTTTCATATAAAAATTTACATTTTTTTATGATTTGGGTGGATTTTTCAATTTTTTGAGGGTGGTCACGAATTATCGTCCTTTTCGCTCTAGGAGGCTTAGTTTAGGAGATATGGCCAAAATAAGTTTTTCATATAAAAATTTAAATTTTTTTAGGATTTGGGTGGATTTTTCAAATTTTTTGAGGGTGGTCACGAATTATCGTCCTTTTCGCTCTAGGACGCATATTTAAGGAGATATGGCCAAAAGAAGTTTTTCATATAAAAATTTCAATTTTTTTAGGATTTGGGTGGATTTTTCAATTTTTTGAGGGTGGTCACGAATTATCGTCCTTTTCGCTATAGGAGGCTTAGTTTAGGAGATATGGCCAAAATAAGTTTTTCATATAAAAATTTAAATTTTTTTAGGATTTGGGTGGATTTTTCAATTTTTTGAG
Organism: Haematobia irritans; assembly: GCF_050003625.1. NCBI lineage: Eukaryota > Metazoa > Arthropoda > Insecta > Diptera > Muscidae > Haematobia > Haematobia irritans. The sequence continues at coordinate 20,670,824 of NC_134397.1, forward strand.
GGTGGTCACGAATTATCGTCCTTTTCGCTCTAGGAGGCTTAGTTTAGGAGATATGGCCAAAATAAGTTTTTCATATAAAAATTTACATTTTTTTAGGATTTGGGTGGATTTTTCAATTTTTTGAGGGTGGTCACGAATTATCGTCCTTTTCGCTCTAGGACGCATATTTAAGGAGATATGGCCAAAAGAAGTTTTTCATATAAAAATTTCAATTTTTTTAGGATTTGGGTGGATTTTTCAATTTTTTGAGGGTGGTCACGAATTATCGTCCTTTTCGCTCTAGGACGCATATTTAAGGAGATATGGCCAAAAGAAGTTTTTCATATAAAAATTTAAATTTTTTTAGGATTTGGGTGGATTTTTCAATTTTTTGAGGGTGGTCACGAATTATCGTCCTTTTCGCTCTAGGACGCATATTTAAGGAGATATGGCCAAAAGAAGTTTTTCATATAAAAATTTACATTTTTTTAGGATTTGGGTGGATTTTTCAATTTTTTGAGGGTGGTCACGAATTATCGTCCTTTTCGCTCTAGGAGGCTTAGTTTAGGAGATATGGCCAAAATAAGTTTTTCATATAAAAATTTACATTTTTTTAGGATTTGGGTGGATTTTTCAATTTTTTGAGGGTGGTCACGAATTATCGTCCTTTTCGCTCTAGGACGCATATTTAAGGAGATATGGCCAAAAGAAGTTTTTCATATAAAAATGTCAATTTTTTTAGGATTTGGGTGGATTTTTCAATTTTTTGAGGGTGGTCACGAATTATCGTCCTATTCGCTATAGGAGTCTTAGTTTAGGAGATATGGCCAAAATAAGTTTTTCATATAAAAATTTACATTTTTTAGGATTTGGGTGGATTTTTCAATTTTTTGAGGGTGGTCACGAATTATCGTCCTTTTCGCTCTAGGAGGCTTAGTTTAGGAGATATGGCCAAAATAAGTTTTTCATATAAAAATTTCAATTTTTTTAGGATTTGGGTGGATTTTTCAATTTTTTGAGGGTGGTCACGAATTATCGTCCTTTTCGCTCTAGGAGGCTTAGTTTAGGAGATATGGCCAAAATAAGTTTTTCATATAAAAATTTCAATTTTTTTAGGATTTGGGTGGATTTTTAAATTTTTTGAGGGTGGTCACGAATTATCGTCCTTTTCGCTCTAGGAGGCTTAGTTTAGGAGATATGGCCACAATAAGGCTTTCATATAAAAATTTAAATTTTTTAGGATTTGGGTGGATTTTTTAATTTTTTGAGGGTGGTCACGAATTATCGTCCTTTTTGCTCTAGGACGCATATTTAAGGAGATATGGCCAAAAGAAGTTTTTCATATAAAAATTTCAATTTTTTTAGGATTTGGGTGGATTTTTCAATTTTTTGAGGGTGGTCACGAATTATCGTCCTCTTCGCTCTAGGACGCATATTTAAGGAGATATGGCCAAAAGAAGTTTTTCATATAAAAATTTCATTTTTTTTAGGATTTGGGTGGATTTTTCAATTTTTTGAGGGTGGTCACGAATTATCGTCCTTTTCGCTCTAGGAGGCTTAGTTTAAGAGATATGGCCAAAATAAGTTTTTCATATAAAAATTTACATTTTTTTAGGATTTGGGTGGATTTTTCAATTTTTTGAGGGTGGTCACGAATTATCGTCCTTTTCGCTCTAGGAGGCTTAGTTTAGGAGATATGGCCAAAATAAGTTTTTCATATAAAAATTTCAATTTTTTTAGGATTTGGGTGGATTTTTCAATTTTTTGAGGATGGTCACGAATTATCGTCCTTTTCGCTCTAGGAGGCTTAGTTTAGGAGATATGGCCAAAATAAGTTTTTCATATAAAAATTTAAATTTTTTTAGGATTTGGGTGGATTTTTCAATTTTTTGAGGGTGGTCACGAATTATCGTCCTTTTCGCTCTAGGACGCATTTTTAAGGAGATATGGCCAAAAGAAGTTTTTCATATAAAAATTTCAATTTTTTTAGGATTTGGGTGGATTTTTCAATTTTTTGAGGGTGGTCACGAATTATCGTCCTTTTCGCTCTAGGACGCATATTTAAGGAGATATGGCCAAAAGAAGTTTTTCATATAAAAATTTAAATTTTTTTAGGATTTGGGTGGATTTTTCAATTTTTTGAGGGTGGTCACGAATTATCGTCCTTTTCGCTCTAGGAGGCTTAGTTTAGGAGATATGGCCAAAATAAGTTTTTCATATAAAAATTTACATTTTTTTAGGATTTGGGTGGATTTTTCAATTTTTTGAGGGTGGTCACGAATTATCGTCCTTTTCGCTCTAGGACGCATATTTAAGGAGATATGGCCAAAAGAAGTTTTTCATATAAAAATTTCAATTTTTTTAGGATTTGGGTGGATTTTTCAATTTTTTGAGGGTGGTCACGAATTATCGTCCTTTTCGCTCTAGGACGCATATTTAAGGAGATATGGCCAAAAGAAGTTTTTCATATAAAAATTTACATTTTTTTAGGATTTGGGTGGATTTTTCAATTTTTTGAGGGTGGTCACGAATTATCGTCCTTTTCGCTCTAGGAGGCTTAGTTTAGGAGATATGGCCAAAATAAGTTTTTCATATAAAAATTTCAATTTTTTTAGAATTTGGGTGGATTTTTCAATTTTTTGAGGGTGGTCACGAATTATCGTCCTTTTCGCTCTAGGAGGCTTAGTTTAGGAGATATGGCCAAAATAAGTTTTTCATATAAAAATTTCAATTTTTTTAGGATTTGGGTGGATTTTTCAATTTTTTGAGGGTGGTCTCGAATTATCGTCCTTTTCGCTGTAGGAGGCTTAGTTTAGGAGATATGGCCACAATAAGTTTTTCATATAAAAATTTAAATTTTTTAGGATTTGGGTGGATTTTTCAATTTTTTGAGGGTGGTCACGAATTATCGTCCTTTTCGCTCTAGGAGGCTTAGTTTAGGAGATATGGCCAAAATAAGTTTTTCATGTAAAAATTTCAATTTTTTTAGGATTTGGGTGGATTTTTTAATTTTTTGAGGGTGGTCACGAATTATCGTCCTTTTTGCTCTAGGACGCATATTTAAGGAGATATAGCCAAAAGAAGTTTTTCATATAAAAATTTCAATTTTTTTAGGATTTGGGTGGATTTTTCAATTTTTTGAGGGTGGTCACGAATTATCGTCCTCTTCGCTCTAGGACGCATATTTAAGGAGATATGGCCAAAAGAAGTTTTTCATATAAAAATTTCAATTTTTTTAGGATTTGGGTGGATTTTTCAATTTTTTGAGGGTGGTCACGAATTATCGTCCTTTTCGCTCTAGGAGGCTTAGTTTAGGAGATATGGCCAAAATAAGTTTTTCATATAAAAATTTACATTTTTTTAGGATTTGGGTGGATTTTTCAATTTTTTGAGGGTGGTCACGAATTATCGTCCTTTTCGCTCTAGGAGGCTTAGTTTAGGAGATATGGCCAAAATAAGTTTTTCATATAAAAATTTCAATTTTTTTAGGATTTGGGTGGATTTTTCAATTTTTTGAGGGTGGTCACGAATTATCGTCCTTTTCGCTCTAGGAGCCTTAGTTTAGGAGATATGGCCAAAATAAGTTTTTCATATAAAAATTTCAATTTTTTTAGGATTTGGGTGGATTTTTCAATTTTTTGAGGGTGGTCACGAATTATCGTCCTTTTCGCTCTAGGACGCATATTTAAGGAGATATGGCCAAAAGAAGTTTTTCATATAAAAATTTCAATTTTTTTAGGATTTGGGTGGATTTTTCAATTTTTTGAGGGTGGTCACGAATTATCGTCCTTTTCGCTCTAGGAGGCTTAGTTTAGGAGATATGGCCAAAATAAGTTTTTCATATAAAAATTTACATTTTTTTATGATTTGGGTGGATTTTTCAATTTTTTGAGGGTGGTCACGAATTATCGTCCTTTTCGCTCTAGGAGGCTTAGTTTAGGAGATATGGCCAAAATAAGTTTTTCATATAAAAATTTCAATTTTTTTAGGATTTGGGTGGATTTTTAAATTTTTTGAGGGTGGTCACGAATTATCGTCCTTTTCGCTCTAGGAGCCTTAGTTTAGGAGATATGGCCAAAATAAGTTTTTCATATAAAAATTTAAATTTTTTTAGGATTTGGGTGGATTTTTCAATTTTTTGAGGGTGGTCACGAATTATCGTCCTTTTCGCTCTAGGACGCATATTTAAGGAGATATGGCCAAAAGAAGTTTTTCATATAAAAATTTCAATTTTTTTAGGATTTGGGTGGATTCTTCAATTTTTTGAGGGTGGTCACGAATTATCGTCCTTTTCGCTCTAGGAGGCTTAGTTTAGGAGATATGGCCAAAATAAGTTTTTCATATAAAAATTTACATTTTTTTATGATTTGGGTGGATTTTTCAATTTTTTGAGGGTGTTCACGAATTATCGTCCTTTTCGCTCTAGGAGGCTTAGTTTAGGAGATATGGCCAAAATAAGTTTTTCATATAAAAATTTCAATTTTTTTAGGATTTGGGTGGATTTTTCAATTTTTTGAGGGTGGTCACGAATTATCGTCCTTTTCGCTCTAGGAGGCTTAGTTTAGGAGATATGGCCAAAATAAGTTTTTCATATAAAAATTTCAATTTTTTTAGGATTTGGGTGGATTTTTCAATTTTTTGAGGGTGGTCACGAATTATCGTCCTTTTCGCTCTAGGAGGCTTAGTTTAGGAGATATGGCCAAAATAAGATTTTCATATAAAAATTTCAATTTTTTTAGGATTTGGGTGGATTTTTCAATTTTTTGAGGGTGGTCACGAATTATCGTCCTTTTCGCTCTAGGAGGCTTAGTTTAGGAGATATGGCCAAAATAAGTTTTTCATATAAAAATTTCAATTTTTTTTAGGATTTGGGTGGATTTTTCAATTTTTTGAGGGTGGTCACGAATTATCGTCCTTTTCGCTCTAGGAGGCTTAGTTTAGGAGATATGGCCAAAATAAGTTTTTCATGTAAAAATTTCAATTTTTTTAGAATTTGGGTGGATTTTTTAATTTTTTGAGGGTGGTCACGAATTATCGTCCTTTTTGCTCTAGGACGCATATTTAAGGAGATATGGCCAAAAGAAGTTTTTCATATAAAAATTTAAATTTTTTTAGGATTTGGGTGGATTTTTCAATTTTTTGAGGGTGGTCACGAATTATCGTCCTCTTCGCTCTAGGACGCATATTTAAGGAGATATGGCCAAAAGAAGTTTTTCATATAAAAATTTCAATTTTTTTAGGATTTGGGTGGATTTTTAAATTTTTTGAGGGTGGTCACGAATTATCGTCCTTTTCGCTCTAGGAGGCTTAGTTTAGGAGATATGGCCAAAATAAGTTTTTCATATAAAAATTTACATTTTTTTAGGATTTGGGTGGATTTTTCAATTTTTTGAGGGTGGTCACGAATTATCGTCCTTTTCGCTCTAGGAGGCTTAGTTTAGGAGATATGGCCAAAATAAGTTTTTCATATAAAAATTTCAATTTTTTTAGGATTTGGGTGGATTTTTCAATTTTTTGAGGGTGGTCACGAATTATCGTCCTTTTCGCTCTAGGAGGCTTAGTTTAGGAGATATGGCCAAAATAAGTTTTTCATATAAAAATTTAAATTTTTTTAGGATTTGGGTGGATTTTTCAATTTTTTGAGGGTGGTCACGAATTATCGTCCTTTTCGCTCTAGGAGCCTTAGTTTAGGAGATATGGCCAAAATAAGTTTTTCATATAAAAATTTAAATTTTTTTAGGATTTGGGTGGATTTTTCAATTTTTTGAGGGTGGTCACGAATTATCGTCCTTTTCGCTCTAGGACGCATATTTAAGGAGATATGGCCAAAAGAAGTTTTTCATATAAAAATTTCAATTTTTTTAGGGTTTGGGTGGATTTTTCAATTTTTTGAGGGTGGTCACGAATTATCGTCCTTTTCGCTCTAGGAGGCTTAGTTTAGGAGATATGGCCAAAATAAGTTTTTCATATAAAAATTTACATTTTTTTATGATTTGGGTGGATTTTTCAATTTTTTGAGGGTGGTCACGAATTATCGTCCTTTTCGCTCTAGGAGGCTTAGTTCAGGAGATATGGCCAAAAGAAGTTTTTCATATAAAAATTTAAATTTTTTTAGGATTTGGGTGGATTTTTCAATTTTTTGAGGGTGGTCACGAATTATCGTCCTTTTCGCTCTAGGAGGCTTAGTTTAGGAGATATGGCCAAAATAAGTTTTTCATATAAAAATTTACATTTTTTTAGGATTTGGGTGGATTTTTCAATTTTTTGAGGGTGGTCACGAATTATCGTCCTTTTCGCTCTAGGACGCATATTTAAGGAGATATGGCCAAAAGAAGTTTTTCATATAAAAATTTAAATTTTTTTAGGATTTGGGTGGATTTTTCAATTTTTTGAGGGTGGTCACGAATTATCGTCCTTTTCGCTCTAGGAGGCTTAGTTTAGGAGATATGGCAAAAATAAGTTTTTCATATAAAAATTTACATTTTTTTAGGATTTGGGTGGATTTTTCAATTTTTTTAGGGTGGTCACGAATTATCGTCCTTTTCGCTCTAGGACGCATATTTAAGGAGATATGGCCAAAAGAAGTTTTTCATATAAAAATTTCAATTTTTTTAGGATTTGGGTGGATTTTTCAATTTTTTGAGGGTGGTCACGAATTATCGTCCTTTTCGCTATAGGAGGCTTAGTTTAGGAGATATGGCCAAAATAAGTTTTTCATATAAAAATTTACATTTTTTTTAGGATTTGGGTGGATTTTTCAATTTTTTGAGGGTGGTCACGAATTATCGTCCTTTTCGCTCTAGGAGGCTTAGTTTAGGAGATATGGCCAAAATAAGTTTTTCATATAAAAATTTCAATTTTTTTAGGATTTGGGTGGATTTTCCAATTTTTTGAGGGTGGTCACGAATTATCGTCCTTTTCGCTCTAGGAAGCTTAGTTTAGGAGATATGGCCAAAATAAGTTTTTCATATAAAAATTTTAATTTTTTTAGGATTTGGGTGGATTTTTCAATTTTTTGAGGGTGGTCACGAATTATCGTCCTTTTCGCTCTAGGAGGCTTAGTTTAGGAGATATGGCCACAATAAGGTTTTCATATAAAAATTTAAATTTTTTAGGATTTGGGTGGATTTTTCAATTTTTTGAGGGTGATCACGAATTATCGTCCTTTTCGCTCTAGGAGGCTTAGTTTAGGAGATATGGCCAAAATAAGTTTTTCATATAAAAATTTCAATTTTTTTAGGATTTGGGTGGATTTTTCAATTTTTTGAGGGTGGTCACGAATTATCGTCCTTTTCGCTCTAGGAGGCTTAGTTTAGGAGATATGGCCAAAATAAGTTTTTCATATAAAAATTTAAATTTTTTTAGGATTTGGGTGGATTTTTCAATTTTTTGAGGGTGGTCACGAATTATCGTCCTTTTCGCTCTAGGGCGCATATTTAAGGAGATATGGCCAAAAGAAGTTTTTCATATAAAAATTTCAATTTTTTTAGGATTTGGGTGGATTTTTCAATTTTTTGAGGGTGGTCACGAATTATCGTCCTTTTCGCTCTAGGAGGCTTAGTTTAGGAGATATGGCCAAAATAAGTTTTTCATATAAAAATTTACATTTTTTTATGATTTGGGTGGATTTTTCAATTTTTTGAGGGTGGTCACGAATTATCGTCCTTTTCGCTCTAGGACGCATATTTAAGGAGATATGGCCAAAAGAAGTTTTTCATATAAAAATTTAAATTTTTTTAGGATTTGGGTGGATTTTTCAATTTTTTGAGGGTGGTCACGAATTATCGTCCTTTTCGCTCTAGGAGGCTTAGTTTAGGAGATATGGCCAAAATAAGTTTTTCATATAAAAATTTACATTTTTTTAGGATTTGGGTGGATTTTTCAATTTTTTGAGGGTGGTCACGAATTATCGTCTTTTTCGCTCTAGGACGCATATTTAAGGAGATATGGCCAAAAGAAGTTTTTCATATAAAAATTTCAATTTTTTTAGGATTTGGGTGGATTTTTCAATTTTTTGAGGGTGGTCACGAATTATCGTCCTTTTCGCTCTAGGAGGCTTAGTTTAGGAGATATGGCCAAAATAAGTTTTTCATATAAAAATTTACATTTTTTTAGGATTTGGGTGGATTTTTCAATTTTTTGAGGGTGGTCACGAATTATCGTCCTTTTCGCTCTAGGAGGCTTAGTTTAGGAGATATGGCCAAAATAAGTTTTTCATATAAAAATTTCAATTTTTTTAGGATTTGGGTGGATTTTTCAATTTTTTGAGGGTGGTCACGAATTATCGTCCTTTTCGCTCTAGGAGGCTTAGTTTAGGAGATATGGCCAAAATAAGTTTTTCATATAAAAATTTCAATTTTTTTAGGATTTGGGTGGATTTTTCAATTTTTTGAGGGTGGTCATGAATTATCGTCCTTTTCGCTCTAGGAGGCTTAGTTTAGGAGATTTGGCCACAATAAGTTTTTCATATAAAAATTTAAATTTTTTAGGATTTGGGTGGATTTTTCAATTTTTTGAGGGTGGTCACGAATTATCGTCCTTTTCGCTCTAGGACGCATATTTAAGGAGATATGGCCAAAATAAGTTTTTCATATAAAAATTTCAATTTTTTTAGGATTTGGGTGGATTTTTCAATTTTTTGAGGGTGGTCACGAATTATCGTCCTTTTCGCTCTAGGAGGCTTAGTTTAGGAGATATGGCCAAAATAAGTTTTTCATGTAAAAATTTCAATTTTTTTAGGATTTGGGTGGATTTTTTAATTTTTTGAGGGTGGTCACGAATTATCGTCCTTTTTGCTCTAGGACGCATATTTAAGGAGATATAGCCAAAAGAAGTTTTTCATATAAAAATTTCAATTTTTTTTTTTTCAATTTTTTGAGGGTGGTCACGAATTATCGTCCTCTTCGCTCTAGGACGCATATTTAAGGAGATATGGCCAAAAGAAGTTTTTCATATAAAAATTTAAATTTTTTTAGGATTTGGGTGGATTTTTCAATTTTTTGAGGGTGGTCACGAATTATCGTCCTTTTCGCTCTAGGAGGCTTAGTTTAGGAGATATGGCCAAAATAAGTTTTTCATATAAAAATTTACATTTTTTTAGGATTTGGGTGGATTTTTCAATTTTTTGAGGGTGGTCACGAATTATCGTCCTTTTCGCTCTAGGAGGCTTAGTTTAGGAGATATGGCCAAAATAAGTTTTTCATATACAAATTTACATTTTTTTAGGATTTGGGTGGATTTTTCAATTTTTTGAGGGTGGTCACGAATTATCGTCCTTTTCGCTCTAGGAGGCTTAGTTTAGGAGATATGGCCAAAATAAGTTTTTCATATAAACATTTAAATTTTTTTAGGATTTGGGTGGATTTTTCAATTTTTTGAGGGTGGTCACGAATTATCGTCCTTTTCGCTCTAGGAGGCTTAGTTTAGGAGATATGGCCAAAATAAGTTTTTCATATAAAAATTTCAATTTTTTTTAGGATTTGGGTGGATTTTTCAATTTTTTGAGGGTGGTCACGAATTATCGTCCTTTTCGCTCTAGGAGGCTTAGTTTAGGAGATATGGCCAAAATAAGTTTTTCATATAAAAATTTCAATTTTTTTAGGATTTGGGTGGATTTTTCAATTTTTTGAGGGTGGTCACGAATTATCGTCCTTTTCGCTCTAGGACGCATATTTAAGGAGATATGGCCAAAAGAAGTTTTTCATATAAAAATTTCAATTTTTTTAGGATTTGGGTGGATTTTTCAATTTTTTGAGGGTGGTCACGAATTATCGTCCTTTTCGCTCTAGGAGGCTTAGTTTAGGAGATATGGCCAAAAGAAGTTTTTCATATAAAAATTTAAATTTTTTTAGGATTTGGGTGGATTTTTAAATTTTTTGAGGGTGGTCACGAATTATCGTCCTTTTCGCTCTAGGAGGCTTAGTTTAGGAGATATGGCCAAAATAAGTTTTTCATATAAAAATTTACATTTTTTTAGGATTTGGGTGGATTTTTCAATTTTTTGAGGGTGGTCACGAATTATCGTCCTTTTCGCTCTAGGACGCATATTTAAGGAGATATGGCCAAAAGAAGTTTTTCATATAAAAATTTCAATTTTTTTAGGATTTGGGTGGATTTTTCAATTTTTTGAGGGTGGTCACGAATTATCGTCCTTTTCGCTCTAGGAGGCTTAGTTTAGGAGATATGGCCAAAATAAGTTTTTCATATAAAAATTTACATTTTTTTAGGATTTGGGTGGATTTTTCAATTTTTTGAGGGTGGTCACGAATTATCGTCCTTTTCGCTCTAGGAGGCTTAGTTTAGGAGATATGGCCAAAATAAGTTTTTCATATAAAAATTTCAATTTTTTTAGGATTTGGGTGGATTTTTCAATTTTTTGAGGGTGGTCACGAATTATCGTCCTTTTCGCTCTAGGAGGCTTAGTTTAGGAGATATGGCCAAAATAAGTTTTTCATATAAAAATTTAAATTTTTTTAGGATTTGGGTGGATTTTTCAATTTTTTGAGGGTGGTCACGAATTATCGTCCTTTTCGCTCTAGGACGCATATTTAAGGAGATATGGCCAAAAGAAGTTTTTCATATAAAAATTTCAATTTTTTTAGGGTTTGGGTGGATTTTTCAATTTTTTGAGGGTGGTCACGAATTATCGTCCTTTTCGCTCTAGGAGGCTTAGTTTAGGAGATATGGCCAAAATAAGTTTTTCATATAAAAATTTACATTTTTTTATGATTTGGGTGGATTTTTCAATTTTTTGAGGGTGGTCACGAATTATCGTCCTTTTCGCTCTAGGAGGCTTAGTTTAGGAGATATGGCCAAAATAAGTTTTTCATATAAAAATTTAAATTTTTTTAGGATTTGGGTGGATTTTTCAATTTTTTGAGGGTGGTCACGAATTATCGTCCTTTTCGCTCTAGGACGCATATTTAAGGAGATATGGTCAAAAGAAGTTTTTCATATAAAAATTTCAATTTTTTTAGGATTTGGGTGGATTTTTCAATTTTTTGAGGGTGGTCACGCATTATCGTCCTTTTCGCTCTAGGAGGCTTAGTTTAGGAGATATGGCCAAAATAAGTTTTTCATATAAAAATTTCAATTTTTGTTGGATTTGGGTGGATTTTTCAATTTTTTGAAAATTTCAACTTTTTTAGAAGTTGGGTGGATTTTTCAATTTTTTGAGGGTGGTCACGAATTATCGTCCTTTTCGCTCTAGGAGGCTTAGTTTAGGAGATATGGCCAAACTAAGTTTTTCATGTAAAAATTTCAATTTTTTAGGAGTTGGGTGGATTTTTCAATTTTTTGAGGGTGGTCACGAATTATCGTCCTTTTCGCTCTAGGATGCATATTTAAGGAGATATGGCCAAAAGAAGTTTTTCATATAAAAATTTCAATTTTTTTAGGAGTTGGGTGGATTTCACGAATTATCGTCCTTTTCGCTCTAGGAGGCTTAGTTTAGGAGATATGGCCAAAAGAAGTTTTTCATGTAAAAATTTCAATTTTTTTAGGAGTTGGGCGGATTTTTAAATTTTTTGAGTGTGGTCACGAATTATCGTCCTTTTCGCTCTAGGAGGCTTAGCCAAAATAAGTTTTTCATGTAAAAATAAATCGCCAAAATAAGTTTTTCATGTAAAAATTTCAATTTTTTTAGGATTTGGCTGGATTTTTCAATTTTTTGAGGGTGGTCATGAATTATCGTCCTTTTCGCTCTAGGAGGCTTAGTTTAGGAGATATGGCTAAAAGAAGTTTTTCATATAAAAATTTCAATTTTTTAGGAGTTGGGTGGATTTTTCAATTTTTTGAGGGTGGTCACGAAATATCGCCTTTTTCGCTCTAGGAGGCTTAGTTTAAGAGATATGGCCAAAATAAGTTTTTCATGTAAAAATTTCATTTTTTTTAGGATTTGGGTGGATTTTTCAATTTTTTGAGGGTGGTCACGAATTATCGTCCTTTTCGCTCTAGGAGGCTTAGTTTAGGAGATATGGCCAAAATAAGTTTTTCATGCAAAAATTTCATTTTTTTAGGATTTGGGTGGATTTTTCAATTTTTTGAGGGTGGTCACGAATTATCGTCTTTTTCGGTCTAGGAGGCTTAGTTTAGGAGATATGGCCAAAAGAAGTTTTTCATATAAAAATTTCAACTTTTTTAGAAGTTGGTTGGATTTTTCAATTTTTTGAGGGTGGTCACGAAATATCGTCCTTTTCGCTCTAGGAGGCTTAGTTTAGGAGATATGGCCAAAATAAGTTTTTCATGTAAAAATTTCAATTTTTTAGGATTTGGATGGATTTTTCAATTTTTTGAGGGTGGTCACGAATTATCGTCCTTTTCGCTCTAGGACGCATATTTAAGGAGATATGGCCAAAATAAGTTTTTCATATAAAAATTTCATTTTTTTTGGATTTGGGTGGATTTTTCAATTTTTTGAGGGTGGTCACGAATTATCGTCCTTTTCGCTTTAGGAGGCTTAGTTTAGGAGATATGGCCAAAAGAAGTTTTTCATGTAAAAATTTCAATTTTTTTAGGAGTTGGGCGGATTTTTAAATTTTTTGAGGGTAGTCACGAATTATCGTCCTTTTCGCTCTAGGAGGCTTAGTTTAAGAGATATGGCCAAAATAAGTTTTTCATATAAAAATTTACATTTTTTTAGGATTTGGGTGGATTTTTCAATTTTTTGAGGGTGGTCACGAATTATCGTCCTCTTCGCTCTAGGACGCATATTTAAGGAGATATGGCCAAAAGAAGTTTTTCATATAAAAATTTCAATTTTTTTAGGATTTGGGTGGATTTTTCAATTTTTTGAGGGTGGTCACGAATTATCGTCCTTTTCGCTCTAGGAGGCTTAGTTTAAGAGATATGGCCAAAATAAGTTTTTCATATAAAAATTTACATTTTTTTAGGATTTGGGTGGATTTTTCAATTTTTTGAGGGTGGTCACGAATTATCGTCCTTTTCGCTCTAGGAGGCTTAGTTTAGGAGATATGGCCAAAAGAAGTTTTTCATATAAAAATTTCAATTTTTTTAGGATTTGGGTGGATTTTTCAATTTTTTGAGGGTGGTCACGAATTATCGTCCTTTTCGCTCTAGGAGGCTTAGTTTAGGAGATATGGCCAAAATAAGTTTTTCATATAAAAATTTCAATTTTTTTAGGATTTGGGTGGATTTTTCAATTTTTTGAGGGTGGTCACGAATTATCGTCCTTTTCGCTCTAGGACGCATATTTAAGGAGATATGGCCAAAAGAAGTTTTTCATATAAAAATTTAAATTTTTTTAGGATTTGGGTGGATTTTTCAATTTTTTGAGGGTGGTCACGAATTATCGTCCTTTTCGCTCTAGGACGCATATTTAAGGAGATATGGTCAAAAGAAGTTTTTCATATAAAAATTTACATTTTTTTATGATTTGGGTGGATTTTTCAATTTTTTGAGGGTGGTCACGAATTATCGTCCTTTTCGCTCTAGGACGCATATTTAAGGAGATATGGCCAAAAGAAGTTTTTCATATAAAAATTTAAATTTTTTTAGGATTTGGGTGGATTTTTCAATTTTTTGAGGGTGGTCACGAATTATCGTCCTTTTCGCTCTACGAATTATCGTCCTCTTCGCTCTAGGACGCATATTTAAGGAGATATGGCCAAAAGAAGTTTTTCATATAAAAATTTCAATTTTTTTAGGATTTGGGTGGATTTTTCAATTTTTTGAGGGTGGTCACGAATTATCGTCCTTTTCGCTATAGGAGGCTTAGTTTAGGAGATATGGCCAAAATAAGTTTTTCATATAAAAATTTAAATTTTTTTAGGATTTGGGTGGATTTTTAAATTTTTTGAGGGTGGTCACGAATTATCGTCCTTTTCGCTCTAGGAGGCTTAGTTTAGGAGATATGGCCAAAATAAGTTTTTCATATAAAAATTTACATTTTTTTATGATTTGGGTGGATTTTTCAATTTTTTGAGGGTGGTCACGAATTATCGTCCTTTTCGCTCTAGGAGGCTTAGTTTAGGAGATATGGCCAAAATAAGTTTTTCATATAAAAATTTAAATTTTTTTAGGATTTGGGTGGATTTTTCAATTTTTTGAGGGTGGTCACGAATTATCGTCCTTTTCGCTCTAGGACGCATATTTAAGGAGATATGGCCAAAAGAAGTTTTTCATATAAAAATTTCAATTTTTTTAGGATTTGGGTGGATTTTTCAATTTTTTGAGGGTGGTCACGAATTATCGTCCTTTTCGCTCTAGGACGCATATTTAAGGAGATATGGCCAAAAGAAGTTTTTCATATAAAAATTTCAATTTTTTTAGGATTTGGGTGGATTTTTCAATTTTTTGAGGGTGGTCACGAATTATCGTCCTTTTCGCTCTAGGACGCATATTTAAGGAGATATGGCCAAAAGAAGTTTTTCATATAAAAATTTAAATTTTTTTAGGATTTGGGTGGATTTTTCAATTTTTTGAGGGTGGTCACGAATTATCGTCCTTTTCGCTCTAGGAGGCTTAGTTTAGGAGATATGGCCAAAATAAGTTTTTCATATAAAAATTTACATTTTTTTATGATTTGGGTGGATTTTTCAATTTTTTGAGGGTGGTCACGAATTATCGTCCTTTTCGCTCTAGGACGCATATTTAAGGAGATATGGCCAAAAGAAGTTTTTCATATAAAAATTTAAATTTTTTTAGGATTTGGGTGGATTTTTCAATTTTTTGAGGGTGGTCACGAATTATCGTCCTTTTCGCTCTAGGAGGCTTAGTTTAGGAGATATGGCCAAAATAAGTTTTTCATATAAAAATTTACATTTTTTTAGGATTTGGGTGGATTTTTCAATTTTTTGAGGGTGGTCACGAATTATCGTCCTTTTCGCTCTAGGACGCATATTTAAGGAGATATGGCCAAAAGAAGTTTTTCATATAAAAATGTAAATTTTTTTAGGATTTGGGTGGATTTTTCAATTTTTTGAGGGTGGTCACGAATTATCGTCCTTTTCGCTATAGGAGGCTTAGTTTAGGAGATATGGCCAAAATAAGTTTTTCATATAAAAATTTACATTTTTTAGGATTTGGGTGGATTTTTCAATTTTTTGAGGGTGGTCACGAATTATCGTCCTTTTCGCTCTAGGAGGCTTAGTTTAGGAGATATGGCCAAAATAAGTTTTTCATATAAAAATTTCAATTTTTTTAGGATTTGGGTGGATTTTTCAATTTTTTGAGGGTGGTCACGAATTATCGTCCTTTTCGCTCTAGGAGGCTTAGTTTAGGAGATATGGCCAAAATAAGTTTTTCATATAAAAATTTCAATTTTTTTAGGATTTGGGTGGATTTTTAAATTTTTTGAGGGTGGTCACGAATTATCGTCCTTTTCGCTCTAGGAGGCTTAGTTTAGGAGATATGGCCACAATAAGGCTTTCATATAAAAATTTAAATTTTTTAGGATTTGGGTGGATTTTTTAATTTTTTGAGGGTGGTCACGAATTATCGTCCTTTTTGCTCTAGGACGCATATTTAAGGAGATATGGCCAAAAGAAGTTTTTCATATAAAAATTTCAATTTTTTTAGGATTTGGGTGGATTTTTCAATTTTTTGAGGGTGGTCACGAATTATCGTCCTTTTCGCTCTAGGACGCATAGTTAAGGAGATATGGCCAAAAGAAGTTTTTCATATAAAAATTTCAATTTTTTTAGGATTTGGGTGGATTTTTCAATTTTTTGAGGGTGGTCACGAATTATCGTCCTTTTCGCTCTAGGAGGCTTAGTTTAGGAGATATGGCCAAAATAAGTTTTTCATATAAAAATTTACATTTTTTTATGATTTGGGTGGATTTTTCAATTTTTTGAGGGTGGTCACGAATTATCGTCCTTTTCGCTCTAGGACGCATATTTAAGGAGATATGGCCAAAAGAAGTTTTTCATATAAAAATTTCAATTTTTTTAGGATTTGGGTGGATTTTTCAATTTTTTGAGGGTGGTCACGAATTATCGTCCTTTTCGCTCTAGGAGGCTTAGTTTAGGAGATATGGCCAAAATAAGTTTTTCATGTAAAAATTTCAATTTTTTTAGGATTTGGGTGGATTTTTTAATTTTTTGAGGGTGGTCACGAATTATCGTCCTTTTTGCTCTAGGAGGCTTAGTTTAGGAGATATGGCCAAAATAAGTTTTTCATATAAAAATTTCAATTTTTTTAGGATTTGGGTGGATTTTTCAATTTTTTGAGGGTGGTCACGAAATATCGTCCTTTTCGCTCTAGGAGGCTTAGTTTAGGAGATATGGCCAAAATAAGTTTTTCATATAAAAATTTCAATTTTTTTAGGATTTGGGTGGATTTTTCAATTTTTTGAGGGTGGTCATGAATTATCGTCCTTTTCGCTCTAGGAGGCTTAGTTTAGGAGATTTGGCCACAATAAGTTTTTCATATAAAAATTTAAATTTTTTAGGATTTGGGTGGATTTTTCAATTTTTTGAGGGTGGTCACGAATTATCGTCCTTTTCGCTCTAGGACGCATATTTAAGGAGATATGGCCAAAATAAGTTTTTCATATAAAAATTTCAATTTTTTTAGGATTTGGGTGGATTTTTCAATTTTTTGAGGGTGGTCACGAATTATCGTCCTTTTCGCTCTAGGAGGCTTAGTTTAGGAGATATGGCCAAAATAAGTTTTTCATGTAAAAATTTCAATTTTTTTAGGATTTGGGTGGATTTTTTAATTTTTTGAGGGTGGTCACGAATTATCGTCCTTTTTGCTCTAGGACGCATATTTAAGGAGATATGGCCAAAATAAGTTTTTCATATAAAAATTTCAATTTTTTTAGGATTTGGGTGGATTTTTCAATTTTTTGAGGGTGGTCACGAATTATCGTCCTTTTCGCTCTAGGAGGCTTAGTTTAGGAGATATGGCCAAAATAAGTTTTTCATGTAAAAATTTTAATTTTTTTAGGATTTGGGTGGATTTTTCAATTTTTTGAGGGTGGTCACGAATTATCGTCCTTTTCGCTCTAGGACGCATATTTAAGGAGATATGGCCAAAAGAAGTTTTTCATATAAAAATTTCAATTTTTTTAGGATTTGGGTGGATTTTTCAATTTTTTGAGGGTGGTCACGAATTATCGTCCTCTTCGCTCTAGGACGCATATTTAAGGAGATATGGCCAAAAGAAGTTTTTCATATAAAAATTTAAATTTTTTTAGGATTTGGGTGGATTTTTCAATTTTTTGAGGGTGGTCACGAATTATCGTCCTTTTCGCTCTAGGAGGCTTAGTTTAGGAGATATGGCCAAAATAAGTTTTTCATATAAAAATTTACATTTTTTTAGGATTTGGGTGGATTTTTCAATTTTTTGAGGGTGGTCACGAATTATCGTCCTTTTCGCTCTAGGAGGCTTAGTTTAGGAGATATGGCCAAAATAAGTTTTTCATATAAAAATTTACATTTTTTTAGGATTTGGGTGGATTTTTCAATTTTTTGAGGGTGGTCACGAATTATCGTCCTTTTCGCTCTAGGAGGCTTAGTTTAGGAGATATGGCCAAAATAAGTTTTTCATATAAACATTTAAATTTTTTTAGGATTTGGGTGGATTTTTCAATTTTTTGAGGGTGGTCACGAATTATCGTCCTTTTCGCTCTAGGAGGCTTAGTTTAGGAGATATGGCCAAAATAAGTTTTTCATATAAAAATTTAAATTTTTTTAGGATTTGGGTGGATTTTTCAATTTTTTGAGGGTGGTCACGAATTATCGTCCTTTTCGCTCTAGGAGGCTTAGTTTAGGAGATATGGCCAAAATAAGTTTTTCATATAAAAATTTCAATTTTTTTTAGGATTTGGGTGGATTTTTCAATTTTTTGAGGGTGGTCACGAATTATCGTCCTTTTCGCTCTAGGACGCATATTTAAGGAGATATGGCCAAAAGAAGTTTTTCATATAAAAATTTCAATTTTTTTAGGATTTGGGTGGATTTTTCAATTTTTTGAGGGTGGTCACGAATTATCGTCCTTTTCGCTCTAGGACGCATATTTAAGGAGATATGGCCAAAAGAAGTTTTTCATATAAAAATTTAAATTTTTTTAGGATTTGGGTGGATTTTTCAATTTTTTGAGGGTGGTCACGAATTATCGTCCTTTTCGCTCTAGGAGGCTTAGTTTAGGAGATATGGCCAAAATAAGTTTTTCATATAAAAATTTACATTTTTTTATGATTTGGGTGGATTTTTCAATTTTTTGAGGGTGGTCACGAATTATCGTCCTTTTCGCTCTAGGACGCATATTTAAGGAGATATGGCCAAAAGAAGTTTTTCATATAAAAATTTAAATTTTTTTAGGATTTGGGTGGATTTTTCAATTTTTTGAGGGTGGTCACGAATTATCGTCCTTTTCGCTCTAGGAGGCTTAGTTTAGGAGATATGGCCAAAATAAGTTTTTCATATAAAAATTTACATTTTTTTAGGATTTGGGTGGATTTTTCAATTTTTTGAGGGTGGTCACGAATTATCGTCCTTTTCGCTCTAGGACGCATATTTAAGGAGATATGGCCAAAAGAAGTTTTTCATATAAAAATGTCAATTTTTTTAGGATTTGGGTGGATTTTTCAATTTTTTGAGGGTGGTCACGAATTATCGTCCTTTTCGCTATAGGAGGCTTAGTTTAGGAGATATGGCCAAAATAAGTTTTTCATATAAAAATTTACATTTTTTAGGATTTGGGTGGATTTTTCAATTTTTTGAGGGTGGTCACGAATTATCGTCCTTTTCGCTCTAGGAGGCTTAGTTTAGGAGATATGGCCAAAATAAGTTTTTCATATAAAAATTTCAATTTTTTTAGGATTTGGGTGGATTTTTCAATTTTTTGAGGGTGGTCACGAATTATCGTCCTTTTCGCTCTAGGAGGCTTAGTTTAGGAGATATGGCCAAAATAAGTTTTTCATATAAAAATTTCAATTTTTTTAGGATTTGGGTGGATTTTTAAATTTTTTGAGGGTGGTCACGAATTATCGTCCTTTTCGCTCTAGGAGGCTTAGTTTAGGAGATATGGCCACAATAAGGCTTTCATATAAAAATTTAAATTTTTTAGGATTTGGGTGGATTTTTTAATTTTTTGAGGGTGGTCACGAATTATCGTCCTTTTTGCTCTAGGACGCATATTTAAGGAGATATGGCCAAAAGAAGTTTTTCATATAAAAATTTCAATTTTTTTAGGATTTGGGTGGATTTTTCAATTTTTTGAGGGTGGTCACGAATTATCGTCCTCTTCGCTCTAGGACGCATATTTAAGGAGATATGGCCAAAAGAAGTTTTTCATATAAAAATTTCATTTTTTTTAGGATTTGGGTGGATTTTTCAATTTTTTGAGGGTGGTCACGAATTATCGTCCTTTTCGCTCTAGGAGGCTTAGTTTAAGAGATATGGCCAAAATAAGTTTTTCATATAAAAATTTACATTTTTTTAGGATTTGGGTGGATTTTTCAATTTTTTGAGGGTGGTCACGAATTATCGTCCTTTTCGCTCTAGGAGGCTTAGTTTAGGAGATATGGCCAAAATAAGTTTTTCATATAAAAATTTCAATTTTTTTAGGATTTGGGTGGATTTTTCAATTTTTTGAGGATGGTCACGAATTATCGTCCTTTTCGCTCTAGGAGGCTTAGTTTAGGAGATATGGCCAAAATAAGTTTTTCATATAAAAATTTAAATTTTTTTAGGATTTGGGTGGATTTTTCAATTTTTTGAGGGTGGTCACGAATTATCGTCCTTTTCGCTCTAGGACGCATATTTAAGGAGATATGGCCAAAAGAAGTTTTTCATATAAAAATTTCAATTTTTTTAGGATTTGGGTGGATTTTTCAATTTTTTGAGGGTGGTCACGAATTATCGTCCTTTTCGCTCTAGGAGGCTTAGTTTAGGAGATATGGCCAAAATAAGTTTTTCATATAAAAATTTACATTTTTTTATGATTTGGGTGGATTTTTCAATTTTTTGAGGGTGGTCACGAATTATCGTCCTTTTCGCTCTAGGACGCATATTTAAGGAGATATGGCCAAAAGAAGTTTTTCATATAAAAATTTAAATTTTTTTAGGATTTGGGTGGATTTTTCAATTTTTTGAGGGTGGTCACGAATTATCGTCCTTTTCGCTCTAGGAGGCTTAGTTTAGGAGATATGGCCAAAATAAGTTTTTCATATAAAAATTTACATTTTTTTAGGATTTGGGTGGATTTTTCAATTTTTTGAGGGTGGTCACGAATTATCGTCCTTTTCGCTCTAGGACGCATATTTAAGGAGATATGGCCAAAAGAAGTTTTTCATATAAAAATTTCAATTTTTTTAGGATTTGGGTGGATTTTTCAATTTTTTGAGGGTGGTCACGAATTATCGTCCTTTTCGCTCTAGGACGCATATTTAAGGAGATATGGCCAAAAGAAGTTTTTCATATAAAAATTTACATTTTTTTATGATTTGGGTGGATTTTTCAATTTTTTGAGGGTGGTCACGAATTATCGTCCTTTTCGCTCTAGGAGGCTTAGTTTAGGAGATATGGCCAAAATAAGTTTTTCATATAAAAATTTCAATTTTTTTAGAATTTGGGTGGATTTTTCAATTTTTTGAGGGTGGTCACGAATTATCGTCCTTTTCGCTCTAGGAGGCTTAGTTTAGGAGATATGGCCAAAATAAGTTTTTCATATAAAAATTTCAATTTTTTTAGGATTTGGGTGGATTTTTCAATTTTTTGAGGGTGGTCACGAATTATCGTCCTTTTCGCTGTAGGAGGCTTAGTTTAGGAGATATGGCCACAATAAGTTTTTCATATAAAAATTTAAATTTTTTAGGATTTGGGTGGATTTTTCAATTTTTTGAGGGTGGTCACGAATTATCGTCCTTTTCGCTCTAGGAGGCTTAGTTTAGGAGATATGGCCAAAATAAGTTTTTCATGTAAAAATTTCAATTTTTTTAGGATTTGGGTGGATTTTTTAATTTTTTGAGGGTGGTCACGAATTATCGTCCTTTTTGCTCTAGGACGCATATTTAAGGAGATATAGCCAAAAGAAGTTTTTCATATAAAAATTTCAATTTTTTTAGGATTTGGGTGGATTTTTCAATTTTTTGAGGGTGGTCACGAATTATCGTCCTCTTCGCTCTAGGACGCATATTTAAGGAGATATGGCCAAAAGAAGTTTTTCATATAAAAATTTCAATTTTTTTAGGATTTGGGTGGATTTTTCAATTTTTTGAGGGTGGTCACGAATTATCGTCCTTTTCGCTCTAGGAGGCTTAGTTTAGGAGATATGGCCAAAATAAGTTTTTCATATAAAAATTTACATTTTTTTAGGATTTGGGTGGATTTTTCAATTTTTTGAGGGTGGTCACGTTTTATCGTCCTTTTCGCTCTAGGAGGCTTAGTTTAGGAGATATGGCCAAAATAAGTTTTTCATATAAAAATTTCAATTTTTTTAGGATTTGGGTGGATTTTTCAATTTTTTGAGGGTGGTCACGAATTATCGTCCTTTCGCTCTAGGAGCCTTAGTTTAGGAGATATGGCCAAAATAAGTTTTTCATATAAAAATTTCAATTTTTTTAGGATTTGGGTGGATTTTTCAATTTTTTGAGGGTGGTCACGAATTATCGTCCTTTTCGCTCTAGGAGGCTTAGTTTAGGAGATATGGCCAAAAGAAGTTTTTCATATAAAAATTTCAATTTTTTTAGGATTTGGGTGGATTTTTCAATTTTTTGAGGGTGGTCACGAATTATCGTCCTTTTCGCTCTAGGAGGCTTAGTTTAGGAGATATGGCCAAAATAAGTTTTTCATATAAAAATTTACATTTTTTTATGATTTGGGTGGATTTTTCAATTTTTTGAGGGTGGTCACGAATTATCGTCCTTTTCGCTCTAGGAGGCTTAGTTTAGGAGATATGGCCAAAATAAGTTTTTCATATAAAAATTTCAATTTTTTTAGGATTTGGGTGGATTTTTAAATTTTTTGAGGGTGGTCACGAATTATCGTCCTTTTCGCTCTAGGAGCCTTAGTTTAGGAGATATGGCCAAAATAAGTTTTTCATATAAAAATTTAAATTTTTTTAGGATTTGGGTGGATTTTTCAATTTTTTGAGGGTGGTCACGAATTATCGTCCTTTTCGCTCTAGGACGCATATTTAAGGAGATATGGCCAAAAGAAGTTTTTCATATAAAAATTTCAATTTTTTTAGGATTTGGGTGGATTCTTCAATTTTTTGAGGGTGGTCACGAATTATCGTCCTTTTCGCTCTAGGAGGCTTAGTTTAGGAGATATGGCCAAAATAAGTTTTTCATATAAAAATTTACATTTTTTTATGATTTGGGTGGATTTTTCAATTTTTTGAGGGTGTTCACGAATTATCGTCCTTTTCGCTCTAGGAGGCTTAGTTTAGGAGATATGGCCAAAATAAGTTTTTCATATAAAAATTTCAATTTTTTTAGGATTTGGGTGGATTTTTCAATTTTTTGAGGGTGGTCACGAATTATCGTCCTTTTCGCTCTAGGAGGCTTAGTTTAGGAGATATGGCCAAAATAAGTTTTTCATATAAAAATTTCAATTTTTTTAGGATTTGGGTGGATTTTTAAATTTTTTGAGGGTGGTCACGAATTATCGTCCTTTTCGCTCTAGGAGGCTTAGTTTAGGAGATATGGCCAAAATAAGATTTTCATATAAAAATTTCAATTTTTTTAGGATTTGGGTGGATTTTTCAATTTTTTGAGGGTGGTCACGAATTATCGTCCTTTTCGCTCTAGGAGGCTTAGTTTAGGAGATATGGCCAAAATAAGTTTTTCATATAAAAATTTCAATTTTTTTTAGGATTTGGGTGGATTTTTCAATCTTTTGAGGGTGGTCACGAATTATCGTCCTTTTCGCTCTAGGAGGCTTAGTTTAGGAGATATGGCCAAAATAAGTTTTTCATGTAAAAATTTCAATTTTTTTAGAATTTGGGTGGATTTTTTAATTTTTTGAGGGTGGTCACGAATTATCGTCCTTTTTGGTCTAGGACGCATATTTAAGGAGATATGGCCAAAAGAAGTTTTTCATATAAAAATTTCAATTTTTTTAGGATTTGGGTGGATTTTTCAATTTTTTCAGGGTGGTCACGAATTATCGTCCTCTTCGCTCTAGGACGCATATTTAAGGAGATATGGCCAAAAGAAGTTTTTCATATAAAAATTTCAATTTTTTTAGGATTTGGGTGGATTTTTCAATTTTTTGAGGGTGGTCACGAATTATCGTCCTTTTCGCTCTAGGAGGCTTAGTTTAGGAGATATGGCCAAAATAAGTTTTTCATATAAAAATTTACATTTTTTTAGGATTTGGGTGGATTTTTCAATTTTTTGAGGGTGGTCACGAATTATCGTCCTTTTCGCTCTAGGAGGCTTAGTTTAGGAGATATGGCCAAAATAAGTTTTTCATATAAAAATTTCAATTTTTTTAGGATTTGGGTGGATTTTTCAATTTTTTGAGGGTGGTCACGAATTATCGTCCTTTTCGCTCTAGGAGGCTTAGTTTAGGAGATATGGCCAAAATAAGTTTTTTATATAAAAATTTAAATTTTTTTAGGATTTGGGTGGATTTTTCAATTTTTTGAGGGTGGTCACGAATTATCGTCCTTTTCGCTCTAGGAGCCTTAGTTTAGGAGATATGGCCAAAATAAGTTTTTCATATAAAAATTTAAATTTTTTTAGGATTTGGGTGGATTTTTCAATTTTTTGAGGGTGGTCACGAATTATCGTCCTTTTCGCTCTAGGACGCATATTTAAGGAGATATGGCCAAAAGAAGTTTTTCATATAAAAATTTCAATTTTTTTAGGGTTTGGGTGGATTTTTCAATTTTTTGAGGGTGGTCACGAATTATCGTCCTTTTCGCTCTAGGAGGCTTAGTTTAGGAGATATGGCCAAAATAAGTTTTTCATATAAAAATTTACATTTTTTTATGATTTGGGTGGATTTTTCAATTTTTTGAGGGTGGTCACGAATTATCGTCCTTTTCGCTCTTGGAGGCTTAGTTCAGGAGATATGGCCAAAAGAAGTTTTTCATATAAAAATTTCAATTTTTTTAGGATTTGGGTGGATTTTTCAATTTTTTGAGGGTGGTCACGAATTATCGTCCTTTTCGCTCTAGGAGGCTTAGTTTAGGAGATATGGCCAAAATAAGTTTTTCATATAAAAATTTACATTTTTTTAGGATTTGGGTGGATTTTTCAATTTTTTGAGGGTGGTCACGAATTATCGTCCTTTTCGCTCTAGGACGCATATTTAAGGAGATATGGCCAAAAGAAGTTTTTCATATAAAAATTTAAATTTTTTTAGGATTTGGGTGGATTTTTCAATTTTTTGAGGGTGGTCACGAATTATCGTCCTTTTCGCTCTAGGAGGCTTAGTTTAGGAGATATGGCCAAAATAAGTTTTTCATATAAAAATTTACATTTTTTTAGGATTTGGGTGGATTTTTCAATTTTTTTAGGGTGGTCACGAATTATCGTCCTTTTCGCTCTAGGACGCATATTTAAGGAGATATGGCCAAAAGAAGTTTTTCATATAAAAATTTCAATTTTTTTAGGATTTGGGTGGATTTTTCAATTTTTTGAGGGTGGTCACGAATTATCGTCCTTTTCGCTATAGGAGGCTTAGTTTAGGAGATATGGCCAAAATAAGTTTTTCATATAAAAATTTACATTTTTTTTAGGATTTGGGTGGATTTTTCAATTTTTTGAGGGTGGTCACGAATTATCGTCCTTTTCGCTCTAGGAGGCTTAGTTTAGGAGATATGGCCAAAATAAGTTTTTCATATAAAAATTTCAATTTTTTTAGGATTTGGGTGGATTTTCCAATTTTTTGAGGGTGGTCACGAATTATCGTCCTTTTCGCTCTAGGAGGCTTAGTTTAGGAGATATGGCCAAAATAAGTTTTTCATATAAAAATTTCAATTTTTTTAGGATTTGGGTGGATTTTTCAATTTTTTGAGGGTGGTCACGAATTATCGTCCTTTTCGCTCTAGGAGGCTTAGTTTAGGAGATATGGCCACAATAAGGTTTTCATATAAAAATTTAATTTTTTTAGGATTTGGGTGGATTTTTCAATTTTTTGAGGGTGATCACGAATTATCGTCCTTTTCGCTCTAGGAGGCTTAGTTTAGGAGATATGGCCAAAATAAGTTTTTCATATAAAAATTTCAATTTTTTTAGGATTTGGGTGGATTTTTCAATTTTTTGAGGGTGGTCACGAATTATCGTCCTTTTCGCTCTAGGAGGCTTAGTTTAGGAGATATGGCCAAAATAAGTTTTTCATATAAAAATTTAAATTTTTTTAGGATTTGGGTGGATTTTTCAATTTTTTGAGGGTGGTCACGAATTATCGTCCTTTTCGCTCTAGGACGCATATTTAAGGAGATATGGCCAAAAGAAGTTTTTCATATAAAAATTTCAATTTTTTTAGGATTTGGGTGGATTTTTCAATTTTTTGAGGGTGGTCACGAATTATCGTCCTTTTCGCTCTAGGAGGCTTAGTTTAGGAGATATGGCCAAAATAAGTTTTTCATATAAAAATTTACATTTTTTTATGATTTGGGTGGATTTTTCAATTTTTTGAGGGTGGTCACGAATTATCGTCCTTTTCGCTCTAGGACGCATATTTAAGGAGATATGGCCAAAAGAAGTTTTTCATATAAAAATTTAAATTTTTTTAGGATTTGGGTGGATTTTTCAATTTTTTGAGGGTGGTCACGAATTATCGTCCTTTTCGCTCTAGGAGGCTTAGTTTAGGAGATATGGCCAAAATAAGTTTTTCATATAAAAATTTACATTTTTTTAGGATTTGGGTGGATTTTTCAATTTTTTGAGGGTGGTCACGAATTATCGTCCTTTTCGCTCTAGGACGCATATTTAAGGAGATATGGCCAAAAGAAGTTTTTCATATAAAAATTTCAATTTTTTAGGATTTGGGTGGATTTTTCAATTTTTTGAGGGTGGTCACGAATTATCGTCCTTTTCGCTCTAGGAGGCTTAGTTTAGGAGATATGGCCAAAATAAGTTTTTCATATAAAAATTTACATTTTTTTTAGGATTTGGGTGGATTTTTCAATTTTTTGAGGGTGGTCACGAATTATCGTCCTTTTCGCTCTAGGAGGCTTAGTTTAGGAGATATGGCCAAAATAAGTTTTTCATATAAAAATTTCAATTTTTTTAGGATTTGGGTGGATTTTTCAATTTTTTGAGGGTGGTCACGAATTATCGTCCTTTTCGCTCTAGGAGGCTTAGTTTAGGAGATATGGCCAAAATAAGTTTTTCATATAAAAATTTCAATTTTTTTAGGATTTGGGTGGATTTTTCAATTTTTTGAGGGTGGTCATGAATTATCGTCCTTTTCGCTCTAGGAGGCTTAGTTTAGGAGATTTGGCCACAATAAGTTTTTCATATAAAAATTTAAATTTTTTAGGATTTGGGTGGATTTTTCAATTTTTTGAGGGTGGTCACGAATTATCGTCCTTTTCGCTCTAGGACGCATATTTAAGGAGATATGGCCAAAATAAGTTTTTCATATAAAAATTTCAATTTTTTTAGGATTTGGGTGGATTTTTCAATTTTTTGAGGGTGGTCACGAATTATCGTCCTTTTCGCTCTAGGAGGCTTAGTTTAGGAGATATGGCCAAAATAAGTTTTTCATGTAAAAATTTCAATTTTTTTAGGATTTGGGTGGATTTTTTAATTTTTTGAGGGTGGTCACGAATTATCGTCCTTTTTGCTCTAGGACGCATATTTAAGGAGATATAGCCAAAAGAAGTTTTTCATATAAAAATTTCAATTTTTTTAGGATTTGGGTGGATTTTTCAATTTTTTGAGGGTGGTCACGAATTATCGTCCTCTTCGCTCTAGGACGCATATTTAAGGAGATATGGCCAAAAGAAGTTTTTCATATAAAAATTTCAATTTTTTTAGGATTTGGGTGGATTTTTCAATTTTTTGAGGGTGGTCACGAATTATCGTCCTTTTCGCTCTAGGAGGCTTAGTTTAGGAGATATGGCCAAAATAAGTTTTTCATATAAAAATTTACATTTTTTTAGGATTTGGGTGGATTTTTCAATTTTTTGAGGGTGGTCACGAATTATCGTCCTTTTCGCTCTAGGAGGCTTAGTTTAGGAGATATGGCCAAAATAAGTTTTTCATATAAAAATTTACATTTTTTTAGGATTTGGGTGGATTTTTCAATTTTTTGAGGGTGGTCACGAATTATCGTCCTTTTCGCTCTAGGAGGCTTAGTTTAGGAGATATGGCCAAAATAAGTTTTTCATATAAACATTTAAATTTTTTTAGGATTTGGGTGGATTTTTCAATTTTTTGAGGGTGGTCACGAATTATCGTCCTTTTCGCTCTAGGAGGCTTAGTTTAGGAGATATGGCCAAAATAAGTTTTTCATATAAAAATTTAAATTTTTTTAGGATTTGGGTGGATTTTTCAATTTTTTGAGGGTGGTCACGAATTATCGTCCTTTTCGCTCTAGGAGGCTTAGTTTAGGAGATATGGCCAAAATAAGTTTTTCATATAAAAATTTCAATTTTTTTTAGGATTTGGGTGGATTTTTCAATTTTTTGAGGGTGGTCACGAATTATCGTCCTTTTCGCTCTAGGAGGCTTAGTTTAGGAGATATGGCCAAAATAAGTTTTTCATATAAAAATTTACATTTTTTTAGGATTTGGGTGGATTTTTCAATTTTTTGAGGGTGGTCACGAATTATCGTCCTTTTCGCTCTAGGACGCATATTTAAGGAGATATGGCCAAAAGAAGTTTTTCATATAAAAATTTCAATTTTTTTAGGATTTGGGTGGATTTTTCAATTTTTTGAGGGTGGTCACGAATTATCGTCCTTTTCGCTCTAGGACGCATATTTAAGGAGATATGGCCAAAAGAAGTTTTTCATATAAAAATTTACATTTTTTTAGGATTTGGGTGGATTTTTCAATTTTTTGAGGGTGGTCACGAATTATCGTCCTTTTCGCTCTAGGAGGCTTAGTTTAGGAGATATGGCCAAAATAAGTTTTTCATATAAAAATTTCAATTTTTTTAGAATTTGGGTGGATTTTTCAATTTTTTGAGGGTGGTCACGAATTATCGTCCTTTTCGCTCTAGGAGGCTTAGTTTAGGAGATATGGCCAAAATAAGTTTTTCATATAAAAATTTCAATTTTTTTAGGATTTTTCAATTTTTTGAGGGTGGTCACGAATTATCGTCCTTTTCGCTGTAGGAGGCTTAGTTTAGGAGATATGGCCACAATAAGTTTTTCATATAAAAATTTAAATTTTTTAGGATTTGGGTGGATTTTTCAATTTTTTGAGGGTGGTCACGAATTATCGTCCTTTTCGCTCTAGGAGGCTTAGTTTAGGAGATATGGCCAAAATAAGTTTTTCATATAAAAATTTCAATTTTTTTAGGATTTGGGTGGATTTTTCAATTTTTTGAGGGTGGTCACGAATTATCGTCCTTTTCGCTCTAGGAGGCTTAGTTTAGGAGATATGGCCAAAATAAGTTTTTCATGTAAAAATTTCAATTTTTTTAGGATTTGGGTGGATTTTTTAATTTTTTGAGGGTGGTCACGAATTATCGTCCTTTTTGCTCTAGGACGCATATTTAAGGAGATATAGCCAAAAGAAGTTTTTCATATAAAAATTTCAATTTTTTTAGGATTTGGGTGGATTTTTCAATTTTTTGAGGGTGGTCACGAATTATCGTCCTCTTCGCTCTAGGACGCATATTTAAGGAGATATGGCCAAAAGAAGTTTTTCATATAAAAATTTCAATTTTTTTAGGATTTGGGTGGATTTTTCAATTTTTTGAGGGTGGTCACGAATTATCGTCCTTTTCGCTCTAGGAGGCTTAGTTTAGGAGATATGGCCAAAATAAGTTTTTCATATAAAAATTTACATTTTTTTAGGATTTGGGTGGATTTTTCAATTTTTTGAGGGTGGTCACGAATTATCGTCCTTTTCGCTCTAGGAGGCTTAGTTTAGGAGATATGGCCAAAATAAGTTTTTCATATAAAAATTTCAATTTTTTTAGGATTTGGGTGGATTTTTCAATTTTTTGAGGGTGGTCACGAATTATCGTCCTTTTCGCTCTAGGAGCCTTAGTTTAGGAGATATGGCCAAAATAAGTTTTTCATATAAAAATTTCAATTTTTTTAGGATTTGGGTGGATTTTTCAATTTTTTGAGGGTGGTCACGAATTATCGTCCTTTTCGCTCTAGGACGCATATTTAAGGAGATATGGCCAAAAGAAGTTTTTCATATAAAAATTTCAATTTTTTTAGGATTTGGGTGGATTTTTCAATTTTTTGAGGGTGGTCACGAATTATCGTCCTTTTCGCTCTAGGAGGCTTAGTTTAGGAGATATGGCCAAAATAAGTTTTTCATATAAAAATTTACATTTTTTTATGATTTGGGTGGATTTTTCAATTTTTTGAGGGTGGTCACGAATTATCGTCCTTTTCGCTCTAGGAGGCTTAGTTTAGGAGATATGGCCAAAATAAGTTTTTCATATAAAAATTTCAATTTTTTTAGGATTTGGGTGGATTTTTAAATTTTTTGAGGGTGGTCACGAATTATCGTCCTTTTCGCTCTAGGAGCCTTAGTTTAGGAGATATGGCCAAAATAAGTGTTTCATATAAAAATTTAAATTTTTTTAGGATTTGGGTGGATTTTTCAATTTTTTGAGGGTGGTCACGAATTATCGTCCTTTTCGCTCTAGGACGCATATTTAAGGAGATATGGCCAAAAGAAGTTTTTCATATAAAAATTTCAATTTTTTTAGGATTTGGGTGGATTCTTCAATTTTTTGAGGGTGGTCACGAATTATCGTCCTTTTCGCTCTAGGAGGCTTAGTTTAGGAGATATGGCCAAAATAAGTTTTTCATATAAAAATTTACATTTTTTTATGATTTGGGTGGATTTTTCAATTTTTTGAGGGTGTTCACGAATTATCGTCCTTTTCGCTCTAGGAGGCTTAGTTTAGGAGATATGGCCAAAATAAGTTTTTCATATAAAAATTTCAATTTTTTTAGGATTTGGGTGGATTTTTCAATTTTTTGAGGGTGGTCACGAATTATCGTCCTTTTCGCTCTAGGAGGCTTAGTTTAGGAGATATGGCCAAAATAAGTTTTTCATATAAAAATTTCAATTTTTTTTAGGATTTGGGTGGATTTTTCAATTTTTTGAGGGTGGTCACGAATTATCGTCCTTTTCGCTCTAGGAGGCTTAGTTTAGGAGATATGGCCAAAATAAGTTTTTCATGTAAAAATTTCAATTTTTTTAGAATTTGGGTGGATTTTTTAATTTTTTGAGGGTGGTCACGAATTATCGTCCTTTTTGCTCTAGGACGCATATTTAAGGAGATATGGCCAAAAGAAGTTTTTCATATAAAAATTTCAATTTTTTTAGGATTTGGGAGGATTTTTCAATTTTTTGAGGGTGGTCACGAATTATCGTCCTTTTCGCTCTAGGAGGCTTAGTTTAGGAGATATGGCCAAAATAAGTTTTTCATATAAAAATTTACATTTTTTTAGGATTTGGGTGGATTTTTCAATTTTTTGAGGGTGGTCACGAATTATCGTCCTTTTCGCTCTAGGAGGCTTAGTTTAGGAGATATGGCCAAAATAAGTTTTTCATATAAAAATTTCAATTTTTTTAGGATTTGGGTGGATTTTTCAATTTTTTGAGGGTGGTCACGAATTATCGTCCTTTTCGCTCTAGGAGGCTTAGTTTAGGAGATATGGCCAAAATAAGTTTTTTATATAAAAATTTAAATTTTTTTAGGATTTGGGTGGATTTTTCAATTTTTTGAGGGTGGTCACGAATTATCGTCCTTTTCGCTCTAGGAGCCTTAGTTTAGGAGATATGGCCAAAATAAGTTTTTCATATAAAAATTTAAATTTTTTTAGGATTTGGGTGGATTTTTCAATTTTTTGAGGGTGGTCACGAATTATCGTCCTTTTCGCTCTAGGACGCATATTTAAGGAGATATGGCCAAAAGAAGTTTTTCATATAAAAATTTCAATTTTTTTAGGGTTTGGGTGGATTTTTCAATTTTTTGAGGGTGGTCACGAATTATCGTCCTTTTCGCTCTAGGAGGCTTAGTTTAGGAGATATGGCCAAAATAAGTTTTTCATATAAAAATTTACATTTTTTTATGATTTGGGTGGATTTTTCAATTTTTTGAGGGTGGTCACGAATTATCGTCCTTTTCGCTCTTGGAGGCTTAGTTCAGGAGATATGGCCAAAAGAAGTTTTTCATATAAAAATTTCAATTTTTTTAGGATTTGGGTGGATTTTTCAATTTTTTGAGGGTGGTCACGAATTATCGTCCTTTTCGCTCTAGGAGGCTTAGTTTAGGAGATATGGCCAAAATAAGTTTTTCATATAAAAATTTCAATTTTTTTAGGATTTGGGTGGATTTTTCAATTTTTTGAGGGTGGTCACGAATTATCGTCCTTTTCGCTCTAGGACGCATATTTAAGGAGATATGGCCAAAAGAAGTTTTTCATATAAAAATTTAAATTTTTTTAGGATTTGGGTGGATTTTTCAATTTTTTGAGGGTGGTCACGAATTATCGTCCTTTTCGCTCTAGGAGGCTTAGTTTAGGAGATATGGCCAAAATAAGTTTTTCATATAAAAATTTACATTTTTTTAGGATTTGGGTGGATTTTTCAATTTTTTTAGGGTGGTCACGAATTATCGTCCTTTTCGCTCTAGGACGCATATTTAAGGAGATATGGCCAAAAGAAGTTTTTCATATAAAAATTTCAATTTTTTTAGGATTTGGGTGGATTTTTCAATTTTTTGAGGGTGGTCACGAATTATCGTCCTTTTCGCTATAGGAGGCTTAGTTTAGGAGATATGGCCAAAATAAGTTTTTCATATAAAAATTTACATTTTTTTTAGGATTTGGGTGGATTTTTCAATTTTTTGAGGGTGGTCACGAATTATCGTCCTTTTCGCTCTAGGAGTCTTAGTTTAGGAGATATGGCCAAAATAAGTTTTTCATATAAAAATTTCAATTTTTTTAGGATTTGGGTGGATTTTCCAATTTTTTGAGGGTGGTCACGAATTATCGTCCTTTTCGCTCTAGGAGGCTTAGTTTAGGAGATATGGCCAAAATAAGTTTTTCATATAAAAATTTCAATTTTTTTAGGATTTGGGTGGATTTTTCAATTTTTTGAGGGTGGTCACGAATTATCGTCCTTTTCGCTCTAGGAGGCTTAGTTTAGGAGATATGGCCACAATAAGGTTTTCATATAAAAATTTAAATTTTTTAGGATTTGGGTGGATTTTTCAATTTTTTGAGGGTGATCACGAATTATCGTCCTTTTCGCTCTAGGAGGCTTAGTTTAGGAGATATGGCCAAAATAAGTTTTTCATATAAAAATTTACATTTTTTTAGGATTTGGGTGGATTTTTCAATTTTTTGAGGGTGGTCACGAATTATCGTCCTTTTCGCTCTAGGAGGCTTAGTTTAGGAGATATGGCCAAAATAAGTTTTTCATATAAAAATTTAAATTTTTTTAGGATTTGGGTGGATTTTTCAATTTTTTGAGGGTGGTCACGAATTATCGTCCTTTTCGCTCTAGGACGCATATTTAAGGAGATATGGCCAAAAGAAGTTTTTCATATAAAAATTTCAATTTTTTTAGGATTTGGGTGGATTTTTCAATTTTTTGAGGGTGGTCACGAATTATCGTCCTTTTCGCTCTAGGAGGCTTAGTTTAGGAGATATGGCCAAAATAAGTTTTTCATATAAAAATTTACATTTTTTTATGATTTGGGTGGATTTTTCAATTTTTTGAGGGTGGTCACGAATTATCGTCCTTTTCGCTCTAGGACGCATATTTAAGGAGATATGGCCAAAAGAAGTTTTTCATATAAAAATTTAAATTTTTTTAGGATTTGGGTGGATTTTTCAATTTTTTGAGGGTGGTCACGAATTATCGTCCTTTTCGCTCTAGGAGGCTTAGTTTAGGAGATATGGCCAAAATAAGTTTTTCATATAAAAATTTACATTTTTTTAGGATTTGGGTGGATTTTTCAATTTTTTGAGGGTGGTCACGAATTATCGTCCTTTTCGCTCTAGGACGCATATTTAAGGAGATATGGCCAAAAGAAGTTTTTCATATAAAAATTTCAATTTTTTTAGGATTTGGGTGGATTTTTCAATTTTTTGAGGGTGGTCACGAATTATCGTCCTTTTCGCTCTAGGAGGCTTAGTTTAGGAGATATGGCCAAAATAAGTTTTTCATATAAAAATTTACATTTTTTTAGGATTTGGGTGGATTTTTCAATTTTTTGAGGGTGGTCACGAATTATCGTCCTTTTCGCTCTAGGAGGCTTAGTTTAGGAGATATGGCCAAAATAAGTTTTTCATATAAAAATTTCAATTTTTTTAGGATTTGGGTGGATTTTTCAATTTTTTGAGGGTGGTCACGAATTATCGTCCTTTTCGCTCTAGGAGGCTTAGTTTAGGAGATATGGCCAAAATAAGTTTTTCATATAAAAATTTCAATTTTTTTAGGATTTGGGTGGATTTTTCAATTTTTTGAGGGTGGTCATGAATTATCGTCCTTTTCGCTCTAGGAGGCTTAGTTTAGGAGATTTGGCCACAATAAGTTTTTCATATAAAAATTTAAATTTTTTAGGATTTGGGTGGATTTTTCAATTTTTTGAGGGTGGTCACGAATTATCGTCCTTTTCGCTCTAGGACGCATATTTAAGGAGATATGGCCAAAATAAGTTTTTCATATAAAAATTTCAATTTTTTTAGGATTTGGGTGGATTTTTCAATTTTTTGAGGGTGGTCACGAATTATCGTCCTTTTCGCTCTAGGAGGCTTAGTTTAGGAGATATGGCCAAAATAAGTTTTTCATGTAAAAATTTCAATTTTTTTAGGATTTGGGTGGATTTTTTAATTTTTTGAGGGTGGTCACGAATTATCGTCCTTTTTGCTCTAGGACGCATATTTAAGGAGATATAGCCAAAAGAAGTTTTACATATAAAAATTTCAATTTTTTTAGGATTTGGGTGGATTTTTCAATTTTTTGAGGGTGGTCACGAATTATCGTCCTCTTCGCTCTAGGACGCATATTTAAGGAGATATGGCCAAAAGAAGTTTTTCATATAAAAATTTCAATTTTTTTAGGATTTGGGTGGATTTTTCAATTTTTTGAGGGTGGTCACGAATTATCGTCCTTTTCGCTCTAGGAGGCTTAGTTTAGGAGATATGGCCAAAATAAGTTTTTCATATAAAAATTTACATTTTTTTAGGATTTGGGTGGATTTTTCAATTTTTTGAGGGTGGTCACGAATTATCGTCCTTTTCGCTCTAGGAGGCTTAGTTTAGGAGATATGGCCAAAATAAGTTTTTCATATAAAAATTTACATTTTTTTAGGATTTGGGTGGATTTTTCAATTTTTTGAGGGTGGTCACGAATTATCGTCCTTTTCGCTCTAGGAGGCTTAGTTTAGGAGATATGGCCAAAATAAGTTTTTCATATAAACATTTAAATTTTTTTAGGATTTGGGTGGATTTTTCAATTTTTTGAGGGTGGTCACGAATTATCGTCCTTTTCGCTCTAGGAGGCTTAGTTTAGGAGATATGGCCAAAATAAGTTTTTCATATAAAAATTTAAATTTTTTTAGGATTTGGGTGGATTTTTCAATTTTTTGAGGGTGGTCACGAATTATCGTCCTTTTCGCTCTAGGAGGCTTAGTTTAGGAGATATGGCCAAAATAAGTTTTTCATATAAAAATTTCAATTTTTTTTAGGATTTGGGTGGATTTTTCAATTTTTTGAGGGTGGTCACGAATTATCGTCCTTTTCGCTCTAGGAGGCTTAGTTTAGGAGATATGGCCAAAATAAGTTTTTCATATAAAAATTTCAATTTTTTTAGGATTTGGGTGGATTTTTCAATTTTTTGAGGGTGGTCACGAATTATCGTCCTTTTCGCTCTAGGACGCATATTTAAGGAGATATGGCCAAAAGAAGTTTTTCATATAAAAATTTCAATTTTTTTAGGATTTGGGTGGATTTTTCAATTTGTTGAGGGTGGTCACGAATTATCGTCCTTTTCGCTCTAGGAGGCTTAGTTTAGGAGATATGGCCAAAATAAGTTTTTCATATAAAAATTTACATTTTTTTATGATTTGGGTGGATTTTTCAATTTTTTGAGGGTGGTCACGAATTATCGTCCTTTTCGCTCTAGGACGCATATTTAAGGAGATATGGCCAAAAGAAGTTTTTCATATAAAAATTTAAATTTTTTTAGGATTTGGGTGGATTTTTAAATTTTTTGAGGGTGGTCACGAATTATCGTCCTTTTCGCTCTAGGAGGCTTAGTTTAGGAGATATGGCCAAAATAAGTTTTTCATATAAAAATTTACATTTTTTTAGGATTTGGGTGGATTTTTCAATTTTTTGAGGGTGGTCACGAATTATCGTCCTTTTCGCTCTAGGACGCATATTTAAGGAGATATGGCCAAAAGAAGTTTTTCATATAAAAATTTCAATTTTTTTAGGATTTGAGTGGATTTTTCAATTTTTTGAGGGTGGTCACGAATTATCGTCCTTTTCGCTCTAGGAGGCTTAGTTTAGGAGATATGGCCAAAATAAGTTTTTCATATAAAAATTTACATTTTTTTAGGATTTGGGTGAATTTTTCAATTTTTTGAGGGTGGTCACGAATTATCGTCCTTTTCGCTCTAGGAGGCTTAGTTTAGGAGATATGGCCAAAATAAGTTTTTCATATAAAAATTTCAATTTTTTTAGGATTTGGGTGGATTTTTCAATTTTTTGAGGGTGGTCACGAATTATCGTCCTTTTCGCTCTAGGAGGCTTAGTTTAGGAGATATGGCCAAAATAAGTTTTTCATATAAAAATTTAAATTTTTTTAGGATTTGGGTGGATTTTTCAATTTTTTGAGGGTGGTCACGAATTATCGTCCTTTTCGCTCTAGGACGCATATTTAAGGAGATATGGCCAAAAGAAGTTTTTCATATAAAAATTTCAATTTTTTTAGGGTTTGGGTGGATTTTTCAATTTTTTGAGGGTGGTCACGAATTATCGTCCTTTTCGCTCTAGGAGGCTTAGTTTAGGAGATATGGCCAAAATAAGTTTTTCATATAAAAATTTACATTTTTTTATGATTTGGGTGGATTTTTCAATTTTTTGAGGGTGGTCACGAATTATCGTCCTTTTCGCTCTAGGAGGCTTAGTTTAGGAGATATGGCCAAAATAAGTTTTTCATATAAAAATTTAAATTTTTTTAGGATTTGGGTGGATTTTTCAATTTTTTGAGGGTGGTCACGAATTATCGTCCTTTTCGCTCTAGGACGCATATTTAAGGAGATATGGCCAAAAGAAGTTTTTCATATAAAAATTTCAATTTTTTTAGGATTTGAGTGGATTTTTCAATTTTTTGAGGGTGGTCACGAATTATCGTCCTTTTCGCTCTAGGAGGCTTAGTTTAGGAGATATGGCCAAAATAAGTTTTTCATATAAAAATTTACATTTTTTTAGGATTTGGGTGAATTTTTCAATTTTTTGAGGGTGGTCACGAATTATCGTCCTTTTCGCTCTAGGAGGCTTAGTTTAGGAGATATGGCCAAAATAAGTTTTTCATATAAAAATTTCAATTTTTTTAGGATTTGGGTGGATTTTTCAATTTTTTGAGGGTGGTCACGAATTATCGTCCTTTTCGCTCTAGGAGGCTTAGTTTAGGAGATATGGCCAAAATAAGTTTTTCATATAAAAATTTAAATTTTTTTAGGATTTGGGTGGATTTTTCAATTTTTTGAGGGTGGTCACGAATTATCGTCCTTTTCGCTCTAGGAGGCTTAGTTTAGGAGATATGGCCAAAATAAGTTTTTCATATAAAAATTTCAATTTTTTTAGGATTTGGGTGGATTTTTCAATTTTTTGAGGGTGGTCACGAATTATCGTCCTTTTCGCTCTAGGACGCATATTTAAGGAGATATGGCCAAAAGAAGTTTTTCATATAAAAATTTCAATTTTTTTAGGATTTGGGTGGATTTTTCAATTTTTTGAGGGTGGTCACGAATTATCGTCCTTTTCGCTCTAGGAGGCTTAGTTTAGGAGATATGGCCAAAATAAGTTTTTCATATAAAAATTTACATTTTTTTATGATTTGGGTGGATTTTTCAATTTTTTGAGGGTGGTCACGAATTATCGTCCTTTTCGCTCTAGGACGCATATTTAAGGAGATATGGCCAAAAGAAGTTTTTCATATAAAAATTTAAATTTTTTTAGGATTTGGGTGGATTTTTAAATTTTTTGAGGGTGGTCACGAATTATCGTCCTTTTCGCTCTAGGAGGCTTAGTTTAGGAGATATGGCCAAAATAAGTTTTTCATATAAAAATTTACATTTTTTTAGGATTTGGGTGGATTTTTCAATTTTTTGAGGGTGGTCACGAATTATCGTCCTTTTCGCTCTAGGACGCATATTTAAGGAGATATGGCCAAAAGAAGTTTTTCATATAAAAATTTCAATTTTTTTAGGATTTGAGTGGATTTTTCAATTTTTTGAGGGTGGTCACGAATTATCGTCCTTTTCGCTCTAGGAGGCTTAGTTTAGGAGATATGGCCAAAATAAGTTTTTCATATAAAAATTTACATTTTTTTAGGATTTGGGTGAATTTTTCAATTTTTTGAGGGTGGTCACGAATTATCGTCCTTTTCGCTCTAGGAGGCTTAGTTTAGGAGATATGGCCAAAATAAGTTTTTCATATAAAAATTTTAATTTTTTTAGGATTTGGGTGGATTTTTCAATTTTTTGAGGGTGGTCACGAATTATCGTCCTTTTCGCTCTAGGAGGCTTAGTTTAGGAGATATGGCCAAAATAAGTTTTTCATATAAAAATTTAAATTTTTTTAGGATTTGGGTGGATTTTTCAATTTTTTGAGGGTGGTCACGAATTATCGTCCTTTTCGCTCTAGGACGCATATTTAAGGAGATATGGCCAAAAGAAGTTTTTCATATAAAAATTTCAATTTTTTTAGGGTTTGGGTGGATTTTTCAATTTTTTGAGGGTGGTCACGAATTATCGTCCTTTTCGCTCTAGGAGGCTTAGTTTAGGAGATATGGCCAAAATAAGTTTTTCATATAAAAATTTACATTTTTTTATGATTTGGGTGGATTTTTCAATTTTTTGAGGGTGGTCACGAATTATCGTCCTTTTCGCTCTAGGAGGCTTAGTTTAGGAGATATGGCCAAAATAAGTTTTTCATATAAAAATTTAAATTTTTTTAGGATTTGGGTGGATTTTTCAATTTTTTGAGGGTGGTCACGAATTATCGTCCTTTTCGCTCTAGGACGCATATTTAAGGAGATATGGTCAAAAGAAGTTTTTCATATAAAAATTTCAATTTTTTTAGGATTTGGGTGGATTTTTCAATTTTTTGAGGGTGGTCACGCATTATCGTCCTTTTCGCTCTAGGAGGCTTAGTTTAGGAGATATGGCCAAAATAAGTTTTTCATATAAAAATTTCAATTTTTGTAGGATTTGGGTGGATTTTTCAATTTTTTGAAAATTTCAACTTTTTTAGAAGTTGGGTGGATTTTTCAATTTTTTGAGGGTGGTCACGAATTATCGTCCTTTTCGCTCTAGGAGGCTTAGTTTAGGAGATATGGCCAAAATAAGTTTTTCATGTAAAAATTTCAATTTTTTAGGAGTTGGGTGGATTTTTCAATTTTTTGAGGGTGGTCACGAATTATCGTCCTTTTCGC
Organism: Haematobia irritans; assembly: GCF_050003625.1. Taxonomy (NCBI): domain Eukaryota; kingdom Metazoa; phylum Arthropoda; class Insecta; order Diptera; family Muscidae; genus Haematobia; species Haematobia irritans. The sequence continues at coordinate 20,709,554 of NC_134397.1, forward strand.
TCTAGGATGCATATTTAAGGAGATATGGCCAAAAGAAGTTTTTCATATAAAAATTTCAATTTTTTTAGGAGTTGGGTGGATTTCACGAATTATCGTCCTTTTCGCTCTAGGAGGCTTAGTTTAGGAGATATGGCCAAAAGAAGTTTTTCATGTAAAAATTTCAATTTTTTTAGGAGTTGGGCGGATTTTTAAATTTTTTGAGTGTGGTCACGAATTATCGTCCTTTTCGCTCTAGGAGGCTTAGCCAAAATAAGTTTTTCATGTAAAAATAAATCGCCAAAATAAGTTTTTCATGTAAAAATTTCAATTTTTTTAGGATTTGGCTGGATTTTTCAATTTTTTGAGGGTGGTCATGAATTATCGTCCTTTTCGCTCTAGGAGGCTTAGTTTAGGAGATATGGCCAAAAGAAGTTTTTCATATAAAAATTTCAATTTTTTAGGAGTTGGGTGGATTTTTCAATTTTTTGAGGGTGGTCACGAAATATCGCCTTTTTCGCTCTAGGAGGCTTAGTTTAAGAGATATGGCCAAAATAAGTTTTTCATGTAAAAATTTCATTTTTTTAGGATTTGGGTGGATTTTTCAATTTTTTGAGGGTGGTCACGAATTATCGTCCTTTTCGCTCTAGGAGGCTTAGTTTAGGAGATATGGCCAAAATAAGTTTTTCATGCAAAAATTTCATTTTTTTAGGATTTGGGTGGATTTTTCAATTTTTTGAGGGTGGTCACGAATTATCGTCTTTTTCGGTCTAGGAGGCTTAGTTTAGGAGATATGGCCAAAAGAAGTTTTTCATATAAAAATTTCAACTTTTTTAGAAGTTGGTTGGATTTTTCAATTTTTTGAGGGTGGTCACGAAATATCGTCCTTTTCGCTCTAGGAGGCTTAGTTTAGGAGATATGGCCAAAATAAGTTTTTCATGTAAAAATTTCAATTTTTTAGGATTTGGATGGATTTTTCAATTTTTTGAGGGTGGTCACGAATTATCGTCCTTTTCGCTCTAGGACGCATATTTAAGGAGATATGGCCAAAATAAGTTTTTCATATAAAAATTTCATTTTTTTTGGATTTGGGTGGATTTTTCAATTTTTTGAGGGTGGTCACGAATTATCGTCCTTTTCGCTTTAGGAGGCTTAGTTTAGGAGATATGGCCAAAAGAAGTTTTTCATGTAAAAATTTCAATTTTTTTAGGAGTTGGGCGGATTTTTAAATTTTTTGAGGGTGGTCACGAATTATCGTCCTTTTCGCTCTAGGACGCATATTTAAGGAGATATGGCCAAAATAAGTTTTTCATATAAAAATTTCATTTTTTTTGGATTTGGGTGGATTTTTCAATTTTTTGAGGGTGGTCACGAATTATCGTCCTTTTCGCTCTAGGAGGCTTAGTTTAGGAGATATGGCCAAAATAAGTTTTTCATGTAAAAATTTCTATTTTTTTTGGTTTTGGGAGGATTTTTCAATTTTTTTAGGGTGGTCACGAATTATCGTCCTTTTCGCTCTAGGAAGCTTGGTTTAGGAGATATGGCCAAAATAAGTTTTTCATGTAAAAATTTCAAATTTTTTAGGATTTGGGTGGATTTTTCAATTTTTTGAGGGTGGTCACGAATTATCGTCCTTTTCGCTCTAGGAGGCTTAGTTTAGGAGATATGGCCAAAATAAGTTTTTCATATAAAAATTTCAATTTTTTTAGGATTTGGGTGGATTTTTACATTTTTTGAGGGTGGTCACGAATTATCGTCCTTTTCGCTCTAGGACGCATATTTAAGGAGATATGGCCAAAAGAAGTTTTTCATATAAAAATTTCAATTTTTTTAGGATTTGGGTGGATTTTTCAATTTTTTGAGGGTGGTCACGAATTATCGTCCTTTTCGCTCTAGGAGGCTTAGTTTAGGAGATATGGCCAAAAGAAGTTTTTCATATAAAGATTTCAAATTTTTTAGGATTTGGGTGGATTTTTCAATTTTTTGAGGGTGGTCACGAATTATCGTCCTTTTCTCTCTAGGAGGCTTAGTTTAGGAGATATGGCCAAAAGAAGTTTTTAATATAAAAATTTAAATTTTTTTAGGATTTGGGTGGAAATTTGGGTAAAAATTTCAATTTTTTTAGGATTTGGGTGGATTTTTAAATTTTTTGAGGGTGGTCACGAATTATCATCCTTTTCGCTCTAGGACGCATATTTAAGGAGATATGGCCAAAAGAAGTTTTTCATATAAAAATTTCAATTTTTTTAGGAGTTGGGTGGATTTTTCAATTTTTTGAGGGTGGTCACGAATTATCGTCCTTTTCGCTCTAGGAGGCTTAGTTTAGGAGAAATGGCCAAAATAAGTGTTTCATATAAAAATGTAAATTTTTTTGGATTTGGGTGGAAATTTCAATTTTTTGAGGGTGGTCACGAATTATCGTCCTTTTCGCTCTAGGAGGCTTAGTTTAGGAGATATGGCCAAAATAAGTTTTTCATATAAAAATTTAAATTTTTTTAGGATTTGGGTGGATTTTTCAATTTTTTGAGGGTGGTCACGAATTATCGTCCTTTTCGCTCTAGGAGGCTTAGTTTAGGAGAAATGGCCAAAATAAGTGTTTCATATAAAAATTTAAATTTTTTTTGGATTTGGGTGGAAATTTCAATTTTTTGAGGGTGGTCACGCATTATCGTCCTTTTCGCTCTAGGGGGCTTAGTTTAGGAGATATGGCCAAAAGAAGTTTTTCATATAAAAATTTACATTTTTTTTAGAAGTTGGGTGGATTTTTCAATTTTTTGAGGGTGGTCACGAATTATTGTCCTTTTCGCTCTAGGAGGCTTAGTTTAGGAGATATGGCCAAAATAAGTGCTTCATATAAAAATTTAAATTTTTTTAGGAGTTGGGTGGAAATTTCAATTTTTTGAGGGTGGTCACGAATTATCGTCCTTTTCGCTCTAGGGGGCTTAGTTTAGGAGATATGGCCAAAATAAGTTTTTCATATAAAAATTTCAATTTTCTTAGGATTTGGGTGGATTTTTCAATTTTTTGAGGGTGGTCACGAATTATCGTCCTTTTCGCTCTAGGACGCATATTTAAGGAGATATGGCCAAAAGAAGTTTTTCATATAAAAATGTCAATTTTTTTAGGATTTGGGTGGATTTTTCAATTTTTTGAGGGTGGTCACGAATTATCGTCCTTTTCGATCTAGGACGCATATATAAGGAGATATGGCCAAAAGAAGTTTTTCATATAAAAATTTCAATTTTTTTAGGATTTGGGTGGATTTTTCAATTTTTTGAGGGTTGTCACGAATTATCGTCTTTTTCGCTCTAGGAGGTTTAGTTTAAGAGATATGACCAAAATAAATTTTTCATGTAAAAATTTAAATTTTTTTAGGATTTGGGTGGATTTTTCAATTTTTTTTTCGTCCTTTTCGCTCTAGGACGCATATTTAAGGAGATATGACCAAAAGAAGTTTTTCATATAAAAATTTCATTTTTTTTTAGGATTTTCATGTAAAAATTTCAATTTTTTTAGGATTTGGGTGGATTTTTCAATTTGTTGAGGGTGGTCACGAATTATCGTCCTTTTCGCTCTAGGAGGCTTAGTTTAGGAGATATGGCCAAAATAAGTTTTTCATGTAAAAATTTCTATTTTTTTTTGGTTTTGGGAGGATTTTTAAATTTTTTGAGGGTGGTCACGAATTATCGTCCTTTTCGATCTAGGACGCATATTTAAGGAGATATGGCCAAAAGAAGTTTTTCATATAAAAATTTCAATTTTTTTAGGATTTGGGTGGATTTTTCAATTTTTTGAGGGTGGTCACGAATTATCGTCCTTTTCGCTCTAGGAGGCTTAGTTTAGGAGATATGGCCAAAATAAGTTTTTCATATAAAAATTTCAATTTTTTTAGGATTTGGGTGGATTTTTAAATTTTTTGAGGGTGGTCACGAATTATCGTCCTTTTCGATCTAGGACGCATATTTAAGGAGATATGGCCAAAAGAAGTTTTTCATATAAAAATTTCAATTTTTTTAGGATTTGGGTGGATTTTTCAATTTTTTGAGGGTGGTCACGAATTATCGTCTTTTTCGCTTTAGGAGGTTTAGTTTAAGAGATATGACCAAAATAAATTTTTCATGTAAAAATTTAAATTTTTTTAGGATTTGGGTGGATTTTTCAATTTTTTTTTCGTCCTTTTCGCTCTAGGACGCATATTTAAGGAGATATGGCCAAAAGAAGTTTTTCATATAAAAATTTCATTTTTTTTAGGATTTGGGTGGAATTTTCAATTTTTTGAGGGTGGTCACGAATTATCGTCCTTTTCGCTCTAGGAGGCTTAGTTAGGAGATATGGCCAAAATAAGTTTTTCATATAAAAATTTCAATTTTTTTTAGGATTTGGGTGGATTTTTCAAATTTTTGAGGGTGGTCACGAATTATCGTCCTTTTCGCTCTAGGAGGCTTAGTTTAGGAGATATGGCCAAAAGAAGTTTTTCATATAAAGATTTCAAATTTTTTAGGATTTGGGTGGATTTTTCAATTTTTTGAGGGTGGTCACGAATTATCGTCCTTTTCTCTCTAGGAGGCTTAGTTTAGGAGATATGGCCAAAAGAAGTTTTTAATATAAAAATTTAAATTTTTTTAGGATTTGGGTGGAAATTTCAATTTTTTGAGTGTGGTCACGAATTATCGTCCTTTTCGCTCTAGAACGCATATTTAAGGAGATATGGCCAAAATAAGTGTTTCATTTAAAAATTTCAATTTTTTTTAGGATTTGGGTGGATTTTTAAATTTTTTGAGGGTGGTCACGAATTATCGTCCTTTTCGCTCTAGGACGCATATTTAAGGAGATATGGCCAAAAGAAGTTTTTCATATAAAAATTTCAATTTTTTTAGGAGTTGGGTGGATTTTTCAATTTTTTGAGGGTGGTCACGAAATATCGTCCTTTTCGCTCTAGGAGGCTTAGTTTAGGAGATATGGCCACAATAAGTTTTTCATATAAAAATTTCAATTTTTTTAGGATTTGGGTAGATTTTTCAATTTTTTGAGGGTGGTCACGAATTATCGTCCTTTTCGCTCTAGGAGGCTTAGTTTAGGAGATATGGCCAAAATAAGTTTTTCATATAAAAATTTAAATTTTTTTAGGATTTTGGTGGATTTTTCAAATTTTTGAGGGTGGTCACGAATTATCGTCCTTTTCGCTCTAGGACGCATATTTAAGGAGATATGGCCAAAAGAAGTTTTTCATATAAAAATTTCAATTTTTTTAGGATTTGGGTGGATTTTTCAAATTTTTGAGGGTGGTCACGAATTATCGTCCTTTTCTCTCTAGGAGGCTTAGTTTAGGAGATATGGCCAAAAGAAGTTTTTCATATAAAAATTTCAAGTTTTCGACTAAACGTTGGTAAGTGATGAGTAATCGCTATTATCGGGCGCTGGTAATTTTGCCACGATGACGGACTAAGTGAAGACCTTGATGTGGTTTCTTAATTTACTTGAATGATATCTTGGTACATGTATCTATTGTGGCCATTTGAAAATATAAACAAATAAAAGTAAGAATTTTCTATCCAAGTGAAGAATTTTCTATCCAAGATACAAAATTTCGACAGTTGATCCGTTTCTCTTGCACACCTTGGCAAAGGGATTCCACGTTTTTTGTCGTCTTGCTTTAAATTTTTGCATCGAAATATGATGGACGAATACGTTTGCCAACAATTCAAATCATTCAGGTGGAAAAAGTACTTCATGATATTCAATATGCCTTGTTACCATTGTAAAGAGGGACAGAATTTTTGCCCACAATTGATGATGAAAATACATATGACCTATATAGGGATGTATGTACCGAACATTTTGTTTTTTTTTACAGCTGCTCCATATGAAAAAAAGCTCCCTACTCCTTTTTTTCCAAATTGTATTTGATGATGTATCAATATGGATTTTCAAGGAAAGCAATAAAAATACACACACAGGCTGCCTTGCGTAAATAAATATAGGATGTATTTGGATTCATTTTGTGTATATGGACATTTGGTATATCCTGGAATAAATTTGTCGCCTATATAAGCCAATGGCTATTCGCATTTCTTTTAACTTTGTTGGTGTTTTCATCAACCAAACCAAATCATACTATAGTTCAGTATGCCAAGCGACGGCCTACAATGTACTAATAGTTATATATCCATATAAGCACTTAAAAAAATACTTGGATTCTAAAACTGTTGACCTTCTCTTAAGGATTTTAATTAATACCATTCGGAGCTAGAGATTCGGCTTCTGTATAATAAAGACAGGAAGGAAGCTAACTATCTTTAAATCTTGGCTATGAAAAAAACCAAAATTAGAATACAGATCTCGATCATCGAGTTGTCATTTTTTTTTGTTATATGTCTGTTTAAAAATATAAATATTCACAGTCACCTAAAATAAGGATAAAGATTTCATTCAACGAATTTTCTTTCTCTTTTTGCGACATATTGACAATGCTATTCACGTAAAACAAAGACAGTTTATGAAAAATTTGGTCAAAATTTCATTTCTATAGGAAATTTTGTCAAAATTTCATTTCTATGGGAAATTTTGTCAAAATTTCATTTCTGTAGGAAAATTTGTCAAAATTTCATTTCTATAGGAAATTTTGTCAAAATTTCATTTCTATGGGAAATTTTTTCAAAATTCCATTTCTATAGGAAATTTTGTCAAAATTTCATTTCTATAGAAAATTTTGTTAAAATTTCATTTCTATAGGAAATTTTGTCAAAATGTCAATTCTTTGGGAAATTTTTTCAAAATTCCATTTCTATAGGAAATATTGTCAAAATTTAATTTCTATAGGAAGTTTTGTCAAAATTTAATTTCTATAGGAAATTTTGTCATAATTTCATTTCTATAGGAAATTTTGTCATAATTTCATTTCTATGGGAAATATTGTCAAAATTTCATTTCTATAGGAAATTTTGTCAAAATTTCATTTCTATAGGAAATTTTGTCAAAATGTCAATTCTATGGGAAATTTTTTCAAAATTCCATTTATATAGGAAATATTGTCAAAATTTAATTTCTATAGGAAATTTTGTCAAAATTTAATTTCTATAGGAAATTTTGTCATAATTTCATTTCTATGGGAAATATTGTCAAAATTTCATTTCTATAGGAAATTTTGTCATAATTTCATTTCTATAGGAAATTTTGTCAAAATTTCATTTCTATAGGAAATTTTGTCAAAATTTAATTTCTATAGGAAATTTTGTCAAAATTTTATTTCTATAGGAAATTTTGTCAAAATTTTATTTCTATAGGAAATTTTGTCAAAATTTCATTTCTATAGGAAATTTTGTCAAAATGTCAATTCTATGGGAAATTTTTTCAAAATTCCATTTATATAGGAAATATTGTCAAAATGTAATTTCTATAGGAAATTTTGTCAAAATTTAATTTCTATAGGAAATTTTTTTTCAAAATTTCATTTCTATGTGAAACTTTGTCAAAATTTCATTTCTATAGGAATTTTTGTCAAAATTTCATTTCTATAGGAAATTTTGTCAAAATTTCATTTCTATGGGAAGTTTTGTCAAAATTTCATTTCTATGGGAAACTTTGTCAAAATTTCATTTCTATAGGAAGTTTTGTCAAAATTTCATTTCTATAGGAATTTTTGTCAAAATTTCATTTCTATGGGAAATTTTGTCAAAATTTCATTTCTATAGAAAATGTTGTTAAAATTTCATGTCTATAGGAAATTTTGTCAAAATTGTATTTGAATAGGAAATTTTGTCAAAATTTTATTTGAATAGGAAAATATGACAAAATTTTTTTTCTCATAGAAAAGACAAACAAATAACATACTTCAACGTAAACAATATTTTCTTAATATAAAAAAAAAACTGAATAGAGCTGTCAAAGGACCTCAAAATAAGTTTTAGCCTATATTTGAAGCTGTTTATCCTTTATACAACGATTCAGTATCTCAGCTGATTTAAATATTATTTCTCTAAAACATAAATGATTCTATTTACTTTAAGGAAAAATTTCCTTAATTCAAAGACATACGACTTAAAGGTGGGACGCAAATTTGAAAGATTTCAATTTAATTTTTTTTACAGAAATTTCCCTTCGTGACCTAAAATTTGGGAAACATAATCCATTTTATTAGGTTTAAAATTTTTTCAGTGTACCCATGAATGCTTGTATGTTATTCTATTTCGATTTGGAAGTTACAATTTTTTTTTATGGCAGCCGTGCTTCATCAATCAATGGTGAAAAATTAATTGATAGCCATGTGGGCTGTGTAATAAACGAGAATACATATCAAAGTACAGATGTCCACAGAATTCCTACAAATGAAAAATTTAAAAAAAAATGTTATTGTTATTCCAGATAACAGTTCGATAAAATCATTGTATTCATATTCAATGTAAATGGAGGTGATATAAATTGGAATCGCCTATATTTTTTTACAATGGACAAGGATAGAAATTTACGGTTCCTAGAAGCTTAACAACCAAAAGTTTCTGTAGATGTGTGTACATGACTCGAAATATGCCGCGATTACTTTTTACTGTTTGGTAGATTGGTAGAATACTTGATGTATTTGGTAGATTTTGTAAAATAGTCCTCTCCAACTAAGAGGTTCCTCAATTTTTATAGAAATAATATTTTCATAAAATTTCCTATAGAAATAAAATTTTGACAAAATTTCCTATAGAAATAAAATTTTGACAAAATTTTCTATAGAAAAAAAATTTTGACAAAAATTTTCTATAGAAATACAATTTTGACAAAATATTCTATAGAAATAAAATTTTGACAAAATTTTCTATAGAAATAAAATTTTGACAAAATTTTGTAAAGAAACTTTGGCAAAATTTTCTATAGAAATTAAATTTTTACAAAATTTCCTATAGAAATTAAATTTAAAAAAAAAAATTCTATAGAAATAAAATTTTGACAAAATTTCCTATAGAAATTAAATTTTTAAAAAATTTCCTGTAGGAATGAAATTTTTACAAAATTTTCTATAGTAAAACTTTTTTACAAAATTTTCTATAGTAAAACTTTTTTACAAAATTTTCTATAGAAATAAAATTTTGACAAAATTTTCTATAGAAATAAAATTTTGACAAAATTTTCTATAGAAATAAAATTTTGACAAAATTTTCTATAGAAACAAAATTTTGACAAAATTTTCTATAGAAACAAAATTTTGACAAAATTTTCTATAAAAATAAAATTTTCTATAGAAATTGTTGTATTGTTATTCCAGATAACAGTTCGATGAAATCATTGTATTCATATTCAATGTAAATGGAGGTGATATAAATTGGAATCGCCTATATTTTTTTACAATGGACAAGGATAGAAATTTACGGTTCCTAGAAGCTTAACAGCCAAAAGTTTCTGTAGAAGTGTGTACATGACTTGAAATATGCCGCGATTACTTTTTACTGTTTGGTAGATTGGAGGAATACTTGATGTTTTGGTAGATTTTGTAAAACATTTCTCTCCAACTAAGAGGTACTTCACTTTTTATAGAAATAAAATTTTGACAAAATTTTCTATAGAAATAAAATTTTGACAAAATTTCCTATAGAAATAAAAAGATTAAAATAAATCCCAGTAAAACGCAGGCGATTATTTTTCCTTATAATAAATCCCCTAAAAGGAAGCCGAATCGAAGGCTTAAGTTTGGAGATGAAACGATTGCGTTTGCTGATAGTGTCAAGTATCTGGGGGTCACGTTAGATAAAAAATTATCTTATGGGAAACACTTAGAAGAGATCCGTAACAAATCGCTAAAATCGTTAAGGGCGTTGTGGCCGCTTTTGTGTAGAAAGTCTCTGCTGAATCATAAAAATAAGAATCTACTGTTCAAAGGTATCATAAGACCTATTTTAACATATGCATGTCCAGTTTGGTACAAAGCTGCAAAGACCCATTTGGAGAAGTTACAGATTGTACAAAATAAATGTTTAAAACTTATCAATGGAAAGAATTAGAGATACTCTACTTCATTACTTCATAATGAAACTGGATATGAGAAAATTTGTGATTTCATCAAAAGGCTAAATTTAAATTATTTTTCCAAAATTGAAACTTCCTCTTATTGTTTGATAAGGTCTTGTGTAGAGCGAGTATATTAAAATATTTCTTTTTTTACTATTAAATTATCAAATTGAAAATATATGTTTGTTTTAGGTTATTGAATTAGATAATCTTCTGCATGCATGTTAATTTTCAACAATATTTGACTTTTGTTTAATTTCATATAAAGGTCTTTAACCTGTTTTGCCTTTAATAATATGTATCTTAAATGACATAGCTTATATTGCCAGCCAGTGTCTCATTTGTTGTAATATCTACTGTGATAAAATCTCATTAAATGAATTGTATTTGAAAATCAAATTAATAAAGAAGAATTTGAAAAATGAAAATGAATGAATGACAAAATTTTCTATAGAAATAAAATTTTGACAAAATTTTGTAAAGAAACTATAGAAATTAAATTAAAAAAAAAAAATTTTCTATAGAAATAAAACTTTGACAAAATTTCCTATAGAAATTAAATTTTTACAAAATTTCCTGTAGGAATGAAATTTTTACAAAATTTTCTATAGTGAAACTTTTTTACAAAATTTTCCATAGAAATAATTTTTTGACAAAATTTTCTATAGAAATAAAATTTTGACAAAATTTTCTATAGAAATAAAATTTTGACAAAATGTTCTATACAAATAAATATTTAACAACATTTTCGATAGAAATAAAATTTTAACAAAATTTTCTACAGAAATAAAATTTTGAAAAGAAATTCTTTTAGAAATAAAATTTTGACAAAATTTCCCATAAAAATGAAATTTTGACAAAATTTCCTATAGAAATGAAATTTTGACAAAATTTCCTACAGAAATGAAATTTTGACAAAATTTCCTATAGAAATGAAATTTTGACAAAATTTTCTATAGATATAAAAGTTTGACAAGTTTTTCTATAGAAATAAAATTTTGACAACATTTTCTATACAAATAAAAAGTTAACAACATTTTCGATAGAAATAAAATTTTAACAAAATTTTTTTATAGAAATAAAATTTTGAAAAAAATTTTGTTAGAAATAAAATTTTGACAAAATTTTCTATGGAAATAAAAGTTTGACAACATTTTCTATAGAAATAAAATTTTGACAAAATTTTCTAAAGAAATAAAATTTTGGCAAAATTTTCTATAGAAATAAAATTTTGACAACATTTTCTATACAAATAAAAATTTAACAACATTTGCGATAGAAATAAAATTTTAAGAAAATTTTCTATAGAAATAAAATGTTGACAAATTTCTTATAGAAATTAAAAACTTTCTTCAAAATAAGAGGTTTCAAACTTGGTAGATTTTTGGTAAAATTTTCTTAAATGTTATAATTTTTTTCCAATTTTTAAATTACTACTTATTTCATACAGCGGGAAATCATTTTTTTTTATAAAAAACTTCTCAGATTTTTTAGGAATTTTAATTGGAATTGTGGATTTTTAGGGGTAAAAGCGTCCCAATTTTGGGACAAAAGCCAAACACTACCTTTTGAACATATGACCAGCCTGAAAGTATGCATCGAAAATTTTCTATAGTATGTAAACTGCTTTACTCGCCTGAATTATCAACTTTAAAGTGATATTTTCGAAAAAATAGATATTAAATATTTTGATAGTTAATTAAGACATAATGTCAATAGAGCGATTTCCAAATTCTCTTGAAAAAAAAAAACTATTATAAACACATTTAATTCTTATTTTTTTGTCATATTTTATTGCACATCACATGCTTTGCCACCTTTTAAAAAATCTCATCGATAATATAAGAATTCCATTTGTGTAACTTTTTAAAGAAACACTAGGTTTTTTGATTACTGGAGGGTAAGATGTCGGACTAAAACTCCTGCTAGTTCCCATGATGAGACTAGCACTTGTGGTCAGCGGTGTTTGCAGAATCCTTGTACTTATTGTCTAACCTAAAGTCACGCCATCCTATAATTTCTCTATAAGTATGGATTGGATCCCGTTCTAAAAATAAAACATTTGCTACCCTGCATATGAAACCGCAAATGCAACTGACCTATCCTTCGACCAGGTGTGACTTGTGTTTTTTCTTTCGCTTGAGAATGCTCTTTTTTATTTAATTAAAAAGAAATGAGAATGCGGTCAAATCCAACGATATGTTGTAGTTATATATTTGATTGTAATTTATAATTAAAACTGCAATTAATCATGTCATTGATTTAAGGAAAACAAAAAAAAAACACAATTATACAGAAATAATACTCAACTAAACCATAGTCACACCCCAAAGGACCACACCTTCTTCTATGACTAACATCCTCTATTTGCCTAATGTACATTGGCTGTTGGATGGTAGAATCGTGCAACAACTACTGAAAGCCAAAGAATTCATCATCATGAAAATGCAGAAATAGAGAACAAATAAGCGTCAAAGAATCCGCATTGCGTTTCGTAATTGGAACACCAGAAAATGTTGGCATTTGCAATTACTGGCAAAAATACATTTCTAGGATATTAATCAATTTTGCATGGGTTTGGTTCAAGCCCAATGTAAGGTTAGATTTACAAAGAGACTTATAAAAGCTACCACAAAGAAAATAAAATAAAGAGAATAGAAATGAAATGAAAAATTGCATTAACACGAATCCATTTTCCATGGCAAATATGTATAAGGCTTTGGATTAATGTAAATGGGTAATTTTGAGAAATATTCTAGCAAATAAAGTGTTTCAATATTTGATATATTTTTATACCCTTCACCACTACTGTGGTACAGGGTATAATAAGTTTGTGCATTTGTATGTAACGCCAAGAAATAGTAGTCATGGACCCATCTTGTAGTATACCGATCGGCTTAGAATTAAATTCTGAGTCGATTTAGCGATGTCCGTCTGTCTGTCTGTCCGTCCGTCTGTCTGTATATGTAATTTTGTGCACAAAGTACAGGTCGCAGTTTAAGTCTGATTGTCCTCAAATTTGGCATGACGTCTTTCTTCGGGTCAAAGACAATCGCTATTGATTTTGGAAAAAATCGGTTCAGATTTAGATATAGCTGCCATATATATTTATCACCTATTTAATCATAATTCACGTATTTATGAACCGATGTTCTTCAAATTGCGTACATCTAAATAGTTTGCCAGTCGCGTAAAATCTGCAAAATATCAAGTAAATCGGTTCAGATTCATATATAGCTCCCATATATATCTTTCGTCCGATTTGGACTTATATGGCCCTAAAAGCCAGAGTTTTACCTTGATTTGCTTCAAATTTTGCACAACGAGTACGTTTATTAGTATCGTTAATTGTGCCAAATTTAGTTGAAATCGGTTCAGATATAGATATAGCTCCCATATATATCTTTCGTCCGATTTGGACATATATGGCCTCAAAAGACAGACTTTTGACCAGATTTGCTTAAAATTTTGCACAAGGTGTGCGTTTAATAGTATCGTTCAGTGTGCCACATTTGGTTTATTATAAAAAAAAAAAAAAACAAAAAAATGACCACAGTGGCCAATCTTTTACCCCGATTTAATTGAAATTTTGCACAGGGAGTAGAATTAGCATTGTAGCTATGCGTGTCAAATTTGGTTGAAATCGGTTCAGATTTAGATATATCTCCCATATATAGCTTTCGCCCGATTTACTCTCATAAAGGGTGATACGGTCAAAATTTGGTCAAGGGAAAACGCGTGTAAATCGGTGAAATCGTTTATTTAAAACATCAAATTAAATTTATTTTTCAAGTTCAATTAGTATAAAATTCAGGAAAAATATTCAGTTAGGCTTTCGCTTATCCAAATCCGAATTGCCGGGCCTCACGCTTGACACCTGCCATCAGATTTTGTACAGCCACCTTGTCCACCTTCTTCGCCGCAGAAAGCCAGTTTGCCTTGAGCTGCTGCTCGTTCTTAGCAGTTTTTTTGGTCTTCTTTAGGTTCCGCTTGACAATAGCCCAGTATTTATCAATTGGGCGGAGCTCTAGCGTGTTGGGAGGGTTCTTGTCCTTGGGAACCACCTGCACGTTGTTGGCGGCATACCACTCCATGGCCTTTTTACCGTAATGGCAAGATGCCAAATCCGGCCAAAACAGTACGGAACAACCGTGTTTCTTCAGAAAAGGCAGCAGACGTTTATTCAAACACTCTTTCACGTAAATTTCTTGGTTGACAGTCCCGGAAGCTATGAAAATGCTGCTTTTCAAGCCACAGGTACAGATGGCTTGCCAAACCAGATATTTCTTTGCGAACTTTGACAGTTTTATGTGCTTGAAAATATCTGCTACCTTTCCCCTTCCTTTTGCCGTATAAAACTCCTGTGCCGGAAGCTGCTTGTAGTCGGCTTTGACGTAGGTTTCGTCGTCCATTACCACGCAGTCAAACTTCGTCAGCATCGTCGTGTACAGCCTCCGGCATCGCGCTTTGGCCGTCGTATTTTGTTTATCATCGCGATTTGGAGTCACTACCTTCTTGTAAGTCGATAGTCCGGCTCGTTTTTTTTGGCTAGATGCACGGTTGTAGACAATACACCCAGCTTATTTGCGGCATCTCGGAGAGAGAGGTTAGGGTTTCGCTTGAAACTACCGCCAACTCTCTTTGTCGTCTCAGCGGCTTCCGGTTTTCGATTTCCCCCCGATCCAGACTTCCTGGCTGTTGACAAACGTTCCCCAAACACTTTAATTACATTTGTAACGGTTGATTTGGCAACTTTTAGCGATTTTGCCAGCTTTGCGTGCGAGTAGCTCGGATTTTCGCGATGCGCGAGCAAAATTCTGATACGCTGCTCTTCTTGCTTGGACGGCATTTTGACAACTGAATAGTGAATTCCAAAATCAAAATAGGAGCAACATTCTACACACACACACACCTTCAAAATGAGGGGTGTTCAGGTTTTTTAAATGCAAAATTGAAAGAAATATGTCAAGTTTATATTGACCAAATTTTGACCGTATCACCCTTTAAAGAGAAAAGTAATAAAAAGTGAAATTGGAGATTTTTTTTTTAATTTCTTCACCCAAATGAACATTCAAGGCACAACTTTTAAAGCAATACAAAGGATCCAAACATGTAGTACTTTCAGCCTATGACAAGTCCATGCAAAATTTTTTGGCGATGATCCAAGTTCCAGATCAAAAAAATTGGGATCCAAACTAATTTTTGAAGGTCTTTTTGTTTGCTGAGAAGGCATACCAATGAAAACTTTGAGTTGACTGTCTTTTTTAAGCGAATTTTTTTATAATTTTTTCCTGGTTAAAAAATCCCCCTCATTTTTATATCCTTAAATGTGCACATAAATATCTGCTAGAAAAAAAACAGGCAAAATTAATTAAAAATGTCCATTGCTCAGTTTGACTTTATATTGATCCTTGCTCAATTTAATGCTATGAATCTGGTGTTGGAATAAAAAGACTTTCCCATAATGCTTGTCGCAAAAAAAAAACCGCAACACAAATTATTTAATAATAAATGGCTTTTAAGCATAATTTTCAATAACGCGGTATGGGTGGAGGATTGGCGAAAATTATGAGAGGAAAAACAAAATGAGGACATGCCAGACCTGCAGCAACGCATTACCATCAATAGCAACACCATCACAGTGAGGAATTTCAATTAAATGCTTTTCATGATGGCGGTCTTGAAATAGTGAAGTAAAGACAAAAAAAAAAATGAAATTTCTTAACAATTTCTATAGATAAACTTGCAGATATTGCAACAACATTCAACCATTATGGCCTTCTCATTGTTTTGCCCAAGAAAATCCAAAATATGAGGCGAGAAAATGTATCCAAAAAGAGGCTAAAAAAAAGTTACATAAAATGTTTATAGATGCAAACTGCTGAAGGGTGATATTGGACACAATAGTAGTGTAAATTTTGTCCAAATGTTTAACTATGTCCAGATTTTAATATTGAGGGCCTCTCTCATTGAGGGTGGAGCGAATAAGGATTTTTGCAAAAATATTAAGGTCACTACGAAGCCAAGGCAATTTAATTTGTTATCTCAAAACGGGTCTGTTTTTTGTGCACTTCTATAATCCTAGGGAAAGCAGGTTATTGTAATTTCAATGGAGAACTATATAATCCATCCATGTAATCAAGCGACTTCGAACGTGTAATCGCATGGGAGAAGTAGAAAATTCATTCCAAGGTAAAAGTTAATTCCAGGCCTTAAAGCATGTTGCCTCGTATCAGTTCTTGTGCGATGTGGGAAATTAAAACGTAACCTAATTTCAATACCGAGCGATATTGTTGTAGAATACCATGAATTAGGCTGCGCCTTTCTGGGCCACTAAAAGCGCAGTTTTATGGTGGGCTTCCCAGATTAGCACTGATATTCGATCTTTCTAAGTTTAACGAAAGCAAAATGTCGTAATTTCAATTGAAAACAAGTATATACGGCCGTAAGTTCGGCCAGGCCGAAGCTTATGTACCCTCCATCATGGATTGCTTAGAAACTTCTTCTAAACACTGCCATCCACAATCGAATGACCTAAGTTGCGGTAACGCTTGCCGATGGCAAGATATCTTAAAACCTCCTAACACCATCTTCTAAATTGTATGTAAGTCCATACGTGGTATATATTAAATCAAAAAAGATCGATCCAATACGTATATAATTCAGTTTGAAAAAGTAGAAATAAAATTTTAACAAAATTTTCTATAGAAATAAAATTTTCACTAAATTTTCTATAGAAATAAAAATTTTGACAAAATTTTCTATAGAAAGAAAATTTTGACAAAAATTTCTACAGAAATAAAATTTTAAAAAAATTTTCTAAAGAAATAAAATCTTGGTAGATTATTTTTGGCTCGAGTGGCAACCATGATTATGAACCGAATAAAATTTGAACAAAATTTTCTATAGAAATAAAATTTTGACAAAATTTTCTATAAAAATAAAATTCTGACAATGATGAAAATTTTATTATGAACCGAATAAAATTTTAACAAAATTTTGTCTTGAAATAAAATTTTGACAAAATTTTCTATACAAATAAAATTTTGGTAGATTATTTTTGGTTCTAGTGGCAACCATGATTATGAACCGATATGGACCAATTTTTGTGTGATTGGACCAATTTTGGTATGGTTGTTAGCGACCATATACTAACACCACGTTCCTAATTTGAACCGGATCGGATGAATTTTGCTCCTCCAAGAGGCTCCGGAGGACAAATCTGGAGAACGTTTTATATGGGGGCTATATATAATTATGGACCGATATGGACCAATTCTGCCACGGTTGTTAAAGATCATATACTAACACCATGTTCCAAATTACAACCGGATCGGATGACATTTGCTTCTCTTTGAGGCTCCGCAACCCAAATCTGGGGATCGGTTTATATGGGCGCTATATATAATTATGGACCGATGTGGACCAACTTTTGCATGGTTGTTAGAGACCATATACCAACATTATGTACCAAATTTCAGCCGGATCAGATGAAATTTGCTTCTCTTTGAGGCTCCGCAAGCCAAATCTGGGGATCAGTTTATATGGGGGCTATATATAATTATGGACCGATGTGGACCAATTTTTGCATGATTGTTAGAGACCATATACCAACACCATGTACCAAATTTCAGCCGGATCGGATGAAATATGCTTCTCTTAGAGGCTCCACAAGCCAAATCTGGGGATCGGTTTATATGAGGGCTATATATAATTAAGGACCGATATGGACCAATTCTGCCACGGTTGTTAAAGATCATATACTAACACCATGTTCCAAATTACAACCAGATCGGATGAAATTTGCTTCTCTTTGAGGCTCCGCAACCCAAATCTGGGGATCAGTTTATATGGGGGCTATATATAATTATGGACCGATGTGGACCAATTTTTGCATGATTGTTTGAGACCATATACCAACACCATGTACCAAATTTCAGCCGGATCTGATGAAATATGCTTCTCTTAGAGGCTCCACAAGCCAAATCTGGGGATCGGTTTATATGAGGGCTATATATAATTAAGGACCGATACGGACCAATTTTTGCACGGTTGTTAGCGACCATATACCAACACCATGTACCAAATTTCAGCCGGATCGGATGAAATATGCTTCTTTTAGAGGCTCCACAAGCCAAATCTGAGGGTCCCTTTATATGGGGGCTATACGTAAAAGTGGACCGATATGGCCCATTTTCAATACCATCCGACCTACATCGATAACAACTACTTGTGCCAAGTTTCAAGTCGATGGCTTGTTTCGTTCGGAAGTTAGCGTGATTTCAACAGACGGACGGACGGACGACGGACATGCTTAGATCGACTCAGAATTTCACCACGACCCAGAATATATATTCTTTATGGGGTCTTAGAGCAATATTTCGATGTGTTACAAACGGAATGACAAAGTTAATATACCCCCATCCTATGATGGAGGGTATAATAATGTAGTCTTTTGCCAAATAAGGCCTGATATCAGGTCTTGCTTTTTTGCGTTCCCAAATAAGGTCTGATATTGGGTCTCCATAACCTCTAGTAGAACAAAGTAGTGAAATCTCGTTGGAGAAATAGGCAATACATTCCAAATTAAGACCTGTTATAAGGTAACCAAATTTGTGAATTCAACGAAATTAGAATACTGAAATACCATTTGAAAAATAGGTAGTAATGCAAGTAATGCCTGACATCACATCGTGTTTGGAATCTCTAAATCAGTCTTAATGTCAGGCCTGAAATAAGGCCTCAAAAGTATGATCGCTAGGAGGTAGAAGTGGCAAGCGGGACTAATGAGGAATTACAGTCTTTTTTGCTCTAGGACGCATAGTTTAGACGAAGTTAGGAAAAACTTGGCCCAAACAAGTTTTTCATATAAAAAATTGAAAATATTTCGAATTTGGATGGAATTTGCAATTTTTTGGGGGTAGTCACAAATAAAAGACCTTTTCACTATGGGACGTTTAGTTTAGAAGATATGGCCAAAAGAAGTGTTCATATAAAAAGTTCAAAAGTTTTACGATTTCGATGGAATTTTAGATTTTTTTTCGATACCATATCACATCCGTCAAATGTGTTGGGGGCTATATATAAAGGTTTGTCCCAAATACATACATTTAAATCACTCGGTCTGGAAGAATTTGATAGACTTCTACAAAATCTATAGACTCCAAATTTAAGGGCGTTTTCTTTTCGCAAAAAATATGTTGCCTTGGTGTTACACTACTTTTTCACTAAATGTATTTTCGCCCAAATGATAGCGTCATTCCAAAGTTATTGTTAATTCATAATATTGTGAGAGATACAGGACCCAAAAGCAATGACAGTGTCCTTCATATTTTGTTATCAATTTCGAGAATGTTGCACCTTTTTTCCCAATCGAAATCGCCATAAGTCGGCTAATGCACTAGGGTGGAACACAATGTTAGTAAAAACAAGTATATACGGCCGATTTCGATGGAATTTTAGATTTTTTTTCGATACCATATCACATCCGTCAAATGTGTTGGGGGCAATATATAAAGGTTTGTCCCAAATACATACATTTAAATCACTCGGTCTGGAAGAATTTGATAGACTTCTACAAAATCTATAGACTCCAAATTTAAGGGCGTTTTCTTTTCGCAAAAAATATGTTGCCTTGGTGTTACACTACTTTTTCCCTAAATGTATTTTCGCCCAAATGATAGCGTCATTCCAAAGTTATTGTTAATTCATAATATTGTGAGAGATACAGGACCCAAAAGCAATGACAGTGTCCTTCATATTTTGTTATCAATGTCGAGAATGTTGCACCTTTTTTCCCAATCGAAATCGCCATAAGTCGGCTAATGCACTAGGGTGGAACACAATGTTAGTAAAAACAAGTATATACGGCCGTAAGTTCGGCCAGGCCGAATCTTATGTACCCTCCACCATGGATTGCGTAGAAACTTCTACGAAAGTCTGTCATCCACAATCGTTTTCTAAATTGTGAGTTAGTCCATACGTGGTATATATTAGACAAAAAAGTTATGTATACTTAAGTCTACAAATAATTACGAATCGATATGGACTTTTTGCACGGTACGAAAGAGCCAGAATTGAAATATGGGGGTCACTTATATGGGGGCTATATACAATTATGAACTTGATATGGACCAATTTTTGTGTGATTGGAAATCGATTTATATAACTATAGACCGATATGGACCTAGTTAGGCATGGTTGTTAACGTCCATATACTACCACAATGTACCAAATTTCAACTCCCTTGGATGAAATTTGCTCCTCCAAGAGGCTCCAAAACCAAATCTCGGGATCGGTTTATATGGGGCTATATATGATTATGGACTGATATGGACCACTTTTGGCATGGTTGTTAAATATCATATACGATTACCACGTACCAAATTTCAAGCAGATCGGATGAATTTTGCTTCTCCAAAAGGCACCGGGGGTCAAATCTGGGGATCGGTTTATATGGGAGCTACATATATAATTATGGGCTGATAGGAACCAATTCCTGCATGGTTGTTGGATACCATATACTAACATCACGTACCAAATTTCAACCGAATGGGTTGAAATTTGGTACGTGGGGGGGCCTGGTGGTCAAATCTGGGGATCGGTTTATATGGGGCCTATATATAATTATGGACCGATTTCGACCAATTTTTGAATGGGAGTTTGAGGCCATATATTAACACCACGTACCAAATTTAAACCGAATCAGATGAATTTTGGTCTTCCAAGAGGCTCCGGAGGTCAAATCTGGTGATCGGTTTATATGGGGGCTATATATAATTATGGACCGATGTGGACCAATTTTTGCATGGTTGTTAGAGACCATATACTAACACCATGTACCAAATTTCAGCCGCATCGAATGAAATTTGCTTCTCTTAGAGGCCTCGCAAGCCAAATCGGGGGATCGGTTTATATGGGGGCTATATATAATTATGGACCAATGTGGACCAATTTTTGCATGGTTGTTAGAGACCATAACTAACACCATGTACCAAATTTCAGCCGCATCGAATGAAATTTGCTTCTCTTAGAGGCCTCGCAAGCCAAATCGGGGGATCGGTTTATATGGGGGCTATATATAATTATGGACCAATGTGGACCAATTTTTGCATGGTTGTTAGAGACCATAACTAACACCATGTACCAAATTTCAGCCGGATCGGATGAAATTTGCTTCTCTTAGAGGCCTCGCAAGCCAAATTTGGGGGTCCGTTTTTATGGGGGCTACACGTAAAAGTGGACCGATATGGCGCATTTGCAATACTATATGACCTACATCAATAACAACTATTTGTGTCAAGTTTCAAGTCGATAGCTAGTTTCGTTCGGAAGTTAGCGTGATTTCAACAGACGGACGGACGGACATGCTCAGATCGATTCAGAATTTCACCACGACCCAGAATATATATACTTTATGGGGTCTTAGAGCAATATTTCGATGTGTTACAAACGGAATGAAAGTTAATATACCCCCCATCCTATAGTGGAGGGTATAAAAATATGGGAAACATTTAAATCTGAAGCAATTTGAAGAAACTTAATAAAAGTTTATTTATGATTTATCGCTCGACATATATGTATTAGAAGTTTAGGAAAATTAGAGTAATTTTTACAACTTTTCGACTAAGTAGTGACGATTTTACAAGGAAAATGTTGGTATTTTGACCATTTTTGTCGAAGTCAGAAAAACATATATATGGGAGCTATATCTAAATCTGAACCGATTTAAACCAAATTTGGCACGCATAGCTACAATGCTAATTCTATTCCCTGTGTAAAATTTCAATTAAATCGGATTAAAAGTTTGGCCACTGTGGTCATATGAGTGTAAATCGCGCGAACGATATATATGGGAGCTATATCTAAATCTGAATCGATTTCAACCAAATTTGGCACGCATAGGTACAATGCTAAATCTACCCCCTGTGCAAAATTTCAACCAAATTAGGCCAAAACTCTGGCTTTTATGACCATATTAGTCCATATAAGGCGAAAGATATATATGGGAGCTATATCTAAATCTGAACCGATTTCAATCAAATTTTGCACACTTGACTTAGTACTAATTGTACTGCTAGTGCAAAATGTCAACCAAATTCGGCCAAAAATCTGGCTTCTGGGGCCATATAAGTCCATATCGGGCGAAAGATATATATGGGAGCTATATCTAAATCTGAACCGATTTCAATCAAATTTTGCACACTTGACTATACGACTAAGTGTTATGTTTGTACAAAATTTCAAGCAAATCGGTATAAAACTCTGGCTGCTGGGTCCATATTAGTCCATATCGGGCGAAAGATATATATGGGAGCTATATCTAAATCTGAACCGATTTCTTCCAAAATCAATAGGGTTCTATTCTGACCCAAATTAAGAACATGGGCCAAATTTGAAGGCGATTGGGCTTAAATTGCGACCTAGACTTTGATCACAAAAATGTGTTTACAGACAGACGGACGGACAGACGGACATCGACTCAGGGACCCACCCTGAGTATTATTGCCAAAGACACCATGTGTCTATCTCGTCTCCTTCTGGGCGTTGCAAACATATGCACTAACTTATAATACCCTGTTCCACAGTGTGGCGCAGGGTATAAAAATTTAAGTATGTATTTTCTGTCAAAGCAAACGTTAAGTAAAGATTTAATTTATGTATTTTAGTAACGTACAAAAGTGTAAATAAAGTAAGAAAACAATGTTTTCAATAAAAGTTCTTTATAAGACTAGAACATAAATTTACACGTTGCACATATAATTTTGTTATGGGAGTACCTCTTAGTTGCAGAGGAATATTTTGTAACTTGAAGAATTCTACCAATCTACCAAACAGTAAAAAATCTACCAGTTTTGGTAGAATTCTATCAATTGTGGCAATCGTGGTCACGTCTCCAAAAGAAGGCCGATTTAATTAATTAAATTTTTTTGAATTCCAGCCAAAAAGCGATTAAAAAAATTTGTGGAGTGTAAGGTTAGTTTGGGTAACTCCCCCTTTATAAATACAACGTCCAATAGTGGATTTTAGTATCTTTCCCCATCCTATTCTCCTCGTTGACTATAATGTAGGAAAAACAAACTATCAACGTGATTTAAAATATTTCCCTCCACAGCACACCCAACAACATTCACTATGCTAAAGCATACTGGATACAAAATTAAAAAAACTATGGATTGGTTTCGTAAGGAAAAAATAAAATCAAGAATGTGTAATAAAATCCGAATCCTGTGGTATGACTCGAGGAGCTGCTACGTAATGAAATTTATAAAAAAAAAAAACTAACAGAGTGGCAGTAGCGAAAAATGCAACAAAAGAAAATTCTTGTATAATCCAAAACGACAACATTTTCCAATAGCGATGCAAAGCAAAGCAACTTATTGGAAAATCTCTAAGGAATAACAAAAGATAGATAGATGATGGGGCAATGCGTTTGGTCCTTAACCAAGACCAAAAACAATTGTATTCTTCAAAGTTTTTGCGTAACTTGGATTACTTGTGGTGGTGGACTTTGTAACATGGCTGCAGAAAGAAGTCAAGTTTTTCGCAATGAAATAACCATCCCCATTGTGGGGCCATGAAGTGGTCATAATAGAAAATCAACTACATAAACAACTATAATGATTTATTGCGGGTGGGATGGAGAAAAATAAAACTGCATCAGCGATAATGTCCATTTGGTTAAGCCAATTTAAAAATGAGCGAAAACAAAGGGGACATTATTCAAAAGCATTGGCTTGATAGCAGTGCTTATTGATGCATAAAGCCTTTTGGCAAATGAATCATTCTTATTTTTTTTTAGCTTTTCTTTCCTTAACTATGCAAAGTTTTTGTTATTCAACATGTCACTAGTATTAATGAAACGAGAAACCAGAAGATTTATGATTGTTTTTAAGGGGAAATATAATATTATTAGGGAAATTATTAATTGTTGGTACCTAAAAGCAGGCATTAGATAATATTTTTTTACATGCTCACAAAAGTATGCTTTATTTTTTAGGCCTCTACATAATTAACAAAACATATTACACTACAAAAGGGATTATCAGAAAATGGCATAAAGCGATCAACAATTAGCACAAAACTGCATAAAGTCACACAAAAATATTTTAGCATAAAAATTTGGAAAATTGTACACAAAAGTGACGCAATAGCAAGGCTAGAGGACTAGGACTATAATATCCCATTTATTCTTAAGGTTGTGGTCATATGTGACCAAAATGTGGATCAAACTTGTTTTGAGGATCATTTTCGAAATATCTGGATACTGTTTTTGGAAAATACTTCTATTGTGTTATATACCCAAAACGTTTGTTGGTTTGTCTGTGGCAATGAATTCTTTTTTGATTTCTGTCACCGTATTGAAAGCAAAATATGAATCGTATGATGTAAACATAAGTGTGAACAGCGTTACCGTTCAGAATTTATCGTAACTAGTCTAGCATTAATTTTATCTGCATTTAGGTGAAAAATCATCGAAAATGAGTATTATACTCAGAAGATTAATCCGATTTATCTACTATGGGAAATTTTTTACGCATACTTTTAGGCGTTAAAAGTATACACTTATAATGTTATGATAAAAAAGGTAAAATTGCTCACAATTTTGAAAACATTTCACAAACATGAAAATTGCGTATCCTAAAACGGGGGAAAATTGTTTGCCTAAGGTCGACTTTGCTTTAATAATCAGGATTGCTACAGTTGGTAGAATTCTATTAAAAATGGTCGATTTTTTACTGTTTGGTAGATTGGTAGAATTCTTGATGTATTGGTAGATTTTACAAAATATTCCTCTTCAACTAAGAGGTATTTAAATTACCAATAGAAATAAACTTTTGACAAAATTTTCTATAGGAGTAAAATTTTGACAAAATTTTCTATAGAAAAAATTTTACCAAAATTTGTATAGAAATAAAATTTTGCCAAAATTTGTATAGAAATAAAATTTTGACAAAAATGTTGATATATATAAAATGTTGACAAAATTTTCTATAGAAATAAAATTTTAACAAAATTTTCTTTAGAAATAAAATTTTAACAAAATTTTCTATAGAAATAAAATTTTGATAAAAATTTTTATGGAAATAAAATTTTGACAAAAATTTGTATAGAAATAAAATTTTCAAAATTTTTTCTATAAAAAAAAATAAAATTTTAGCAAAACTTTCTTTTTATAGAAAGTTTTGCTAAGGTTTTGGCCAAAATTTCTGTAAAAAATTAAATTTTTATAAAATTTTCTATTGGCATACAATTTTAACAAAATTTTCTATCGAAATAAAATTTTAACCAATTTTTCTATAGAAATAAAATTTTGACAAAAAGTTGTATAGAAATAAAATTTTGGCAAAATTTTCTATAAAAAATTCAATTTTGACAAAATTTTCTATAGGAATAAAATTTAGAAAACATTTTTTATAGGAATAACATTTTGACAAAATTTTCTATAGAAATAAAATTTTGACAAAAATTTTGAT
Source organism: Haematobia irritans (assembly GCF_050003625.1). Lineage (NCBI taxonomy): Eukaryota > Metazoa > Arthropoda > Insecta > Diptera > Muscidae > Haematobia > Haematobia irritans. The sequence continues at coordinate 20,734,993 of NC_134397.1, forward strand.
TGAAATTAAATGTTGACAAAATTTTCTATAGAAATAAAATTTTAACAAAATTTTCTATAGAAATAAAAATTTTGACAAAAAATTGTATAGAAATAAAATTTTGACAAAATTTTCTTTAAAAATAAAATTTTAGCAAAACTTTCTATAAAAATAAAGTTTTGGCCAAAAATGTTGACAAAATTTTCTATAGGAATACAATTTTGACAAAATGTTCTATAGAAATAAAATTTTAACAAAATTCTCTATAGAAATAAAATTTTGACAAAAAGTTGTATAGAAATAAAATTGTGGCAAAAATTTATATAGAAATAAAATTTTGACAAAATTTTCTATAAAAAATCAAATTTTGACAAAATTTTCTAAAGGAATACAATTTTGACAAAATTATCTACAGAAATAAAATTTTGACAAAAATGTTGATAGAAATAAAATGTTGACAAAATTTTCTATAAAAAAAAATTGACAAAAATTTGTATAGAAATAAAATTTTGCCAAAATTTTCTATAAAAAATTAAATTTTAGCAAAACTTTCTATAAAAATAAAGTCTTGGCCAAATTTTCTATAAAAAATCACATTTTGACAAAATTTTCTATAGGAATACAATTTTGATAAAATTTTCTATAGGAATAAAATCTTGAAAAAAATTTCCATAGAAATAAAATTTTGACAAAAATTTCTATAGAAATAAAAAAGTTTTTTCCTTGCCCACAATGACAAAAAATTTTTCAATGGGTCCCTATAGTTAAGTGATTCAACCTAAAATTGCGTATCCTAAAACGAAAAAAAAATATATATTTGAGTAAGGGTATAATAACACTAGACAAATATTTTCCCAAAATGAGTGTGAAACTTTTTTCCACGGAACTTTCGAAATATTTGGATACCGTTTTTGGAAAATATTCATATCGTGATGTAATATATCCAATATGAGGTAAAAATGTTTACTCGTTTAACTGTGGAGACAAGTTCTTTTTTGATTTCTGTCAAATATTTGCCGGTCATTCCGTATAGAAATAGAAAATATTTCTATTTTCTATTTAAATTTTGTTACAAACTTCTCTCTTTTGAATGTTTGAAACAATTCTTCCTCTGTTGGTTAAGCTACACTTGTAGTTTATTCAATGTATGGTTTTAAGCTGCAATAAAAAAACAACAACAATGATTAAAGAACAAAATTAACAATAACAAAACAAAACGAATGAAAAAAGAGCAAGTACGCTCAAAATAAACCCAGCCAACTGCACTCAAATCGATGATTTGAAGGTGGCAAAGGAAAAGAGATATGTTTGTACGAATTTATTTCGGCACAAGCCGGCTATCATGTAAAACCTTTTTTCGGAAGGTTCATGTGTGGTTCATTGTTGGGTTTAATGAACTGCCTGAATTTATTGTGATAATTGGTTGATAGTTTTGCTGCAAGTAGAGGATGCTGATGAGGAATGTGGTTATTCCGAAACGTGCGTCCATCCAACCATCTTGCAGTCTATAGGGCTTTACCCAAATAAATTTGACAAACATTCTTTTCCTCTGTTGGTTAAGCTACACTTTTAGTTTAGTCAATGCATGATTTTAAGCTGAAATAAAAAAAAATCAACAACAAAATTTTCTATAGAAATAAAATTTTGATAAAAAGTTGTATAGAAATAAAATTTTGACAAAATTTTCTATAAAAAAACAAATTTTGACAAAATTTTCTATAAAAATAAAATTTTGATAATATTTTATATAAAAAATAAAATTTTAGCAAAACTTTCTATAAAAATAAAATTTTGATAATATTTTATATAAAAAATAAAATTTTAGCAAAACTTTCTATAAAAAATAAAATTTTGAAAAAAAATTATATAAAAAATAAAATTTTAGCAAAACTTTCTATAACAATAAAGTTTTGGCCAAAAATTTTGACAAAAAATTTTATTGAAATAAAATGTTGACAAAATTTTCTATGTATATTTTCTATTCTATATTTGTACAAAATTTTCTACGAAAAATTAAATTTTGACAAAAGTTAAATAGAAACGGAAAAAGAAATAAAATTTTGGCAAAAATTTCTGTAAAAAAAAACAATTTTGGCAAAATTTTCTATAGAAATAAAATTTTGACAAAATATTTTATAAAAAATAAAATTTAGACATAATTTTCTATAGGAATATAATTATGACAAAATTTTCTATAGAAATAAAATCTTGACAAATTGTTCTATACAAAATAAAGTTTTTTGCAAAACTTTGTTTAAAAAATAAAACTTTGGTAAAATGTTCTATTAAAAAAAAAATTGACAAAATTTTCTATAAAAAGTAGAATTGTAACAAAACTTTCTATAGAAATAAAATTTTGATAAAATGTCTACAGAAGTAAAATTTTGACAAAATTTTCTATAGAAATAAAATTTTGGCAAAAATGTCTATAAAAAATAAAATTTTGGCAAAACTTTGTATAAAAAATAAAATTTTGGCAAAATTTTTACAGAAAGCAAATTTTGACAAAATTTTCTATATAAAAAAATACAATTTAGACAAAATTTCCTATAGAAATATAATAATTATGAAAAAATTTTCTATAGAAATAACATTTTGACAAAAATTTCTATAGCAAAAAATATGAGATTTTTTCAACTCTTTTCTCTAAAGACTAAGGACTATGATAGCATATGAAGAAAACAAAAACCAAAAAAAAAAACGAACAAATTAAACTTTCTTTCCAAAAATGAAGTACGCTAAACTTATATTTAAAAGAGAATTTTGCCTTAAATTTGTTTTTACTCCAATTCTTCGCATCCTTGGCTCGCAATCAATACCAAAACCATTAGTGTAAATACAAAATCTTTGGAACCGGGCATGCTGTTAGTTCAGTGTATTCTGGAAAAAAATAATTGCATATTTTAGGGCGGAACGGATGTGCTCAAAAATATATCATGGGGCGCATAACTTCGAGGCACCTATCATTTCCTTTACGGGATTAGGCATTCAAATTAAAAAATATATATTCCACTAAAAAGAGAATAATTAATAAATATTATAACATGGTAAAAAGGTGGCACAAAAAGATCATCGTTTGGAAATAGAGACAAATTTCCCACTAAAGTGGCAAAACGGTAACACTGAACCTGAGCAACATAAATACTAAGAGACTATTGAAGAAGAGTAAGCTAATCTGAGATATATAACTCTTTATTAAATAACGAATTTGTCATTTATAATTTGCAATTACGGATATGTTTCTATTGCCTCTCAAAAGTATGCTTCTTTTGTGGGTAGTCTTATACTTCTTTCACAATTAATAAAGGAAATATCAGAAAGAGGCATAAAGTGATCCATAAGTAGCATAAAACTGAATAAAGTGTAAACTGTTTTCAAGAGAGACTGCAATGGTTCATATTTCATGACCAAATTTGTCGGTTCTTAATATTTTACAATTGGCGATATTTCCTCCCAAAAGTATGCTTGTTTTGTTTGCGAAATGAAATATTCATCCAAATATTTTCAAATGAATACTTTTTTGCATTTTCTTATCAAATCTATTTCCAGAATTCACACCTACCATGACAACATAAATTAAAATATATTACACTCGTTTCCCTCAACTACCATTTTCCGTTTTTCATATTTGTTATTGTAATACCATTTCCTTGCATTTCTTTGGCTCTAACTTCCGGTCATTTACTGATGAAAATCATATAATTACATTTGATTGCCTACCTTTAATGATTTCCCACTCCATGTCCACAACACCCACAACTAAAGTTGAAGGCAAATATGTAAGATCCATGATGGAATTAAAACTAGAGAAAAATGTTTGTAAAATGAAATGCCTTTCATGTGTCAGTTTAATTGGATTAAAAATAATGTGAGTTTAGTGCCACCAGTTGGAAGTGTGGCATTAGTTAGTAAGTACGTCCCTTCACAATTCATTTGTTTTCAATTTGATTGTCAGCTTAAAGTGTAATTATCACTTAACATCTTGGCGGTATGTGTGGGCATGCATGGCCAGGCAATATTTCATTTGGTTCTATGTAAAATTAATGAAATGTTCTTTCGAAAATTCACTTATCCATGTAATTTGGTAATTTAGAGGGCAGATATATGGATTTGCATAATGTGTGTTCATTTCCCCTTAAAGTATGCAATATCATCTAGAGTTGGACAAATAACCCTAAGACTATGCAATATAAATAAGTTTATGTTTTTTTATAATATCAAATATTTTTAATGCTATTTGTTTATCATAGGATTTATATTTATTTAACCCATTTTCATTTAGAGGACGTTGCATGATAACTCACCTATACTTATAGAAAAAATTACGTTCCAATATTGTTATACGACGGTAACACAATTAAAGAAAAGCCTTCACGAAAATTATAAACAAATTTAATTAAATTAATAAAGAAATTAACATAAAAAAAATAAAAATGTACAATGTGTGTTGATTCACTTTCATGAACGGATCAACTTCGCAACTTCGTTTTTTTCAAATTTTGAGCGATGAGCGGCACGTGTTAACGTCGTTTAATCGGGCTCAAATGTTGGCTATCCCAATATCTGGAAAGGGGATTCGTTTTGTGGGGTTAAGGCGAACAAGATTCCGACATGTTTTTTGCCCCATATAAGTTGCGGTCACTCTAGTGTAGAATGCATGGTTGCCACAGTAGACAGAATTCTACCAAAACTGGTAGATTTTTTTATTGTTTGGTAGATTGGCAGAATTCTTGAGGTTTTGATAGATTTAGCAAAACATTCCCCTCCCATTGAGAGGTCCTTAAATTTTCTATAGAAATAAAATTTTGACAAAATTTTCTATAAAAATAAAATTTGAGAAAATTTTCTATAGAAGTAAAATTTTGACAAAATTTTCTATAGAAGTAAAATTTTGACAAAATTTTCTATAGAAATAAAATTTTGCCAAATTTTAACAAAACAAAATTTTGATAAATATATAAATATATAGATATAATATTTTGACAAAATTTTCTATAGAAATAAAATTTTGACAAAATATTCTATGAAAATAAAATCTTGACAAAATTTTCTATAGAAATAAAATTTTGACCCTGTTTTCTATAGAAATAAAATTTTGACCAAATGGTGCATAGAAATAAAATTTTAACAAAACGGGGCATAGAATAAAATTTTGAGAAAATTTTCTATAGAAATAACATTTTGACAAAATTTCCTGTAGAAATAAAATTTTTTCAAAATTTTCTATCGAAATAAAATTTTGACAACATTTTCTATGGAAATAAAAGTTTGATAAAATTGTCTATCGAAATGAAATTGTGACAAAATTTCTATGGAAATAGTATTTTGACAAAATTTTCTATAGAAATAAAATTTTTACAAAATTGTCTACATAAATAAAATTTTGACAAAATTTTCTATAGAAATAAAATTTTGACAAAATTGTCTACATAAATAAAATTTTGACAAAATTTTCTATAGAAATAAAATTTTTACAAAATTGTCTACATAAATAAAATTTTGACAAAATTTTCTATAGAAATAAAATGTTGACAAAATTTTCTGTAGAAATTAAATTTTGACAAAATTTTCTATAGAAATAAAATTTTGATTAGAAACAAAAATTGAAATAAAAAAGAAATAAAATTTTCTATAGAAATAAAATTTTGACAAAATTTTCTATAGAAATAAATTTTGACAACATTTTCTATAGAAATAAAATTTTGCAAAATTTTCTATAGAAATAAAATCTTGATTAGAAATAAAACTGAAATAAAAAAGAAATAAAATTTTGAGAAAATTGTCTATTTTGACAAAATTTTCAATTGAAATAAAACTTTGACAAAATTTTCTATAGAAATAAAATTTGATAAAATTTTCTATAGAAATTAAATTTTGACAAATTTTCTCTAGAAATAAAATTTTTGGCAAAATTTTCTACACAAATATAATTTTCGACAAAATTTTCCATAGAAAAAAAATTTTGTCAAAATTTTCTATAGAAAAAAATTTTGATACAATTTTCTATCGAAATAAAATTTTGACAAAATTTTCGATGGAAATAAAATTTTGATTATAAATAAAAATTGAAATAAAAAAGAAATAAAATTTTGAGAAAATTTTCTATAGAAATAATATTTTGAGAATATTTTCTATAGAAATAAAATGTTGAGAAAATTTTTCTATAGAAATAAATTTTTGAGAAAATTCTCTATAGAAATAACATTTTCTATACAAAATAACATTTTGACAAAATATTCTATATAAATAACATTTTGACAAAATATTCTATATAAATAAAATTTTGACAAAATTTTCTATAGAAATAAATATTTGATAAAATTTTCTATAGGATTAAAATTTTGACAAAATGTCCTATAGATATAACATTTTTACAAAATTTTCTATTGAAATAAAATTTTCTATAAAAATTAAATTTTGGCAAAATTTTCTATAGAAATACAATCTTGACAAACTTTTCTATAGAAATAAAATTTTGACAAAATTTTCTAGAGTGATAAAATTTTGACAAATTTTTCTATAGAAATAAAAATTTGACAAAATTTTCTATAGAAATAAAATTGTGACAAAATTTTCTAAAGAAATAAAATTTTCTATAGAAATTAAATTTTTACAAAATTTTCTATAGAAAAAAAATTTGACAAAATTTTCTATAGAATTAAAATTTTGACAAAATTTTCTATAGAAATAAAATTTTGACAAAATTTTCTATCGAAATAAAATTTTGACAAAATTTTCTATAGAAATAAAATTTTCGACAAAATTTTCTATCGAAATATAATTTTGACAAAATTTTCGATGGAAATAAACTTTTGAGAAAATGTTCTATAGAAAATCTGTGATAAAATGTTCTTCAAAATTTGGTAATTATTTTTGGAGTGGCGACCCTGGTGGAATGTCCATTGTCCGTCTATATTTGCTCTTACACTATGGGCTTTAACAACAGTTCTGAACAACACCTTCTGTCGCTTATCTTCTTTATAATAAATGTTACACTTCGTTAATACATCACACAATTTTTAGGTCTGTACATCACAGAGAAATTCGCCACAAAATTTTTCATCTTCTTTATCCAATGAACCAAATGATTGGCATCAACATACTCTGCATACAGGAGGGACAAAAACTGGCATACCTACAACTATCACTACAAAATCAATTTGATGTCATTCTAATGCAAGTGAATACCACCGTATCGGCATTTCCGAGTACAAAGTAAATCACTCGTAATTGAGTGACAGACCGCGTGGAATGACAATTAAATTGAAACACATTCCTGTAAGGCCAGACATTCTGCCATACATAGGAAGACTTCGGGAACACAATACACATATGTATTTTTCCATGCATATTACGTATATGTATACATACATATAGGTTTGTGTGTGTGTGTGTGACTTTATCCTTGTCTGTGTGATGCAAAAAAAATGTGTCACCAGTATTGTGTGGAATGTTATGACATATGGATAGCAAGTTCTTACTCTCAGTCAGGGAGTTGAATGGTGACACTTTCCATAGATATTTCGATATTGGAGGGCAACTAGAGTTTGCAAAAGATGGCCAAGATGAAGGAGTTTATAAACGAAGTAGAGAGGATGTAATCAAGCTGTCATTGGCATGTCAACCACACACTGGTAATACACTTCTTGTGTCACAACATGGCTGTTGCTGTATATTCCGAAGTCCATATTCTGACGTTGATGGATGCTCTAAAACCAATATGAAATTTGTTTCTAAGCTATATAAAGCTAACCGCATATAGTCTTAGAAATTTTGATATTAGGATGTGATGTGGAGGGAGAAATTTGACGTAGAGTTGGTTGTTTGGAAAATCAATTTTTGCTTTGTGCCAGAATCGTGGTTGTTTTGTGAGCTGGCTTAAGCTGAAAGGTCTTCAGGGTCTCAGTTAGTACATACGGCAATAAAATGTGTAAATATTTTATTTAATTAAAAATAAATACTATTATAACATGTGATAACTCACCTTTAAATTCTCGGCTATAATACGATTTAGTACGATTCCAGCTAATTCTTTTGAAGTCTCAATAATTTAAAGCGCTCTGAAATCTCACCGGTTGAATTGAAGACCGGAGCGTTTAATTATTGAATTGGAGATCGACATCTGTAATTGAATAGGATATTAAAGACTCAGTGTTATTATTTGTGATCGAAGTCTTAGTGATTAAATGTGAGATGGAAGTCGTCAGTAATCAAAACCGCATGACGAAGTTTGTTGAATAGTGAAGCTAAGTGTAATAGATTGAGAGGAAGATCGAAGTCTAAGACAAGAAGTGTTATTGGTTTAACTGCTACAGATAGAGATCTCGATGTCTATTTTATTAAAGAAAGATCATTCTATAGGATCTTTGATATTTCCATGATTGATGAATAGTACATCATTAATTAGAAATATTAGATATTGATCTGATAATAGAGATGAAGTCTCATTGGTTAAACAGTCAAGAGACGTCAATATTTCAACTGAAGGTAAATTACTGTGTAGTTGAGATACAGACAAGCAGGCTTAGTTCTTCAAGTGAATAACAGGCTGCCGTCCGAAGTTTCCGCTTCAATTGTACTGCAGACCAAAGCCTGTATGTTTGAACTACAGAATGAAATTTGATGAACCCGTGAACTTCAGGTCTTTCGATTAACAGAAAATTGAGGGGTAAGTGGATGACCTTCAGACAAGCAGTCTTCGTTTTTCAACTGATCCATTAGATGAAGTCTGGTTGAACTCTTACTGAAGACGAAGTCTTATTGATTGAACTACAGACGAAAGTTGAATAGTAGACTGCAGTTCGAAGTTACTGTTTGAATTGTACTGCAGACCAAAGCCTCAATGTTTGAACAGCAGAAAGAAAACAGTAGAATTTAGTGTCTTTCGATGGATGAACTACAGACAAGCTATCTCAGTTCTTCACCTGATACAGGAGATGAAGTTTGGTTGAGCTCTTACAGAAGACGAAGTCTTATTGATTGAACTACAGACGGAAGTTGAATAGCAGGCTGCAGTCCGAAGTTTCTGTTTCAATTGTACTGCAGAGCAAAGCCTGAATGTTTGAACTGCAGGAAGAAAACAGTAGAATTTGGTGTCTTTCGATGATCTAAATATTATGGGCTCATTGAACGACCTTCAGGCAAGCAATCTTAGTTTTTCAACTGATACATTAGATGAAGTCTGGTTGAACTCTTACTGAAGACGAAGTCCTATTAATTGAACTACAGACGGAAGTTGAATAACAGGCTGCAGTCCGAAGTTTCTGTTTCAATTGTACTGCAGAGCAAAGCCTGACTGTTTGAACTGGAGATAGAAATTTGGTGAACAGTAGAACTTCGTGTCTTTCGATTAAATGAAAATTGAGGGCTAAGTGGACGACCTTCAGACAAGCAATCATAGTTTTTCAACTAATACATTAGATGAAGTCTGGTTGAACTCTTACTGAAGACGAAGTCCTATTGATTGAACTACAGACGGAAGTTGAATAACAGGCTGCAGTCCGAAGTTTCTGTTTCAATTGTACTGCAGAGCAAAGCCTGAATGTTTGAACTGCAGAAAGAAATTTAGTCAACAGTAGAATTTTGGTGTCTTTCGATGGATGAACTACAGACAAGCTATCTCAGTTCTTCAACTGATACAGGAGATGAAGTTTGGTTGAACTCAGTGATGCCAGGAAGTTTTTTGAAAATTCCCTACGCGGCTCCTAAAAATTCCCTTTTTTCCCTACGTTCAAAATTTGTTTCCCTACATTTTTCCTAAATTCAAACAAATTTGGCAAGAAAATGACAAATATTTTATATTGAATTCAATTTCTTTAAAATTAATAGTCAGGGATTATATCCTTCAATAAAGGGACCAAATGTTCAATAATATGAATATTGACATTTTTATTCGGATTTCGAACATTGCAACATCATTGCTCATTTTTAACACTACCAACATTTTTCTTGTGGACTTTAATGGCCGCGTGTTTCTTCAGGTCTGATTTCTACAATTTACGAACTTTTCACAAACAATGCATTGGTATTTAAAATCGTCTTTTTCGACCGCCTCTAGCCAACGCTTTAATTCAACAATGAGCCAATTTGGCTCATTGTTTGTGAATGTAACAGTTGTAAAACAGTTTTTGAAGATATTCCGGAAAAAAATCCTACATTTACTATTTTTATGTTAGCCTGGCACCAATGCAGGCCGGCTTAATGTCCTAGTCTTTAAACTAAATATTATTACAATACTTATTCGAGCTTATTGGACAAGTTCTTTTCAGTAATAGTACTAACTCCCTTAATCTTCTTGTCCAATAGGCTCGAATAAGTATTGTAATAATATTTTATCCTACATTTATGCACACGAATCCGTGTACGCACTGCAAGTGATCTTTGTATTAGAAAATATTGAGTGGCACCAAGTTGAGGAAGCCATCACCTGTTTATGAACCTTAATGGAAGCGTTCATTCCGCAAATGAAATCTATTTACGCATTTATAATTAAATACCAATGCAAAACATCTTTTATGCGCTTTACAGACTATCAGTTATTCCGGACGACAGTGCTCGTGTCGAACATATCCCATATATTGTGCACATTATAAGTTAAGTCCGACGGCATAATCGATACTGCTGCATGTTTATGGGATCGATAACACATTTACCGATTATTTAGTCATCGCCGACAAGTCGTATCGATCCGACACACTGTAAGATTCTTTACAAACACCGACATTCCGTCCGGAATAACTGATAGTCTGTAAAGCGCATTAACGTTACCGCTGTACTTTTCTAAATAAAATCATTACAATAACATCGTTAACGGTGAATTGCGTATTCCATTCGTTGAAACTACCATATATTTTGGATCTTCAAATATTTGGAATATTAAGGAAAAGTACTCTTCTTGTTGCAAAATGTAGTAAACTCTGGATATTGGAAAAATTCCCTACATTTGTAGAAAATATGAAAAATCTGTCCTTTTTTCCCTACAGATGTAATTTTAGGAAAAAATCCCTACAAAAAAGGATTTTTCCCTACGCATGGCATCACTGGTTGAACTCTTACAGAAGACGAGGTTTTATTGATTGAACTACAGACGAAAGTTAATTAGCAGGATGCAGTGCGAAAATTCCATTTCAATTGTATTGTAGACAAAAGCCTGAATGTTTGAACTGAAGTATGAAATTGGTTGAACCGTAGAACTTCTTGTCTTACGATGAACTGAAGATTGAGGGCTCAGTGGATGAACTACAGACAAGCAGTCTTAGTTCTTCAACTGATACAAGATATGTATATCATCAAGTACTTCTTCGGAAGTTGTCATATTATGGTATTCGAGGTGATGAATTACAATTGTTTAGAAGTTTTTTGACAAATCGGAGGCAGTATGTGGTAGTATCTGGAGAGGAATGTAATGTATCAGTCGTGAGGCATGGAAATCCGCAGGGAAGTTGCTTAGGTCCAATACTTTTCCTTATCTATATAAATGCTTTATCCAATCTGGGGTTAGATGGCCGGATGTATATGTTTGCAGATGATATATGTCTGCTTTACCCTTATAGAAACGATGTGACATTAAGAAATGCTATGGAAAGGGATATGGCCTTGATCCTTGAATATATAAGGTTAAATAAGTTAGTATTAAGTTCGTCGAAGACGAAATTGGTGCGTTTTAAACCGACTTCGAACCAAGCTGTTAGTGAGTTCTCAATATCCATCAATGGTATTGTAGTTAACGAAGTCAAGGAAGTGAAATATTTAGGTATATTACTTCAGCATAATTTGTCTTGGGACTCTCATATATCTAGTCTGAAGAACAAAGTAGCTCCAGCGTTAGGGATTCTTTTTAAGATGTGGTACCTTTTGGACCCCAGAACTCAGTCATTGGTGCAGAGTCATCTTGGTTATTTGGCAGTCATTTTTGGATGGAAGAATACCTCAGCTCTACGTTCTTTACAACGCATTCAGAATAAAGTACTCAAGGCCGTCTTTAACTTGCCCATGAGGTTTTCGACGATACCACTATACGCGGAAATTTCTAAAAATATTTTGCCTGTACATGGATTGTAAACATATCAGTTGTTGCTATCATTTCTAAAACTGAGAAAAATATCGGCTATTCTACGTTAAAGTTTTCCAGGAATCAATCTGCTTTTAACACTAGAAACAGAACATCTCTAAAGGTAGTGAGGTGTAGATTGGAAATTATCCCTATTTAATGCCTTACCCCATGATGTGAAGCATGAATCTAATATATCGCTGTTTAAGACCAAACTTAAGAAATATTTGCTTGAAAATGTTGAGATACTTCTAGCTTAAATTTCATTCAAGATTTATGGTTTATGGTATGGATTTATTTTGTAATATTCTTTTTATTTTTTTCTTTCTTTTTGATTTTTTAATTTTGAACTTATATTTTTAAAATTATAATATATTAAAAACATTTATCTTTGTCACACATTGGCCAACTTGCCTCAAAAATGCCTTAAGGCGCTGAGGCCTTAACATTATTGTAAAGTTTTTAATAGAATAATAAATAATATTAATAAAAAAACTCGCATTGGTTGAATTCTTTCTTAAGGTGGGTATTAACTTCGAGTTTAGCCGCTAAAATCTTTATTTTTCACGATTACTTTTCTTGAATAATCCATTTTTAAGAATACAAACTTTGTGAAAACTTGCTTTGGGCTATTCCCCATCAAGTTATAATAAAATTTGCCACACATATGCCTTTTTTATGCCTTGTTTTACTGAGTTAGTTTTCACTTTAGCGGCTAAACTCGAACTTAGTAATCACCTTTAAGATGAAATCTCATTGATTGAAGTACATATGAAGTACATAGCAGTATTTGAATAACAGATCGCGGTCTTAAGTTTCGGTTTCAGTCTGAGTTTTTGAACTGCCAAATGAAGTTCGTTGAACAGTAGAATTTCGTGTCTTTAGATAAACTGAATATTGAGACCGCAGTGACCGAACTACAGATTAAGCCTCATTGATTGAATCCTTTCTGAAGACCAAGTCTTATTAATTGGAGTGAAGGCGGAAGTATTCTCATTTGAATTGCAGAGTGCATGCTGAAATTTACGTTTAAGTTGTAGACCAAAGCCTCAATGTTTGAATGAAATTTGATATTTGCAAGTTTGTTAAACAGAAGAGTTATGTCTCATTGTTTGAATAGAAGATTGAGGTCAAACTGATTGATCTGCAGACTGAAGTCTCAATGATTGAACTGATGCTAAGGACTAAGTCTGATTCATTGAACTTGGATGTGCTGCTGACCAAATTTCCAATACTTGCTTTACAAAATAAAGTTCGATATTTCAATGTTTGTTCAATAATTGAGCTAAGTATCTTTGGTTGAACTGAGTATACTCCCAAGTTGTAGTGATGGAACTAATACTGTAGCCGAAATTTCAATGCTTGAATTGTAGATATAAGTATCAATAATTGAACTATAGGCTAATGTCACAGGGATTGAATTTCAGACGTAAGTTGCCACTGAATTGCTTATCGAAGTCTCAGTGATTGGACCACAGACCGATGTCTCAGAGGATGAAATACACTTGTGAGACTCAGTCATTGGTTGAACTGTAGACATCACATTGATGTGTCAATGGTTGAATTGTAGACGGAAGTGTCAGTCAGTTAGTGGTTGAACTTCAGTTCTAAGTCATCGTTGCAATGCATATCGAAGTCTCAGTGGTTGAAATGCACATTGAAGTTTCAGTGATTGGGTGAACTGAAGACAAAAGACTGCAGTGCAGTGCAGTTTCCATGTTTGAGTGATTGAACTGCAATCAGTGGTTTTACTGATCACCAGATTCTCAATGCTTGTATAGCTTGTATAACATTAAAATGATTGGATGTTTTGGTGGAGAGTAGAGCTAAGTATCATTGGTTGAACTGAAGATCGAGGTTTCACTGGTTGGATTATAATGTACACTGAAGTTTTAGTGATTGAACTGATACTACTTATACGAAGTTTAAATTGTTGAAGTGCAGATGTAAGTATGAAGAGTTGAAGTGAAGTTTCAGTGATAAGTGCAGTTTCAGTGATAAGTGCACAGTGAAGTTTCAGTTATTGATTTGGCTTCGTACATGCTCTTGAGCATCAATAAGAGACTTCATCAGCCTCTGCTTGATGAAGTCTCTTATTAAGTCTCATTTCTAATTTTGATATTTGGGCGTGTCAGTGGTTGAACTACAGACTGAAGTCCGGTGTTTGAACTATCATCCCTTACATTGCAGAATGAAGTTTTCTATTTCGATGTTTGTTGAAGAATAGAGCTAAGTACCATAGGTTGAACAGATCGAGGTCTCTGTAGCAGAGAATGAGGCCGACCCATTGTTGTCGGCGGCGGCTGACACTAATTTTTTGCCTCCGGTGGCGGCGACTTGACGGCTAAGCCGATATAAATATGCCTATTCGGTGGCGGACAATTATCCATTATAAAATCAATTTGAAGTTATCCGAATGGTAATGAGATTAGTTGTACAACCAATCTTCCAATCACATTTACATTTCATTCAAATTTTCTGAGCTAATTATTATAGCAACTTGATATTGACTGATTTTGGGTGGAAAGTTAAACATTTTGACAAAAAATACAAAAATTGTTAAAATTTTTTTCTGATTTAAATCAATATTTTTGATTAATTGGCGGCAAATTTTGAGTCGAGATGAGTCGACATATTCGGCGGCGACTTCGACTGGCAAAAACTGGTCGGCGGCGGCTAACAACAGCGGCGCGTCTCGGCAGCTTCATTCTCTGCTCTGTAGTAGAACTAAAATATCGAACTGATACTGCAGATGAAGTCTCCATTGTTGAATTATAGACGGATGTGTCAATAGTTGAACTGCAAACGGAACCACCGAAGACCATAAGTCTTAGCTGATATTCATATCGAAGTCGACTGACCGCAATCTCAATGGTTGAAATGCAAATATGATTGGATGAATGTCAGGAAGTGTCAATAGTTGAACTGAAGAGTGAAGCCTCAGGGGGTGAACAACAGACCGATGTCTCAACATCGTTGAAATGCACTTTTTAAGTCTCAACACACAAAAAAAAAAATTTCTGATTCAATCACGAAATTAATTGATCCAATTAATTTTTTAATTGAAATGTCTTCAATCACGAAAATGATAGTATCAATCACAGTTTTAATTGGGCATAGAAAAAATTCTTGATTAAAAAATTAATTGATGTTATTAGCAATTTTCAATTAATTTTTTAATTGATTCAATTAAAAATTTAATTGATTTTGAATGCAAACCCCAATTAATTTTTTATTTAAAAAGTTAACTATTTTCAATTACTTTCTGAAATGTTCGTCCCTTTTTTAACTGACGTAGTCTTCCGAATTTGATTAAAACGTTAATTGTATCAATTAATTTTTTAATTAAAAATTTTAAAATTTTCAATCATTGACTTAATTAACTTAATGTTTCTATCTTGATTAAAAAGTTAATTGTATCAATTAATTTATTAATTGAAAAAACATTCAACTTCAATTAACTTTTTAATTGGAAATATTTTGGTGATATTTTTTTCTGTGAATGATCGATTGATCTGAATATGAATTGCAGGAAGTGTCAATAGTTGAACTGAAGAGTGAAGCCTCAGGTGTGAACAACAGACCGATGTCTCACCATCGTTGAAATGCACATTGATGTCTCAATGATCTATTGAACTGAATATGAAATTGTCAATAGTTGAAATGCAGGCTGAAGTATGATCCTATTTACACTATTTTTTAGCTGAAAAATTTTGCTCCATAGAATTCTCAAACTTGACCTCCTCTTCTGTTCGGAAGGTGTGGTCTTAATTGGTCCCTGTATTCATACACGAATTCGTGATAGCAGCGCTTTTTCTGAATTTATACTCAACTCTCCATTTTCCATACAATTCTTCCAAGTTAAGCCTTCTTTGGAGCCAAATTTTGGCTTTTACTCAGTGTGCGAAAGTACTCATTTCGATTGTTTCTCATTTTATGTATTAGAATATGTATACGATTAATGACCATATGTAATATTCTCTTATACTAATCGCTTATGAACTATAGCATGTAAGACACCTACATTGTAATTCTCGTTGTTGAATAAAATCAGTCTGCAACCAGCCTCTATCGTGTTTAAATGTAACACTCATATTCTAGAGTTTTTGAAGTTGAAATTTCCTGCCTTCTTAACTTGATCATATTGCCATGAGGACCTCAGTAATTTTTTTTTTCAAACCATTCTAATATACATTGAATTGGTATTGTCACTTCAATATGAATTTCATCTCTTCTATTGTTGCTGTTGCAATGACAATTTTCTCGACCCATATGTATTGAGTTGACAGTTGTATAAATTATCATTCAATGCCTTTGCGACAAAAGGATGATGATGACGATGATGCACATGACAATTGCATTGGTAATTGGCATCCATGTGTAGTTGGTCTTATTTCCATCAAGTCTTTTAAATTTTATTAAGGATACACATGTGACACATTAGTTGTCATATTTTTATAAAGATAGAGAAAGTGAACATTTTGCTTATTATTTCCTTTCAGAATACCTTATTATTCTGGAAAATCTTTTAATGATGGATTTAATGAACACTAGAGAAAAAGATTGCAAGGAAGCTAAAGTCATCAGTGCTTGAATGACGTTAGTCTTAATATGGTGAAAATTATGTTTATTAAAATCAGAGAGTATGTCCTGCATCTCAGGGTGAATTCTTTTATCGGGAGTGTTTTCACAACATTGATTAGCATACCAATGAGAAACCAAATAGTGTAAGAAGAACCGAATATTTCAATACCGTTGAAGTAGCAAAAAATCGATACGTTTTCATGCTCATTGCAAATACCAATTATTGCTCAGAAGAAGAACTACCTTCAGCTTTAATGGAAATTGAAAGATGATCAGATCTTTGAAAGGGCAGAATAATAAGTAATGCCATATAGATTATTCATATGGAGGGAGATAGGAAGGCAATTACAAAAAACGGAAAGATATAGCGAAACCATTGAAACATACCCTCTACAAGAGGGAGGAGAAATAAGGCTCTACGATTTTTATGAAAAGGGGAATTGCATGACGGACAGTATATAGACTACTTTCCTAGGTCAAAGAAGAGGGAAAAGAGTTTTTATATATAGTTCATTGGCCATGATTCCTAAAGAGCAGTATGTCAAACTTGAAGAACTTTTAAATATGAATTTGAGAAAATCTAAAGATTTTCCTCTAACAGGTTGGCTGATAAGTCCCCGATCTGACACATAGATGGCGTCGCTAGTATTAAATGCATATTATTTTTATATAGTGCCAACCTTCAAATGATTCGTGTCAAAATTTGACGTCTGTAAGTCAATTAGTTTGTGAGATAGAGCGTCTTTTGTGAAGCAACTTTTGTTATTGTGAACAAAATGGAAAAAAGGAATTTCGTGTTTTAATAAAATACTGTTTCTGAAGGGAAAAAAATACGGTGGAAGCAAAAACTTGGCTTGATAATGAGTTTCCAAACTCTGCCCCAGGGAAATCAACAATAATTGATTGGTATGCAAAATTCAAGCGTGGTGAAATGAGCACGGAGGACGGTGAACGCAGTGGACGCCCGAAAGAGGCGGTTACCGACGAAAACATCAAAAAAATCCACAAAATGATTTCGAATGACGTTAAATGAAGTTGATCGAGATAGCAGAGGCCTTAAAGATATCAAAGGAACGTGTTGGTCATATCATTCATCAATATTTGTATATGCGGAAGCTCTGTGCAAAATGGGTGCCGCGCGAGCTCACATTTGACCAAAAACAATAACGTATTGATGATTCTGAGCGGTGTATGCAGCTGTTAACTCGTAATACACCCGAGTTTTTCCGTCGATATGTGACAATGGATGAAACATGCCTCCATCACTACACTCCTGAGTCCAATCGACAGTCCGCTGAGTGGACAGCGACCGGTGAACCGTCTCCGAAGCGTGAAAAGACTCAAAAGTCCGCTGGCAAAGTAATGGTTTTTTGGGATGCGCATGGAATAATTTTTATCGATTATCTTGAGAAGGGAAAAACCATCAACAGTGACTATTTGATGGCGTTATCGGAGCGTTTGAAGGTCAAAATCGCGGCAAAACGGTCCCATATGAAGAAGAAAAAAGTGTTGTTCAACCAAGACAACGCACCGTGCCACAAGTCATTGAGAACGATGGCAAAAATTCATGATTTGGGCTTCGAATTGCTTCCCCACCCACCGTATTCTCCAAATCTGGCCCCAGCGACTTTTTCTTGTTCTCAGACCTCAAAACGATGCTCGCAGGGAAAAAATTTGGATGCAATGAAGAGGTGATCGCCGAAACTGAGGCCTATTTTGAGGCAAAACCGAAGGAGTACTACCAATATGGGATCAACAAATTGGAAGGTCGTTATAATCGTTGTATCGCTCTTGAAGGGAACTATGTTTAATAATAAAAACGAATTTTGACAAAAAAAATGTGTTTTTCTTTGTTAGACCGGGGACTCATCAGCCAACCTGTTATATCGGTAAGCGAAGAGTTTGTTTGAAAGCTAATGAAGAAACCAGAATACAAAGGTCACAAAGAAAGGCAGAATTGAAGGTAACACAGTGAACAAATGATATGATAGCTGAAGAGGTTATCACCGATTTCCAAGGGGCTTTTATGCTAAACAATAGATGATACGAATAGAGATAAATCGAAATCAATTTTGCGACTAATTTATTTTTATCAAAAACGTGTTGAAAGGCCAAAGTCGGTTTTTTGTAATCTTAAAACTAAGTATATACGGCCGTAAGTTCGGCCAGGCCAAATCTTATGTACCCTCCACCATGGATTGCATAGAAACTTCTACTGAAGACTGTAATCCACAATCTAATTACTTGGGTTGTGGTAACACTTGCCGATGGCAAGGTATCTTAAAACTTTTTAACACCGTTTTCTAAATTGTAAGTTAGTCCATACGGGGTATATATTAAACAAAAAAAAATCCGATTAAATAGGACAAAATTTTCTATAGAAATAAAATTTTGGTAGATTGTTTGTGAGCGACATCAATTATGTTATTTTGTATGATCAGATATCTGCCTCTACCTTTTCCAAACATGACCTCATTTTCTTATCGTACGATGTACAGATGCGGCGAGTGGAACGGACATTTTCCTTTAGAGATTTCAGGAATATAGATTTTGGAAACCTCTACTCTCAATTTGATCTTATCGATTGGTCTCCGATATATGGGATGGATAATGTAGATGAGCAGATCTCTTTTCTTCAGAATAATATAGTATATTTGTATGAATTATGTGTCCCTGTTAGGACTTTGGTTACGAGATCAAAGCCTCATCTGTGGTTTACGAACGATATAAGACGGGCCATTGATGGTAGGGATTTGCTCTACTCGAGATGGAAACGACTCAGGACTGCTACGCTTCATGATGAGTTTCGGGAGGCGAGAAGACATGTCAATTCTCTGATAAAGCACGCTAAATCGGCATGTTTTTCGAACCGATTTAGGTTCGCCTTGGGGACGAAGGATACCTGGAGGGTCATTAGGGATATTGGCATAGGTAAATGTGATAGAAAGGAGTGTCACATGGACCCAAATGTTTTGAAATATGCATTTGTGAACTTGCCATTTGTCTCAGTTGACACGGAGTTTTATAGCGACTTGTCTATGCCCTCATCGGGTTTGGATGTTACGAACTCATTCGAGTTTGGCAGCGTGACACAATATGACGTTCTTCGTGCCTTCACTCAGGTGAAGTCGGATTCGATGGGATACGACCATATAGATCCCAAATTTGTGAGAATTTTGCTGCCACTGATCCTGCCCTATGTCACCCATGCTTTCATTTCTATTTTGACAAGGAGTACTTTCCCCGATCTTTGGAAACATGCTAAGGTCATACCCATACCTAAGGGTGAATCGGAGTTTCGGCCAATATCACTGCTTCCCTTCTTTTCCAAGGTGTTCGAGAGACTTTTGAATGGGCAAATGCAGGAATTTCTGAATCGATATTCCCTTTTATCTTCAAGGCAATCGGGTTTTCGTTCGGGCCTCAGCTGCATAAGTGCTCTGGCTGATGTGTGTGAGGCTTTAAGATCTGATCAGGATGAGGGAAGAGTCAATTTTCTGGTGCTGCTGGACCATTCGAAGGCGTTTGATTTGGTGGATCATTCCCTTTTATGTTTGAAGCTAATGAACTTTTTTAATTTCTCGGCCAGTTCGGTACGTCTTCTGCATTCCTATCTCATTGACAGGAGACAGTCAGTATACACGGATATTGGTGCTTCGGATCCCTTAATTGTTTCAAGAGGCGTACCGCAGGGTTCAACTCTTGGTCCTCTCATTTTTCCTCTCTATATAAATGATTTGCCACATGTTTTGAGATATAGCAGGGTACAGATGTACGCTGATGATGTACAAATATATATGAGCAGCGATATCCGTTCTTTGAGCGCCGGTATAGACATGATCAATGACGACCTCCTTTCTGTGAACAACTGGGCTACAAGAAATGGATTACTCCTGAATCCAAGGAAGTCTAAATGCCTAGTGATACATGGACGTGGTATTCAAGTTCCTAACGACATTGAGGTTGAGATTGACGGACAACAGATGGAAATTGTTTCCACGGTCAAGAATCTTGTAGTATTGAATAGTAACTTGTCTTTGGGGGATCATATAAACTACATTGTTGGTCAGACATATGAGAAATTTAGAACTTTATGGCACACATAGCGATTTACGCCGCTCAAGACAAGGGTTATCTTAGCTAAGAGTTATGTCTTGCCAGGATTGTTGTATGGAAGTGAACTATTTTTGGGTTGCGATGCCGGAAGCAGACGGAAGTTGAATGTTGTTTACAATAATATTGTGAGATACGTTTATGGATTGAGGCGCTTTGACCATATCACCAGATACAGGGAACTTCTTTATGGCGTGTCATTCGATAACTTGTTGAGAATCCGACAACTTTTGTTCCTTCATAGAATTATTTATACGCGTGAACCTAGGTACCTATATGAGAGGCTTCGCTTCGCGAGGTCTAACAGGGGTAAGAAATTAGTTTCTTTGCGGCATCGAAGTCTGGTTTCAACTTGGCATTTCTTCACACATGCGATGAGCGTCTGGAATGTACTCCCTCATAACATACAACGAAACAGCAACACATTAGATTTCAAAAACATATTATTTTCCCATTATTCAAATTTATTTTCAAACTAATCTTAACAGCATATGCTATATTTTCTTTTCCTTTTGTCTTAATAATTATAATCATTTAATAATTATTTTTGTATTTAATTTTAATAATTATTTTTGTTTATTGTTTCCTTTTAAATTATAATATTTTCTCTTAATTCTTTAATTGTATTATTAGATTTTTTTGTTTCGCTTTTCTTTATTTATTTGAACCTAACGTAACTTGTTATTAAATTACTAAGAGGAAATACTTTATAATGAAAATTCCTGTACAGTAAATATAAGTCGTAAGTCTTGTTGTGCAGGATAAATAAATAAATAAATATTTGGCGATATTTACCAATTTTTGTATGATTGAGGATCGACTATATATAACTATAGACCGATATGGACCAATTTCGGCATGGTTGTTAGCGGTCATATACTAGCGCAATGTACCAAATTTCAACCAAATGGGATGAATTTTGATCCTCCAAGAGGTTCCGGAGGTTAAATCTGGGGATCGATTTATATGGGGGTTCTATATAAAATGATGGACCAATTTTTGCATGGTAGTTAGAGACCATATACTAACACCACGTACCGAATTTCAACCGGATCGGGTGAATTTTGCTCCTCCAAGAAATCTGTGGATCGATCATTATGGGGGCTTTATATAAGTATAGACCGATATGGACCAATTTTTGCGTGGTAGCTAGATACCATATACTAACACCACGTACCAAATTTCAACCGGATAGGATGAAATTTGCTCCTCCAAGAGGCTCCGGAGATCAAATCTGGGGATCGGTTTATATGGGGGCTATATATAATTATGGACCGTTATGGACCAATTTTGCATGGTTATTAGAGTCCATATACTAACACGACGTACCAAATTTAAACCGGATCGTACGAATTGTACGCCTCCACGATGCTCCTCAAGCCAAATCTGGGGATCGGTTTATATGGGGGCTATATATAATTATGAACCGATATGGACCAATTTTTGTATGGTTATTAGGGACCATATACTAATACCACGTACCAAATTTCAACCGGATCGGATGAAATTTGTTTCTCAAAGAGGCTCCGCAAGCCAAATCTGGGGGTCCGTTTATATGGGGGCTATACGTAAAAGTGGTCCAATATGGTCCATTTGCAATACCATCCGACCTACATGAATAGCAACTACTTGTGCCAAGTTTCAAGTCGATAGCTTGTTTCGTTCGGAAGTTAGCGTGATTTCAACAGACGGACCGACGGACGAACAAGCTTAGATCGACTCCGAATTTCACCACGACCCAGAATATAAATACTTTATGGGGTCTTAGAGCAATATTTCGATGTGTTACAAACGGAATGACAAAGTTAATATAGCCCCATCCTATGGTGGAGGGTATAATAAAATGAATTCTATTGTTTTGTTTTCAAAAATGTATGCTACTTCAATTTTATTCAATCTACTCCACTTTTTTCCAAAATCTATTTCACTCAATTTTTCACTAGCGGCAGCACTGACCATGACCCAGAATGTAAATACTTTATAGGGTCATAGAGCAATATTTCGATGTTTTAACATACTCCTATCCTATGGTGGAGGGTATAAAAAGCTTGCTTTCAGGCGTTTGATAGGTATGTAATATGATGCCTACTTTCAGGCTAATAATTCGACGAGCTCCTTGAATTATATTTGTCTTGTGCATTTTAGGCAAGCAATATATTTAGATGAATTTTAAGAAGTTTTGAACACCAAAAAAATTGGTATCCCGATAAATAGCGGTCGTTTCTAACGAAATCCTAGATAATACATAAATAAATTAACTCATCTTATTTTAAAACCATAGTCTGCTTTCAGGCTTTTGAAAATAAGATTATATGATGCCTACCTGCAGCCTGATCAATGAGGTACCTGAATAATATGTGTCCCTTGGAACCTTGGATTTTTGACAATCAATACATATGAATTCATGAACTTCTACAAGTCTTGAGACAAAGTATGTTTAAAGACAAATAAAATATAAAAGTCCATTTGCACAAAGGTTGAAACTCGACTTTTTTTAATTTTTTGGAAAAATTCAATAGTGAAGGGTGGTTAAATTGTAAGGGCCGATGTTGAATGTGAACCACACCAAAACACCAAGTTTTTTCCCAATTTTATTTGACATTTCTCTATTTCAGACTTACTCAATTGGAGAGATACACAATCCAACAACGTGTTAAATGGTTCCAAGAAATGGCAACAGTAGATGATCAATTTTCGAAGAAAATCATCTTCAGTGATGAGGCACATTTTCACCTCAGTGGATTCGCCAATAAACAGAATTGCCGTATTTGGGCGAGTGAGAATCCAAGAGTGATTGTCGAAAAACCAATGCACCCACAAAGAGTGACTGTTTGGTGCGGTTTATGGGCTGGCGGCATCATCGGGCCGTATTTTTTCCAAAATGAGGCCGGTCAGGCAGTTACTGTGAATGGTGTTCGCTATCGTGAGATGATAACGAACTTTTTATGGTCCGAATTGGAAGATATGGATGTGGACGATATGTGGTTTCAGCAGGACGGTGCCACTTGCCACACAGCTAAGGAAACATTGGCTCTTTTGCGCAACAAATTCAATGGCCGTTTTATCACACATAATGGTGATGTCAATTGGACGCCAAGATCATGTGATTTGACACCTTTGGACTTTTTTCTTTGGGGTTATTTGAAAGAAAAGGTGTACGTCGATAAGCCAGCAACAATTCAAGAGCTAAAGGATGAGATAATTCGGCACATTAACGGCATAGAACCTCCATTATGCCTCAGCGTCATCGAAAATTTGGACCATCGGATGAAGGTGTGCCACCGAGGTCGCGGCGCCCATTTGGGCGATATTTTGTTCCATACATAATTGAGTAATACCAATATATCATAATAAAATAAAATTACAATAATTTCCTAAATAGTTTGTGTTTTATTCAAAATCAACATCGGCCCTTGAAATTTTAACCACCCTTTAATTTTTTCTAACATCGATCACATCGTAGCTATTCAGATAACCTTAACTGGATAATCAAAATATTATGTATCCTTTGGATTTTTGACAACCAATACATATGAATTCATGAACTTCAAAAAGTCTTGAGGAAAAATATGTTTCATCTCTCGTTTTCATTATAAAATGGAAGAGTAGATTTTCAATTATGTTGAAAGTCGACTTTGTCAAATTTTTGCAAAACATCAATAGTCATTTTGTCTATTTTCGAAAATTCCGATTTTGATTACGATTAAAACAACTAGATCGTATCGCAGCAATTCATATAATCCTAAAACGGCAAATGGCAATTGTTATACCAATACTTTATGGCTAAAATATCGACATATTGCTATAGGTAGCGATTTAAACAGACGGCATATATGCAACCAAAGCGTAGTTAGGCCTTTACACATTTGTATCGTGCATTTCAGTGATTCCATTGATAAAAAACTCGGATAATAATTATAAATAAATTCATTAATTAATCTTATTTTAAAAGCCTACCTTAATGATTTTGAAAAGAGCAAAATATGATGCCTACTTTCAGGCTGATAGTTCTAAGAACCACTATCGAAATTAACATTTCAATGAGTTCCCTAAATAACATGTTTCCCGTCGTCTTTAGACAACCGAGATATATATGCATGAACTTCACGAGGTCACGAGACAAAATACGTTCCATTCATTCTCTCTGCTCATTTTCGCGTTATATTTTGAATTAAGATTTTCTTTTTGACGCTATTGTTATCTCAACAGCGACAATGTCACTCACTTGCACGCTTTCGTGACAATATTATGACAACAATGACAAAGGCAAACAGTTTTAACAGATAAACCACATACTGTCTCATACAAGTGCCATCTCCATAACCCTCCCCAGTTCACAATATACTTGTACCACGATTAAAATCCTAATACAATTTGATTGTAGAGTTTATGAGAAGGGGGGATGGTGTAAAGAATGAAGGTGATTGAAAGGCATGTATGCATGGAAGGTTATGTATTGTAAGAAAGTTAAGGTAAGCTAAGAAAACAAATAAGAAAGTCATACCACAATGACGCCGCCGACACTGACGATTACCAACACAAAGAGTTTGTGGTTACACCGGCGGCAGGTGTGGGAGGAGAATGATTTTTAACTTTAGGTGAAACTCACTTTCAAAGGATTTCTTTCAAAGGGGCCTTTGGATCTCCAATATTCAATGATGTAGCGATAAGAGCTGGGGCACAAAGGCAAGTGAACATGAAGAAAGAAAGTCCCATAGAGGCTATGCCGACTGGTGATGTATAGGCTCGGGGATATCTATAAAACGCCGCCTCTGAAAACCCTTTTTGTGTTTGGTCGAGATTGAGATTGAACCCACGAACCTTTGCGTGCAACATGGACTTGCTAACCATTGCATCGCGGTGGCTCTCAAATCTAAAACCAATCCTTTAAATTAACAATTCATGGGAAAACTCGTGCTTTTACAGAAAAAATTCGTTGCTTATTTTCCGGCATCACAATTGTTTTAGACGCATTTGTTCGATTTTTATTGTAGAACACCGAAAACATTTTTTTAAGGAGATCCACGATACAAAATTTATGAAAACAATTGAAAAAGTGCTAAAGTTGACACTTGAGTGGCACAGAGGTGACACTGACTCTTATCGCAGGATAAGTCCAACACATTTACCGATTTTAAGTTAAGGCACCGACCACATCCGCAATTTTAAAGAGATCCGGAAACAAAAATTATGAAAGGTATTGCAATAAAAAATGAAATAATGAAAAATTCGCAAAAAAGTAGCAGAAAATGTAGAAATTATAACATTTAGTGGCACAGAAATGTTAACGCTTAAAAAAGTAGTAAATTTACCAATTAAGTGGCACAACGGTAACACTGGTTCTAATCGAAGAAAAAGTCATGGTTCTATTTTATCTTAAAGTTTTGTTATCTTAAGACACATCCGTAATTTTAAAGGGATCCGGAATCAAAAAAAGGTGGCACAAAAGTGTCAAAGCTAAAGAAAAGTTGCAAATTTTCCACTTTGTGTGGCACAACAGTATCATTTTTCTTTTCGAGGAAGCAGCTGTACACATAAATTCGATTTGATGTTAAGCCACCAATCACATCCGTAATTTTAAAGGACCCTCGATAAAAATTTACCAAAAATATTGAACAGAAAACTGAATTAATTAAAACATTACAAAAAGGTGGCACAAAAATGTACAAATTATAGCAACGCCATAAAATAGCTGGACTTCACGAATATAGGCACAAAGCCAAAATGGAGTATGACCACGGTTGCCATAGTTGGTATAATTCTACCAAAAATGGTAGATTTTTTACTGATTGGTAGATTGGTTGAATTCTACATGTTTTGGTAGATTTTTCCAAATATTCCTCTTCAACTAAGAGGTACTTCAAAAAATTTCTATAAAAAAAATTTTTGACAAAATTTTCTATAGAAATAAAATTTAGACAAAATTTTCTATAGAAATAAAATTTTGAAAAAAAATTTTGATAGAAATAAAATTTTGACAAAATTTTCTATAAGAAATAAAATTTTGGCAATTTTTTCTATAGAAATAATATTTTGATAAAATTTTCTATAAGAAATAAAATTTTGGCAATTTTTTCTATAAAACTCAAATACATGTTTTGATAGATTTTGGTTTGGAAATTTTTCCTCTCCAAAAATTTTCTATAGAAAAAAAATGTTGCCAAAATTTTCTATGGAAATATAATCTTAACAAAATGTTCTTTAGAAATAAAATTTTGACAAACTTTTGGATAGAAATAAAATTTTGTCAAAGTTGTATTGCTATAGAAAATTTTGTCAAAAATTTGTCACAATCGAGAAGTACAATTTTGACTTATAGACGTAAAAGATTGACAAAATCTTCTATAGAAATAATATATTGGCAAAATTTTCTATAGAAATAAAATTTTGTTTGAATTTTCTATAGAAAAAACATTTTGCCAAAATTTTATATAGAAATATTTAAAATGTTAACAAAATTTTCTATAGAAATAAAATTTTGACAAACTTTTCTATAGAAATACAATTTTGACAAAATTTTCAAGAAGTACAATTTTGACTTATAGACGTAAAAGTTTGACAAAATCTTCTATAGAAATAAAATTTTGTTTGAATTTTCTATAGAAATAACATTTTTTAAAATTTTCTATAGAAATAAAATTATGACAAAATTTTCTATAGAAATAACATTTTGTCAAAATCTTCTATAGAAATAAAATATTGGCCAAATTTTCTATAGAAATAAAATTTTGTTAAAATTTTCTATAGAAATAAAATTATGACAAAATTTTCTATAGAAATAAAATTTTGTCCAAATATATAGAAATAAAATTTTTATAAAAAGTTTCTATAGAAAATTTTGACAAAATTTTCTATAAAAAAAATTTGGACAAAATTTTATATCAAAAATAAAATTTTGACGAAATTTTCTATGAAATAAAATTTTCTCAAAAATTTCCATAGAAATGATATTTTGACAAAATTTTTGAAAGAAATAAAATTTTGACAAAATTTTCTATAAAAACAATATGTTGACAAAATTTTCTATAAAAAAGTAAATTTTGACAAAATTTTCTGTAGAAATAACATTTTTTAAAATTTTCTATAGAAATAAAATTATGACAACATTTTCTATAGAAATAATATTTTGTCAAAATCTTCTATAGAAATAAAACTTTGTTAGAAATAACATTTTGTAAAAATTTTCTATAGAAATAAAATTATGATAAAATTTTCTATAGAAATAACATTTTGTCAAAATTTTCTATAGAAATAAAATTTTGTCCAAATATATAGAAATAAAATTTTTATAAAAAGTTTCTATAGAAAATTTTGACAAAATTTTCTATAAAAAAAAATTTTGACAAAATTTTATATCAAAAATAAAATTTTGACGAAATTTTCTATGAAATAAAATGTTGTCAAAATTTTCCATAGATATGAAATTTTGACAAAATTTTTGAAAGAAATAAAATTTTGACAAAATTTTCTATAAAAAAATGTTGACAAAATTTTCTATAAAAAAGTAAATTTTGACCAAATTTTCTATAGAAATAAAATTTTGACAAAATTTTCTATAGATATAAAATTTTGACAAAATTTTCTATAGAAATAAAATTTTGACAAAATTTTCTATAGAAATAAAATTTTGACAAAATTTTCTATAAGAAATCAAATACATGTTTTGCTAGATTTTGGTTTGGCGATTTTTCCTCTCCAAAAATTTTCTATAGAAATAAAATGTTAACAAAATTTTCTTTAGAAATACAATTTTGACAAACTTTTCGATAGAAATAAAATTTTGACAAACTTTTCTATAGAAATACAATTTTGACAAAATTTTCAAGAAGTACAATTTTGACTTATAGACGTAAAATTTTGACAAAATCTTCTATAGAAATAAAATAGTGGCAAAATTTTCTATAGAAATAAAATTTTGTTAGAAATAACATTTTGTCAAAATTTTCTATAGAAATAACATTTTGTCAAAATTTTCTATAGAAATAACATTTTGTCAAAATTTTCTATAGAAATAACATTTTGTCAAAATTTTCTATAGAAATAACATTTTGTCAAAATTTTCTATGGAAAAAAATTTGTCCACATATATAGAAATAAAATTTTTATAAAAAGTTTCTATAGAAAATTTTGAAATTTTTTGAAAACATTTTATATCAAAAATAAAATTTTGACGAAATTTTCTATGAAATAAAATTTTGTCAAAATTTTATATCAAAAATAAAATTTTGACGAAATTTTTATAGAAATAAAATTTTGACAAAATTTGCGATAAAAAATGTTGACAAAATTTGCGATAAAAAAATGTTGACAAAATTTTCTATAGAAATAAAATTTTACAAAATTTTCTATAGAAATAAAATTTTTACAAAATTTTCTATAGAAATAAAATTTTGACAAAAATTTCTATAGAAATAAAATTATGACAAAATTTTCTATAGAAATAAAATTTTTAACAAATTTTCTGTAGAAATAAAATTTTTAAAAAATTTTCTGTAGAAATAACATTTGGCAAGATTTGCTATAGAAATAAAATTTTTAGAAAATTTTCTATAGAAAGAAAATTTCGACAACATTTTCTATAGAAATAAAATGTTGACAAAATTTTCTATAGAAATAAAATTCTTAAAACAATTTTCTATAGAAATAAAATTTAAAAAAAAAAATTGTAGAAATAACATTTTTAGAAAATTTTCTATAGAAGTAAAATTTTGACAAAATTTGCTATAGGAATAAAATTTTTAGAAAATTTTCTATAGAAAGAAAATTTCGACAACATTTTCTACAGATGATTTTTTGTATAGAAATAAAATTTTTAGAAAATTTTCTATAGAAAGAAAATTTCGACAACATTTTCTACAGATGATTTTTTGTGTTTGGTAGAATTTTCTCCAAGTTTTGGTAGATTATTTGTGGCTCGAGTGGCAACCGTGAGTACGACACCAAAAAGTAGTTAGAATATTTTTGGGCCTAGTTTTATATAATTTCTATTCAGAAGTTTACAAGTCTATCCAAGTAAAACTAAGTGTTGACAGCAAACAGGTCTAGCTAGCAATTTCAGCTGGACTTTGAATAAAGTACGAAAAGTTTCGGCTTTAAAATTTATTGGCACAATTCGCACTTATATTAAAATTCCTACAAACAAGGTTCGATAAAAATGGCATACAATAAATAATTAAGGAGACAACATACTTTTTAGTGCAAAAACTGCTAATAATTCTTAAAATCTCGTGGTCTTCTAAAAACTGCAATTATATCTACCAAGCAAGGACTAAAAATGGCGCATTAAAAACCACGCTTCTTGAAAAGATATACTGTTTCATTTAAAATAGTTGACAATTAAAACAATCATTCTTTAAACATGCACAATTAATTGTTAACAAATAGAGATTCCAAAATAAACTAAAATCCTTATGGGGTCTCTGTATGTGGCGGCAACACTAAGGTTTCGAGAAATTACAAAATACACTCCACTAAGGAACTCAAATTCATGTGGTCCCTTGTCATTGAGCTTAACATGGAATCGGGCAGCATTCAGTGATAAGAGAGATGTTCACCAATGTGGTATCACAATGGACCGAATAGTCTAAGTGAGCCTGATACATCGGGCTACCACCTAACCTAACCTAACCTAAATTCGTGTGGTCACTTATAAATTCTGTAGATGTGTGGTGGAACTTAGCTTCCTATTTGAATGCAAATTTTATCAAAATTTTTTATAGAAATGAAATTTTGACAAAATTTTCTATAGAAATGAAATTTTGACAAAATTTTCTATAGAAATAAAATTTTGCAATCAATTACACACGGCAATATACTGGGGTGGTGTGGGGTGGGCCCGCGATCAAAATTTACCAAAAATATTGAACATAAAAAAACCGCAAAAAGGTGGCACAAAAATCTACAAATTATAGCAAAGCCAAAAAAAAAGTTAGAAATTTACCACTTAAGTGACACAAAGATAACACTGGTTCGGGGATATAGTTCAAAAAAATGTAAGGAAGAAGTTCTGTTCTAACTGAAATTGTTTTTTCTATTATACATATGTATTTTTATTAGTTCTCCTATTTGATAGAAAGAAGATAGAAGTAGTACGATTGAGTTTAATGGCTATTACACTGATGGATACTACGAAATACATATAATGGTGAATTCTATGGAACTTCCTAAAATTTTGTAGGATCAAGGACAAAGGCCCATCAATGTGAATTTCCGCCTGCAATATTTACACAAAGATGAATTTATTGTTCAAATTCCTAAACTTTTCTTTACATTTAGACTTACATACAGATTCAATATCACCAAGTGAATGTGTGTGAAGAACAAGGAGTTCCATGCAAATAAACAGATATATAAACTTAAGAAAAAAAATTCCCGTATATATTTGTTATGCTTATTTTCTTAACATAACAACTTACTTATGTTAAGCACTTATCATATAAAAGACCTGTTTAAAGTCAAAACTCTCTCGCACACATACAGTCACATACAAACAAGGTTTACCTGTATATCAGATATAACTGTACACTAAAACTCACATATGTATTGTGTACATTTAAAGCGTCACATGAACATTAAAACCAAATACGACCTCTCACAAGCAAATGCCACGACGAGGCCATACAACTCTAACTGAAGAAAAATAAAAAAAACAGAATCTTTAGAAATTCGAAATTCAACAGATAAGTTATCCTTTCATAATGTTTTTGTTGTTCCTTGCCATTGTTTGGAGGTAGAGCTCATTGCAAGAAACTTGTTTACCCTTTTCAACAAAAAGTAGTAGGAATGAAAATTCTACGACTGCTAGCAAATGCATAATAAAGGACATGAGAATAAATAAAATATTAAATATCTGAAAGCATACTTCTAGGCATACAATACACAATACAATAAAAGCACCATTGAAGACAGTTGAAAAATTCGTGGTGCACAGTGGCAGGAGATTTACTATAAATAAAAGAAACAAAAAAAAACACAATATGGAAGAAAAGTACAATGGGAATTTTAAATATTTGTGGACTATGAAAATTCAAAAGTGAGTTATAAATGAATTAAAAAATTAATTTCACGATAACATCATGTTCAATAATCAAGAAGGACTCGCAACTAATAAAGGGGAAGCTTGCAACGTGGTAACATAATCTATTTAAGAGCTAACACTTGTTTAACTTTTTTTTATACCCTCCACCATAGGATGAGGGGTATATTAACTTTGTCATTCCGTTTGTAACACATCGAAATATTGATCTAAGACCCCATAAAGTATATATATTCTGGGTCGTGGTGAAATTCTGCGTCGATCTGAGCATGTCCGCCCGTCCGTCCGTCTGTTGAAATCACGCTAACTTCCGAACGAAACAAGCTATCGACTTGAAACTTGGCACAAGTAGTTGTTATTGATGTAGGTCGGATGGTATTGCAAATGAGCCATATCGGTCCACTTTTACATATAGCCCCCATATAAACGGACCCCCAAATTTGGCTTGCGAGGCCTCTAAGAGAAGCAAATTTCCGGCTGAAATTTGGTACATGGTGTTAGTATATGGTCTCTAACAACCATGCAAAAATTGGTCCACATCGGTATATAATTATATATAGCCCCCATATAAACCGATCCACCGATTTGGCTTGCGGAGCCTCTAATAGAAACAAATTTCATCCGATTCGGCTGAAATTTGGTACATGATGTTGGTATATGGTCTCTAATGACCATGCAAAAATTGGTCCATATCCGTCCATAATTATATATATAGCCCCCATATAAACCGATCACCAGATTTGACCTCCGGAGCTCTTGGAAGACCAATATTCATCTGATTCAGTTGAAATTAGGTACGTGATGTTAATATATGGCCTCAAACACCCATGCAAAAATTGGTCGATATCGGTCCATAATTATATATACACTCAAAAAAAAGTGAACTCTCTATTTCACTAAAGCCAATTTAACTTTATTTTAGTTCATGTAATTATTATGTTTGGAGAAAGTTTCGTTTACTCTAATAATTTTTTGCGTACGTTAGTTAAATGAACTAAAAAACGCGAAAAAATTATACTCAAATTAAGCAAAAAGATTTACTAAATTCGCACTTCCCACAAAATAGTTCATTATTTCTTTAAATTTGTAAATTTTACCAAAAATGCGTTCATCATGAACTTCGTATGTCACTAAAGACATTCTTGCATTTTTTAACTCCAAGTTTTTCCTTCAAACTACAAAATTTTCTTTGACAAGTGAAAAAAATGAATTATGCCTAACAAATTTTCTTACATTTGTCGAAAAATATTTACTTATTTTTGTGATATCGGCGACATCTCAGCGTTTGTAATACTGTTTAGTTAAAATTTTCTAAAAATATTCAAAATTTTCTAAAATTAACCAAAAATTTTCTTCCTGGTGGGTTCACTGTTTTTTCAGTGTAGGCCCCATATAAACCGATCCCCAGATTTGACCTCCGGAGCATCTTGGAAGATCAAAATTCTTCCCATTCCGTTGAAATTTGGTACGTGATGTTAGTATATGGTATCCAACAACCATGCAGGAATTGGTTCCTATCAGTCCATAATCATATATGGCTCCCATATAAACCGATCGTCAGATTTGACCTCCGGTGCCTTTTGGAGAAGCAAAATTCATCCGATCTGGTTGAAATTTGGTACGTGGTGGTAGTATATGATATTTAACAACCATGCCAAAAGTGGTCCATATCAGTCCATAATCATTTATAGCCCCCATATAAACCGATCCCGAGATTTGGTTTTGGAGCCTCTTGGAGGAGCAAATTTCATCCGAGTGAGTTTAAATTTGTGGATGACAGTCTTTCGTTGGAATTTGTGGATGACAGTAAGATTCGGCCTGGCCGAACTTACGGCCGTATATACTTGTTTTACTTTATTTCGTTATATTTCAAAGTATGTTAGGTTAGGTTAGGTTAGGTGGCAGCCCGATGTATCAGGCTCACTTAGACTATTCAGTCCATTGTGATACCACATTGGTGAACTTCTCTCTTATCACTGAGTGCTGCCCGATTCCATGTTAAGCTCAATGACAAGGGACCTCCTTCTTATAGCCGAGTCCGAACGGCGTTCCACATTGCAGTGAAACCACTTAGAGACCAGCAATACTGAGGTGGGATAATCCACCGCTGAAAAACTTTTTGGTGTTCGGTCGAAGCAGGAATCGAACCCACGACCTTGTGTATGAAAGGCGGGCATGCTCCCATATGGAAGGCGGGCATTGCTTCCATTTCAAAGTATATTAGTCTCAGAGTCTATCAATCCTAATCTTCAAAGCATTCAAGTTAAAGGTTTGCTACCAGCTGTTGGATTCGAAACACTGTTACAATCGCGACATCTAGCTTAAGATTTCTTCTCTTTTAGGTTATTGTCATAACTTACCTGTATAACGGCATCGTTATTTTATTTTTATTTTTGTTTTTTTTTTTCAAAAATATTTCTATCGTTAAAGTGGTTCTATATATGTGTGTAGGGATTCTTAAGATTTCTTTTTGTTTGAGAATTGCCAGAAACCAATTCAGACATTTATTTTGTTATTTAGGAGACCCGTAACAACACTTGCGAGAGAATAAAACGCCAAACATAAAGGCTCACATGTGAATTGGATTTATCCATAAACAAATAATTGTAGAGTGAAAAAATTAAATTTTATTATAATTTGAGTATTTATTTGTGGTTGAGAATTGTATAAAATACTAATAAAAAATAAGGCATATAAATATAATTCCACATTTAATTGATAAGACAATGGGGTTCTGAGCAAAGGCTATCAGTGGCTCTAAGGTTTGGAGAAATTGTGAAAAAAATGCTGACAAAATTTTCTATAAAAATAAAATTTTGAGAACATTTTCTATAGAAATAAAATTTTGACAAAATATTCTATACAAATGAACTTTTGACAAAATTTTCTATATAAATAAACTTTTGACAGAATATTCTATAGAAATAAAATTTTGAGAAAATTTTCTATAGAAATAAAATTTTTGACAAAAGTTTCTATAGAAATAAAATTTTGACAAAATTTTCTATAGAAATAAAAATTTGAAAAAAATTTCTATAGAAATAAAAATTTTCTATAGAAATAAAATTTTGAGAAAAGTTTCTATAGAAATAAGATTTTGAAAAAATTTTCTATAGAAATAAAATTTTGAAAAACTTTTCTATAGAAATGAAATTTTGAACAAATTTTGTATAGAAATAAAATTTTGAGAAAATATACTATAGAAATAAAAATTTTCTATAGAAATAAAATTTTGAGAAAATTTTCTATAGAAATAATATTTTGAAAAAAAATTTCTGTAGAAATAAAATTTGAAAAAATTTTCTATAGAAATGAAATTTTGAACAAATTTTCTATAGAAATAAAATGTTTCAAAAAATTTCTATAGAAATAAAATTTTGACAAAATTTTGTATAGAAATGAAATTTTGCAGCAATTTTCTATAGAAAAACAAATTTGTAAACATTTGCTATAGTAATAACATTTTGTCGAAATGTCTTCTATAGATATAACAATTTGACAAAACTTACTATAGAAATAAAATCTTGACAAAATTTTCTATAGAAATAAAAATTAAGACAAAACATACTATAGAAATCAAATTTTGACAAAATTTCTATAGAAATAATATTTTGACAAATTTTCTATAAATGGTGATACGGTCAAAATTTGGTCAAGGGAAAACGCGTGTAAATCGGTGAAATCATTTATTTAAAAAATCAAATTAAATTTCTTTTTCAAGTTTAATTAGTATAAAATTCAGGAAAAATATTCAGTTAGGCTTTCGCTTTTCCAAATCCGAATTGCCGGGCCTCACGCTTGACACCTGCCATCAGATTTTGTACAGCCACCTTGTCCACCTTCTTCGCCGCAGAAAGCCAGTTTGCCTTGAGCTGCTGCTCGTCCTTAGCAGTTTTTTTGGTCTTCTTTAGGTTCCGCTTGACAATAGCCCAGTATTTCTCAATTAGGCGGAGCTCTAGCGTGTTGGGAGGGTTCTTGTCCTTGGGAACCACCTGCACGTTGTTGGCGGCATACCACTCCATGGCCTTTTTACCGTAATGGCAAGATGCCAAATCCGGCCAAAACAGTACGGAACAACCGTGTTTCTTCAGAAAAGGCAGCAGACGTTTATTCAAACACTCTTTCACGTAAATTTCTTGGTTGACAGTCCCGGAAGCTATGAAAATGCTGCTTTTCAAGCCACAGGTACAGATGGCTTGCCAAACCAGATATTTCTTTGCGAACTTTGACAGTTTTATGTGCTTGAAAATATCTGCTACCTTTCCCCTTCCTTTTGCCGTATAAAACTCCTGTCCCGGAAGCTGCTTGTAGTCGGCTTTGACGTAGGTTTCGTCGTCCATTACCACGCAGTCAAACTTCGTCAGCATCGTCGTGTTTTGGCCGTCGTATTTTGTTTATCATCGCGATTTGGAGTCACTACCTTCTTGTAAGTCGATAGTCCGACTCGTGTTTTTTTTGGCTCGATGCACGGTTGTAGACAATACACCCAGCTTATTTGCGGCATCTCGGAGAGAGAGGTTAGGGTTTCGCTTGAAACTACTGGCAACTCTCTTTGTCGTCTCAGCGGCTTCCGGTTTTCGATTTCCCCCCGATCCAGACTTCCTGGCTGTCGACAAACGTTCCCCAAACACTTTAATTACATTTGTAACGGTTGATTTGGCAACTTTTAGCGATTTTGCCAGCTTTGCGTGCGAGTAGCTCGGATTTTCGCGATGCGCGAGCAAAATTTTGATACGCTGCTCTTCTTGCTTGGACGGCATTTTGACAACTGAAGAGTGAATTCCAAAATCAAAATAGGAGCAACATTCTACACACACACACCTTCAAAATGAGGGGTGTTCAGGTTTTTTAAATGCAAAATTGAAAGAAATACGTCAAGTTTATATTGACCAAATTTTGACCGTTTTGATACAATTTTCCATAGAAATAAACTTTTGATAAAATTTTCCATAGAAATAAAATTTGGACAAAATTTTCTACAGAAACAAAATTTTGCAAAAATTTTCTGTTGGAAAAACATTTTACAAAAGTTTTATGTAGGAAAAAAATTTTTTTTTCTATAGAAATTAAATGTTTACAAAATTTTCTATGGAAATAAAATCTGGACACAATTTTCTATAGAAATAAAATTTGGACAAAATTTTCCATTGAAATAAAGTTTTGGCAAAATTTTCTATAGAAATAAAATTTTGGCAAAATTTTCCATAGAAATAAAATTTTGACAAAATTTTCTATAGAAATAAAATTTTGACAAAATTTTCTATAGAAATAAAATTTTTAATTTTCTATAGAAAGAAAATTTTGACAAAATTTTCTATAAAAATAAAATTTTAGCAAAATTTTCTATAGAAATAAAATTTTGACAAAATCTTTTATAGAAATAAAATTTTGACAAAATTTTCTATAGAAATAAAATTTTTAAAAATTTTCTATAGAAATAAAATTTTTCAAAAATTTTCTATAGAAATAAAATTTTTCAAAAATTTTCTATAGAAATGAAAATTTTCAAAAATTTTCTATAGAAACAATATAGGAAAAATTTTCCGTAAATATAAAATTTTGAGAAAATAGTCTATAGAAATAAAATTTTGGGAAAATTTTCTATAGAAATAATATTTTGAAAAAAAATTCGATAGAAATAAAATTTTGCAAAAATTGTCAATACTAATAACAATTTTTTCAAAATTTTGTATAGAAATAAAAGTTGGGAAAATTTTCTATAGAAATAAAATTTTGACAAAATCTTCTATAGAAATAAAATTTGGAGACAAATTTCTATAGAGATAGAAATACAATTTTAAATATAAATAAAATTGTTTTCAAAATTTGCTATAGAAATAAAAGTTGGGAACATTTTCTATAGAAATAAAATTTTGACAAAATTTTCTATAGAAATAAAAATTTGACAAATTTTCTATAGAAATAAAATGTTGACCAAATTTTCTATAGAAATAAAAGTTGGGTAAATTTTCTACAGAAATAAAATTTTGACAAAATTTTCGATAGAAATAAAATTTTGACAAATTTTCTATAGAGATAACATTTTGCGAAATAGAAAATTTCATATTCGAAAAATGTATTCTCACTAACTGAACTGTTTTAGATAACATGCTCTAGAGGTGTGCGCGTGACACGAAATTCTCGTGACATGCGTGATTCACGCGTGAATCATGTGAGTCGTGAACTAAATTCAAAGCAACTCTCGTGAATGTGCGTGAATGGGACTAAAATTAATGTGTCGCGCATGAGCGTGCGTGAGAAATAAAATCGGTTCATAAATGTGTGTGAATAAAATTTCTGCATAATCACGCTCACGAAAAAAATCAAGACTTAATTCATACCAGTATGTTAGCTGAAATTAAGTTAGCTCTCGAACTATATTCTATTTTTTAACTTTGTTACCTGTGCTGATTTCCGTATGGAAAATGTTGTGAGTCTCGTGAATCACGTGAATTGTCATGAATCGTGCGTGAGCGTGAGACTTTGAAAGTAGTTCGTGCGTGTGTACTTTCATTTTTCATTTCGTGAATGTGCGTGAGTGGGGTTGGCTACAACACGTATCGTGCGTGCATTTCGTGAATGTGCGTGAGTGGGATTGGCTACAGTACCGATCGCGCGTGAATAAACGATTTTCTTCGTGAATGTGCGTGAGTGGGAGTAAAATTCCAGTCACGCGCACACCTCTAACATGCGCACACCTTTAAGAGGTAACAAAGAACACCTTTAAGCTTTACCAAAATGGACATTAAAAAACTCTTCTCATTCAACATAATAAAAAAAACATAAACGATATGGAAATTATAACTCAGAGTATATTTTTTGTCAATTTTCTCTGATTCTCGCTTCCTTTTTTAATTCACAATTAAATATGTATATTATTTGAATAGACTTGTTCCAAGTACTCGCCTAAGTTATTCTTTTATGATGTATGCTCGTTTTGCTTTATCCTATAAAATCCTTCACTTAAATGAAATTCCTTGCTTTTGATGGTTGGTGAAGCGTTGAGAGGGTTTTTTTGCGCTATTTCATCATTTTGCAAATTGCACCTAATGCTGATTAAAAAATGGAGAAAAATATGTGTGAATAATGAAGAGACTGGAGGTGGGGTGGGGTGGTTGAAATGATGTGCGGAACATGTGTTAGAATTCATATATGAAATAGCATATAAGGAAGTGATTATGATACTTGAATATTTTATTTTCGCATATTCATCACAGAGGCTGTTGCCATCGTCTCCATTTTTTCATTTTTTTTTGGAATGTTCGTGGTGTCTCGCGGTGGTGAATTGCATCAGCATTTCTAAAGATTAGATGGAGTAGTTATATATGATGGTTTATATATTTTTTTTTTTGCGCGCGATGCGTTATCATTCATTGCCATTTCGTGTTTGTTTGTTCTTCAATCATATTTTAAGGTTCTATGGTGTTTAAGATTCCTTCATATTATAAATAAATTTTAAATAGAAATAAAATTTTGCAAAAATTTTCTACAAAAATAAAATTTTGCAAACATTTTCTATAGAAATAAAATTTTGCAAAAATTTTCTATAGAAATAAACTTTTGTCCATTTTGTTTGTTTTTTGTTGGTTTCTCTTCGATCATTATTGTTGTTTTTGATCTTAGCTTAAAACCATGCATTGACTAAACTACAAGTGTAGCTTAACCAACAGAGGAAAAGTATGCTCGATGATTTGATTTTGGCAAAGGAAAAGAGATATGCTTTCAAATTTGTTTAGGCAGCAGCCGACTATCAAACCTATTTTCGGAAGGTTCAAGTGTAGTTCACTTTGGGTTGAGTGAATTACCCGAATTTATTCTGATAATTGGTTGATAGTTTTGCTGCAAGTAGAGGATGCTGATGATGAATGTGGTAATACTGAAACAGCTGTACATCCAACCATCTTGCAGTCTATAGGGCTTTGCCCAAAGAAATTTGGCAAGCATACGTTTCCTCTGTTGGTTTAGCTGCACTCGTAGTTTAGTCAATACATGGTTTTAAGCTGAGATTAAAAACAGCAATAATGAAATAAACTTTTGGCAACATTTTCTATAGAAATAAACTTTAGAAAAATTTTCGATAGCAATAAAATTTTGAGAAAATTTTCTATAGAAATAAAATTTTGAAAAAAAAAATTCTATAGATATAAACTTTTGGCAAAATTTTCGATAGAAATAAAATTCTGAGAAAATTTTCTATAGAAATTAAATTTTGACAAAATTTTCTATAGAAATAAATTTAATAAGAATTAATAAAAAGTGGCACAACATGGCAATATATTTGCCAAAGAAGCCTCAAGTGCAGAAAATTTTCTATAGAAATAAAAATTTTATGAAAATGTACTATAGAATTAAAATTTTGGAAAAAAAAAATTTATAAAAATAAAATTTTGCCAAATATTTCTGTAGAAGTAAAATTTTGATAAAATTTTCTATAGAAATAAAATTTGGAAAAAATTTTCTATAGAAATACAATTTTGAGAAAATTTTCTATAGAAATAAAATTTTGAGAAAAGTGTCTATAGAAATAAATTTTTGAGAAAATTTTCGATAGAAATAAATTTTTGAGAAAATTTTCGACAGAAATAAAATTTTGACAAAATTTTCTATAGAAATAAAATTTTGACAAAATTTTCTATAGAAATAAAATGTTAACAGAAAAAATTTGTCAAGTTTTTTTTCTATAGAAATAAAATTTTGAGAAAATTTTCTATAGAACTTAAATTTTGA
Organism: Haematobia irritans; assembly: GCF_050003625.1. NCBI lineage: Eukaryota > Metazoa > Arthropoda > Insecta > Diptera > Muscidae > Haematobia > Haematobia irritans. The sequence goes on from NC_134397.1 coordinate 20,775,480, forward strand.
CAAAATTTTCTATAGAAATAAGTTTAATAAGAATTAATAAAAAGTGGCACAACATGGCAAAAAGGTAGCAACAAAAGTAAACCTATGGAATTAAGTGGCACAAAAGTGTCAACGCTTAACAATGTAGCAAATTAAAAAAAAAATAAAGTGGCCTCCATAAAACTATTCTCTCACCGGATCTTGCACCTATCGACTATTAACTTTTCCGCATCCACTAATTGCCTATATTTAGGGTTTTTAATTATTCAATATATTTGACAAAGAAGCCTCAGTTGTAGAAAATTTTCTATAGAAATAAAAATTTTATGAAAATGTACTATAGAAATAAAATTTTGGAAAAAAATTTCATAAAAATAAAATTTTGCAAAATATTTCTGTAGAAGTAAAATTTTGACAAAATTTTCTATAGAAATAAATTTTTGATAAAATTTTCTATAGAAATAAAATTTTGACAAAATTTTCGATAGAAATAAAATTTTGACAAAATTTGCTACAAAAATAAAATTGTGACTAAATTTGCTACAAAAATAAAATTTTGACTAAATTTTCTATAGAAATAACATTTTGATAAAATTTTCTATAGAAATAAAATTCTAACAATATTTTCTATAGAAATAAAAATTTTATGAAAATATTTCTATAGAAATAAAATTTGGAAAAAATTTTCTATAGAAATAAAATTTTGAGAAAATTTTCTATAGAAATAAAATGTTGAGAAAATTTTCTATAGAAATAAAATTTTGAGAAAATTGTCTATAGAAATACATTTTTGAGAAAATTTTCGATAGAAATAAATTTTTGAGAAAATTTTCGATAGAAATAAATTTTTGACAAAATTTGCTACAAAATAAAATTTCGACAAAATTTGCTACAAAAAAAAATTTTGACTAAATTTTCTATAGAAATAACAGAAAAAATTTTGTCAAGTTTTTTTCTATAGAAATAAAATTTTGGGAAAATTTTCTATAGAAATTACATTTTGACAAAATTTTCTATAGAAATAAATTTAATAAGAATTAATAAAAAGTTGCACAACATGGCAAAAAGGTAGCAACAAAAGTAAAACTATGGAATTAAGTGGCACAAAAGTGTCAACGCTTAACAATGTAGCAAATTAAAAAAGATAACAAAGTGGCCTAGTGGCCTAATAAAACTATTCTCTCACCGGATCTTGTACCTATCGACTATTAACTTTTCCGCATCCACTAAATGCCTATATTTAAGGTTTTTTAATTATTCAATATATTTGACAAAGAAGCCTCAGTAGTAGAAAATTTTCTATAGAAATAAAATTTTGAAAAAAATTTTATAAAAATAAAATTTTGCAAAATATTTCTGTAGAAGTAAAATTTTGACAAAATTTTCTATAGAAATAAATTTTTGATAAAATTTTCTATAAAAATAAAATTTTGACAAAATTTTCGATAGAAATAAAATTTTAACAATATTTTCTATAGAAATAAAAATTTTATGAAAATATTTCTATAGAATTAAAATTTTGAGAAAATTTTCTATGGAAATAAAATTTTGACAAAATTTTCCATAGAAATAAAAGTTTGAAAGAAAATTCTGTAGAAATAAAATTTTGAGAAAATTTTCTATAGAAATAAAATTTTGAGAAAATTTTCTATAGAAATAAAATTTTGAGAAAATTTTCTATAGAAATAAAATTTTGAGAAAATTTTCGATACAAATAAATTTTTGACAAAATTATCGATAGAAATAAAATTTTGAGAAAATTTTCTATGGAAATAAAATTTTGACAAAATTTTCCATAGAAATAAAAATTTTATGAAAATATTTCTATAGAATTAAAATTTTGAGAAAATTTTCTATGGAAATAAAATTTTGACAAAACTTTCCATAGAAATAAAAGTTTGAAAAAAAATTCTATAGAAATAAAATTTTGAGAAAATTTTCTATAGAAATAAAATTTTGAGAAAATTTTCTATAGAAATAAAATTTTGAGAAAATTTTCTATAGAAATAAAATTTTGAGAAAATTTTCTATAGAAATAAATTTTTGAGAAAATTTTCGATAGAAATAAAATTTTGACTAAATTTGCTACAAAAATAAAATTTTGACTAAATTTTCTATAGAAATAAAATTTTGACAAAATTTTCTATAGAAATAAAATTCTAACAATATTTTCTATAGAAATAAAAATTTTATGAAAATTTTCTATAGAAATACAATTTTGACTAAATTTTCTATTGAAATAAAATTTTGAGAACATTTTCAATAGAAATAAAATATTGACAAAATTTTCCATAGAAATACAATTTTGAAAAAAAAATTCTATAGAAATACAATTTTGAGAAAATTTTCTATAGAAATAACATTTTGAGAAAATTTTCTATAGAAATAAATTTTTGAGAAAATTTTCTATAGAAATAATATTTAGACAAAAATTTTATAGAAATAAAATTTCTAAGAAATTTTCCATAGAAATCGAATTTTGACAAAATTTTCTATATAGAAATAAACAGAAACTTATTCTTGTTTAGTTTATCGAATGTAATTGAGTGAACGTAATGTTACATTTCTTTCTTAACGTAACAAGTGTGAATTTAATTTGGGAATCTCATTTTAATTCTATAAAAGTGTTCTATACGATAGTGATATTATTGCTACATGCTTCAAAAGCTTATAGTTGGAATGAAACATTTATATATAAAATAGCTTTGAAAAGTATAAAGCCTTAAATACTTTTCAAAGCTATTTTATATATAAATCATAAATATGCTTTTTTTATTTTTCTTTGTATGATTATGGTCTTCAATGGTCTCTCCTGCTCAGAATTAGGTAAAACTTTCGTAATATGAAAACATTCCTTTAAACATACAAAAACAGAATGCCTTTATTATGCAACCTAAAATATGCTCCAATTCTCAAATGAATTGAAAAATTCAACCCTTAGGCATTCTATGTTGACTTTCGATGAGTATGGCCTAAAGGTATGCTTTACTTTTCTAAATTTTATTTCATTTGATTCCATTTGTCAATTGGCAAGAAATATTTACGACAAAGAGAAAAAACCTCTTTGAAATGGTAAATGTTATTCCTATTTCAAAGTAATGCAATGCTCCCCAAAGTATGCTTTAGAAATTTTAGTTCGTATGTAAGAGATTTAAGTGGCAATTGCTGAAATTGAAAGCCCTTAGGTTCAATGTTGGTCTTACTATTGAATTATAAATGAAACAACTTTCTATTACTACTGGCTTGGTGAAATTACATCAGCAAACGGTCTATATAGGCCACTATTTTTTGGGAAATATTTGTTATGGATGTTTAGCAATTGACACGTTTTCTCTGGTTTGTAGAGTGTAGCAAATATAATTCAATTTATAAATAAGAAATATTGAAACGCAATTCAGGAGTCATTTTCATTTATTAGTAGCAAGAATATTCTCGCCTTCAAGTAGACTTTGCATAATGAATATAAATGTTGATGGTGTCGCTGATATTACAGTACAAAAATGTTTTCTTAACAAATATTGGCCAGGGCAAAATTTTGTTCAATTAAGTTTAATTGATGCTTATGAATTCATATGCTAAGAATTTTTTTCTACAGTTGAGAGTTCTTTGGCAAATATATTGAAAAAAAACCCTAAACTCAACCGTCCAGAATCTGATATAGTCCTCATAGGTGAAATCTTTAAATTTATCTTCGGGAATATCCTCAAGTCCTCAAGCCCTCAAGCCCTCCTGAAATTTCAAAGGAAACCCTAATATTTCGTTCATGGTGGTGGGTATTTAAGATTCGGCCCGGCCGAACTTAGTGCTGTATATACTTGTTATAATATTAAATTGAGCCGACGGACTTTTTGGGCAGCAAATAAATCAATGACTTCTTCAGTCGGCACATTTATTCGACTCTCGCTAGTCGAATTTCTAAGATACGTCTTTAATCTCTTCATTGTTGAAAATGAACGTTCGGATGAGCACGTAGTAACTGCAGTACTATAGTACTTTTTTCAAACCTTTCTCAGCCCGGTCAGTATCGTAGTACCCCCGGGAATGATTTAGTACCTTTTGTGTAGACATTTTTGAGTCGATATCAGATTTATGGTACAATAGCTTTGACAAAATATTTTAATATTTTGAGAAAGTCTTTATCAACCTTATTTGCTAATAGTCTTTTACAAATATGGCAAAACAGACATGTTCATGTGGGAAGAAAATCTCGATTTTGTAAAAGACATAGTCAAAAACAGGATTTTATTGAACTTCAAGAAAGTTTTAGTCGAAAAAAGAATTCGATTCTATATTATCGATTTTTTATTTCGGTAGAAATAATTGTCAACATTTTATTTCTATATAGAATTTTTGCAAAATTGTATTCTTATAGAAAATTTTGTCAAAATTTTATTTCAATTGAAAATTTTGTAAAAATTTTATTTCTATAGGAAATTTTTGCAAAATTTTATTTCTATAGAAAATTTTGTCAAAATTTTATTTTCTTTAAAATTCAGTCTCTTGACAATAATCTTCAGTGAAATTTTTGTTGAAATTTAGTAAAAAGTACCTTTCCGCTCAAAAAATACCTTTTTTGTACTTTCTTAAAAATTGTATTTTCCATCCCTGAGTAACTAGCAAAATGACCAAAATTTTTAAAAGAATATGCACGTTTGGAAAAATCTCTTTATTGCTTCCATCGCTGAATTAGGCAGGTTCTTTTCGCAGGTTTTGCGCCATTTCATTTACACATGTGTGTTTGGCTGTTTCGTTGTTGTTGCTATGGCCAAACAAAGCGAGTCATGTTCACAAAAAGAACAACAAACCAGGGATCCGGAGCGGTCCATTTTTTTCGCTCCGCTCCGCTCCCGCTCCGGAGAAAAAAAAACCGCTCCGCTCCACGCTCCGCTCCGAGAAAAAAAAAATCGCTCCGCTCCGCTCCACGCTCCGCTCCGCTCCTCTTCGAGAAAATTATAGTACAGATATTGTATTATTTGTTCAATTGAGTTTTATTATACCCTGCTCCACACTGTGGAACAGGGTATTATAAGTTACTGCATATGTTTGCAACACCCAGAAGGAGACGAGATAGACACATGGTGTCTTTGGCAAAAATGCTCAGGGTGGGCTCTTGAGTCGATATAGTGATGTCCGTCTGTCCGTCTGTCCATGAACACATTTTTGTAATCAAAGTCTAGCTCGCAGTTTTAGTCCAATCGACTTCAAATTTGACACAAGTATATGCTTTGGCTCAGAATAGAACCCTATTGATTTTGGAAGAAATCGGTTCAGATTTAGATATAGCTCCCATATATATATTTCGCCCGATATGGACTTATATGGCCCCAGAAGCCAGAGTTATACCCTAATTTGTTTAAAATTTTGCAGAAGAAGAACAATTAGCACTAGAGTCAAGTGTGTCAAATTTTATTGAAATCGGTTCAGATTTAGATATAGCTCCCATATATATCTTTCGCCCGATATGGACTAATACGGTCCCAGAAGCTAGAGTTTTATCCCAATTAGGTTGAAATTTTGCACTAGGGGTACAATTAGTAGCGTAGTCAAGTATGCCAAATTTTATTGAAATCGGTTCAGATTTAAATATAGCTCCCACATATAGCTTTCGACCGATTAACACTCATATGACCACAGAGGCCAATTTTTAACTCCGATTTAGTTGAAATTTTCCACAGGGAGTAGAATTAGCATTGTAGCTATGCCTGTCAAATTTGGTTTAAATCGGTTCAGATTTAGATACAGCTCTCATATATATGTTTTTCTGATTTCGACAAAAATGGTCAAAATACCAACATTTTCCTTGTAAAATCGGCACTGCTTAGTCGAAAAGTTGTAAAAATGACTCTAATTTTCCTAAACTTCTTATACATATATATCGAGCGATAAATCATAAATAAACTTTTGCGAATTTCCTTAAAATTGCTTCAGATTTAAATGTTTCCCATATTTTTTTTTACTAAACTTGTGTTCCACCCTAGTGCATTAGCCAACTTAAATTTTGAGTCTATAGATTTTGTAAAAGTCTATCAAATTCTGTCCATATCGAGTGATATTTAAATGTATATATTTGGGACAAACCTTTATATATAGCCCCCAACACATTTGACGGATGTGATATGGTATCGAACATTTAGATCTACAAAGTGGTGCAGGGTATAATATAGTCGGTCCCGCCCGACTTTAGACTTTCCTTACTTGTTTTATTTAGAAAAATCGGGTGGTACATATATGGGAGCTATAGCTAAATCTGAACCGATTTCGATGATTTTTTGCACATATAGTTAGTGCTATAGAAGATTACATTTAGCCAACTTTGAGTAAGATCGGTTGATAAATAAGGGTTTTATGACATAATTTGGCAAAATTGGGCGATACATATATATGGGACCTATATCTAAATCTGAACCGATTTCGATGAAATTTTCAGACTTAGAGGGTGATACAAAAGATTATTTTGTGCTAAATTTGACGACGATCGGTTAGTAAAAAAGTGCAACGTGACCCCATTTATCGAAATCGAGCAATACATATATATGCTATATCCAAATTTGATCCGATTTCTTCCAAATAGCGTTCGTCCTTGTGCCCAAAAAAACTCCCTGTACCAAACTTCATCAAAATCGGTTAATAATTGCGACCGGAATCCTGTGAACAACAAATACATGGACAGACGGACGGACGGACTCCAAGCGCTAGATCGACTCAGGAGGTGATTCTGAGTCGATCGGTATATACTTTATTGGGTCTAAAATCAATATTTCTGGTAGGCACATTTTTCGGCAGATCAAACTTATTATACCCTAACCACTATGTGGTTTAGGGTATAATGACTTTAAAACAATGTGTTGAAACATTTTATTAATTTTGAAGATTTTTTCAGAAATATTAAATCCATTTTGACTTCATTAAAACGAAATTTGCATTCATGTTAGGATACACATTTTTATGTCGACTCACTTAGCTATAAGGACAAACAGACTTCATTGAAAAGTTTAGAGACTTTTAGACAAGGAAAAAACTTTACTTCAGAGAAATACGTTTTCTATTCTAAGCAAAATTCGTATTCATATTTTACGCATGTGAAATATTTGGCCTCCCGACAATATTCTTTGCGGTGCACCATCTACTATTTAATATGTGATAGAAACCAAATTTATGAAAATGGACCAAATTCTGTTTGGTCCGACCATCGGACCTAATTTAAAAATTAGAAATTTTGTGGACCAATTTTGGTCCGATCGGACCAAAACGGCAACGCTGATTGGAATTGAAAGTCTATACACAGAGTAGAAGTAGCTACTCTCCGAAAGTTTTTTTGTTTTGCAACAGACGTAGAGAAGAGGTTTTGTTATATTTGTAATGTGTGTGTGTATGTTTATGTTTATGTTTGCAACAACCTCCATCGAAATCAGTCCGTGGTATACCTACGAATATTCTTACTCAGATCTAGTGTTACCTAATTTCGCTTTTTTCTCTTTTGTTGCAAAAATACATTTTCGAGCAGCGTTTTTAAGAAATGTTCGTTCTCAAAAAAGTAGATAACATGCAATAATACAAATCAAGTCAATGTGAAAAAAAAAATAAAATAAATGTATATGCGCACATTTTTCAACCAAAATTGAAACTATCCATAATTTTAATTAAATTTTCTAGAACTAATATCAGAAATAAGAGATTTCTAGGATATAGTACAATAGTAAAGCAAATATGAATGTCCTTACACTAAAAAAAAAATTTTCTTAATTATTAAAGTCACGTTGACATTACCTCAAAAATTTTATATTTCATGTTATGATACACATTTTTAAGTAAAATCACTTAATTATAAGGACATTACAACTTCATTCAAAAGTTTAGAGAAATGCGTCTTCCATGTTAAGCAAAATTTGCATTCTTATTCTAAGGACATGAAATCTTTGACTTCACGACAATATTTTTTTCAGTGTAGAAAACTAAAAAATTAAATATAAATAAGATCATTTAATTGCATTTATTTGACGTTCATTACAAACTACTAGCTATATTTGAAATTACCTACACAGTGTAATTTCAAAGTTACACATTTCATTCAAGTAATATTTTATTCGGAGCGGAGCGGTTTTTCATTTGGAAACCGCTCCGCTCCCGCTCCGCTCCGGATTTTAGAAATGCCGCTCCCGCTCCGCTCCCGCTCCGGCAAAAAAGGGCTTGCTCCGCTCCGCTCCACGCTCCGCTCCACGCTCCGCTCCGCTCCGCTCCGGATCCCTGCAACAAACACACATAAAAAGCAGAAATGCATTTTCCAAAAATGAAATTTGTGGTGCGAGAACAAAAACAAGTTGTTTTTTTTCGAGTGTCGTTTGACGGGCGTTTCAACTAATATTCTATGATTTGTGCAAGTTTTATAGGTAAGCGTTTTTCAAAATAAAACCTCCAGCTTTTCTTCAACATCTTCGATAAGATTTTTCTATGCAGCTAAAAATATATATTTATTTATATAAAAATATTCATTCATTTCGGGGGGGGTTTGATCCCCCTCATCCCCCCCTGAATACGGCCTTGGTACGGATTTGTGAAATCTTTAGCATTTCTCATAACGAAAGCTAAGAGAGAATATGACTTAGGAACAATGTAATCAATGTGCAAGTTGAACGTGAACTTCGGATCAAAAACCACTCCCAAGTCCAAAGTACTTTCAACTCTGCGTAGTAAAATGTTATTAATACTATACTCTAATTCAATGGTCAATAGACGCCTAGAAAAATTTGCTACATTGCTAAGCGTTAACACTTTTGTGCCACTTAATTACATAGTTTTACTTTTGTGCCACTTTTGCCACGTTGTGCCACTTTTTATTAATTCTTATTACATTTTATTCCCATAGAAAATTTTGCCAAAATTTAGTTTCTATAAAATATTTTGTCAGAATTTTATTTCTATAGAAAATTTTGCAAAAATTTTATTTCTATAGAAAATTTTGTCAAAATTTTATTTCAATAGAAAATTTTGTCAAAATTTTATTTCTATAGAAAATTTAGTCAAAATTTTATTTCAATAGACAATTTTGTCAAAATTTTATTTCTATAGAAAATTTAGTCAAAATTGTATTTCTATAGAAAATTTAGTCAACATTTTATTTCTATAGAAAATTTTGTCAAAATTTTATTTCTATAGAAAATTTTGTCAAAATTTTATTTCTATAGAAAATTTTGTCAAAATTTTATTTCTATAGAAACTTTTCTCAAAATTTTATTTCTATAGAAAATTGTAGCAGTATTTTTTTTCCAAAAAAATGCAATATTTTATTTCTATAGAAAATTTTGTCAAAAATTTACTTCTATAGAAAATTTTGTCAAAATTTTGTTTCTATAGAAAATTTTGTCTAAATTTCATAGAAAATTTTCTCAACATTTATTTCCTATAGAAAATTTTGTCAAAATTTTATTTCAATAGAAAATGTAGTCAAAGTTTTCTTTCTATAGAAAATTTTGTCAAAATTTTATTTCTATAGAAAATTTTGTCAAAATTTTATTTCTATAGAAAATTTAGTCAAAATTTTATTTCAATAGAAAATTTTGTCAAAATTTTATTTCAATAGAAAATTTTGTCAAAATTTTATTTCTATAGAAAATTTAGTCAAAATTTTATTTCAATAGACAATTTTGTCAACATTTTATTTCTATAGAAAATTTAGTCAAAATTTTATTTCTATAGAAAATTTAGTCAACATTTTATGTCTCTAAAAAATTTTGTCAAAATTTTATTTCTATAGAACATTTTGTCAAAATTTTATTTCAATAGAAAATTTTGTCAAAATTTAAGTCCTATAGAAAATTTTGTCAAAATTTTATTTCTATAGAAAATTTTCTCAACATTTTATTTCAATAAAAAATTTTGTCAAAATTTTATTTCTATAGAAAATTTTGTCAAAATTTTATTTCTATAGAAAATTTTGTCAAAATTTTATGTCTCTAAAAAATTTTGCCAAAATTTTATTTCTATAGAAAATTTTGTTAAAATTTTATTTCTATAGAAAATTGTGTCAAAATTGTATTTCTATAGAAAATTTTCTCAACATTTTATTTCAATAAAAAATTTTGTCAAAATTTTATTTCTATAGAAAATTTTGTCAATATTTTATTTCAATAGAAAATTTTGTTAAAATTTTATTTCTATAGAAAATTTTGTTAACATTTTATTTAAATAGAAAATTTTGCAAAATTTTCACAAAATTTTATTACTATAGAAAATTTTATCACAATTTTGGGATTATCAAAATTTTATTTCTATAGAAAATTTTGTCAAAATTTTATTTCTTAGAAAATTTTGTCAAAATTTTATGTCTCTAAAAAATTTTGCCAAAATGTTATTTCTATAGAAAATTTTGTCAAAATTTTAGTTCTGTAGAAAATTTGGTCAACATTTTATTTCTATTTATGAATTAGCTCTTAGTTGGAGAGGAATATTTTGCAAAGTCTACCAAAACATTAAAAATTCTAGCAATCTACCACACAGTAGAAAATCTACCATTTTTGGTAGAATTTTACTAACTGTAGCAAGCGTGAATAGCATCCCATAGAATCCGATAGAATCCGATATAAAAATATATATAGCCCAGTTCTTCTCATAGGTGGTATACGATAATACTCGTATGCTTCACATAATCCACACTTTAATTTATTCCTATGCCATGCATTTTATCCCATACTGAATTTTTGTTTTGAAAAATATTCAAATTTCCAGACACATTCCCAATCATATAAATCCCATACTACCATTACAAGACGAACCAAAAAATCACGTCTCTACAACACTGCGATTCTTATTGCACTTTTCATGCTGTCATCATTGGCATCATCATCTTTTCGTCGTCGAGATATTCGATAATGGTGATGATGAAGATGTGGTCGACTGTCTAACATGCCATCGCAATCAGTCACATTACAAAAACACATTTAAATAAAACCGTCTCTCACATCCACACACACTAACACCCATACCCTCAAATTCTTATGGCATTCTTTGGCATTATCCAATGGAATTCTTTAGTCTAGAAGAAAATCAAAACTATTGCATACTTTTGGGAGATTTCTTAATAAATTCTTTTATTGTTCTGCGGTGTACGCTAGCGAGTGGCTGAAAAAAATGTGGGACTTAGGTATTTTGATCCTCACTCAACTCTAACACCTTCTTTACCATTGCTATCTATATCCAACGTCACATCCATCCAAATGCCTTGTCATCTGTCAATGTCTTAATATGTCTATGTATTTGTCTCACACATGTCTATGTGATGAAAATGGGAAATTTGTGGGTATAGGGGAATTATGTGATGAGTCCTTTTGATGATTTTAATGTTTGCCACGTAAATGCTCATAGATGCTACGTGTTTTGCAGCAGCATCATGTGTGTGACTATGATTTTGTTAGAGAAATCCATGTAAGGTAGGGTCATGTTACGTGAATTTGCATGGATGGTGAATAGTTGGTGATGGCAAACAGTGATGGTGATGGCTTAGAAAAAGGTATTTCGACTTTTGGATTATTTGATAAGAAAAATTGGTCCAAAGTTAGTTAATGGAAAAATATGATTTTTGAATATTGACTCGAAGAAGCGTTAACGGCGAGGATTTTCCAAATTGTTCACAAAAATCGTCATTCATAAAAAACGACAATTTTTTTTTTTGAAAAAAAAATTTCACACACGCTTTTCACCAAAGGAAATTATTTGAAATTTAAGGATCAGGGAGGTAAATCTATTTGCATTGCATACTTTTAGGCGTGCTCATGATGTTTTATTAGGTGTAGCGTTACCGATGTGCCGCCTTAGTTGCACATTTGCCTCTTTTTTCATGTAGTGATCATTTTGTGTATTTAAACTACACTTTTTCACTTTTGTGTCACTTTTTCCCCATGATCTGTCACTTTCTAAATAATTTCTGTTTTTGCCACCTTTTTGTTATGATGTGTCACTTTTTAGTTAATTTCTTTTGTACTACAACATTATTTCTAAAAATTTTAGAATAAAATTTCATAACAAATAAGGATGTATTACGTGTCTGAACTTTCCTTTCTCATATTATGGCATTTTTAAGCGAAGACATATACCGTCTGAAAGTATGCAAAACCATTTGTCAGTAGCGTGTAAAGACAGTTATTCTGCTTAAGGGATAACAAACCAATTGAAAGTCATATCATTGATTTTGTCTAATTGGTCTTCGATCATAAACGTCACTCAATAGAGAAGTGTCCAAACAATACGAAATACCGAACTGATTGTCCCTCAAAAGCGCTAGAAAAGCTACTGGTGAGTCGCAAATACTTTGAATGAGGAAAGTAATGCCCCTTTTTGACTTAACAGCATTTAAATAAGTGTTGCGTAGTAGGCAGCTAAATCGGGTAGCAATCATTGACTAGAGAAAGTTTCAACACTGGTAGAATCACACCACACCGAATTACCCAACAAAAAAGCGTCGCCAAAAAAGTAATGAAAATTTTCTTTTTGGATCCGGAAGTGGTGCAAAATTAACGCAGAAGCGATGAATTTAACATGTGCTTGTTATAGGACGGAAGTACTCCATTTCAACAGCCGTTGCACTGAATTTGCATCACTTCTTTAGGTGTGATCCGAATTCAATGTTTTGGATGTAAATTAAAATATTCTGTGATATATTGTCAAATAAATAATTTTTTATAATTTTTAATGGATTCTAACGCTAGTCGGAAACGTTTGACCTCAAATATTTTCAAAAATGAACAATTTTTTCAGATTGGTTTTATCATTTTTTTTTCGAAAAAATTTAAATGATGTGTACCATTTTATGAATTCTTACTCCGTTTATAATGTATTTGAAACAAAAAAAGTTAAAATTACCCATTAAAACTATGAAAAAATCAAGTTATAAAAAATTTAATTAAAAGAACTTCCTGGGTAGTTAAAATAAAGAACATCAATGGGAGTGCACCTTCTGGAAGTGCTTTGAAAGTTGTGCCTTCGGAAGAACTTCGAAATTTTTTTGCTGGGTACCTGGGTAGGGGCTGCCTCTATAATATAGTCTATACCTAAAGGGTATAAATGCCACAAATTACAAAAAGTTATCTCATGCGGAATGTAACGAGACGTTATGAATTACTTTCGAGCAAAACGGACGTTAACTTTTTTTTTTGCAACACAGAAAAAAATATCACGTAAATATTTCCAATTATTTTTTTTATTTTTAAAAAATATTCTATTAAAAAATCAAATAATTTTGTGCTTGAAGACAAAAATATTTTTTTGTGCGTCTTCTTGATTTTCCTTAAAACTCTGGAAAACTGTTTTCGCCACTTGAAGGCACCCGAAAAGCACCATAAATTCGAGATGCTAATAGTGAACGAAACTTTCACTTTCCTGAAATTGGGCTTAAGAAATGACTTTGTCTCAATCAAGGAATTGATTTAAAACAAAGTCCAGATTTATATTTTGAATCATCTTGGTTGTGAATTTCTTATAAAATTTGTAATTTTGTTAAAGTTTTGGAGCATCTTTGTGGTGAATTTCTTGCATGAGTCGATTAAAATTGGCAACTTTTTGTGTTTTGTAACATTCACCAATGTGGTGACCAATTTTCTGATATGGCTCCCACATAAATCAATATTTCTCAAATTTCCTTCCTAACGAAACTCATCTGATTACTTCCACAAATCCGGGAATAAGTTTTGGAGCATCTTGGTGGTGAATTTCTTATAAGGAGCGCTTAAAGTTGGCAATTTTTGTGTGTCTTGTAACAGTTACAAATGTGGTGACCGATTTTCTGATAAGGCTCCGACATAAATCAATTTTTCTCAAATTTCCTTCATAAAGAAACTCATCTGATTACTTCCACAAATCCAGGTTTATGTTTTGGAGAAACTTGGTGATGTATTTTTATATGGAATGCTTAAAAGTGGCAATTTCTTTGTGTCTTGTAACATTCCCAAATGTGGTGACCAATTTTCTGATAAAGTTTCTATATAAATAAATTTCCCCCAAATTTCCTGTTTACTTACATAAAAGTTACAAAATGTATTGCATACTTTGAGGGGGTCCTAATATAGTACTAAAAGCGAATTACTAACCGAAAAGTGACCATAATTATTATGATGATCCAGACACAAAAATATTTCCAAAATATTTCCAATTAAAAAGTTGATTGACACCCATGTTCCGATATCCACTTCAATTCCACTTCCATTATTCACGTCAAATCTACGAACGTGAAAATTTGGTGTTCTTAATTCCACGCTCTTTTTTGAACTTTTCTGTAACCAGCGGGGTTGCACAAATCACCCAAAAATTCAATAAGGCGGAAATCAAAATAAGTGGAATCAATAGACTTATTATAATTTATTATTATTTTTTAATTAAAAATGACGCCGTTTTAATAAAACTCATGTATTAAATATAAAACATTTCAAATTTTTTACGCGAGTACTTTTTTTTAACCGGAAATAAACCATCTTGGACATAATTCAACTTTTACCAAGACTTTTGCAAATGAATTGATTTCACGAAAATGGCGGTGAAAGTGGATTGTAGGACACCAAAATTGTGGAATTGAGTCACATTCACCTGGAAGTGGATTTACGAACATGATCATGAAGTTGGAAATTTTTTCAATTAATAAATTAATTAAATTTTAATTAAAAAATTATTTGATACAATTAACTTTAACGGAAGATGAAGTCACTTAAAAAAGTGATCGATTTTTTTTTTAATTTTTAACTAAAAATTTATTTCAAACAATCAATTGTTTAATCAAACAAACAATACTAAATCAGTAAAGAAAGTTATTGAAAATAGTTACCTTTTTTAATTAAAAAATTAACTGAGTATTGCATTCAACATCAATTAAATTTTTAATTGAATCAATTAAGAAATTAATTGAAATTTGCAAATAAAATCAATTAATTTTTTAATCATTTTCGTGATTGAAGACATTTCAATTAAACATTTTTTTATATAAATTAATTTTTCCCAAATTTCCTGTTTACATTCATAAAACTTACAAAGTATGCTACACATATACTTTGAGGGGCCCTTATATAAGACTAAAAGTAACCGAATTAATAAACGAAAAGTGACCATAATTATTATGATTATCTATACATAGTCTGATATTGATCCTATACAAATCTCATCCCCTTGGTAGTATATAGCAAATTATGTATTTATTATTTCCACATTTTATTAATTCCAATTCACTGTCTTCACTGCCTATCAAATAGCTTAGGTTTTTCTATATTTTGCCATGGTGAAAAATCCCCACATTAGTTGAAATTACGTGTTAGCTTGTAATGTAAGCATCAGTGTTAGAATTGGCGGCTTTTTGAATAGTTTGAAGTTAGAAAATGTAAAGATTTCATCTTGACATTCCGTTGATGTCTAATGTACGTGATTTAGGAAAGTAAATCGTGTGGTCTAGCAGTGGCAGATAATGGGTAAAGTTAATGTTGTAGGATATAGGAAATCTATAATGCTCGAAATTTAATATACTTAGTCAATATTACCATGAAGTTTAAAATTATTGAAATTACCACAGATATCCAATATTAAACATGTGTGGGATATATTTTATAATTTATGCTTAATAAACTCTATGAATGGTTTTGATATCAAATATTATGCTAAATAGATTATAAATATTTGGTGGTGAGTGAAAATGTATGCATGTATGTATTATAAATATACAACCCATAATATTTTGGTCTATTCTTAATTGTAATTTTTGAGAAAAAAATATATAAAATAGAATTTAGTAAATTTGCCAAACACATGCCATTGGTAAGTGCTTATACATTACACCTAAAAGTATGCAATAAATTTGGAAAATTCCTAACAATTATCATAGATATTCATATTCAGTTATCCTCTTGACTATTGTTTAATTTATTAATGTATGCTAATATTTCAAGGATTTTTCAATGAACACAGAAAGAAAACTACTGTTTACATTTTACAATGTCAATAAATTAAAAATGATAAATTTTGTGTTAATTTGTTTGCATATTCTAAATTGTAGGAAGAATATAATGTGTTTGACCCTTGTGTGTTTTAGGTTCGTTGAATATCTTTCCATGTGAAGATTTACTTACAATGCAAACATACACAATACAAAGATTGTCAAACATAAGCACTGCTCTGAAAATATGTATATGTAGAATGGACACACTGAGACAATAAGACCTTTGTGATACCATATAAAAATATTCGGCAGAATTATTACCTAGCTTCTCTATATTTTTAACATCAAGTCTGGTTAGTCTTACGGATTGTATGGTAATTGTCCAATAATTATGGGAGACAAATGTTTTTAGCATTTCCACACAATAGAGGTGTCATTGAATTGGATGGTTATGTGTGAAGCACCAAGCGAAAGAGAAAACATAGGTTCACTTAAGCTCATTAAATAAAAATGATGCATAGAAAGTTCGAATGTTAGTTATTCAATTTAATATTTACCGACTACCATTGGCCATATCTCCGAAAATGACTCTTAACCGAAGTAGCATATAATTGTCGGCATTGCTCATTGATAGAAATATTTTAAAAAGCTTTGATAAAAGGGTGAAGTGGTTGTAGGAGTTATATTTATCATAATAGGAGATAAAGTGAGAGGTAACACACGTTTTTATACCCTCCAACATAGGATGGGGGTATATTAACTTTGTCATTACGTTTGTAACACATCGATATATTGCTCTAAGACCCCATAAAGTATATATATTCTGGGTCGTGGTGAAATTCTGAGTCGATCTGAGCATGTCCGTCCGTCCCTCTGTTGAAATCACGCTAACTTCCGAACGAAACAACTTGAAACTTGGCACAAGTAGTTGTTATTGATCTAGGTCGAATGGTATTGCAAATGGGCCATATCGGTCCACTTTTACGTATAGCCCCCATATAAACGGACCCCCAAATTTAGCTTGCGATTGCTCTAAGAGAAGAAAATTTCATCCGATCCGGCTGAAATATGGTACATGGTGTTAGTATATGGTCTCTAACAACCATGCAAAAATTGGTCCACATCGGTATATAATTATATATAGCCCCCATATAAACCGATCCACCGATTTGGCTTGCGGAGCCTCTAAGAGAAACAAATTTCATCCGATCCGGCTGAAATTTGGTACATGATGTTGGTATATGGTTTCTAATGACCATGCAAAAATTGGTCCATATCCGTCCATAATTATATATTGCCCCCATATAAACCGATCACCAGATTTGACCTACGGAGCTCTTGGAAGACCAATATTCATCTGATTCAGTTGAAATTAGGTACGTGATGTTAATATATGGCCTCAAACACCCATGCAAAAATTGGTCGATATCGGTCCATAATTATATATAGGCCCCATATAAACCGATCCCCAGATTTGACCTCCGGAGCATCTTGGAAGATCAAAATTCTTCCCATTCCGTTGAAATTTGGTACGTGATGTTAGTCTCTAACAACCTTGCAAAAACCGATCCCCATATTTGACCTCCGGAGCCTCTTAGAGGACTAAAATTCATCCGATCCGGTTGAAATTTAGTACGTGGTGTTTTTATATGGTCTTTAATAACCATGCAAAAATTGGTCCACATCGGTCCATAATTATATATAGCCCCCATATGAACCGATCCCCAGATTTGGCTTTCGGAGCCTCTAAGAGAAGCCAATTAATCCGAGCCGGCTGAAGTTTGGTACATGGTGTAAGTATATGGTCTCTAATGACCATGCAAAAATTGGTCCACATCGGTCCATAATTATATATACCCCCATATAAACGGATCACCAGATTTGACCTTCGGAGCATCTCGGACGACCAAAATTCATCTGATTCAGTTGAAATTTGGTACGTGGTGTTAATATATGGCCTCAAACACCCATATAAAAATTGGTCGAAATCGGTCAATAATTATATATAGGCCCCATATAAACCGATCCCCAGATTTGACCTCCGGAGCCCCTTGGAAGAATTTTGGAAGACCAAAATTCATCCGATTCGGTTGAAATTTGGTACGTGATGTTAGTATATGGTATCCAGCAACCATGCAGGAATTGGTTCATATCAGACCATAAGTATATATACCCCCCATATAAACCGATCCCCAGATCTGACCTCCGGTGCCTTTTGGAGAAGCAAAATTTGTCCGATCTGGTTGAAAGTTGGTACGTGGTGGTAGTATATGATATTTAACAACCATGCCATAAGTGGTCCATATCAGTCCATAATCATATATAGCCCCCATATAAACCGATCCCTAGATTTGGTTTTGGATCCTCGTGGAGAAGCAAATTTCATCCGAGTCAGTTGAAATTTGGTACATTGTGCTAGTATATGGCCGTTAACAACCATGCCTTACTAGGTCCATATCGGTCTATTGTTATATATATATCCCTCAGATAAATCGATCCCCAATCACATAAAAATTGGTCCATATCAAGTCCATAATTGTATATAGCCCCCATATAAGCGACCCCCATATTTCAATTCTGGCTCTCTACGTACGGTGCAAAAGTCCATGTCGATTCGTAATTATTTGTAGACTTACCTATACATAACTTTTTTGTCTAATAAAGGGTGGTTAAATTGTAAGGGCCGATGTTGAATGTAAACCACAGCTAAACGCCAAGTTTTTTCCGAATTTTATTTGACATTTCTCTATTTCAGACTTACTCAATTTGAACCATGGACGTCGTGAATGGGCAGAATGGTTTCAAGAAATGGCAACAGTGGATGATCAATTTTCGAAGAAAATCATCTTCAGTTATGAGGCACATTTTCACCTCAGTGGATTGGTCAATAAACAGAATTGCCGCATTTGGGCGAATGAGAATCCAAGAGAGATTGTCGAAAAACCAATGCACCCACAAAGAGTGACTGTTTGGTGCGGTTCATGGGCTGGCAGCATCATCGGGCCGTATTTTTTCCAAAATGAGGCCGGTCAGGCAGTTACTGTGAATGGTGTTCGCTATCGTGAGATGATAACGAACTTTTTATGGCCCGAATTGGAAGATATGGATGTGGACGATATGTGGTTTCAGCAGGACGGTGCCACTTGCCACACAGCTAACGAAACAATGGCTCTTTTGCAATGGCCGTGTTATCTCACGTAATGGCAATGTCAATTGGCCGCCAAGATCATGTGATTTGACACCGTTGGACTTTTTTCTTTGGGGTTATTTGAAAGAAAAGGTGTACGTCGATAAGCCAGCAGCAATTCAAGAGCTAAAGGATGAGATAATTCGGCACATTAATGGAATAAAACCTCCATTATGCCTCAGCGTCATCGAAAATTTGCACCATCGGATGATGGTGTGCCACCGAGGTCGCGGCGCCCATTTGGCCGATATTTTGTTTCATACATAATTTGGTAATACCAATATATCATAATAAAATAAAATTGTACCGAAAATGGTGCCTATCGGTCCATGTTTTGTTATATCCACCATATGGACCGATTTCCCGATTTTGCTTGTTGGGCGTCTAGAAATTGTATTTTCTGTCCGATTTGCCTGAAATTGAAAATCGAAAGGTATTTTGGTGTGTCGAAAATGGTGATTATCGGACCATGTTTTTATATAGCCCCCATATAAACCGATCTCCCGATTTCACTTCTTGGGCTTATAGAAACCGTAGTTTTTATCCAATTTGCCTGAAATTGGAAATCTAGAGGTATTCTAATACCATAAAGAGGTGTTCCGAAAATGGGGTGTATCGGTCCATGTTTTGATATAGCCCCCATATAGACCTACCCCCCTATTTTACTTCTTGGACTTCTAGAATCTATAGTTTTTACCCAATTTGCTTGAAATCGGAAATCTAGAGGTATTCTAGGACCATAACGAGGTGTGCCGAATATATTGTGTATCGGTACAGTTTTTGATATAGCCCCCTGATAAACCGGCCCTCCGATTTGGGTTCTAGATTGTAGAACTACAATTAGATGTGCTGAATACAGTATGTATCCTTCCATGTTTTGGTATAGACCCCATTACACCGAACTCCCGATTTAACTCCTAGGGTTTCTAGAAATTGTAGTTTTTATCCAATTTGCCACAAATTGAAAATATACTGGCATTTTAGACCCATAACAAAGTGTATATGATTTAGTTTTATCGGTCCATTTGGTAAGGTTTCCATATAGACCGATTTCACTTATTGAGGGTATAGAAGGCGCTCTGCTCATGAAAATTGCTTGAAACTGAATGTAAAATTTCCAGATTTTACTTCTCGTAATCATTTAAATAATTGGGATGAAAATCTACAGAATTTAGATTTCAAATCAAGGCGTTATTTCATCATTTTCTTGCACACTTACAAGAGACGTTTATGATTCCTCTAAAACTCAAAAAAAAAAAAAAAATAAAAACTAAACTAAAAAAATTATACTTATAAATTCAGAATCTGATCTAGTCTTCATAGATAAAATCTTTACATTTATCTGTGGGAAGCGTACTGGTTGAACTGATCTGCTTGGGATCATCTGTCATCAAACCCCCCTGAAATTTTCAAAGGAAACTATTATATTTGATTCATGGTGGTGGGTATTTAAGATTCGGCCCGGCCGAACTTACTGCTGTATATACTTGTTTGAAGTTCACCAATGGGGTATCACAATGGACTGAATAGTCTAAGTGAGCCTGATACATCGGGCTGCCACCTAACCTACTTGTTTGATTTAATCTGTCTTAAAATTCAATTTTTAATTGAAAAAAAATAACTGATGATATTTTTTTCTGTGCATCCAAGTATTTTTATCATAAATTCATTTTTTGGATCCACGAAACGTTCTAATAAATTGGTGAATATAAAATAATTTTATCAATTAATCGAATAAATAAAATAATTTTGTTTAGTTAATTTAAACTTCATTAAATCTCCACATTGAAGAGATTTTGAAGAAGACGACCCACCCCATTATACAAACGCATCTCCTTTGAACGCATATTCAAGTATTGCATATGGGTAAATTGTAGCATAAATTTATGCATAAATATTGAGTGCATTCGAAAAATGGATGGTTATGCATATTTGGCATTCATTTCCTATATTCAAACCAACGAAACCAACTGAACCAAACATATTCGATTGGACAAAATTTGGTATTTTCATCATAAACACGATCAATTAGTTTGGTCATTATAAATAAAACAGTGGGTAATAAAAACAAAATTTAATAAAATTTTATTTATTTATTTTATCGGTTTGAGGTCCTTTTATATAACTTCAACGATTTTTGATTATTTGTAAAATTGTTTTTTTTTCCAGGGATGTTAAATTTTTTGTGGACGTTTTATAGTGGACCTTTCAATATAATTATTTGTAGAGTTTGTAAGGCTGGAGGTTATGCCGTAAGTTTGGCCAGGCCGAATCTTATGTACCCTCCACCATGGATTGCGTAGAAACTTCTACGAAAGACTGTCATCCAAAAAACTTCTTAAAATCGTTTTCTAAATTGTGAGTTAGTCCATACACGGAATATATTAGACAAACAAGTAAGGAAAGTCTAAAGTCGGGCGGGGCCGACTATATTATACCCTGCACCACTTTGTAGATCTAAATTTTCGATACCATATCACATCCGTCAAATGTGTTGGGTGCTATATATAAAGGTTTGTCCCAAATACATACATTTAAATATCACTCGATTTGGACAGAATTTGATAGACTTTTACAAAATCTATAGTTCCAAAATTTAAGTTGGCTAATGCACTAGGGTGGAACACAATTTTAATAAAAACAAACTTATTATAACCTGTACCACAGTAGTGGTGAAGGGTATAAATATGGGAAACATTTAAATCTGAAGCAATTTTAAGGAAACTTCGCAAAAGTTTATTTAGGATTTATCGCTCGATATATATATGTATTAGAAGTTTAGGAAAATTGGAGTCATTTTTACAACTTTTCGACTAAGCAGTGGCGATTTAACAAGGAAACTGTTGGTATTTTGACTATTTCTGTCGAAATCAGAAAAAAACATATATATGGGAGCTATATCTAAATCTGAAACGATTTCAACCAAATTTGGCACGCATAGGTACAATGCTAATTCTACTCCCTGTGCAAAATTTCAACTAAATCGGAGCAAAAAATTAGCCTCTGTGGGCAAATGAGTGTAAATCGGGCGAAAGCTATATATGGGAGCTATATCTAAATCTGAACCGATTTGGCTGATATTTTGCAAGTTTTTCGAGACTCATAAAATATTCGGATGTACGGAATTTGAGGAAGATCGATTGATATACACGCCAATTATGACCAGATCGGTGAAAAATATATATGGCAGCTATATCTAAATCTGAACCGATTTTTTCCAAAATCAATAGGGATCGTCTTTGAGCCGAAACAGGACCCTATACTAAATTTTAGGACAATCGGACTAAAACTGCGAGCTGTACTTTGCACACAAAAATACATCAACAGACAGACAGACAAAAATACAGACAGACGGACATCGCTAAATCGACTCAGAATTTAATTCTAAGCCGATCCGTATACTTTGGTTGGTCTATGATTACTCCTTCTTGGCGTTACATACAAATGCACAAACTTATTATACTCTGTACCACAGTAGTGGTGAAGGGTATAAAAAGGTATGTATAGGTACGTCTACAAATAATTACGAATCGATATGGACTTTTGCACGGTACGTAAAGAGCCAGAATTGAAATATGGGGGTCGCTTATATGGGGCCTATATACAATTATGAACTTGATATGGACCAATTTTTGTGTGATTGGGGATCGAGTTATCTGAGGGCTATATATAACTATAGACCGATATGGACCTAGTTAGGTATGGTTGTTAACGGCCATATACTAGCACAATGTACAAAATTTCAACTAACTCGTATGAAATTTGCTCCTCCAAGAGGCTCCAAAATCAAACCTCGGGATCGGTTTATATGGGGGCTACATATGATTATTGACTGATATGGACCACTTTTGGCATGGTTGTTAAATATCATATACTACCAACACGTACCAAATTTAAACCAGATCGGATGAATTTTGCTTCTCCAAAAGGCACCGGAGGTGAAATCTGGGGATCGGTTTATATGTGGGTTAAATATAATTGTCGACTAATATGAACCAATTCCTGCATGGTTTTTGGATATCATATACTAACATCACGTACCAAATTTCAAACGAATCGGATGAATTTTGCTCTTCCAAGGGGCTCCAGAGGTCAAATCTGGGGATGGGCTTATATGGGGGCTATATATAATTATCCACCGATTTCGACCAATTTTGGCATGGTCATTAGAGACTATATACTAACACTAAAGGGTGATACGGTCAAAATTTGGTCAACATAAACTTGACGTATTTCTTTAAATTTTGCATTTAAAAAACCTGAACACCCCTCATTTTGAAGGTGTGTGTGTAGAATGTTGCTCCTATTTTGATTTTGGAATTCACTCTTCAGTTGTCAAAATGCCGTCCAAGCAAGAAGAGCAGCATATCAAAATTTTGCTCGCGCATCGCGAAAATCCGAGCTACTCGCACGCAAAGCTGGCAAAATCGCTAAAAGTTGCCAAATCAACCGTTACAAATGTAATTAAAGTGTTTGGGGAACGTTTGTCGACAGCCAGGAAGTCTGGATCGGGGGGAAATCGAAAACCGGAAGCCGCTGAGACGACAAAGAGAGTTGCCGGTAGTTTCAAGCGAAACCCTAACCTCTCTCTCCGAGATGCCGCAAATAAGCTGGGTGTATCGTCTACAACCGTGCATCGAGCCAAAAAATGAGCCGGACTATCGACTTACAAGAAGGTAAGGACTCCAAATCGCGATGATAAACAAAATACTACGGTCAAAGCGCGATCCCGGAGGCTGTACACGACGATGCTGACGAAGTTTGACTGCGTGGTAATGGACGACGAAACCTACGTCAAAGCCGACTACAAGCAGCTTCCGGGACAAGAGTTTTATACGGCAAAAGGAAGGGGAGAGGTAGCAGATATTTTCAAGCACATAAAACTGTCAAAGTTCGCAAAGAAATATCTGGTTTGGCAAGCCATCTGTACCTGTGGCTTGAAAAGCAGCATTTTCATAGCTTCCGGGACTGTCAACCAAGAAATTTACGTGAAAGTGTTTGAATAAACGTCTGCTGCCTTTCCTGAAGAAACACAGTTGTTCCGTACTGTTTTGGCCGGATTTGGCATCTTGCCATTACGGTAAAAAGGCCATGGAGTGATACGGCGCCAACAACGTGCAGGTGGTTCCCAAGGACAAGAACCCTCCCAACACGCCAGAGCTCCGCCAATTGAGAAATACTGAGCTATTGTCAAGCGGAACCTAAAGAAGACCAAAAAAACTGCTAAGGACGAGCAGCAGTTCAAAGCAAACTGGCTTTCTGCGGCGAAGAAGGTGGACAAGGTGGCTGTACAAAATCTGATGGCAGGTGTCAAGCGTGAGGCCCGGCAATTCGGATTTGGAAAAGCGAAAGCCTAACTGAATATTTTTCCCGAATTTTATACTAATTGAACTTGAAAAAGAAATTTAATTTGGTTTTTTAAATAAACGATTTCACCGATTTACACGCGATTTCCCTTGACCAAATTTTGACAGTATGACCCTTTACGTACCAAATTTCAGTCGGATCGGATGAAATTTGCTTCTCTTAGAGGCTCCGCAAGCCAAATCGGGGGATCGGTTTATATGGGGGCTATATATAATTATGGACCGATATGGACCAATTTTTGCATGGTTGTTAGAGACCATAAACTAACACCAAGTACCAAATTTCAGCCGGATCGGATGAAAATTGTTTCTCTTAGAGGCTCTGCAAACCAAATCGGGGGATCGGTTTATACGGGGGCTATATATAATTATGGACCGATGTGGACCAATTTTTGCATGGTTGTTAGAGACCATATACTAACACCATGTACCAAATTTCAGCCGGATCGGATGAAATTTGCTTCTCTTAGAGCCCTCGCAAGCCAAATTTGGGAGTCCGTTTATATGGGGGCTATACGTAAAAGTGGACCGATATGGCCCATTTGCAATACCATCCGACCTACATCAATAACAACTACTCGTGCCAAGTTTCAAGTCGATAGCTTGTTTCGTTCGGAAGTTAGCGTGATTTCAACAGACGGACGGACGGACGGACATGCTCAGACCGACTCAGAATTTCACCACGATCCAGAATATATATACTTTATGGGGTCTTAGAGCAATATTTCGATGTGATACAAACGGAATGACAAAGTTAATATACCCCCCATCCTATGGTGGAGGGTATAAAAACTATATTTTTTTTTGTTTTGAAAAAAAAAAAGATTTTTTTTTTAATTTCTATAATTTAAAGAGGTAAAAATCTTAAAAGGATTTTTTAAAAAAAGGACCCCAAACTGAAATTGGAAATAAATTAATAAAAAACCAAAAATCAACTAAATTAAGGACATAATTAAAGAAAATAAAATATTTTAATTTAAACCAGTGAATAAATTTATCTCGAATCAGATTATTCTCAGCTTTACATAAAAACAAATATTTTTTGTTTAAAAAAAAAATTAATTTAAATTTAAAAAGGTAAAAATCTTAAAAGGATTTTTTTTAAATGACCTCAAGATGAAATAGTTAATAAATAAATAAAAAACAAAAATGAACCAAACTAAGGACAGAATTAAAGAAAATAAATTAAGATTTTAATTTAAATGAGTGAATAATCTGACCTCGAATGTGATTATTCTCAGCTTACATTAAAAAAATATTTTTTGTTGTGGAAAAAACGATTTTTTTTTAATTTCTATAATTTAAAATTCTATTGAAAAATCACAAAAAAAATATTTTTTGTTTTGAAAAAAAAAACGATTTTTTTTAATTTCCATAGCTTAAAATGCTATTGAAAAATCATATCATATAATTTTGAAAATTTTAATTAACAGTTAATTATTCCATATTCACTGTATTCAAATTTCTGTCCCTGTCCTTGTATAATGGATTTGCTGTACTATACATTGCTATTCCATTGGTAATAATTCACTCGTTGGACGGATGCATCATACAGCAATAGTAGTTAGAGGCAAATGCATAATGGCATGTACGTGGCATGAAGAGGTTAGAGAGAGAGAGAGAGCGCGAGAGGATGGCTTATGGATAGTGAAGGAATAAAATTTATGAATATTTTTCAAATGAAAAATGCGGTAATCGAAAACCGACAAAATACACAGCTGCGTAAAGTCATAAATTATAAATCACCTCTCACGCCATAAGCTGCAGCAAACCACTATTCTAGGCTTTTCAACATTCCGACATTTGAGTTCACTCCACTCTGTACACTCTACTCTAGTCTGTTGTTTGATAACCAAATGAGTTTTATAAATTTGAGAGACCAAATGCTGCTGATGCAGTTTGTCTCTGCATGAATTAATAGCGTAATTATATTTTTACAAAAATTATATCTTTCAAATTGAAATGCGTTGTGTAATGAATGAAGATTATATGCAGCGTAATTAAATAATTGATAATAATTATGGAATATGAATGGAAATATTTTTGGAAAATATGAATGATTTTAGAATTAATAATAGTAAAGAATGTTAGTAGGCCTTCAAGAATCCACTTTAACTAGATTTTATTTGCCTCATAAAAAAGGGATAATATGTACTCTGCTAAAGATATTTTTCCATATTGCAACTCCACGTTTTTCTTTAATAAACGATATCTAACACTATAAAAGAAAATTGATAATGCCTAATTTTTTTAATTTGTCGAAAAACATTTACTTATTTTAATCACATCAATGTTTTTGTAATATAGTTCAGTTAAAAATGTCCCGGTTTGCTCACTTTTTTCAGCGTTTTCTGGAAAATCACAACCAATTCGTTTTGACGAGTTCAAATATCCACAAGTGAAACAAATGCTAGTTTTTAATCTTTGTCAAACGTTTAAAAACAGAGTAAGAATTCATAAAATGTTACAAATCATTAAAATTTTGTCGAAAAAAATGCTAAATCCAATCTGAAAAAAAAAATAGTGAATTTTTGAAAATATTTGAGGTCAAACGTTGCCGACAAGCGTTAAAATCCATTAAAAATTATAAAAAAAATATAAAAATTATTTATTTGACAAAATATCACAGAATTTTTAATTTACATCCAAAACATTGAATTGAAATAAAGAAGTCATGTAAATTCAGTGCAACGGCTCTTGAAATGGAGGACTTCAGTCCTATGACAAGCCCATGTTAAATTCATCGCTTCTGCGTCAATTTTGCACCTCTTCCGGATCCAAAACGAACATTTTCATTACTTTTTTGGGGACGCTTTTTTTGCTGGGTTGTTAAAACAAAATAATTTAAAATTATTTTATTAAAAATATGAAAAAGCGAGTTTTAGAAAATTGAATCAAAATAACTTTCTGTGTAGTTAAAATAAAGAATATCTTTGGGAGGACATTTTTGGAAGTGCTTTTAATATAGTGCTTTTAGAAGAACTGTTTTTTTGATGGGATATTTAATCCGGGTCGTGGTGAAATTCTGAGTCGATCTAAGAATATCCGTCCGTCTGTTGGTCTGTTGAAATCAAGCTAACATCCGAACGAAACAAGCTATCGACTTGAAACTTGACATAAGTAGTTGTTATTGATGTAGGTCGGATGGTATTGCAAAAGGGCCATATTGGACCACTTTTAGGTATAGCCCCCATATAAATCGACCCCCAGATTTAGGTCTCTAACAACCATGCAAAAATTGGTCCATATCGATCCATAATTATATAGCCCTCATCTAAACCGATCCCCAGATTTCAACTTCGGAGTGTCTTGGAGGAACAAAATTCCTCCGATCCGATTGAAATTTGGTACGCGGTGTTAGTATATGGTCTCCAACAACAATGCAAAAATTGGTCTATATCGGTCTATAATTATATATAGCCCCCATATATACCGATCCCTAGATTTGGCTTGCGGACCCTCAAATAGAAGCAACTTTCATGCGACCCGGCTGCAATTTGGTACATGGTGTTGGTATACGGTGTCTAACAACCATGAAAAATTGGTCCACATCGGTCCATAATTACACATAGCCCCAATATAAACCGATCCCCAGATTTGACCTGCGGAGCCTCTAAGAGAAGCAAATTTCATCCGATCCGGCTGAAATTTGGTTTATGGTGTTAGTATATGGTCTCTAACAACCATGCAAAAATTGGTCCACATCGGTCTATAATTATATATAGCCCCCATATAAACCGATCTCCAGATTTGACCTCCGGAGCCTCATGGATGAGCAAAATTCATCCGATCTGGTTGCAATTTGGCACGTGGCGTTGGTGTATAGTCTCTAACAACCATGCAAAAATTGGTCCATATCGGCCCATAATTATATATTGCCCCCGTATAAACCGATCCCCAGATATGGCTTGCGGAGCATCAAAGAGAAGCAAATTTCATCCGATCCGGCTGAAATTTGGAACATGGTGTTGGTGTATAGTCTCTAACAAACATGCAAAAATTGGTCCATATCGGTCTATAATTATATATAGCCTCCATATAAATCGATTCCCCGATTTGACCTCCGGAGCCTCATGGATGAGAAAAATTCATCCGATTCGGTTGAAATTTGGTACGTGGTGTTAGTATATGGTCTCTAACAACCATGCAAAAATTGGTCCATACCAGTCTTAATTATATATAACCCACATTTAAACCGATTCCCAGATTTGACCTGCGGAGCTCTTGGAGGAGCACAATTCATCCGATCCGTCAAAATTTAATTACCATAGAAAAAAATTATACAAAATTTTGTCAACATTTTATTTCTATAGAAAATTGTGTCAAAATTTTAATACTATAGAAAACTTTGTCAAAATTTTATTACTGTACAAAATTTTGTCAAAATTTTATTTCTATAGAAAATTTTGTAAAAATTTTATTACTATACAAAATTTTGTCAGGATTTTATTTCTGTAGAAAATTTTGTCAACATTTTATTTCTATAGAAAAATTTGTCAAAATTTTATTGCTATAGAATGTTTTATCAAAATTTTGTTTCTATAGAAAATTTTGCCAATATTTTATTTCTATTAAAAATTTTGTCAAACTGAATTATATACGTATTTAATCGGCATTTTTTGTTTAATATATACCCCGTATGGACTATCTTACAATTGAAAAGACGGTGTTAAGAAGTTTCAAGATACCTTGCCATCAGCAAGTGTTACCGCAACCCAATTACTTCGATTGTGGATGACAGTCTTTAGTACAAGTTTCTATGCAATCCATGGTGGAGGAAACATAAGACTCGGCCTGGCCGAACTTACGGCCGTATATACTTGTTTGTTTATAGTTTTATACAAATTTGACTTGTATTAGCGTTGCATGTAAATGTTAATATTCAACATTTCATTTGCAGTTATTTAAATTTCCTTTGAAATTCTTATAAAAATAATTCGAATTTCATTAATATTTGCTTTAGGTTTCATTTAAAATTCGTTTAAATTTCACTTGTGTTGCTTTGAGTTTCAATTGAAATTTGTTGCAATTTTATTTGAATTTCAAATTGACTTTCATTCGTTTTGTATTTGAATTTCATTAGAAATTTGAAATTTTTATGCATTTAATTTAAAATTCAATTAATTTTTGACGTAATACGTTTGAAGGATATTTCAAATTCATTTTTGTTATTTGACTCCATAAAATATATATTTTTATATAACAACAAAAATAAATAGGGTCGCTTGAATTGGTAACCCATTGTGTCATTTGTATTTTGTTGTTTGAAACTCTTCACTATTTTATATATAATTAAAAAATATCATCCCATTATAGTTTAATAATATATATATATAGTTGCTCCATATCCTTAATGGATTTTTGTCCACATACGCTTTCACGTAATTCATTTCAGTTTTAAAAGCTTTCCACTGTACGTGACTTAAATTTTAGAATTTCCGTTAGCTAGTAAATCATATTGTTCACAATAATACAATCACATATATTAACTCTCTTTTTGTTTGCAGCTACGCTCTCTTTCTCTCTTCGTTCCTTGTTTTTCTTTCGAAACGTATCCCAAATTAATAACAAAATGTCCAAAATTTCATTTTACAATTTTCGGTTTCCAAAACCTTTGACAGCTTTTATTAAAAACAAAAAAACAGAACAGAACGGAAAAGAATTTTCAATACATGTATGAACACACGCACACACATATATATATTCGAACAAGAAGAGATAGTATGTCCATGGCATAAATGCATATAGGAGAGATACTTGAACTCTATTTGCTCTGAAACTTTATTGCGAACGTGTTTATGTGGCTTTGGATGAGAGTGTGTGTGTGTGTGTGTGCATGAGTGAACATCAACCACAAGGGCAATGAAATAAACTGAAGTGCAGTTTAAACAACAGCAACAACAAGGAATCCAATAACAACAACACTTAATCAAAGTGTCAAATGCATGCGTAAACAAATAATTTGAAACAAGAGATATATGACAGTGTATTAGAGTGGGCACGGGGGACGATTCTATATATTTCGGTATTAGGCTGGGACGTTTACACTAATTCCTTATTGGACTTCATAAGGCGCATATGTGACGTTTACAACTTTGCGACAATTGCAAAATAAAAAATTTTGATACAAACCATCTCTGACCTTGACAGAATGATTGAAAAATTAGTAGCTACCAGGTAAAAAAATTGGAAATTGTCCCATAAACATTTCTTTTTAAGGGCATCCCGGGATCTTCTATCAATTTTTCCCCACATCCGAAGAAGATCTTTTAGACCAGTCTTAGAAAATACGTTATTTAATGGTTTAATATTTGATGGTAAATGTTGAAGAAAATCAAAAAAAAAAAAAATAAAACAAAAAATAAAAATAAGATTAAAATTTCTACCCCCGCGGGTAACCTGTGCCTGTTAATTTTTTCACTTCCACGGAAGTTCTTTTGGGAATATTTTGCAAATCACGAGAGTTTCAGTTTTTTATTGAGTTTAAATAGAAAAGCTATATTTCTATAAAAATATACGCCGAAAAACAAAACAAAATAAAAACGATGTACAACCAAAAAGTTATTTTTGAAAAAAAAATATATTTGATAAAAAAATTTGCCACTGCTGAGATTTGAACCTGTGTTCTTTATTTTTTATTCACACTTATAAATAACATCTCGAGAAGAAGTTATAATGTTATGTCTAAGTGAAACATTACGAATATCACAACCATTTGAGTTGACGTATCTTAATGGCGTTTGTGACTGACTGTTTTAGTCGCCCCGGTAGGAGGAAAGAGTTTTTTTTTAATTGTAAAAATTATTTAATTAAAATATAAAAGTATAATAAAAATATTAATAAAAAGTGAATTTTTTTATACCCTCCACCATACACGCAAAGAAAATTTCATTAAAAGTCAGCCAACGAAAAATTTTTATTGATATAATGAAACATTTTCATTAATACAATGAAAATATTCGTTAATAGTACGAAACGTTACGTTGATTGACAGAAAATACGTTATAATAACGAAAATTTTCATTGTATTAACGAATTTGTTTCATTGGCTGACTTTTAACGACACATTTCGTTAATATCAAGAAATTTTTTCTGTTAGTGTAGGATGGGGGTATACTAACGTTGCCATTCCGTTTGTAACACATCGAAATATTGCTCTAAGACCCCATAAAGTATATATATTCTGGATCGTGGTGAAATTCTGAGTCGATCTGAGCCTGTCCGTCCGTCCGTCTGTTGAAATCACGCTAACTTCCGAACGGAACAAGCTATCGACTTGAAACTTGGCACAAGTAGTTGTTATTGATGTAGGTCGGGTGGTATTGCACATGGGCCATATCGGTCCACTTTTACGTATAGCCCCCATATAAACGGACTCCCAAATTTGGCTTGCGATTGCTCTAAGAGAAGCAAATTTCATCCGCTCCGGCTGAAATTTGGTACATGGTGTTAGTATATGGTCTCTAACAACCATGCAAAAATTGGTCCACATCGGTTCATAATTATATATAGTCCCCATATAAACCGATCCCCCGATTTGGTTTTCGGAGCTTCTAAGAGAAGAAAATTTCATCCGATCCGGCTAAAATTTGGTACATGGTGTAAGTATATGGTCTCTAACAACTATGCAAAAACTGGTTCACATCGGTGCATAATTATATATAGCCCCCATATAAACCGATCACCAGATTTGACCTCCGGAGCCCCTTGGAAGAGCAAACTTCATCCGATTCGGTTGAAATTTGGTACGTGATGTTAGTATATGGTATCCAAAAACCATGCAGGAATTGGTTCATATCAGTCCATAATTATATATAGCCCCCATATAAACCGATCCCCAGATGTGACCTCCGGTGCCTTTGGAGAAGCAAAATTCATCCGATCTGGTTGAAATTTGGTACGTGGTGGTAGTATATGATATTTAACAACCATGCCAAAAGTGGTCCATATCAGTCCATAATAATATATAGCCCTTATATAAACCGATCCCGAGATTTGGTTTTGGAGCCTCTTGGAGGAGCAAATTTCATCCGAGTCAGTTGAAATTTGGTACATTGTGCTACTATATGACCGTTAACAACCATGCCTAACTAGGTCCATATCGGTCTATAATTATATATAGCCCTCAGATAAATCGATCCCCAATCACACAAAAACTGGTCCATATCAAGTTCATAATTGTATATAGCCCCCATATAAGCGACCCCCATATATCAATTCTGGCTCTCTACTGGAAGTGCTTTTAAAGATGTGCCTTTGCAAGAACTTGTTGTTTTACTGGGTTATAATACTCTGTTCCACAGTGTGGCGCAGGGTATAAATATTTGATAAAAAAATTGTCGATGGTGAGATTTGAACCAGCGTTCTTAATTTTTTCATTCATAATAACAACATCTCTGGAAGTAGTTAGAATGTCATGCCATAGTGTCATATTGGGTTCATATCATAAACATTTGAATAGACGTTTTGATGCATCGTGTTCAATGGCGTTTGTGGCTGAGTGTGCTAAAGCGTTCTGTTATTGTGGCAACTGACCCATGTTCCCCCGGTGTAAGCTTTTCAATTTGTAAAAATTAGTTAATAAGAAAAAAAAAATTAAAGTGGAACAAAAAATACAGATAAAAATAAAAAGTGAAATTGGACAAAAAAAATGTTTTTTTTATACCCTCCATCATAGGATGGGAGTATATTAACTTTGTCATTCCGTTTGTAACACATCGAAATATTGCTCTAAGACCCCATAAAGTATATATATTCTGGGTCGTGGTGAAATTCTGAGTCGATCTAAGCATGTCCGTCCGTCCGTCCGTCTGTTGAAATCACGCTAACTTCCGAACGAAACAAGCTATCGACTTGAAACTTGGCACAAGTAGTTGTTATCGATGTGGGTCGGATGGTATTGAAAATGGGCCATATCGGTCCATTTTTACGTATAGCCCCCATATAAACGGACCCCCAAATTTAGCTTGCGATTGCTCTAAGATAGCATATTTCATCCGATCCCGCTGAAATTTGGTACTTGGTGTTGGTATATGGTCTCTAACAATCATGCAAAAATTGGTCCACATCGGTCCATAATTATATATAGACCCCATATAAACCGATCCCCAGATTTGGCTTGCGGAGCCTCAAAGAGAAGCAAATTTCATCCGATCCGGCTGAAATTTGGTACATGATGTTGGTATATGGTCTCTAACAACCGTCCAAAAATTGGTCCACATCGGTCCGTAATTATATATGGCGCCCATATAAACTGATCCCCAGATTTGGGTTGCGGAGCCTCAAAGAGAAGCAAATTTGATCCGATCCGCCTGAAATTTGGTACATGATATTGGTATATGGTCTCTAACAACCATGCAAAAATTGGTCCACATCAATTCATAATTATATATAGCCCCCATATAAACCGATCCCCAGATTTGGCTTGCGAAGTCTCCAAGAGAAGCAAATTTCATCCAATCCGGTTGTAATTTGGAACATTGTGTTAGTATATGATCTTTAACAACCGTGCCAGAATTGGTCTATATCGGTCCATAATTATATATAGCCCCCATATAAAACATTCTCCAGATTTGACCTCCGGAGCCTCTTGGAGGAGCAAAATTCATCCGATCCGGTTCAAATTAGGCATGTGGTGTTAGTATATGGTCGCTAACAACCATACCAAAATCGGTCCAATCACACAAAAATTGGTCCATATCGGTTCATAATCATGGTTGCCACTAGAGCCAAAAATAATCTACCAAAATTTTATATAGAAAATTTTGTCAAAATTTTATTTCTAGAGAAAATTTTGTTAAAATTTTATTCGGTTCATAATAAAATTTTCATCATTATCAAAATTTTATTTCTATAGAAAATTTTGTCAAAATTTTATTTCTATAGAAAATTTTGTTCAAATTTTATTCGGTTCATAATCATGGTTACCACTCGAGCCAAAAATAATCTACCAAGATTTTATTTCTATAGAAAATTTTGTCAAAATTTTATTTCTATAGAAAATTTTGTTCAAATTTTATTTCTGTAGAGATTTTTGTCAAAATTTTCTTTCTATGGAAAATTTTGTCAAAATTTTTATTTCTATAGAAAATTTTGTGAAAATTTTATTTCTATAGAAAATTTTGTTAAAATTTTATTTCTGTAGAAAATGTTGTCAAAATTTTATGTCTACTTTGTCAAACTGAATTATATACGTATTGGATCGATCTTTTTTGATTTAATATATACCACGTATGGACTTACATACAATTTAGAAGATGGTGTTAGGAGGTTTTAAGATACCTTGCCATCGGCAAGCGTTACCGCAACTTAAGTAATTCGATTGTGGATGACAGTGTTTAGATGAAGTTTCTACGCAATCCATTATAGAGGGTACATAAGCTTCGGCCTGGCCGAACTTACGGCCGTATATACTTGTTTTATTTTATTTATTTTTTAATTTCTTCATCCAAATGAACTTCCAAGGCAAAACTTCTTAAGTAATGCAAAGGATCCAAAAAATGGAGTACTTCCATCTTATGACAAGCCCATGCAAAATTCATTGGAGATGATCCAAGTTTGCATTACATCCGAATCACAAAATGGGGTTGGGTTGTGTAGGAACACCGGTGCGTATGTTTAATATCACATTGAGAACAAAATCATCATACGCTCCCCAGATCTCTAGCTATTGCAATGTCAATTTAGTGCATAAGCTCGATCCTATATTCCGATTACTACAGTGTGAGCCAATAATAAAAGTATATAATTTTAAACTAAGTGTAAAATTTCGCTGTTTCTATTACTATTAAAACTAATTACATATAAAACTAATTTTAACTCACCAATAATTCCCATGTAGCTCTGGACGTCTTGATAACTGAAAGCAAAAGTAAACTTCATTAAACGGATATAATGATATCAACGTCAATTAAAAAATCAATTGGTTCAATTAAAAATGGAATTGATACAAAAAACATTTTGATTAATTATTATTTTAATTAAAAAAAAATATTTTTTTGTAGATTTTTTTATATTCAATTTAAATTTTAATTGGAAAAATTGTTGGCGAATTTTTTTTTGGCTGTATACGTTTTTTAGTTGTTAATTTCGAAAATTTTAATTTTTCAAGTTGAACATTTTCCAATATTTTTAATATTTATGCATTTACAATTACTTGCATACCCCGAAGAAATTTCATTTACACTTGACTTTTTGTGAAAAATAATTTCATTTAATTTGCAAATTGTTTCAAATACAAATATTTTATAAATCCTTACAATAGTACATTTGTCCATAAATTGATGGACATATTGAAATCTTTCGATAGACGTGTGGCAAACCCTTTGGCTGTAGTTTGTTATCCTAGAATATACAAATGTTTATTACAAAGGATGCCAATTATCATCTTCTATGGTATGGATGCCAGCAGACATTAAAATAATTACAATACCAACAACTTCAAACGTCATTTGATATGGATTTGTTTAGTCATATTTACAAATGAATATATATATATTTGTTGTGGATGAGAACATGAAAAAACTAAGATTAGAAATTGCAGTAGTTTTGAAAAAACAAAATGTAATAAAAACTATCTTTTCAAACATATAAAATTGTTATAGTTGTAATGGAGGATGGTAGTTAAGATATATAAAAGCTTTAAAAACATTTGACCTCCGGAGCCTCTGGGAGGAGCAAAATTCATACGATTTGGTTGAAATTTGGTAAGTGGTCTAAGTATTTAGTCTTTAAAAAACATGCTAAAATTCGTCTATATCGGTCCAATTATATATAGCCCTCATTTAAACCGATCCCCAGATTTGATCTCCGGAGCCTCTAAGAGAAGCAAATTTCCGATCCGGTTGAAATTTGGTACGTGGTGTTAGTATATGGTCTCTAAAAACCATGTCAGAATTGGTCCATATCGGTCCATATCGTTCCATAAGTGCCCGGTGTGACACATAGATGGCGTCGCTAGTATTAAATACATATTATTTTTATATAGCACCAACCTTCAAATGATTCGTGTCAAAATTTGACGTCTGTAAGTCAATTAGTTTGTGAGATAGAGCGTCTTTTGTGAAGCAACTTTTGTTATTGTGAAAAAATGAAAAAAAGGAATTTCGTGTTTTGATAGGTTAGGTTAGGTTAGGTGGCAGCCCGATGTATCAGGCTCACTTAGACTATTCAGTCCATTGTGATACCACATAGGTGAACTTCTCTCTTATCACTGAGTGCTGCCCGATTCCATGTTAAGCTCAATGACAAGGGACCTCCTTTTTATAGCCGAGTCCGAACGGCGTTCCACATTGCAGTGAAACCACTTAGAGAAGCTTTGAAACCCTCAGAAATGTCACCAGCATTACTGAGGTGGGATAATCCATCGCTGAAAAACTTGTTGGTGTTCGGTCGAAACAGGAATCGAACCCACGACCTTGTGTATGCAAGGCGGGCATGCTAACCATTGCACCACGGTGGCTCCGTTTTGATAAAATACTGTTTTCTGAAGGAGAAAAATACGGTGGAAGCAAAAACTTGGCTTGATAATGAGTTTCCGGACTCTGCCCCAGGGAAATCAATAATAATTGATTGATATGCAAAATTCAAGCGTGGTGAAATGAGCACGGAGGACGGTGAACGTAGTGGACGCCCGAAAGAGGTGGTTACCGACGAAAACATCAAAAAAATCCACAAAATGATTTTGAATGGCCGTAAAATTAAGTTGATCGAGATAGCAGAGGCCTTAAAGATATCAAAGGAACGTGTTGGTCATATCATTCATCAATATTTGAATATGCTGAAGCTCTATGCAAAATGGGTGCCGCGCGAACTCACATTTGACCAAAAACACCCGAGTTTTTCCGTCGATATGTGACAATGGATGAAACATGGCTCCATCACTACACTCCTGAGTCCAATCGACAGTCGGCTGAGTGGACAGCGACCGGTGAACGGTCTACGAAGCGTGGAAAGACTCAAAAGTCCGCTGGCAAAGTAATGGCCTCTGTTTTTTGGGATGCGCAGAGAATAATTTTTATCGATTATCTTGAGAAGGGAAAAACCATAAACAGTGACTATTATATGGCGTTATTGGAGCGTTTGAAGGTCGAAATCGCAGCAAAACGGCCCCATATGAAGAAGAAAAAAGTGTTGTTCCACCAAGACAACGCACCGTGCCACAAGTCATTGAGAACGATGGCAAAAATTCATGAATTGGGTTTCGAATTGCTTCCTCACCCACCGTATTCTCCAGATCTGGCCCCCAGCGACTTTTTCTTGTTCTCAGACCTCAAAAGGATGGTCGCAGGGAAAAAAATTGGCAGCAATAAAGAAGTGATCGCCGAAACTGAGTCCTATTTTGAGGCAAAACCGAAGGAATACTATCAAAATGGTATCAAAAAATTGGAAGGTCGTTATAATCGTTGTATCGCCACCGTGGTGCAATGGTTAGCATGCCCGCCTTGCATACACAAGGTCGTGGGTTCGATTCCTGCTTCGACCGAACACCAAAAAGTTTTTCAGCGGTGGATTATCCCACCTCAGTAATGCTGGTGACATTTCTGAGGGTTTCAAAGCTTCTCTAAGTGGTTTCACTGCAATGTGGAACGCCGTGCGGACTCGGCTATAAAAAGGAGGTCCCTTGTCATTGAGCTTAACATGGAATCGGGCAGCACTCAGTGATAAGAGAGAAGTTCACCTATGTGGTATCACAATGGACTGAATAGTCTAAGTGAGCCTGATACATCGGGCTGCCACCTAACCTAACCTAACTTAACCTATCGCTCTTGAAGGGAACTATGTTGAATAATAAAAACGAATTTTGACAAAAAATGTATTTTTCTTTGTTAGAACGGGGACTTATCAGCCAACCTGTTATAACCCCCATATAAATCTTTCCCCCGATTTGACTTCAGGAACCTCTTGGAGGAGCACAATTCATACGATTCGGTTGAAATTGTGTACATTGCGCTAGAATATGGCCGCTAACAGTCATGCAAAAATTGGACCATATCGGTCTATAGTTATATATAGCCGATCGCCAATCACACAAAAAGTCGTCCATGTCGTCAAAAATAATATAGCAAAATTGTATTTCTATAGAAAATTTTGTCAAAATTTTATCACTATAGAACATTTTGTCAAAATTTTATTTCTGTAGAAAATTTTGTCAAAATTTTATTTCTATAGAAAATTTTGTCAAAATTTTATTTCTATAGAAAATTTTGTTAAAATTTTATTTCTACAGAAAATTTTGTCAAAATTTTATTTCTATAGAAAATTTTGTTAACATTTTATTTCTATAGAAAATTTTGTCAAAATTTTATCACTATAGAACATTTTGTCAAAATTTTATTTCTGTAGAAAATTTTGTCAAAATTTTATTTCTATAGAAAATTTTGTCAAAATTTTATTTCTATAGAAAATTTTGTCAAAATTTTATTTCTACAGAAAATTTTGTCAAAATTTTATTTCTATAGAAAATTTTGTTAACATTTTATTTCTATAGAAAATTTTGTCAAAATTTTATTTCTATAGAAAGTTTTGTCAAAATTTTATTTCTATAGAAAATTTTGCCAAAATTTTATTTCTATAGAAAATTTTGCCAAAATTTTATTTCTATTGAAAATTTTTTCAAAATTTTATTTCTATTGAAAATTTTGTCAAAAATTTATTCCTATTGAAAATTTTGTCAAAATTTTATTTCTATAGTAAATTTTGTAAAAATTTTATTTCTATAGAAAATGTTGACAAAATTTTATTTCTATATAAAATTTTGCCAAAATTTTATTTCTAAGAAAATTTTGTCAAAATTTTATTTCTAAGAAAATTTTGTCAAAATTTTATTTCTATAGAAAATTTTGTCAAAATTTTATTTCTATAGAAAATTTTGTCAAAATTTTATTTCTATAGAAAATTTTGTCAAAATTTTATTTCTATAGAAAATTTTGTCAAAATTTTATTTCTATAGAAAATTTTGTCAAAATTTTATCACTATAGAAAATTTTGTCAAAATTTTATCACTATAGAAAATTTTGTCAACATTTTATTTCTACAGAAAATTTTGTCAAAATTTTATTTCCATAGAAAATTTTGTCAAAATTTTATTTCTATAGAAAATTTTGTCAAAATTTTATTTCTATAGAAAATTTTGTCAAAATTTTATTTCTATAGAAAATTTTGTCAAAATTTTATTCCTATTGAAACTTTTGTCAAAATTTTTTTTCTATAGAAAATTTTGTCAAAATTTTATTTCTATAGAAAATTTTGTCAAAATTTTATTTCTATAGAAAATTTTATCAAAATTTTATTTCTATAGAAAATTTTGTCAAATTTTTATTTCTACAGAAAATTTTTTCAAAATTTTATTTCTATAGAAAATTTTGTCAAAATTTTATTTCTATAGAAAATTTTGTCAACATTTTATTTCTACAGAAAATTTTGTCAAAATTTTATTTCTATAGAAAATGTTGTCAAAATTTTGTTTCTATAGAAAATTTTGTCAAAATTTTATTTCTATAGAAAATTGGGTCAAAATTTTATTTCTATAGAAAATTTTGTCAAAATTTTATTTCTATAGAAAATTTTGTCAAAATTTTATTTCTATAGAAAATTTTGTAAAAATTTCATTTCTATAGAAAATTTTGTCAAAATTTTATTTCTATAGAAAATTTTGTCAAAATTTTATTTCTATAGAAAATTTTGTCAAAATTTTATTTCTATAGAAAATTTTGTCAAAATTCTATTTCTATAGAAAATTTTGTCAAACTTAATTATAAATGTATTTAATCGGTCTTTTTTTGTTTAATATATACCCCGTATGGACTAACTTAAAATTTAGAAGTTTTAAGATATCTTGCCATCGGCAAGTGTTACCGCAACCCAAGTAATTCGATTGCGGATTACAGTCTTTTGTAGAAGTTTCTACGCAATCCATGGTGGAGGGTACATAAGATTCGGCCTGGCCGAACGTACGGCCATATATACTTGTTTTGGTTATCATAGATTTCTTAAGGCAAGTTTGATTCTTTATGTGGCAAAATAACTTTTTGATGGTTGAATCCAAGATTTTGGGATCCCTCATTAGAAGTTAAGCCCCTTTTCAACTTTCCTCATTGCCAATTTGTATTCGATTCATTTGTTTCGATTTAGGTCTTTTCAAATTTCATCGTATTGAATATTTCAATTAAATACTACTAACAGTTCTTATGAAGGTGGGTTGATAATGTGAAGTCAATGTGTTTTATATGTCATCATAAATCAAGATGTTTTAATGCACAGAAAAATTTTCTCGAAAAATTTTCCAATTAAAGTCTTCAGTTTTGAAAAATGTTTAAAATTTAATTGATTCCACAATTTTTTTAATTGAAACAAAAATCAATTACAAAAATTAATATTATCAATTAATTTTTTAATTGATTTTATTTATTTTTTATTAATACTGTCATTTCTATTAAAAAAATAATTGGATCAATTAATTTCGTGATTGAATCAGATTTTTTTTGTGTAGACCGATAGCTGATGAGAAGCATTATCAAGTTCACCCTACAACTTCTATCAAATTATAAAAAAAAATTGGTACACACACAGAAAAAAATTTAACGGAAATTTTTCCATTTAAAGTTTTAAATGAGTTTTAAAATATATTTAATAATAAATTTTATTGATTCAACAAATTTTTTAATTGAAACAAAAATCAATCAAAAAATTATAGTATCAATAAATTTTTAATGGGATCAATTAATTATTTAATTGATACTATCATTTCTGTGATTGAACACATTTCAATTAAAAAATTAATTGGAAAAATTAATTTCGTGATTGAATCAGATTTTTTTTTGTGTGCAGGTACCGCTAAGACTAGTTTTTTTTTTTTGACTCAATGCGCGAATCGACCTGAGGGTTTCAAAACTTCTCTAAGTGGTTGCACTGCAATGTGGAACGCCGTTCGGATTCGGCTATAAAAAGGGGGTCCGTTGTCATTGAGTTTAACATGGAATCGGGAGGCACTCAGTGATAAGAGAGAAGTTCTCAAGTGTGGTATCACAATGGACTGAATAGTCTAAGTGAGCCTGATACATCGGGCTGTCACGTAACTTAGCCTAACCTAAAGGGTCACTAGTTTTTGTCTATTTCCAAGTTCCCCGAAACTGATCATACCTCCTCATTTCCACGATACACAAAATCGCAATTATTTCTGTATATATTTTAATATGAATATTGTATGATGGGAATGCATTGTAATAACAGAAGCGAACGAACGAATGAACGAGAATGGCTGCAACGCTTCTGAGAACATCCTTTGAGCTGCATGGTAAAACAAATAAGGCTATTATTTGCATAAATATATAAGTGTGATTGTATGAGTGTTAAGTGTTGATACTCGAACACCATATGGATAAATGAATATGTTGTCATTACACATTAGGGAGGAGTGACAAAGGAACATTGAGAGATCACATTGGCGTTATGAAGTGTGATTCGTCTAAGGAGCTTAGTTGGTCCTGAGTTATTGGAAGACAACTGACAAACAAATGGCTGTGTACCGCTCAGAATTGACTGTTCTGTATTGTTCCAATTGTACGATTG
The DNA here is from genome assembly GCF_050003625.1 of Haematobia irritans. Classification (NCBI taxonomy): domain Eukaryota; kingdom Metazoa; phylum Arthropoda; class Insecta; order Diptera; family Muscidae; genus Haematobia; species Haematobia irritans. The sequence goes on from NC_134397.1 coordinate 20,817,481, forward strand.
GCAGATCTTAAAAAAAAAATAAATAAGTGATCAATTGCTGGGAAGTACTTCGTGCGTAAGCAACTTTTGTTGAAGTTGGCTCACCTTGAAACTACCATACAGTCAACTGTTGTTTACTTTCGGGCTCATATGCGTTAATCCATGATTCATCATCTGTCACGATGTCATAGACGTGTTTCAAAGCAGCACAATTGCATTTTTGGAGCATTTCCTTCGACCAATCGACACGAGCCTTTTTGGATTGTGACGCAATTGGCAAATTGTGTGAGATCCAATGCGAACACATTTTTTTGACGTTGAAATGTTCATGCTGTTTATACTAACGCCCAAGGTTGGCTCAACATAGGTCACATGGCTATTTTGCAATATCAACTGGCGCACAGCATCATTAATTTCTGAAACAAAACCTGCTTTTGGAGGACCATCACGAAATTCGTCTTAGAGTGAACGATGACCTCGGTTGAATTCACCATACAAACGATAAACACTGGTTATTGATGGAGCTTCATCACCAAAAATTGAATAAAGTTTAGTGAGGCACTATTGTTGAATTAATCTACGTCGAAATTTGTAAAAAATAATCGCATGAAAATGTCCACGATTTAATTCCAATTTTGTGCGAGATGAATTATTTCAGTTGCTGTAAACATCACAAATAGCTCTCGTATGTTAAAACGTTTTGAGTATGTCTTACCTTAAAAATGTCAAGCTTTACGATAGAGCCGTCAGATTACAACACTAGTGTTGTCCAATCCCGATATATAAAAGGCATTTCTCGTATTTCAACCACAGTTGCTATTCGTGCCAAACAAATTCTACCACAGGTTTAAGAAAATTTTACCAAAAATCTACCAAATAAAAAAAGAAAAACTAAGTTTTTGCCAAAATTTTATTTCTATAAAAAATTTTTGCAAAATTTTATTGCTATAGGAAATTTTTATAAAATTTAATTCTATAGAAAAATTTGTCAAAATTTTATTTCAATAGAAAATTTTGCAAAAATTTTATTTCCATGAGAACGATTTCTCAAAATTTTATTTCTATGAGAAAGTTTTCTCAAAATTTTATTTCTATAGAAAATTTTCTCAAAATTTTAATTCTATGAAAAATTTTTGCAAATTTTTATTGCTTAAAAAATTTTTACAAAATATAATTCTATAGAAAATTTTTCCAAAATTTTACTTCTATAGATTTTTTTTTGCAAAATTTAATTTTATAGAAAATTTTTGCAAAATTTTATTTCTATAGATTTTTTTTTGCAAAATTTTATTTTTATAGAATTTTTTTGGCAAAATTTTATTTTTATAGAACATTTTGTTAAAATTTTAATTCTATAGAAAATTTGATTTCTACAGAAAATTTTGTCGAATTTTTTTTTCTATATAAAAAAATTTGTCAAAATGATATTTCTATATAATTTTTTTTTGTCAAAAATTCATTTCTATGGAAAATTTTTGAAAACGGTTACTTCTATGAAAAATTTTTGCAAAACCCAAGTTTTTGCCAAAATTTTATTTCTATAGAAAATTTTTCCAAAATTTTATTGCTATAGAAAATTTTTGCAAAATTTTATTGCTATAGAAAAATTTTGTAAAATTTAATTCTATAGAAAAATTTGTCAAAATTTTATTTCTATGGAAAATTTTAGCAAAATTTGACAAGCATACTTTTCCTCTGTTGGTTAAGCTACACTTGTAGTTTAGTCAATGCATGGCTTTAAGCTGAGATCAAAAAAACAACAATAAAAATTTTATTTCTATAGAAAATTTTGCAAAAATTTTATTTCTATGAGAAAGTTTTCTCAAAGTTTTATTTCTATAGAAAATTTTCTCAACATTTTAAATCTATGGAAAATTTTTGCAAAATTTTATTGCTTAAAAAATTTTTGCAAAATTTAATTCTATAGAAAATTTTTCCAAAATTTTACTTCTATAGATTTTTTTTGCAAAATTTAATTTTATAGAAAATTTTTGCAAAATTTTATTTCTATAGAATTGTTTTTTTGCAAAATTTAATTTTTTATAGAACATTTTGTTAAAATTTTATTTCTATAGAAAATTTTATTTCTACAGAAAATTTTGTCGAAATTTTTTTTCTATATAAAAAAATTTGTCAGAATGATATTTCTATATATTTTTATTGCAACATTTTATTTTAATAAAAATTTTGTAAAAATTTTATTTCTATACAAAATTTTGTCAAAATTTCATTGCTATGGAAAATTTTTGCAAACGTTTACTTCTTTGAAAAATTTTTGCAAAATTTTATTTTTATTGAAATTTTTGCAAAATTTTATTTGTGTAGAAATTTTTTGCAAAATTTTATTTCTATGGAAAAGTTTCTCAAAATTGTATTTCTATGGAAAATGTTTGAAAAATTTTAGTTTATTTCTATAGAAAATTTTGTCAAAATGTTTTTCTATAGAAAATGTTGTCAAAATGTTATTTCTAGAAATTTTTTGCAAAATTTTATTTCTATAGAAAATTTTATTTGTACAGAAAAATTTCTCAAAATTTTATTTATATGGAAAATGTTTGCAAAATTTTATTTCTATAGAAAATTTTATTTGTACAGAAAATTTTGTCGAAATTTTATTTCTATAGAAAATTTTGTCAAAATTTTATTTATATAGAAAATGTTGTCAAGATGTTATTTCTATAAAAATTTTCTTTCTATAGAATTGTTTTTTGCAAAATTGTATTTTTATTGAAAATTTTGTCAAAATTTTATTTCTATAGAAATTTTGTCAAAATTTTATTTCTATAGAAAATTTTGTCAAAATTTTATTTCTGTTGTTGGTTGATAGTTGACCTTTAAACTGTTTATTATATTTGTTTAGTTCGGCTTGGGGTCATGGGAATAAAAACAGACGTTGTTGTTTTTGTGAGTTGTAATTTTTATTTAAATATATCCAAAATTTGGAGACATCTCCGATGGAAATTAATTTAGAAGTAAAAGGCAATGAACTTGTTCAAAAGAAAATATATTTACAACTCAAAAGAGAATATATTTACAACTTAAAAGAGTATATATTTACAACTCAAAAAAAAAAAAAACAACAACAATGATTTTTTGCAAAATTTTATTTCTATGGAAAATTTTTGCAAAAATTTATATCTATGGAAAATTTTTGCAAAATTTTATTTCTATAGAAAATTTTATTTCTACAGAAAATTTTCTCAAAATTTTATTTCTATGGAAAATATTTGCAAAATTTTATTTCTATAGAAAATTGTAGTTCTACAAAATATTTTGTCAAAATGTTATTTCTATAAAAATTTGTTGCAAAATTTTATTTTTATAGAAAATTTTCGCAAAATTTTATTTCTATGGAAAATGTTTGCAAAATTTTAGTTTATTTCTATTGGCAATTTTGTCAAAATGTTTTTCTATAGAAAATGTTGTCAAAATGTTATTTCTATAAATTTTTTGCAAATTTTATTGCTATAGAAAGTGTTATCCTTTAGAATTTTTTTTTTTGAAAAATAGAAAATTTTGTCAAAATGTTATTTCTATAAAAATTTGTTGCAAAATTTTATTTTGATAGAATTTTTGCAAAATTTTATTTCTATAGAAGTTTTTTTGCAAAATTTTATTTTTATAGAAAATTTTGTCAAAATTTCATTTCTATGGAAAATTTTTGCAAAATTTTATTTCTATAGAAAATTTTATTTCTCAGAAAATTTTCCCCAAATTTTATTTCTATGGAAAATGTTTTCAAAATTTTATTTCTATAGAAAATAGAAAAAATTTTGTCGAAATTTTATTTCTATAGAAAATTTTGTCAAAATGTTATTTCTATAGAAAATGTTGTCAATATGTTATTTCCATAAAAATTTTTTGCAAATTTTATTTCACTAATTTTTTTTGCAAAATTTTATTTTTATTGAAAATGTTGTCAAAATGTTATTTATATAGAAAATGTTGTCAAGATGTTATTTCTAAAAAAATTTTTGCAAAATTTTATTTCTATAATTTTTTTTTTGCAAAATTTTATTTTTATTGAAAATTTTGTCAAAATTTTATTTCTATAGAAATTTTGTCAAAATTTTATTTCTATAGAAAATTTTGTCAAAATTTTATTTCTGTTGGTGGTTAATAGTTGACCTTTAAACTGTTAATTAAATTTGTTTAGTTCGGCTTGAGGTCATGGGAATAAAAACAGATGTTTTTGTTTTTGTGAGTTGTTAAGTTTATTTAAATATATCCAAAATTTGGAGACATCTCCGATGGAAATTAATTTAGAAGTAAAAAACAATGAACTTGTTCAAAAGAGAATATATTTACAACTCCAAAAAAAAAACAACAACAATGATTTTTGCAAAATTTTATTTCTGTAGAAAATTTTTGCAAATTTTTTATTTCTATAGAATTTTTTTTTTTTTGAAAATTTTGTATCTACAGAATTCTTTTTACAAAATTTTATTTTTATAGAAAATTTTGTCAAAATTGAATTTCTGTAAAAGATTTTGCCAAATTGTATTCCTATAAGAAAGTAAAACTCTACCAAAACATCAAGAATTCTACCAATCTACCAAACAGCGAAAAACTAACATTTGTGGTAGAATGCTACTAACTGTGGCAAACGTGATTTCAACACGACTGATCGTAGTGAGTAAAATCGAAATTTCATAGAAAATCTTTATTTTTGAATCCGAAATAGTGAAGTTGCACAATATCTGAAGCATTGATGCGAAATTAATGCTCCGAATTTTTGAAGGAAAGACTTCAGGCTATGGCAAGCTTTTGAAAAAAATTGCTTCTAATCCTTCCGGACCCACAAAAAAATTTGCATTGCTATTTTAGAGACGTTTTTTTTTGCTTTGCCATTATAGATGTTTATTAAATTTTATAAAAATCCCAATTTCATCTCCAACCTTATACAATTCCCTGTCACAGATATGTATGTGGATGTGTGTGTGTGCGTGTGTGTGAGGGTAAGTCATTCCAGTATGTGGGCAGGAAAATTTCAATTTGTTATTACAATATATTGATTAAACTGCTTAAATTGAGAATAAGCCTTGTTTCCATTACTGACACTCATTAAAGTAATGATAAGGACACTATAGACACAGAGCGTGTTGTGATAACAATGAAGATTTGCATGCGGAGACTGATTGTTGTCAGTTTCAAAGAAATCCTCACAAAAGGCCTTCGATTACAGCAATGCACGCACATACGCCTACACACACACACACACATATAAACTTTAATCCTACAACATTTCCACTACTCTATAGATGTGAGTGTGTGTGTGTGGTATTATCACTAAACGAGTCTTGGGTATTCTAGACTGCTTGTTCTTGTCTATTTTATTATTAAATTTATTAATTATTTTAATGGAATTCCTAATTTATCCTAAGTCATTTTCAGGCATTACCGACTCATTGAGGATATAAGAACTTTCCGGCTATAGGAAACTTGTTAAAGTTCATTGGCTGAACAATGATGTTGATTTGTTGAAATTTTGTAAATTATTAATGAGAATTAGTAGTTTTCAACACTAGCAATTTTCTATGAATATAATTATTGTAGAAATAATCGATCGATGTGATTAAATGAGAATTTTGTGCCAATATAGTTCTAGACAATTCCAAATATAACAATAATGAATGAACTGTGAAGGCAGATAAAAGGAAATTTTGGTATGATTGGTTATTGGGATAATTAAATTTTGTAATACTCAATTGAGAATTTTCGGTTATAGGCATTAAAATAAATTATCAATAGAAATTTGTGTAATAGTTTTAGGAAATAATTATATATTAATAGAAATTGTTGGGGGGAATATAGGGCGAACTGTAGAGTCTATGACAAAATATCAAGGACCCTTTCCCGTCCTTGAATTTCATCTCTGGAGATCCCTTTAAGATCCTTAAAAATTTGAAAAAATCGGATCAATGATGTTGAGTGAAAAACAGGGACACAGAACAACTATCTAAAGGCCGTCTATTCCATTTCCAGCTTATGAGTTCCCAACACCGGCATTTGTTTCGAAATATTTTCAATGATTGAAAACGAAAACTAACAAAGGTGAGATCGCTTGCAGTGTTTCATGTTATACGGATCTTCTGGGTAATCTTGAAATCCGAGTAGCTTCTCTTGTAGTTCAAATAGGGGTCCCCAATTTTTGAGTTTTTTGAGCTACTTCAGTCAACGCAATGGTTTTAAGCTGAAATCAAAACAACAAATACGATTGAAGAACAAACCAACAATAACAAGGTCGTAAGTTCGGCCAGGCCGAATCTTATGTACCCTCCACCATGGATAGCGTAGAAACTTCTACGAAAGACTGTCATCCACAATCGAATTACTTCGGTTGTGGTATCTTAAATCGGTTTCTAAATTGTGAGTTAGTCCATACGTGGTATATGTTATATTAGACAAAAAAGGTATGTGTAGGTAAGTCTACACATAATTACGAATCGATATGGACATTTGCCCGGTACGTAGGGAGCCAGAATTTAAATAAGGGGGTCGCTTATATGGGGGCCTATATACAATTATGAACTTGATATGGACCAATTTTTGTGTGATTGGGGATCGATTTATCTGAGGGCTATATATAACTATACACCGATATGCACCTAGTTAGGCATGGTTGTTAACGGCCATATACTAGCACAATATACCAAATTCCAACTGACTCGGATGAAATTTGCTCCTCCAAGAGGCTCCAAAACCAAATCTCGGGATCGGTTTATATGGGGGCTATGTATGCTAATGGACTGATATGGAGCACTTTTGGCATGGTTGTTAAATATCATATGCTACCACCACGTACCAAATTTCAACCAGATCGGATGAATTTTGCTTCGAATTTTGCGGAAATCTGGACATCGTTTTATATGGGGGTTATATATAATTATGGACATTTTCTATGGAAATAAAATTTTGACAAAATTTTCAATGGAAATAAAATTTTGACAAAATTTTCTATGGAAATAAAATTTTGACAAAATTTTCTATGGAAATAAAATTTTGACAAAATTTTCTATGGAAATAAAATTTTAACATAATTTTCTATAGAAATAAAATTTTTGACAAAATTTTCTATAGAAATTAAATTTTGACAAAATTTTCTATAGAAATTAAATTTTGACAAAATTTTCTATAGAAATAAAATTTTGACAAAATTTTCTATAGAAATAAAATTTTGGCAAAATTTTCTATAGAAATAAAATTTTGACAAAATTTTCTATAGAAATAAAATTTTGACAAAATTTTCTATAGAAATAAAATTTTGACAAAATTTTCTATAGAAATAAAATTTTGACAAAATTTTCTATGGAAATACAATTTTTGACAAAATTTTCTATGCAAAATTTTTGACAAAATTAAAATTTTTTTATAGAGATAAAATTTTGACAAACTTTTCTCTAGAAATAAAATTTTGACAAAATTTTCTATAGAAATAAAATTTTGACAAAATTCTCTATGAAAATACAATTTTTGACAACATTTTCTATAAAAATAAAATTTTGAAAAAATTTTCGATAGAAATAATTTTTTTTTCAAAATTTTCAATGAAAATTGAATTTTGACAAAATTTTCAATAGAAATAAAATTTTGACAAAATTTTCTATAGAAATAAAATTTTGACAACATTTTCTATAGAAATACAACTCTGACAAAATTTTCTATAGAAATAAAATTTTGAGAAAATTTTCTATGGTCGTACAATTTTTGAAAAAATTTTCTATGGTCGTACAATTTTTGACAAAATGTTCTATAGAAATAAAATTTTACCAAAATTTTTTTATAGAAATAAAATTTTGACAAAATTTTCTACGGAAATACAATTTTTGACAAAATTTTCTATAGAAATAAAATTTTTGACAAAATTTTTATATAAATAAAATTTTGACAAACATTTCTCTAGAAATAAAGTTTTGAAAAAATTTTCTATGGACATACAATTTTTGACAAAATTTTCTATAGAAATAAAATTTTTACAACATATGCTGTGGAAATAAAATTTTGGCAACATTTTCTATAGAAATAAAATTTTGACAACATTTTCTAAAGAAATAAAATTTTTACAACATTTGCTGTGGAAATAAAATTTTGGCAACATTTTCTATAGAAATAAAATTTTGACAACATTTTCCATAAAAATAAAATTTTGACAAAATTTTCTATAAAAAAAAAATTCTATAAAAAAACATTTGCTATAGAAATACAATTTTTACAACATTTTCTATAGAAAAAAAAATTGAAAAAAAATTCTGTGAAAATAAAACTTTGACAAAATTTTTTATAAAAATAAAATTTTTGACAAAATTTTCTATAGAAATAGAATTTTTGACAAAATTTTCTATATAAATAAAATTTTGACAACATTTTCTATAAAAATAAAATTTTGACAAAATTTTCTATAAAAAAAAAAAATTCTATAAAAAGCATTTTCTATAGAAATACAATTTTTACAACATTTTCTATAGAAAAAAATTAAAAAAAAAAATTCTGTGAAAATAAAATTTTGACAAAATTTTTTATAAAAATAAAATTTTGACAAAATTTTCTATAGAAAAAAGTTTTGACAAAATTTTCTATAGAAATAAAATTTTGACAAAATTTCTCTAGAAATAAAATTTTCTATGGAAATACAATTTTTGACAAAATTTTATATAGAAATAAAATTTTTGACAAAATTTTTTACAGAAATAAAATTTTGACAAACTTTTCTTTAGAAATAATATTTTGACAAAATTTTCTATGGACTTACAATTTTTGACAAAATTTTCTATAGAAACAAAATTTTTACAAAATTTTCTATAGAAATACAATTTTGAGAAAATTTTCTATAGAAATAAAATTTAGATAAAATTTTCTATAGAAATAAAATTTTGACAACATTTTCTAAAGAAATAAAATTTTGACAATATTTTCTATAAAATAAAATGTTGACAACATTTTCTATAAAAAAAATTTTCTATAAAAAAAACATTTTCTATAGAAATACAATTTTGACAAAATTTTCTATAGAAATAAAATTTTGACAAAATTGTCTATAGAAAAAAAGTTTTGACAAAATTGTCGATAGAAAAAAAGTTTTGACAAAATTGTCTATAGAAAAAAAGTTTTGACAAAATTTTCTATAGAAATAAAATTTTGACAAAATTGTCTATAGAAATACAATTTTGAAAAAATTTTCTATGGAAATACAATTTTTGACAAAATTTTCTATGGAAATACAATTTTTGACAAAATTTTCTATAAAAATTAAATTTTGACAAAATTTTCTATAGAAATTAAATGTTGACAAAATTTCTCTAGAAATAAAATTTTGACAAAATTTTCTATAAAAAAAAAAATTCTATAAAAAAACATACAACAATACAATTTTTACATTTTCTATAGAAAACAATTTAAAAAAATTTTCTGTGAAAATAAAATGTTGACAAAATTTTCTATAGAAATAAAATTTTTACAACATTTTCTGTGGAAATTAAATTTGGACAATATTTTCTATAGAAATAAAATTTTGACAACATTTTCTAAAGAAATAAAATTTTTACAACATTTGCTGTGGAAATAAAATTTTGGCAACATTTTCTATAGAAATAAAATTTTGACAACATTTTCCATAAAAATAAAATTTTGACAAAATTTTCTATAAAAAAATTCTATAAAAAAGCATTTGCTATAGAAATACAATTTTTACAACATTTTCTATAGAAAAAAAATTGAAAAAAAATTCTGTGAAAATAAAACTTTGACAAAATTTTTTATAAAAATAAAATTTTTGACAAAATTTTCTATAGAAATAAAATTTTTGACAAAATTTTCTATATAAATAAAATTTTGACAAAATTTTCTATAAAAAAAATCTATAAAAAAACATTTTCTATAGAAATACAATTTTTACAACATTTTCTATAGAAAAAAATTTAAAAAAATTTCTGTGAAAATAAAATTTTGACAAAATTTCCTATAAAAATAAAATTTTGATAAAATTTTCTATAGAAAAAAGTTTTGACAAAATTTTCTATAGAAATAAAATTTTGACAAAATTTTCTATAGAAATAAAATTTTGACAAAATTGTCTATATAAATAAAATGTTGTAAAACAAGTCTTTTTTGTTTGGTAGTTTTTTGCCTAACTTAGCTTTTTCCATTTTTGTGTGTCCTAAATTGTGTGTTCGTTCCAGGACGTTAGCCAATTCAAATTTTAAGTCTAGAGATTTTGTAGAAGTATAAAAATTTTTCTCCAAATCGGTACGGATTTAAATATTTGTGTATGGGAATAAGTGATTATATAGCGGCCATATACTAGCACAATATACCAAATTCCAACTGACTCGGATGAAATTTGCTCCTCCAAGAGGCTCCAAAACCAAATCTCGGGATCGGTTTATATGGGGGCTATGTATGCTAATGGACTGATATGGAGCACTTTTGGCATGGTTGTTAAATATCATATACTACCACCACGTACCAAATTTCAACCAGATCGGATGAATTTTGCTTCGAATTTTGCGGAAATCTGGACATCGTTTTATATGGGGGTTATATATAATTATGGACATTTTCTATGGAAATAAAATTTTGACAAAATTTTCTATGGAAATAAAATTTTGACAAAATTTTCTATGGAAATAAAATTTTGACAAAATTTTCTATGGAAATAAAATTTTAACATAATTTTCTATAGAAATAAAATTTTTGACAAAATTTTCTATAGAAATTAAATATTGACAAAATTTTCTATAGAAATTAAATTTTGACAAAATTTTCTATAGAAATTAAATTTTGACAAAATTTTCTATAGAAATAAAATTTTGACAAAATTTTCTATAGAAATAAAATTTTGGCAAAATTTTCTATAGAAATAAAATTTTGACAAAATTTTCTATAGAAATAAAATTTTGACAAAATTTTCTATAGAAATAAAATTTTGACAAAATTTTCTATAGAAATAAAATTTTGACAAAATTTTCTATGGAAATACAATTTTTGACAAAATTTTCTATGCAAAATTTTTGACAAAATTAAAATTTTTTTATAGAGATAAAATTTTGACAAACTTTTCTCTAGAAATAAAATTTTGACAAAATTTTCTATAGAAATAAAATTTTGACAAAATTCTCTATGAAAATACAATTTTTGACAACATTTTCTATAAAAATAAAATTTTGAAAAAATTTTCGATAGAAATAATTTTTTTTTCAAAATTTTCAATGAAAATTGAATTTTGACAAAATTTTCAATAGAAATAAAATTTTGACAAAATTTTCTATAGAAATAAAATTTTGACAACATTTTCTATAGAAATACAACTCTGACAAAATTTTCTATAGAAATAAAATTTTGAGAATATTTTCTATGGTCGTACAATTTTTGACAAAATTTTCTATGGTCGTACAATTTTTGACAAAATGTTCTATAGAAATAAAATTTTACCAAAATTTTTTTATAGAAATAAAATTTTGACAAAATTTTCTACGAAAATACAATTTTTGACAAAATTTTCTATAGAAATAAAATTTTTGACAAAATTTTTATATAAATAAAATTTTGACAAACATTTCTCTAGAAATAAAGTTTTGAAAAAATTTTCTATGGACATACAATTTTTGACAAAATTTTCTATAGAAATAAAATTTTTACAACATATGCTGTGGAAATAAAATTTTGGCAACATTTTCTATAGAAATAAAATTTTGACAACATTTTCTAAAGAAATAAATTTTTTTTTTTGTTTTTTTATCTCAGCTTAAAGCCATGCATTGACTAAACTACAAGTGTAGCTTAACCAACAGAGGAAAAGTATGCTTGTCAAATTTATTTGGGCAAAGCCCTATAGACTGCAAGATGGTTGGATGTACAGCTGTTTCGGAATTACCACATTCCTCATCAGCATCCTCTACTTGCAGCAAAACTATCAACCAATTATCAGAATAAATTCGGGTAATTCACTCAACCCAACGTGAACTACACTTGAACCTCCCGAAAAAGGGTTTGATAGTCGGCTACTGCCTAAACAAATTTGCCAGCATATCTCTTTTCCTTTGCCAAACTCAAATCATCGATTTGTATGTATTTGGCTGGGTTTGTTTTTGAGCGTGCTTCCTCTATCTTCATTCGTTTTTTACAACATTTGCTGTGGAAATAAAATTTTGGCAACATTTTCTATAGAAATAAAATTTTGACAACATTTTCCATAAAAATAAAATTTTGACAAAATTTTCTATAAAAAAAATTCTATAAAAAAACATTTGCTATAGAAATACAATTTTTACAACATTTTCTATAGAAAAAAAAATTGAAAAAAAATTCTGTGAAAATAAAACTTTGACAAAATTTTTTATAAAAATAAAATTTTTGACAAAATTTTCTATAGAAATAAAATTTTTGACAAAATTTTCTATATAAATAAAATTTTGACAACATTTTCTATAAAAATAAAATTTTGACAAAATTTTCTATAAAAAAAAAAATTCTATAAAAAAACATTTTCTATAGAAATACAATTTTTACAACATTTTCTATAGAAAAAAATTTAAAAAAAAAAAAATTCTGTGAAAATAAAATTTTGACAAAATTTTTTATAAAAATAAAATTTTGACAAAATTTTCTATAGAAAAAAGTTTTGACAAAATTTTCTATAGAAATAAAATTTTGACAAAATTTCTCTAGAAATAAAATTTTCTATGGAAATACAATTTTTGACAAAATTTTATATAGAAATAAAATTTTTGACAAAATTTTTTACAGAAATAAAATTTTGAAAAACTTTTCTTTAGAAATAATATTTTGACAAAATTTTCTATGGACTTACAATTTTTGACAAAATTTTCTATAGAAACAAAATTTTTACAAAATTTTCTATAGAAATACAATTTTGAGAAAATTTTCTATAGAAATAAAATTTAGATAAAATTTTCTATAGAAATAAAATTTTGACAACATTTTCTAAAGAAATAAAATTTTGACAATATTTTCTATAAAATAAAATGTTGACAACATTTTCTATAAAAAAAATTATCTATAAAAAAAAACATTTTCTATAGAAATACAATTTTGACAAAATTTTCTATAGAAATAAAATTTTGACAAAATTGTCTATAGAAAAAAAGTTTTGACAAAATTGTCGATAGAAAAAAAGTTTTGACAAAATTGTCTATAGAAAAAAAGTTTTGACAAAATTTTCTATAGAAATAAAATTTTGACAAAATTGTCTATAGAAATACAATTTTGACAAAATTTTCTATGGAAATACAATTTTTTACAAAATTTTCTATGGAAATACAATTTTTGACAAAATTTTCTATAAAAATTAAAAATTAATTTCATTTCTATAGAAATGAAATGTTGACAAAATTTCTCTAGAAATAAAATTTTGACAAAATTTTCTATAAAAAAAAAATTCTATAAAAAAACATTTTCTATAGAAATACAATTTTTACATTTTCTATAGAAAACAATTTGAAAAAATTTTCTGTGAAAATAAAATGTTGACAAAATTTTCTATAGAAATAAAATTTTTACAACATTTTCTGTGGAAATTAAATTTGGACAATATTTTCTATAGAAATAAAATTTTGACAACAGTTGCTATATAAATAAAATTTTGACAAAATTTTCTATAAAAAAAAATCTATAAAAAAACATTTTCTATAGAAATACAATTTTTACAACATTTTCTATAGAAAAAAATTTAAAAAAATTTCTGTGAAAATAAAATTTTGACAAAATTTCCTATAAAAATAAAATTTTGATAAAATTTTCTATAGAAAAAAGTTTTGACAAAATTTTCTATAGAAATAAAATTTTGACAAAATTTTCTATAGAAATAAAATTTTGACAAAATTTTCTATATAAATAAAATGTTGTAAAACAAGTCTTTTTTGTTTGGTAGTTTTTTGCCTAACTTAGCTTTTTCCATTTTTGTGTGTCCTAAATTGTGTGTTCGTTCCAGGACGTTAGCCAATTCAAATTTTAAGTCTAGAGATTTTGTAGAAGTATAAAATTTTTTCTCCAAATCGGTACGGATTTAAATATTTGTGTATGGGAATAAGTGATTATATAGCGCTTCCAACAAATTTGAAGGAGTTGAGATGGTATTAAATTGTTTGGTTTACATAGTGGTGAAGGGTATAATATAGTCGGTCCGCCCGACGTTAAAGCTTTATTAAATTGTTTATAACTAATATAGCTGCACAATTTTTTTTAATTATTTGGTGAAGGTAGTGGCATTTCTAAGCTGCAAATTGGATACGTAATGTCCAAATGTCTGTACGGAAAGATGCTTTTAACATGCATTTACAAGTAATTATATAAAATTAAAAATTTTTGTTGACTGAATCAACAGCTACAACTGTATTGATTATCCCCAAAAAAAAAAAATCACAGCATTTTTCGAGCTATGGTCACACGAGAATTGCAAACAAGTGTTCAAAATCGAATTTGGCGACAAAACTTTAGAGACTCATAAAAGACGGACGGCAACCAATCTAGCAAAATCCAGAAATAACTTTTCTCCTCTCATCGAGTATTTTCGGCTGGGATAAGTAATTTTTTCTTTGGAGTCAAAAATTTGAATTTTTGGTCACGGTGTTATTCAAAATATCTTCAATTGTTATCCCCAAAATATTAAGTTCATTACCACAAATCACAAATGTTGTTTTGATTTATAATAATTACATTTGAGGTTTGAATTCTGCTCGAAAACATATAAATGAAATTTATTTGCCTAAAAATATTTGCTAAGTTTATTTATTTGCTTAATAAGTGTAATTATCTCCGTTGGTACAGGTATTATTGACACAACAATGGATCAATGCTTTGTATGATTTCTACATCCCCCCCAAAAGTATGTCACTAATTGTGTTTATCTTTGCCGTTTGGCACCGGTGTTTATGCTTTGTTATTTATTCATAAATAATGTGACAAACAGATGATGATCTATAAGCTGTCACTTAAATTAAAATTCTTATCATTTTGAAAATTTCATTTCGGTTTATTTTGGCATATTCGTCGATTCGGTCCAATGGGCAAATAACATAATAGCAAACTAAGGGAATTAAGAAGTGAAATCCTATATGGAATAACTAACATTTAAGAAAAATTATGTATACATTTTTAATCCAATAATCCAATCCAATAATCGACTTCTAGGATAGTTTATTTGAGATTTGCAACTAAAAAAATCGATGGTTCGATATGGAAAGATTTTAAAAATCTTTCTGTATATTGTCTGAGATATTCATCTATCGGTGTGTTGCAAACATTTTAAAGATTTGTTGGTTTGCATAATTTTGGATTATATATATTTTTATTTTTATTCCATCATTTAAGCCAATTGGCCTTTAAGCTGAATTTAATTACATCCATTACTGACACATATATAAATGAGCATTAAATTGATATTGATTTACTGCTGTAATTTAATTAAATACCCAACTATGAGCCGAACTGCAAATATCTTTGGTTGTCGTTGTCGTTGCCACAGAGCTACTAAATTTCACTTACATAGGGAATTCCATGCATATTGGGCAGATAATGTCCTGACCGTGAACAAAAACAAAAACAACAATATAAGTAGTGTATGTGATATTTAGAGGTGGTCAATTATCTCTATTATCTAATGATACACTATTCCAAACATATGCTTTTGATTATTGATTTTATCATAGACCTCTCTCTCTCTCTCCCCCACCTGACAAAACGTGATCAATAAACAATTTCTAATCATATCGCGTTGATGGTTTCACAATTGAATTTGTTATTGAAATTTAATTATAAGCACGCACTTCATGGTATCAAATGTGACAGCATGGCTGGCATTGGAATATATGGCCTTCCCTCAATTTATGGATAGGATTGCTTAATAATATGGATAGAATTGATATTGACTATGCCTTATGTTTAAAAATACTAATCTAATTAAGACTATGGAGTATTGTATTGCATGTTTGCATGAAATGGAAGGACCAATGTCCAAAGCAATTCCATCGAAATCCCATTACATTACTAGCCAGGTAATCGAACTTTTTTTTTCTCGTTACACTAGGATTGGAAACGCAGGCTGGTGTCAATAGTAAATAATGAATGATTTTTGTGATTAAGTTTTAATACTGAAACGTCCAATTATGTCGATATTTTTCATGTTGGTGAAATCAATGACTTTTTGAAAATGTTATGTGTGGGAAAAATAAATTCGTATAGGAATATTCCATGCAGTGCCACCTATATGTGAAAATTGGTTAAGCTACACTTGTAGGTTAGTTAACACAATGATATTAACCCTCTAATGCCCAATCCCGCCTTTAGGCGGGCTTAAGACAACAAAAATGGATAAAATAAAAAGAAACTTTATTGAAACTGTTCAAGAGGCTTTGCAGCATATACTGAATTTTACCGTATAAATTTGTCTTGTTTAGTTTTCTTGCTTTTGTGTCGTTAACATTGAATATTTAATCAGCTGGCAAAAAAATTGGGGCATTAAAGGGTTAAAGCTGAGATCAAAACAACAAATATGATTGAAGTACAAACCCACAATAAAAAACAAAACACGAAATAAATTTTTTACAAAATTTCCTCTAGAAATAAAATTGTGACAGAATGTTCTATAGAAATAAAATTTTGACAACATTTTCTATAGAAATAAAATTTTGACAACATTTTCTATAGAAATAAAATTTTTACAAAATTTTCTATAGAAGTAAAATTTTGACAAAATTTTTTATGGAAAAAAATTTTGAAAACATTTTCTATAGAAATGCTATTTTGACAAAATTTTCTATAGAAAAAAAAAATTGTGACAAAATTTGTTATAGAAATACTATTTTGACAAAATTTTCTATAGAAATAGAATTTTGGCAAAATTTTCTGTAGAAGTAAAATTTAGACAAAATTTTCTAAAGAAATAAAATTATTGTTGGTTTTGATCTCAGCTTAAAACCATGCATTGACTAAACTACAAATGTAGCTTAACCAACAGACGAAAAGTGTGGTTGTCAAATATATTTGGGAAAAGCCCTATAGACTGCAAAATGGTTGGATGTACAGCTGTTTCGGAATTACCACATTCCTCATCAGCATCCTCTACTTGCAGCAAAACTATCAACCAATTATCAGAATAAATTCGGGAAATTCACTCAACCCAAACTGAACTACACTTGAACCTAACGAAAAAAGGTTTGATAGTCGGCTACTGCCTAAACTAATTTGTAAACATATCCCTTTTCCTTTGCCAAACTCAAATCATCGATTTGAATGTAGTTGGCTGGGTTTGTTTTTGAGCGTGCTTCCTCTATCTTCATTCGTTTTGTTATATGCTTGCAAATTTGTTTAGGCAGCTGCCGACTATTAAACCTTTTTTCGGAAGATTCAAGTGTAGTTCAATTTGGGTTGAGTGAATTACCCGAATATCTTCGGATAATTGGTTGATAGTTTTGCTGCAAGTAGATGATGCTGATGAGGAATGTGGTAATTCCGAAACAGCTGTACATCCAACCATCTTGCAGTCTACAGTGCTTTGACCAAATAAATTTGACAAGCATACTTTTCCTCTGTTGGTTAAGCTAGACTTGTAGTTTAGTCAATGCATGGTTTTAAGCTGAGATCCAAAACAACAAAAATGATTGAGGAGAAACCAACAAAAATAAACAAAACGAAATAAAATTTTGCCAAAATTTTCTATAGAAATAAAATTTTGTCAAAATTTTCTAACAATTAACATGTTGACAATATTTTCTGTAGAAATAAAATTTTGGCAAATTTTCCTATAGAAATAATATTTTGACAAAATTTTCTATAGAAATAAAATTTTGACAAAATTTTCTATAGAAATAAAATTTTGACAAAATTTTCTATAGAAATAAAATTTTGACAAAATTTTCTAAAGAAATAAAATTTTGGCAAAATTTTCTATAGAAATAAAATGTTAACAAAATTTTTCTATCAAAATAAAATTTTGATAAAATTTTCTGTGAGAGTAAAATTTTGACAAATATTTTCTGTAAGAAAAAGATTTTCCAAAAATTTTCTGTAGGAAAAAATTTTAACAAAATTTTCTGTAGGAAACAGTATTAACAAAATTTTCTATAGAAATAAAATTTTGACAAAATTTTCTAAAAAATAACATTTTGGCAAAATTTTCTATAGAAAGAGAAATAAAATTATGAAAAATTTCCTATAGAAATAAAATTTTGTCAAAATTTTCTAGAGAAATAAAATTTTGTCAAAATTTTCTATAGAAATAAAATTTTATCAAAATTTTCTATGGAAATAAAATTTTGACAAAATTGTCTATAGAAATAAAATTTTGACAAAATTGTCTATAGAAATAAAATTTTGACAAAATTTTCTATAGAAATAAAATTTTGACAAAAACTCTCCGTAGGAAAAAAATTTTACAAAAATTTTCTGTAGGAAAAAATTTTAACAAAATTTTCTGTAGGAAAAGTTTTAACAAAATTTTCTGATGAAATAAAATTTTGACAAAATTTTCTAAAAAATAACATTTTGGCAAAATTTTCTATAGAAACAGAAATAAAATATGAAAAATTTCCTATAGAAATAAAATTTTGTCAAAATTTTCTATAGAAATAAAATTTTGTCAAAATTTTCTATAGAAATAAAATTTTATCAAAATTTTCTATGGAAATAAAATTTTGACAAAATTTTCTATAGAAATAAAATTTTACAAAAATTTTCTGTAGGAAGAGTTTTAACAAAATTTTCTAATGAAATAAAATTTTGACAAAATTTTCTAAAAAATAACATTTTGGCAAACTTTTCTATAGAAACAGAAATAAATTTATGAAAAATGTCCTATAGAAATAAAATTTTGTCAAAATTTCCTATAGAAATAAAATTTTGTCAACATTTTCTATAGAAATAAAATTTAGTCAAAATTTTCTAAGAATTAACATTTTGACAAAATTTCCTTTAGACATACAATTTTGACAAAATTTCCTTTAGACATACAATTTTGACAATATTTTCTGTAGAAATAAAATTTTGACAAATTTTTCTATAGAAATAAAATTTTGACAAAATTTTCTACAGAAATAAAATTTTGACAAAATTTTCTATAGAAATAAAATTTTGACAAAATTTTCTATAGAAATAAAATTTTGACAAAATTTTCTATAGAAATAAAATTTTGACAAAATTTTCTATAGAAACAAAATTTTGACAAAATTTTCTATAGAAATAAAATTTTGACAAAATTTTCTAGAGAAATAAAATTTTAACAAAATTTTATATCAAAATAAAATTTTGATAAAATTTTCTATGAAAGTAAAATTTTGACCAAAACTCGCCGTAGGAAAAAAAATTTACAAAAATTTTCTGTAGGAAAAAATTTTAACAAAATTTCCTGTATGAAAAATTTTAACAAAATTTTCTATAGAAATAAAATTTTGACAAAATTTTCTAAAAAATAAAATTTTGGCAAAATTTTCTATAGAAACAGAAATAAAATTTTGACAAAATTTTTTATAAAATAATTTTTATAAAATTTTCTATAGAAATAAAATTATTTATTTATTTATTTATTGTTTATTTTAATCATACAGTAAATGTATGATAAAAAAGAAAAGGGAAAAGTAGCATTGGCTGCTAAGGCCATCAGCTATACAGTTGTATAAATTTAACAATAGTGTAATAGATCTATATCTTAATGTTCAACTGTGATATGAATTTGAATATTAAATTGATGTTTTCTTCGCAAGGGTTGCTGAGAAGGTCCATTCCTTTGTTATTAAGAATTGCTTTGTGGTAATGTGCAATAGAGTTGCAGGTTTCGATTATATGTATAACAGAGTACAAAATTTTCTATAGAAATAAAATTTTGTCAAAATTTTCTATAGAAATAAAATTTTGACAAAATTTTCAAAAAAATAAAATTTTGGCAACATTTTCTTTAGACATACAATTTTGACAATATTCTGTAGAAATAAAATTTTGACAAATTTTTCTATAGAAATAAAATTTTGACAAAATTTTTTATAGAAATAAAATGTTGACAAAATTTTCTATAGAAATAAAATTTTGACAAAATTTTCTATAGAAATAAAATTTTGACAAAATTGTCTATAGAAATAAAATTTTAACAAAATTTTATATCAAAATAAAATTTTGATAAAATTTTCTATGAAAGTAAAATTTTGACAAAATTTTCTATGAAAGTAAAATTTTGACAAAAACTCTCCGTAGGAAAAAAATTTTACAAAAATTTTCTGTAGGAAAAAATTTTTAGCAAAATTTCCTGTCGGAAAAATTTTAACAAAATTTTTTATACAAATAAAATTTTGACAAAATTTTCTAAAAAATAAAATTTTGGCAAAATTTTCTATAGAAACAGAAATAAAATTTTGACAAAATTTTCTATAGAAATAAAATTATGACAAAACTTCCTATAGAAATTCCTCTGTTGGTTAAGCTAGACTTGCAGTTTAGTCAATGCATGGTTTTAAGCTGAGATCAAAAACAACAATAATTATTGAGGAGAAACCAACAATAACAAACAAAACGAAATAAAATTTTGTCCAAATTTTCTATAGAAATAAAATTTTGTCAAAATTTTCTAAGAATTAACATTTTGACAATATTTTCTATAGAAATAAAATTTTGACAAAATTTTCTATAGAAATAAAATTTTGACAAAATTTTCTGTAGAAATAAAATTTTAACAAATTTTTCTATCAAAATAAAATTTTGATAAAATTTTTTATGAAAGTAAAATTTTGACAAAAATTTTCTGTTGGAAAAAAAATTTCCAAAAATTTTCTGTAGGAAAAAATTTTAACAAAATTTTCTGTAGGAAAAAGTTTAACAAAATTTTCTATAGAAATAAAATTTTGGCAAAATTTTCTATAGAAACAGAAATAAAATTTTGACAAAATTTTCTATAAAATAATTTTCACAAAATTTTCTATAGAAATAAAATTATGACAAAACTTCCTATAGAAATAGAATATTGACAAAATTTTCTATATAAATAACTTTTAATTTTTCTAAAAAATTAAATTTTGATTCAATTTTCTAAAAAATAATATTTTGACAAATATTTCTATAGAAATAACATTTTCACAATATTTTCTATAGAAATAAAATTTTGACAAAATTTTCTATAGAAATAACATTTTGACAAAATTTTCTATAGAAATAACTTTTAACCCGTTCCCCAAATATGACTTACGGAGACTCTAGGAGGAGAAAATTTCATCGGATCCAGTTGAAACATGGTACCTGATGTTAAAATATGTCTTCTAACAACCGTGCAAAAAATTATCCATATCGCCCCATCACTATACAAATACCCGATTTGGGGTCTTGGGATTCTAGAAACCGTATTTTCTACTCGATTTGCCTGAAATTGTAAACCTAGAGGTATTTTAGGACCAATTCCGAAAATTGTGTCTATCGGACCATGTTTTGGTATAGCCCCCATATAGCCGATCTCCCAATTTTACTTTCGGAGCCTCTAAAAACCGTAGTTTTTATTCAATTTTCCTGAAATTCGAAATCTAGAGGTTTTTGAGGACCATAAATAGGTGTTCCGAATAAATTGTGTAGATTTTGATATATCCCCCATACAAACCCGTACTCCGATTTGGGGTCTAAATTCTGTAGGTTTTGCCTGAAATTGTAACGTATTTAGTTTTTATCGCTCCATTTGGTAAGGCCCCAATAGAGTCCGATTTCACTTCTTGAGGATATGGAAAACACACTGATCATGAAAATTGCTTGAAACTGAAAGTAAAATTTCCAAATCTATTGATTTTAGATTTCAAATTAAGGCGTTATTTAATAATGTCTATATATTCTATACATTATCAAGTAACCCGCTATATATTATCAAGTAACATGCTACGGCGAAGAATTTTCAAAGGTATCTGTTATATTTGGGTATTGAAGATTCGGCCTGGACGATTTTACTGCTGTATATACTTGTTACTTTATTTATTTGAAAGTATACTTTATTTTATAGGCTTGATTATTGAAATAAAATTATTTAGAATACATAGTACGAAGTAAGGCAAAAAATTTATATGATATCTGCATAAGCTATAAGCGAAGGGAATAAAATAGAATTTTAATTTTGACGACAATTTTATAGAACTTCTTGCAATACTCACATCTGTCATTGTGCCCATAGAAACTTTTAATAATGTAGTTGCCTTTAAGATAGTAGGTCTCTGTGAACGTCCTATGATGGCGACTAACATTTTTCGATAACGTAGATCACTTTGTAACCAATTCTGGGAATAAGCTGCATAACCAATACTTTCACTCTAAAAGCAAAGAAAATTGGATTTGAATACAAAAAAAAAAAAAAAACCTAAAAACTTTACCACTTACCTTTACAATCAACTCCTGACCATAATTGCATATCATGAGAATTTGTACCAAAGAACAAAAAAGGAACATAAAAAGCATCACCAATGTATCAGCTTGGACACCAATGGTCATTTGAAAACCCAAAAAACACATAATAAATGACGATGAAATGAAATTCACCAACAGGCTAACACCAAATACATCGTTCATTAGAGAAGATAAACTGAAAGATACACAAATGAAAATTGGTTTTAGAAGAGTGTGGTTGTAAGAGAGAACATAGCTTAAGTTGGTAAATGAAATGAAATAAAAATAAATTTAAAAAATTGCCCAGCAAAAAATAAAATTGGAAGTTGTTCCGGATCTTTTTTGGGTAATTAACTTACTCAATTATAGTTTGATGATATTTAATGGATTTACGCAAGAACTCTAAATCCTGCTGATAGCATCCTGTCGGCTGGTATTCGTTAAACTTTACTGCCAAATATTCAAAATGCATTATAATCTGGTTGGCGACTACACACAGAAGTAAATCATTGGCTAATTGCCCAGACATACAGGTATGACCAGCAAGATTCTGTGAGGCATACATTACATAGTAGGACCAATGATCTTTCCATTGCCACGGGACCCAACAGTAATAGGGCAGCACCAGGGCTACAGTATGCCAGCCCAACCAACGTTCATAGATCCAATAGCTTACGGCAATATAGAGATTATAGAACCAAATTAAAATCTCATGGACCACAACAAAACCCAAACTTATCAAATTGAAACGATAGACATATTCCTTAACGCGATAGGCTTCTTGGGATTTTATATCATTGGGATATAAGTTCCCAATGTCCTGCATCAAAGTGGTCAGAAGAGGTTTCTTACGCAGCACACTGAATATTTTAATATCTCCGACAAAGACAAACCCAATATAGGATAGATTCATGGTGGCCTCTACAAAATGATTACCATTTTTTACGGCCAACAGAACGTATATGATTTCCGATATGAGAACAAAATTCATGTTGATCATATTTATGAGAAAAATTATCTTCATTAGAATCTCGTACCATGGCTGCCGTTTACCATTATTGTAGGGTATCAAACCAATTGATTTTGCCAAAATATCTGCTTGCAATAGGAATTTATCCAGACTTATTGATTTAATGTTCTTTGACATTTCCTTAGCCCACTTAACTTCTGACGTTGGTCTGTTATTGATGAGTTTCAAATTCATTTTAATTTTCAATAGAATTCATCCGTTTCCATTTTTCAATTTTTGATATGTAGACTCGTATAGTTTAACTTCCTTTCTCTATGGATTTTTAACGTCCTAATGATATTTATTAAAATCATATGGGTGGTCCTGCGTTCTCCATTGGGTTAATTTGATTAGGGCATAAATTTTTAATTTGATAATTCTAAAGTGGCCACTTTGAAACACCATACTAATTGTCTTAGGCGAATGTAAAACCAATAAAAAGGTGTGTTTAATGTGTGGTAAGTCTCATGAAGTTGGGACGACACTTTGGGTAATCATGGATGTATGGTAGATTGATTTGAGTTTTTTTTTTTTTTAAGGAACACCTTAATGACTTTATTAGTAGCACCATACGCATATGATTGGTTGCCAGAAGAGCTAAATAGAAACCAAGTATATACGGCCGTAAGTTCGGCCAGGCCGAATCTTATGTTCCCTCCACCCGATATTCCCGATATTCGGCATTTATTTGGATTCCACCGTCGATGAATACGAGCGAAGAGCGCAATTACGTCGGTCGGTACCATTAGCAGTTATTTCATTGCTAGAAATTACGAGGAGATCGGGCACAAATTCCTCAACCATACTATTCACTTCATTAGACCTATGTCTTTCTAGTATCACCTGGGTTGTTATTGCAGTAACCATCCAAATCACCATTTTGTGGATAGGTACCACCCATGAATATAAAGTTTGATCTTCACCTTCTAGTGCACGAGGTCCAGCGTTACAAAAGAGAGCCTTTAGACCAAACAGCCTTTCAAACAGGTCTGAACAGCTTTCATGGGGATATTTTGACTGAAGCGGTGATAGGCAACTAGGTTAATCCTGTTCTCCGAGTTCGATTGCCACCCACAGCACCGGAGGAAAGAGACCTCCCCCAGCTCAACTAAGATCAGACAACTGCAGCCGTCTCAATTCCTACCAATCAGGACTCACGACAATTTTCGTGACTCACGAGTGAGTCACGCTCATGGCAACGGCGTGAGTGTGCGTGAGCGTGATCATCAAACCAAAATGTAGTGCGTGAGCGTGAATCACGAAAATATTATCTTCGTGAGTGTGCATGAGTAAAGATTTACGCTCACGAAACTAATCCCGCTCACCAACATAAAACGGTGAGAGGCAACTAGGTTAATCCTGTTCTCCGAGTTCGATTGCCACCCACAGCACCGGAGGAAAGAGACCTCCCCCAGCTCAACTAAGATCAGACAACTGCAGCCGTCTCAATTCCTACCAATCAGGACTCACGACAATTTTCGCGACTCACGAGTGAGTCACGCTCATGGCAACGGCGTGAGTGTGCGTGAGCGTGATTAACAAACCAAAATGTCGTGCGTGAGCGTGAATCACGAAAATATTATCTTCGTGAGTGTGCGTGAGTAAAGATTTACGCTCACGAAAATAATCCCGCTCACCAACATAAAACGCTTAAGAGTTAAATTCACTTACAATTTTAGTGACACCTGGGATGTTAAGAGTGCAATAACGCTCTCGATTTTAATAATGCTCATGTTTTCATACACGTCGCTAAGGAAAATTACTCAAAAAATTGTTCGTGAGTCACGACATTTTTCGTGAGTCACGATATTTTTCGTGAGTCACGGTATTTTTCGTGAGTCACGACATTTTCGTGCATGAGTGTGCGTGAGTACAAATTTTCTTTTCGTGAGTGTTCGTGAGTCATACCAAACAATATCGTGCGTGAGTAAGATTTTTCCGTCATGAGTGTGCGTGAGCGTGAGTAAAATATTACTCACGTGCACACCTCTAATTCAAACCTTGGACAGACAAACATTTCGGTTGCAGACCTTCGTACAGTTTTGTCGGTCGCTTGGAGGCCATAATTCGTGCCAACGGTAACCAATTTGAACAAATCTAAACTGATTCCAAAATTTGATGTCATTTCCGATACTTGCACTCAGAACGCATAAACCAAGAAGGACCTATGATCCTCGCTTCATTTCTACTGGACATTTGCACCCGGCTCATTTTAGATAGTAAGGTTGGTACTAAAGAGTGATACGGCCAAAATTTGGTCAAGGGAAAACGCGTGTAAATCGGTGAAATCGTTTATTTAAAAAATCAAATTAAATTTCTTTTTCAGGTTCAATTAGTATAAATTTCAGGAAACATATTCAGTTAGGCTTTCGCTTTTCCAAATCCGAATTGCCGGACCTCGCGCTTGGCACCTGCCATCAGATTTTGTACAGCCACCGTGTCCACCTTTTTCGCCGCAGAAAGCCAGTTTGCCTTGAACTGCTGCTCGTCCTTAGCAGTTTTTTTGGTCTTCTTTAGGTTCCGCTTGACAATAGCCCAGTATTTCTCAATTGGGCGGAGCTCTGGCGTGATGGGAGGGTTCTTGTCCTTGGGAACCACCTGCACGTTGTTGGCGGCGTACCACTCCATGGCCTTTTTACCGTAATGGCAAGATGCCAAATCCGGCCAAAACAGTACGGAACAACCGTGTTTCTTCAGGAAAGGCAGCAGACGTTTATTCAAACACTCTTTCACGTAAATTTCTTGGTTGACAGTCCCGGAAGCTATGAAAATGCTGTTTTTCAAGCCACAGGTACAGATGGCTTGCCAAACCAGATATTTCTTTGCGAACTTTGACAGTTTTATGTGCTTGAAAATATCTGCTACCTTTCCCCTTCCTTTTGCCGTATAAAACTCCTGTCCCGGAAGCTGCTTGTAGTGGGCTTTGACGTAGGTTTCGTCGTCCATTACCACGCAGTCAAACTTCGTCAGCATCGTCGTGTACAGCCTCCGGGATCGCGCTTTGGCCGCCGTATTTTGTTTATCATCGCGATTTGGAGTCACTACCTTCTTGTAAGTCGATAGTCCGGCTCGTTTTTTGGCTCGATGGACGGTTGTAGACGATACACCCAGCTTATTTGCGTCATCTCGGAGAGAGAGGTTAGGGTTTCGCTTGAAACTACCGGCAACTCTCTTTGTCGTCTCAGCGAGATTTGGAGTCACTACCTTCTTGTAAGTCGATAGTCCGGCTCGTTTTTTGGTTCGATGCACGGTTGTAGACGATACACCCAGCTTATTTGCGGCATCTCGGAGAGAGAGGTTAGGGTTTCGCTTGAAACTACCGGCAACTCTCTTTGTCGTCTCAGCGGCTTCCGGTTTTCGATTTCCCCCCAATTCCAGACTTCCTGGCTGTCGACAAACGTTCCCCAAACACTTTAATTACATTTGTAACGGTTGATTTGACAACTTTTAGCGACTTTGCCAGCTTTGCGTGCGAGTAGCTCGGATTTTCGCAATGCGTGAGCAAAATTTTGATACGCTGCTCTTCTTGCTTGGACGGCATTTTGACAACTGAAGAGTGAATTCCAAAATCAAAATAGGAGCAACATTCTACACACACCTTCAAAATGAGGGGTGTTCAGGTTTTTTAAATGCAAAATTGAAAGAAATACGTCAAGTTTATATTGACCAAATTTTGACCGTATCACCCTTTAAAAAATACCAAAGTGTCAATCATCTCAAGACAACGCATATCTGGCAATGGATCAAAATAGCGAACAACCACTTTTGTACAGAGAGTGAAGGTCATAATTTAAGTCAAAGGTGGCCAATCCGAATGAATCGAAACTGAATCAAAAATTTGATATTATTTTCAATTAGAGGTGTGCACGTGACACGAAAATGTCGTGCCTCACGAAAAATTTCGTGACATACGCGTGAGTCATGCTGATGGCAACGGCGTGAGTATGCGTAAGCGTGATTAACAAACCAAATTTCGTGCGTGAGTGTGAGTAACGAAAATAATTTCTTCGTGAGTGTGCGTGAGTAACGAATTTCGGAAAAATACGCTCACGAAAATAATCCCGCAAACGGACATAAAACGCGTACGAGTTGAATTCATGTACAATCTTAGTGGCACCTGGAATTTTAAGATTTTAGTAGTCGATTTTAATCATGCTCATGTTTTCAGACACGTCGATAAGGTAAATTCCTCATAAAATTATTCGTAAGTCACGACATTTTTTGTGAGTCACGATATTTTTCGTGAATCACGGTATTTTTTTGGGAGTCACGACATTTTCGTGGGTGAGTGTGCGTGAATACAAATTTTCTTTTCATGAATATGCTTGAGCGTGAGTCCTACCAAACAATATCGTGCGTGAGTAAGATTTTTCAGTCGTGAGTGTGCGTGAGCGTGAGTAAACTATTACTCACGTACACACCTCTATTTCCAATACGCTTTAGACGATACGCAAACCAACATCTAATATAATTTAGTAATAGTTCTTTATTACTAGGATAGACCACCGTGGTGCAATGGTTAGCATGCCCGCCTTGCGTACACAACGTCGTGGGTTCGATTCCTACTTCGACCGAACACCAAAAAGTTTTTCAGCGGTGGATTATCCCACCTCAGTAATGCTGGTGACATTTCTGAGGGTTTCAAATCTTCTCTAAGTGGCTTCGCTGCAATGTGGAACGCCGTTCGGACACGGCTATAAAAAGGAGGTTCCTAGTCATTGAGCTTAACATGGAATCGGGCAGCACTCAGTGATAAGAGGGAAGTTCACCAATGTGGTATCTCACAATGGACTGAATAGTCTAAGTGAGCCTGATACATCGGGTTGCCACCTAACCTAACCTAACCTACTAGGATAGACCGAACAATTCTACCAAAAAAATATTTTTATCTATATAGAATGCTACTATACCCTGACCCCATAATGGTGTAGGTTATAAAAAAAGATTAAGCACCTCCTCACAGAAATTTCTGAAAACTTTAATACACCACTATAATGTCCCAACTCTGTAATTCCTTAACATAAAATCGATGCCTGAAACGAAACTTAACTTTTCTGTTATGGTTCATAAACTTAATTTGTTTGGATATGGATTTACTGAGATCTCTGACTCCAGTAACTTCATACAACACACACACACATACCACCACCACCAATATGCCCACCACTATTCCTTCACTGGCAGTAACTATAGAGCCAACAGATATACAAAGTTTTTCCCCGTTTTTTTTTTTATTTTTTTTTTCACTCTTGATGAAAATGAAACTTTTTCCTCGTTTCCGAAATATAAAAATAACAAACACTCTCTCCTCTCTATCTATCTCTCTTTCACACACGCACACACACAAATTCTTGTGCTAGGGAAAAATTTCAAATTTATGGGAAATATTTTCACCAAAATATTTGCCAACATTGATGTTTAGTTGTCGACACTTTTGAAGCTTTTGTGGGTTTTACATCAACGAAAGAGGATTCATTCAAGGTCTGATGGCTAAAGAAATACCATCATGACTTTTAAAAAGTTTTGATCTGTTGCCCGTTTTGTGGGAGTGTGTATGGGTGTTTGTATGTGAGTATGCTAGTGTGGAGAGGAAGTTTGTTTTGCTTCTTGCATTTGAGGGATGAATGTTTATTTTAATATTTGTTTAAACCTAAACC
Organism: Haematobia irritans; assembly: GCF_050003625.1. Taxonomy (NCBI): domain Eukaryota; kingdom Metazoa; phylum Arthropoda; class Insecta; order Diptera; family Muscidae; genus Haematobia; species Haematobia irritans. The sequence continues at coordinate 20,846,473 of NC_134397.1, forward strand.
ATAAGGATAGTTGATTGAATTTAAATCATGGTTTATGGTCATAACACCACATAAATCCTACTCTCATATCACGCCCAACCGGAAGGTTAGGTTCGATTTTGTTGGTATTGTACAGTGGTTTGAAATACTTTTAAAAAATAGAAGCCCATTTGTTAGGGGTGATCCTTATGGACCATTCACGTTAAAGCATCGTCTTGATATTAATTAAGCGATTTCACTTAAAAATGGGTATCATAACATGAAAGAAAAAAATGTTTGGGCTAAGGTCAACTTGACTTTAATAATTCAGAAAAATTCTTTAAATATAATGAAATTGTCTTTAAATTTGTTGTCTTTTTGCATATTGACTACAAAGCAAAAAATCGTTCAAATATAGAACATGTTTTTCAACACTTTATTTTAAAGATGTTTTTTTACTTAAAACCTAGCATAATTTCTACTGAAGGTTAGGTTAGGTTAGGTTATGTGGCAGCCCGATGTATCAGGCTCACTTAGACTATTCAGTCCATTGTGATACCACAGTGGTGAACTTCTCTCTTATCACTGAGTGCTGCCCGATTCCATGTTAAGCTCAATGACAAGGGACCTCCTTTTTATAGCCGAGTCCGAACGGCGTTCCACATTCCAGTGAAACCACTTAGAGAAGCTTTGAAACCCTCAGAAATGTCACCAGCATTACTGAGGTGGGATAATCCACCGCTGAAAAACTTTTTGGTGTTCGGTCGTAGCAGGAATCGAACCCACGACCTTGTGTATGCAAGGCGGACATGCTAACCATTGCACCACGGTGGCTCCCTAATTTCTACTGAAAGTCGAGTCTTAATTTGGAAAATAAAGTTGTCGTTAACTCGTTTTTAAAGGACTTTGATAGCATATGAAGAAAAAAGGCTGAAAAAGCGAAAAATTAAAATTTGCTTTCTAGAAGCAAGTACCCAAACCCCAAATTTAAAAGAGAATTGTCTTAAAAGTATCCTTACTTGTATTCTTCTCTTCTTTAAATAGGTCGGAATCAATACCAAAATTGTTAAAAGACAAAATCTTTGGAACCGCGAATGCTTTTTTTTCAGTGCATGGTCGACGAATACGAGCAGGAGCAACCATGGACCGTTACGGCGGCCTACATCATTACCATCGACGGCGATTGCGTTTGTGTCAAAATTTTATTTATATGGAAAATTTTGTCAAAATTTTATTTCTATAGAAAATTTTATCAAAATTTTCATTCCATAGAAAATTTTGTCAAAATTATTTTATAGAAAATTTTGTCAACATTTTATTTCTATAGAAATTTTTGTCAAAATTTTATTTCTATAGAAAATTTCGTCAAAATTTTATTTCTATAGAAAATTTTGTCAAAATTTTATTTCTATAGAAAATTTTTGTCAAAATTTTATTTCTATAGCAAATTTTGTCAAAAATTTATTTCTATAGCAAATTTTGCCAAAATTTTATTTCTATAGCAAATTTTGTCAAAATTTTATTTCTATCAAAAAATTTGTCAAAATTTTATTTCTATAGAAAATTTTGTCAAAATTTTATTTCTCAAGAAAATTTTGTCAAAATTTTATTTCTCTAGAAAATTTTGTCAAAATTTTATTTCTATAAAAAATTTTGTCAAAATTTTATTTCTATAGAAAATTTTGTGAAAATTTTATTTCTATAAAAGATTTTGTCAAAATTTTATTTCTATAGAAAATTTTGCTAAAATTTTATTTTTATAGAAAATTTTGTCAAAATTTTCTTTCTATAGAAAATTAAGTAAAAATTTTATTTCTATAGAAAATTTTGTCAAAATTTTATTTCTATAAAAAAATTTTATCAAAATTTTATTTCTATAGAAAATTTTGTTAAAATTTTTTTCCTACATAATATTTTTGTAAAATGTTTTTCCTACAGAAAATTTTTGCAAAATTTTGTTTCTGTAGAAAATTTTGTTAAAATTTTATTTTTCTAGACAATTTTGTAAAAATTTTCTTTCTATAGAAAATTAAGTCAAAATTTTATTTCTATGGAAAATTTTGCCAAAATTTTATTTCTATAGAAAATTTTGCCAAAACTTTATTTCAATGGAAAATTTTGTCCAAATTTTATTTCTATAGAAAATTGTGTCCAGATTTTATTTCCATAGAAAATTTTGTCAACATTTAATTTCTATAGAAAATTTTGTCAAAATTTTATTTCTATGGAAAATTTTATCAAAATTTTATTTCTATGGAAAATTTTATCAAAATTTTATTTAAAGGGTGATACGGTCAAAATATGGTCAATATAAACTTGAGGTATTTCTTTCAATTTTGCATTTAAAAAACCTGAACACCCCTCATTTTGAAGGTGTGTGTGTAGAATGTTGCTCCTATTTTGATTTTGGAATTCACTCTTCAGTCTTCAAAATGCCGTCCAAGCAAGAAGAGCAGCGTATCAAAATTGTGCTCGCGCATCGCGAAAATCCGAGCTACTCGCACGCAAAGCTGGCAAAATAGCTAAAAGTTGCCAAATCAACCGTTACAAATGTAATTAAAGTGTTTGGGGAACGTTTGTTGACAGCCAGGAAGTCTGGATCGGGGGGAAATCGAAAACCGGAAGCCGCTGAGACGACAAAGAGAGCTGCCGTTAGTTTCAAGCGAAACCCTAACCTCTCTCTCCGAGATGCCGCAAATAAGCTGGGTGTATCGTCTACAACCGTGCATCGAGCCAAAAAACGAGCCGGACTATCGACTTACAAGAAGGTAGTGACTCAAAATCGCGATGATAAACAAAATACGACGGCCAAAGCGCGATCCTGGAGGCTGTACACGACGATGCTGACGAAGTTTGACTGCGTGGTAATGGACGACGAAACCTACGTCAAAGCCGACTACAAGCAGCTTACGGGACAGGAGTTTTAAACGGCAAAAGGAAGGGGAAAGGTAGCAGATATTTTCAAGCACATAAAACTCAAAGTTCGCAAAGAAATATCTGGTTTGGCAAGCCATCTGTACCTGTGGCTTGAAAAGCAGCATTTTCATAGCTTCCGGGACTGTCAACCAAGAAATTTACGTGAAAGAGTGTTTGAATAAACGTCTACTGCCTTTCCTGAAGAAACACGGTTGTTCCGTACGGTTTTGGCCGGATTTGGCATCTTGCCATTACGGTAAAAAGGCCATGGAGTGGTACGCCGAACCCTCCCAACACGTCAGATCTCCGCCCAATTGAGAAATACTGGGCTATTGTCAAGCGGAACCTAAAGAAGACAAAAAAAAACTGCTAAGGACGAGCAGCAGTTCAAGGCAAACTGGCTTTCTGCGGCGAAGAAGGTGGACAAGGTGGCTGTAAAAAATCTGATGGCAGGTGTCAAGCGTGAGGCCCGGCAATTCGGATTTGGAAAAGCGAAAGCCTAACTGAATATTTTTCCTGAATTTTATACTAATTGAACTTGAAAAAGAAATTTAATTTGATTTTTTAAATAAACGATTTAACCGATTTACACGCGTTTTCCCTTGACCAAATTTTGACCGTATCACCTTTTATATAGAAAATTTTGTCAAAATTTTATTTCTATAGACAATTTTGTCAATTTTTTTCTATAGAAAATTTTGTCAAAATTTTATTTCTATAGAAAATTTTGTCAAAATTTTATTTCTATAGAAAATTTTGTCAAAATTTTATTTCTATAGAAAATTTTGTCAAAATTTTATTTCTATAGAAAATTTTGTCAAAATTTTATCTCTATAGAACATTTTGTCCAAATTTTATTTCCATAGAAAATTTTGTCAAAATTTTATTTCTATAGAAAATTTTGTCAAAATTTTATTTCTATAGAAAATTTTATCAACATTTTATTTCTATAGAAAATTTTGTCAAAATTTTATTTCTATAGAAAATTTTGTCAAAATTTTATTTCTATTGAAAATTTTGTCAAAATTTTATTTCTATGGAAAATTTTATCAAAATCTTATTTCTATAGAAAATTTTGTCAAAATTTTATTTCCATAGACAATTTTGTCAATTTTTTTTCTATAGAAAATTTTTACGGTATTAATGAAAAATCGTCAAAACTCTAGCTAGTTATTCACAGTTCGATATGTTCATCTCAAGTTTCCTACCGGTGCAGCGTGGATTTCGATCACTTTTGGGATCATTTCTGTTGTTGTTACCGCTTTTATTTTTGTCCACTTTTTGAACGCGATGTAACACTCACTACCAGTAGCATGGTAACGATAAATGCTTTGAGAAAAAAGAGAGTTATTCACGTTTAAAATCTGCAAGTCTCTAACGATAACCCATCTTTGGTTTTCCAGTCAAATATAAAGCAATCACACTATAACGCTTGAATTCCATTGCAAATAATTTTATTGCTGAATGCATAGATCAAAATGCGTATGTAAGCTTGCAAACAATAAAGTGAACTGTCACTGAAATAAATCTTTTAGCCATCAGACGAGCGCTTTAGAAATGATACATAACTACAGTCAGTTACAGTTTTTGGGAATCTGGTAAAGCTCCGCTCCGGAGCAGAAACAAGATTCTGAAAACATTGACTTGTAGCGCCTGAGGCAATGATAAGGAGGAGACCATGCGCAGAACTTAAGAGTCGACGGGACTTCCCTTTAATGATTATGGAGTACCTTTTAACACTCCCAGAACTAGTAAAATTCAGAAGAAGAATCCTGCTAGTTGCCAATGACTATAATACCCAGGATTGACCTGTCACAAACTGTGACATACATTTGCGATGGTATAATACGTATGTCACAAAAGTCATAAACCTACTATAGAAACTCTAATTTTGAATAAAAGAAATTATGAAAATTAGTTTGACTCCTCGAGAAAAGGAAAGCAAAAAATAGGCTGGTTTTTCATCTCTCATTCCTCTCATAACTGGAATCTAATTTCGTTCCCTATATAATGAATATTAGAACAAATCACAATTTAGTACCGAATTGGTATCAAAATGTACAAATAACATATTCTTCATGGGTTGTAATTTATTTTATATTTAATTCTCAATAATTATTAATTAGATGACTCTTAAGGGAAAGGGCATAATAAAATAGGACCAACTCACTTAATAAGTACTATTTGATATTGAAACTTTGCCACTGTATTACCCACTGTATTACAAATATTGAACAGAATACAGGTTATTTTTCTCCATTTCGATTATGAAAGTTTATATTAAATATTTTTTATAACACCCCCGATTATTATTTTTTTTGTACTTGTATATAGTAAGCCAATAAATAATGCCTTCTTGCCACTTTATCTTAAGAAAGCAAGGGCCGCAGAGAAAACCAAAAAATGCTACATAATTATTGAATTGCCCTTACCATAAAAGCCATGTTGTGGGCAGATGGGTCCAGTGTCTTACATTATGGTAAACAGTTCAAGCTCTCACAAATTACATGTGTGGGTGTGTGTGTGTCTACAAAACTTTAGTCTTAATTCCATTTTAGTCAAAATCTCACTAAGTTTATGGTCAAATAGAAAACTTTTGGTTTCATGAAATCTGTGGGTTGTTAGAAAGCAAACATTTTAATCTTAAAGTGCAAAAATGTGTTCAATTTTTAATTTGAAAAAAAAAATGGGGGAAAGGTTCTCCATAGTTTTATTTGCATATGTTTGAATTTTGTATGAAATTTGTTTGAATTTATAATAATGGAAATAAAATTCTGACAAAATTTTCTATAGATATAAAATTTTGAAAACATTTTTTATGCAACTACACCCAGCCCCTCTTACCAGGTATGAGTACAAGTATGCCTACGCAAAATTGGTAACAACTTTCTCGTACATATATCAGCAGTAATACTTTTACACGTGCATGTCATTGGAGGAAAGTACTTCGGTGCAAGCATACCAGCAGTCGAAAAATAAATACTTCTTCGCAAGCATACCAGCTCACCAAAAATGATAGCTTTACTATAAAAATACTTAAAAATTGTAGTGCGAACTCATCCCTGTTGTTTTGTAATCCCACGCTCCACGGCATGGATCTATTCAATGATGTTATTTTGTAATATAAATTAGGTAATTAGGAAACAAGTGTATATTTTATTGGCATTATCAATTAATATATTTTCTGAAATATAATTTTCCATTACTTTTCGCTACTATTAACGGTGGCCACTGTAGAGCCGAACACGGACCTCAAGATATGATTTTGATTACCGGTATTAATAGAAAGAATCACTTTTTACATAGACAGGTAAGTTATTATCTTTAAATCCCAGGTAATACTGCAAATAGTAACTTTTTGATTACCGGTATTACTGAAAGAATCACTAGTGCTTACCCAATTTATACTGGGAAAGTTAGACAACATTTTTTATAGAAATAAAATTTTGACAAAACTTTCTATTAAAATAAAATTTTGACAAAATTTTCTATAGAAATAAAATTTTGCCAAAATTTTATATAGAAATAAAAATGTTCACAAAATTTTCTATAGAAATAAAATTTTGCCAAAATTTTCTATAGAAATAAAATTTTGCCAAAATTTTCTATAGAAATAAAATTTTGCCAAAATTTGTTATAACAATACAATTTTGACAAAATTTTCTTCAGAAATAAAATTTTGACAAAACTTTCTATTAAAATAAAATTTTGATAAAATTCTCTATAGAAATAAAATTTTGCCAAAATTTGCTATAGCAATACAATTTTGACAAAATTTTCTTCAGAAATAAAATTTTGACAAAATTTTTTATAGAAATACAATTTTGATAAAATTTTTGTAGAGAAATAAAATGTTGACAAAATTTTTTATAGAAATAAAATTTTGACAAAATTTTCTATAGAAATAAAATTTTGACAAAATTTTCAATAGAAATAAAATTTTGACAAAAAATTTTTTTAGAACAAGTATATATGGCCGTAAATTCGGCCAGCCCGAATCTTATGTACCCTCCACCATGGATTGCGTAGAAACTTCTACGAAAGACTGTGATCCATAATCGAATTACTTGGGTTGTGGTATCTTAAATCGTTTTCTAAATTGTGAGTTAGTCCATACGTGGTATATATTAGACAAAAAAGGTATGCGTATGTAAGTCTACAAATAATTACGAATCGATATGGACTTTTGCACGGTACGTAGGGAGCCAGAATTGAAATATGGGGGCAATATACAATTATGAACTTGACATGGACCAATTTTTGTGTGATTGGGGATCGATTTGTCTGAGGGCTATATATAACTATAGACCGATATGGACCTACACACAAAAAATTATCACCAAAATTTTTTCAATTAAACACTTAATTGAATTTAGAAACGGATTCAATTAATATGTTAATTGATTCAATTAATTATTTAATCAAATCCGAATAAAATCCAATTAAAAAAATGATTGATATTTGTTACGTTTCCAATTAAAATATTAATTGATTCAATCAATTTGTTAATCAATTCGGAAATAATTTTCAATTACAAACGTGATTGAATTTTTTTCCGTTTCCAATTACATATGTGATTGATCCAATCACCTTTGTGATTGAAACTGAATAATTTTGAGCAATGGAAAGAGCGAAAAGAGAACAAGAGAATGGGTAGTTATTCAACAATGTATGATGGAGAGATCAGTCTGTGGAAGTAACTCGTAACGAACGGTTGGGTTTTTGTTTTTCGCGTAAATTGAAAAACATGATTGGCGACATTCTGTCTGCTGCATTCAAAATGTGTGCATAAATATTTTGAACGCAACAACAAATCATAGCAAAGCGTTGAAATAAATAAAGTGTGCAACAACAAACGGACACGTGGTAAAGGTTTGAAAAAAATATATGACAGAACGCATTTGAAATTACCTGTGTTTGTGTTTTGTGGTATTGTAAAAATGGAAAACAATCTACGTTTATTGAAGGTAAAACATTGTGAAATGTGAATACCGTTTTCCATTGAAGCCTGTTTACATTAAACGGACTAAAATAATATATTTTTTATTCATTTCTTTTAGTGACCAATTTTATTTCGTGAAATTGACCAATCAATCCCATCAACTCCATCGTTTTATCAAATATATAATAATATGTTTGCAATAAAAAAGTGGGTACCGTATTGATCTTTTAAAATTATAAATTTTTTCACTCCTAGTTTTCTTAAAACCAAGAGCGGTATGGGTTTGTTGGAAGATTCACCTTGAAGTTGCGAAGTAGCGTAGGCATTAAATTGCATTTTTGTTTTACCTGTCTTTTTCAGTTTGAACCCAAGTAGAGAGCAGTATATCTGGTATATAAACTAATGAGCTGAATTATGTAATGGTAAAAAAGTTCTTTCGTTTGGATTTAAAAATATGAAAAATATCCGATAATAATAAAAATATGTATTTTCCATTTATATTTTTTTCTATTTCCAGAATTTGCAAAGTATCATCAATATAATACCAAATATTACATTGCTTTCCAATTATTTTTGTCTTTGATTGGTTCAAATTTTAATAGACGATTTTAATGTGTGGAAATTTTGGAAAGGAATTGTTACTAACATTAAATTACCGAGCTCCTTAATACACATTTTTATGCTAAAAGACTACAACTGCAAAAGAAGATTATAAATCTACAACCTGGAACTAAGAATTGAACTTGATATTCTATGCAGGTAATGTTTAACAAAATTAACTTTTAATTGAACAAAATTAAAATCGAATTATTCTGTTTACTTTCAGAAAAACTAATTTAGCTTACAGGCTGCTGATTTATTGGAAATCTAGGCGCATCTACATATTAGAAGGAACATGCTAACATGGTTATTATTATAAGGAAGATAATGATTTATATAATTTATTTTTTCAGCCTATAGTTGTTATTGATAGTAGTTGTATTTGTAAGTTATGTTAGAACAAAACACAAATGACAGGAACCAAATTTATTTGTCTATTGCATAATTCAAAAAATAATAAAATATTAAATGTGTTTTATAAGAAACACATATTTTCTTTTATTTCAAAAGAAAAAAACTAAATACGATTTTGGGTTCGCAATATATAAATTTTTTGATCGAAATTTATAGCCAATTTTAATTAATTATTTAATTGAATGAATCAAATAGTTGATTGATTTTTGTCGCGAAATTAATTAAAATTTTAATTGATTCAATTAAAACTGTGATTGAATTTTATGTTAAAAATCAATCACGTTTTTAATTGATTCAATCACACAATTAATTGATTCCGTGACAAAAGTCAATTAAATTTTTAATTAAAAATCGTGTTGGTTTTCAATCAAAATGGGTGATTGATACTATCATTTTCGTGATTGAAGACATTTCAATTAAAAAAACCAGTAAGGAAAGTCTAAAGTCGGGCGGGGCCGACTATATTATACCCTGCACCACTTTGTAGATCTAAATTTTCGATACCATATCACATCCGTCAAATGTGTAGGGGCTATATATAAAGGTTTGTCCCAAATACATACATTTAAATATCACTCGATCTGGACAGAATTTGATAGACTTCTACAAAATCTATAGACTCAAAATTTAAGTCGGCTAATGCACTAGGGTGGAACACAATGTTAGTAAAAAAATATGGGAAACATTTAAATCTGGAGCAATTTTAAGAAAACTTCGCAAAAGTTTATTTATGATTTATCGCTCGATATATATGCATTAGAAGTTTAGGAAAATTAGAGTCATTTTTACAACTTTTCGACTAAGCAGTGGCGATTTTACATGGAAAATGTTGGTATTTTGACCATTTTTGTCGAAATCAGAAAAACATATATATGGGAGCTATATCTAAATCTGAACCGATTTCAACCAAATTTGGCACGCATAGCAACAATGCTAATTCAACCCCTTGTGCAAAATTTCAACTAAATCGGAGTTAAAAATTGGCCTCTATGGTCATATGAGTGTAAAACGGGCGAAAGCTATATATGGGAGCTATATCTAAATCTGAACCGATTTCAACCAAATTTGGCACGCATAGCTACAATGCTAATTCTACTCCCTGAGCAAAATTTCAACTAAATCGGAGCAAAAAATTGGCCTCTGTGGTCATATGAGTGTAAATCGGGCGAAAGCTATATATGGGAGCTATATCTAAATCTGAACCGATTTCAACCAAATTTGACACGCATAGCTACAATGCTAATTCTACTCCCTGTGCAAAATTTCAACTAAATCGGAGCAAAAAATTGGCCTCTGTGGGCAAATGAGTGTAAATCGGGTGAAAGCTATATATGGGAGCTATATCTAAATCTGAACCGATTTGGCTGATATTTTGCAAGTTTTTCGAGACTCATAAAATATTCGGATGTACGGAATTTGAGGAAGATCGGTTGATATACACGCCAATTATGACCAGATCGGTGAAAAATATATATGGCAGCTATATCTAAATCTGAACCGATTTTTTCCAAAATCAATAGGGATCGTCTTTGAGCCGAAACAGGACCCTATACCAAATTTTAGGATAATCGGACTAAAACTGCGAGCTGTACTTTGCACACAAAAATACATCAACAGACAGACAGACAGACGGACAGACAGACAGACAGACAGACAGACAGACAGACAGACAGACAGACAGACAGACGGACATCGCTAAATCGACTCAGAATTTAATTCTAAGACGATCGGTATACTAAACGATGGGTCTCAGACTTTTCCTTCTTGGCGTTACATACAAATGCACAAACTTATTATACCCTGTACCACAGTAGTGGTGAAGGGTATAATGATTGAATCCGCGATTTTCGTGATTGAAATCAAAAAAAATTTTTTTGTGTGTAGTTAGGCATGGTTGTTAACGGCCATATACTAGCACAATGTACCAAATTTCAACTGACTCGGATGAAATTTGCTCCTCCAAGAGGCTCCAAAACCAAATCTCGGGATCGGTTTATATGGCGGCTATATGATTATGCACCGATGTGGACCAATTCTTGCATGGTCATTAGAGACCAGATACCAACACCATGTACCAAATTTCTGCCGGATCGGATGAAATTTGCTTCTCTTAGGGTCTGCAAGCCAAATTTGTGGGTCCGTTGATATGGGGGCTATACGTAAAAGTGGACCGATATGGCCCGACCTACATCAAAAGCAACTAACAGGTTGGCTGATAAGTCCCCGGTCTACCAAAGAAAAATACATTTTTTTGTCAAAATTCGTTTTTATACCCTCCATCATAGGATGGGGGTATATTAACTTTGTCATTCCGTTTGTAACACATCGAAATATTGCTCTAAGACCCCATAAAGTATATATATTCTGGGTCGTGGTGAAATTCTGAGTCGATCTGAGCATGTCCGTCCGTCCGTCCGTCCGTCCGTCCGTCCGTCCGTCCGTCTGTTGAAATCACGCTAACTTCCGAACGAAACAAGCTATCAACTTGAAACTTGGCACAAGTAGTTGTTATCGATGTAGGTCGGATGGTATTGAAAATGGGCAATATCGGTCCACTTTTACGTATAGCCCCCATATAAAGGGACCCTCTGATTTGGCTTGTGGAGCCTCTAACAGAAGCATATTTCATCCGATCCGGCTGAAATTTGGTACATGGTGTTGGTATATGGTCTCTAATAACCATGCAAAAATTGGTCCACATCGGTCCATAATTATATATAGCCCCCATATAAACCGATCCCCAGATTTGTCTTGCGGAGCCTAAAAGAGAAGCAAATTTCATCCCATCCAGCTGAAATTTGGTACATGATGTTGGTATATGGTCTCTAACAACCATGCAAAAATTGGTCTTTATCGGTCCTTAATTATATATAGCCCCCATATAAACCGATCCCCAGATTTGGCTTATGGAGCCTCTAACAGAAGCATATTTCATCCGATCCGGCTGAAATTTGGTACATGATGTTGGTATATGGTCTCTAATAACCATGCAAAAATTGGTCCACATCGGTCCATAATTATATATAGCCCCCATATAAACCGATCCCAGATTTGGCTTGCGGAGCCTAAAAGAGAAGCAAATTTCATCCGATCCGGCTGAAATTTGGTACATGGTGTTGGTATATGGTCTTTAACAACCATGCAAAAATTGGTCCATATCGGTCCATAATTATATATAGCTCCCATATAAACCGATCCCCAGATTTTGCTTGCGGAGCCTCAAAGAGAAGAAAATTTCATCCGATCCGGCTGAAATTTGGTACATGATGTTGGTATATGGTCTCTAACAACCATGCAAAAATTGGTCCATATCGGTCCTTAATTATATATAGCCCCCATATAAACCGATCCCCAAATTTGGCTTGTGGAGCCTCTAAGAGAAGCATATTTCATCCGATCCGGCTGAAATTTGGCACATGGTGTTGGTATATGGTCTCTAACAACCATGCAAAAATTGGTCTACATCGGTTCATAATTATATATAGCCCCCATATAAACCGATCCCCAGATTTGGCTTGCGAAGTCTCCAAGAGAAGCAAATTTCATCCAAGCCGGTTGTAATTTGGAACATGGTGTTAGTATATGATCTTTAACAACCGTGCCAGAATTGGTCCATATCGGTCCATAATTATATATAACCCCCATATAAAACGTTCTCCAGATTTGACCTCCGGAGCCTTTTGGAGGAGCAGAATTCATCCGATCCGGTTCAAATTAGGAACGTGGTGTTAGTATATGGTCGCTAACAACCATACCAAAATTGGTCCAATCACTCAATCGGTTCATAATCATGGTTGCCACTAGAGCCAAAAATAATCTACCAAAATTTTATTTCTATAGAAAATTTTGTCAAAATTTTATCTCTATAGACAATTTTGTCAAAATTTTATTTCTGTAGAAAATTTTGTCAAAATTCTATGTCTATTTTGTCAAACTGAATTATATACGTATTGGATCGATCTTTTTTGATTTAATATATACCTCGTATGGACTTACATAAAATTTATAAGATGGTGTTAGGAGGTTTTAAGATACCTTGCCATCGGCGAGCGTTACCGCAACTTAAGTAATTCGATTGTGGATGGCAGTGTTTAGAAGAAGTTTCTACGCAATCCATGATGGAGGGTACATAAGCTTCGGCCTGGCCGAACTTACGGCCGTATAAACTTGTTATTATTTAACATAGTTCCATTCAAGAGCAATATAACGATTATAACGACCTTCCAATTTTATGATACCATTTTGGTAGTACTCCTTCGGTTTTGACTCAAAATAGGCCTCAGTTTCGGCGATCACCTCTTTATTGCAGCCAAATTTTTTCACTGCGAGCATCCGTTTGAGGTCTGAGAACAAGAAAAAGTCGCTGGGGCCAAATCTGGAGAATACGGTGGGTGGGGAAGCAATTCGAAGCCCAATTCATGAATTTTTGCCATCGTTCTCAATGACTTGTGGCACGGTGCGTTGTCTTGGTGGAACAACACTTTTTTCTTCTTCATATGGGGCCGTCTTGACGCGATTTCGACCTTCAAACGCTCCAATAACGCCTTCTCAAGATAATCGATAAAAATTATTCTCTGCGCATCCCAAAAAACAGGAGCCATTACTTTGCCAGCGGACTTTGAGTCATTCCACGCTTCGGAGACGGTTCACCGATCGCTGTCCACTCAGCCGACTGTCGATTGTACTCAGGAGTGTAGTGATGGAGCCATGTTTCATCTATTGTCACATATCGACGGAAAAATTCGGGTGTATTACGAGTTAACAGCTGCAAACACCGCTAAGAATCATCAACATGTTGTTGTTTTTGGTCAAATGTGGGCTCGCGCGGCACCCATTTTGCACAGAGCTTCCGCATATCCAAATATTGATGAATGATATGACCAAGACGTTCCTTTGATATCTTTAAGGCCTCTGCTATCTCGATCAACTTCTTTTTACGGTCATTCAAAATCATTTTGTGGATTTTTTTGATGTTTTCGTCGGTAACCACCTCTTTCGGGCGTCCACTGCCTTCACCGTCCTCCGTACTCATTTCACCACGCTTGAATTTTGCATACCAATCAATTATTGTTGATTTCCCTGGGGCAGAGTCCGGAAACTCATTATCAAGCCAAGTTTTTGCTTCCACCGTACAGTAGTTTATCAAAACACGAAATTCCTTTTTTTTTTCATTTTTTTTTCACAATAACAAAAGTTGCTTCACAAAAGACGCTCTATCTCACAAACTAATTGACTTACAGACGTCAAATTTTGACACGAATCATTTGAAGGTTGGTACTATATAAAAATAATATGCATTTATTTTTGCTCAGATCGACTCAGAATTTCACCACGACCCAGAATATATACACTTTATGGGGTCTTAGAGCAATATTTCGATGTGTTACAAACGGAATGACAAAGTTAATATACCCCCATCCTATGGTGGAGGCTATAAAAATAAGATTTTTTGTTTGGTATTTTTTGGTAAAATTTTCTTCCAATTTTAGTAGATTATTTTTGTCTCGAATGGCAACCGTGCTGGCAATTCAATTTGAATTTTAGTTCTTAATTTGTTTTTAATTTAAGTCAATTGTTGGAGCCTGAAATGACCCTAAATTTATAACAGCAATGATTCCTTTTCATCCATCGAAGTAATGGCTGCAGAGATATTTCTCTCTAACTAAATTACAACTCTTTAGTGTTTCAATAAGAGGTAATAGCAGGCTGGATGTCTAATAAATCTGCCACACAAACTAAAATAACCACAATGGTAGAAGTGCATTATGTCAGAATATCCCCAACAATTTTTGATAGGGAGTTCCTTTCTGGGATGCTTCTCCAAAACAATTTCCCACAGTTTTGTAAACAATGTAATTTTGACCAATTTATTTGTACTTTTGGTAAATGGATTGCTTTCGAAACGCCTTAACACTTAAGTCAGTCCTCTATAGGGATGTTAGTTCAACATACCATGTGGGCCCATCAGACAATTTCAAAGGCTATAAAGTGTTTCATTCAAAGGAAGGATTCATAAAGGCGATATGTTTTCTTATCTTTTCATTACTCCTGAACGAATGAATCCTGTTGCGTTGATATTCTCAGCTATACATACAATCACACATACAAGCAGCATATAACCCTAACAATACACACATATCCTTGGGAAACCCAAAAAAAAAAATCCAGTTAATCCTTTTGGTATACTTTCTTCTCTTTTCCATGGTACCTTTCGGTTAAAGACATTGGGTCAGAGTACATAAATGAAAACAATACATAAAATATAATTTAGAGGTTAAATATTTTATTAAAATTATTCATTTAATTCGAATTTGTTTTAATTAAATTAAATTAAATTAAATTAAATTAAATTAAATTAAATTAAATTAAATTAAATTAAATTAAATTAAATTAAATTAAATTAAATTAAATTAAATTAAATTAAATTAAATTAAATTAAATTAAATTAAATTAAATTAAATTAAATTAAATTAAATTAAATTAAATTAAATTAAATTAAATTAAATTAAATTAAATTAAATTAAATTAAATTAAATTAAATTAAATTAAATTAAATTAAATTAAATTAAATTAAATTAAATTAAATTAAATTAAATTAAATTAAATTAAATTAAATTAAATTAAATTAAATTAAATTAAATTAAATTAAATTAAATTAAATTAAATTAAATTAAATTAAATTAAATTAAATTAAATTAAATTAAATTAAATTAAATTAAATTAAATTAAATTAAATTAAATTAAATTAAATTAAATTAAATTAAATTAAATTAAATTAAATTAAATTAAATTAAATTAAATTAAATTAAATTAAATTAAATTAAATTAAATTAAATTAAATTAAATTAAATTAAATTAAATTAAATTAAATTAAATTAAATTAAATTAAATTAAATTAAATTAAATTAAATTAAATTAAATTAAATTAAATTAAATTAAATTAAATTAAATTAAATTAAATTAAATTAAATTAAATTAAATTAAATTAAATTAAATTAAATTAAATTAAATTAAATTAAATTAAATTAAATTAAATTAAATTAAATTAAATTAAATTAAATTAAATTAAATTAAATTAAATTAAATTAAATTAAATTAAATTAAATTAAATTAAATTAAATTAAATTAAATTAAATTAAATTAAATTAAATTAAATTAAATTAAATTAAATTAAATTAAATTAAATTAAATTAAATTAAATTAAATTAAATTAAATTAAATTAAATTAAATTAAATTAAATTAAATTAAATTAAATTAAATTAAATTAAATTAAATTAAATTAAATTAAATTAAATTAAATTAAATTAAATTAAATTAAATTAAATTAAATTAAATTAAATTAAATTAAATTAAATTAAATTAAATTAAATTAAATTAAATTAAATTAAATTAAATTAAATTAAATTAAATTAAATTAAATTAAATTAAATTAAATTAAATTAAATTAAATTAAATTAAATTAAATTAAATTAAATTAAATTAAATTAAATTAAATTAAATTAAATTAAATTAAATTAAATTAAATTAAATTAAATTAAATTAAATTAAATTAAATTAAATTAAATTAAATTAAATTAAATTAAATTAAATTAAATTAAATTAAATTAAATTAAATTAAATTAAATTAAATTAAATTAAATTAAATTAAATTAAATTAAATTAAATTAAATTAAATTAAATTAAATTAAATTAAATTAAATTAAATTAAATTAAATTAAATTAAATTAAATTAAATTAAATTAAATTAAATTAAATTAAATTAAATTAAATTAAATTAAATTAAATTAAATTAAATTAAATTAAATTAAATTTAATTCACATAAAATTTTGTTTTTTCTTTAACATTCCCCATAGTGCAGGTATTGTCAAAATCGTTTCATGAGTTCATGTTGTAAACTTGCGAGTATGTGCATAAATGGTATTGTATTGCTTATACCACCACCACAGCTGAATCCCCGGCAGCTGAGGTCTTTACCCTCAAAATTCCGGAAACAAACATTCAATCGACCAGCCTTCCGAAAAACCAACGCATCTGGATGATTGTTGTAAGAATTATGGCTCAAGTGATTTTATGAGATTTTCTTGTACGATTGCCTCACATTTTGTCTTGTCTTGTGTGTGTGGTTGTGTCTCGCCCTCTATGCTTCTATGGGCTATCGTCGCTGAAAATATTATCTGCTGGTATTAAAAGGGATAAATGTCGTTTTGGTGCATGAAATATAATGACAATATCTGCCATAAATATCCTTTTCGTATTTCGGGGCCAGCACTTGTTAGTGTTCGCACATTCTAAAGTGCTATTTCGTTGAATTGAATTTTTGTTACAGCCTAAATGTAGGCAATAGATGTTTTTCAATTACACAAGCCTAAAAGTATTATCAGTGCTTAAGTAGGTATTGTGTAAAATACTAGATTTTACTTTTGGCACGAAAGAATAATAGATAGGCATTGACATTGGTAAAAAAAATTTGATACGTATTTTATTGGAAAATTTTCGTGACATGCATTTTTTTGAAATTTTATGGATATGGCAGATTTTATGGATATGGCAGATATGGATTTATTTTTATAAAAAATAATTAACGATCTGAGGAACTGAGAAAAATTAGACCCAAAAGTGGGGTAGCGCTTCATAGTCCCAACAATTGAAGCATGAAAATCGACCCCACAAGCAAAATTAAGCCTAATTTTCACTTCTGATTTAAACAAGAATTGGGAAAATAACTCGTAACTATGGTACATCGTTAGACCACTTTGGACCTTGCCCATAGAAAGAAGTCTTAAACCCCGGCTTAGGAAAGGCCAGTTATTTCACCTAGGAGTCGTATTGCCCCACTTTGGCAGGGTGCGATAGGCCATTCCACTGATAGGAATTAGTTCAAGTTCCTCCAGTGGAACTGCAATGGGTTGACAAGGAAGATGACTGAAATCACAGATTTCATGACCAAGAAGAGTATTCTCATTGCGGCGTTCCTAGTCCACAAATCCAGTAGGAATGGTCTCTCTAGATCATACTGCTACTCAGTTCTAAGACAGGACACAGAAAGACATTTCGGTGGGGGATTAGCCTTCGTTGTCCATGATTCTGTGAGATACAGACCCATGCCATTGATCACGATCGACACCCTTTTGGAGATATAGGGAATAACTGTTACGATGAGGAGGTAGATATATGAGTACTAGACGTATAATACTGAGGCAATACCTCTGGGGTGAGAAAACCATCCTGTTAGGCGATTTGAATGCTCATCATGACAGTTGGTACTTGGATGTGACGCCAGAGAAAAAATGATTGCGGATTAGAAGTGCCGAAGATTCCCATGAACTCTAAACACCTTTCGATCACGGATCACTGGAATATACACAGTTATTCCACAGAAAAGAAAGTTTATGAACTTGGGCAAAGCTAACAGGGAACTGTTTATCTCGCTAACATAGTACAAGCTTGCCAATGCCCCACTACCAACGTCAGGGCCGACTGGAGAGAATTTCTTCGGGGATGTATTGAAGAGGGATTGTAAAAGATGTGAACTAGCGCGACGGATCCACGACATCCGTCCCTTTGAAGCATTAAGGTTGGCAGATAAAAGGGGTGAGACCCGGAAAGTAGATCTGGATGATCCCAGGATCCCGAGTCTCGCTAAGGATATCGACCGGCTGGTGGCAACCCATTAGCGAGGAAAGTGGCGCAAGCATTTGGAGGAGTCCGGTCGTGAAAAAAACACGACCCGGAACCTCTCGAACCTAAACGAAAAACAAAAATTCCATTTTTCCATTTTTTTTGGCAAACTCGCATGGACGCGTACCGAATCAGACAATTTGTCGAGCATTCCAGACAGTAGATAGTGCAAGCAGAAGGCAAAGGTGAGTCCTCCGTGCACTCAGACAGGACAGCCCTTCTATGGTCATCAGTCAGGAATGTGTGTTCCAAGCGATAAAGGCATCCAACAGCTCCACAGCAATAGGCTCAAATAGTTTGGCTACGAGGATGTTGAAACACATAGGAGAGAATGGTTCTTGGCCCATACCGTCAATATTTATTTCAACTCTCTCGAAATACCAGACATATAGGAAATAAGAAAGGTTATTCCAGTTCTGAAACTAGAAAAACAGTCACATATTGGAGACTCATATCGACCAATTAATTCCTGGTCACGAATATTCTGGAAACTTGTTTACTGCTCGGGCATGAATACAAGGTATAGTAAGAGGCCGCATAAATGTTCGGTTCTCTGATTGGACTTGTCTAAAGCCTTTGATACGGTGAAAGAAATAAACAAGACGTACCTCAAGGCGGTGTACTGTCGCGCCTTATTTCTACCATCAGATGCCCACTGGATAACCTATGTAGACGACCGTTACATCTTTACATCAGATAGGGATATCAAGGAACTTGAGGTGAAGATTAATGACTCCCTGCACTAATGGACTTCTTTGTCAGGAATCTGAAACTTTCTGCTGATTGTGGACCAAGGAAGTGAACCAGCAGCTCGATATCCACATTCGTGGTCTCAATGTCCCCATATGCAAGAACCCCAAGGTCCTTGTTGTGACGTTTGTTTGTTTCTCTTTGGAAAGCATGCGGGAATGGTAGCTAAAAACGTTGGGTGTAGAAAGAGCATCCTGAACACATTGGCTGGTCGTCTCTTTATCGATTATGCGGACTCCGTTGGGACTCCCAGGGGAGAAATCTTCAAACCGCTGCGGATTGCCACTGGATGTCGCTCCGAAACACCAGAACAGCATATACAGCATGAGTCAGTGAGGCAACACTGCGATCTCTTCACCCAACAGCACCTGATAAAGGGCAGTGGGGTAAGGTTAGGTTAGGTTAGGTGGCAGTCCGATGTATCAGGCTCACTTAGACTATTCAGTCCATTGTGATACCACATGGGTGAACTTCTCTCTTATCACTGAGTGCTGCCCAATTCCATGTTAAGCTCAATAACAAGGGACCTCCTTTTTATAGCCGAGTCCGAACGGCGTTCCACATTGCAGTGAAACCACTTAGAGAAGCTTTGAAACCCTCAAAAATGTCACCAGCATTACTGAGGTGGGATATACCACCGCTGAAAAACTTTTTGGTGTTCGGTCGAAGCAGGAATCGAACCCACGACCTTGTGTGTGCAAGGCGGGCATGCTAACCATTGCACCACGGTGGCTCCCGGCAGTGGGGTAAACCCCCCAAATCATGCCACATCCTGGAGGGTGCAATCCGAACGCGCCAAGTCTATCCGGTTCGATTTTAGGACAGAGATACAGTAAATTGACCACTTGATCGGCGATGATAGTGATGAGGAAATAAGGACGGCATTGATGGCTGGCACACAAGGCAGCGGTTCCGTAGACAATATATTCCTAAAAGTACAGCTTTGACCAACAACTGTCAGCGTTGACGAGGGACGCCTATCTAGAGAGACCAGATCGGTGTAATCTCATCTAATTTGATAGCTTGTTCCTCTTTGGAAAGCATGCAGAAATGGTAGCTATGAAAGTTGGGAGTAGAAACAAGATCCTGATAAGAGGACGCCCTTATTGATTATGGGGCCTTTATTTGGACTTCCATTGGAGATATCTTTAAACGGTGTAAAATACTGTGATGCGGATTGCCACTGTAACGGTTGGCTGATAAGTCCCCGGTCTAACAAAGAAAAACACATTTTTTTTTGTCAAAATTCGTTTTTATTATTCAACATAGTTCCCTTCAAGAGCGATACAACGATTATAAAGACTCTCCAATTTTTTGATACCATTTTGGTAGTACTCCTTCGGTTTTGCCTCAAAATAGGCCTCAGTTTCGGCGATCACCTCTTCATTGCAGCCAAATTTTTTCCCTGCGAGCATCTTTTTGAGGTTTGAGAACAAGAAAAAGTCGCTGGGGGCCAGATCTGGAGAATACGGTGGGTGAATTCATGATTCTTTGCCATCTTCTCAATAACTTGTGGCACGGTGCGTTGTCTTGGTGGAACAACACTTTTTTCTTCTTCATATGGGGCCTTTTTGCCGCAATTTCGACCTTCAAACGCTCCAATAACGCCATATAACAGTCACTGTTGATGGTTTTTCCCTTCTCAAGATAATCGATAAAAATTATTCCATGCGCATCCCAAAAAACAGAGGCCATTACTTTGCCAGCGGACTTTTGAGTCTTTCCACGCTTCGGAGACGGTTCACCGGTCCATTGTCACATATCGACGGAAAAACTCGGGTGTATTACGAGTTAACAGCTGCAAACACCGCTCAGAATCAACACGTTGTTGTTTTTGGTCAAATGTGAGCTCGCGCGGCACCCATTTTGCACAGAGCTTCCGCATATCCAAAAATTGATGAATGTTATGACCAACACGTTCCTTTGATATCTCTAAGGCCTCTGCTATCTCGATCAACTTCATTCTACGGTCATTCAAAATCATTTTGTGGATTTTTTTGATGTTTTCGTCGGTAAATATATATAGTACCAAATATATATAGTACCATCTATGTGCCAGACCGGGGACTTATCAGCCAATCTGTTATGTCACTCCAAAACACCAGAACAACATCTGCAGCATGAGTCCAAAAGAAACAATGCGGTCTCCTCACCCACCAGCACCCGATAAATTGCTGGTACCATTCGAGCGAGCCAAGCCATCCGGTGCGATTTCAAGATAAAGATACAGTCGATTGACCACTAGATCGGCGATAACAGTCATGAGGGAGTAAAAACGGTATTGAGGGCAGGCCACAAGGCAGCGGTTCAGAATGTAATAGATTCCTACCAGTGCAGCTTTGTACTGGGTGGAAGACGGCCACCTGTCAGCGAAGATGAGAGACGACTGCCTAGACAGACCCAATCGGTGCTATCCCAGCTATTGATAGTTTGTATCTCTATGGAAAGCATGCGGAAATTGTAGCTAAGAAATTTGGGAATAGAAACAAGATCCTGAAGGTATTGGCTGGTAGCACTTGGGGAAAGATAGAGACAATACAAAATACTTATGAGTCTATTGGTCCAAACGGGGGCCCCGTTTGGATTTCCATTGGAGAAATCTTTAAACGGTGCAAAATACTGCGGTTCGATTTGAAGATAGAGATATAGTCGATTGACCATTTGATCGACGATGCCAGCGATGAGGGAATAAGAACGACATTGAGGGAAGGCACACACGGCAGCGGTTCAGAATGCAATAGATTCCTACCAGTGCAGCTTTGTACTGGGTGGAGGACCACCACCTATCAGCGAAAATGTGAGACGACTGCCTAGAGGGACCCGATCGGTGCTATCCCAGCTAAGATTTGGCATCTCCACGTATTTGAACTGTTACCGCTCCCTTCTGAACACGGTAATTCAACATGTTTGCCCGAATTGTGGACAATCGCTTCACATCGCAAGGCACCTCTTCGCTTATATCCAGTAGAGGCAGCTCGCTTACTCGAACTGGATATAGAAACTTAGATGTATAATCCTTACAATTTGTTGCGATTTTTTTTATTTTGCATGAGAATCAATTACCAGGGGCTTTAGAACAATATCACTTCCTGCTGATGCCTTATGAAACGACCTTCGGGCGCTTATCCGCACTTGTATATCCATTATACGTCCCCTTGACCACCTTTCTGCAAACCTCTTTTAATGAATACATTAACAAGAATGTGTACACATTCGTTCATCCTTACAAATATTGGCGTATACCTCCATTTCCATGGGTTCACGCGATGTGTGAAAATAGCCACCAAAGCAGGACCAAAGGACCTACATTAATAAAAATAACATTGGCAGTAATGTACACAATAATGAGAATGTAGATGTTAAGACTGATACGCGTACATGTAATAACCTCATTACATGGTAAATTACAAAGGTGTTAACATCAAAGTCAATACAGGCTTTTGGTGTTTATCTCTCGAAGGCTGAAATAACACAAACACATTTGTAATGAGGATAGTCGATATGCAATCGATGAAATCCATTTTCATTCTTTGAAGAGTTTTGCATTCAAATTAAATTTGTTACACACACAAAGATACAAATGGCATATCATGGAAAATGCTGAGTTCGGAAAAAAACGATATCAAATGGTTTACAGTATTGAATGTTTATGCAATCAAAAATAAGCAAATGTGAACTTTAATTGAAGTGCAGAATTAATCTAACATATTATCCCGACTCAGTAATGCTGGTGATATTTCTGAGGGTTTCAAAGCTTCTTTAAGTGGTTTCACTGCAATGTGGAACACCGTTCGGACTCGGCTATAAAAAGGAGGTCCCTTGTCATTGAGCTTAACATGGAATCGGGCAGCACTCAGTGATAAGAGAGAAGTTCACAAATGTGGTATCACAATGGACTGAATAGACTAAGTGAGCCTGATATATCGGTCTGCCACCTAACCTAAACATAAACCTAAACATATGTCATAATATGCTGGAGTGTAATAGTTTGCAACTTGCTTTATTAAAATTTTTTGAAGGATACTCTTACATTCTGCATTTAACCAGAAAAAAGGCGTTGGCCCACTTTATTTCAAAGAATCTCAAATAAATCCTCTAAAATGAAATTCCATGTTAGTAATAAAGTTTCGCTTAGAATAATTAGAGAAAAAGGGTTTTTGCTCTAGTAAAATAAAAACCAGCAAATGTAGATTGACTCATGGGTCCATATCAGTTGCATATGATGTTGAATTCCTTATGGAGAATTCATAGACATATAGTTTAGTGATAAACTCTGTGAGTTGTTGTCCCTATGTTATATTGGCTTACTTCATATATACCAGGAACCATATTGCTTTGCCAATGGCTTTGCTTTTTAGGATATACGCTACATTGGTTTGATAGGAATCTAAAGTTCCTTTGAAGCAAATGATTAAAAAAAAGTTTAAAAATGTTTGGGGATAATAGCAGATGGAACTCTACATCTATTCAATATGTGACGTTGGCCAGAGTCATGGAAAAATATTTTGTGGTTAATAGGGAAAGGCAGAAATAATTCTCGTATGTAATTTTCATAAGAAATTAAGATATAAGACCCAAATTACTAAAGACTATGGAAATGTGTATTAGCCAAAACTGAAACATATGCATAGTCAGGCTTGTGAGTTTGGTATCTGGCATTTTCTTTTCAATAACTTAATAATACCAATTCCTTAATTTTAGATTTTAGTATTAGAATTGTAATCTACTACTCGTATATAAAAATAAGTGGGGGTTTCCTTCCTGACGCAATACAACCAGAACGCACGAACCGATTTCCACGGTTTTGCATTCGTTGGAAAGGTCTCGGGCTCCGTAAGGTTTACAGCAAAGAAAATCCAAGAAAGGTTTCAACGGAAAAGCGGGAAAATCTTTTTTTACATACAGCGCACATTACAAAAATTTATAATTTAAATTCATCGCACTTGTTTTTGTTATAAAATAATTTTTTCACATGAAACATGTTCGGAGAACTTAGAGGGTAATCATGTGGTGAAAATAGGGTACCTCATTTTTTGATATCTGGTGGGGGAGGGAGACACCCCCTTGCCCGACTTTCTCAAAATTGGGCTAAAGTTCTCCGATTCGGGTAAAATTTCCAAGGAAGGTTAGAAGTGATGTCTAGACAAAGACCTGTTACTTTGTTTTTCGATATTTGGTCGCGTAGATGGACAGCAAAAAAAAAAATTCTCTGATTTACTTTATATTTACAGAGAACACGCCTTGAAGTTATGAATATATTATGGGGTACCTGCTTTTTTTAATATTTGGATTGGAAGGGGACCTCCCTCTTGCTAGATGTTTTCAAAATTGGAACAAAATTATCCGATTAGCTTGAAATTTTTGGGGAAGGTTGAAAGGGGAGTCTGGGCAGAGAACAGCTACTTTATTTTTCGATATTTGGTCGAGGCGCCCCTCCCCTTTGTCCGACTTTTTTAAAGTACAGTGAAAACAAGTATATACGGCCGTAAGTTCGGCCAGGCCGAATCTTATGTACCCTCCACCATGGATTGCGTAGAAACTTCTACGAAAGAGTGTCATCCACAAATTTCAACTCACTCGGATGAAATTTGCTCCTCCAAGAGGCTCCAAAACCAAATCTCGGGATCGGTTTATATGGGGGCTATAAATGATTATGGACTGATATGGACCACTTTTGGCATGGTTGTTAAATATCATATACTACCACCACGTACCAAATTTCAACCAGATCGGATGAATTTTGCTCCTCCAAAAGGCACCGGAGGTCAAATCTGGCGATCGGTTTATATGGGAGCTATATATAATTATGGACTGATAGGAACCAATTCCTACATGGTTGATGGATACCATATACTAACATCACGTACCAAATTTCAACCGAATGGGAAGAATTTTGCTCTTCCAAGGTGCCTGGAGGTCAAATCTGGAGATCGGTTTATATGGGGCATATATATAATTATGGACCGATATCGACCAATTTTTGCATGGGTGTTTGAGGCCATATATTAACATCACGTACCAAATTTCAACTGAATCAGATGAATTTTGGTCTTCCATGAGGCTCCGGAGGTCAAATCTGGTGATCGGTTTATATGGGGGCTATATATAATTATGGACCGATATGGACCAATTTTTGCATGGTCATTAGAGACCATATACTAATATCATGTACCAAATTTCAGCCGGATCGGATGAAATTTTTTTCTCTTAGAGGATCTACAAGCCAAATCGGGGGATCGGTTTATATGGGGGCTATATATAATTATGGACCAATTTTTGCATGGTTGTTAGAGACCATATACTAACGCCATGTACCAAATTTCAGCCGGATCGGATGAAATTTGCTTCTCTTAGAGGCCTCGCAAGTCAAACTTGGGGGTCCGTTTATATGGGGGCTATACGTAAAAGTGGACCGATATGGCCCATTTGCAATACCATCCGACCTACATCAATAACAACTACTTGGGCCAAGTTTCAAGTCGATAGCTTGTTTCGTTCGGAAGTTAGCGTGATTTCAACAGACGGACGGACGGACATGCTCAGATCGACTCAGAATTTCACCACGACCCAGAATATATATACTTTGTGGGGTCTTAGAGCAATATTTCGATGTGTTACAAACGGAATGACAAAGTTAATATACCTCCATCCTATGGTGGAGGGTATAAAAACAACCACTAGTTCTGAATCATTCTGTGTATCGATAAAAATAAAGTTCTTTCTTGAAATCGATTCCAATGGGAGTGTATCTTACAGGAGATATTTTCATAGACGTTGACAAATTTAGCCCTATTTACAAGTGTCATTATGGTTCCATTGATAACACTTTGGTTTGAGAAGGAAAAAGTGCTTACTTTTAAAGGGATGCGGTACCAAAATTTACGAAAACTATTGCACCAAAAAAGGAGCTACTTAAAAAGTGGAACAAAATAACAAAACAGATGGCTCGATAATGTAAAAAAAAATAATGGCATTTAGTTGCACAAAACGGTAATAAAGGGTGATTAATTTGTAAGGGCCGATGTTGAATGTGAACCACACCTAAACGCCAAGTTTTTTCCGAATTTTATTTGACATTTCTCTATTTCAGACTTACTCAATTTGAACCATGGACGTCGTGAATGGGCAGAATGGTTCCAAGACATGGCAACAGTGGATGATACATTTTCGAAGAAAATCATCTTCAGTGATGAGGCACATTTTCACCTCAGTGGATTCGTCAATAAACAGAATTGCCGCATTTGGGCGAATGAGAATCCAAGAGTGATTGTCGAAAAACCAATGCACCCACAAAGAGTGACTGTTTGGTGCGGTTTATGGGCTGGCGGCATCACCGGGCCATATTTTTTCCAAAATTAGGCCGGTCAGGCAGTTACTGTGAATGGTGTTCGCTATCGTGAGATGATAACGAACTTTTTATGGCCCGAATTGGAAGATATGAATATGGACGATATGTGGTTTCAGCAGGACGGTGCCACTTGCCACACAGCTAACGAAACAATGGCTCTTTTTGCGCAACAAATTCAATGGCCGTGTTATCTCAAATAATGGCGGTGTCAATTGGCCGCCAAGATCATGTGATTTGACACCGTTGGACTTTTTTCTTTGGGGTTATTTGAAAGAAAAGGCGTACGTCGATAAGCCAGCAACAATTCAAGAGCTAAAGGATGAGATAATTCGGCACATTAACGGCATAGAACATCCATTATGCCTCAGCGTCATCGAAAATTTGGACCATCGGATGAAGGTGTGCCACCGAGGTCGCGGCGCCCTTTTGGCCGTTATTTTGTTCCATACATAATTGAGTAATACCAATATATCATAATAAAATAAAATTACAATAATTTACTAAATAGTTTGTGTTTTATTCAAAATCGACATCGGCCCTTGAAATGTTAACCACCCTTTACTAGTTCTGAACCACTTTTGAATTTCATTCCGTGAGTGCTAGGTGAGAGTTCTCATTTGAAAGCGCATCCGATGCGAGTATATTCTGCAAAGGATATTCTCATGGACGTGGAACCATTTGGTCTTTGAAGTTAACAGATCATGGAGAACCCGACTTACCCATTATAGAAAATTTTCTTTGCATATTTTCAGGCGTCACACTATGGATTGAAAAGAAAAACGTGTTCCGTAATCCGAAAACTATTTCACTGAAAAAGGCATTCATTAAAAAAGTGGACATAGCGACAAAAAGGTGGTATAAAAATGGCATTTAGTGTCACAAAAGTGTCAACGATTAAAAAAAGTGGCAAATTTGTCAATCAAATGGCTCAACGCTAACACTAGTTTTGAACCATTTCTGTATATCGTCCATTTGGTGCGTGATAGAGGTAGTTCTTTTTTGGAATCGAATCCGATGAAAGTGTATTTTCCACGTTACTGATATTCTCATGAACGTGCAATTATGTGGACCCCAATGAATTCTGTAGATATGTGGAATGAGAGCCAAGAACCTTGGATATGAGACATAGATGCAGCCCGCCACTGAAGCTGGTAGACTAAAACGGTGGTCGCATAATCAATAAGAAAAGGACTTGAGCTGTGGTAGCTGTGTCTTGAAGTAAAAAAAAAAAAAAGAATTGAAGATATATGAAGCAAAATGAAGTCCTGAAGAATAGAAGTGGAGGCATTTGTCCCTCCTCTCTATTGATCTGTTAAATACTCGGCCGAATGCCATAATCTTTAGGGTTATGGATATAGAAAAAATGGTTGATCTGTTAAGCCAACACATGGAAATGATAGTGGTAAGGAAGGGACAGATATCTTCCATTTAACCTTTTCAAAATTTCGATTTTACTAGGTTTGGTGAGCCAGATTATCTACTCATATGTCTACGTTTGCTTGTCGAAAATTGAGCTTTCTGTCCATGAGTTTCAGGATTTCCAATTTGCTAAAGGCACAACACAAGAGGAATATTTGAATGTTGAAAAGTAATCGCATAAATGTAGCTCAAAATATTGCCATTGCATTTGATACTGTGTAAAACCATCCCATTCCCAATTCGAATGTTATTCAGACTCAAACTAAATTAAATCCATACACTATGCGTAAAAAAAAAAAACGAAAAACCCATCCTTGGAATATTACAACTGTGTAACAAACGCCAGCTTGAAATATGAGGTTATAGTTAAAAATAACAAAAGATAAAACAATTTTTGGTCCCGTACACACACATATTCCAATGAAATATGTGTTAACGCGAAAAAAATTCAAAAACTGAATGACCAACCGCATCGATGTTTCTTTTTTTTTTTTTGTGTAGAAAAACTGTCGAAACTGCCATAGCTGAGCAATATAACTATGCCATAACCGAGGGGAAGCAACCGTGGCTTCACAAAAATATACAAAAATGCCTAAGGCATGTAAATGGATTTGCAAGTCAGATTAATCACAAAAAAAAATAAATAAAAAATAAACTAGAAAAATATAAACCAAAAAAATTTCAAATGTATTGCTGTCAAAGGCTAGAATAATATAGAGGCTCCAAGTGTTTCATAGATAGTTGGACTTTGAATACGGTATTAAAGGGATAGTGAAACTTTAAATATTTTTTTCACAAAATAATGTTTAATAAATAAATATTTTAAGCATGGGGAAATTTTAATTTAATTTACAAGATTTGTGATTTTTAGGGAATATTTTGACCTATCTCCCAAAACTGTTAATAATTTGACACGAAATAGAAATTGTTTGAAAGTATGCCACAAAATATAGCACAATTGGTAATCTAATGAATACAGGAAATTGGAAATGTATGCCAATCTATGCAAATATATTGATCAAGCATAGTGCATTAGAATATTATTTTAAAAACGGGAGCTCATCCAGGTTAAGAGGCTATGCGCTATGTATTACAAAAACCAATTTCTATAAATTTAACATTTATATCGTCAGAATATTCTGCTAATGACTAAATGCTTTAAATTTGTGTATCACCAAGACGGCTTCCACACGAGCCAAAAATAATCGACCAAACTACCAATATCTCGAGAAAATTCTACCAAAAAACTACCAAAAAAAAAAAAAGTTCTAAAGAAAATTTTGTCAAAATTTTATTTCTATTGAAGATTTTGTTAAAATTTTATTTCCATAGAAAATTCTGTCAAAATTTTATTTCAATAGACAATTTTGTCAAAATTTTATTGCTATAGAAAATTTTGTCAAAATTTTATTTCTATAGAATATTTCGTAAAAATGTTATTTCTATAAAAATGTTGTCAAAATTTTATTTTTATAGAAAATTTTGTGAAAATTTTATTTCTATAGAAAATTTTGTCAAAATTCTAGTTCTATAGAAAATTTTGTCAAAATTCTAGATCTAGAGAAAATTTTGTCAAAATTCTAGTTCTATAGAAAATTTTGTCGAAATTTTATTTCTATAGAAAAAGTTGTCAAAATTTTATTTCTTTAGAAAATTTTGTCAAAATTTTATTTCTATAGAAAATTTTGTCAAAATTTTATTTCTATAGAAAATTTTTGTCAAAATTTTATTTCTATGGAAAATTTTGTCAGAATTTTATTTCTATAGAAAAGGTTGTCAAAATTTTATTTCTATAGAATATTTTGTACAAATTTTATTTCTATAAAAAATGTTGTAAAAATTGTATTTCTATAGAAAATTTTGCCAAAATTTTATTTTTATAGAAAATTTTGTGAAAATTTTATTTCTATAGAAAATTTTGTCAAAATTCTATATCTTTAGAAAAATTTGTAAAAATTTTATTTCTATAGAAAATTTAGTCAAAATTATTGCTATAGAAAATTTTGTCAAAATCTTATTTCTATAGAAAATTTTGTCAAAATTTTATTTCTATAGAATATTTTGTCAAAATTTTATTTCTAGTTGTTGTTTTTTGATTTCAGCTTAAAACCATGCATTGACTAAACTACAAGTGTAGCTTAACCAACAGATGTTTGTTTCGAATTCATTTCGGCATAAACCGGCTATCATGCAAATCCTTTTTTCGGAAGGTTCAAGTGTGGTTCATTGTTGGGTTTAATGAACTTCCTGAATTTATTCTGATAATTGGTTGATAGTTTTGCTGCAAGTAGAGGATGCTGATGAGGAATGTGATAATTCCGAAACCATCCAACCATCTTGCAGTCTATAGGGCTTTGCCCAAATAAATTTGACAAACATTATTTTTCTCTGTTGGTTAAGCTACACTTGTAGTTTAGTCAATGCATGGTTTTAAGCTGAAATCAAAAAACAACAACAATGCTTAAAGAACAAAACCAACAATAACAAAACAAAACGAATGAAAATTTTATTTCTATATAAAATTTTCTCAAAATTTTATTTCTATAGAAAATTTTTTCAAAATTTTATTTCTATAGAAAATTTTGTCAAAATTTTATTTTTATAGAAAATTTTGTCAAAATTTTATTTCTATAGAAAATTTTGTCAAAATTTTATTTCTATAGAAAATTTTGTCAAAATTGTATTTCTATAGATAATTTTGTCAAAATTTTATTTCTAGAGGAAATTTTTTTTCAAAATTTTATTTTTATAGAAAATTTTGGCAAAATTTTATTTCTATATAAAATTTTGTCAAAAGTTTATTTCTATATAAAATTTTGTCAAAAGTTTATTTCTATAGAAAATTTTTTCTATAGAAAATTTTTTCAAAATTTTATTTTTATAGAAAATTTTGTCAAAATTTCATTTCTATAGAAAATTTTGTCAAAATTTTATTTCTATTGAAAATTTTGTCAAAATTCTAGTTCTATAGAAAATTTTGTCAAAATTCTAGTTCTATAGAAAATTTTGTCAAAATTCTAGTTCTATAGAAAATTTTGTCAAAATTCTAGTTCTATAGAAAATTTTGTCAAAATTTTATTTCGATAGAAAAGTTTGTGAAAATTTTATTTCTATAGAAAATTTTGTCAAAATTTTATTTCTATAGAAAATTTTGTCTAAATTTTATTTCCATAGAAAATTTTGTCTAAATTCGAGTTGTATAGAAAATTTTGTCAAAATTTTATTTCGATAGAAAATTTTGTGAAAATTTTATTTCTATAGAAAATTTTGTGAAAATTTTATTTCTATAGAAAATTTTGTCAAAATTTTATTTCTATGGAAAATTTTGTCAAAATTTTATTTCTATAGAAAATTTTGTCAAAATTTTATTTCTATAAAAAATTTTTTTATTTCTATATAAAATTTTGTCAAAAGTTTATTTCTATATAAAATTTTGTCAAAAGTTTATTTCTATAGAAAATTTTGTCAAAATTTCATTTCTATAGAAAATTTTGTCAAAATTTTATTTCTATTGAAAATTTTGTCAAAATTCTAGTTCTATAGAAAATTTTGTCAAAATTCTAGTTCTATAGAAAATTTTGTCAAAATTCTAGTTCTATAGAAAATTTTGTCAAAATTCTAGTTCTATAGAAAATTTTGTCAAAATTTTATTTCGATAGAAAAGTTTGTGAAAATTTTATTTCTATAGAAAATTTTGTCAAAATTTTATTTCTATAGAAAATTTTGTCTAAATTTTATTTCCATAGAAAATTTTGTCTAAATTCGAGTTGTATAGAAAATTTTGTCAAAATTTTATTTCGATAGAAAATTTTGTGAAAATTTTATTTCTATAGAAAATTTTGTGAAAATTTTATTTCTATAGAAAATTTTGTCAAAATTTTATTTCTATGGAAAATTTTGTCAAAATTTTATTTCTATAGAAAATTTTGCCAAAATTTTATTTCTATAAAAAATTTTTTTATTTCTATATAAAATTTTGTCAAAAGTTTATTTCTATATAAAATTTTGTCAAAAGTTTATTTCTATAGAAAATTTTGTCAAAATTTTATTTCTATAGAAAATTTTGTCAAAATTTTATTTCTATAGAAAATTTTCTTAAAATTTTATTTCTATAAATTTTTTTTCTATAGAAAATTTTCGCAAAATTTTATTTCTATAGAAAATTTTCTCAAAATTTTATTTCTATGGAAACTTTTCTCAAAATTTTATTTCTATAGAAAATTTTCTTAAATTTTTATTTCTAGAGAAAATTTTCTCAAAATTTTATTTCTACAGAAAATTTAGTGAAAATTTTATTTCTATAGAAAAATTAATTTTAATTTTATTTGTAAAATACCTCTTAGTTGGAGAGGAATCTTTTGTAAAATCTAAAAAAAGTCAAAAAATCTACCATTTTTGGTAGAATTCTACCAACTGTGGCAACCGTGATCACCAGCCTTCACCAAAATCTTGTTGTTATTCCATTTCCACAATTGTGCGCTTGATAATACTATGGCAAAATACCAAAAAATGTGTCTCAAATTGTAAAGATGCCATTTGCTTTACATTTAGTGAAAACAAAAATATAAGAAAAAATGGTAGCACGGAACCACTTCTGTATATCGCCCATTAAGTGAGTGGATCTTGCAGAGTATATTCCCATGGACTTGGAACAATTTGAATGGTTGACCCGCAGCATATTACTCTGCTCTGTTTGGGTGCAATGGAAGTTGGTAGTTGAAATGTCCTATGGATCGAATCCTTCCATTTGCCTCTCGCCCTACATACTTTTTATAGTTTCCCAAATTTTTAAAAACCAATTTTACTTGAGAAAGCGGCTGTCAAATGTCATGCAATGATTTTGCGGCTATGGATATGGAACACATTGTTAATCTTTATTTTCGAAACGAGAGGTTATGCAATTAACTGCTAAAAGTATGCACTAATTTCTACAAATTTTACATTTATATCAGCAGAATATTCTGCTCATGACTAAATCCTTCAAATTTTTATCACCAACCTTCACCATAATCTTCTTGTTATTCCCTTTCCACAATATGTTTGACCGTTCATTACATACACACACACACCCACATATACACTAAGCAAATGTTTAGATTTGTCCCTGTTTTGGTTATTTCCTGCTTCTTTCTCATCAGTTCTAATTGAATTCCAAGCACGTTTCAAATAGCATACCAAGCGAGTGATTTGCGTTTTGTCGACCCACACCTATCTCTAACTTGTCTCGGTTATTCTTATTGTCATTTACAGACAATATGCAAACGGACGTGTTTAGGCACTTCAACGACCGATCCATCGAATGAACACAAATCCTGTTGTTTTGGTCTTCTTTTGAAGCATCAACGGAAATTAAATCACTTATGTTCTTCGACGACGACAACGATTGCCAGCACAATATGTTTGCATTGAAATGTGATGCTAACGATGGGGGTGGAAGTGGGAAGTACCATTCCATCCAGAAATCGTAGCTTCAGTTTGTTGTTCTAAAGCAATTAAGAAAAATAAACACGTATCTTTTAATTACTACACCTTTTTTGCAGGAGAATATGAATATATATGAACAAGAAATGTTATTTGCTAATAAGTGTTAGGTCTATGGAAGATAATTTAATTTAGAGTCACATCAATTCACTAATTACAATAAAATTAAATTCGAAAATCATAATATGAAATTTCGTAGAAAAATCGATTTTTTATAGAAAATTGGATGAAAATCGAAGTTTCATACAAAACTTGATAACAATAACATTTTCGTAGAGAATTTGAGAAAGTGGAATTTTCGTAAAATGTTTGATGAAAATCGTATTCTTATAGAAAGTTTATGAAAAATAAAATATTCTATAAAAATTTAATTTTCAAAGAAAATTTTGTAAAAAAAAACTGATTTTCGTAGATTATTTGATGAGAATCGCAACATAAGACCAAATTGATTCTTGGGCATGCAATTAAATTGATATTGATCTGTGATATTCACCCCACCTTTACTATTGTCTTGTTAGTAATTCACCCCAGAAAAGTTTCTTGTGTGCAGTCTTTCTCGGAAGATGCATACGATTTACTGCCGATTAATTTTTAAGGGCAATGCCTAAGCTTTCCATTTACTTAAAAACTAATTCAGTACAATGTTAACAATTTATCGCTCCAGTGTCTTATAGCCTTATAGAGGTTTTTCTGGCACCTAACTAAAGTTCAACTACTATTTGTAAATTATCTGAATATTCAAATTCACAAAAAATCTTCTAGATTTTCTCTAATCGACATTTTCAGATTATTTTTAAAAGTAGATATTCCTGAAATATTCTTCAGACAGTGAGGTAATGTATTGTACTTCACTATTACAATTTAATATCGGGTATGTCTCCATCATTCATTTTTATGAACATCGATTTTTCATAGAATATGTTTGTTTTTTTGTTTGTTAAAGAAAATTTTTATAAAAATCAGACTTGCAAGGAAAATTTAATGAAAATGGGAGCATAGGATCGAATTGATTCGTGAGCATCCAATTAAATTGATGTTGACTTGTGACTTTCACCATATCGTTACTATTGTCGTTGAGAGCTATTCATACCAGAAACGTTTCTTGTGTGCAGTCTATCTCGGAAGATACATACAGAAGATTTCCTTCTGAATTTTTTATGGGAGTGCTCTTACTTTGTCATTAATTTAAAAACTGCATTTTAGTTTTGGAACTGTTTCTATTCAGAAGTTTATGCCTCAGTCTAACAAAATTTGCATAGAAAATTTGTTGACAATCGAATTTTCTATGAAAATTCGATGATAATTGTATTTTTAGAGAATTTAATGAGAATCGAATTTTTATAGAAAAAAATTTTAAAGCATACAATCTTCATGGAAAATTTGATTAAACCCGAATTTTCATAGAAAGTTTTATGAAAATCAAATGTTAAGGAAAATTGAATTTTCGTAGAATATTTGATGAAAATCAAATTTTCATAGAAAATTTTATTTATTTTAAATTAAACTTGTCGTCATGAAAGTCGAATTTTCATAGAAAATTTCATGAAAATCGATTTTTCACATAGAGTTTTTTTTATGAAAATCGAAGTTTCAAAGCAAATTTTATGAATATCGAGTTTTATGTCGCGATTTTAACTTTTCTGGAGCATAAAATCAAATTGATTCGTGAGTATACAATTGAATTGATATTGCTCTGTGATATTCACCCCACCTTTACTGTTGGCATTGTGAGCTATTTATTTCAGCAAAATCTCTTGTGTGCGGTCCTTCTCGAAGTATTTAATATAATATGTGACCAAAGAAAATTTGATGAAAATCGAGTTATATATAGAGATAACTTCTTCTCGAACATACGATCAAATTGATTCTTGAGCATCGGATTGAATTGATATTGATCTGTGAATTCCACCAAACGTTTAGTAGTACCATTGTGAGCTTTTCGCTGTAGAAAATATTCTTGTGTGCGGTCCTTCTCGAAGTATGCATAGGATTTTTTCCAAGTGCAATTTGGACGGGTTTAAGGGAAGTAAAGAGGATTTTTTTGATGGAACTTGAATTTTCCTACAAAATTTGACGAACATATTTATATATAACGATCTAAGCTTTTCTGGAACATACAATCAAATTGATTCTTGAGCATCGTATTGAATTGATATATCTATCTGTGAATTCCACCAAACGTTAAGTAGTATCATTGTGAGCTTTTCGCTGTAGAAAATATTCTTTTGTGCGGTCGTTCTCGAAGTATGTATAGGATGTTTTTGATGAAACTTGAATTTTCCTACAAAATTGTATGAACATATTTATATAAAACGATCTAATCTTTTCTGGATCATACGATCAAATTGATTCTTGAGTATCCAATTGAATTGATATTGATCTGTAAATTCCACCAAACGTTTAGTAGTACCATTGTGAGCTTTTCGCTGTAGAAAATATTCCTGTGTGCGGTCCTTCTCGAAGTATGTATATGATTTTTTCCAAGTGCAATTTATAAGGTTTTAAGGGAAGTGAGTAGGATTATTTTATGAAACTTGAATTTTCCTACAAAATTTGATGAACATATTTATATATAACGATCTAATCTTTTCTGGATCATACGATCAAATTGATTCTTGAGCATCGGATTGAATTGATATTGATCTGTAAATTCCCCCAAACGTTTAGTAGTACCATTGTGAGCTTTTCGCTGTAGAAAATATTCTTGTGTGCGGTCCTTCTCGAAGTATGTATAGGATTTTTTCCTAGTGCAATTTAGACGGTTTTAAGGGAAAAAGAGGATTTTTTTAATGAAACTAGAATTTTCCTATAAAATTTGATGAACATATTTATATATAACGATCTAATCTTTTCTGGATCATACGATCAAATTGATTCTTGAGCATCGGATTGAATTGATATTGATCTTGGAATTCCACCAAACGTTTAGTAGTACCATTGTGAGCTTTTCGCTGTAGAAAATATTCCTGTGTGCGGTCCTTCTCGAAGTATGTATAGGATTTTTTCCAAGTGCAATTTAGAAGGTTTTAAGGGAAGTGAGTAGGATTTTTTTATGAAACTTGAATTTTCCTATAAAATTTGATGAACATCTTTATATATAGCGATCAAATCTTTTCTGGATCATACAGTCAAATTGAGTCTTGAGTACCCAATTGAATTGATATTGATCTGTGATATTAACCGCACTTTTACTGTTACCATTGTGAGCTATTTACTTCAATAAAATCTCTTGTGTGCGGTCCTTCTCGGAGTATGTATAGTTTTTTGTTAAGTTTATAAGGGCAGTGCCCTCACCTTTCTACTTATCTAAAAATAACTTAGCACCATTTAACTTTGTATCTCTTCTCGACATCGAAGCTTAAGCTCCAAACTAAATGGTTAATGGTACATAGTACTCCCGAGACTCAATTTCGAATTTTGATGGAAATCGAATTTTCATTTTTCATTTCGAATTTTTATGGAAATCGAAATTTTCATAGAAAATTTGATGCAAGTCGAAATTTAATATAATATGTGATGAAAATCGAATTTTCAAAGAAAATTTTATGAAAATCAAGTTATATATATATATATATATATATATATATATATATATATATATATATATATATATATATATATATATATATATATATATATATATATATATATATATATATATATATATATATATATATATATATATATATATATATATATATCGATATTGCCTTTTCTGCAACATACGATGAAATTCGTTCTTGAGCATATGATTGAATTGATATTGATCTGTGACTTTCACCAAACTTTTACTAGTACCATTGTGAGCTATATACTCCAGAAAAATTTCTTGTGTGCTGTCTTTCTCAAGGTATGAATAGGATTTTGTCCAAGTGATGTTTAGAAGGTTTTAAGGGAGCTGACCTCATAGAAAATCGAATCGATTCATTTTTGATGAATCTTTTATGGATCACACCAGCAATTGATTCTTGAGTAACCAATTGAATTGATAGTGAATTTTGACTTTTACCACACTTTTACTATTGCTATTGTGAGCTATTTATTTCAGTAAAATCTCTTGTGTGCGGTC
Source organism: Haematobia irritans (assembly GCF_050003625.1). Classification (NCBI taxonomy): domain Eukaryota; kingdom Metazoa; phylum Arthropoda; class Insecta; order Diptera; family Muscidae; genus Haematobia; species Haematobia irritans. The sequence goes on from NC_134397.1 coordinate 20,884,050, forward strand.
TTTCTAAGCGTATGCATAGGATTTTGTCCAAATAAAGTTAAGAAGTTTTTAGGGGCAGTGACCTCACCATTCTATTTATGGAGAAAAATAACCTATAACCATTTAACTTCGTAAATCTTCTAGACACCGAAGCTTACGCTTCATACTAAACGGTTAATGATTCAAAATATACTGATTGCCGGAATCTCTGGAAATACTATGTATAAAAATGTCTTCCATTCTGTTTTCGAAATTCTTTTCATGACCGCAATTACGAATGTATTTATTTTGGTTGTTATAAGAACTTCTATTAGCATTTATATCGAATGCCATATTGTGGCTTATGACTCTGTATTTTATTAATTGCAATATTTATGTAAAATAGACGCAATGTAATCATCATTTATCACCATAAGATGCGGTTATTTTACGAGCGATATATAAAGGGTGATTCTTTTGAGGTTAGGATTTTCATGCATTAGTATTTGACAGATCACGTGGGATTTCAGACATGGTGTCAAAGAGAAAGATGCTCAGTATGCTTTGACATTTCATCATGAATAGACTTACTAACGAGCAACGCTTGCAAATCATTGAATTTTATTACCAAAATCAGTGGCAGAAAATCCGCTTTTTTATCGACAAATTTTGTTCAGCGATGAGGCTCATTTCTGGTTGAATGGCTACGTAAATAAGCAAAATTGCCGCATTTGGAGTGAAGAGCAACCAGAAGCCGTTCAAGAACTGCCCATGCATCCCGAAAAATGCACTGTTTGGTGTGGTTTGTACGCTGGTGGAATCATTGGACCGTATTTTTTCAAAGATGCTGTTGGACGCAACGTTACGGTGAATGGCGATCGCTATCGTTCGATGCTAACAAACTTTTTGTTGCCAAAAATGGAAGAACTGAACTTGGTTGACATGTGGTTTCAACAAGATGGCGCTACATGCCACACAGCTCGCGATTCTATGGCCATTTTGAGGGAAAACTTCGGAGAACAATTCATCTCAAGAAATGGACCGGTAAGTTGGCCACCAAGATCATGCGATTTGACGCCTTTAGACTATTTTTTGTGGGGCTACGTCAAGTCTAAAGTCTACAGAAATAAGCCAGCAACTATTCCAGCTTTGGAAGACAACATTTCCGAAGAAATTCGGGCTATTCCGGCCGAAATGCTCGAAAAAGTTGCCCAAAATTGGACTTTCCGAATGGACCACCTAAGACGCAGCCGCGGTCAACATTTAAATGAAATTATCTTCAAAAAGTAAATGTCATGGACCAATCTAACGTTTCAAATAAAGAACCGATGAGATTTTGCAAATTTTATGCGTTTTTTTTTTTTTTTAAAGTTATCAAGCTCTTAACAAATCACCCTTTAGATGACGAAAATGCTACAGCATACCGACAACCATAGACGTGTAATCAACTGGCAAATAAGAGGAGATGAACAGTCACACCCAAACGCGCCATACACACACACACACCCAAGCAAGGGAGTTAACCCTGTTTGTATTTCAATCATTTATAAGTTTATATTCAGTTAATTTAATAATCATATGACAGCACTAACTCAACTCACTAATTCGACTCACACTCTTGCTGTCTTGGGACCTCATTCGTAGTTCATATTCTACTCTATATACTTCACATACAAATATGCATATGCCGTGAATAGTCTGGCGATAGTCAGCATCCACATACACTTGCACTATGTAACTATGTCCTACGCTAGGGGTGAGAAGGCAAAGTGTGTGAAGTTAGATTGGAATATTGCACTCATTTTTTGGTTTTTAGATGTTATCATTTAATTAAGCAACATTTTTTAATTAAGTTACAAGAATACTTGTATAATGTTTAACACAATCTGACGCAGATACATTCACATACGCCAACCACACACTTTGGCTTATTCATATACAAATATCCAAACACACATTCGAAGATGTACTCATAAGTATGCTTCTTATTCCTTTGAATCTTACTGCAATGCCACAAGAACAGATGTAATGATGACGATGGCGACAACGATGAGTTTGACTACAATTTCTCCGAGTGAAGGGAATATACAAGACCAATGTGTGAAAGAGTAAAGACTACAGTATTTAAAGGACTAAAACTTTATAAAAATTGGATTTTCTATACAATTTTTCTTAAAAAATTTTGATTACAAAAATATTTTATATGAAAATTTGTTTTTCATCTATTTTTTTTACAAAAATTAGGTTTTCATATTTTTTTTTTATGAAAATCCGCATTGAATAAAATTTTCAATGAAAAATCGATTTACATCGAATTCTATAAGGCTGCTGTCTCGAAATTAAATTTGACAATTCAATCCTTAGTGAAATGGGAAAGTCAGTGAACTGCCCCAAAAAAGCTTCAAACATCAGCTGGAGAAAATCGTATGCATCCTCCGAGAAGGATCGCACACAAGAAAGTTTTCCAGAGTGCATAACTCTAAATGGCAATAGCAAGGATCTGGTAAACGGCGAAAATCAATATCAATTCAGCCTGGTTCTCAAAAATCAATTTGATCGGATGTTCCACAAGATGTGCATATCGATTTTCATAAAAAAATTTTCTATGAACATTTTATTGTTTTCAATCAATCGTAGGTATCGTAGGTACGTAGATATCTTTAGTGAAATGGGAAAGTCAGTGAACTGCCCCAAAAAAGCTTCAAACATAAGCTGGAGTAAATCGTATGCATCCTCCGAGAAGGATCGCACACAAGAAAGTTTTCCAGAGTGCATAACTCTAAGTGGCAATAGTGAGGATCTGGTAAACGTCGAAAATCAATATCAATTCAGGTTGGTTCTCAAAAATCAATTTGATCGGATGTGCCACAAGATGTGCATATTGTTTTATTGTTTTCAATCAATCGTAGGTATCGTAGGTAATCAATCGTAGGTATCTTTAGTGAAATGGGAAGGTCAGTGAACTGCCCAAAAAAAAGCTTCAAACATTATCTGGAGAAAATCGTATGCATCCTCCGAGAAGGATCGCACACAAGAAAGTTTTCCAGAGCGAATAACTCTAAATGGCAATAGTAAGGATCTGGTAAACGTCGAAAATTAATATCAATTCAGGCTGGTTCTCAAAAATCAATTTGATCGTGCATATCGATTTTCATAAAAAACTTGTCTATGAACATTTTATTGTTTTCAATCAATCGTAGGTATCATAGGTACGTAGGTATCTTTAGTGAAATGGGAAGGTCAGTGAACTGCCCCAAAAAAGCTTCAAACATCAGCTGGAGAAAATTGTATGCATCCTCCGAGAAGGATCGCACACAAGAAAGTTTTCCAGAGTGCATAACTCTAGATGACAATAGTAAGGATCTGGTAAACGTCGAAAATCAATATCAATTCAGGTTGGTTCTCAAAAATCAATTTGATTGGATGTGCCGCAAGATGTGCATATCGATTTTCATAAAAAAATTGTCTATGAACATTTTATTGTTTTCAATCAATCGTAGGTATCTTCAGAGAAGAATCGCACACAATAAACTTTTCTAGAATGAGTACATCAAAATTACTATAATAAAGATCTGGTGAATGTCGCAAATCAATATAAATTCAGGTGGATGCTCAAGCATCAATGTTCCAGAATATGAGTAGCTTCAAATGACTATAGCAAAAGTTTGGCAAACGTCGCAGATCAATATCAATTAAGGCTTCAAGTTGATCGCAAATGCCAGAAGATGCTTCTTCTATCTATAAAAATTCTATTTTCATGAATGTTTTGTTATGAAAATTCAATTTTCATCCATATTTTCTATGAAAATGTTATTGTTATCAATCAATCGTATGCATCCTCCGTAAAGGATTGCACACAAGAACTTTTTCTGGAGTGAGTAACTCAAAACGACAATAGTAAAGATCTGGTGAAAGTCGGTGATCAACATCAGTTCAGTCGGATGTTCAAGAATCAATGTGATCGCAGATGATTATATCGATTTTCATCAACATGTTGTATGACAATTCGATATCCATCACAATTTTCTATGAAAAATGCATTGCCATCAATCAATCGTATGTATCCTCCAAGAAGGATTGCACACAACAATCTTTTCTGTAGTTATTATCTCAAAAGGCCAATAACAAAGATCTGGTAAAAGTCGTAGATAAATATCAATTCAAACGAATGCTCAAGAATCAATATAACCGCATGTTTCATATGATGAGTATAACGATTTTCATTAATATTTTCTATATAAATTCAAATAATTTTATGAACAAATCGATTCTTATCAAAATTTTCTATGAAAATTTTATTGTTGTCCATCAATTGTAAGCATCCTCCGAAAGGGATAGCACACAAGACATTTTTCTGGAGTAAGTATCACAAAATGACCATAGTAAAGATCTGGTGAAAGTCGCCGATCAATTTTAATTCAGGCGAATGTCCAAGAATCTATTTAATCGTAAGTTACAGAATATTCACATATTGATTTTCATCAAAATTTTCTATAAAAAATGTAAAATTTGTTTATGAAAGTTAGATTTTCATCATTATTTTGTAGGAAAATTTTATTGCATATGCATCCTCGCACACACGAAACTTTTCTGGAGTGTGTAACTCAAAACTACAATAGTAAAGATCTGGTGAAAGTCGCTGATCAATATCAATTCGGGTAGATGCTCAAGAATCAATTTATTTTAATATCTCACAAGAAGATCATATCGATTTGCTTCACCATTTTCAATAAAATTTCCAATTTATTCGATTGCAATCAAAATTTTCTATGAAAATGTTATTGTTATCAATCAGTCAATAAGTCGTATGGGTCCAAAGGGAATGCACACATGAAACTTTTCTGGAGTGAGTAACTCCAAATGACTATAGTCCTACCATCCTCGCACACACGAAACTTTTCTGGAGTGTGTAACTCAAAACGACAATAGGAAAGATCAGGTGAAAGTCGCCGATCAATATAAAATTTAGGCGGATGCACAAAAAGTAATTTAAATCAATGCCTCACAAGAAGATTAAATTGATTTGCATCAACATTTGCAATAAAATTTCGAAGCTATTAGATTTCCATAAAAATTTTCAATAAAAATTTTATTGTACTCAACCAAACAAATGCATCCTCCGACAAAGACCGCACATAAGAAATTTTTCCGAAGTGTGTAACTTGACAATGACCTTACTAAAGATCTGTTGAATGTCGCATATCAATTCAGGTAGATGTTCCGGAATGAATATTAAATCTTTTTTGAAAATTCGATTTTCATCAAAATTTTCTATGAAAATTTTATTGTAAAAAATCAATCGTATGCATCCACCGAGAAGTATTGCACACAAGAATTTCTTGCAGAGTGGGTAACTCTTTTATGAAAATTCGATTTTCATGAAAATTTTATTGTTAACAAGTATATACGGCCGTAAGTTCGGCCAGGCCGAATCTTATGTACCCTCCACCATGGATTGCGTAGAAACTTCTACGAAAGACTGTCATCGACAACCGAATTACATGGGTTGTGGTATCTTAAAACTTCTTAACATCGTTTTCTAAATTGTGAGTTAGTCCATACGTGGTATATATTAGACAAAAAAGGTATGTATAGGTAAGTCTACAAATAATTACGAATCGATATGGACTTTTTGCACGATACGTAGAGAGCCAGAATTGAAATATGGGGGTCGCTTATATGGGGGATATATACAATTATGAACTTGATATGGACCAATTTTTGTGTGATTGGGGATCGATTTATCTGATGGCTATATATAACTATAGACCGATATGGACCTAATTAGGCATGGTTGTTAACGGCCATATACTAGCACAATGTATCAAATTTCAACTGACTCGTATGAAATTTGCTCCTCCAAGAGGCTCCAAAATCTCGGGATCGGTTTATATGGGGGCTATATATGAATATGGACTGATATGGACCACTTTTGGCATAGTTGTTAAATATCATATACTACCACCACGTACCAAATTTCAACCAGATCGTATGAATTTTGCTTCTCCAAAAGTCACCGGAGGTCAAATCTGGGGATCGGTTTATATGGGGGCTATATATAATTATGGACTGATATGAACCAATTCCTATATTGTTGTTGGATACCATATACTAACATCACGTACCAAATTTCAACCAAATCGGATGAATTTTGCTCTTCCAAGGGGCTCCGGAGGTCAAATCTGGGGATCGGTTTATATGAGGGCTATATATAATTATTGACAAATTTCGACCAATTTTTGCATGGGTGTTTGAGGCCATATATTAACACCACGTACCAAATTTCAACTGAATCAGATGAATTTTGGTCTTCCAAGAGGCTCCGGAGGTCAAATCTGGGAATCAGTTTATATGGGGGCTATATATAATTATGGGCCGATGTGGACCAATTTTTGCATGGTCATTAGATAACATATACCAACACCATGTACCAAATTTCAGCCGGATCGGATGAAATTTACTTCTCTTTGAGGCTCCGCAAGCCAAATCTGGGCATGGGTTTATATGGGGGCTATATATAATTATGGACCGATGTGGACCAGTTTTTGCATGGTTGTTAGAGACCATATACCAACACCATATACCAAATTTCAGCCGGATCGGATGAAATTTACTTCTCTTTGAGGCTCCGCAAGCCAAATCTGGTCATGGGTTTATATGGGGGCTATATCCCAGCAAAAACTGGGTAAGCACTAGTGATTCTTTCAGTAATACCGGTAATCAAAAAGTTACTACTTGCAGTATTACCAGGTATTTAAAAATAATAACTTACCTGTGTAGGCAAAAAGTGATTCTTCTATTAATACCGGTAATCAAAATCATATCTTGAGATCCGGGTTCGGCTCTACAGTGGGCACCGTTAATAGTAGCGATAAGTAATGCCAAATTACATTTCAGAAAAAAAATTGCCAATAAAATATACCTTTGTTTTCTAAAGTTGTATTGTACATAATTTATATTACAAAATAACATCATTGAATAGATCCATGTCGTGGAGCGTGCTATAGTGTATTGAATTACACAACAACAGGTGTGAGTTCGCACTTTTGGGTATCTTTATGGTAAAGAGATTATTTTTGGAGAACTGGTATGCTTGCGAAGAAGTACTTATTTTTCGACTGCTTGCACGGAAGTACTTTCCTCCAATGTCATGCCCGTGTAAAAGTATTACTACTGATATATGTACGAGGAAGTTGTTACCAATTTGACACAGGCATACTTGTACTCATACCTGGTAATAGGAGTTTTTGCTGGGATATAATTATGGACTGATGTGGACCAATTTTTGCATGGTCATTAGAGAACATATACCAACACCATGTACCAAATTTCAGCCGGATCGGATGAAATATGCTTCTCTTAGAGGCTCCGCAAGCCAAATCGGGGGATCGGTTTATATGGGGGCTATATATAATTATGGACCGATGTGGGCCAAGTTTCGCATGGTTGTTAGAGACCATATGCTAACACCATGTACCAAATTTCAGCCGGATCGGATGAAATTTGCTTCTCTTAGAGCAATCGCAAGCCAAATTTGGGGGTCCGTTTATATGGGGGCTATACGTAAAAGTGGACCGATATGGCCCATTTTCAATACCATCCGACCTACATCAATAACAACTACTTGTGCCAAGTTTCAAGTCGATAGCTTGTTTCGTTCGGAAGTTAGTGTGATTTCAACAGACGGACGGACATGCTTAGATCGACTCAGAATTTCACCACGACTCAGAATATATATACTTTATGGGGTCTTAGAGCAATATTTCGATGTGTTACAAACGGAATGACAAAGTTAATGTACCCCCATCCTATGGTGGAGGGTATAAAAATCAATCGTATGCATCCTTCCAGAAGGATTGCACACAAGAATTTCTTACAGAGTGGGTAAAGCATAACAACAATACTTAGGATCTGATGAAAGTCGCAGCTTAATATCAATTCAAGCGGATCTTTAAGAACCAATTTCAAAGCATGATCCAGAATATCATTATACGATTTTCATCAACATTTTTTTTATGAAAATTTTCTATGATTATTCAATTTGCCGAAAATTTTCTATGAAAATTGGATTTTCACTAAATGTTTGAAAAAAAAAACTCGATACGATTTTTATCAAGTTTCGAATATCCCTATGGGATAAAATTCCTCCGAATAATTTTTTCTACAACACTGTACAATGATATTACCCAACCACAAAATTTGTAAAATATATTCGACAACATTCCCAGAGATGGCAATGATGGGTATGACAACAACGATGCCTCCGATAACAACGATGTTGCAGCCTTCGATGGTGCAGCTATGAATATGGATGTGAATAAAGGATAAGCACAACTGGAAGTCTTTGCCAGTAGCTTTATCCGGATGCTAATGAATATATGTCTGTATGAAACCATAGCAGTAGTTATATGTGTGGCGCATATCTTTTTACACATATTTGAGGATTTTAAATGATTTTCTCATTCACTTGCACTTAATTACTGGCTTCAGTGTCTGGTCTCACCAAGTACGTAACACTCATACAATGGGTTTTGGGTGAGGCCAACAAGTTTCTCACATTCATGGCCACCATAAAGATTTCTTCTACGATAACACCTTCTTCTGGTTACACTGTCATGATCATAGACGAATTGTGTAGTGCCGATAGCGAGGGAATTTTTTATAAATAGATAACAAGCATGTGACGTTACCATTACCACAAAAATAACAACCTTATTTAACTAGTATCGTAGTAAATGCCTTAGACATGCAACATGTCAACTCAACCATGACAGGATATCGACATATTCAGGTGACTCAAGAAGAGTCACGTGTAATGATGTCGCCAAGTTTTAAAGTTCATTTTGAAAGGGAGTTATGTAGATATTCAAAACAAACACTTTCCGGAAGCCATAGTGTTTGATTTTTAACAGACTGCAGCAAAATGCTTAATTAGAAATGTTGCCGTAATTTCTAATTAAGCAAAGAAAGCAACGAGGAAATGGTTGCTTCTAGAGGTACTTAGTTATTGCAAGCAAACATAGATAGCTGCATTACCCTATACTTGCGCTGAAAAAAAACTAAGAATGCTATTTTCGCGTAGCATAGAAGACGCATTTGTCTGATGCAAAGATGTTTAATTTAACGAAAGGTTGGTTAACTTTTGTTTGCAAGCGGTTTGTTTTTAGAGATGGGTAAGTCGATCCTCAAATTGGTATCTTAAAATTTTGAACTGAAGCCGAGAATAACGAATTTAAAATGGAAAATAAAGGGTGATACGGTCAAAATTTGGTCAATATAAACTTGACGTATTTCTTTCAATTTTGCATTTAAAAAACCTGAACACCCCTCATTTTGAAGGTGTGTGTGTGTGTGTAGAATGTTGCTCCTATTTTGATTTTGGAATTCACTCTTCAGTTGTCATAATGCCGTCCAAGCAAGAAGAGCAGCGTATCAAAATTTTGCTCGCGCATCGCGAAAATCCGAGCTACTCGCACGCAAAGCTGGCAAAATCGCTAAAAGTTGCCAAATCAACCGTTACAAATGTAATTAAAATGTTTGGGGAACTTTTGTCGACAGCCAAAAAATTTACGTGAAAGAGTGTTTGAATAAACGTATGCTGCCTTTCCTGAAGAAACACGGTTGTTCCATACTGTTTTGGCCGGATTTGGCATCTTGCCATTACGGTAAAAAGGCCATGGAGTGGTACGCCGCCAACAACGTGCAGGTGGTTCCCAAGGACAAGAACCCTCCCAACACGCCAGAGCTCCGCCCAATTGAGAAATACTGGGCTATTGTCAAGCGGAACCTAAAGAAGACAAAAAAAAAAAACTGCTAAGGACGAGCAGCAGCTCAAGGCAAACTGGCTTTCTGCGGCGAAGAAGGTGAACAAGGTGGCTGTACAAAATCTGATGGCAGGTGTCAAGCGTGAGGCCCGGCAATTCGGATTTGGAAAAGCGAAAGCCTAACTGAATATTTTTCCTGAATTTTATACTAATTGAACTTGAAAAAGAAATTTAATTTGATTTTTAAATAAACGATTTCACCGATTTACACGCGTTATCCCTTGACCAAATTTTGACCGTATCACCCTTTGGTACTGTTTAATTATACCGCTTTCGCAAGTTCAGTCTGATTCAAATGTCCCAATTTTATAGCGAACAAAATTTTCAATTTAAAGGACATTTTGCGCACATGTTGCATTATGATGATAGTGCCCCTTCTACCACATTAGTCGATGTTGCCGATGTCTGTTGTTACTGTTTACTAAGGCATGGATGTTTTCCTTGCATTCTTGCAGGCATTGATGTTGCTCTGCGTTAGCATTCATGTTCTCATTCAGTTGAAATAATAATTACATTCCCAATGGAATTGCCATTGTTTTGATAGAAGGACCATAATATACATACAGGGTGACAGAGATGTAATGCAGTAAAGTAAAGTATTTTATTATCTTTTGTTTAGTTTTTTTGTTGTTTGGAAAAAAAATGTCGGAAATGATCTGAAATTTTAGAATCAGTATAGATTTGTTGGAATTGGCTGTCTTTGACACGAATTACGAGGGCAGTTCGGAAACTTCTTAGCCTAGCACAAAAAGCGCGGTATAAACAGAAAAAGTTAAGTGTTTTGGAAACTTGCATCTCTGTTATGAACACATATTAAATTTTGTTTCGATCTGGCAACTCCTTCATATAGAAACGGATGTTCAAAAAACAAGCATCCGCAATTTTTATACCCTGCGCCACACTGTGGAACAGGGTATTATAGGTTAGTGCATATGTTTGTAACACCCAGAAGTAGACGAGATAGACACATGGTGTCTGTGGCAATAATGCTCAGGGTGGGTCCCTGAGTCGATATAACCATGTCCGTCTGTCCATCTGTCCGTCCGTCTGTCCATCTGTCCGTCCGTCTGTCTGTGAACACAGTTTTGTGATCAAAGTCTAGGTCGCAATTTAAGTCCAATCGCCTTCAAATTTGGCACATGTTCCTAATTTGGGTCAGAATAGAACCCTATTGATTTTGGAAGAAATCGGTTCAGATTTAGATATATCTCCCATATATATCTTTCGCCCGATATGTACTAATATGGACCCAGCAGCCAGAGTTTTATACCGATTTGCTTGAAATTTTGTACAAACATAACACTTAGTCGTATAGGCAAGTGTGCAACATTTGATTGAAATCGGTTCAGATTTAGATATAGCTCCCATATATATCTTTCGCCCGATATGGACTTATATGGCCCCAGAAGCCAGATTTTTGGCCGAATTTGGTTGAAATTTTGCACTAGGAGTACAATTAGTAGTATAGTCAAGTGTGCAAAATTTGATTGAAATCGGTTCAGATTTAGATATAGCTCTCATATATATCTTTCGCCCGATATGGACTAATATGGTCCTAAAAGCCAGAGTTTTGGCCCAATTTGGTTCAAATTTTGCACAGGGATTAGATTTAGCATTGTAGCTTTGCGTGTCAAATTTGGTTGAAATCGATTCAGATTTAGATATAGCTCCCATATATATCTTTCGCCCGACATGCACTTATATGGACCCAGAAGCCAGAGTTTTATCCCGATTAGCTTGAAATTTTGCACTAGGAGTACAATTAGTAGTATAGTCAAGTGTGCAAAATTTGATTGAAATCGGTTCAGATTTAGATATAGCTCCCATATATATTTTTCGCCCGATATGGACTTATATGGCCCCAGAAGCAAGAGTTATGGCCCAATTTGGTTGGAATTTTGCACTAGGAGTACAATTATAAATATAGTCATGTGTGCCCAATTTGATTGAAATCGGTTCAGATTTAGTTATAGCTCCCATATATATGTTTTTCTGATTTCGACAAAAATGGTCAAAATACCAACATTTTCCTAGTTAAATCGCCACTGCTTAGTTGTAAAAATGACTCTAATTTTCGTAAACTTCTAATACATATATATCGAGTGATAAATCATATATAAACTTTTGCGAAGTTTCCTTAAAATTGCTTCAGATTTAAATGTTTTCCATATTTTGTTACTAAAATTGTGTTCCACCCTAGTGCATTAGCCAACTTAAATTTTAAGTCTATAGATTTTGTAAAAGTCTATCAAATTCTGTCCAAATCGAGTGATATTTAAATGTATGTATTTGGGACAAACCTTTATATATAGCCCACAACACATTTGACGGATGTGATATGGTATCGAAAATTTAGATCTACAAAGTGGTGCAGGGTATAATATAGAAGGCCCCGCCCGACTTTAGACTTTCCTTACTTGTTTAACAATGGCTAAAATCAACGAATTAAAGTACAAGTTGTTTGACCACCCACCTTATTATTCTGATTAAGCTTCCAGTGACTTTTACTTGTTCCCAAATCTAAAAAAATTCCTTGCTGGCAAGCGTTTTACCTGAAATGAAGATGCAATTACAGTTGTAAACCACTATTTTGAAGACCTTGAGGAAAACTATTTGAATCAAGGGATAGAATTGCTAGAAAAGCGTTGGACTAAGTGTATTGAAGTTTCAGGAGATTATATTGAAAAATAAAAATATTTTGGAAAAACTAACTATTCTCTTTCATTGATAGGCTAAGAAGTTTCCGAACAGCCCTCGTATGGTCTTCCAACGAACAACAAAATCCGATTAAAATCAATTCAAATTTTCTAGAAAAAAATATGATTCGCATCAAAATTTCTATGAAAATTCGGTTCGCATTAAAATTTCTATGAAAATTCGATTTGCTTTAAATTTTCTATGAAAACTCGATTTTCATCAAATTTTCTACAAAAAGTCGATTTTCATCATATTTTCTATGAAAATTTGGTTTACAACAAATTTTCTACAAAAAAATCGATTTTCATCACATTTTCTATGAAAATTTGGTTTACAACAAATTTTCTATGAAAATTTGATTTCCATGTAATTTTTTGTGAAAATGCGACTTCCATAAAATTTTCTGTGAAAATTCGATTTGCATCAAATTTTCTATGAAAATTCGATTTGCGTCAAATTTTCTATGAAAACTCGATTTACATGAAATTGTCTATGAAAAATTGAGTTGCATCGAATGTCTATAAAAAACTTTCTATAAAAAAATCGATTTGCATCAAATTTTTTATAAAAATTCAATTTGCGTCAATTTTTTATAAAAATTCGGTTTGCATCAAATTTTCTATGAAAATTCGATTCATATTTAATTTTCTATGAAAATTCGATTTGCGTCAAATTTTCTATGAAAACTCGATTTACATGAAATTTTCTATGAAAAATCGAGTTGCATCGAATTTCTATAAAAAACTTTCTATAAAAAAATCGATTTACATCAAATTTTTTATAAAAATTTAATTTGCGTCAATTTTTTATAAAAATTCGGTTTCCATCAAATTTTCTATGAAAATTCGATTCATATTTAATTTTCTATGAAAATGCGATTTTCATCAAATTTTCTACGAAAATTCGATTTGCATCACATTTTCTATCAAAATTCGATACGTATACATTTTTCCTATGAAATTTTTCATTTTGCTCTCTATGAAAATTCGGTAAACATCAAATTGTTCACGAAAATTTAATATGTATCAAATTTTTCACAAAAATTTAATTTGTATCAAATTTTCTATGAAAATTTCATTTGCGTCAAATTTTCTATGAAACTTCGATTTGCATCAAATTTTCTATGAAAATTCGATTTTCATCTAATTTTCTACGAAAATTCGATTTTCATCTAATTTTCTACGAAAATTCGATTTTTATCTAATTTTCTACGAAAATTCGATTTTCATGCAAGACTAGTTGTAGTATAGTAACCTAATCAATGTTTTTAAGTTTAAGAAACAAAATAAAAAAAATTTAATTTTCTATGAAAATTCGATTTTCATCTAATTTTCTATGAAGATTCGATGAAAATTTTCTATAAAAATTATTTTCATAAAAATTCAAATTTTCTATGAAAATTCGTTTATCCTCAACATTTTTATTTATTTACATCAAATTTTCTATTAAAACTAAATTTACATCAAATTTTCTAAGGACATTTGATTGACATGAAATTTTCTATGAAAATTCGACTTTAGGGAGAGAATTAAATTTACATAAAATTTTCTAGTTTGCGATTTGCCTCAGAAAATTCGATTTTTATAAAAGGTCTCGAAAAAAACGATTCGATTTTTTCTCAAACTACGATTGATGAATTGAGATCATGGTTGCCACTCGTGGGAAAAATAATGTACCAAATTGTGAAGAAAATTTTTTCACAAATTTACCAAACAAAAAATTGTTATTTCTATAGAAAATGTTTGTAGAATTTTATTTCTATAGATTTTTTTTCTAAATGTTATTTCCATAAAATTTTTTTTTGCAAAATTTTAATTCTATTGACAATTTTTGTTAAATTTTATTTCTACAGAAAATTGAAGTAGCTCTTAGTTGGATATGATTTATTATATCTATAGAATTTTTTTGGAAAATTATATATTCAGGGGAAGAATTCTAATAAGATATAACCCGCCCGTCCGTCTCATTCTCTTTTGTAACCACGCTACAGCCTTCAATAGTGACGCAATCGTGCTGAAATTTGGCACATTACTTTTTTAGTCTGCAAGCAGATCAAATTTGAAGATGGGCTATATCGGATTTTCTGAGTTTTCATATAGCCTCCATACAAACCGACCTCCCGATTTGGGATCTTTTGGTATCTAGACACCGCAACTTTTATCTTATTTACCTATCAAGAAATATAAAATAACAAAAAATCGCTATTTTTTCGGTTCACCTTAGTACTCCAATATATGTATCCCTTGCCACTACCAGACAAATTTAAAAACAATCTACAACATATCCTGCTCTATAGTATATTGTAGCCAAATGCATCTATTGTCTGGTCAGGACAACACTTAGCTACATAAATGTTCTTGTTCCTGTGAATTGTGCTAATGTATCAATACTTGAAACCCATTTGCATTTGTTTCTCTAGCTGCCATTTTATTCAAAATGAAATCATGTACATATTCAAATAAACATTTCCGAGAAATTATTTTGTTGTTATAGAAAGGCTATTCATATGCCACACAATCTGTACTTGCTGTTATTATGATTCTGGAAATTTTGTAAAAGAACGAGAATAATCCTTTATAACAGTAAAATTCATTTGGAGGAAAATATTTAAATTGCTCTGGTTGGGGAATTTGATTTGAATTTGGTTTTGTATCATATTTTGAAAAATATGAAGATTTAGGGAATGTTAATATTCATCTAAAATATGGTTTTAAGGTTTTGAGCATTGAGGGAAATTTAGATGAATTTTCAATTTTAAACATATAAGAATGCACTGAAATAATAGCAAATCCTTAAGTGCAGGCCAAAATCTTTTGTTATGGTTGATGGTTTTGGCTTTCACTTTGGTATTTGGAATAGATTGAGAGCCAACCATATATGGGACCTGTACCAAAACATAAACCGATACATACTATATTCGGCACACCTAAAATATGCCTAGATTTTGGATAGCAGGCAAATCGGACACATGTGGAGGAGTCTAGGAACCCACGAAGTCAAATCGACGGATCGAAAATTTGACATCATTTTCTACAGAAATAAAATTTTGACAAAATTTTCTATAGAAATAAAATTTTGGAAAAAATTTTCTATAGAAATAAAATTTTGGAAAAAATTTTCTATAGAAATAAAATTTTGGAAAAAATTTTCTATAGAAATAAAATTTTGACAAAATTTTATAAAGAAGTATAATTTTGACAAAATTTTCTATAGAAATAAAATTTTGAGAAAATTTTCTACAGAATTAAAATTTTGAGAAAATTTTATATAGAACTAAAATTTTGACAAAATTTTCTATAGAATAAAATTTTGACAAATTTTTCTATAGAAATAAAATTTTGACAAAATTTTCAATAGAAATAAAATTTAGACAAAATTTTCTATTGAAATAAAATTTTGGCACAATTTTCTATAGAATAAAAATTTTAAGAAATTTTTCTATAGAATAAAAATTTTGACAAAATTTTCTATATAAATTAAATTGTGAGAAAATTTTCTATAGAAATACAATTTTGTGAAGATTTTCTATAGAAATAAAATTTTGTGAAGATTTTCTATAGAAATAAAATTTTGACAAAATTTTCTATAGAATAAAAATTTTAAGAACATTTTCTATAGAATAAACATTTTGACAAAATTTTCTATAGAAATAAAATTTTGTGAAGATTTTCTATAGAAATAAAATTTTGATAAAGTTTTCTATAGAAATACAATTTTGAGAAAATTTTCTATAGAAATAAAATTTTGAGAAAATTTTCTATAGAATAAAAATTTTAAGAAAATTTTCTATAGAATAAAAATTTTGCAAAATTTTCTATAGAAATACAATTTTGTGAAGATTTGCTATAGAAATAAAATAAAATTTTGTGAAGATTTTCTATAGAAATAAAATTTTGATAAAGTTTTCTATAGAAATACAATTTTGAGAAATTTCTCTATAGAAATAAAATTTAAGGAAAACTTTCTATAGAAATAAAATTTTGAGAAAATTTTCTATAGAAATAAATTTTGAGAATATTTTCTATAGAAATAAAATTTTGACAAAATTTTCTAAAGAAATAAAATTTTGACAAAATTTTCTATAGAAATAAAATTTTGAAAAAATTCTCTATAGAATAAAAATTTTAAGAAAATTTTCTATAGAATAAAAATTTTACGAAAATTTTCTATAAAATAAAAATTTTGACAAAATTTTCTATAGAAATAAAATTTTGAGAAAATTTTTTATAGAAATCAAATTGTGAGAAAATTTTCTATAGAAATAAAATTTTGTGAAGATTTTCTATAGAAATAAAATTTTGATAAAGTTTTCTATAGAAATACAATTTTGAGAAAATTTTCTATACAAATAAAATTTTGAGAAAATTTTCTATAGAAATAAAAATTTTATTTCTATGGAAATAAAATTTTTACAAAATTTTCTACAGAAAAAAAATTTTGACAAAATTTTCTATAGAAATAAAGTTTTCACATTTACTTTAAAGAAAATTAGCGACTATATTATATCGTTCATCAGCAGACACAAAAAAAAAGAAATAAAATTTGGGACTTTTTCAAAATTGTTCGTACTTAACAGTGGCTTTATAAGGGTTAGATCCATGGTTGGCACAATTGGTAGAATTCTACCAAAAATGGTAGATTTTTTACTGTTTGCTAGATTGGTAGAATTCAAGATGTTTTGCAAGATATTGAAAAATATTCCTGTCCAATTAAGAGGAAATTTTGACAAAATTTTCTATAGAAATAAAATTTCGACAAAATTTTCTATAGAAATAAAATTTTGACAAAATTTTCTATACAAATAAAATTATGACAAAAATTTTCTATAGAAATAAAATTTTGACAAAATTTTCTATGGAAATAAAATTTTGAGAAAATTTTCTATAGAATAAAAATTTTAAGAAAAATTTCTATACAATACAAATTTTGATAAAATTTTCTATAGAAATAAAATTTTGACAAAATTTTCTATAGAAATAAAATTTTGACAAAATTTTCTATGGAAATAAAATTTTGAGAAAAATTTTCTATAGAATAAAAATTTTAAGAAAAATTTCTATATAATACAAATTTTGATAAAATTTTCTATAGAAATAAAATTTTGACAAAATTTTCTATACAAATAAAATTATGACAAAAATTTTCTATAGAAATAAAATTTTGACAAAATTTTCTATGGAAATAAAATTTTGAGAAAATTTTCTATAGAATAAAAATTTTAAGAAAAATTTCTATACAATACAAATTTTGATAAAATTTTCTATAGAAATAAAATTTTGACAAAATTTTCTATAGAAATAAAATTTTGACAAAATTTTCTATGGAAATAAAATTTTGAGAAAAATTTTCTATAGAATAAAAATTTTAAGAAAAATTTCTATATAATACAAATTTTGATAAAATTTTCTATAGAAATAAAATTTTGACAAAATTTTCTATAGAAATAAAATTTTGACAAAATTTTCTATAGAAATAAAATTTTGACAAAATTTTCTATAGAAATAACATTTTGACAAAATTTTCTATAGAAATAACATTTTGACAAAATTTTTTATAGCAATAAAATTTTGAGAAAATTTTCTATAGAAATAAAATTTTGAGAAAATTTTCTATATAATAAAAATTTTGAGAAAATTTGCTATAGAATAAAAATTTTAAGAAAATTTGCTATAGAATAAAAATGTTGACAAAATTTTTATAGAAATAAAATTTTGAGAAAATTTTCTATAGAATAAAAATTTTGACAAAATTTTCTATAGAATAAACATTTTGACAAAATTTTCTATAGAAATAAAATTTTGACAAAATTTTCTATACAAATAAAATTATGACAAAAATTTTCTATAGAAATAAAATTTTGACAAAATTTTCTATAGAAATAAAATTTTGACAAAATTTTCTATAGAAATAAAATTTTGAGAAAATTTTCTATAGAATAAAAATTTTAAGAAAAATTTCTATACAATACAAATTTTGACAAAATTTTCTACAAAAGTAAAATCTTGACAAATTTTTCTATAGAAATAAAATTTTGACAAAAATTTTCTATAGAAATAAAATTTTGGCACAATTTTCTATAGAAATAAAATTTTGAAAAAATTTTCTATAGAAATCAAATTGTGAGAATTTTCTATAGAAATACAATTTTGTGAAGATTTTCTATAGAAATAAAATTTTGTTGTTTTTTTGTTTTTTGATCTCAGCTTAAAGCCATGCATTGACTAAACTACAAGTGTAGCTTAACCAACAGAGGAAAAGTATGCTTGTCAAATTTATTTGGGCAAAGCCCTATAGACTGCAAGATGGTTGGATGTACAGCTGTTTCGGAATTACCACATTCCTCATCAGCATCCTCTACTTGCAGCAAAACTATCAACCAATTATCAGAATAAATTCGGGTAATTCACTCAACCCAACGTGAACTACACTTGAACCTCCCGAAAAAGGGTTTGATAGTCGGCTACTGCTTAAACAAATTTGCCAGCATATCTCTTTTCCTTTGCCAAACTCAAATCATCGATTTGTATGTATTTGGCTGGGTTTGTTTTTGAGCGTGCTTCCTCTATCTTCATTCGTTTTGTTTGTTATTGTTGGCTTCTCTTCAATCGTTATTGTTGTTTTTTTGTTTTTTGATCTCAGCTTAAAGCCATGCATTGACTAAACTACAAGTGTAGCTTAACCAACAGAGGAAAAGTATGCTTGTCAAATTTATTTGGGCAAAGCCATATAGACTGCAAGATGGTTGGATGTACAGCTGTTTCGGAATTACCACATTCGGGAGGTTCAAGTGTAGTTCACGTTGGGTTGAGTGAATTACCCGAATTTATTCTGATAATTGGTTGATAGTTTTGCTGCAAGTAGAGGATGCTGATGAGGAATGTGGTAATTCCGAAACAGCTGTACATCCAACCATCTTGCAGTCTATAGGGCTTTGCCCAAATAAATTTGACAAGCATACTTTTCCTCTGTTGGTTAAGCTACACTTGTAGTTTAGTCAATGCATGGCTTTAAGCTGAGATCAAAAAACAACAATAACGATTGAAGAGAAGCCAACAATAACAAACAAAACGAATGAAATAAAATTTTGACAAAAATTTTCTATAGAAATAAAATTTTGGCAAAATTTTCTATAGAAATAAAATTTTGAAAAAATTTTCTATAGAAATAAAATTGTGAGAATTTTCTTTAGAAATACAATTTTGTGAAGATTTTCTGTAGAAATAAAATGTTGATAATATTTTCTATAGAAATAAAATTTTGAGAAAATTTTCTATAGAATAAAAATTTTGACAAAATTTGCTATAGAATAAAAATTTTAAGGAAATTTTCTATAGAATAAAAATTTTGACAAAATTTTTATAGAAATAAAATTTTGAAAAAATTTTCTATAGAATAAAAATTGTGACAAAATTTTCTATAGAAATAACATTTTGTCAAAATTTTCTACAGAAATAAAATTTTGACAAAATTTTCTATAGAAATAAAATTTTGACAAAATTTTCTATAGAATAAAAATGTTAAGAAAATTTTCTATAGAATAAAAATTTTGACAAAATTTTCTATTGAAATAAAATTTTGAGAAAATTTTCTATAGAAATCAAATTGTGAGAAAATTTTCTATAGAAATAAAATTTTGAGGAAAAGTTTCTATAGAATGGAAATAATAAAAAATTCTATGCAAATAAAATTTTGAAAAAATTTTCTATAGAAATAAAGTTTTTACATTTACTTTAAAGAAAATTAGCGTTCCCTTCAAAGTTCTTGACTTTAACGGAGGACGGCAAATGTCAAGGATGCTTGTCCTAAATATAAAAGTAAATTTTTTTGTGTCCTAAAATTTATGATGATTAGTGATTTGTATTACGAAAATAACTTTTATTGACGTAGCTCCCGAAAAATGTATTTATTTGAAAGAAGCCACATCTTTGACTCGGTTCTAATACCAAAACCTTTAAGAGATGATCAAAATCTTTAGACTCGAGTAACTTTTTTGAGTGTTCTAGAGTTGTGTTTCAAAGGTAAGGGCTTTTCTGCTTCGAACACACAAACAAGTGTAATCACTTATCGTGAAATTCACAAACAATTGAGATATCAGAAATATTAAACCGCCTTACTGCTTGCATTTGGTATGTCAATGTCGCTACAATGGGTAAAGCTTCAATGCTACATGCCCACTATTTGACACAATTCAAACATTCAGTCGTCAATTCAGCAGTGACAGCATGATTATAATTCCCACTCATCTCAATCAGGTCATTGTGAATGAAATGAATGCCATGAATGGATATTGAAGTATTGAAGATTATTCAAACAAATGTACACACACACACACACATGTAAACACCAACACATATGTAGACCAATACACATGCATACCAGACATTTAACGATTGTTCAATCACTACAATGGCCCATTGTTGATGGTGGATTGCATATGACTGGTAGCCCATGTCCCAAAGCAACATCATTTTGCCATCATGCTGGCTGATGATGAAACATTTTATCCAAAATGCAACACGACAACAGGACAATACAATACAATGTGTGGCATGGAAAATGCAATTCAATGTTTTTTTTTATCGATAATGATGCATACATGTATCCATTTGGGTATGCTCAGTATTTGAATTGAAGGCAAGAAAATAAAATCATCATCAAGGCTTCTGGAACGAAAAAAACAATGAAGGTTTTTAAATCGCCTTGAATTCAGAATTCAACTGAAGTTGTGGTTTTTTCTAACCCATATTACTAGCTAGCGTTACACCTACGAATTTCTACAAAGACGCACTATAATCTTAAACAAAGGGTCACAAATAGTGGAACACATAAAGTAAAACAGGCAAGGAAGATCTAAAGTCGAGTATATTATATCCTTCATCACTTTGCAGACATAATTTAAACCGATTTTGAAGAGTTTTAAACATTTACAAAAAATACATTTGAGACGTTTTTACAATTTTTCGAACTTAACAGTGGCGACTTTACACGGAAATGTGTTAGATCCACGGCCACCACAGTTGGTAGAATTCTACCAAAAATTGTTGATTTTTTACTGTTTGCTAGGATTGGTAGAATTCAAGATGTTTTGCAAGATATTTTGACAAAATTTTCTATAGATATAAAATTTTGACAACATTTTCTATAGAAATAAAACTTTGAAAAAATTTTCTATGCAAATAAAATGTTGCCAAAATTTTCTATAGAAATGAAATTTTTACACAATTTTTAATAGAAATAAAATTTGAACAAAATTTTCTATAGATATAAAGTTTGGACAAAATTTTCTATACAAATAAAGTATGGACAAAATTTTCGATAGAAATAAAACGTTGACAAAATTTTCTATAGAAGTAAAATTTTGAGAAAATTTTTTATAGAAATAAAATTTTGAGAAAATTGTTTATAGAAATAATATTTGGGCAAAATTTTTTCTAGAAATAATATTTGGACAAAATTTTCTATAGAAATAATATTTGGACAAAATTTTCTATAGAAATAAAATGTTGACAACATTTTCTATAGAAATAACATTTTGACCAAATTTTCTATAGAAATAAAATTTTGACAAAATTTTCTATAGAAATAAAATTTTTGATAAAATTTGCTATAGAAAAAAAAATTTTGATAAAATTTTCTATAGAAATAAAATGTTGAGAAAATTGTTTATAGGAATAGAATTTGGAGAAAATTTTCTATAGAAATAAAATTTTGATAAAATTTTCTATAGAAATAAAATTTTGAGAAAATTTTCTATAGAAATAAAATTTTGAGAAAATTGTTTATAAAAATAATATTTGGGCAAAATTTTCTCTAGAAATAATATTTGGAAAATTTTTTCTATAGAACTAAAATTTGGCAACATTTTCTATAGAAACAAAATTTTGACCAAATTTTCTATAGAAAAAAAAAATTGACAAAATTTTCTATAGAAGTCAAATTTTGACAAAATTTTCTATAGAAATAAAATTTTGCCAAAATTTTCTATAGAAATAAAACTTTGACAAATTTCTATAGAAATAAAATTTTGACAAAATTTTCTATAGAAATAAAATTTTGCCAAAATTTTCTATAGAAATAAAATGTTGACAAAATTTTCTATAAAAAAAAAATGTTCGATAAAATTTTCTATAGAAATAAAATGTTGAGAAAATTGTTTATAGGAATAGAATTTGGAGAAAAATTTCTATAGAAATAAAATTTTGATAAAATTTTCTATAGAAATAAAATTTTGAGAAAATTGTTTATAGAAATAATATTTGGGCAAAGTTTTCTCTAGAAATAATATTTGGACAAAATATTCTATGGAAAGAATATTTGGACAACATTTTCTATAGAACTAAAATTTTGACAACATTTTCTACAGAAATAAAATTTTGGCCAAATTTTCTATAGAAATAAAATTTTGATAAAATTTTCTATAGAAATAAAATTTTGACAAAATTTTCTATAGAAATAAAATTTTGACAAATTTTTCTATAGAAATAAAATTTTGACAAAATTTGTCTATGGAAAGAATATTTGGACAAAATTTTCTATAGAACTAAAATTTTGACAACATTTTCTGTAGAAATAAAATGTTGACCAAATTTTCTATAGAAATAAAATTTTGACAAAATTTTCTATAGAAATAAAATTTTGACAAAATTTTCTATAGAAATAAAATTTTGCCAAAATTTTCTATAGAAATAAAATTTTGACAAAATTTTCTATAGAAATAAAATTTTGACAAAATTTTCTATAGAAATAAAATTTTGACAAAATTTTCTATAGAAATAAAATTTTGCCAAAATTTTCTATAGAAATAAAATTTTGACAAAATTTTCTATGGAAATAAAATTTTGAAAAAATTTTCTATACAAATAAAATTTTTGGCAAAATTTTCTATTGAAATAAAAATTTGACCAAATAAAATTTTGACAAATTTTTCTAAAGAAATAAAATTTTGACAAAAATTTTTTATATAAGTAAAATTTAGACATAGTTTTCTATAGAAATAAAATTTTGAGAAAATTTTCTATAGGAATAAAATTGTGAGAAAATTTTCTATAGAAATTTTTCATTCGTTACCGTGGTGCAATGGTTAGCATGCCCGCCTTGCATACACAAGGTCGTGGGTTCGATTCCTGCTTCGACCGAACACCAAAAAGTTTTTCAGCGTTGCACTATCCAACCTCAGTAATGGTGGTGACATTTCTGAGGGTTTCAAAGCTTCTCTAAGTAGTTTCACTGCAATGTGAAACACCCTTCGGACTCGGCTATAAAAAGGAGGTCCCTTGTCATTGAGCTTAACATGGAAACGGGCAGCACTCAGTGATGAGAGAGAAGTTCACCAATGTGGTATCACAATGGACTGAATAGTCTAAGTGAGCCTGATATATCGGGCTGCCACCTAACCTAACCTAACTTACAGTCATCTACAAAGACTCCTTCCGAAGACTCTTTTTAGTCGTATATAAGGACTCGTTCCAGTCGTCTACAAAGGCTCCTTTAAGTCGCCTATAAAGACTCGTTCCATTCGTCTATAAAGATTCATTTTAGTCATTTAAAAAGTTTTTGTAGATGACTATTTTGACCAAATAAAATTAAAACAAAAAAAAAAAAACAATATTTGTACCAAAATAAAAAATTTGACAAATTTTTCTATAGAAATAAAATTTTCACAAAATTTTCTATAGAAATAACATTTTGACAAATGTTTCTATAGAAATAAAATTTTGACAAAATTTTCTATAGAAATAAAATTTTGATAAAATTTTCTATAAACACAAAATTTTGACAAAATTTTCTATAAACACAAAATTTTGCCAAAATTTTTTATATAAGTAAAATTTTGATAAAATATAAGTAAAAGGTTGTGAGAAAATTTTCTATAGAAATTAAATTTTCACAAAATTTGCTATAGAAATTTTTCATTCGTTACAGTCGTCTACAAAGACTCCTTCCGAACAATCTTTTTAGTCGTATATAAAGACTCGTTACAGTCGTCTACAAAGACTCCTTCCGAACACTCTTTTTAGTCGTATTAAAAGACTCGTTCCAGTCGTCTACAAAGACTACTTTTAGTCGCCTATAAAGACTCGTTCCATTCGTCTATAAAGATTCATTTTAGTCATATAAAAAGTTTTTGTAGATGACTATTTTGACCAAATAAAATTAAAAAAAAAAAATATTTTGACTAAAAAATAAATTTGACAAATTTTCTATAGATATAAAATTTTCTATAGAAATAAAATTTTGACAAAATTTTCTATAGAAATAAAATGTTGACAAAATTTTCTATAGAAATAACATTTTTATCAAATTTTCTATAAACACAAAATTTTGACAAAATTTTTTATATAAGTAAAATTTTGATAAACATTTTTATGTAAGTAAAAGGTTGTGAGAAAATTTTCTATAGAAATAAAATTTTCATAAAATTTTCTATAGCAAATTTTCACTCGTTACAGTCGCCTACAAAGACTCCTTCCGAAGACTCGTTCCATAGACTCTTTTTAGTCTCCTATAAAGACTCGACCAGCCGTTTTTTTAATCAGCTATAAAAAGTTTTGTTCCATTCGTCTATAGAGACTCATTTTAGTCATTTAACAGGTCTTTGTAGATGACTGGGACTAGTCTTTGTAGGTGACGGGAACGAGTCTTTATAGGCGGTTAGGCGTCTCATGAAATTTTCAGTGTCCTAAGTTTCATTGTATCTTCAAAACGGCTCAATATATGTGTATAGCTCTTGTTTTCGATGTTTTAAGAACAAAATGGAAAATTGTATACTCTCAAAATTCCAGACCCACCAAATCACATTTCTGCTTGACTAACTATGCCAAACTGTTGTGTAATCCTTTATCTGTGTATCTACACTCAACTCTTTTTAAAGTCCTTCGTTCAATTATTGAAAATCAATTTGTACAAATCGTTTTTGGGTTTTGCTAAGTCCTAAACAGGACATTAGTTTAAAACGAATAAAAAAATTAAAATTCCCTAAGGTTTTTATCATTAAATTTCATTCCAAGTGTAACGAGCAGTACTTATAACTTTATGGAACATTTTCTTCTTGACCATTTCCACATTATTTTGACTTAACAAAGATTATTAAACAATTTCCAAACCATGAACAAAAAAGAAAAATTCAGTTTATGGAGTTCACATGGCCTTCTCATCAAAAATGCATTTGCAAAAAGAGATCTCAGTAAGTAGAAGAGCTGATGGGTTCAAACTCTTTGTTTTTTGTGTTAAGTAAAAAAGAAAAAACTTTTTGTGGATTTTTTTAGAAAAAAACTCAACAAAAAAAAAATGAAAACTAGAAGCACATGATAACACATTTGCTCTTGCTATTTTTGCCTGCCAGCAGCTTTTCCTGTATTTTTCTTTTTTTTTTTTTTGGTTGTCGGTGGTTAAAACCCAAACATACGGTTCAAAGGACCGCAGAAACATAAATTTTTGTATGGCATTGTTCTTTTCGGTTTTAACCAATTTGTTGTTGTTGTTGTTGTTGTTGTAAACGAACACCAGTGAACTTATCGCTGTTTGTACATAATAATTTTATGAGGTGCAAAACAACAAACATGTTACTCAAAAAGCATAAAAAAAACTTGGCAGTTGGCAAAAACAAAAAAATAAAAGATAAAACTCCAATGGCAAAACAAACAAAAAAGGAAATAACTTTTTTTTTTACTTTGTTCAAAACATAGCTGATGTGGTAAATTCGTTGTATATCTGGCAATGGCGAGGAGTCAATGGTAGACTCTGGAATGCTTTAAAGTCTACTTCATGCAATGTACTAACATTGTAATGGCCTTAAAAGTAAGTAAATCGTCATCATAAGGGATGAATTTAAAATCAGGACAGATCCGTCCCAGTCGTCTAAAATTACTCCGTTTAGCCGTCCATAAAGACTCGTTGCAGTCGTCTAAAACGACTTCTTCCGAAGACTCCTTTTACTCGCTCCAGTCGTCTACGAAGACTCATATTAGTCGCCTATGAAGGTCTCCTTTTAGTCGGCTATCAAAAGGTTCGTTTCAGTCGTCTATAAATACTCATTTTAGTGGGACGAGACTTTATAGATAACTGGAATGAGTCTTTATAGGCGATTAAAAAACCGGTCGGACTCGGCCATAAGAAAGAGGTCCCTTATCATTGAGCTAAACATGGAATCGGACAGCACTCAGTGATAAGAGAGAATAAAGGCTACCACTATACCTAACCTTATAGACGACTGGTTCGATTCTTTGGAAGGATTTTTTAAAATGAGTAATATAGACATCTTTTAGTCGGCTGCAAAGACTCGTTCGAATCATCTATAAAGACTTGTTTTCAGAAAAAAATTTTGACAAAATTTTCTATAGATATAAAATTTTGACAAAATTTTCTATAGAACTAAAATTTTGACAAAATTTTCTATAGAAATAAAATTTTGACAAAATTGTCTATAGCAATAAAATTTTGAGAAAATTGTCTATAGAAACAAAATTTGGAGAAAATTTAGAAATAAAGTTTTGTATGGAAATCAAATTTTGAAAAAATTTTCTATAGAAATAAAACCTTGACAAAATTTTCTATAGAAATAAAATTTTGAGAAAATTTCCTATAGAAATCAAATTTTGACAAAATATTCTATAGAAATAAAATTTTGACAAAATTTTCTATAAAAATAAAATTTTGTATGGAAATAAAATTTAGACAAAATTTTCTATAGAAATAAAATTTTGACAAAATATTCTATAGAAACAAATTTTTGACAAAATTTTCTATAAAAATAAAATTTTGTATGGAAAAAAAATTTAGACAAAATTTTCTATAGAAATAAAATTTTGACAAAATTTTCTATAAAAATAAAATTTTGACAAAATTTTCTATAGAAATAAAATTTTGACAAAATTTTCTATAGAAATAAAATTTTGACAAAAACTTTCTACAGAAAAAAAAATTTTGACAAAATTTTTATGGAAATAAAACTTTTACAAAATTTTCTACAGAAATAATATTTCTAGAAATTTTCTTATAGAAATGAAATTTGGACAAAATTTCTTATAAGAATGAAACTTGGACAACATTTCTTATAAAAATTAAATTTTGATAAAATTACCTATAGAAATAAAATGTTGACAAAATTTGCTATAGAAATAAAATTTTGACAAAGTTTTCTATAGAAATAAAATATTTAAAAAAATTTTCTATAAAAATAAAATTTTGACAAAATTTTCTATAGAAATAAAATTTTGACAAAATTTTCTATAGAACTAAAATTGTGACAGAATTATCTATAGAAATGAAATTTTGAAAAAAAAAAATCTATAGAAGTAAAATTTTGACAAAATTTTCTACAGAAATAAAATTTTGACAAAATTTTCTATAAAAATAAAATTTTGACAAAATTTTCTATTGAAATAAAATGTTGACAAAATTTTCTATAGAAATAAAATTTTGACAAAATTATCTATAGAAATAAAATTTTGAAAAATTATCTATAGAAATAAAATTTTGACAAAATTTTCTATAGAAATAAAATTTTGACAAAATTTCCTATAGAAATAAAATTTTGACAAAATTTTCTATAGAAATAAAATTTTGACAAAATTTTCTATAGAAATAAAATTTTGACAAAATTTTCTATAGAAATAAAATTTTGACAAAATTTTCTACAGAAATAAAATTTTGACAAAATTTTCTATAGAAATAAAATTTTGAAAAAAATTTCTATAGAAATAAAATTTTGACAAAATTTTCTATAGAAATAAAATTTTGACAAAATTTTCTATAGAAATAAAATTTTGACAAAATTTTCTATAGAAATAAAATTTTGACAAAATTTTCTATAGAAATAAAATTTTGACAAAATTTTCTATAGAAATAAAATTTTGACAAAATTTTCTATAGAAATAAAATTTTGACAAAATTTTCGATAGAAATTAAATTTTGACAAAATTTTCTATAGCAATAAAATTTTGGGAAAATTTTCTATAGAAATAAAATTTTGAGAAAATTTGCTATAGAAATAAAATTTTGAGAAAATTTTCTATAGAAATAAAATTTTGAGAAAATTTTCTATAGAAATAAAATTTTGACAAAATTTTCTATAGAAATAAAATTTTGACAAAATTTTCTATAGAAATAAAATTTTGACAAAATTTTCTATAGAAATAAAATTTTGACAAAATTTTCTATAGAAATAAAATTTTGACAAAATTTTCCTACAGAAATAATTTTTTTGAGAAATTTTCTATAGAAATAAAATTTAGAAAAAATTTTCTATAGAAATACATTTTTTGAGAAATTTTCTATAGAAATAAAATTTTGACAAAATTTTCTATAGAAATAAAATTTTGACAAAATTTTCTATAGCAATAAAATTTTGAGAAAATTGTCTATAGCAATAAAATTTTGAGAAAATTGTCTATAGAAACAAAATTTGGACAAAATTTAGAAATAAAGTTTTGTATGGAAATCAAATTTTGAAAAAATTTTCTATAGAAATAAAATTTTGACAAAACTTTCTATAGAAATAAAATTTGGAAAAAATTTTCTATAGAAATAAAACTTTGACAAAATTTTCTATAGAAATAAAATTTTGAGAAAATTTCCTATAGAAATAAAATTTTGACAAAATTTTCCTACAGAAATAATTTTTTTGAGAAATTTTCTATAGAAATAAAATTTAGACAAAATTTTCTATAGAAATAAATTTTTTGAGAAATTTTCTATAGAAATAAAATTTTGAGAAAATTGTCTATAGAAATAAAATTTTGACAAAATTTTCTATAGAAATAAAATTTTGACAACACTTTCTATTGAAATTAAATGTTGACAAAATTTTCTATAGAAATGAAATTTTGAAAAAATGTTATACAGATGCAAAAATGTTATATAGAAATAAAATGCACCTGACGTTCTTTTGTTTGGTATTTTTTTTTTTTTTTGGTAAAATGTTCTCCAAATATTGGTAGATAATTTTTGGCTCGAGTGGCAACCATGAGCTCCTCTCCTCTAAATGAATCATTGAGAGCTTAACTCCTCTACATCCAACTCTATTTACCATAGACTTAAAACGCGGTCCTGGACGTAAAAACGAGGCTTGGGTATGTGGACGCAATACCGATCTTATGACTTCAAGTCGTTCATAAAGACTCTCGTTAGTCGTTTTAAAAAACTCCATCCAAAACTTCTTCGCAAGACTCTTTACAAAAGGTCACTTCAGTCAATTTTTCCATATTTTAAAAAGTCCAGACATATTTTCATGTAATACAATTTCAAATTAAATACAATTTTCATATGTGTTACATTACATTCCTGTTATTTACATTTAATATATTTTTCGCTCCTCTAGCTTGTCAATTAGTTACAAAACTTAAAAATTTTAATTAAAGCAGTTGCCTTGTCGTTGCTTTACATTCCATTTCGTTCAGTAGAGAAGTCCGGTGGACACAGTTACTTTGTTAGTTCTCTTGCCCGTTAGCTTTTATTTTTTGTTTCACAGTAACAGGATTTCCTTTTTAACTGCCACAAGGTTGAATTTTTTCTTTCATATTTCTTTGGCAAAAAAGTGGCGAAAATAAATGGGAACGAGTTAATTGTACATATCTGCGCTTTACATGGTAGTCATTATAGTTTTAATGAAAAATTGCTTGGGGAAGTTGTTAAAATCATATTAAATGGAAACAAAGAAACTTTTTACTGAAATGTAGTTGCTTTCTTCGCTCTTCTTAAATAGTGAATTTATGAACAACAATATAAGTGAATGGGTTAGTTATTATTTTTTGTATTTATGCAAGAGTCCTGCAGGGGTAGTAACATAATGGTGGAGTGGATGTATATATATAGACCATTGGTAATGTTTTTAATTTTAGAAAAAGTAGTATTTGTTCAAGAGGGCGAAATTTTGTTTTCAATATAAATAAAAAATGCTTCGATGTCCTTAATGGGTATGAGGGTTTCCATATATATCTTTCGGGATTGTGCAACCCTAGTGTGATAGGTTAGGTTAGGTGACAGTCCGATGTATCAGGCTCACTTAGACTATTCAGTCCCTTGTGATACCACATTGGTGAACTTCTCTCTTATCACTGAGTGCTGCCCGATTCCATGTTAAGCTCAATGACAAGGGACCTCCTTTTTATAGCCGAGTCCGAACGGCGCTCCACATTGCAGTGAAACTACTTAGAGAAGCTTTGAAACCCTCAGAAATGCCACCAGTATTATTGACGTGGGATAATCCACCGCTGAAAAACTTTTTGGTGTTCGGTCGAAGCAGGAATCGAATCCACGACCTTGTATATGCAAGGCGGGCATGCTAACCATTGCACCACGGTGGCTCCCTAGTGTGATAATCTGCCAATTGACATCTCTATCGTAAAGCTTGAAATTAGGGTAATACGTACTCAGAACGCTTGGATATACGAGCGTTTTAAGGTTTGCGACTGTAGCAAAGTTGTAAACGGCGTAAATGTCACATACACGTCGTAAATGTAGAAAAAGTAGCAAACGTCGCAAACTCCAAATACTTCAGACCCTTCAGCGAATGATATCCAAGATCAATATATATGCGAAGAAGTTTCAATTCTCAGGAATGTTCATAAAATTATTAACGAGTTAAAAAAAAAACTTGAGAATATAGTTATTTCAATTGGAAACTCGAACGTGACGGTCGGTACTCGCTCATAGTTAACCTTTCACAAATTACTGCAGAAACTGGAAGGAAGGAAAACTACTTAAGTCTTATATAAGTAAATTGCTGTTTAGAAAAAATTTTATAAAATCACTTTTTGGCTTATTAGAGCCAATTTCCATACTAATTAAAAATTTTCAAAATTGTAGCTAGTCCTTCATTGATGCAGCTAAAGCTTGGACCACGAAAACCAAGAATAGTTTGAAGTTGTGAATGTGAGATGTAAATCTAGTAGTAGTTGAATAAATACAATATAAAACATTTTTGCATACCTTTTATCGGGGAGCTTAACTAAATTAAATTAAAAAATATTCACAATTTATTTAATTCCAAATTAGGTTTTCTACACTAGGTTTACGACTTTTGCGACATACGTATTATACCGTCGTAAAGGTATGTCGCAAAAGTCACAGTTTGCGAGAGGCCAACCCTGGCTGTTTACAGCAACTTAAAAACCAAACCAATCAGCAGTCGAATGTGTTTCAAGATGAGCCAAGTCCAGCAAAAGTTGCTCGTACACGAAACACTTCCAAGTGAATGATTGCCCTTTTTCGGAAAAACTGGGCATGTCGCTATTGTACTACTAGAACAACGCAGAACAGTCAATTCGGAGTGGTACACTAACGTTCCAAAATCGTGAACGGATGGTAATGAAATGAAAACGTGGACACACCATTAAAACGGAATGTACATGGTTTTGTCCACGGGTGTTCACGATATATGAACGGCTTTCGTTATTCTTAGGTTAGGTTAGGGTAGGTGGCAGCCCGATGTATCAGGCTCACTTAGACTATTCAGTTCATTGTGATACCACATTGGTGAACTTTTCTCTTATAACTGAGTGCTGCCCGATTCCATCTTAAGCTCAATGACAAGGAACCTTGCATACAAAAGGTTGTGGGTTCGATTCCTGCTACGACCGAACACCAAAAAGTTTTTCAGCGGTGGATTATCCCACCTCAGTAATGCTGGTGACATTTCTGAGGGTTTCAAAGCTTCTTTAAGTGGTTTCACTGCAACGTGGAACGCCGTTCGGACTCGGCTATAAAAAGGAGGTCCCTTGTCATTGAGCTTAACATGGAATCGGGCAGCACTCAATGATACAATTTTTTATTTTATGATAACACCTAATAGCGACCATTTATTTCGATTTATACGTATCCCTTGAATTATAAAAGTTTCGAAGTTTTAAATAATTGGAATAATTGCTACTTCTACAAAAAGGCAGAACTTACCCCAGTGGACCTTGACCTAAAAAGAAAATTAAAATTTTTAAAGATGTTGATACAATATCGACTTTATAGAAAATTTAGTAAAAATTATATTTTTATTAAAAAATATTTGAAAATTTTCTTTTCTTTAGAAAATTTCGTCAAAATTTTATTCCTATAGAAAATTTTGTCAAAATTTTATTTCGATAGAAAATTTTGCCAAAATTTTATTTCGATAGAAAATTTTGTCCAAATTTTATTTTGATAGAAAATTTTGTAAAAAATTTTATTCCTATAGAAAATTTTGTCAAAATTTTATACATAGATAAATAAAATTTTGTTAAAATTTTATACATAGAAAAAATGTTGTCAACATTCTATTCAAATAGAAAATTTTGTTAAAATGTTATTCTTAAAGAAAATTTTGTCAATGCATAGACAAAATGTCAAAATTATACATAGTCAAAATTAAATTCCTATAGAACATTTGGTCAACATTTTATTCCTATAGAAAAAATTGTCAAAACTTTACTTCTATAGAAAATTTTGTTAAAAATTTACTTCTATAAAAAATTTTGTCAAAATTTTATTCGTAGACCAAATTTTGTCAAAATTACATTCTTATAGAAAATTTTGTCAATCTTTTACGCATAGACAAAATGTCAAAATTTTACATAGTCAAAATTAAATTCCTATATAACATTTGGTCAAAATTTTATTCCTTTAGAAAAAATTGTCAAAACTTTACTTCTATAGAAAATTATGTTAAAAATTTACTTCTATAGAAAATTTTGTCAAAATTTTATTCATAGACAAAATTTTGTCAAAATTTTATTCATAAGCAAAATTTTGTCAAAATTACATTCTTATAGAAAATTTTGTCAAAATTTTATTAAATTATTGTTGTTTTTGATTTCAGCTTAAAACCATGTATTGACTAAACTACAAGTGTAGCTTAACCAACAGAGGAAAACTATTATTTGGGCAAAGCCCTATAGACTGCAAGATGGTTGGATGGGAACACCTTTCGAAATCACAACATTCCTTACCAGCATCCTCTACTTGCAGCAAAGCTATCAACCAATTATCAGAATAAATTCGAGTACTTCTCTAAACCCAATGTTAATTACACTCGAACCTCCCGACAAAAATGTTTCGATAGTCGGCTTTGCCTAAATAAACGTTGTCCAAATATTTCACTTTTTTCTTTGCCAACGTCAAATCATCGATTTGAGTGCAGTTGGCTGGGTTTATTTTGATCGCTCTTCCGCTTTCTTCAAAAACAACCATAATAATTAAAGAATAAACGAACAATAAAAAACAAACAAAATTTTATTCCTATAGAAAATTTTGTCAAAATTTTATTCCTATAGAAAATGTTGTCAAAATTTTATGCCTATAGAATATTTTGTCAAAATGTTATTCCTATAGAAAATTTTGTCAACATTTTATTCTTATAGAAAATTTTGTAAAAGTTTTATTCCTATAGAAAATTTTGTCAAAATTTAATTCCTATAGAAAATGTTGTCGAAATTTAATTCTATAGAAAATTTTTGTAAAAATTTTACTTTTTTAGAAAATTTTAAAAAATTTCTCTTCTATAGAAAATTTTGTCAAAATTTAACTTCTATAGAATATTTTATCAAAATTTTACTTCTATAGAAAATTTTGTCAAAATTTAACTTCTATAGAATATTTTATCAAAATTTTACTTCTATAGAAAATTTTGTGAAAATTTTGCTTCTTTAGAAAATTTTTTCAAAATGTTACTACTTTTATTTTAAGAGTTTTTTTTTTTTAACTTTATTAACAAATAATATGAAATTATTAGTTAATTAATGTTAGCTATAGCTACATAGGCCTTAAGCTTAACATATTAGGCACATTATAATTACAACTTGGGATGTTTGGGGCATTGATGAGGTGACCGTGTGAAAGTAAAGTATGGCCTAATCTTAATCTAAGACTTTATTTACTATTTTAAGATAACTCCTAATAATTTAATAATTTAATTAGAACAATGTCAAAGTTTTAAATATTTTTAGCAAGGAAAACTTGCAACTTCTACACAAAGGCAGAACTTACCCGCAGTGGACCTGGATAATATGACCTAAAACGATAATTCAAATTTTTGAAAATGTTGACTCAATATTGAATTTATAGAAAATTTTGTCAAAATTTTATTTTTATTGAAAAATTTGTGAAAATTTCATTTCTGTAAGAGATTTTTCTTTTGGTCAAAATTGTATTCTAATGGAAAATTTTGTCAATATTTCTATAGCAAATTTTGTCAAAATTTATTCTTATAAAAAATTTAGTCAAAATTTTATTCCTATCAAAATTTAATTCCTATAGAAAATTTCGTCACAATTTAATTCCTATAGAAAATTTTGTCAAAATACACAGAAAAAACTGAAGCAAAATAAAAATCAATTATTGGCATAATTGAATGAAAAAACTATATCAAATACGATTTTTATTAAGTCAAACATGAAAATAATTGGTTGAATGAAAAACTGGCAAAAATATCAAAATTCACTGGTAATTGAATTCACAACACATCAATTAATATGTTCCATTGGACCAAGTATAAAAGTTATTGATTTAAGTATAATGCGTAATTGCCTGATAAAACTGTTTATGACGTTGCTACGTAACGAAAAATAAATTAATACAAACAATAAAATGTCATTTATTGTTATTATTAAGAATCTTCTTAAGAACATGGTCGAATTTACCCGCAAATAAACCGTGGTATCGGTACCGCGATTCGAAATGTTAACATTTACAACATTTTTGGAGCACCATATTGTATTTTTATCGCAGGTAAGTACCTTTCTCGTGACTTCGACTATTAGTCGGGATCACGACGAAAGTATCACAGCACAAACTTTTTACTATGGAAAGTTAATTTAATATATTTAGTACATATTTCTATGTTCGTAAAATTTTTAAAATTCGCTGAAAACTTTAATAAAATATGTAAATGATTTCTTTCGTTGTATAAACTTACACACATCCTGAATTGGGTCGTTTAAAAACTTGCGAATAAGCTTTGGAATATATATACAATTACATTCTTTCTATTTTGTTTTTACAATTAGGTCGTGTACACGTCAAATTGCCCTATTAATGGATATAAGCCGACTGTCAAAAATATGTGGCCTAGAGGAAAATGTGTTTACTTCGAAAACGGGGATTTCGAGGATTTCTTCCCAGCAACAGAAGGTAAAATCATGTAAAACTTTGAAATATTTTCGAAACTTTGAAATGAATAGATGTTTGTATTACAGAAGAGCAGGATGCCTAAACAAATCGCATATAAATGAGGAAGATTTGGGAAATTCCAGCAGGTGGTACAGATAATTCAAAAACTGTTTTCTCTTTGTGAGTTAGTCTGTTAAATAAGTCGTTTATAATGAATATTCTGTATTTTTCTACCAAACATGTACTTCGCTGTATTTTCAATTATACATATTTTCAGAATTTCTTTTTTATAATAAAAAGCATTAAACCTTTTTTCAGAGTGTATTTGTATAATTTTCTTAAATTAATATAGATTATATAGTAGTATAGTATTGTATTGATTAACATCGTAATAAACACAATTACGATAGTAATTGTATAGGTTACAAAATTCTATAAACATTGTACTCAGTTCAATTACGACTGTAATTGAAAACACTTTATATACTTCAAATACTAATGTATTTGGATTGAGTACTATGTCATTTGAATATTTTGACAAATTCCAATTACATTTATACTCAACGCAAATATTACATCATTTGAAAATAGTTTTATGACAACCTTACAATTTGGGTAATTGGATTTACAATTTTCGTCATAAGCTGAAAATCAAATACAAAAATAATTGAATTCACAATTTTTGTATTTGATTCAATTATTCACTTTTTTCTGTGTAGTATTGCATTCCATAGAAAATGTTATCCAAATTTTACTTTTATGGAAAATTTTTAAAAATTTCATTTCAATAGAAAATTTTGACAAAATTTTATTTCTATAGAAAATTTTTAAAAATTTCATTTCTATAGACAATTTTGTCAAAATTTTACTTCTATAAAAAACTTTGGCAAAATTTTAATTCTATAAAAAATTTTGTCAAAATTTTACTTCTATAGAAAATTTAGTCAAAATTTTACTTCTATAGAATATTTTATCAAAATTTTATCTCTATAGAATATTTTATCAAAATTTTATCTCTATAGAATATTTTGTCAAAATTTTACTTCTGTAGAAAATTTTGTCAAAATTTTACTTCTATAGAAAGTTTTGTCAAAATTTTAATTCTATAAAAAATTTTGTCAAAATTTTACTTCTATAGAAAATTTAGTCAAAATTTTACTTCTGTAGAAAATTTTGTCAAAATTTTAATTCTATAAAATATTTTGTTAAAATTTTACTTCTACAGAAAATTTAGTCAAAATTTTACTTCTATAGAAAATTTTGTCAAAATTTTACTTCTATAGAATATTTTATCAAAATTTTATCTCTATAGAATATTTTATCAAAATTTTGCTTCTATAGAAAAATTTGTCAAAATTTTACTTCTGTAGAAAATTTTGTCAAAATTTTACTTCTATAAAAAATTTTGTCAAAAATTTACTTCTATAGAAAATTTGGTCAAAATTTTACTTCTATAGAATATATTATCAAAATTTTATCTCTATATAATATTTTGTCAAAATTTTGCTTCTATAGAAAATTTTGTCAAAATTTTACTTCTGTAGAAAATTTTGTCAAAATTTTGCTTCCATAGAAAATTTTGTCAAAATTTTTCTTCTATAGAAAGTTTTGTCAAAACTTTACTTCTACAAAAAATTTTGTCAAAATTTTACTTCTATAGAAAATTTTATTAGGAATATAATTTTATTCTTAGAGAAAATATTGTCAATATTTTATTTCAAGAGAAATTTCTGTCAAGATTTTATTTCTATAGAAATTCAGTGAAAATTGTATTTATATAGAAAATTTGTGAAGTACCTCATAGGTGGTGAGGAATATTTGGCAAAATCTACCAAAACATCAATAATTCTATGAATTTTTCAAACAGTCAAAAATCTACCATTTATGGTAGAATTTTACCAATTCGTTTTCAGATCATGAACTCTGGTTGCTGTTTTGACAACGCATTATGTTTTTTTTTTATCGTTGTTAGATTGAATCCGTCTCTTCTCCGTTTGACACAAAATATGTGTTGATGAACTTTCATAAACGGATCGGTATGAAACGTACATGTCGTTCATGACTTTGTCTATCGGTGTACACAACCATGTGTTTGCCATTTTTCTTCCAAGAAATCCAAAGAAAATCAAGAGCCGAAAACGGATCATTCTTCATCACAACAATGCGACAATCTGCACAAACAACGGCATTTTTGAGCACTCAAAACATCGAGTTGGTGGGTCATCCGCCTTATAGTCCTAACTTAACCCTCTAATGCCCAATCCCGCCTTTAGGCGGGCTTCGTTAAATGGGGAAGCTTTTAGTAAAACACATCTTAAGCCAACAAAAATTGGTAAAATAAAAAGAATACTTAGTTAAAACTGTTCAAGAGGCTTTGCAGCAGATACTGAATTTTACCATATACATTTTTCTTGTGTCGTTTTCTTGATTTTGTATCGTTAAGATTGTATATTTAATCTGCTGGCAAAAAAAAAATTGGGGCATTAGAGGGTTAATACCGAATGACTTATTTTTATTCGCATACGTAAAAAAAGATAGGTAAACGTTTTTTGATATCTGAAGAAGCGTTTGATGGATTCTGGTTTTGCATGTTTTGGAGATCCTTCAATCAGAGGGCCTAAAGTGCTTCGACAATTGATTCAAAAGCATGCAAAAGTGTATAGATCTTAATGGGGAATAACAATGAAACAATTTTCCATGATTAATAACATATTTGGTTTTGCTCTCTAATCCGGAAATATAAAAGGCAACTCTGCTACTAACTTGAATTAGAATTTTAAAAATATTCCACATTTCTATTGAGTAATTATTCTTGAGATATTTTGCTTCGAATTATTTTACTTAAACTATTAGTTTCCAAGATATGTCCTTAGCTTAGAATAACAAATGAATAATACACAGGTGAACTACAAAAATCTTATTGTCAAAACATTCCCATAGCAACTTCTATTTATTCTCTCAAGTTGTAGATATTTTCATTTCATGTTTTTTTTTTGTTATCTTGCTTAAAGTGTTGTCTTAACTCACCACTTCCATCCTACCAATCCTTCTGGTCTAAGCCACAACAGCCAACAATTCTCCAAACACTCTTGCTGGGGAAACTACAATTTATTTCAATATAAAATACATTAATGTTCTTTCAATATTTCTTATATTCCTTGCTGCAAAGGCTGGGAACAGTTGTTAGGTAGTATCTGGACTACTCTTGGAATTTTTCTGAATTGCTCATTTCCTTGTGGACAACATTGGTCGACCAATGAAAACCACAGCGCCACAGCAACAAGATTGAAAACTTTGCAATATAACTTTGTGTTTCATGCAAACTGATTGGTATCTAATGGAGGAAAATTATCATAAACTGAAGGCATAACAATCTGTTCGAAACAACAAACTAAGCCACGTCAATTTATGTAGGTGTATTGGGAATGAAATGGATAGAAGTTGCTCTTTTTTGTGAGTTGTTTAATAAGTTCTCAAGCACAGGACTACATAGATTTTTATTGGATGATAGGTAACTTCAAATTAATTTCCAGGAAATGGTTGATAAATTTAATGTTTGACAAACTCAGTTATATTCGTTCTTTTATAAAAAAATCTTTCGTTGCAAAACATGCATGGAAATCGTACACAGTACGATTTTGTGCCATAGGAAATTCTCTCAAAATTCATTTCTATAGGAAAATTTCTCAAATTTTCATTTCTATGGGAAATATTTGCCATTGCTATAGGCAATTTTTGTCAACATTTCTTTACTAAAGGAAGTTTTGTCAAAAATTCTTTTCTATCGGAAATTTTCTTAAAATTTCATTTCTATAGAAAATCTTGTCAAAATTTCATTTCTATACGAAATTTTGTCAACATTTTATTTCTATAGGAAATTTTGTCAAAATTTCATTTCTATAGAAAATTTTGTCAACATTGTATTTCTATAGAAAATTTTGTCAAAATTTTACTTCTATAAAAAGTTTTGTCGAAATTTTATTTCTATAGAAAATTTGTAAAAATTTCATTTCTATAGGAAATTTTGTCAAAATCTCATTTCCATGGGAAATTTTGTCAAAATTCCATTTATATAGGAAATTTTCTCAAAACTTCATCTCAATCGAAAATTTCCTCAAAATTTCAATTCTATAAGAAATTCTCTCAAAATTTCATCTCAATAGAAATTTTTTCAAAATTTCATTTCAATAGAAATTTTCCTCAAAACTTCATTTCTATCAGAAATTCTCTAAAAATTTCATTTCTATAGGAAATTTTGTCAAAATTTCATTTCCATGGGAAATTTTGTCAAAATTCCATTTATATAGGAAATTTTCTCAAAATTTCATCTCAATCGAAAATTTCCTCAAAATTTCATTTCTATAAGAAATTCTCTCAAAATTTCATCTCAATAGAAATTTTTTCAAAATTTCATTTCAATAGAAATTTTCCTCAAAACTTCATTTCTATCAGAAATTCTCTCAAAATTTCATTTCTATAGGAAATTTTGTCAAAATTTCATTTCTATAAGAAAATTTGTCAACATTTCATTCCATAGCAAATTTTGTCAAAATTTCATTTCCAAAAAAAAAATTATTTCTATAGCAAATTTTTTCAAAATTTCATTTCTATAGGAAATTTTGTCAAAATTTCATTTCTATAGGAAATTTTGTCAAAATTTCATTTCTATAGGAAATTTTATCAAAATTTCATTTCTATAGGAAATTTTGTCAAAATTTCATTTCTATAGGAAATTTTGTCAAAATTTCATTTCTATAAGAAAATTTGTCAACATTTCATTCCATAGCAAATTTTGTCAAAATTTCATTTCCAAAAAAAAAAAAAATTTCTATAGCAAATTTTTTCAAAATTTAATTTCTATAGGAAATTTTGTCAAAATTTAATTTCTATAGGAAATTTTGTCAAAATTTAATTTCTATAGGAAATTTTGTCAAAATTTCATTTCTATAGGAAATTTTGTCAAAATTTCATTTCTATAGGAAATTTTGTCAAAATTTCATTTCTATAGGAAATTTTGTCAAAATTTCATTTCTATAGAAAATTTTGTCAAAATTTTATTTCTATATGAAATTTTCTCAAATTTTCATTTCTATGGGAAATATTTGCCATTGCTATAGGAAATTTTTGTCAACATTTCTTTACTAAAGGAAGTTTTGTCAGAAATTCTTTTCTATCGGAAATTTTCTCAAAATTTCATTTCTATAGAAAATCTTGTCAAAATTTCATTTCTATACGAAATTTCGTCAAAATTTTATTTCTATAGGAAATTTTGTCAAAATTTCATTTCTATAGAAAATCTTGTCAACATTGTATTTTTATAGAAAATTTTGTCAAAATTTTACTTCTATAAAAAGTTTTGTCAAAATTTTATTTCTATAGAAAATTTGTAAAAATTTCATTTCTATAGGAAATTTTGTCAAAATCTCATTTCCATGGGAAATTTTGTCAAAATTCCATTTATATAGGAAATTTCATTTTTATAGTAAATTTTGGCAAAATTTTATTTTTTATAGGAAATTTTTGCAAAATTCCATTGCTATAAAATATTTTGTCAAAATTTCATTCCTAAAAGAAATTTTCTCAAAGTTTCATTTCTATAGGAAATTTTCTCAAAACTTCATCTCAATCGAAAATTTCCTCAAAATTTCATTTCTATAAGAAATTCTCTCAAAATTTCATCTCAATAGAAATTTTTTCAAAATTTCATTTCAAAAGAAAATTTCCTCAAAACTTCATTTCTATCAGAAATTCTCTCAAAATTTCATTTTTATAGGAAATTTTGTCAAAATTTCATTTCAATAAGAAAATTTGTCAACATTTCATTCCATAGCAAATTTTGTCAAAATTTCATTTCCAAAAAAAAAAAAAATATTTTTATAGCAAATTTTTTCAAAATTTCATTCCTATAGCAAATTTTTTCAAAATTTCATTTCTATAGGATATTTTGTCAAAATTTCATTTCTATAGGAAATTTTGTCAAAATTTCATTTCTATAGGAAATTTTGTCAAAATTTCATTTCTATAGGAAATTTTGTCAAAATTTCATTTCTATAGGAAATTTTGTCAAAATTTCATTTCTATAGGAAATTTTGTCAAAATTTCATTTCTATAAGAAAATTTGTCAACATTTCATTCCATAGCAAATTTTGTCAAAATTTCATTTCCAAAAAAAAAAAAATATTTCTATAGCAAATTTTTTCAAAATTTAATTTCTATAGGAAATTTTGTCAAAATTTAATTTCTATAGGAAATTTTGTCAAAATTTCATTTCTATAGGAAATTTTGTCAAAATTTCATTTCTATAGGAAATTTTCTCAAAATTTCATTTCTATAGAAAATTTTGACAAAATTTCATTTCTATAGAAAATTTTGACAAAATTTCATTTCTATATGAAATTTTCTCAAATTTTCATTTCTATAGGAAAGTTCCTCAAAAATTCATTTATATAGGAAATCTTTTCAAAATTTAATTTTTTAGGAAATTTTATCAAAATTTCATTTATATAGGAAATTTTGTCAAAATTTCATTTCTATAAGAAATTTTGCCAAAATTTCATTTCTATAGAAATTTTGTAGAAATTTTATTTCTATAGAAAATGTTATCAACATTTTATTTCTATAGAGAGATTTTAAAAATTCTACCGAAACGTCAAGAATTCTACAATTTTTTGTCAAAATTTTATTTCTATAGAAAATTTTGTCAAAATTTTTTTTTCTATAAAAATTTTGTCAAAATTTTATTTCCATAGAAAATTTTGTCAAAATGTTATTTCTATAGAAAATTTTGTCAAAATTTTATTTCTATAGAAAATTTTGTCAAAATGTTATTTCTATAGAAAATTTTGTCAAAATTTTATTTCTATAGAAAATTTTGTCAAAATTTTATTACTATAGACAATTTTGTCAAAATTTTATTTCTATAGAAAAAATGTTTGATAAACTCAGTTATATTCGTTCTTTTATAAAAAAAAATCTTTCTTTACAAGCTATGCTTGGAAAACGTACACACTACGATTTTGTGCTATGGGAAATTTTCTCAAAATTCATTTCTATAAGAAATTTTCTCAAATTATCATTTCTATAGGAAATTTTGTCAAAATTTCAATTCTATAGGAACTTGTGTCAAAATTTCATTGCTATAGGAAATTTTTTTCAACATTTCTTTTCCAAAGAAAATATTGTCAACATTTTTTTTTCCATAGGAAATTTTCTCAAATTTTTTTTATAGGAAATTTTGTTAAATTTAGAGAAAATAGAAAATTTTTGCAAAATTTCATTTCTATAGGAAGTATTCTTAAAATTTTATTTCTATAGGAAATTTTGTCAAAATTTCATTTCTAAAAGAAATCTTCCCAAAATTTCATTTCTAAAAGAAATTTTCTCAAAATTGCACTTCTATAGCACATTTTCTTAAAATTTAATTTCTATCGGAAATTTTTTTAAAATTTTATTTCTACAGGAAAATTTGTCAAAATTTCATTTTTATAGGAAAATTTGTCCAAATTTAATTTTTATAGGAAAATTTCTCAATGTTTCATTTCTACAAGAAATTTTGTCAACATTTCATTTTTATAGGAAAATTTGTCAAAATTTAATTTTTATAGGAAAATTTCTCAAAGTTCCATTTCTATAAGAAATTTTGTCAAAATTTCATTTCTATAAGAAATTTTGTCAAAATTTCATTTCTATAGAAAATTTTGTAAAAATTTTATTTCTATAGAAAATTATTAACAATTTCATTTCTATACGAAATTTTGTCAAAAATATAAGAAATTTTCTCAAAATTTTATTTTTATTGTAAATTTTGTCAAAATTTATTTTTTTATAGGAAATTTTTGCAAAATTTCATTGCTATAAAATATTTTGTCTAAATTTCATTCGTAACTGAAATTTTCTCAAAGATTCATTTCTATAGGAAATTTTCTCAAAATTTCATTTCTATAGGCAATTTTCTCAAAATTTCATTTCTATAGGAAATTTCTTCACAATCTCATTTCTATAAGAAATTCTCCCAAAATTTCATTTCTATAGCAAAATTTCATTTCTATAGGAAATTTTCTCAAAATTTCGTTTCTATAGGAAATTTTTTCAACATGTCATTTCTATACATAATATTGTCAAATTTTGTAAATTGTGTCAATTTCTGTAGAGAATTTTTCGCAGAATTTCATTTCTATAAGTAATTTTCTCAAAATTTAATTTCTATAGGAAATTTTATCAATCATCCTATAGAAAATTATATTTCTAAAGAAAATTTTGTCAACATTTTATTTCAGTAGCAAATTTTCTCAAAATTCTATATTAATAGGAAATATTCTTAAAATTCGATTTCTGTAGAAAATTTTGTCAAAATTTTATTTCTATAGAAAGATTTGTCGAAATTTTATTTCTATAGAAAGATTTGTCGAAATTTTATTTCTATAGAAAATGTTGTCAAAATTTCATTTCTATAGAAAGTTTTGTCCAAATTTTATTTCTATAGAAAATTTTGTCCAAATTTTATTTCTACAGAAAATTTGTAAAGTACCTCTTAGTTGGAGAGGAATATTTTGCAAAATCTACCAA
This sequence comes from Haematobia irritans, assembly GCF_050003625.1. Taxonomy (NCBI): domain Eukaryota; kingdom Metazoa; phylum Arthropoda; class Insecta; order Diptera; family Muscidae; genus Haematobia; species Haematobia irritans. The sequence continues at coordinate 20,928,167 of NC_134397.1, forward strand.
AACATCAAGAATTCTAGCAATCTACCAAACAATAAAAAATCTATAATTTTTGGTAGAATTCTATTAGTTGGTAGAATTCTACCGTGATTGTAAGCCGTATATTAAGAGGAGAACTGTTACAAGAATTTTATTGACATAAAGAAATTTCAAAGAGAAAATTAAGAACAGCGAACTTCTAATCTATAACGAGTGTGTATAGGATGACACGGAAGTAGACAAAGGTGATTCTGACGGTTGCAGAAAATGAACCCAACTCTGAAGTAGTGCTAAAGCGATGGGTATAATACAAGATTACAACGCCCTATCCTACATTAAAAAAATATTGACTTAATATGAATGATTATGCAGTAAGACAATTCACACTTAATGATAAATTTCTTGAAAATAATGAAATTTTCAGTAAAAGAAAATTTAGAAACTTTTCTTAAATTTTTATACCCTCCACCATAGGATAAGGGGTATATTAACTTTGTCATTCCGTTTGTAACACATCGAAATATTGCTCTAAGACCCCATAAAGTATATATATTCTGGGTCGTGGTGAAATTCTGAGTCGATCTGAGCATGTCCGTCCGTCCGTCCGTCTGTTGAAATCACGCTAACTTCCGAACGAAACAAGCTATCGACTTGAAACTTGGCACAAGCAGTTGTTATTGATGTAGGTCGGATGGTATTGCAAATGGGCCATATCGGTCCACTTTTACGTATAGCCCCCATATAAACGGACCCCCAAATTTGGCTTGCGAGGCCTCTGAGAGAAGCAAATTTCATCCGATCCGGCTGAAATTTGGTACATGGTGTTAGTATATGGTCTCTAAAAACCATGCAAAAATTGGTCCACATCGGTCCATAATTATATATAGGCCCCATATAAACCGATTACCAGATTTGACCTCCGGAGCCTCTTGGAAGACCAAAATTCATCTGATTCAGATAAAATTTGGTACGTGGTGTTAATATATGGCCTCAAACTCCCATGCAAAAAATGGTCGGTATCGGCCCATAATTATATATAGGCCCCATATAAACCGATCCCCAGATTTGACCTCCAGAGCCCGTTGGAAGAGCAAAATTCTCCCCATTCGGTTGAAATTTGGTACGTGATATTAGTATATGGTATCCAACAACCATGCAAGAATTGGTTCCTATCAGTCCATAATTATATATAGGTCCCATATAAACCGATCCCCAGATTTGACCTCCGGTGCCTTTTGGAGAAGCAAAATTCATCCGATCTGCTTGAAATTTGGTACGTGGTGATAGTATATGATATTTAACAACCATGCCAGAAGTGGTCCATATCAGTCCATAATCATATGTAGCCCCATATAAACCGATCCCGAGATTTGGTTTTGGAGCCTCTTGGAGGAGCCAATGTACCAAGCCAAATCATCCGAGTGAGTTGAAATTTGGTACATTGTGCTAGTATATGGTCGTTAACAACCATGCCTAACTAGGTCCATATCGGTCTATAGTTATATATATCCCTCAGATAAATCGATTTCCCCATATAAGCGACCCCCATATTTCAATTCTGGCTACGTACCGTGCAAAAAGTCCTTATCGATTCGTAATTATTTGTACACTTAACTATACATAACTTTTTGTCTAATATATACCACGTATGGACTAACACACAACTTAGAAAACGATGTTAAGACGTTTTAAGATACCACAACCCAAGTAATTCGATTGTGGATGACAGTCTTTCGTAGAAGTTTCTACGCAATCCATGGTGGAAGGTACATAAGATTCGGCCTGGCCGAACTTACGACCGTATATACTTGTTTTTCATTAATTTTAAGATACGAATCTTGCAAATTTTCATCCATTAAAGTTGTATGTCCGTGAACAAAAGCAAATGTTCCTTAAAGTGAAGAAAATATTTTTTAAATAAAAGAAATCTTTAATTATACTAATATGCTGAATCTTTAGATTTTTAGAAAAAAAACTTTCAAATACAAATTAATGCTTATTTTGAAGATTTTGCATCTTTGGTTTAAAATTATTTTGGAAAGTATCTATTACAATTTGGATTTTTTTTCTAATTGTTATTTTATTGATCCTAGGTTTAAAGTTAGATATGACCCCAAAAATGTCTATATTTGAAAGAAGTCTTATATTTGGCTCGGAATCAATATAAAAAATCCTAAATCAAAATCTTTGGATCGCAGTAAATATTTTTTTTTTTTTTTTTTTTTTTTTTGTGTACAACCCATAATAAAAGCTACACCAATGGCATTAACAATTACTAACCGTTGCTCTTGGGTTGGAAATTATTTTGTATGCCTGTGTAATCAATATTACAAAAATGGCAGGTTGAGATACTACGCAATTTATAATGCTTTAAACATTTTGATATATACATGATTTTGATAAACTAATTTTTCGACTTTTTTTTTTTGAAAGATTGATGGGATTTCGATAGAAAGACAGGCTTTCTCTTATAGGGTATGTATGGAAAATGAAGATAGTAAAATTTAACGAGATAGGTAGTATGATGATTGCCAAATTGAAACATAGCGAACGATTTGCTACCTCTTATTCTTCAGAAAAAAATTTAAATTTTTCAATATCTATCTCTCCATATACAATTAATTTTTAATTGAAACATCTTCAATAACTGAGATGATAGTATCAATCCTCAACGTCGTTTAAAACATTAATTAGTCCAATTAAGAAATTATTTGACCAGAATTACTTCTGTGAGTGATTTGCTGAACAAATAAAATTTAATAAAAAATTTAAATAGCAAAAAAATATTAATTCTTTTGTTCATATTTTTTAAAATAAATGATTTTTACATATGATAGCAAACCAACTTCTTGTGAAGTGAAAATTAAACCTATCTTTAGAAGACCCTTTTAGGATATACATTTAAAGTAAGGACTTAGGAGGAACTTCTAATTTCTTTTCACTGGACACATTTGACTTTGTATAATACTTCCAGAATATTCAAAGATAATTGTACACAAGCCTGAAATTATGCTGACAGATAACTTGCAGAAAAAATAAGTAAAAAAACAAGTATATACGGCCGAAAGTTCGGCCAGGCCGATACTTATGTACCCTCCACCATAGATTGCGTAGAAACTTCTACAAAAGACTGTCATCCACAATCGAATTAATTGGGTTGTGGTATCTTAAAACTTCTTTATATCGTGTTCTAAATTGTGAGTTAGTCCATACGTGGTATATATTAGACAAAAAAGGTATGTATAGGTAAGTCCAAAAATAATTACGAATCGATATGGACTTTTGCACGGTACGTAGAGAGCCAGAATTGAAATATCGGGGTCGATTATATGGGGGCTATATACAATTATGAACTTGATATGGACCAATTTTTGTGTGATTGGGGATCGATTTATCTGAGGGCTATATATAACTATAGACCGATATGGACCTAGTTAGGTATGGTTGTTAACGGCCATATACTAGCACAATGTACCAAATTTCAACTGACTCGGATGAAATTTGCTCCTCCAAGTGGCTCCAAAACCAAATATCGTGATCGGTTTATATGGGTGCTATATATGATTATGGACTGATATGGACCACTTTTGGCATAATTGTTAAATATCATATACTACCACCACGTACCAAATTTCAACCAGATCAGATGAATTTTGCTTCTCCAAAAGGCACCGGAGGTTAAATCTGGGGCTCCGTTTATATGGGGGCTATATATAATTATGGACTGATATGAACCAATTCCTGCATGGTTGTTGGATACCATATACTAACATGACGTACCAAATTTCAACCGTATCGGATGAATTTTGCACTTCCAAGGGGCTCCTGAGGTCAAATCTGGGGATCGGTGTATTTGGGGGCTATATATAATTATGGACCGATTTCGACAAATTTTTTCATTGGTGTTTGAGGCCATATATTAACACCACGTACCAAATTTTATCTGAATCAGATGAATTTTGGTCTTCCAAGAGGCTCCGGAGGTCAAATCTGGTGATCGGTTTATATGGGGGCTATATATAATTATGGACCGATGTGGACAAATTTTTTCATTGGTGTTTGAGGCCATATATTAACACCACGTACCAAATTTTATCTGAATCAGATGAATTTTGGTCTTCCAAGAGGCTCCGGAGGTCAAATCTGGTGATCGGTTTATATGGGGGCTATATATAATTATGGACCGATGTGGACCAATTTTTGCATGGTCATTAGACACCATATACTAACACCATGTAGCAAATTTCAGCCGAACCGGATGAAATTTGCTTCTCTTCGAGGCTCCGCAAGCCAAATCGGGGGATCGGTTTATATGGGGGCTATATATAACTATTGACCGATGTAGACCAATTTTTGCATAGTTGTTAGAGACCATATACCAACACCATGTACCAAATTTCAGCCGGATCGAATGAAATTTGCTTCTCTTAGAGGCTCCGCAAGCCAAATCGGTGGATCGGTTTATATGGAGGCTATACATAGTTATGGACCGATGTGGACCAATTTTTGCATGGTTGTTAGAGACCATATACTAACACCATGTACAAAATTTCTGCCAGATCGGATGAAATTTGCTTCTCTTAGAGGCTCCGCAAGCCAAATCGGTGGATCGGTTTATATGGAGGCTATACATAGTTATGGACCGATGTGGACCAATTTTTGCATGGTTGTTAGAGACCATATACTAACACCATGTACAAAATTTCTGCCAGATCGGATGAAATTTGCTTTTCTTAGAGGATCGGCAAGCCAAATTTGGGGGTCAGTTTATATGGGGACCGATATGGCCCATTGACAATACCATCCGACCTACATCAATAACAACTACTTGTGCCAAGTTTCAAGTAGAGGTGTGCACGTGAGTAATAGTTTACTCACGCTCACGCACACTCACGACTGAAAAATCATACTCACGCACACTCACGCACGATAGTTTTTGGTAGGACTCACGCTCACGCACACTCACGAAAAGAAAATTTGTACTCACGCACGAAAACGTTGCGTCTCACGAAAAATACCATGACTCACGAAAAATATCGTGACTCACGAAAAATGTCGTGACTCACGAATAATTTTATGATTAATTTACCTTACCGAAGTGTCTGAAAACATGAGCATTATTAAAATCGAGAGTGTTATTAAACTCTTAACATCCCAGGTGTCACTAAAATTGTAATTGAATTTAACTCTTTAGCGTTTTATGTTGGAGAGCAGGAATATTTTCGTGAGTGTAATTCTTTACTCACGCACACTCACGAAGATGTTATTTTCGTGACTCACGCTAACGCACGACATTTTGGTTTGTTAATCACGCTCACGCACACTCACGCTGTTGTCATGAGCGTGACTCACGACTCACGCACGAATCACGAAAATGTTCGTGAGTCACGACAATTTCGTGTCACGTGCACACCTCTAGTTTCAAGTCGATAGCTTGTTTCGTTCGGAAGTTAGCGTGATTTCAACACACGGACGGACGTGCTCAGATCGACTCAGAATTTCACCACGACCCAGAATATATATACTTTATGGGGTCTTAGAGCAATATTTCGATGTGTTACAAACGGAATGACAAAGTTAATATGCCCCCATCCTATGGTGGAGGGTATAATAAGTAAAAGGAAAAATAAGTAAAAGGTAAAAATACACTTTAGACTCTAGTAAAACGTGTAACAATTCACAAATGCCATCTTAAATGAATGAATGATTGAGTCTGAGTTTGTATATATGGGTTTGTATTTGCATGAGTTTGCATGCATTGCATTGCAATGCCGAGAATGTATATTTACCTTAGATATCCTATGTCTGTATTTGTAAATATAAATATTCGAGAACATTTAAGTCCTAGTAATTCAAAAGATATACAATTCTGCTACAGACCATTGCAATATAATGTGCATCATAAATAATTATCCTTCATTAATTGCCTGGAGAGACATCTGGGAGAAAAAGACAGTGGGCTCTCATCGAAGATACTGTTTAAAAATTATTTTTAAGGCAGTGGAAATTAAATTAAATTAAATTACGTGAGTTATAGTCTCACTCACACTGAAGGATAAGGCCGATGCACGTACTATCAAGACAAACACCACAATAGAGTTCCAGGACCTGCATGCACTCACGACAGAAGGAGAACTACGGAAGTCTATTAGAAAAGTGACAAAGGCACCTAAGGACTTACGGCGACAAACTTCAGGGGACAAAAGAGGGTCTTTGTCTCACTCCCAGCAGCCGACGAAAATATGTTTCTCAATAAGACAAGGATTTTAATAAGATACCAACTGTCGTATGAAGTACAAATAGGACGTCAATCGTTGCTTCTGTTGCTTTGAATTGGGAGACATGCAGTGGGAGACTGCAAAGGGCCAGACAGGAAGGGAATGGGTCTCTGCATAAAATGCGGTAGGTTAGGTTAGGTTAGGTGGCAGCCCGATGTATCAGGCTCCCATAGACTATTCAGTCCATTGTGATACCACAGTGTTGAACTTCTCTCTTATCACTGAGTGCTGCCCGATTCCATGTTAAGCTCAATGACAAGGGACCTCCTTTTTGTAGTCGAATACGAACGGCGTTCCACATTGCAGTGAAACCACTTAGAGAAGCTTTGAAACCCTCAGAAATGTCACCAGCATTACTGAGGTGGGATAATCCTCTGAAAAAGTTTTTGGTGTTCGGTCGTAGCAGGAATCGAACCCACGACCTTGTGTATGCAAGGCTGGCATGCTAACCATTGCACCACGGTGGCTCCCTAGGAAAGTGACAAAGGCACCTATGGACTTACGGCGACAAACTTCAGGGGACAATAGAGGGTATTTGTCTCACTCCCAGCTGCCGACGCAAATATGCTTCGCAATAAGACAAAGAGGACGTCAATCGTTGCTTCTGTTGCTTTGAATCGGAATACAAGCAGTGGGATTGCACAACGGGCCACAAGATGAAGGAATACACGAACGCCGTGAAATGTTGCATTTGCTTTAAGAGTGAGAGTGAGAGTAACAGATGCCGGGCTCCTGTAGCTGTAACCACACGGCAAGTGACAAGTAGTGAAGTTCTTACAAGCAAGCATGCACAGAGCAAAAGTGGCACACGCTCTCTTGACCCAGATTGTGCAAGAGAAGGATCAGTGAGCAATAAAGCAATACGACAAACGGGTTTTGGATCGATGACGAGACTGCAACAGCCATCCATAAGAGGCAGCGGATGCGACAATGGCTTCGTTTGGGTGTAGATTGCGAATCAGCTGCCACCTAAGTCCAATTGATAGCTTCGCTCACTTCGAGGAAAAATTGAATGGCATTGAGGACTCAGACACGGTGATCTGGTTATGGCGGGGGACTTTAAATCACGGACGTTTGAGTGGGTAATGAGAACTACAGATCCAAGAGGAAGGAATATTCTAGATATGTTCGCATGGTTGGGCATAACTGTTGCGAACATTGGTACTAAGAAGTTGGCTGATAAGTCCCCGGTCTGACACATAGATGTCGTCGCTAGTATTAAATGCATATTATTTTTATATAGTACCAACCTGCAAATGATTCGTGCCAACATTTGACGTCTGTAGGTTAGGTTAGGTTAGGTGGCAGCCCGATGTATCAGGTTCCCTTAGACTATTCAGTCCATTGTGATACCACAGTGTTGAACTTCTCTCTTATCACTGAGTGCTGCCCGATTCCATGTTAAGCTCAATGACAAGGGACCTCCTTTTTATAACCGAATACGAACGGCGTTCCACATTGCAGTGAAACCACTTAGAGAAGCTTTGAAACCCTCAGAAATGTCACCAGCATTACTGAGGTGGGATAATCCTCTGAAAAAGTTTTTGGTGTTCGGTCGTAGCAGGAATCGAACCCACGACCTTGTGTATGCAAGGCGGGTATGCTAACCATTGCTCCACGGTGGCTCCCTAGGAAAGTAACAAAGGCACCTAAGGACTTACGGCGACAAACTTCAGGGGACAATAGAGGGTATTTGTCTCACTCCCAGCTGCCGACGCACATATGCTTCGCAATAAGACAAAGAGGACGTCAATCGTTGCTTCTGTTGCTTTGAATCGGGATACAAGCAGTGGGATTGCACAACGGGCCACAAGATGAAGGAATACACGAACGCCGTGAAATGTTGCATTTGCTGTAAGAGTGGGAGCAAAGTAACAGATGCCGGGCTCCCGTAGCTGTAACCATACGGCAAGTAACAAGTAGTGAAGTTCTTACAAGCAAATATGCACAGAGCAAAAGTGGCACACGCTCTCTTGACCCAGATTGTGCAAGAGAAGGATCAGTGAGCAATACAGCAATACGACAAACGGGTTTTGGATCGATGACGAGACTGGAACAGCCATCCATAAAAGGCAGCGGATGCGACAATGGCTTCGTTTGGGTGTAGATTGCGAATCAGCTGCCACCTAACTCCATGTGATAGCATCGCTCACTTCCAGGAAAAATTGAATGACATCGAGGATTCAGACACGGTGATCTGGTTATGGCGGGGGACTTTAACTCACGGACGTTTGAGTGGGTAATGAGAACTACAGACCCAAGAGGAAGGAATATTCTAGATATGTTTGCATGGATAGGTAACAGGTTGGCTGATAAGTCCCCGGTCTGACGCATAGATGTCGTCGCTAGTATTAAATGCATATTAGTTTTATATAGTACCAACCTGCAAATGATTCGTGTCAAAATTTGACGTCTGTAAGTCAATTAGTTTGTGAGATAAAGCGTCTTTTGTGAAGCAACTTTTGTTATTGTGAAAAAAAATGGAAAAAAAGGAATTTCGTGTTTTGATAAAATACTGTTTTCTGAAGGGCAAAAATACGGTGGAAGCAAAAACTTGGCTTGATAATGAGTTTCCGGACTCTGCCCCAGGGAAATCAACAATAATTGATTGGTATGCAAAATTCAAGCGTGGTGAAATGAGCATGGAGGACGGTGAACGCAGTGGACGTCCGAAAGAGGTGGTTACCGACGAAAACATCAAAAAAAATATACAAAATGATTTTGAATGACCGTAAAATGAAGTTGATCGAGATAGCAGATGCCTTAAAGATATCAAAGGACCGTGTTGGTCATTTCATTCATCAATATTTGGATATGCGGAAGCTCTGTGCAAAATGGGCGCCGCGCGAGCACACATTTGACAAAAAACAACAACGTGTTTATGATTCTGAGCGGTGTTTGCAGCTGTTAACTCGTAATACACCCGAGTTTTTCCGTCGATATGTGACAATGGATGAAACAAGGCTCCATCACTACACTCCTGAGTCCAATCGACAGTCGGCTGAGTGGACAGCGACCGATGAACTGTCTCCGAAGCGTGGAAAGACTCAAAAGTCCGCTGGCAAAGTAATGGCCTCTGTTTTTTTTTTTTTTTGGGATGCGCATGGAATATTTTTTATCGATTATCTTGAGAAGGGAAAACCCATCAACAGTGACTATTATATGGTGTTATTGGAGCGTTTGAAGGTCGAAATCGCGGCAAAACGGCCCCGTATGAAGAAGAAAAAAGTGTTGTTCCACTAAGACAACGCACCGTGCCACAAGTCATTGAGAACGATGGCAAAAATTCATGAATTGGGCTTCGAATTGCTTCCCCACCCACCGTATTCTCCAGATGTGGTCCCCAGCCCCCCCCCCCAGGATGATCGCAGGCTGCAATGAAGAGGTGATCGCCGAAACTAAGGCCTATTTTGAGGCAAAACCGAAGGAATACTACCAAAATAGTATCAAAAAATTGGAAGGCCGTTATAATCCTTGTATCGCTCTTGAAGGGAACTATGTTGAATAATAAAAACGAATTTTGACAAAAAAAAAATGTGTTTTTCTTTGTTAGACCGGGGACTTATCAGCCAACCTGTTACAGCTACATTCTGGCGATCCGGCTGTGAGGGCACCATTCCGGATGTTACTTTTGTGTCTGACGACATTATTCAAAAGATAAGAGAATGGAGAATCCTAGAGACATACAAAGGAAGTGACCATTAATACATCTTTTTCCGACCGCAAGGCGAAATTGCTACACGAGAAACTCGCGAGACTTCTAGGAGATGGAAAGCCAAGAAGCTCGAAAGGGATACATTAATGTCAGAAATAGACAGGCGCTCTGAGGAGAATCTGAACAGACGAGACACAAAAAAGATGGTAAATCATGCGATGTCCACAATAAATGCCTGCAACAGTAAGGCCATGTCAAATAAAAATTATAGCACTGGGCACAAGGCGGTATACTGATGGAATACGGGCATCGATGACTGCAGACGTAATTGCATAAAGACCAGGAGGGCAAGACGCAGCGGTGACGCAGAGGCAGAACACAACTCGTACAAAGAACCAATCCATGGGGACTAGGATACGAAATTGTTATGCAGAAACTAGGCACGAGAGGTCCGATGGACAAGATGGGAGAGACTGAAATGCGGAACATCGCCGAACACCACGACATGAAATCAGAGAAGACAAGAACGTCACAGAAGCGCCCACAAACATTCCTGTTTTTACAACAGAGGAACTGCCAAATGCCGCCAAAATCTTCAAGGACAAGAAAGAACCTGCTCCTGACGGCATATTAGCAGAGGTAATTAAGGAAATAGGTACCAAGCGACCCGAGATCATACTTTCTATGTACAACACCTGCCTAATAGAAGGTATCTTCCCTAAAGTGTTGAAAGAACAAAGGTTAATTCTTATCAGCAAGGGCAACGCGAACAAGCGTCTCCATCGTCCTACAGACCATTGGACACAGCTTGGAAATTATTCGAACGGCTCATCCAACCAAGACCTTTCGAGGCTACCAGGACTGTCGCAAAACAATGCGAATTAAGACCTGGAAAATCGACACTTGGAACCCTTAAGGAAGAATTAGACGACGACTGGGCGATACAACAGTTACGCTTCGAGATCTATAATTCTACTGGCGACGCTGGATATTAAGAACGCTTTCAACAGCTTAAGCTGGGCAGAAGACATGATATACACCCTAGAGTCGAGATTTCGAGACTATCTCAAGGACCGAATTTGAAAATATGGCACTATACCGGGCCTAAGAAGAATCGAGTTAAACTCAGGTGCCGCACAAGGCTCAATCATGGACCAGATCTCTGAAACGCCACATACTACGAACTATTGAAGATACCCATACCAGATGATACATTCTTTATTGGCTACGCTGATGACATAGCCGCTGTGATAAAAGCGAGCAATACTGAAGAGGCTCAACGCAACTTCGCCAAACCATGATAGGCGCGAAAGACTGGTTAAAAAAGCATGACTTACAATTAGCCATGCGAAAGACCGAACTGCTACTACTAACTAGACGGCATATGCTTTTAGAAATAGAGATGCACATAGAAGACATGATAATCCCAACAAAGAAGTCAATCAAGTAGTTGGGACTAAGGCTGTACTCGCAACTAACTTACTCCAAGTAGATAGAGTAAGCAACCGAGAAAACTGCTACGATAACGACGCAACTGAACAGGCTGATGGCAAATATAGGAGGCCCTCTGCCAAGCAGAGACATCTGGGTGTCGACCCAACAAAGATGGACTATAGCGAAAAAGCTTCATTCAGTACAGAGAACGGCTGCTCTGAGAATTACTTCAGCATACCGCACGGTATCGGAGCGATTCCCATAGACCTCCAGACGATTGAGCGGCAAAAGGTTTTCGAGGCTAAACATCGAAGCGCCACGGACACGATACCGAATATTCAACAAGAGACCAGAGAAAGATGGCAGGAACGGAACAAAGAGCAGATGGACACACCACCTTATAACTGACATAGAGAGATGGCGAGAGAGATATATGGAGAAGTAACGATACCGAACATTCAACAAGAGACCAGAGAAAGATGGCAGGAACGAAACAAAGAGCAGATGGACACACCACCTTTTAACTGACATAGAGTTATGGCGAGAGAGAGATGATATGGAGAAGTAACGATACCGAACATTCAACAAGAGACCAGAGAAAGATGGCAGGAACGAAACAAAGAGCAGATGGACACACCACCTTATAACTGACATAGAGTTATGGCGAGAGAGATGATATGGAGAAGTAACGTATTACATGACTTAGATGCTCTCTGGTCACGGCAATTTTCGAAAGTATCTGCATCGTTTTGGTAAATGCAGCTCAGAGAACTGTATTTACGAAGAAGAAGAGTTCGGTGGGCAGATCGACAGACAGCGCTAGAGGATGAAATTGGACATGATGAAATTGGACATGTCTCTCCGACAAATATAGTCCAGAAGATAGTACAGAGTAAGAAGAACTGGGAGGCCATAGGGCGATTTATAGAACACGTTCACTGCAGGAAAAATATAGACATAGCGACTACGACGTGAGTAATGTAGGTTTGGGTCCGGATGCGGAGTAGAAAGAGATGGTCACGGACCACGTGGGCTCCACCACCGAAGTAATGCAAGGTTGCAGTCACACCATGATGAAAGAGGGATGGATAGTTACCCGGTAGCCATTTGGAGTCCGGCAAACGGGTGGAACACAGTCAGGTGCATAAAGCATTTTCCTATCCATACCCACAAAAAAAAAAATAAATTTAATTTAATTAAAGTAAAGTAAATTAATTAATTTTAATTTTTACAGTAAGGTTTTCTAACTCCAATTTCATTTTAAAAATAAAATATGTTGACTATAGTATAGTTTAATTTAATTAAGCCTTATTTGAATATAGAATTTTTATACCCTGCGCCACACTGTGGAACAGGGTATTATAAGTTAGTGCATATGTTTGCAACACCCAGAAGGAGACGAGATAGACACATGGTGTCTTTGACAAAAATGCTTAGGGTGGGCTCCTGAGTCGATATAGCCATGTCCGTCTGTCCGTCTGTCCGTGAACACATTTTTGTAACCAAGGGATTAGGTAGTAATTTAAGGCCAATCGACTTCGAATTTGGCACAAATATGTGTTTTGGGTCAAAATAGAACCCTATTGATTTTGGAAGAAATCGGTTCAGATTTAGATATAGCTCCCATATATATCTTTCGCCCGATATGCACTTATACGGCCCTAGAAGCTTGAGTATTACCCCAAATTGGTTGAAATTTTGCACTAGGAGTACAATTGGTAGTATAGTCAAATGTGCACAATTTTATTGAAATCGGTTCAGATTTAGATATAGCTCCCATATATATCTTTCGCCCGATATGGACTAATACGGTCCCAGAAGCCAGAGTTTTACTCCAATTTGGTTAAAATTTTGCACAGGGAGAAGAATTAGCATTGTAGCTATGCGTGCCAAATTTGGTTGAAATCGGTTCAGATTTAGATATAGCTCCCATATATAGCTTTCGCCCGATTTATACTAATTTGCCAACAGAGGCCAATTTTTTGCTCCGATTTAGTTGAAATTTTGCATAGGGAGTAGAATTAGCATTGTAACTATGCGTGCCAAATTTGGTTGAAATCGGTTCAGATTTGGATATATCTCCCATATATAGCTTTCCCCCGATTTACACTCATATGACCACAGAGGCCAATTTTTAACTTCGATTTAGTTGAAATTTTGCACAGGTAGTAGAATTAGCATTGTTGCTATGCGTGCCAAATTTGGTTGAAATCGGTTCAGATTTAGATATAGCTCCCATATATATGTTTTTCTGATTTCGACAAAAATGGTCAAAATACCAATATTTTCCTTGTAAAATCGCCACTTCTTAGTCGAAAAGTTGTAAAAATGACTCTAATTTTCCTAAACTTATAATACATATATATCGAGTGATAAATCATAAATAATTTTTTGCGAAGTTTCCTTAAAATTGCTTCAGATTTATATGTTTCCCATATTTTTTTTACTAACATTGTGTTCCATCCTAGTGCATTAGCAGACTTAAATTTTGAGTCTATAAATTTTGTAGAAGTCTATCAAATTCTGTCCAGATCGAGTGATACTTAAATGTATGTATTTGGGACAAACCTTTATATATAGCCCCAACACATTTGACGGATGTGATATGGTATCGAAAATTTAGATCTACAAAGTGGTGCAGGGTAGAATATAGTCGGCACCGCCCGACTTTAGACTTTCCTTACTTGTTTCAATTTAATTTAATATTTAAAAATTTCACCACACTGTGCTTTGTGCATTACTCTTTTGAGTTTTAGAGTTTAACCAAATGCCTGTACGGAGATATCATTTGATAACCATAAAAAATTCTAAGCATTGAAGTTTAGAACACAAAAACAAATACAAATTCTTTATGCATATAAACATAAACACAAACATCCACACACACACAAACACATATTTTATGGTTATAGTTTTGATTTTCGTAGAAGTAATTAAAGAAAATATCATAAAATTTCGAAAAATATCATTAAATCCAAAATGTTCCATGTGGCAATAGCCAACTAACAAACCAACCAATGATACCATAGTCAAATTGTTAATGGAGCGTATGATTAACATTGATTTCGAAGGACATTAGGGCGAATAAGTATTATTGTGTTGAGCTGCATTTGTGTTTAAAAACATACGGAATGACTGTAGAAGCTAATACCATTTTATGGCAAAATAATTTGTGAGACCAAGGGTGAAAATAGTCTGAGTTTTTTTTTTCCAAATTATGATTATGGTATATAATTTTAGCTTCTTGGTAGAGAAAAAATAAGCTTATTATTGAGCTAGAAACCAGATAAGTTGAAAAAATTAAAAGTCTTGGTTTTATTTCAAGTATTGCTAATTTTCTTAAGCTTATTAAAATAATAATACTAAAATTGTAATCTTTAAATAATGTGGTGCAAAATCGAATTTAAAATTTAAATAAAATAGAAAATATCCATTTTGGAAGTCTTGTTCCTTTGGAGCTTTTAAGCAACTTCCAATTTTTTTCTCTAGAATTTTGACAGAATTTTCTTTAGAAATAAAATTTTGTCAATATTTTCTATAGAAATAAAATTTTGTCAAAATTTTCTTTAGAAATAAAATTTTGTCAAAATTTCCTATAGAAATAAAAGTTTTACAAAATTTTCTATAGAACTAAAATTTTGACAAAATTTTCTATGGAAATAAAATTTTGACAAAATTTTCTATAGAAATAAAATTTTCACAAAATTTTCTATAAAAATAAAATTTTGACAAAGTTTTCTATAGAAATAAAAATTTGACAAAATTTTCAATAGAAATAAAATTTTGATAAAATTTTCTACAGAAATAAATTTTTGACAAAATTTTCTATAGAAATAAAATTTTGACAAAATTTTCTATAGAAATACAATTTTGACAAAACTTTCTATAGAAATAAAATGTTGATAAAACTTTCTATATAAATACAATTTTGACAAAATTTTCTATATAAATAAAATTGTGCCAAATTTTCTATAGAAATAAAATTTTGACAAAATTTTCTATAGAAATACAATTTTGACAAAATTTTCTATAGAAATAAAATTTTGACAACATTTTCTTTAGAAATAAAATTTTGACAACATTTTATATAGAAATAAAATTTTGACAAAATTTTCTATAGAACTAAAATTTTGACAAAATTTTCTAAAGAAATAACAATTTGACAAAATTTTCTATAGAAATAAAATTTGGACAAAATTTTCTATAGAAATAAAATTTGGACAAAATTTTCTTTAGAAATAAAATTTGGACTAAATTTTTTATAGAAATAAAATTTTGACAAAATTTTCTATAGAAATAAAATTTTGATAAAATTTTCTATAGAAATAAAATTTTGACAAAATTTTCTATAGAAATAAAATTTTGACAAAATTTTCTATAGAAATAAAATTTTGTCAAAATTTTATTTCTATAGAAAATGTCTGTAGAAATAAAATTGTGACAAAATTGTATATAGAAATAAAATTTTGACAAAATTGTCTATAGAAATAAAATTTTGACAAAATTTTCTATCGAAATAAAATTTTGACAAAATTGTATATAGAAATAAAATTTTGACAAAATTGTCTATAGAAATAAAATTTTGACAAAATTTTCTATAGAAATAAAATATTGACAAAATTTTCTATAGAAATAAAAATGTTGGCAAAATTTTCTATAGAAATAAAATTTTGACAAAATTTTCTATACAAATAAAATTCTAACAAAATTTTCTATAGAAATAAAATTTTGACAAAATTTTCTATAGAAATAAAAATTTTACAAAATTTTCTATAGAAATAAAATTGTGCCAAATTATCTATAGAAATAAAATTTTTTCTAAATCATATATAGAAATAAAATTTTGACAAAATTTTCTATAGAAATAAAATTTTGAGAAAATTTACTAAAGAAATAAAATGTTGAGAAAAATTTCTATAGAAATAAAATTTTGACAAAATTTGCTATAGAACTAAAATTTTGACAAAATTTTCTATATAGAAATAAAAATTTTACAAAAAAAAAGGAATAAAATTTTGACAAAATTTTCTATAGAAATAAAATTGTGGCAAATTATCTATAGAAATAAAATTTTGTCTAAATTATTTATAGAAATAAAACTTTTACAAAATTTTCTAAAGAAATAAAATTTTTACAAAATTTTCTATAGAAATTACCTATAGAAATAAAATTTTGTCCAAATTTTCCATAGAAATAAAATTTTGACAAAAATTTCTATCGAAATAAAATGTTGACAAAAATTTCTATAGAAATAAAATTTTGAAAAAAATTTCTATAGAAATAACATTTTGACAAAATTTTCTATAGAAATAAAAATTTTACAAAATTTTCTGTAGAAATAAAATTTTCTTTAGAAATGAAATTTTGACAAAATTGTCTATAGAAATAAAATATTGACAAAATTTTCTAAAGAAATAAAATTTGGACAAAATTTTCTATAGAAATACATTTTTGTCAAAATTTTTTATAGAAATAAAAACAAAATTTTCTATAGAAATAAAATTTTGACAAAATTTTTTATAGAAATAAAATATTGATAAAATTATCTATAGAAAAAAAATTCACAAAATGTTCTATAGAAATAAAATGTTGACAAAATTTTCTATAGAAATACAATTTTGACAAAATTTTCTTTAGAAATAAAATATTGACGAAATTGTCTATAGAAATAAAATTTTGACAAAATTTTCTATAGAAATAAAATTTTGACAAAATCTTCTTTAGAAATAAAGTTTTGACAACATTTTATATAGAAATAAAATTTTGACAAAATTTTCTATAGAACTCAAATTTTGACAAAATTTTCTAAAGATATAACATTTTGGCAAAATTTCTATAGAATCAAAATTTTGACAAAATTTTCTGTAGAAATAAAATTTTGAGAAAATTTTCTATAGAAAAAAAATTTTGAGAAAATTTTCTATAGAAATAAAATTTTGAGAAAATTTTCTATAGAAATAAAATTTTGACAACATTTTCTATAGAAATAAAATTTTGACAAAATTTTAGTTAGAAATAAAATATTGACAAAATTTTTTATAGAAATAAAATTTTGGCAAAATTTTCTATAGAAATAAAATTTTGGCAAAATTTTCTATAGAAATAAAATGTTGACAAAATTTTCTTTAGAAATAAATTATTGACAAAATTGTCTATAGAAATAAAATATTGATAAAATTTTCTATATAAATAAAATTTTGGCAAAATTTTCTATAGAAATAAAATTTTGACAAAATTTTCTATAGAAATAACATTTTGACAAAATTTTCTACAGAAATAAAATTTTGACAAAATTTTTTGGCTAGAGGGTATAACCAACTCAAATTCTCTTCGTAGCAAATAAACAAATCAGAATGAAAAACATATCGAAAGAAATGACATAAAATCTTCCCTGGGTTTATTTGTGTATGTGTGTGTGTGCATGTGTTAGACTCTATGCCATTGAGTGAATGTTGTTCATTTACAATGACACATATAAATCCTAAGAAAACCTAAAGCCTTATAACCGCTTCAAGTGTTAGAGCTTCATTTTGTAGCTGTTTATTAGAACATTTCAAACGAGTTTTGTTTTCTTGACATCTGTACCAAAACAAAAAAAAAAAAAACACGAAAAACAAGAAGAACACCATCAACACAACTACCACTAACACTGATAGCAATAACAGCAGTTGTTGCTGTTTGTTTGTATTGTACGAGTATAACTGCTTATGGGTGAAGTACTTCTAGTGACAGTGCAACAAGAGGCAACAAAATGAAAATGAACAGCAATAACAAGAACAAAATGTAGTTGTTGCTGTACTGTTAAAGCTAAAGAATTGACAACAGATGCAACAGCCACAGAAAAATCATCAGGACTTCTTAAAAACGACGTTGAGGCAAAATAGAAAAGATAAGCAACAGTAACAACAACGACAACAACAACAGGACATCAAGAAATGTGTCACAAGGACTGATGTTAGAATTTATCATACAAGACATAGTCACTTTCATAAACACTAAAAACTCCTCTATTCACATTCACATTCACTCTAAGGCACAATCCAACCAGTGACAAGGACTCTTAGAAACTATACAAAACAAAAGGAGAGAAGAAGAAAACAATACTAACATTCGTATTGCACACACATATACGGTTAAACATTGTGTTAAGAGTATATTCCACTTCAAGTCATTATACCCTACACCACTATGTAGTCAGACTATAATTATTTTGATCCAAGTATAAATAGTCCTAAAGGATTCCACTTTGGCCATAGAGCCCACTTTATGTAGACCGATCGTTCTACCTATTCTATCTAAAAAAATGAAGAACGCAAGTTCAAATCTGACCAGCGGTCAATGTTGCCAGTATTGGGGATTTCCCCCAAATTGGGGATAACTTTTCATAAATGGGGACATTTCTGAGTTGGAGACTTGGTGGGGAATTTCCATAAACTTGGGGTTTTTGTGGGAAGTTTCTGAGAAATTTGTTTAATCTTTAAAAAAAAAAAATTATTTCTATAGAAAATTTTGTCCCAATTTTATTTCTAAAGAAAATGTTGCCAAAATTTTATTTCTAAAGAAAATGTTGCCAAAATTTTATCTCTATATAGAACAAGTAAGGAAAGTCTAAAGTCGGGCGGGGCCGACTATATTATATCCTGCACCACTTTGTAGATCTAAATTTTCGATACCATATCACATCCGTCATATGTGTTGGGTGCTATATATAAAGGTTTGTCCCAAATATATACATTTGAATATCACTCCATTTGAACAGAGTTTGATAGACTTTTACAAACTCTATAGACTCAAAATTTAAGTTGGCTAATGCACTAGGGTGGAACAAAATTTTAGTAAAAAAATATGGGAAACATTTAAATCTGAAGCAATTTTAAGGAAACTTCGCAAAAGTTTATTTATGATTTATCGCTCGATATATATGTATTAGAAGTTTAGGAAAATTAGAGTCATTTTTACAACTTTTCGACTAAGCAGTGGCGATTTAACAAGGAAAATGTTGGTATTTTGACCATTTTTGTCGAAATCAGAAAAACGTGTATATGGCAGCTACATCCAAATCTGAACCGATTTCAATCAAATTTGGCACACATGACTATATTACTAACTGTACTCCTAGTGCAAAATTTCAAGCAAATAGGTCTAAAACTCTGGCTGCTGGGTCCATATAAGTCCATATCGGGCGAAAAATATATATGGAAGCTATATCTAAATCTGAACCGATTTCAATCAAATTTGGCACACATGACTATACTAGCAATTGTACTCATTGTGCAAAATTTCAAGCTAATCGGGATAAAACTCTGGCTTCTGGGTCCATATGAGTGCATATCGGGCGAAAGATATATATGGGAGCTATATCTAAATCTGAATCGATTTCAACCAAATTTGGCATGCATAGGTACAATGCTAAATCTACCCCCTGTGCAAAATTTCAACCAAATTGGGCCAAAACTCTGGCTTTTAGGACCATATTAGTCCATATCGGGCGAAAGATATATATGGGAGCTATATCTAAATCTGAACCGATTTCAATCAAATTGTGCACACTTGACTATACTACTAATTGTACTCCTAGCGCAAAATTTCAACCAAATTCGGCAAAAAAACTGGCTTCTGGGGCCATATAAGTCCATATCGGGCGAAAGATATATATGGGTGCTATATCTAAATCTGAACCGATTTCAATCAAATTTTTCACACTTGACTATACGACTACGTGTTATGTTTGTACAAAATTTCAAGCAAATAGGTATAAAACTCTGGCTGCTGGGTCCATATAAGTCCATATCGGGCGAAAAATATATATGGAAGCTACATCTAAATCTGAACGGATTTCAATCAAATTTGGCACACATGACTATGCTACCAGTTGTACTCCTTGTGCAAACTTTCAAGCTAATCGGGATAAAACTCTGGCTTCTGGGTCCATATGAGTGCATATCGGGCGAAAGATATATATGGGAGCTATATTTAAATCTGAATCGATTTCAACCAAATTTGGCATGCATAGGTATAATGCTAAATCTACCCCCTGTGCAAAATTTCAACCAAATTCGGCAAAAAAACTGGCTTCTGGGGCCATATAAGTCCATATCGGGCGAATGATATATATGGGAGCTATATCTAAATCTGAACCGATTTCAATGAAATTTGGCACACATGACTATACTACCAATTGTACTCCTTGTGCAAAATTTCAAGCTAATCGGGATAAAACTCTGGCTTCTGGGTCCATATGAGTGCATATCGGGCGAAAGATATATATGGGAGCTATATCTAAATCTGAATCGATTTCAACCAAATTTGGCATGCATAGGTACAATGCTAAATCTACCTCCTGTGCAAAATTTCAACCAAATTGGGCCAAAACTCTGGCTTTTAGGACCATATTAGTCCATATCGGGCGAAAGATATATATGGGAACTATATCTAAATCTGAACCGATTTCAATCGAATTGTGCACACTTGACTATACTACTAATTTTACTCCTAGTGCAAAATTTCAAGCAAATTCGGCAAAAAAAACTGGCTTCTGGGGCCATATAAGTCCATATCGGGCGAAAGATATATATGGGAGCTATATCTAAATCTGAACCGATTTCAATCAAATTTTGCACACTTGACTATACGACTAAGTGTTATGTTTGTACAAAATTTCAAGTAAATAGGTATAAAACTCTGGCTGCTGGCTCCATATAAGTCCATATCGGGTGAAAAATACATATGGAAGCTATATCTAAATCTGAACCGATTTCAATCAAATTTGGCACACATGACTATACTACCAGTTGTACTCCTTGTGCAAAATTTCAAGCTAATCGGGATAAAACTCTGGCTTCTGGGTCCATATGAGTGCATATCGGGCGAAAGATATATATGGGACCTATATCTAAATCTGAATCGATTTCAACCAAATTTGGCATGCATAGGTACAATGCTAAATCTACCCCCTGTGCAAAATTTCAACCAAATTGGGCCAAAACTCTGGCTTTTAGGACCATATTAGTCCATATCGGGCGAAAGATATATATGGGAACTATATCTAAATCTGAACCGATTTCAATCAAATTGTGCACACTTGACTATACGACTAAGTGTTATGTTTGTACAAATTTTCAAGCAAATAGGTATAAAACTCTGGCTGCTGGGTCCATATAAGTCCATATCGGGCGAAAAATATGTATGGAAGCTATATCTAAATCTGAACGGATTTCAATCAAATTTGGCACACATGTCTATGCTACCAGTTGTACTCCTTGTGCAAACTTTCAAGCTAATCGGGATAAAACTCTGGCTTCTGGGTCCAAATGAGTGCATATCGGGCGAAAGATATATATGGGAGCTATATCTAAATCTGAATCGATTTCAACCAAATTTGGCATACATAGGTATAATGCTAAATCTACCCCCTGTGCAAAATTTCAACCAAATTGGGCCAAAACTCTGGCTTTTAGGACCATATTAGTGCATATCGGGCGAATGATATATATGGGAGCTATATCTAAATCTGAACCGATTTCAATGAAATTTGGCACACATGACTATACTACCAATTGTACTCCTTGTGCAAAATTTCAAGCTAATCGGGATAAAACTCTGGCTTCTGGGTCCATATGAGTGCATATCGGGCGAAAGATATATATGGGAGCTATATCTAAATCTGAATCGATTTCAACCAAATTTGGCATACATAGGTATAATGCTAAATCTACCCCCTGTGCAAAATTTCAACCAAATTGGGCCAAAACTCTGGCTTTTAGGACCATATTAGTCCATATCGGGCGAAAGATATATATGGGAGCTATATCTAAATCTGAACCGATTTCAATCAAATTGTGCACACTTGACTATACTACTAATTTTACTCCTAGTTCAAAATTTCAAGCAAATTCGGCAATAAAACTGACTTCTGGGGCCATATAAGTCCATATCGGGCGAATGATATATATGGGAGCTATATCTAAATCTGAACCGATTTCAATTAAATTTTGTACACTTGACTATACGACTAAGTGTTATGTTTGTACAAAATTTCAAGCAAATAGGTATAAAACTCTGGCTGCTGGGTCCATATTAGTGCATATCGGGCGAAAGATATATATGAACCGATTTCTTCCAAAATCAATAGGGTTCTATTCTGACCCAAATTAGGAACATGTGCCAAATTTGAAGGCGATTGGACTTAAATTGCGATCTAGAATTTGATCACAAAAATGTGTTCACAGACAGACGGACATGGTTATATCGACTCAGGGACCCACCCTGAGCATTATTGCCAAAGACACCATGTGTCTATCTCGTCTCCTTCTGGGTGTTACAAACATATGCACTAACTTATAATACCCTGTTCCACAGGGTGGCGCATGGTATAAAAATGAAGAACGCAAGTTAAAATCTGACCAGCGGTCAGTGTTGCCAGTATTGGGGATTTTCCCCCAAATTGGGGATAAATTTTCATAAATAGAGGCATTTCTGAGTTGTGTACTTGGTGGGGAATTTCCATAAACTTGGGGTTTTTGTGTGAAGTTTTTGAGAAATTGGTTTAATTTTTTTAACAACATTTTATTTCTATAGAAAATTTTGTCAAAATTTTATTTGTAAAGAAAATGTTGTCAAAATTTTATCTCTATATATATTCTATATTGAAAATTTAGTCAAAATTTTATTTCTATACAGAAAAAATTTCCAAAGGAAACTATTGTATTTGATTCATGATGGTGGGTAATTAAGATTCGGCCCGGCCCAACTTACTGCTGTATATACTTGTTTTTTTTTTTTTTTTTTAATTAGTGTGCCACTATTTTGTTTCTGAATTTTCTGAATTCTCAATGTTGACACTAATGACAAGGGATTTGAAAGGTGTTATTAAGTCGACTATCTCTTAACTTATGCATGCATGCAGGGTTGTTGGCAAATTCATTAATACAAATGCAACTGGCAAAGCCAGTTTTAAAATCTCCTTTAATGCACAATGGGACATGAAAATCCACAAAACAGAGTAAATATAGGAAAGGCAAAATATGGGAATAGTAAGAGAGAAGTTCACCAATGTGGTATCACAATGGACTGAATAGTCTAAGTGAGCCTGATGCATCGGGCTGCCACCTAACCTAACCTAACCTAACATGGGAATAGTTCATAATTGTATAGAGCACCCATATAAACCGAACTCTAGATTTTACTTCTTGAGCCTCCTGGATAAGCAAGTTTCATCTGTACCGGTTAAAATTTGGTACTAATAACGCAAAAAATGGCTTATATCGGTTCATAATTATATATAACCCCTATATCAACCGACCACAGATTTCACTTCTAGGTCTCTAATTATAGCGGAAAATTTTTTTCAAATTGGATAGAAATTATTTATAGACTCCTCTAATTATACCGGTCAAGAACCGCACTGGACTAACTCCATGTGGATTAACTTACAATTTAAAAGAAAATGTTAAGAGGTTTTCAGATACCTTGCCATTGGCAAGTGTTATCACCACCCAAGTAATTCGATTGTGGATGACAGTCTTTAGTAGAAGTTGGGTCCATAGTGGAGGGTACATAATTTCACACAATAACACTTTTTGCAAGAAAATTGAATTGGACTTATGCCTGTAGTGAATCAAAATGGTACCCAAATTAGATGTTTCAGGAAATTTAATTAATTGATAATATTCGAACTTTCCCCACTGTGATATACAATACATCGCTCAGGAGACCCTACAAAACCAAGAGATAAATACTAGCACAATGAAAATCAAAATACATACACACTCATAGACAATACCCTAAACAAACACACACACACATGCATGCATTCTCAAGAACATTAAAAGTATCACACTTTCTTTTATTTAAGGACACAAGTCTTGAAACTCTTTTGCCTTGTCTATGTTTTCTGTTAATTTCTAAAGAAGCAAAAAAACCCCTACGTTTAAAATTTACCATTTGACACAAGAGAAGTTTTCAGGCTTAAAAGTGGTTTTGTTTATACACAGCAACTGGAGATGAGATGAATTGTCATCGTATTCGTCGATTCGTCGACGACACACAAAAATGACGGGAAAGACAAAACCTGGTTTCAAAAGTTTTTGATACCTTTGCAACTACTGACAATTGTGAGCAATTGAAACACAGCTGCAAATGCACGAGGCAATTTTAGTTGGTAATAAATGGTACAGATGGAGACAATAGGGCAAAATGTGGCCCATCACTCCTACACAAGCAGAAAAGGGACAAATGTTAACAATTTGTCAAATGAAAATAGGGGAATTAATTCAAAGACATACGAACCTAACAAAGGGGCGGAAAATTTCAAAGATGAGTGATCTAAATTCAATGGGAAGAACGTTTAAAATAATGATTATGAATTTTCTTTTAAATGAAATTTTCAAGATATGGGTCCTTAATATTGTGTAAATTGACCGTTTGACAGTGAAACACAACATCAAACGCGCATCAGTTTATTAACCAGTATTTCCAAAAAGATAAAGCTAAAAATTAACCCTTCAGTATTCAGCCTTATAGTAGATGGGTATGGAAGGAATTCATGCATTTATAAAATTGCCGTTGGTGAAATTTGAACCAGCGTTCTTTATTTTTTCATTCATAATAATAAATAACATCTCAGGAAGTAGTTGGAATGTCATGGCGTGGTGTCATATTAGGTTCATATCACAAACATATGAATAGAAGTTTAGATGCATCGTGTTCACTGGCGTTTGTGACTGAGTGTGCTAAGTCGTTCTGTTATGGTGCCAACAGACCCGCAACTTTAACCTAGCCTATAGAAATTTTCTATACAAATTTCTATAGAAATAAATTTGCTCCAGTCCGCAACTTTAACCTTGCCTATAGAAAATTGACAAATTTTGACTAAAGTTTGTAGAGAAATAAAATTTTGACAAAATTTTCTATAGACAAAAAAATTTTGACAAAATTTTATAGAGACATAAAAGTTTGACAAAATGTTATACAGACATAAAATTTTGACAAAATTGTCTAGAGAAATAAAATTTTGACAGAATTTTCTAGAGAAATAAAATTTTGACAACATTTTCTAGAGAAATAAAATTTTCACAAAATTTTCTAGAGAAATAAAATTTGGACAAAATTTTTTAGAGAAATAAAATTTTGACAAAATTTTCTATAGACAAAAAAATCTTCTTCTAGAGCAATAACATTTATAGAGAAATAAAATTTTGACAAAATTGTCTAGAGAAATAAAATTTTGACAAAATTTTCTAGAGAAATAAAATTTTTACAAAAGTTTCTAGAGAAATAAAGTTTCTAGAGAAATTTTGACAAAATTTTCTATAGACAAAAAAATTTTGACAAAATTTTATAGAGGCATAAAATCTTGACAAAATATTCTATAGACAAAAAAATTTTGACAAAATTTTCTAGAGAAATTAAATTTTGACAAAATTCTCTAGAGAAATAAAAATTTGACAAAATTTTCTAGAGAAATAAAATTTGGACAAAATCTTCTAGAGCAATAACATTTTGAAAACATTTTTTAGATAAATTTAATTTTGACAAAATTTTCTAGAGAAATAAAATTTTGACAAAATTTTCTAGAGAAATAAAGTTTCTAGAGAAATTTTGACATTTTTTATAAACAAAAAAATTTTGACAAAATCTTCTAGAGAAATAAAATTTTGACAAAACTTTCTAGAGAAATAAAATTTTGACAAAATTTACTAAAGAAATAAAATTTTGACAAAATCTTCTAGAGAAATAAAGTTTCTAGAGAAATTTTGACAAAATTTTCTATAGACAAAAAAATTTTGACAAAATTTTATAGAGGCATAAAATCTTGACAAAATATTCTATAGACAAAAAAATTTTGACAAAATTTTCTAGAGAAATAAAATTTTGACAAAAGTTTCCAGAGAAATAAAATTTTGACAAAATTTTCAAGAGAAATAAATTTTTGACACAATTTTCTAAAGAAATAAATTTTTGACAAAAGTTTCTAGAGAACTAAAATTTGGACAAAATCTTCTAGAGCAATAACATTTTGAAAATTTTTTTAGAGAAATTAAATTTTGACAAAAATTTCTAGAGGAATAAAATTTGGACAAAATCTTCTAGAGAAATAAAATTTTAAAAAAAATTTTTTAGAGAAATTAAATTTTGACAAAATTTTCTAGACAAATAAAATTGTGAAAAAAATTTTCTAGAGAAATAAAGTTTCTAGAGAAATTTTGACATTTTTTATAAACAAAAAAATTTTGACAAAATCTTCTAGAGAAATAAAATTTTGACAAAACTTTCTAGAGAAATAAAATGTTGACAAAATTTACTAAAGAAATAAAATTTTGACAAAATCTTCTAGAGAAGTAAAGTTTCTAGAGAAATTTTGACAAAATTTTCTATAGACAAAAAAATTTTGACAAAATTTTATAGAGGCATAAAATCTTGACAAAATATTGTATAGACAAAAACATTTTGACAAAATTTTCTAGAGAAATAAAATTTTGAAAAAATCTAGAGAAATAGAAATTTGACAAAATTTTCAATAGACAACAAAATTTGGACAAAATTTTATAGAGGCATAAAATCTTGACAAAATATTCTATAGACAAAAAAATTTTGACAAAATTTTCTAGAGAAATAAAATTTTGACAAAAGTTTCCAGAGAAATAAAATTTTGACAAAATCTTCTAGATAAATAAAATTTTGACAAAATTTTCTAGAGAAATAAAATTTTGACAAAATTTTCTAAAGAAATAAAATTTTGAAAAAATCTTCTAGAGAAATTAAATTTTGACAACATTTTCTAGAGAAATAAAATTTTGACAAAATATTCTAGAGAAATAAAATTTTGACAAAATTTTCTAGAGAAATAAAATTTTGACAAAATATTCTAGAGAAATTTTGAAAAAAATTTTTGACTATATTATATAGAGGCATAAAATCTTGACAAAATATTCTATAGACAAAAAAATTTTGACAAAATTTTCTAGAGAAATAAAATTTTGACAAAAGTTTCCAGAGAAATAAAATTTTGACAAAATCTTCTAAGAAATAAAATTTTGACAAAATTTTCTAGAGAAATAAAATTTTGACAAAATTTTCTAAAGAAATAAAATTTTGAAAAAATCTTCTAGAGAAATAAAATTTTGACAACATTTTCTAGAGAAATAAAATTTTGACAAAATATTCTAGAGAAATAAAATTTTGACAAAATTTTCTAGAGAAATAAAATTTTGACAAAATATTCTAGAGAAATTTTGAAAAAATTGTTTGACTATATTATATAGAGGCATAAAATCTTGACAAAATATTCTATAGACAAAAAAATTTTAACAATATTTTATAGAGGCATACAATCTTGATAAAATATTCTATAGACAAACAAATTTTGACAAAATTTTCTATATAAATACAATTTTGACAAAATTTTCTATAGACAAAAAATTTTGACAAAATTTTACAGAGGCATAAAATCTTGACAAAATATTCTATAGACAAAAAAATTTTGACAAAATTTTCTAGAGAAATTTTGACTAAATTTGGACAAAATTTTATAGAGGCATAAAATCTTGACAAAATATTCTATAGACAAAAAAATTTTGACAAAATTTTCTAGAGAAATAAAATTTTGACAAAAGTTTCCAGAGAAATAAAATTTTGACAAAATCTTCTAGAGAAATAAAATTTTGACAACATTTTCTAGAGAAATAAAATTTTGACAAAATTTTCTAGAGAAATAAAATTTTGACAAAATTTTCTAGAGAAATAAAGTTTCTGGAGAAGTTTTGACAAAATTTTCTATAGACAACAAAATTTGGACAAAATTTTATAGAGGCATAAAATCTTGACAAAATATTCTATAGACAAAAAAATTTTGACAAAATTTTCTAGAGAAATAAAATTTTGACAAAATTTTCTAGAGAAATAAAGTTTCTAGAGAAGTTTTGACAAAATTTTCTATAGACAACAAAATTTGGACAAAATTTTATAGAGGCATAAAATCTTGACAAAATATTCTATAGACAAAAAATTTTTGACAAAATTTTCTAGAGAAATAAAATTTTGACAAAAGTTTCCAGAGAAATAAAATTTTGATAAAATCTTCTAGAGAAATAAAATTTTGACAAAATCTTCTAGAGAAATAAAATTTTGACAAATTTTTCTAGAGAAATAAAATTTTGACAAAATTTTCTAGAGAAATAAAATTTTGACAAAATTTTCTAGAGAAATAAAGTTTCTAGAGAAGTTTTGACAAAATTTTCTATAGACAACAAATTTCGACAAAATTTTATAGAGGCATAAAATCTTGACAAAATATTCTATAGACAAAAAAATTTTGACAAAATTTTCTAGAGAAATAAAATTTTGACAAAAGTTTCCAGAGAAATAAAATTTTGACGAAATCTTCTAGAGAAATAAAATGTTGACAAAATTTTCTAGAGAAATAAAATTTTGACAAAATTTTCTAAAGAAATAAAATTGTGACAAAATCTTCTAGAGAAATAAAATTTTGACAACATTTTCTAGAGAAATATAATTTTGACAAAATATTCTAGAGAAATAAAATTTTGACAAAATTTTCTAGAGGAATAAAATTTTGACAAAATATTCTAGAGAAATTTTGAAAAAGTTGTTTGACTATATTATATAGAGGCATAAAATCTTGACAAAATATTCTATAGACAAAAAAATTTTAACAATATTTTATAGAGGCATAAAATGTTGATAAAATATTCTATAGACAAACAAATTTTGACAAAATTTTCTAGATAAATACAATTTTGACAAAATTTTCTAGAGGCATACAAATTTGAAAAACAAAACATTTTTGAGCAAAAACGTCAAAATAAAATTATATAAATTTAGATTTTTGGTAAATTTCAAATTTTGGTAAATCATTGTTGACACGATTGGCACCCATCGGAGAGTTAAAAAATGGTGTGCTTTTTTTCATAAATTCAAAAATTTGTGACAAAATTTTATAGAGGCAAAACTTTCTAGATAAATAAAATTTTGACAAAATTTTCAAGAGGAATATAATTTTGACAAAATTTTCTAGAGAAATAAAATTTGGACAATATTTTCTAGAGAAACAAAATTTTGACAAAATTTTCTAGAGGTATAAAATTTTGACAAAATTTTCTAGAGGCATAAAATATAAAAAAAAACAAAACATTTTTGAACAAAAACTTCAAAATAAATTTTAATAAATTTGGTAGATTTTTGGTAAAATTTTCTTAAAATTTTGGTAAATTATTTTTTACACGATTGGCAACCGTGCTTACCACCCATCGGAGAGTTAAAAAATTGAGTGCTTTTTTCATACATTCAAAAATATGTTGACAAAAGTTTCTAGAGAAATAAAATTTTGACAAAATTTTCTAGAGGCACAAAATTTTGACAAAATTTTCTAGATAAATAAAATTTTGACAAAATTTTGTTAGAGGCACAAAATTTTGACAAAATTTTCTAGAGGCATAAAATGTTGACAAAATTTTCTAGGCATAAAATTTTGAAAAAAAAAAATTTTTTTGAACAAAAACGTCAAAATAAAATTTTATAAATTTGGTAGATTTTTGGTAAAATTTTCTTCAAAATTTGGTAAATTATTTTTGACACGATTGGCAACCGTGCTTACCACCCATCGGAAAGTTTAAAAATTGTGTGCTTTTTTCATAAATTTTTGAATTATGTTTTTCGTTAAGTTTTGAAAAACCGGTTGAACCGGGTATTTCGGTTATTTGTTTCAAAACGCCGTTCATCGATTTTTGAAAATATTCAATTTTTTTTTTGAACCAAGAAAACACCACTTTCAATCACTTTATCTGGAACCTTACGAATTTCCCCGATTTTCAATTTCCCCGATTTTTATTGACAAAAAAAAAAACGGTTATTAAAAAAAAACATGTTCATTGGTGATGTTCCTATGGCATCGATTCCCATCAATTTAAAGTTTCTCCTTAATCAAATTCAAAAAGAATTAGATTTGGCTTTCAAGATTATGTGCCTTCATAAAATCCGGTTGAACCAGTTATGTAGGTTAACTGTCAAAAAAAAGTTCACCGGTTTTTATACCCTCCACCATAGGACGGGGTGTATATTAACTTTGTCATTCCGTTTGTAACACATCGAAATATTGACCCCATAACGTATATATATTCTGGGTCGTGGTGAAATTCTGAGTCGATCTGAGCATGTCCGTCCGTCCGTCCGTCTGTTGAAATCACGCTAACTTCCTAACGAAACAAGCTATCGACTTGAAACTAGGCACAAGTAGTTGCTATTGATGTAGATCGAATGCTAATTCAAATGGGCCATATCGGACCTCTTTTACGTATAGCCCCCATATAAAGGGAGCGTCTAAGAGAAGCATATTTCATCCGATTCGGCTGAACTTTGGTACATGGTGTTGGTATATGGTCTCTAACAACCATGCAAGAATTGGTCCACATCGGTCCATAATTATATATAGCCCCCATATAAACCGATCCCCAGATTTGGCTTGCGGAGCCTCAAAGAGAAGCAAATTTCATCCGATCCGACTGAAATTTGATACATGGTGTTGGTATATGGTCTCTAATAACCATGCAAAAATTATTCCACATCGGTCCATAAAGAGAAGCAAATTACATCCGATCCGCCTGAAATTTGGTACATGATGTTGGTATATGGTCTCTAACAACCATGCAAAAATTGGTCCAGATCGGTTCATAATGATTTAATATATACCATGGTGTTAAGAGGTTTTAAGATACCTTGCCATCGGCAAGCGTTAGCGCAACTTAATTAATTTGATTGTGGATGGCAGTGTTTAGAAGAAGTTTCTTCGCAATCCATGGTGGAGGGTACATAACCTTCGGCCTGGCCGAACTTACGGCCGTATATACTTGTTGAATATAGCACGGTTGAATTTTTCTGTGGCAACGTTTCTCATGCTAATCAATTTAAAGTTTCTCCGTAATAAAATTCAATAAAATTAGACTTCGAATTTGAATTAGTTATATCGGTTATTTTAATTTTAAAGAAAACGTCCATCGGTTTTTGAAAATAGCCCGGTTTGTTTAAAAACGTAAAAAACGAATTTCGAAAACCATTCCATTTTCTCAAAAACCTAAATTATCATAATTAGGACACCTAGTGGCGTATAAAAACCAGTTGAATGGGTTATGTCGGCTATTTGTTAAAGAAAAACGTTCTCCGGTTTTTGAAAATGGCCCGGTTTTTTATTTTTTAAAATTACTAACAATTTGCATTCCACAAGCAGTTGCAGAAAACCTTACGAATTGAAAAGTTTTTTTTATAAGATTCCTTTAGAAAACCTTCTTATATCTAGAACTCTATTTTATCTCTATAGGAATTTGGATACTAGACTGGGTAATTGTTTTTTTTTATTACTTTGTAATTTGCCAACTGCTAGTGTGTTTAACATTCCAAAATCCTCGTTTATTTCGAAAAATGTAAATCCCTTAGAGAAAAAGAGGAAACTAGTTGTCCAGTATTGTATGATTACAAGGTAACCCCCAACGTAAGGACTCCCTCAAGGATATTCTGCAAATGTGTAATCTCCAAGTGTCATGTCATATTTGCAACAATTGTTTTACAAGCTCCCTTGGTATGCTTTTCGGCAACACCGATGGCAAGCAACAGCAGCAGTTTGCTAGTAAACCCATATGCAAAATAATTGTGACTACAAAGGATACATCCCAGAGATGGTTTGTTGTGTATGTGTGTGTGTCACATATCATCACACATATATTTGTGTGTCTCTTGAATGACGTTAGTGTATGCAGCAATATATAAATGTCTATGTTTTACACTAAAATGTTATGTAGCCTTGAGAGAAATTGTTTTATGTTTTTGATTCACTTTTCTTATCCTTTGAGCTGTGGTCCAAGAAAAAGTTCCCACTTTTTGACGGATTTTTATTTGTTTTCACTTGAACATTCATTGTCATAGTGAGTTGGGAGTGTGTATGTGGTAAAATGATAACTGTCCTTAGTTTGTTCTGATTTATTGTACATATAAATTTGAATATGTAATGAAATGGGATTTCTTATTCACTTTCGTATTTCCATTTATTTTTTTTTTTTTATATATAGTGCAAAAAAATTCAATTTTAAAAATTAAAAAAACATTTGATGCACTTTTACTTTTAATTTTTATACCCTGTCCCACACTGTGGAGCAGGGTATTATAAATTAGTGCATATGTTTGCAACACCCAGAAGGAGACGAGATAGACATATGGTGTATTTGACTATAATGCTCAGGGTGGGTCCCAGAGTCGATCTGGCCATGTCTGTCTGTCTGTGAACATATTTTTGTGATCAAAGTCTAGGCCGCAGTCTTAGTCCAATTGACTTCAAATTTGGCACAAGTTTCTGTTTTGGGTCTAAATAGAACCCTATTGGTTTTGCAAGAAATCAGTTCAGACGTAGATATAGCTTCCATATATATATTTTGCCCGATATGAACTTATATGGACCCCGAAGCCAGAGTTTTATCCTACTTTTCTCAAAATTTTGCGCAAACACAACAATTGGTCGTGTCGTCAAGTGTGGGAAATTTGATTGAAATCGGTTCGGATTTTGATATAGCTTCCATATATATCTTTCGCCCGATATACACTTATATTGCCCCAGAAGCCAGAATTTTACCCCAATTGGGTTGACATTTTGCACAAGCAGAATAATTAGTTTTGTAGTAATCTATATATATAAAATTCAAATTATGTTTGTTTATTTGTTTGTTTGTTTGTTTGTTTATTTGTATGTTCCGGGTTGGCGCGAAAACGGCTGAACCGATTTACTTGAAACTTTCAGAGATCGTGGGGGCACTCATGTGCTGAAAATAGGGTACCTCATTTTTTGACATATGGTCGCGGAGAGGAACCTACCCTTTGTCCGACTTTTTGAAAATTAGACCAAAGTTGACCGATTTGCTTGAAATTTTCATTGAAGATTGGGGTTGGCATCTAGGCAAAGATCCGCTACTTTTTATTTCGATATTTAGTGGCGGAGAGGGGCCTCCCCTTTGTTCGACTTTTTTTTAAGTACAGTGAAAAAACTAAAATTCTCTAAATTATCTGAGATTTACAGAGAACATGTGGTGAGGTTATGGAATTAATATGGGGTACCCGATGATTTCATATGTGGATGGGGAGGGGGACCTCCCCCTTGCCCTACTTTTTGAAACTTGGAACAAAATTATGCGATTTGCTTGAAATTTTCATTGAATGTTGGGGTTGGCATCTAGACAAAAATCCGCTACATTATTTTTCGATATTTGGTCGGGGAGGGGGACCACCCCTTTGCCCGAATTTTTTTGTTTGAAAGTACAAACAAAACTAAACTCCCCCGACTGAAATTTTACGGAAAAATGGGTTATGAAATTTATATCAGGTTCTCGATTTTTTAATAAAAATAAAAGGGCATAGGGAGACATCCGCTTCTCTTAAGTACATACAGAGAAAAAATTAAACTTTTACCGAGTTACTTGAAATTTACAGAGGACTGGGGAGAGGTTACGGTATTAACAGTTGATACCTGATTTTGTGATATTTGGACGGAAGAGAGGCCGCCCCTTTAGGCTTATAATTTGCTTGATATTTTCTAGGACGTTTACAAAAGATACGCTACATCACTTTTCGATATTTAGTCGGGGAGGAGGTCGTCCTCTAAAACTGCAAAAAAAAAACAACAATTCTTAAGTTATCTTGAAATTTACAAAGGCAGTGGGGGAAGGTTATGAACGAAGAGGCAACCTTCCTTGCCCCACACTTGAAGGAAAGTTTCAAGAATTTTCAGGGAAGGTTAGGGGTGCTCTTCACTACGGTGTTTGTCGATATTGTATCGGGGAAAGTGATGTCCCTTTAAAACAATAGAGCAAAATTTGAACATCGCCGATCTACTTGAAATTTACAGGGAGTGGGAGGAGGTGATTAAATTTATACATGATTTTTAAATTAGTATATGATTTTTCGATATCTGGTTGGGGAAGGGGAAAATTGAAATAAACTTTGTCGATTTACTTCGATAGAATTTATAGGGACCATTGAGTAGTTGCGAAATTAATATAGGGTACGTGATAGTCCGATATCAGGTCGGAGTGGAGCGAAGGTGGGGGAGGGTTCCCTTTTGTCCGTTTTTTTTTTTTTCTTAAATTGAAAGTAGAGGGTTGTCCGTAAATGGGAACTCGGTATATAATTTTATGATTTGTGCACAGGCTTCTGCCAGACTTCTTTTTAGTAAAGAACTTAAATTTACATGAAATTGGCAGCCAACGTAGAGGGTGCATCATTTTCCAAAATTTAGCAAATGTTAATGTGGTAAAATTTGTTACTATTTTTGCTTTTTCCGATTTATTGGATGGGAAACAGTAATTCTTTGTATGTTATTATAATATAGAGCATAATTTTCAGATATGTTGAGGAGAAGGATACCTTTCCTTGACAAACCACACTTAAAATTCACAAGAAATATAGAAGAAGGAACACCTTCTCCCGCCGTATTTGCACCTATAAACGAAAAATCAAGTAGTCCCATTTGTTTAAAAGAATTCAAATCTTTTCGAATTTGTTTTCAGCACCAAGGATATAGTTGACTAAGTTAACGCAAAATATTCCTCCAAATATGCTTCGGAAGGCGCAGCGAAGCGGGCCGGGTTACGCTAGTGTGTAATAAATTTGATTGAAATCGGTTCAGATTTTGATATAGCTCCCATATATATTTCGCCCGATATTCACTAATATGACCACAGGGGCCAAAGTAGTATTCTGATTTACGTGAAATTTCGCACAGGGAGTAGATTAAAATTCTACCTATGCTTATTAAATTTGGTTTAAATCTGTTCAGATTTAGATATAACTTCCATATATATGTTTTTTCCGATGGCCAAAATACCCAAATTTGTTCTTATAAAATCGCCACTGCCAAGTTGAAAACTTGTAAAAATGACTCGAAGGTTAGGTTAGTGGCAGCCCGATATTTCAGGCTCACTTAGACTATTCAGTCCATTGTGATACCACAGTGGTGATCTTCTTTCTTATTACTAAGTGCTGGCCGATTCCATGATAAGCTCAATGACAAGGGACCTAATTTTTTTAGCCGAGTCCGAACGACGTTCCACATTGCAGTGAAACCACTTAGAGAAGCTTTGAAACCATCAGAAATGTCACCAGCATTACCGAGGTGGGATAATCCACCGCTGAAAAACTATATATACCAAATTTTTATGCATGGCTGCAGGTCGAGTCAAAACTAATCTACCAAATTTTGGAGATAATTTTACCAAAAAAAAAATTTATAAAACATTTTTTCAAAAATTTAA
The DNA here is from genome assembly GCF_050003625.1 of Haematobia irritans. Classification (NCBI taxonomy): domain Eukaryota; kingdom Metazoa; phylum Arthropoda; class Insecta; order Diptera; family Muscidae; genus Haematobia; species Haematobia irritans. The sequence goes on from NC_134397.1 coordinate 20,963,812, forward strand.
TTTCTATGGAAAATGTTGTCAAAATTTTATTTTTATAGACAATTTTGTCAAAATTTCATTTCTATAGAAATTCTGTCACAATTTTGTTTCTATTTTGTCACAATTTTATTTCTATCGAAAATTTTGTCAATATTTTATTTCTATAGAAAATTTTGTTAAAATTTTATTTATATAGAAAAATTTGTCAAAATTTTATTTATATAGAAAATTTTGTCACAATTTTATTTATATAGAAAATTTTGTCACAATTTTGTTTCTATAGAAAATTTTGTCACAATTTTATTTCTATAGGTTTTTAAATCAAAAATTTTATTTCTATAGAAAATTTTGTCAAAATTTTATTTCTATAGGTTTTTAAATCAAAAATTTTATTTCTATAGAAAATTTTGTCAAAATTTTATTTCTATAGGTTTTTAAATCAAAAATTTTATTTCTATAGAAAATTTTGTCACAATTTTTTATTTCTATAAAAAAATTGTCACATTTTATTTCTATAGAAAATTTTGTCATAATTTTATTTCTATAGAAATTTTTGTCAACATTTTATTTCTGTAGATAATTTGGCACAATTTTATTTCTATAGAAATTTTTGTCAACATTTTATTTCAGTAGACAATTTTGTCACAATTTTATTTCTGTAGACAATTTTGTCACAATTTTATTTCTATAGACAATTTTGTCAAAATTTTTTTTCTATAGAAAATTTTGTCAAAATTTTATTTCTATAGGTTTTTAAATCAAAAATTTTATTTCTATAGAAAATTTTGTCAAAATTTTATTTCTATAGGTTTTTAAATCAAAAATTTTATTTCTATAGAAAATTTTGTCACAATTTTTTATTTCTATAAAAAAATTGTCACATTTTATTTCTATAGAAAATTTTGTCATAATTTTATTTCTATAGAAATTTTTGTCAAAATTTTCTTTCTGTAGATAATTTGGCACAATTTTATTTCTATAGAAATTTTTGTCAACATTTTATTTCAGTAGACAATTTTGTCACAATTTTATTTCTGTAGACAATTTTGTCACAATTTTATTTCTATAGAAATTTTTTTAAAATTATATTTATATAGAAAATTTTGTCAAAATTTTATTTCATTAGAAATAAAATTTAAAAAAAAAAATTTTGTCACAATTTAATTTCTATAGAAAATTTTGTCAAAATTTTGTTTCTATAGAAAATTTGTTAAAATTTTATTCCTATAGAAAATGTTTTAAAATTTTTCTTTTCTATAGAACATTTGTCAAAATTTTATTTCTATAGAACATTTCGTCAAGATTTTATTTCTATAAAAAATGTTGTCAATTTTTTTTCTACAGAAAATTTTCCCAAAGTTTTATTTTGTATAGAAAATTTTCCCAAAATTTTATTTCTGTAGAAAATTTTGTCAAAATTTTTTTTCTATAGAAAATTTTGTCACAATTTTATTTCTATAAAAAAATGTTGTCACAATTTTATTTCTTTAAAATAATATTGTCAAAATTTTATTTCTATAGAAAATTTTGTCAAAATTTTGTTTCTGTAGAAAATTGTTTTAAAATGTTATTTCTATAGAAAATTTTGTCCAAATTTTATTTCTATAGAATTTTTTTTTCATAATTATATTTCTATAGAAAATTTTGTCAAAATTTTATTTTTATAGAAAATTTTGTCAAAATTTTATTTCTGTAAAAAATATAGAAAATTTTGTCAACATTTTATTTCTATAGAAAATTTTGTCAAAATTTTGTTTCTATAGAAAATTTTGTCGTAATTTTATTTCTATAGAAAATTTTCTCACAATTTTATTTCTATAGAAAATTTTGTCAAAATTTTGTTGCTATAGAAAATTTTGTCGCAATTTTATTTCTATAGAAAATTTTGTCAACATTTTATTTCTATAGAAAATTTGTCACAATTTTATTTCTATAAAAAAATTTTGTCACAATATTATTTCTATACAAAAATTTTGTCAAAATCTTATTTCTATAGAAAGGTTGTTAAAATTTTATTTCTAGAGAAATTTTTATCAACTTTTTTTTCTATAGAAAATTTTGTCAAAATTTTGTTTCTATAGAAAATTTGTTAAAATTTTATTTCTATAAAAAATTTTGTCAATATTTTATTTCTAGAGAAAATTTGTTAAAATTTTATTTCTAGAGAAATTTTTATCAACATTTTATTTCTATAGAAAATTTTGTCAAAATTTTGTTTCTATAGAAAATTTGTTAAAATTTTATTTCTATAGAAAGTTTTGTCACCATTTTATTTCTATAGAAAATTTTGTCAAAAATGTATTTCTATAGAAAATTTTTTCAATATTTTTTGTTCTATAGAACATTTCGTCAAGATTTTATTTCTATAGAAAATGTTGCCAAAATTTTATTTCTATAGAAAATTTTCCCAAAATTTTGTTTCTATAGAAAATTTTCTCGAAATTGAAATCGGTTTATATTTAGATATAGCTTCCATGTCTTTCCCATTTGGGCAAAAATGTCCAAAATTCCCACATTTTCCGTATAAAAAATAGCCACTGCTGAAAAACTTGTAAAAATGTCTCCAATTTACCTATACTTCCAATACATATATATATATATATATATCGATCGATAAATCATAAATAAACTTTTGCGAAGTTGCCTAAAAATTACTTCAGATTTAAATGTTTTCCATATTTTGTTACTAACATTGTGTTCCACCCCAGGGCAGCCGACTTAAATTTAAAGTCTATAAATTTTGTAGAACTCGAACAAATTTTATCCAGATCGGGTCTGATTTAAATATGTGTATTTGGAAACATAGACCTATATAAATGGCAGCCTACACATTGGACGGATTGGATATGCTATCGAAAATGTGGACCTACAAAGTGGTGCAGGGTATTATATAGTCGGCTCCGCCCGAATTTAATTATAATTGTATTTTAACGTTAATTCTGATTTTAATTTTGATTTTATTTTAATTTTGATTTTAGTTGTAAAATAAATTAAATCTTTAAATATTTTTCATTAAACTAAATTAATTTATCTCTTTCTTATCTCTTTAACTTCATTAGCAATTGTCTGCAATTCATTTTGATATCACTTGGAATTTTGCCTTATTTTAAATTGTCCAAAGAAATCCAATTAGGAAAATTTATAAAATAAACAACAATATTTGTAAAGCGTATGGGGGGGGAGGGTGGAAAACAGAAAGTAAGGCAATGAAATTCTCCAATAGAGCTACTGGAATTGTTGTAATTAAATTTGTCGAATAATTGACAAAATTACTGACGACATGACAACATGACAGCCAGATAGGCCAACATTATTTGAAAGCCCTCAAATCACCGTTTAAAGAAGGGGTAGACAAAAGAAGGATGGAAATGGTAGGCAGGCTTTTAAAGGACTGATAAAGAATGTTGACAATGAAAATTTTCATTAACACACCGTGAAAGAAAGGGATTCTAAGGACACACAGGCGGCATGCCTGACTCGCTGGATGATGACCAACGAAAACGGAGAAAACAATATTAAATTATTTGTAAGGATTGTGAAATGTCATGGTAGCAAGATAGCAATAATGTAAGGGAGGAATATATGCGTATTAAAGGATTTCATTCTTTTCGGCGATTTTCGCTGATTTACTGTGGAACAATATACTCAGAGTAGTTTACATGGAACTTGTATCAGAGTTTAAATTTTAAAATTAAAATGTATAATGAAATAGGTCAGTCCAGGTTTTTATTTTTAGAAATTTTGTAATTAATCAAATTAGCAATAGATCCATAATAAAAGAGAAGATTATAAAAAAACAAGTATATACAGCAGTAAGTTCGGCCGGGCCGAATCTTAAATACCCACCACCTTGAATCAAATATAATAGTTTCCTTTGAAAATTTCAGGGGGGTTTGATGACAGATATTTTCCCAAGCAGATCTGTTCAAGCAGTACGCTTCTCGACGGTAAATGTAAAGATTTTATCTATAAAGATTCTGGATTCATAAGAACCATTTTTTTATTTGAGTTTTAGACGAATCATAAACATCTCGTGTAAGTGTGCAAGAAAATGATGAAATAACACCTTGATTTGAAATCTAAAATCTGTAGATTGTTACCCCAAATATTTAAATGATTACGAGAAGTAAAATCTGGAAATTTTACATTCAGTTTCAAGCAATTTTCCTCAAGATCTGAAATAGGTCTATATGGAGGCCTTACCAAATGGACCGATAAAAACTAAATCATATATACTTTTTTGTGGGTCTAATATGCCAGTATTTTTTTAATTTGTGGCACATCGGATAAAAACTACAATTTCTAGAAACTGTACGAGTTAAATCGGGAGATCGCTCTAATGGGGTCTATGCCAAAAACATGGAGGAACACACACAGTCACAGTCAGAACATCAAATTGTAGTTCTAGAATCTAGACTAGGGCTGCCAATTTTGCCGATTTATTGGCATTTTGACGATTTTTTACTCAAAAAATAACAAATGCCGATTTTCCGATTTTTGCACCAAAAATGACGATATTAGCTCGGTTAAAAAATTTGGACTAGAAGCAGTTCGTTTACACATTTAGAGCCACCAAAATTTTATTTCTATAGAAAATTTTGTCAAAATTTTATTTCTATAGCAAATTTTGTCAAAATTTTATTTCTATAGAAAATTTTTGTCAAAATTTTATTTCTATAGAAAATTTCGGCAAAATTTTATTTTTATAGAAAATTTTGTCAAAATTTTATTTCTATAGAAAATTTTGTTAAAATTTTATTTCTACAGAAATAGTTGTCAAAATTTTATTTCTGTAGAAAATTTCGGCAAAATTTTATTTCTATAGAAAATATTGTCAAAATTTTATTTTTATAGAAAATTTCGGCAAAATATTACTTCTATTGAAAATTTGGTAAAAATTTTATTTCTATACAAAATTTTGTCAAAATTTTATTTCTATAGAAAATTTTGTTAAATTTTTATTTCTACAGAAATAGTTGTCAAAATTTTATTTCTGTAGAAAATTTCGGCAAAATTTTATTTCTATAGAAAATATTGTCAAAATTTTATTTTTATAGAAAATTTCGGCAAAATATTACTTCTATAGAAAATTTTGTCAAAATTTTATTTCTATAGAAAATTTTGTAAAAATTTTATTTCTATAGAAAATTTTGTCAAAATTTTATTTCTATAGAAAATTTTGTTAAAATTTTATTTCTACAGAAATAGTTGTCAAAATTTTATTTCTGTAGAAAATTTCGGCAAAATTTTATTTCTATAGAAAATATTGTCAAAATTTTATTTTTATAGAAAATTTCGGAAAAATATTACTTCTATAGAAAATTTGGTAAAAATTTTATTTCTATAGAAAATTTTGTCAAAACTTTATTTCTATAGAAAATTTTGTTAAATTTTTATTTCTACAGAAATAGTTGTCAAAATTTTATCTCTGTAGAAAATTTCGGCAAAATTTTATTTCTATAGAAAATATTGTCAAAATTTTATTTTTATAGAAAATTTCGGCAAAATATTACTTCTATAGAAAATTTTGTCAAAATTTTATTTCTATAGAAAATTTTGTAAAAATTTTATTTCTATAGAAAATTTTGTCAAAATTTTATTTCTATAGAAAATTTTGTCACAATTTTATTTCTATAGAAAATTTTGTAAAAATTTTATTTCTATAGAAAATTTTGTTAAAATTTTATTTCTGCAGAAATAGTTGTCAAAATTTTATTTCGGTAGAAAATTTCTGCAAAATTTCATTTCTATAGAAAATGTTGTCAAAATTTTATTTTTATAGAAAATTTCGGCAAAATATTACTTCTATAGAAAATTTTGTCAAAATTTTATTTCTATAGAAAATTTTGTAAAAATTTTATTTCTATAGAAAATTTTGTCAAAATTTTATTTCTATAGAAAATTTTGTTAAAATTTTATTTCTACAGAAATAGTTGTCAAAATTTTATTTCTGTAGAAAATTTCGGCAAAATTTTATTTCTATACAAAATATTGTCAAAATTTTATTTTTATAGAAAATTTCGGCAAAATATTACTTCTATAGAAAATTTTGTCAAAATTTTATTTCTATAGAAAATTTTGTAAAAATTTTATTTCTATAGAAAATTTTGTCAAAATTTTATTTCTATAGAAAATTTTGTTAAAATTTTATTTCTACAGAAATAGTTGTCAAAAATTTATTTCTGTAGAAAATTTCGGCAAAAGTTTATTTCTATAGAAAATATTGTCAAAATTTTATTTTTATAGAAAATTTCGGCAAAATATTACTTGTATAGAAAATTTTGTAAAAATTTTATTTCTATAACAAATTTTGTAAAAATTTTATTTCTATAGAAAATTTTGTCAAAATTTTATTTCTATAGAAAATTTTGTCAAAATTTTGTTTCTACAGAAAATTTTGTCAAAATTTTATTTTTATAGAATATTTCGGCAAAATTTTATTTCTATAGATTTTTTTTTTTCAAAATTTTATTTCTATAGAAAATTTCGACAAAATTTTATTTCTATAGAAATTTTTTTCAAAATTTTATTTCTATAGAAAATTTTGTTAAAATTTTGTTTCTACAGAAAATTTTGTCAAAATTTTATTTCTATAGAAAATTTTGTCAAAATTGTATTTCTATAGAAAACTTTGTCAAAATTTTATTTCTATAGAATTTTTTTTCAAAATGTCAATATTTTATTTCTATAGAAATTTTTTTCAAAATTTTATTTCTATAGAAAATTTTTTTAAAATTTTGTTTCTACAGAAAATTTTGTAAAAATTTTATTTCTATAGAAAATTTCGGCAAAATTTTATTTCTATAGGATTTTTTTTCAAAATGTCAATATTTTATTTCTATAGAAAATTTTGTCAAAATTTTATTTCTATAGAAAATTTTTTTAAAATTTGGTTTCTACAGAAAATTTTGTCAAAATTTTATTTCTATAGAAAATTTCGGCAAAATTTTATTTCTATAGAATTTTTTTTCAAAATGTCAATATTTTATTTCTATAGAAAATTTTTTTAAAATTTTATTTCTATAGAAAATTTTGTCAAAATTTTATTTCTATAGAAAATTTTGTCAAAATTTTATTTCTATAGAAAATTTTGTCAAAATTTTATTTCTATAGAAAATTTTGTCAAAATTTTTATTTCTATAGAAAATTTTGTCAAAATTTTATTTCTATAGAAAATTTTGTCAAAATTTTATTTCTATAGAAAATTTGGTCAAAATTGTATTTCTATAGAAAATTTCGGCAAAATAATATTTCTATAGAAAATGCTTTCAAAATTGTATTTCTATAGAAAATTTTGTCAAAATTTTATTTCTATAGAAAATTTTGTCAAAATTGTATTTCTATAGAAAATTTCGGCAAAATAATATTTCTATAGAAAATTTTGTCAAAATTTTATTTCTATAGAAAATGCTTTCAAAATTGTATTTCTATAGAAAATTTTGTCAAAATTTTATTTCTATAGAAAATTTCTATAGAATTTTTTTTTTCAAAAATTTATTTCTATAGAAAATTTCGGCAAAATTTTATTTTTATAGAAAATTTTGTCAAAATTTTATTTTTATAGGAAATTTTGTCAAAATTTTATTTTTATAGAAAATTTTGTCAAAATTTTATTTTTATGTATAGTTGTGTTAATTTTCTGTTCTTTATATGAAATAAATATTTTTGTTTTTAACCAAAAATGAGTTTGGTTTTAATATTATTAACATTGCAGATTTGTTGACGATTTTTAAAATGGAAGTGAAGATGTAGACCCCAAATCGGAGGGCCGTTTTGTAAGGGGGCTATATTAGAAAACGTGGCCATATACAATATATTCGGCACACCTCTTTATGGGCCTAGAATACTTCTAGATTTCCAATTTCAGGCAAATTGGATAAAAAGTACGGATTCTAGAAGCCCAAGAAATAAAATTGGGAGATATGTCTATATGGGGTCTATATCAAAACAGGGGCCGGTATTAACCGTTTTCGGCACACCTCTTTATGGTCCTAGAATAACTCTAGATTTCCAATTTCAGGCAAATTGGATAAAAAGTACGGATTCTAGAAGCCCAAGAAATAAAATCAGGAGATAGGTCTATATGGAGGCCATATCAAAACATCGTCCGATAATCACCATTTTCAGCACACCTCTATATGGTCCTAAAATACCTCTAGATTTCCAATTTCAGGCAAATTGGACAAAATAATACGGATTCTAGAAGCCCAAAAGTGAAATCTGGAGATCGGTTTATATGGGAGCTATATCAAAATCTGGACCGATATGGCCAATCTTCGAACTTGCCTGTGTGCAGACAAAAGACGATTCTGTGCCAAATTTCAGGACGATAGCTCTATTATTGAAGACTCTAGCATGATTACAACAGACAGACAGACGGTCAGACGGACATGCTTATATCGTCTTAGAATTTCTCCTGATCAAGAATATATATACTTTATATAGTCGGAAAACGACATTTCGATGTGTTACAAACGGAATGACAAACTTAACATTCTATGGTGGTGGGTATAAACAAAAAACTTAACTCAAACTCAAAGAAATTAAGGGTTCTGAATATAATTCCAAAAAATATTGGACAAAGAAAGGACAAATTATAAAAACACAGATCCCGATTTTATAGAAATATCTCCCTTCAATTTCCAACAAAAAAAAATCTTGCACCACTGTCTATTTATCCAATCAAAAATTTCTTCAAAATTCTTGCCCTTTCAGATATGGCTGATGATGATGATGTTGGCAACGGCTATGGTGGTAATTAAAATTTTCTACAGAAATGACTTTGGCCGAATTTCGTAGAATTTTAATAAACAATTCACGAACAATGTCAATCAAATATGATACAAACCATCAAACAAACAACCAAGAGAGCAGAGTAACAGGCAAAAGAAGTGGACGGGAAGACATGGTAAAACTCTATTTTCTTATTTTCGGCTATGATCCCAAAAAATTGAAATCAAATTAAGAACAATTAAAACAATTCGAAACAATTTGACAAGTGTAGCAATAGCGGTAGCAATTTCCAAGGTCCATCCTTTCGAAATTTAGTGAATTAACACAAGTGATTCCTAAGTTGTGGCAATTGTGGTGCTGTATGACCTAATTAAATAAACGGTTTAGCAATTAGTAAAACTTTCTATGTTTCTGGGAGAGTTTTTCGGGGGGACATAATAAATTTCCAATTAGTGGTATTTGAGTTTGAGTTAATTTCATAAAAAAAAACGAAAAACGAAAACAAACTCAAATTTAAGAAACTCATTCAAATGGCCCATGGCAATGCTAATTGCAAGCAATTAAATCGAGCCTATAAATCAATGTGGATTCCTCCGAAATGTCATCTCTTATGGATAAATGGAAATTTCTTAGAGAAAACTTTTAATCGAAGAGATTATAGTGAAATTATAAAAAAAATTGATTAACATTACTTAATATTTACATTTCCAATCAAAAGAAATTAGCATTTTATTTTTTGTGTAAATTAAATATTTGATGTAAAATTTTAGTGGCATCTCAGCGAAAAACTGTGACAAGACCCTTTTGAACCCAACTTAACTTCATCAAGGGAGTTCTTCTGCATTGGACCAACCACAACAAAATTTCCACTTCTAATTTTTTATACCCTCCACCATAGGATGGGGGTATATTAACTTTGTCATTCCGTTTGTAACACATCGAAATATTGCTCTAAGACCCCATAAAGTATATATATTCTGGGTCGTGGTGAAATTCTGAGTCGATCTGAGCATGTCCGTCCGTCCGTCTGTTGAAATCACGCTAACTTCCGAACGAAACAAGCTATCGACTTGAAACTTGGCACAAGTAGTTGTTATTGATGTAGGTCGGATGGTATTGAAAATGGGCCATATCGGTCCATTTTTACGTATAGCCCCCATATAAACGGACCCCCAAATTTGGCTTGCGATTGCTCTAAGAGAAGCAAATTTCATCCGATGCGGCTGAAATTTGGTTCATGGTGTTAGTATATGGTCTCTAACAACCATGCAAAAATTGGTCCATATCGGTCCATAATTACATATAGCCCCCATATAAACCTATCCCCCGATTTGGCTTGCGGAGCCTCTAAGAGAACCAAATTTCCTCCGATCCGGCTGAAATTTGGTACATGGTGATAGTATATGGTCTCTAACAACCATGCAAAAATTGGTCCACATCGGTCCATAATTATATATAGCCCCCATATAAACCGATGCCCCGATGTGGTTTGCGGAGCCTCTAAGAAAACCAAATTTCCTCCGATCCGGCTGAAATTTGGTACATGGTGATAGTATATGGTCTCTAACAACCATGCAAAAATTGGTCCACATCGGCCCATAATTATATATAGCCCCCATATAAACCGATCCCCAGATTTGACCTCCGGAGCCTTTTAGAGGAGCAAAAGTCATCCGATCCGATTGAAATTTGGTACATGGTGTTAGTATATGTTCTCTAATGACCATGCAAAAATTGGTCCACATCGGCCCATAATTATATATAGCCCCCATATAAAACCGATCCCCAGATTTGACCTCCGGAGCCTTTTAGAGGAGCAAAAGTCATCCGATCCGATTGAAATTTGGTCCGTGGTGTTAGTATATTGTCTCTAACAACCATGCAAGAATTGGTCCACATCGGCCCATAATTATATATAGCCCCCATATAAACCGATCCCCAGATTTGACCTCCGGAGCCTTTTAGAGGAGCAAAATTCATCCGATCCTGTTGAAATTTGGAACGTGGTGTTAGAGTGGGGTCTCCAACAAACACGTAAGAATTGGTCCATATCGGTCCATAATTTTATATAGCCCGCATATAAACCGTTCCCCATATTTGATCTCCGGAGCCTCTTAGAGGAGAAAAATTCATCCGATCCAGTTGAAATTTGCAACGTGGTGTTAGTATAAGGCCGCTAATAACCATGCCAAAATTGGTCCATATCGGTCTATAGCTATATATAGGCGATCCCCAATCACACAAAAATTGGCCTTATCGGTTCATAATCATGGTTGCCACTCGAGCCAAAAATAATCTACCAAATTTTATTTTTATAGAAAACATTGTCAAAATGTTATTTCTATAGAAAATGTTGTCAAAATTTTATTTCTATAGAAAATTTTGTCAAAATTTTATTTCTATAGAAAATTTTGTCAGAATTTTAGTTCTATAGAAAATTTTATCCAAATTTTATTTCTATAGAAAATTTTTTCCAAATTTTACTTCTATAGAAAATGTTGTCAAATTTTATTTTGTCAAAATTTTATTTCTATAGAAACTTTAAACTTAATTATATACGGCCTTTTTTAGTTTAATATATACCACGTATGGACTATGTGGTATATATTACGGTGTTAGGAAGTTTTAAGATACCTTGCCATCGGCAAGTGTTACAGCAACCCAAGTAATTCGATTGTGGATGACAGTCTTCAGTAGAAGTTTTTACGCAATCCATGGTGGAGGGTACATAAGCTTCGGCCTGGCCGAACTTACGGCCGTATATACTTGTTTTAACTTGAGTTTAAATTATTTTTGAGCATCATGCTCTCTTAAGTCGAATAATTAAAGCATATAGGTGTAAAAAAATGTCATTGCACAATGCACACACACACGCACACAATGTTTCTTTACTATTGCTATTAAACAATAATAACAAAAAGAAATGGCATCAGTTGCAGTACTTATATTGACTTTATCTGTTGGTAGGTACTTTTATGTTTGTTTATTAATACCAATTAAATTTACAACAATTCCATGTCCATGTCCTGTACACAGACATACCAGGATGAGCATTTATGTATATGTGGGTATGTGTGTGCTCAGAGGACTAATTTACACACATCACATTTGCAGAGAGAGAGAGATGCACAATCCTTCTGCCATAGAACAATGACATACTCCAGACCAAATAGGTCACAAACAGATGGAAGGCAATTAAATTCAATACAAACATTAAATACACAGAGACAAAAACTATGAACACGATTTTCCAAGGAAGTATGAATGAGAAGTGTAAAAAAATAAAACTCAAGAAGAAATATTTGAAAAGTTTTCTATAAATATACAATTTGATGAATTTCCCCAAGACTTTTTTTATGATTTTTTTATGATTTAAGGAAATAAAATATGTAATTATGTACCGATAAACACAAAGTTTAGCATGTGTGTTAGAAGGCATTTAGTTTAGAGCTGGACCGAAGAATCGGCTTCAGCATTCGGCAAAAATCAATTGTCGAACAGGCCTTCGGTTGACCTTAGTCAAATAGAATTGTGTTTCATGTCCATCCGTCTATTGAAATCACTCTCACATCCGAAGGAAACAAGCTATCGACTTGAAACTTGGCGTAAGTAGTTGTTATTGATTGCAAATGGGCCATCATATCGGACCACTTTTACGTATAGCCCCCATATAAACCGACCCCTAGATTTGGCTTGCGGAGCCTCTTGGAGGAGCAAAATTCATTCGATCCGGTTAAAATTGGTACATGTTGTTAGTATATGGTCTCTAATAACCATGCAAAAATTGGTCCATATTGGCCCATAATTATATATAGCCCCCATATAAACCGATCCCTAGATTTGACCTCCCGTGCCTTTGGAAAAGCAAAATTCAACCGATCGAGTTGAAATTTGGTACGTGGTGTTAGTATATGGTCTCTAACAACCATGCAAAAATTGGTCCATATCGGTCCATATTCATATATAGCCCCCATATAAGCCCATCCCCAGTTTTGACCTCCGGTACCTCTTGGAAGAGCAAATTTTATCCCATTGGGTTGAAATTCGGTACATTGCCAACATCATGTACCGAATTTCAGCCTCTACTCTCTAAAAACCACGCAAAAATTGATCCACATCGGTCCTTAATTATATATAGCCCCCACATAAACCGATCCCTAGATTTGGCCTCCGGAGCCTCTTGGAGGAGAAAATTCCATCCAATCCGGTTGAAATTTGGTACGTGGTGTTAGTGTATGGTCTCTAACAACCATGCAAAAATTGGTCTATATCGGTCCATATTTATATATAGCCCCCATATAAGAGCCATGGAAGAGCAAAATTCATCCCATTCGGTTGAAATTTGGTATATTGCGCTAGTACATATATGGCCGCTAACTGCCATGCAAAATTTGTCCAAAAATAATCTACCAACATTTTACTTCTAAAACGTCAAAATTTTATTACTATAAGAAAATTTTGTCAAAAATTTAATTACTATAGAAAATTTTTGTCAAAATTTTATTACTATAGAACATTTTTTTCAAAATTTTGTTTCTATAGAAAAATTTGTCAAAATTATATTTCTA